>NC_143445.1:12585000-13822500 GCF_987193195.1 Phasianus colchicus
GCAATATTCTGGAAGAAATATATTAAAATGGATTTCAAAAGACAGATGAAATGTAAACCCAATATCCTTCCCTTTCACCATTAAATAATGTTATAGAAAGTTAAATAATGCACAAAACATACAGTGATCAGCCAAACGCTGTCTAACCCTATCAAACACAGGTCAACGCCATCATAGCAGCCGTCTGAAATTTCCTCCACTGGAGCTGTTGAATGCTTTGGAAGTACAGAAAGCCTAGAATTGAGACAGAATTACACTAGCATTGTGTAAATAATCAAACTGTGACCTGTGGGGTTAAAACCTATAATTGGAGTGATACTTCAAAGAGATGACTACTTTTTCAGTGCTATTTTGTGCAGCCAGATAGGAAGATGACTCATTGGGATTTTATTGGCCAGCAACACTACTGCAAAAGTGATATTTTCAACAGCTGCTGGTGCATTTGTGCTCTGACAAATTAGGGGCTAAATCGAAGCATTAAAGAACATCAAAGGCCTAATTTAATGCAAAAAAACAAGTACTCCAACTGGATCTATTTTACAGTGAATTAATAATGCAGATTTACACAGAATGTGAAGCACTGAGTGCTTTGTTTTTATGGGGACTTCAAAACCACATTTTTTCCCCCAACACAAAACATCAGAGTTAGTTATCTGACTGGTATTTTCCTAATGCTTTTCTTTTGGTCCAAAAAACCCATTAATTACTGGAATAACAGTTTGGGTTAACTTGTAATTTTAAACTATGAAGTATACCATGTTATACTGTTTCACTGCCAGCCCTCCCCCCACATAGATTGGTGTATTGCTATATACACACATTATACCAGACCTATTAGACAATTAAGAAAGATTATTTAGGCACATAATCCTTTTTATTAAGTCTTATTATTAACACTGCCATTGTTGAGCTGTTAAGAATGAAAAACACTGGGGTTTACCGTAAAGTACAGTAGGTGGCATGCGATATCTCTTCTTTTGACAGAACTTATCTTTTACAAGACACAGGAAATATTTAGAGTGTTAAAATTAATTGCAGGAAATCCAACATCACAACCTTTTGTTGTTCGTTCTCATCTATGTAAAAATTCACTTGCCTTGTGCAGCTGAGTTTTAAGCTATTTTTGCATTTCATCTGCAATTCACATTAAAAAGAAAACCTAATCAAAGAGTGCTTATATATACACATATATATACACACATCACACAAGTACCACTGAATTTCCCTTTTATTTTGCAGATCAGCTATTTATTGTATAAGTATTTTTAGTAACAAAAACCTGGCTTGCAATGTGTTTCAGACGGAGTGTATTAAAAAAATTCACAGGAATTGTCAGATGATATTTTAGTTAAGAAATACTTGAGGGGGAGGAAAACCATGCAGTTCAGACCTTTAACAGATGTTCAAACACAGGGATATGATTTTGTATCAGGGAAGTCAGTGGGATGTTTGCCACTGACTTTAGTAATAACTGTTTGTGAAAAACGTGAAGTTATTAAAAATATAACTGATAATCCAAAAATAAACAGCACAGGAAGGGGCAAATGAAAGCACTCCTACTGAACTGGTTCATTTTAGTGTCACGTGCACCTAGGTCAAAGTGATGCTGACAGTTTACTAGCGGAAATATATATATATGTATCAAGAACTACTGCTGCATGTGGATGCTTAGAAATAGTCAAAGTCATAAACTTCAAATACCACTGTTTCTGTTGCAATACAATGGGTTATCTTCCAGATCCACACAGATCTTCAGCTTGTTACTTACACCATCACAGCTACTTTTTATATATGTAATTCTGTATATTGATTGCCCAGCACTAAGTTACCCCAGCAGGGCTTTTTTGCTGTTTCAAGCACATAAGTTGTAGATATCATCACATTTTTCTCATTCGTAAAAAAACTGAAGATTTTAAGCATCAAAATAGTACTCCTTTAGAAATAAAAATTTTGTTCTAGCATTAGGAATTTCATCATACAAGAAAATGAAACCAGTTGTCTACCTTTGCCAGTAAAAGTAAAAAAATGTAAGTCCTCTATACAACCAGGATTGATATTTACAGTAATGAAGCAAGCAGCATGGCTCGCTTGCTGGACTGGGAAACAGACCAAATATCTAACTGCTGATGTCAGTAGAATTCCTGGGTTAAATATTGTAAATTTATTTCTATTATGTATTACAAAAGGCACCCTTCCTCATTAATTTTACTGAAGTCTCCAGATGGGAAACAAAATATTAATTTTGTTCAGCCTTAGGCATTGTTGACTGTTAAGGTACTCACTAAATCACTGATCTTATACACATTAATATTAGATTTCTGCTATAAAAATTTAAGACCCATGGGTATAAGGTTCAGTTTGTCATAAGTATAATTAATTGTTTTCAGAAATGATTAATTTGTCAAAATGGCAAACATATATATTGAGCAGGCAAGACTCCTGATCAAGCTAACCTACCTTAAAGTCATGGTAATACTCATGGAATTATGCAAATTAATTGAGTCTTTCAATGTTGCATAAAATGCTACTACTAGTACAATGCATGGAACATTAGGCTGTTCATCCAACAAAAAAGTTGCATTTTAAAGGCAGCATCTTTACAAGAGAGTCCTTATGGCTGAAGGTCCTTAGAAGTGCAATCTATTTTTCTGCAAAGTGATAGACTTTCAACCGTTACACAGAAGTTGTATTTTTTATTACAATTTTTTAAGCAACCCTCAAGAAAAGAAAAAACAGTAACATTCCACTGGCCTTGAGACAAAGGAACATATGAGGTTTGCATCAATACTGGTGCTAGGGGGAAATGTCCTAGCAATAAGAGTTTTACTAGTAAAACCTCATTTACAAGCCTGGGAACTCGTGATACACTACATTAAAATCTAAAAAGATTAACTTAATTATGCAAATTAAATTTACTGTTTATCTTCTAAACAGTAAAAGTCACTGACAACACTGAAATAGCCATATTATTCTAAATGCACTTCTTTCCCTTTGATGTGAACCACACATAAAAGTGAAATTCCTCAACTATTATCCAGAAAGTCCATTCAAAGATATATTTATGTTCCTCAGTAGCCAAAAATTTTGGTTTAACATCTATTAGGAGTGTTTAGTTATCAATGAATTCTACACATCAATATAGTAAATAAAATATTTGTACCAAATATAATCACCTTTGGTATACATAGACAATTACAACTATGATGAAATAGTGCTAACGAAATATTCCCTAACAGATCACATGGAATTTCCTGAAGGTTCATTCTGCTAAATTTATTTCTTCATTCCTAAAAATAGTAATTTGAAAATATTTTCAAAGGTATTTTGAGGACTGAGTGCTAGAACATAGGTAAGATGCGAGAGCAAAATCCAGTCTGGCACACAGTGGAACGATGCAGGGGCATCAGACAAATTAACTAGTGAATCAATTATTACGGTTTGAGGCAACAACTTCTGGCCTTGGCCTAATAGACAAGTAGTAATTTCAATCTCTCCAGTGTCGACAGTCTTGCTATTAACATATATATCAAATACACAGTTATTATGACAAACCTAGTAGACTTTTTTTTCCCCACATCCAGTCACACTTTAAATACTTTTATTTTAACTTCAAGCCATACTTGAAAATGTATGACTGAATGCAGACACCTGCTGATATCTTGTAAATCAAAAATAAATACCTGCCATTCAGGTTTTTAATGCAAACTTATCCTAATTAATTCCATATTTGATACACTCACTTAGGAATTAATATTCAGGAATATTATGCTCTGAGAAAAATTCTGTCTTGTTCCACAAATTCCAATAAAGCTTCTTTCTTTCCTCCAAAAACTGTGTTAGAGTATATATTTATAGATGATCTTAAAGAATAAAAGATGTAGAAATTCCAATTCAGAAGGAAATTAGGTTCCTAAGGCAACTGCATATGGGACACATCGTGCTTAGACAGCTTGCAGGTTTTACCTATGATCTCTAGTAGTAGCTGCTGTACATGGAGATGTCACAAGATTTTCAGTTTGGGTTGTCTGGGAGTTCAGGGAGTCATGATGCCAGAGGAGCTGTGTGGCCATCATTGGAGATGGGGCTTCAAGGAAAGAAAAATTGCGCAGAAAGCTTGAGGTTGAAGTTCTTGCTCAACAGAACACGAAATAGAATTAAAGACAGGTATATCAGGGCTGCCATAAAGTGAAGAGCCGTTAGTCAGTAGTGGTACCCAAGCAAAAATTTATACACCTCTCTGTTTAGAACTCATTTGGGTGCTAAATAGCACATGACAAATGAAGAGAGTAGAAGAAACAGGATGCAGCAGCCACCCAGCCCCTTGTAGAGCAGGAGCAGAGGAGCTCCTCCTATTTATTTTGAAAATGAAATACGGATTACAGTAGAAGGTGGACATCATGCCTCAGAATTCATGTCTGCCTAGCTAATGATGGTCTCTGCTCAAGCCTGCAAAAGTTAAGGCAATCTTGTGCCTTGTGACAGAGTAAAAGAAAGAAATGCTGAGCTGCCTGGGCACGAGTGTGCTTTAGATAATTTAGCTGCATTTCTTGCAGTTCTAGTGCAAAGAGTACAGATGATAAATTCATGGAAGTATACCTCCCTGCATATTCCCAAAGCCAAGCCACAAACAACCACAGAGTTCCACAAAAAAACCTCATAGAAGGCATTGATTTGCATGTGAATTATTAGTGTTCTAGCATTGCTCTTGAAAACAACTGCACTCAATCCATTCCAAGTGAGGATTAGGTCATTTGCTTCATTTGAGATGTCTGTTTGAAGGAGTGACCTAATAGCCAAAGTAATATGGTCCATAAGGACCTGCTGTACCATCCAGTGCCCTGTTAATTTTGTAGGCCATTTGTGAAAACAGTTATTTATTAGGCAGATCTAGCACAATGTCTTCTGAGTAGTTTGCCTTATTGTTGTTACAGTATACATACTAGGAACTTCTTTCAGCTGTGGCACTTTGATCAGATACACAGTATACAGTCAGATATTAATCCTGCCCTGTTTCCATTAAACAGAAAGTCCTGAGGCCACAGAGCAGTCTTGTTCCACTGCACAAAGGTAGAGGTGGGATTTGATCAGGGTCACACACGGAGGGCAGACCCAGAGGCGTACTTTGAAATGTTTCTCTGTTTTCCTCCTGCACAGCAAAAAATAAGAAGCACTGTGAGGAGAGGGCAAGAGGATGGCCACTGTATGGCTATTCGCTCATCCTGCTGTAGGATAAATCTACATCATCTTTCTATCTGAGAAGAAAGATTTTTCTTTCCTTCCATTGCCTTTCTACCTACCTTGAACCTAGTTAACTGTACTCAGTTCTAAACACCAATCCTATAATAATCAGGTCCTAGATTTGCTCTCATTTACATGAAGGGAAGAAGGAACTAAGACTGTAGGCAGCGTGTGTTTCTAATAAAATGTATATTATGATTTCCTTAATAGACCACAGTGTCTTAGATGAAGTCCCATATCTGTATGTGAATTAAATATTTAGATACTCTGTTTGAAATCTATTTTTTCAGTGACCCATCATGTAACTATTGTGTGCATTTTGGCAGGCTGTCATGTTGCACATGTGCAGCAAATATGGCTAGTAACAAATCATTGCAACGTCCCAAAAAGCACATGTTAAGCTTGCCCCATAGTCAGCACTCAAAATACAATATTTTGCTCATTTTACATTTCTTCTTTGGTCTGAATACAAAAAGCAATCAGATCTCATTGGGGAGTTAATCACTTGTGAGCGCAAAGCAATGAAATTATCTAACACAAAAGGTCCTTTTTTCAACCCTTAAAATCACTGGTGAGCCTTTACACATTTATTCACTGTTGAAAATGATTTTGTAATTATTTTGAAAGCGTCATTTTGGGAGGTATGTGAAATGACTTCAACTGAAATACTCACATGAGAAAGCATTCAATGTAAAGATGACGTAATAGGACTCACTGTGTTTTTCATATTCACTTTCTGGGAAGACATTCACTTCCAACTACTTAGTTGCTATTACTTACAGGTTATGTGCTACATTTCATAACAGATATTTTTCACAGCCAGATCTATAGGGTGCGATATTGTGGATGACAGAAAACATTCCATATTCAGGTGCTTTTGCATTAACAAAGAGTCACTGTGGTCAGAGTTTATCTTGTCTCTTGCCTAAAAATCATTGAGAGCACAAATCACAAGTTCTACATCCCAGTAACAGCTTATGCCAATCAATCACTCTGGTTTATATCTGCAATTCATTTTTACAGGCTCTGAGAAATACTGACATATGTACTTCATGCATGCACTTTTGTTACAGCCAAAAAGGGGGATGGGCACTTGTACAATCAGCTTTTACAAAAAGATATCCATAAACATGCATTCCAGAAATGAAATTTTCTTGTTACTGTGGAGCAATAAATCATTGACATTTCCTATGTGATAGAAGAATAGAATTTTTATTTCATATTAGAATACATCTATATAGTAACATATATTGTGGTGTGACTGCAACCTGGAATTCACAGGGTACTTAAGAGTTTATAGAGTACCCTAATATTAATATAATTTATCAGTATTTGAAGACCTCAGCATTCCATTCTTAATCTTTGCAGTCTGAATGATCAGCATGGGCAAGCATCAGAAAATAAAGATAATAAAGACAATGCAGGATTAGTGGTATGCTGCAGAAAGAGAACCTTTCTGGCACCACATGCTGAGATGATGCTAACGTTATGGTAAGAAAGCAGTCTCTTTGATTGCTCTAACACCACTATATTTCTGAAATGGTTGCTTTTGTTACCATCAAAATCAGAGGAGGCAACTTAAGACTTCGTTTGTTCTGTAACCTACAAAAAGGACTTCTCAACATCATAAATACTGCAAGTTTATTATTATTATTCCAAAAGGTTTTGCTTTCTACTATGAACCTTACATGATTTGACTGCTTTCTCAGGCTTCCAGTTTGGACTTTCTTAATGCACAAATACAGGTATTTTTCTACTATCAAATTAAAAAGTCTAAATCAGAAAAGTATCATATCTATGTCATTGCTTTCTATCTTTCGTGTCATTTTAAAAGCTTGATTTTTGTCTTTAGTATATTGTCACCAAATCAAAACAGTTACCTCATTTGAGATGGTTTTAATGTGAAAGAATAAATATATTACAAATGAAAACTGATTTTTAAAAGTTTTCTATTGAATTTATCTACACAATGGATCACCGTTCAAAATTACCTCAGCTTTTAAAAAAAAACATCACCAAGCTTCAAACTTTCTTATCCATTAACTAAAAAAATAAAAACTGCTCCTATACATTTTTTTTGGGGGGGGCAGGGAGGGCAGGGAGGAAGAACAATTATGTAAAACTAGGCCTTATAATAATATGCTGTTTGGGATTATATAGATAATGAAACCAAACCATCAGACGTTTTTATAAAGGAAACATGGTCCTCTTCCATTCCATTAATGACCCAAAAGTAAAGATTTAAGATCCAAAAATATCCGTTTCACTACATGCAATAAATTGTCTACATTTGAAACTAAAATCTTTTACATACTGGAAATCAGAGTGTTAATTCTATTCCTCTATTATTCTGAGGATATGAAAATTTTGAAAACAAAGAATTCATTCCACAAGATTTGTGATTTCTTTTGTTTTGGCCAAAATTAAGTCTGCTGTCAGAACGCTCCACACTCAGATTCTAAAGCAAACACTTCTTTTCTTTCTTCTCATGTAGTCATCAACAATCTTCAAACACGTTTGAAATTAACAAGATATTACTCTACCACACATTCTTGAACTTCACTGAATTTGTTAAGGAAAAAAGGGTTTGTGTTATTTTCCCTTCACATCAGCAACGGCGTCATTATGGCTATTTAAAAAAGTTGCTGCGCTGCAGTTCCTGTGGCACATGGGACTGAAATTTCCATTACAATGCACTAAGTCCGCCTCAGGTCCTGGAGACTGTGGGTATTATTTTTTTAAATGTTAATTTTTATTTTATTTTTACTTTATATGTAAAAATCTGACAGCACTTAAATTTTAATCATTCAGGAGCTTAATCCTGGATTTCTTTCAAAGCTTAAAATTCCCTGTAAAGCTAAATTCCTTGATGTGCAAGAAATGCAGAATCAAACCCTAGGTAGCTGGATCCGAGCTTTGTTTTATCAGCCAAGAAACAAAGTTCTCCTGATTTAAAGTACTGCACATAACATTGCTAAGATAAGGATTTAGTATCCTAAGCCCAGCCCTGATCCTTTAATGAGCAGTGGGTAGGCTCACCCACATGCACACTGCTGGAGTCACGCTGGCCCCACTTCCAGTAAGCTTCACTATGGGCCACATTTCCCCATTTCCCTTCGAATTCAACAGGAGAGAAAAACATCTTTTATACTGTCATTTCATTATATTTTAAGACCCCCTAATAAGCATTTATTCCAAATTCAGCAGGAGTGGGACATTACATGGAGCTGCCTCCTTTCAGTTGATTGATGTTATTAATTTAACCATAAGGATAACTGAAGAACACAAATTGTGAGATTTTAAAATTTGGTTTCATTTTCTAATAGAGGCATCTACATCATAATAACTCCAAAACTGCCATACATGATGATGTATTCACCTCAAAAGGGACAACTTAATTCTTCTGATCAACACTCCTGCAACATTAAAAGAACTGTCCAAACAGGGATATTCTTGGAGTATGCTTTCTCTACCCTTCCTCCAGAATTCACATACCCTGAGTTCTTTTCGCCATAACATATTCATTCACATTAATACACTTTTTAAAAAAAATTTATTCCAAGAAAACTTCATTTTGATGGAAAAAATATATATATATCTGTGACACATGTAATACTATTTTAAATATCTCTTCCTCATCATAGAAACTGAAAACAACTTTATTACTTTATTAACAAAACGGGTTCTGATACTGTATTTCAGTAAATCTAAAGCCATTTAACTGCTTTGTGATATTTTTTCACAAGTCCAATGAGACACCCACAACAATATTACACTAAGGCTTTTCCTGTAAAATATTACATGAAAAATTTCGTGTTTTAAATCTTACACAATCATTCTGTTTTCATCATAACATAAAACACTCATAAAATACAAAATGCTAGAAATATAACAAAAGTTTCATTTAAAAAACAATGCCTCTAATTTTTTTTGTAAATTACTATAGAAGTGGAAACAAAATGCTAAGAATTATATTTGTTACATGTTCTGTAACATTCTGACAATTCAACTCCACACTTTTTTTTCTAAAAGAAAACAGTGCTTGTTACAGAAAATAGGACTCATTTATAAATAGCATTCCACATAGTAAATATCACAGATTATTTACAAGCAGATCATTTTATGGATATCCCATTGTTCTGGCAATATAATACGATGATCCTCACTATTTCATTTCATTAATTCAACACTTTATGGAAACCCATTTGGCTACAAACAAAGCATCTACCCACTGCAGCGTGTTTAATTCTGACAACTTTCCCAATCTAATACATGGAAACATTGGAAAGAAAATATCCTTCACCTTTAAAGCAGCTCATAAAGGAACAGAAGTGACATTCTTGCTTACTTTTGGCTCACAAAGAACAGATCACTGACCCAGCATATTTGCACATGGCTAGTAGCCAGTGTTATTCCTCTGGAGCCCAGGGCTCTCCCAGTCCATGTACCAGATGAGGCCCCATTGGCACCAATACCAACCAGAGTACACCAAGAGACAACAACAGGGTGCAGAAACACCACTGTGGAAGATTCCCCACAGATCAGCCACTGCCATCTCTGAAATTTCAGTTGCAACTCCTCAAAGATTGGTCCTTTGTTACAGGGCAGAGTGTCGTGTTTGGTCTCCAAGACAAAATCAAACTTGTTTGTAAGTGGCATGGGGTCCTGAAACTGAGAAACTCCCCGCCTGCAGGGAAATCTGCTGCCTAAAGCAAGAGAGGAGCACAGAAGATCTACTCAGAGAGGTGCAGTCAGTGATGCACTTTTAATTTACAGTTAGTACAGTCAGCCCTTCTTTCTGTCTTTGTGTTTAACTTATTCTGCTGCATCAGTTAACAGGAAAACCTAATAGCCGTAAGATATATATTCAAGTTACAAACACATCCAGTCAGTCAAAACGCACCTGATAGCCTGCAACAGCACCTAACTTCACCACATCCATCTCACTTCAGGAAGTGAAGGGGATAGCTGTGCTGCGTGTATAGCATAAATCAACAAATACTGAGCTTTCATAATGGTCTCTGCAGGACTTACTGGTTTTGCTTAGCCAGTATGCTTCAGCACCCTATTTTCAAGACACTTCTTTTCTGCTTCTAGTCCCAAGTCAAGTGATTTTGGGGTATATGTCGTTAGCCTGTCTGCAGCCCAAACTCAGAAGCACAGAGCTCTAAGTTGGCAATATCAAAATGAATTTGTAGCATTAGGCTGTGAAAGAAGGCTGTCCTTAGACACTTCTCTCAGTCAGATTCGATTTGCAATGGGGATGAATGGCTTATTAGTACACTGGTTAATAAAACTCATTTGTTCCTTTAAAGAGACCAAAACAAGACCTGTTCTGGGAGATTTGAGCAGAAGATCTCATGTACTTTATAAATGCAGAGCAGTGTGCAGTGAGTTGGTCACATCACATCCCATTCAGGAAACAAAGTCCTGAGAGCCATGCAAAACAGCACATCAACACTTCAGTTGGAATCACAGCCATGCTAGCACAAACTGTAGACCCATACCATCATCCTAATGCATGCAGACGTGACATACAGGGACTGAGCTAATGAACAAACAGCAGAGCCTCAGGTAGCTGGATACTGATCAGCTTATGCTGATTTTTCCCTGATTGACGCCAGAAAATTGCACACCATGTTTGAAGGACAGAAACAGACCCCACGCACTGAGCACCTGCACTGCAATTTTGGGCACCTGGTGGGGTGCTGGGCTGCAGCAGCGGCAGGAGGTGATGAGGGCAGGGGAGAGCTGACCCTCCTGGCTTCCTCAGCACTGCTATGAATGCTTGGTGCAAAAAGGCAGCCTGATTCGTGCTTCCGACTTCTATCACACCAGAGTATGTGCCAGGCTAGACACACATCTGCTACATCGAAGAATAAGACAAAACACAGCCTTTCTTTTGTTGTTTGTTTGTTTTAAGGAAAAATACATGGGCTTTAGTATGAACATCTGCACAGCACTGGGCACACTTCACACCTTGAATAAATAACAGCTCAGCTTCACAAATTGCTCACAAGCCATGCAGTTGCTGGGACAGACAGCACGCAGCTCTCCACAAATGCATATGATATGAACCATTGCTTGTCTGTATCTGAGTAAATGCAATATTGCGCTGCCTTGGAGATCCAAATGGCCACTCCAGGGCTCTTTGGAGCCTTTGTGAAGAGGCTCCTCCGTTCCACCTCCAGAGGAGCCACTGCCACAGCCAGCTGGCCAGCCCGTGGCTGGATGCCTGCCAGCGTGGCTCGTAGCCAGCATTTCAGCCCCTGGAAGCTTTGTAGCAGGAAGGATCTGACAGATCATCAGGGATAATGGTTTTTGTCTATTAGGTAACCGAAGCATAATTTGATAAAAGTTATTCTAAAAATTTTCCAAAAAAAAAAAAAAAAAAAAAAAAACTGCATAAAAAGACAGTTCTTGGTAAAGTTCAGGAGATTGAAGACATATAACTGCTTCTGCAGCTTGTAAGAGAGAATAGTAACACTCTACAAAATACAGAATGTCAGTGGCATGACCAGTACTTTACATTACAGTTTTGGTCAGGGGCCACTATGTGCAACCTGCCACTTTACTCCCACAGCTGACATTCTTTGCAATTTACCCACATACTATGCCATGTTCTACAAAATTTTCAAAATTCTAGACCGTTTCAACTTCATTAAATTATTCAGTAGGTCTTTTTCTTTCCATTCACTTTAAAGAAATTTCTAATCGTGGGACTGGATTGTAATCAACAAAAGTACACACAATGCATTTTTCACTCCAGTGTGTGAGGGAATAAGATAGCCAATGGCATAGATAATAGAACAACTGGCAGTAGATAGAACACGCTTTACCTGTAGAGGCTGCAGTACTGAGGGCACCAAAACCTGTCCTTTAGAAAGTTATGCAGACTTGATGTACAGATGTCAAGCAATGGAGTATTTCCTGCAATTCTGCATTCACTGTTCCAGCAGCTGAATAATTTCTCTGTCAAACACATCCACCTGAAAACTAATCTTCAACTGCCCAGCTTCAATGTCCAACCACTCCATCTCACAGACCACACTGTGCCTGTACTCCCTACCTGCTGCTCAGTTTAAGCATTGGTTGTAAACCCCTTACAGCTAGCTCTTTATGATGTGTCTGGCATAATGGGATCAACATGCTACTACTACTACCACCATCTACTACCACATTAATCTTCTTAACTAGAGCATCTCAGGAGCTCGCACTCAGGTATTTATCCACCACATCGCTTAAATCATTTTCCTATTCATTGTTTTCAATTAAGTTTTCCTTACAGGATGTGTGACTTACATGTCTGCAGATATCACAGCTGAGAAAAACACTCCTACCACAAATGTGTTACAGGCTAACTTGGGATATTTTCACTGAGATCAAATAGCAGATTTTCCCACAAATAGTACAGGGACTGGGGCATCCTCAACTCTTCAACATGTAGTCTTATTGTCTCCAACATGTAGGTCTTATTCTATACCCTCACCTCGATCCAGATGTATTTTAATGGCCGTAAATAGGAATATGCATATTTCTGATAAGATGAGAAATTAACCTTTCACACTGCTTAAGCAGTAAAGGGAAATTCAATTTATTTTCATGTGAATGCCCCTCTCACTCCATAGTGTACATCATTCTATCCCCTAAAATGCCATGCAGAAAGGTAGGAAGAGCTTATCTCAGTATTATAATGGCCAGACCTTGAAATTGCTTCAGGTTTCCCTGTGCTTCATACTCTTGGGGGTGGTCTAACAGAAGGACAGTTAAGGGTAGATTTGAGGGGAGAAAAATCCCCAACCCTGAACCTACATCTATGTCTGCTGGATTGGTTTTGAGGACTTAAATATAAGAAACTCTGCTAGGTAGGTAAGCTAGAGATGGAAGTACACATCAAGTTAGAATGACATCATGATTGTCAGCATGTATGCTACATTAGCTGTGATTAGAGAGAGGACTCCAAAGACTGTATGGGTTTGAATTCTGCATCAAATGTCCCCTACTTTTTGGCAGTGATTCTTCTGACTGTTGAGAAGAGCTTTTGTGGCAGCACTTCTCACATTCACTTATGGGCTGAAAAAAGCCCAAGAGTGCTGTGGGTGGCTTTTGTCACTTACAAATATCCTACTGCTACTATCTAAAAGAAGCAAAAATGCATATAATAATAATAATTAAAAAAAAAAAAAACCCTCACACACTTGCTGAAAAAATAATGCACTGAAAATCCATAGATATTACTATGGTTACTAATCCATGGGTAACTAACATTTCCTGCCTTTTCTTATTTTGTGGGTTTATCTGTTGTGCTTTATTCACAAGAAGAGTTCAATAACAAATTATCCTTAATTTACTGCTACTAATGATGTAGGCAATTTTTGGTCCCAAAGCCCCTGCCTTAATGCAGGCAAAACACTCAGTGAAGTAGACAGAACCTTTGCCTAAGTAAGACAGGCAGGATTAGGCCAACCTTATTATACAGTTATTTATTACAAAATGATAATTAACAAGAGGTAGACAAGCTCATTTGTTTAGCAACAGCAATCCTAGTTGAGATACACTGTTAAAAAGTGCTGAGCGTCAGTACTAGGAAAAAAATGCTTACACAACAATAATAAAATGTATGATTGTGTATTCTATCACATAGCTTGAAAACTGCAGGTTAAGCAAATTACCAGTGGCACGATGTATTCATAATTCTGCCGATCACCTAAATGAATGATCAGGTATGAACCTTTCAATTCCAGCAGCATTTCTCTCTAAATACCTTGCTATTTAGCAGCCTAAAGGGAACCAGCACATCAGTAGCGCCTTCTATGCACTGTCGAGTCCCAGCTTGAGCACACCAAACTCTGAGGCCTTTTGAAATCTTTAAAGACAATCATACATAAGACAGTTCCTATATTGCAGGGCTGGCTGGCTATACTGCAGCACAAAACAATATTTCAAGCTTTCTGATATACATGTGTCACCTCTATGTGACAAATAGCTTATATTAATTAGGCACTAGACTTGGTGAGATTGCTGTTATTAACTGAGAGAAGATGGGTTGAATTTAATTGTGTGTGACATCAAAGTCAAGTGACTGATATTTCAAGCATCATTTAAAATGTTTGATATTGGAGTCATTGTATTCACATAAAGACTGTCTAAAAATATAAAGGAGAATGATGAGAGAGGAACTGAAATGCATTCATACAATCCATCTTATGAAGTGAATTTGATGTAATTTTGCTTGTATTTTTGACCCAGTGTTGACAATATTTATTTATTTAGTTGTATAAAATTATTACTTTGAAGAACAGTTTATTTTTCTCACTACTAATTTTGGAGACAGCTGGGAAGGTTTGTATTGGTTCCAGCATCAATGTTCTCAGAAATGCGGACATAAGGAGGAGAGAACATAAAAGATAAGCTTGCACTGGGATTTGCTTTATAGCCATTAATGAACACTGTTTGGAAAATGTTTACCTAAGAAAAGCAGACTGCACGTTATTTAGGCAAACTTCATAACAGCTGGGAAAAAAAAAAAAAAGAAAAAAAAAAGGAGGAAGAGTAGAAAGTAATATTTAAAACTGTGCATAAATGAATATGTACAAATACACTAATCAGTATGTGAGGAATGTCATTTTAGGCTTTTCTTATTTAACATACTGACCAAAATCCCCCCCAGTTTGCTGGCACAGAATCATATCTGTGATGTAGCATGATAACATACATGTTTTTTTGCTAAAATTGCATTAAAATCAGCTGCCCCAGAGAATATTTCTGCATAACGCTTCCACATTGTACCAGTCCCTTTTAGTTCTTTCTTTAAAAAAGAAATAAGATAAAATAAGCTACTTGCCATAAACTGCACAAAATAGTCCAACCGAAATCAGTTTAATTAAACTCTAACAAACTGCAAGCAAACGTGCATCCCCTAAGTATTCCATTAGTAGAGAAATGTGAAGAGCACAACAGCCAAAAGTTAGCATTAACATTTTCACAAACCCAGAAAGACTATTCCTCCATTAAGGTGACCTCCACACTGGTGCCCCAGGCCCACACACTGTGGGGCAAGGAGGGGGTCAGGCTCCCTGGAGGTGCCCTTCTCGCTGCAGTTTGGGAGCCAGCAAGGCAGCCAGAACAGAACTACTCTGGCACACAGCACAGGCATGAGGCTAAACAGAGAACCAAACTTAATACGTGTTGGCATTCATTTTTATATATGTATATACAAGTTATATTAACACGTATGCAAAATCACCCACATAATTTCCTTTTATATATATATACATCCATACATAATCATACATACACATACATAATCAGAACGAATGCACCTGTAATCACAAACTGGACCAAGACTAAAAGCATACAAGAAGGATATAATCTCATCAACAGTGAGATTCATTTGTCAGAAGGACTTTGTCATCCCAGAGGTAGCATATTCTTGACTGACCTGGGAAACAGTCTCACCACACTGTTAGCTGGGACAACTGATTCTGATGGGAGAGCTAATGCGCTCCAACACAGAATACAATGCACAAACATCAGAGCAGCTGAATAGGTACTGGCACCTGCTGGAAGATTCAAGGATCAATCCTAGTTCCTGAGAAATGGTAACTTCTCTTTTCTTCCCGCTTTTCCCAACAGCGTGCCAAAAGCCCCTCTGAAATTCTCTGAATTCTATTGTTCTCAGTGGTGTTACAAAAGTGCACATTTCCTTACTTCTGTACAGGACTGGGGTTAGCCTCAGACTTTAACTAAATCTCTGCCAAGATAAAAGTTATTTCATTATAAAGTAAGTTATTCTAAAATAACTTAGTGTGTCAGACAGCAGCCTATCTTTGGTTAGTTATAGTATCAGCTGAAGTATAATTGACAAAGTAAATCATATATTACCAGGCTAATTTTTCTGCATATGTACAGTTCACAGAAAGAACTCTAGATTCCCTGCAACTCTTCTGTAATTAGCAGCTACTTAGAGAATCATTACAACAACCTCTCATTGCTCTATCCTTCAGCTGTCAGAAGACCTGCTAATAACATTTCAAAGAAATTGATACAGCCCATTTCTACTATTTGGTAACATTTGTGGAGGACTCTGAATCAAGTTACAGTAGCATATCCAGGAACGGGACACAGTACTTTCACAAGAGTAGAGGGGCAGATTCACGTTCCTTGACCTGCTGGTCACACTTCTTTTGATGTAACCCAGGTTACAGCTGCCATTTGGGGCTGCAAGAGCATATTGTCAGCTCGTGCTGAATTTTCCATCAGCCAGCATTGCCAAATCCTTTTCCTCAGGGCTGCTCTCAAGGCATTCTCATTCAACCTGTATCTGTGTTTGGGATTGCCCCAACCCAGGTACAGGACTTTGCCCTTGGCCTTTCTGAACTTCATAAGGCTGGCATGAGTCCACCTCTCAAGCCTGTCCAGGTCCCTCTGGATAGCATCCCATTCAAGGGAAGCAAATATTAAAGAGTATGAACACAAACAAAGAGAGTTTGCTTAAAAGTGAAAACATTCACAGAGTTTGTTTTGTTTCCTATATCAAGCTTGCATACCATAGTTTGATATTGAATAAAAAATAAGAACTCTTCAATTTGCAGTAAAAAATACTTCAACACTGAATTCATACTTACATACTTCATATTCTGTCACCACTGATATCAGCCACTCTTTCAGAACAATTATTCCTGGGACACTGGTTATGTGATAAAAATGTGAGGAGCAAGAATTACCAAAGAAAATTTCAACTATTTTAACCCCACGCCCCACTACAGGCATATGTTTAAATGTAGTTCAACTATGTCATTCGGTACTGTAATTAAGACTCCTCACAAAAATGAGAATTAAAAAAAAGCAGATATCAATCTAGTAATATTTTTCATATGTATTCAGAAAAGCAGCAACAATCTTAAGGCAAATTTTTCAAAAAGGTAGTGCTACTTCTACTTTGAAGTTCAAAGATTGTTTATGTATCAAATTTGACTGTGACATTAAAGTTTCCTTTGTAGAATATAAGCCAAATTTATTTGCTATTTAAACTCTACCATTGTGTTGTTGGCTGGAATGTGAACTTTGTCAAACTGCTTCTCAAACATCATTCCAGTGGCTGAAACACCAGTGGCTGCTTTTTGGACAACTCCCAGGCAGTCTGCCTACCTGCCTGCTGTACTGCTACAGCACAACACTGTGCTCCAGGCAGTGCTTTTCTCTCCTGGCAAACACACGTGACTTTCAATTTTTGCAACCATTTGTAGTCCACTGACAGATTTATCGACCAGGAAAGTTCATGCCTCCACCATGCTGCCCAAACAGGCTCCGTTTGTTTTGTTCTGTTTTCAGCTGGGCTTCTACCTGACCTCCAATATTGTAGGAATCATTTTACATCTGCAATTAAATGCTGGAGTAGTTATTTGTAGCTTGCAATTGTCCCCATTTAGAAGACTAACAGCCCAATTGCAATGCTTCTAAATGGGTGCAATTGCAAGTTCAAACTGTTGGGCCTACTTGTAATTACGGGCACAAAATTGGGCTCACTTATATCAGAGGTTGCTGCAGGAGACCACCAACTAAAGTAATGGTTCTTTCCTAGTTGCTTTTTTGTATTGGTTCGTTACAGGATGAGAAATGAAAGAAAAAAATCTCTTAGTGAGGCAACACAGGAAATAAATACTTTAAAAAGATTTGAGACTACAAAGCAATCAACTGGACACCTGAGACAAATGGTCCTGTCTAATAGCTGATCAGCCACTTCCCTTGCAGTTTTATGAATGAGCTTTGTTCCCTTTCATGGCTGTTCTCTTATCGAGGCAGGCAGCAGTCAGAGTGCTCTGGCCCAGGTACCTGACACAAGGACAAAGAAGCTGCAGGATGCCACCTGCCATTTTAATCCATCTGTTGCACCAACCGCTGTCTTCCTTTTCTCCACTTGAAGGAGGCAGAAAACGCAAGCTGGAAGTTTGTCCTCCTCTCTCACATGGTCAAACTGCAGCTACAGTATGACTGCTGCCCCAGAAATTGCATCTCACTCATCCTAACCCATATCAGGAGAAATTTGCCACTGCTTTCTCCTCACTGATCACTTCCCCAGGTAAAAGCTCACTTTTGGTGCCATCCTAATCTCCTGTGTATATTTGACTCTCTGCCCAAAGCATATTGCAGGTCTAACAGTGACAGTTTGACCATATGAGCGTGTACACCCAGATACACACACGTGAGGTGCTTTACAGCCCTTCATTACCACAGTTGAACACTACAGCACAACAGAAACAGCTCTGCTGCATCCACATGAGTTACTTCATAACAGTCTACTCAAACCAGCACTCCTAATCAGCTGCTGAGCATGTCAAACCACTGCTGTTCAGCTCATCTGCTGATGACATGAGACACATCTGGGCAACAGAACAAAGGGAATATTCTAAACATGCTTATGCTAAGAGGAGAATTAATATTCATCCCCAAAAGATGCAACTGCCAGCCCAGAACAGTAAATACAATTGACTACCCTACAGCATTAGAGTCTTGGGGACCAGGTTCTCTCAAATCCATCAAAACTACATTACATCTAGTGAGGATGTGACCATTGAATCCAATACTCAGGTAAAACAAAAATATATTTAAATATAATAGCACCTTTTTCAGCATCACTTCCACTGCAGAGTGCATCTTTCTGTTTGTGTAGATTCAACAAATGATACTTTAATGTACATACATAATTTATACAGCAAGCAGTAGACTTGGCTGAATGAATGTCAGCCATTGAAGATCCAACATGGTGCATTTTTACGCTTATTACTTGGTACAATAGCAAAGAAGGAAGCATTTAACATATTTATGAACTTGAAATTTCTCTCAAGTCCCACAGTATGGGACTATCACTAATGTTATCACATTTCTTCTTTTATATTCATTATAACAAGTTAAGGACTTATGTATATTTCAATCTAAAAAAGGTTTGCTTAACACCTATACTATTCTTGCAAAATTGTGAAATTTATCTAGAGAACTTTACATCTATATCTTGTCCATAAATCCTGTTTATCTGACATACAGTAGATAAGACGCATCGTGTTTCACACTTCAATATTCTAATGTATCCAACTAATTTCTGTGTAGCCTGCTTAAAATGATAACAATTTGATGAAAAATAATTCCAGTGGTTTCATCACCATTTTACCAATATATCAATTGTAGAACAAAATTACCATTGCCCTATTTAAAAATAGCCACAGTACTTTTCTCTTTTTTTTTTAAACATCTACACTCTAAACTTTAAATTGCAAGTATGCCTGATGAGTGGAAAGGAATGGGAATTAAGACTCCATGATTCTGTTCTTGGCCCCGCTATTCTTAAGGGATATTTCACTGAGTGCATTAATTAGCTTTTAAGGTTTCCTATTACTGTGGTTACTCCCATAAGCAAGTCCTTGATTTTAGACAGCAAGAACAAAATTCATTTCATATCAGCGTAATTGCCTCCAATTATCTAGAGCCGCCTAGAATTACCTAGTGACTAGAATTGGATGTACTTATTTCTTTCCATCTGCCTTAAATGCGGTTAAGATGCAGGGATTTCTATTCAGAGGAAGACATCTCTGCAGCCGCCCTGTAAAGTTAAACTTCAGAGATGAATGACATTCCCATTTCCAGTGCTGAGAGGCCTTTGCCTCCCATTGATTTCAGGAGGAGTCGCCTGTGCTTAATGTCCAAACTAGCACAGCCCCTTTTGCTGGCCAGCTCTGCTCTCTGTGCCTCCCATCGCTCTCATTAGGCACCTGGAATCTGACCCGTACCACAGAGCAATCACTGCTGCTGTGGTTTGCGATGGCGGCACATCCACCCTGCTGAGATAAAGCACCTGTTTGGACCTCTTTGACTCTGAAGATTCACCGGAGAGGAGAGCCCAAGTGTTTCTGGAGAGCGGGGAGGAAGAAAATCAGTCTTTCAGTAAGCTATCATTAGGTTAGTAGTATAATATAGTCATTTTTTGCCTTTGACAACTGATTTGTGCAAGGTAGAGGCACCATAGGTGACAACAGGTCAATATGTCCTATGTCCCCACCCATCTACTTGAGGCAGGAAAGATAAACAGAAGAGGAGATGCCCAAAAGCACCTGGTGACAAGGTGGCCCCTCACTCCTGATGGGCGGAAGGTCCCTAAGGCACTTTCAAGTTGGTTTGCTTTTTATTTTCCTGATTGTTCAGTAATAAAAAAGAAAGCCAAGAAAAAAAAAAATCCTTTAAGGAACTGAGGCTTTGAGCTTTATTTCCATTTCCTGGGCTAGTGAAACCACCCACTAGCTTACATTGCCCTGAGGCATCATCTTCACTGAATTCATCCTCACAGGACACCACTGCTTACAGTTTTTCTATTCTATATAAGTTCTTATAGTGCCCTCATCACTGCAGTAACTGAGTGCCTTCCAGAAGTGCATTATGTGATGTGACTAACATCTGTGATAACCAAAGCAGGAGGGAAAAACAGTTAAGAACCCAGTAGCTTTCCCCCTATGTCACAGTTCACTTTCCAACACTAATAACTTTCTCTCTGTGAATACACAGCTAGATTGTTGTGGTCATGTTTGCAGCCAATCACCAATGTTTCATTCCCTCTAATGCTGAATTTCTTACATAAATAATACAGTGCAGGGATCATTCTCCTTTCTTTCTTTCACTGAAGTGCCAAAGAGTGAGAATTCTTCTTTGCGATTCATTTATATTTATCAATTCAATTATATTTAGCTATTTTAAGGAAATCAGACATGAACACAAAAACATGGTAGGTGAGATAGTCTTAACCAGTGGCATTAGGCACGTGCTTCAGGAAAAAAAAAAAGAAAAAAAAAAAGTGTGTAAAAACATTTAGTGCTCACTGCTGGTTTTAGGGGAAATTTTTCAGTACTAGACTCCACTATTGAAGGTTTGGGGTGGAGGTTAAAGGGGCAGTGTGTTCCCCAGCAGTGACAACTGAATATCTCACTGAGGGGGAACACGCATATGGGAACAATATGCCTGCAGATCTTTAAAAAAGTATGCAATTGCTTTGCCAGAGCAATTGATATGTTGGGGAAGAAACATTGCGGGGCAGGTGCTGCTGTGAGATGACCTCACACTTGGGACCAAGAGTGAAACATGGGGTCAAAGGTCAAGTGTGACTTTGTTAGAACCAAAAAATACAGTCACCTCCCAACTGCCTCACACCTTGCAGCAATCATCACCACAGAACCTCACAGGGTTTGTGAGAATTTAGCCACTGTTTAGCTGCACGAGACAAAAATTGCAGTTATCAGTTTTCTGATTGCATTGAATTTTTTCCTAAGAAATGTTGCCATATATACACAAGTTCAAAACAGCATTCGTCTAAGTTGTATTAAATGTGTTTGCCCACTGGGACCATGAGATGGGTGTCACAATAGCAACTGGAAAATGATTGTAAATAAACAATAATTCAAACATCATTTTGGCATTTGTACTCATTCTATACAGACATTGTCCCAGACACTATTATCCTGCTATTTCAGAGAAATTCTCCACGGCTCTAAGAAGCACTAATAGAAAGTGAAAAATTTAGGAGATCAGAGGAGGATTTTATATTTGTTTTGGGGGTTTTTGGGTTGTTGTTTTTTTGTTTTGGTTTGTTTTGGTTTTTTGTGGACTTACCCTCCAGGTTCCAGGTTTCAAAACCACAGATTTCAAAACCACCCAGTTACTAATTGACCTAGATTAAAACATTATGTAGGGAATATTGTAGAGAAAATTGAGAAGGCTTTACTGATTAAAAATTTCCTTTCTTTTTCTCCTAAACTACTTTTTCTGCTGACATTCCAAAAGATCCCAGAAAGTTTTATGAAATTTATACAAGCATTCCTGGGTGAACTGTAAAAGATTATTAAGAGCTTATGCAGTAAAAACACAATACCACAATTAGGATGGGAAATGGACAGCCCTAGACTTCATCTTGCCTCAAGCAACATGTCCAACAGCAATGAATGCAACACAGAAAGAGGGATAGAGCACAGATGTTCAGACCAGAAGACAAGCCAAGACTTAAAAGATCACCGGCTACAAGACATTTCATAGAAAGCATGCTGTCTCATTGCTCTGTGAGCATTATCACACAAGACAATGCAGACTCTAATTTAAACAGTCAGAGGGAAAGATCCTTGCCTGGATGCCAGTTGGCTACGACAACAATTATGCATCACTGTTCTGACAGTGTTCACTATGGCAAACTGCACTGTGAGGGCAATTATCCCAAAGATTCTGGCACCCCAGAATAAAGAGCAAATCAAAGAATCCATCAATATTCTTCCAAGGCCACAAAGCCAGAATGAGAGTCAAGGAAAACTGAAGTAGTGTGGCCAAAGGGAGATGAGAACAGACTGCCACCTCTGTGGAACTTGCCCTGCCATGGCTGCACTCCAGGGGCTCTGCTGTGGCCACCTGACCAAGTCTCTGGAGTGTTACATGCCACCACTGCCATGCTAACGTGCAAACCAACACTACCCTGTGGGAGCCAATGCAGAGGTACTTGCATACACAAGACAAAAATATTTGTACAAACATTGGGAAGTACTAGAAAACTCATGAATTTAGCATTTCCAAGTTGAAAGAGATACTTATCTCAAGCTTGCTAGATACAGATATGCTCACAGTTCAAGGAAGTTTTCTATTCCAATCCCTGTTGTATCTGCTCCCCACTGCATGTGCAGTGGAAGAAAAGGTAATTCAACCTACAGGATCCCAGCCTAGCATCCTGATATTGGAAAGTCGCAGGGTGCAGAGATGAAGGAGGAGGGAACTCAACCTGATGGCTATCACTTTTATTTCTAATACAACACAAAAAGAGAGGATAAGATTTTCAGTCTCACATGCAGATATTCTCTTATTACTATTTCCATTACTGAGATACACAGGATAAAATAATTGAGTGAGAACATACCTACAACACGAAGTTGAGAAGTCACTGATTATGTGACCTATGCTTTAATGGGTGTGACATTAAGGTCAGCAGAATCAGGGGGAAATCTCACACAATTTTTATGGCCACAGCAATAAGATAAACTCAGTATAATCAGTGGGTTAGAGCAATGGCCACGAACCTAGGAAAATTGGCCCATCTCTCAGTAACACATATGTATAATTTTATATTTAGTCCACTACACAGCAATAACAAGATTTTCATTTGCCCCATGTACTGTGATGTTTCTGTCCATACACCAGTCATATAGCAATTTCATTGCAACATATCTTTGTAACACTCCTTACTATAGTGCAGCCCAATAGAATGCTTTGTCTGCCTCAAATTTTGGTGCACGCAACTCCAGACTTAATATATAGAGGATGAGCTGTTTGAGGTTTTTGCATAATAGCTGTTCCAGAGATGGAAGGAATTTCACAGAAGTATCAAGGCAAAGTCTGAATGTTTAAAGACGGAGAGGTCTATCCCTGCATTTCAGGATACAACCAGTTCCTCCATGGAAAAAGCCTCTATATTTGGGTACCTGAAGTCTTTCACCCTACCCATCCCAATATCCATCTCCTACTATAATGCTCCACCAGTGAATAAACATGCCACCCATCCAGTGAAAATTTAATCCAAGAAAAAAACCTTGGTCATAAACATTATCTGAAAGATTATCTCTTGATGGCCTTTGCATCCATCAGTCGATATTAGCAATGGTGCGTAATGGCCAAAAGCTGTTTAGGTAAATGAGTATCCTAGCACATTATGAGGTGTGGGCTATGCATTGGAACTATGCACTTCAGGGGAAAAAAAAAAAGCACTGCATTCACACTTCTGCTTATTCTGTGCATTGTGCTATTATCATCTCTTCCAAGTGAAGATAGCTTGACACCAGCAAATGTGCATGCAATGATTTTATCATATTAAAATTTCCTTTAGCAACAGAAATTAGTCCTTCCATAAGTTACTGCAATACATTGTGTGGATCTGTGAGGTGTTAGCTAATATCTGTGATACACAACAGTTACCAAGGCTGCCACATCAGCCTGCATGTGCCAGATGATGGTGTACTTCTCCTAGTTATGCTTTCTACTAGGATTTCTGGGTTAAGGAAACAGACAAGATGAGCACTGGGTACGGAGTCAGAATACCCTTGAGGGCATTCAAGACAATTCCCAGAGTTTATTTCATGTACTTCAGATCCTCAATAGCATTTTATCTGGTTTCTTTCCACAGTCGGTGCCTCTGTAACACCTATATCATTCCCTCCTGCAGACCCTTACACCTTTTTGGTTAGCTCAGAGAGCAACACTGATCTTTCCCACCTGGACTGCAGCTATCACACAGTGCCTGTCATTCTCATATAGATCAAAAAAGGATTTTGCAAGCTGTTGTCCTTGATCCATGCCTTATATGTCTGTATTACATAAATGCCTCAGATGAGAGCTGCCCACTTAAAAGACACCATCATAATCAACCTAAAAGCTCCAGGGACAAGCGGGGCACTGCTCAGTCACACCTCCAAGGCGGCATCTCAGCTACTATGTCATCAGCAATGCTTCCTGCAGCAGCTGGCACTCTTGCTAGAGATTACCTATCCAAATAGTGACCTAATCCAACTCTGCATAACACACAAGCCGACAAGAAATAGTGTATGTGCAAACATACGGGGCTCTTCTTCCAAGGGAATTCAACATGGTTAACAAATTCTACACTCCAGGTACTCTTCATCCTACAGCTGCAACTGCTAGCACTTTTATAAAGCTGTCTTAATTACCAGTGACCCTGTGCTCTTCAAGTGCATCAACAGTACAAGGGATGATTCAGGATGACAGGGTCACAAGCAGTGGGAAGGAATGTCTCATCCATGCCTCGCTTACATACATCTCTAGCTCATAGTCTGTCTCCCTTAGATTTAAAATAGATCTCAATGTGAAAAATGTTGTTTTGATAGAATTTAAGGAGGCTTGGGTTCTGTCACTGTTTTATCAAAGTTTCGGAAGGATCAGATCTGTATAAGACATAAGCAGTAGAATAGAGTATGTAAAAATCAAGGATTTGTGAATCCCAAAGGCTGATATGATAGGTTGGTCTACTGGAGAACTCTGCTCTGCAAGAAGGCTGAACAACACAAGCCAGGTAAAGGAAGGGCTAGCTGTGTTCTGTGCATAGGGAGCCTCAAAAAGGCAAGGTTTTTCAGGCTTCAACCTGAAGTTAACTAATGCCTCTAATTTGTCTTTTTAAATTTTATCTGCATTGGAAAAAAATGTTTCTAACATCATGTTAAAAGCTGATAAAGACAGCTGAGAACTGTGAGCTGACACAAAAATCCAGCGTCCCAATTCTTCATTACTTAAACTCTCAATGACCTCTAGAAGATGACTCCTGCCATGAGAACATGTGCATGATGGCAATGCTTTTGGAAGAGTCAACTACTCAGACAAGTGCTTTTCTCTCTCACTCAGTCCACCACCAGCTATGCTCTATTCAGCAAACAAACAAATTGGAGTTTGCTCCTTTTGCTGCAGTCAATAATTTCTAAATTATTTACTGTGTGCACAGACACTTTACTAAATAAAAGCTTCTATGCAACATGTAAAACCTCATTACTCCACTCCAAAACCAAGATTCCTGATCTACCATGTACCTTCAAAACCTGATCTATTATCCTCTGTTCTTACAGAGTTCTATTTTCATGAAATTCAAAACATTTTAAAATATAAGAAAATAATTCAATCTTCAGGTGTTTTTAATTCATAAATCTAAGTTTATTCATAAAACTTACTTAATTACAGAGATAATCCTCAGCATGCCTCTCTTTATAGTGACGTAACAAAGAAATTCTCTAAAGAAAAGGAAAAGGTGACAGAATCTCTTCCTCATGTATGAAGAAGTCTGAAGGAACTTACCAGAGAAGTTGAAGTGATTTTCCCATTATTCATATGAAGCTAATCAAAGAAGAAAAGACAAAGGCCTCAGTCCTACAAGAACTTAAATGTCTGCTCGCCTTGCCATATAGTCAATTAAATCAATAGTCATGAACACAAAGAAAAACTTAAATTTTTGAGAAAATCTGTCCTTTGACAATGTTGTTTTTTATCCAATTTCTGCAGACTGATTAGATGACTAAGTGAAGGAAAGTATTAAAAAATAGCTATAAATCCACCAAAATATAAGAAAATAGAGGGAAACACCAGATATGCACTTTGTGTAAATTACTTCTTTTCTAACTCCTTTTAGAGCTACCCGAATTTCAAGAGCATGTTGTTTCTCTGTCTTCATAACCTCCAAGCTCTTAATTAAAGCCATTTAGTGGCCACTGAAAGCACTGAGGGTTTTTGATAACATCACGAAGTCAGAGCCACCTTTTTGCTGTGATAAGAATCCAGTCTTTTCCAAAGCTTTGTCAGCTTTCTGTTTCTTCACCCACTGTGACAGTGGAATTCTTTCTTACTTGTAGCACCCAACTTCTGTAATGTATTATTTTAGCTGTTATAACAACCTCTCTCTTCAATATTTGCCCATATTTTTCCTAAGTCTGCCTGGTCTGTATAAAAAAAAAAAAAAATGAAGAGAGAGAAACTTTAAGTGGGCACAAAGCAAACAATTTGTTTTGTTGTTTTTGGGGGGTTTGTGTTTTCTTGTGGTTTGTTGTTGTTGTTTTAATAGAACTGCTTGGTTTTTTTTCTACAGTATTCTCTAGACAATGGCAACACACAGAGATCAGTTGGATTAAAGCAAAAGAGAAGGGCTCATGATGCTAATATTAAATTAATAACTCTTTTTCTACTCATTTTAAAATAGAAATTGTGCATGACCAGCGCGTTCTTTTGTCCTTGGGAAAGTCTGAGGACATACCAATGGGAGAGACATGGTGGCCAGACTCTAAGACATCAAAGGAAAATCCAAATGGCCATACTATCTTTGCCACAGTCTCAAAGCACTCAAAAACACAACAAAGAAAAAATAACAACAGAATCAAATAAACTTTGTGCATGTTCATCTCGAGCATGTCAATCCCATGGAGACATTATCAAAACAATGAAAACATAGGGCCTGCTAAGACAGTGACCCTTCACATGAAAACTAGAGAAGCTTTCATTTTGCAATACAAGCAACTCTGAAAAGTGCTCAGACTCACCTACAGCCGCCTGTCACTTACTTTGCAAAATACCACAGAAATGGTAATTTCATAAAGCTTTGATTCTGTTCTAAAATCAAGTCATCGTCATCATTGTCCCCTCCCCACAAAAAAGCAAGATTTCTGCAGTGTGAGACGAATTACCAGGGAGGCTACAGTACAGCCTTCATATATACACACCTCACCTAGCTATGCAGAAGGCAAACAACAAAATTAAAAGATCCTGAACCCCAAGCAGATCATCGGAATGAGATGAAAGAGCCTCAATCCAGAGCACCCATATTGTCCATATTTTTTTCCCACATCCCAGACCCATACAACAGACTCTGTGTGTTACCAATAGGCCACGCTCCCCCTGTTCCATCCTCCCCCAGCTAAATAAATACATTTGCTCTCAAGCAGGAGCTATAAAGTGCAGCTGTGAGCAACCTGCCAGTCCCACTGCAAACCAGCACACTCTCTGTTCCCTCTGCAGCCCAGCTGCACATCTGCTCCCCCTGCACTGTGACCACCAGCACCACCCATGGGTGCCCACTCTTCCTCCTCGCATGGCCCTAGCAGAGCATTCCCGTGTTTCCCCACTGCCATCACTGAGGCACACAAAGGAAAGGTTTACTCATACCTGCCTGCTTTACATGTAATAGTCTTGAATGTTTTGCTCATCCCTAAGTGTTACTCTTCACGTTAGCATCAGTCTGAATATGCAAAACGGTGCAATCCCTAAAGAAAAAAATGTGTCACTGTCAAACAGTGAGTATTAATGCACTGACCAAAAATGAATGTAGGGTTCTGCCTCTTCTTTCTTCAAAATCTGGTTTGATTTTCCAGCCTCCCCCTCCACCTAGCTTCTCACCCATTAAAAATAAAATAGCATTACTTTTTCAGCTCTGCTTTCTCCAGGCAGATTTGGCTCCCTCCAAAGTCTCTGTGATTAAACACACAGTAAATAGTTGTCAGGCCAAAATTCTCTAAGCCTGTGACTTTTTTTTGATGCCAATAAATCCCACTGCACCTTTCCCTTCAGCTGCCCTCAATTTCCTTCACTCTTTTAAGACTGTCGCGTGCATCTGGACCTGGCTCCCTGTTCCAGTGCAATATTCTCATTCTTTTTCAGATTTCTCTCTGAAAACCTGCAGACCATGGAGACTATATGTTTTCTGAAATCTTTGAAGCAATCTAAACATTTGATCGCTTTTACTTTTTTTTTGTTTTTTTTTGGGGGGGAGGGTAGAAAATCTCCAACCTAAAAAAAAAACAGCTTAAAATGGCAAAAATATTGGTAATGGTTTTCTTTTTGTCTAAAAAGGGAAAACTAAAAAACAACGATAAGTTTTAAGCAATGGATAAAATAACATTCTGTTTGAAACATATAGGCCAATCTGAAATCAAAAAGCTGACTGCATTTGGCCAATCTGCAACGCAAAAATAAAATAAAAAATAATAAAAAACACACACATTATCTGTTGGCATGGAAGCAGCAGATCTATGGCTTGTGAAAGGTAATACAATTTTGAGGTATCTTTTTGTTCCAGCAGAAGATCTCTTTCACAGTGTGTCCAGTACATCTGTGTTTTCTGCCATGTGAGCCAGAAGCACCATGGGGCAGACAGTCTTTCTCAATATATTTATCTGAGCAGGTATTTAATTTTTTTTTCTGTGGTGCAAAAATACAACATAAAGTGACATGGTAGATTCCGGCCATTTATCACAAAGGAATTTAGAAGTAGTAAATAATAAAATTTTATTAAACAGAGACAACCAGAGTGAGTATAAATGTGTGCTCTAAGCCCCTCTTTTTCCTTGCTCACCAGATCATTACTCCACACAGCCGTTAGGAGAATGAAAGCTTTTGAAATAAACAAAGTGCTGCTGTCAAAAGCAGAATAGTCTAAAGTGCAGAAATTAGAAGAGTAAATGGAACTGGAATTACCATGGGGATAGGAAGGAGATAAAATGTGTATCTAGCAGAATTTGGGGTCTAGCCAGACACGTATTTTGCAGCAGCTATGTCAGGGAGACAGATTGCTGCCCATTGCTCTTTGCTGCCCCTACTGATCTGCAGGCTGCGTGAGCACTGCCTGGCTTATTTCAGTCAAAAGAGTTCAGGTTAGTTTAGATAAACAGTAAGTCTTCACTAATCTAGCCCATTTTGAGCAAAATTGGGTAGGGGGAGCTTGTATGAGCAGCGCTAGTAGCAGCATTGCAGGGATTTGGGACTGTTGATAACCACCCAGAGACAGGCTGCGGTTACTAATATCTTCCACCAGCACAGCTGAAGCTGGAAGAGCACATCTGTTCACCTCCTGAAGAGGACTAGATTTCTGGTCTGCTAATCCCATTTTCCACTACATATTCAGTCAAAATAGCCACTAAGTGACTGGAAATCCCTCTGTGCTCGAGGTTTCTTCAGTAGCATTAATTTGGCAAAAGTAGCCAAAGAGAAAAGTGAATGTTAGTGTTTGGAGCCTGATCAAAATAGGAAGTTTAAATGGCATAGCAGCACATAGCTCCACTGTATCTCATCTTTTGCTGCTCTTAATACTGAGTTCTTAAGCCAGGCATCTCCATGCAGCTTTAATTTAGTCAAGGGCCAAGCAGCTATGAATTAAGGAGACACAGGGCTGGAGCTTCCAGCAATCTGTTCTCTCCCAAATGTCCAATTAGAAGAGATAACACATTTAGAGATAAATTCCTGGCAAGAGCTGAGGATGAGATTTTGCTTGAATCAACAATGTGGTCAACAGTTGAGAATGATATGTGAAAATAATGCAAGACAAAGATCTGAAATGTTTAAACAAGAGATCAGTTATGGGCCTCTCAGAGGTGGTAAAGGTAAATTATTAAAAGAATTTATAATTACATTCATGCCTAATTATTAATAAACAAGGATGGGTAACAGATGCTGCGGCAGATTTACACTTCCTAAGGAAATAAGAAGAATTATAGAAGAAAATCAAGATCAGCAAAATGATTAAATCAGGAAACTGGAATGTCTGTAAGTGTAAAAAAAAAAAAAAAAAAAAATTAAAAGTAGCTTTTGTCAAATTGTTTGGGAAGAAGCAGATTCCTTTTCAGATTTTAAAGGCAATGGTAAATTGAAGAAGGCTGACACAACACCCATTGTGAGAAGAGAAATAACAGAAGTTTCAGATTTGGACCAATGTCATTCTCTTGACTTCACCAACATAAAATGAGTAGCACATAAGAAGAAATTGATATTTTGTTAATTTTACCCTATGAAATAATCCAGATCAAGATAATGTAAGCATTATTGGAAAAGTTTAAATTATAATACTTAGAATTAGCAACAAACCACAGAATAGAAATCAAGCCAAGTAAATTTGACTGAAAGCATTAAAGGAGTAACAGTGAGGTAACAATACACTAATTTTGTCCCAGATGAGATCTGGAGAAATATCAGTACAATATTCAGCACCATTCTGATTAGGAAATAAAGTGCTTGAGAAAGAAACTAATGCATTGGTTTTGAATGTTAAGACAAGAAATATTTGAAAATGGAGGGAAGAATCATGAAGACATGAATTCATAAGAATATTTCTTTTGTATTTATGACCTGAAAAAAAAAAACATTGCAGAAGAAATTATTGGCATTATTACAGATGCAAACAATAAGACTGGTAGATGAAAATGTGAAGTGATAACAGAAATTTGCTTATACCAGAAAATATAATCAACCTATTAATTGCTGGAAAACAAATCTTGTGACAATATTAAAGAAAAATACTTCTTTAATGTGATATTAGAAACTATCTAACATGAAGAGAAAATAAATGGAATATGACCAAAATCTTCTGCAGTTTCTGTATTTTTTTTCCAAGGATTTGGAAAAAAAAAAAAGGATTCATTTTTTTTTCCCCAAAAAAAAAGAAGGCACTTAAAGACTTTCACACACAGCTACAGCAGCCTGACAAAAAAAGAACACTAATAATATGGTATGGCATGCAGGAAGGCATAGTCAGCATCTCTACCTACCCTTACATAAATACATTACAAAGCTACGTTTAGGTGAAGTCCATTTGGCATCGCAATTTCATCAGCAAGAGCACTGAAGTCACTTTCAGGTTCATCAGCACAACAGCACAGACTGGCCAGGGTAGAAGCAGTGCAAGTCACCAGGTATTGTCAGTTTTTAATTGTGGTGCTATCACAGTTAGAAGGCATTAGGTCCTCCACAAACTCAAAAGCACAACATAAAGACTTCTCACAAGGACACTGCCACACCTTGCTTGCAGCATATCTCAAAAGACTTGAAAGATCATTTCTATTCAGTTTTCATCAGACTTAAAGACCAGCACTTATCAGATATCGTAGTCTACTCAGAGCTTCACTAAGCTTCCTGATAGGGTATTCTCTTTTCAGTAAGAAGCTGTAATAGGCTTACAGCCAATTAAGAGCAACATTATGACTTATATACTGAATACTTGCAAGAAGATATTTTCCCCTCAGTACAGAGAGGAAACAAATCTTTATAAATTTAACTGTGATGAAAACAGTTATTCCCCATAGGAACAGTTTGTAGTAGGTCACTGAATACTTTCCACCCCTTAATATCCATTCAGACCACTTCTCCCATTACATTACAATTACTTCTGTCCAATCATACAATAAAAAGCATTTGGACTCCCTTTTGCAAGTTCCAAGTCCCATTTTTTCATTCACATCCAAAAATTCACATCCAACCTTACTGTTTTTTCCCCCATCCATTCGGCAACTGCCACAGTTATGTGCATGGAAAAACATTATTAGGAGAGTCTAATGGATTTTAATTGTTTTCATTGCAAATGTTTCTCCCCTGTGGGGAAAAAAAAAAAAAAGCTCTAATCATATTGTCTCATTGCTCATTCTTAACTCTTCTTCCCGTTGTCTCTATTATTCTTTCCTTCTGTTCATTCTCCTTCACATTCTGCTTCTCCAAATACACCACCATGCCTTTTACTTTATTCTTTCTTGCTCTGCAGGGAAGCTCATTGCTCTCCCTTTCCCATCTCTTGATGATGTCACTTCTCTTCAAACAGAACCTGCCATAAAATCTATCTCCACCTCCTTGGTTCCAACAACCCACATGCAAAAGCAATAGCAGAAACTGGAAAATGTGGTAAATGTCCTCTACCAGTGATCGAGTCCCTGCGCATGATACGCAAGTGCTCTGATGAAAGAACATAGCCTGAAAACCTTTTGTACTGACAGATTCCATTTCTAGCTGTAAAGAACAAACGAAACACTGGTAGCTGTACCCACAGCCTGACGGTGCCTACAGGCTGCACTCAAAACTGAGATCTCAAAAGCATTTTGGGTCCTCCACACAGTAAAGCTGGTCTTCATCAAGACACCTCACAGTCTAAATAGATCAATGATACCATGAACAAGACAACAGAAACATCATTATAAGGTCATAAGATTTACCCACAATGATGAGACTTAAATGCAAAGAGCTAACAAGTTGAACCAGTTGTAACCTGTACCTGCTTTGAGAGTCTGTAAGTGGTGGAGTGCAACACCAGCCCTTTTTTCTAGAAACCACAAGTTTAGCTCTCAGGTGCAAAGAGAATCTGCAGTTCAGCACATCGAAGTGCCTCCAACTTCTGATCTAACTGAAGACACAGCACACCCAGGTATATCTTCCATTGCAGCACAGAGAAATGCCCAGTGCTTCTGTTTGACTGCTTCTATTCTCCCTAATGAGCACCACAGGTCTTCCAAGTCCATTCTGACACCATTTGACAGAATACGTGTAGGATAGATTTCTCACATCTTCTGAAATACTTATTTTAACATAATAATAAATTTCTCAAGAACTTGAAACAAATACGACCAATCTTGAGTAGGATATTGTGCTTAATTAAATTAATCTTTATTAATAAAATAGGGGGAAAATATGCATGGCTAATACTGCGATTTTTAAGCTTTAAGAAAAAGGTCTTTCCCCCCCCCAACTAGCTGTAAGATACAAGGGAAAATTTATCTTGTGTATTATCTAATAGGCCTTCCAGAACTAAAGACCACAGGAGGTAAGGCTAACAAAATTAATATGCAAAGAAGTTCAGCACTAGGGACCCATAATTTTCTTACAAATGGTTTCACTTTAAGGATGAAACAACACAAGACAATACCAATTTCTTTCTTTTTTTGCAAATAGATGATGCTTTAAAAAAATTAACGCATGACAGCAGGTGGGAAGAAACTGGAGAAGTGAATATTCAAAGTAGAGAGTGACTACAGATTTGATTTACTTAACATTTTACTAACTGATTTGAATTCTCTGATATATGAAAACAATGTCAGGAGATATATTTAATTAAGACAAGACTGGTTGTCATTTAGACATGAAGTAAACATTTAACACATCTAGTAAATTATTAAAGCAAATGAAAAATAATCTGACCTTCAGAAAGCAGGATCATAAATAACAGGGACTTCAGAACTTCTACTTGGCTATGTTTGAAAATTCTGCATTTTTTGTGTGTGTTTTCATTAAATAGTAACTGAACAAAATAACCATTGCCAAGTGCATTATTAAGTACAGGGGGTTTCAATGGCAAAGGTGCACTTCTATTGCAGTAGTAGATCTATAACGTGTGTGTGTGTGTAAAACTATTATGAAACATGATAGAAGAAATCATTCTTGCTTTTGTGTATGGAATTAACATTGGCATATAAGGTTTCGGTACTTTATATCTGCTTGGTTAGGTGTCAGCCATAAGTAAGTATTGTTTCTCTTGTAGCAAAGAGCTCATTGAGGTTAGATTTCAGACATACATGGCTGCACCCCAGGAAACAGTTCAATGTAATAGTATTCCCATCAATTCAAGATATGTGAGCATCAGACAAGCATCAAAGGTAACAAATCAGCTCAGCATAATTCAGGATTTTAAAATTAAGACTTTGTAAGAAGAAAAAGGTTGTGTGTCCTGGCCCAAATATCCCATCATTATGTTTATATATGTCAAATGTAGTGTACGATAGCAATAAAAAATACCGATAAAAATTATGTCCTTGAATTGAACCCTCATTTAGAGTTGGGTGCTATTTCAACAAGGAGCATCGTAACAAGAACATTGTAACTAATCCTGCAGGACATTCGTTAGTAAAGTTTTTAATTCATTTTTATCATCCTCCTTACACATTAGAACAGCTTAGCACTTCGTCAATACACCTTTGAAAGACATCAGAAAATAACTCCTGATAAGGATTGCAGTTTTTTGTTTTTTTTTTTTTTTAACTTTAGCCTTCACACATTGAAAATGTTTCATTTTTATACTGTAGAAAATAGTATAAATATTGTGTTCACTATCTTGAATAGCAATCCAGCATGCAATTAAGTAGGGGCAGTTGTATGGATAACTCATGACTATTATGATTCTTCACATTTGTAACGGTGTATGCAGACATGTTTGCAGGATTGGGAACAAAGATTGTTCTTAATATACTTTCCCTTGAATAAAACTTTTTTTTTTTTTAAGAGATGAGGAAAAGGCAGAACACAGGGGCTTTTTCCCTGTAAACCACCAGTGTCACCGTTTAAATTCTACGGGAATCTTCAATTTATACTTTGTATTACAGTTTGCAAAATTTAAATACTTAAGAAGAATCTGACATTTTTGCTAAAATCAGTGGAACTGATGGCATGACTCAGTGTAAGGATATGAAAGACACGATTTTATAAGAGAAAAAAAGTCAGGCGAACAGGTCCCTATCATTTTAAGGCATACACAGCAAACTCTCTACATTCATCCATGTGATTTTTCAGCAGTCTTACTGAGAAAGCATGCATTAGTACCAAGTCAGATCTTTTTACTAATAAAACAGCTCTTAAATCATCTTTATGTAGGACAACATCCTAAAATCACTGCATTCCTTGAGTAAGGAGCCCCATCTCCCTTTCCTGGATGTGTGCAAGGCCAAGCTGGATGGGACTTTGAGCAAACTGGTCTAGTAGGAAGTGTCCCTTATAGCAGGGGGTTGGAACTGGATTATTTTAAGGCCCCTTCCAACCCAAACCATCCTATGATTCTGGTGAAGGTAGCAGCTCAGCAGGGAAGTTGTGCATGTGAAAGTTTCTAGGGCTATTCAGCCCCAGCACATGCTCCTATAGGTGGCTGTGCTGTAAACCTGCAGTATGGTCAGTCCCACACCTTGTTTTATCTATCACTGCTTCATTTTGATTCCTTCATTTTAAATATTTTCAAAAATTAATTCATCAACTTAAATCTGAGATGTGTTTTGAAAATAATTGCTCTTATGATTACCAGTTCTTACAGCCTTAATTTTGGCTTTAGAGCCATAACAATAGCAACAAAAATAAAAAGCATTATTTATAAATTTATTATTTATAAATTTATAGCATTGTACATTCTGATACTTTTTTAAAAGACTAAAAATGAAACTCCATTTGTTCAATATAAAAAGGCTTTGAAGTGTAATCCCTGGGTTTGTTGATGTATTACATAAATTTCTTTTTTTTGTTTGCACTGTACAAACATGTCAAACACTGACATTGATACTGCTCTGAGTACAAATAATTTCTTCTGTTTCTCTTTGATTCAATCTATTATCTTCTACCACATTTAATAAATTAGTGTATGCAATTAGGCAATATAAAATTGAATTACTTTATACATGATCAAATTAATTATAAATCAACTTTTCCAAAGCCATAAAATATGAATAGCTAATAATAGCAATTTTACAGTATGCTGTAACAGTTAAAGAATCATCTTCTTTTAAGGAGAAGGAAGAGGATAATGAAAAATGCTCAAATTAAATGCAATACACATTTGGGGGGGTGGGAGATGCTGCTTTGATTTCAATAAAGTGTAAACCTGTAGTAAAAAACTGGAATAAAGTTGGCAGGTTAGAGAAGATTTGTTTAAGAAAAATGATTTTCCTTGTCAAATGGCTCTCATAACATGAGGAAAACACAAACTTCCTAAAATTTGCAAACTTAGGGTGTTACATTTAAAAGACAATTTTTCATTCAAACACAACCCAACACTTCCAGGTGTTTCTGTGATCCACAGTGCAGACCAGCATCACATGCCAACACCTGACAGCCACGCATAACACTGCCACACGGAATTCCCAACACAGCCAAAGGTCTTTTATACTCAATAACACAGCAGAGTGGGTTTTTTTGTGGGGTTTGTTGTTGGTTTTTTTGGTTTTTTTTTTTGGTGGGATAATGCAGCGTCTCTTTGACAATAGATTCTTACTTCTGGTTGTCACTGAGCATCCAAGGCAAAGGTCACTGCCTCCCAGCACTCCCAGAACTCCCCCCTGAAAGCTCTATGCCAACAACAAGGCAGCATGCTTACACAAGCTCTTCTTTCCCAGACAGCTTCTTAGCCACAAGCCTTCCAAAAAGGATAGGAACAAGAACTTAAAAGCTGGAAATGTTTCTAGCTCATGTCCCTGCATCGACAGGTTGGACATTCCTGCCCTTTCCTAAAAGTGAATAAAATCAGCCACATCAAGCATCAATTATAGGAAGACTCTGGGGGGAAAAAAAAAAAAAGAAAAAAAAAATCAAGTCCAGGGTTTTCTCAAATTTCCCCATAAGAAATTATGATGCACTGTTAATGGTCTTCCCTTTGAGAAAGGCTGCTTCTCCCTTTCTGTTAAAAATGCAGTTAAGCCTGTCCCATTTTGCTGTAAAAGCAAGGATGCTCTAATGTGGAACAGGTAAATATATTAAAGAATGTCCAAATGCTCATTTCTTTCTTGCTCACTATTGTCATCTAGAGCAACTGTTTGATATTCTTCCTGCTTTCTTAACTGCCTCCGCTCCTTAACCTTCCTTGAATTTAAAAGGCCATTTCTTTTTCCTCACAGTTGCCATAAATCATATTGTGATTTTTTTTTTTTTAAATCACTATTCAAAAACATTGAAGCATTAAACCATGCATTATGTTACCCAAGGTCCAAGTGAAAACAAGCAATTATTGAGCCTCCAAATTGTGGCAATACTTACACAGGAACCAAAAAGCAACTGTGAAGAAAATCTGCATATTCAAGGTGCAAAAATGAGACTCATGCTGAATTGGATTTAATGGAACACAAAATATTTTCTTTCTTTACGAGAAGGCAAACCCATAACTCTGTTTATCCTCTGATATGTGTGGAATATGGAGTTCCAGAATTATGTTTACAAGTAAGAAATATGGTGGTGCATCTATCTTAAATTTGTAACAATCTTGGGCTAAGTCAGTCTCGCAATTATTGTACCGTAATTTTCCCTATCAACAAATAGTGTGGACTTACTGTTTACCTTTCAGTTGATTTTATTTGCCAAATTATATATCAAATGGTCCCATGGGCTTGCTGAATATATGGGTGCTAACAATGAAAAATGTGCATAGTTTTAATACCAACTTTGTAAATTGCCTTAATAATAGCTTGTATAATGTAATAGTATTTTCAACCAGTACTTTTAATTTCTAGCTCATAAAGCCTTTTCATTGAACCCCAAGGGTGTAGCAATAAAAGTAAGATTTAATTTTGTATATAATGTGGCCTAAATTAGTTTTAAAGCAATAGGAGAAACATGCAGCTCAAAGAGATAAGACTGAAATTATTATAACTTGATGAAATTTCCTATAGCAAAATTAATCATTATTTCCATTTTAACATAATTTGACATAAAAAAATATATATAAGACTAATGTAGATCTAATCAAGGTATATATTTTTAAATGACTGTACTGTAAATTATGGAGGCCATAAAAAGAGTGATGCAAACCATACAACAGTAAATGTTTTGAAGACACTTTTGAAGATTAGGTTAAGTATAGTATTTATTCCATTGTATGAACTAATGAAGAAACACCACCTAATAACAACAGCATTCTATATTTATGCTTATATCTTTGACCACAACGGGAAGTTCAAACCCAAAATTTGAAATCACAATCTCATGGTTGTCAGTCTTTGCATGGTTGTCAACTGTTTGTGACATTTGGTCATTTTGCATTGAAGTATCTCTCCTGAACTCACGTGGTTATGGAGAGAAAATCTAGCAAGCATAAATGAAAAAGCAGCTGAAAAGAGACAGCACTTTAAAAAGGTCCAAAATCATCTTCTCAGACCCTGTTTTATCCATTTATTATGCTCATCATCTTTGTTCAGAGACTTTATGCATTCTTGAAGGTTCAGGCTTGGTAAGCATACCATGGTGACACATGGAAAAATCTTCCAACTCAGCAAGGTAGTGGATATTCACTTGCTTTATAAGAAAAGATTTGTGTGTACTTAAATGGTTCTCTTTAACCTAAAGAAGGGACAGATTACAGCTCTCCTTACAGCTAAAGCTGATGGGACTTGAAATCAGACAAGTACAGAAAAATGAGAGAGAAAAGTTTTATGAGGATATCAGCGTTATTGTCAGAATTATTGTCAGTGTTGGCAATGCTGTCTTTAATGTTCTGGACATATACTGAAAGTTTGTTCTGCTATCGTGTTATATGATGATCTCAGCTCTGTGATATTAACACCTGCACACCTGGCTTTTACATGCAAGATTTCACATTTTTGTTACACCTGGAAAAAAAAAAAAAAGACTTGCCTTCTTCAAAAACATCAGTGACATACAGAAAGGAGTGACAGACAGACACTTTCTCAGCGTGTTTCAGCACCAACGAACCCAGCCAGCTCTCCAACATAAAGACTGCCTCACAGTCCATCAGGTGATCGGACTTCAAAAAACTTTGTCCAAAGAATCCCATAAGTTCCTGTCTCTGGCCAGTGGCAATTAGAGTAAATGTTAAAACTCCCTCCAAGTTCAGTGTGAACAAGCTCAGGCTCATCAAAAGTGGCTTGGTAGAATATCCTCTGTCAGTGTTTCTTTTTTAAAGTTCATTTCATCTTCGTAAGTCTTATTGATTTCTACAGCTGCTGCTCTGACCCAAGGAATTATATATATATTATATATATATGTGTATGTTTGGTGGCCCTGCTAGGCAGGGGGGTTGGAACTACATGATCCTTGAGGTCCCCTCCAACCCAGGTCATTCTGTGATTCTGTGATTCTGTGATTCTGTGTGAATTGTATAACAGGCTACAGCTCCCAGAACAGCACCTTCCAGCCCCAGGTTTCACATATTGGGTATTTTGAATACCTAAAGCTTCATTAACTATTTGTGTTTCTGAAACTTTGCAGCATATTCAGTACGAGCAAAAACGTGTTGCATATCAAGCAACATAAAGAACTATGCACATAAATCATACATGCACATTTATATACACCAGAAGGAGGAAACGTTAGCTGTACATTACCATCGCTCCTATTATCACAGCCCATCACTTGATGGGGTTGTGGGAAGTGGTGGTTGGGCCACACTCCCTGGCTACTAATAAGCTCTGGACGAGCTGCTGCTGCCTCTGTGCACAGCCAGAGGTGTGGGCACAAGTGTCCCACACACTGTCACCTCCATCACCAGCAGAGCCCAAGAGGACAGCTGGATCATGGAGGCAAAATAGCTGAAGTTCAGAAAGATGGGTAAAGAGTAAATGAAAGGCAGAAAGAAATGGTTGTTTAACAATGCGTCATATCTAAGAAAGAGTTAAATTTGTCTGTGCTTTGTCCACACAATTAACTTGATTTAATTCGATGGGACTGTACGACTGGATAAGGCCAACAGACCTAAAACTTCACCACTCAATTTTAACTAAGTATAATTTATTAAAATATTATCCATCTCTCAAGGTATTTTCTTTCCCTAACACATTCTGAGCAATGTTATTCTACAACCAAGCAAGCGCAGCCATGGAGTGCCCTCCTGCCCAGCCACAGCAGTTCCATGTACAGGGGCAGCAAAGCCATAGATCAGTCTTTGGACATCGATCATGAATCCCCACTGAACCATTTTCACAGACTGATTGTGAGTTACTGACGACACACCTCAACACAGCATTGATTTCTATCTGAATAAGCCTCTTCTTTTTTATTGTAGGCTTGTAGATTTTATTGAAAATGCATTTTGTTTGGTTACTCAATTGATTTTTCAATTTGGCACTGCAAACAACAGTTGTGGCCAAATTGCCACTAGAAGGCAACTCAAGAGGAGAAAGGTTTAAAGTTTAAAACGAGTATTTCTCATTTGTTTGTTGTTGTACTGCTGGCAGCTACCAAGCAGACAGGAAAGGAGCATCGCCCAGCGCTGCTTCTCTTGCTGGGCCGTGAGAATGGGTGAGCACAGGCCTCTCCAAGCAGCATTCAGTGCCAGAGCTGAGCTGATGCTCAGGAAGAATTTGCAAGCGTTGCCAGTTTTTGAAGTGCTGCCAGTTTGCCTTGAAATTAGTAAGGGCTGTTTTAGTATTTCCCTTCTGCTTTGGTAGAGATATTTTTGGTTGCACTCAGAAGAAAGCTACAATCCTTGAAAGCTTATTTTGGTTTTCCCTTTCTCATCTGTAAAACTTCCATTCATCCAGGGTGATCAGTTAGAAATGATAAATAGCAAGTAGCAAAGTGCTGAAAATCGAGGCATTATGATCAACTTGCAAACATACTTTGTGTTCAGCATTTTACTAAAGTGCTCAATGAGCAATCATGAATAATGAACATAATAGTATTAAAAAGAAAAAAATACAACTTCATTCAGTTAAAAACTGGCAAGAAAAAATGTCAAATAAATTATTCCATATGATCAGTTTTCCCCTCCAGTTACTGCTTTAGCCTTCTCTCCACAGCAAAAACGACCAGGACCCACCTGCTTTTTTCCCCTCAAGTTTTTTGACTATCTACTGGAGCCTCCCCTTCTGCCTGCAGCCCTAGTTTGCCCCACAGCTAATATTCAGGGGGCTGCAGCCAAGCGGCCCTCTACACGAGTGCTCCAAGCTCACCAAACAAGTATGCTGAATTGTCAGAATGCAGAACGAGCTCCCTTATTTCATCAGAACTAGGCTCATACCAATGCCCAGATCTAAGTCTGAGATACCTAACAGCTCCCTCATGGGGAATGAGATGAAAAGAAAGAGTTAAAATTTCACTGCTTTGGACAAAACACATGTATTTGTTCAAGGAAAAAAGTTATAACGAGAAGATATGCATGCCTGATGATGAATGAAAGCCTGTTTGTACCTAATGTATCGAAGAAATTGTTCAAGAGCAGTTAATTTCACCATTTCAATGTCTTTATGAGTTATCTGCCACAGAAGTACTTGTTTTAAAAAGATGAGTTGCCTGGCAACCACTTTAACATAGAGCAGCTGACTTTCCTGAACTTTGGGAAATGTTTTATTCATCAGCTGGTATTCTGTGCTCACTTCTTTTCCAAATTCTCTTTACTGATTGTTTACATGCTTTTTACATTCTGCAGAGCAGCCTCATGGCCTATCCAAGACCACGCAAGAACGGACAACACTCTTTTCATAAGTCACTTTAAAAAATAATAAGCATTCATGTTGTAATTTTTATTGTATATACTCATTACATGACTGGACCTAAGCTAGTCTTATGGGGATAGAATATGTGGATGAGAAGTGTTGTTTGTTTGTTTTATAATTTAAAAACTAAAAAATGAGAGATGTTGCACACCTCCAGGAACTGCACAAGAATCTGTTGATACCAGTTTTATCATAGGGAATTAAGACACTGGTAAAGAAAAAGAAAGAAAAACAAGAACTGTTTTAGATTATAACACTTGGAAAAATTACAAGGAATTGAGCAACAACAACAAAAAAATGGAAAACATACAGAAGAGAAGTTCTTGCCAATAATGAAATATCTCCCAGGGGAAATAACAGCCATCTCTCATTCTGAGCTTTTTCCTCTATAATTTGTATAGCAATGCAGAACCTAAACAGACCAAAAGAAAGACACTGACTTTTTGACCCACCTATCTTTTTGAAGCCTTCATTATCAAACACAGTTTGATAAGGCACCCTCATGCGTTGGTTTCTCCCAGTTCTCCACATGGGGAAGGTAGTGTTTGATCTCCAGCTAGGGGACAGCAGCTCTTGAAGGGCACACGCAGGGCAATGCACCTCCAGGTCTTGACCTGAGGAGCTCCAGGAGGGCCTGTTATTTTGGATAACAGTTTAGAGTATGGTATTGATGCTCTGAAATACGTTGATGGTGCTTCAGCATCCCTGAACCTAAGTAGGTGCACTTCCTATTTTGAAGCAGCATCAGAAATGCACACTGCTCTATTTTCACGCTCTTTTCTAGGATGATATTCTTGTTTACATATCATATAAATGTTCTTTAAAGGTGTAAGAAAACAGCACTTCTGAAAGTAAACAAAAAAGAAGCAAATAAAAGCAATGTGCCAGGCATTGCAAACACGTTCTGGTGGTTTAACTTAATATTTTAGCTACTGGTTCTGACATTACTTTTGAAGTAAGTTAAGAGAAATTGTTTACTACTAAAGAACAAACAACTACAAGCCATATATGTCAACAAAACTGCCCAACAGTGCTCCTTACAAGGAGAAAGAAATGAACTTCAGTATCCTTTGTGAAGAGCCGGAGAGGGATGCAGGCCCATGCCCTGAGCAGCATGGCTGAGTCTCACCCCAACACCCAATCAGGCAGAGCTCTCATGTCTTGCAAAATGGCACACGAGCAGACCATTTCCATGTTCACACTCAAACATTTACTGAATCAAAAAGCCCAGACAAACATCACACTTATCTCTTAATTATCAGATGCTCGACCTTGCTTGGCTCCAATATTTGTTCTTCTCTCTCAATCTTAGTGTTCTATGTGGAAGTTACCTCCCAGGTTCCCATCAAATGGTAACAGAAGTGGTCACACCCAATCTTTTCCTTTAAGAAGGAGAAATGATTCCATGTAAAGAAATGAATCTGTGTAAAGAAGAATCCAAGAACTAAAAAATCTGCAGATTTTGTTTTAAAGTCAAAAAAAAAATAAGGAAAAATTCAACCTCATTCTCTAAACTTCAGGCATTTGGAAAGTTTTCATTAACAATCCTGGGGAAGGCCTGCTTTTTTAATTTATCTGAACAAATGCATTGTCAGAGGCAAAATAGATTTCTCGGTCTCAAGCATGATCCAAGTTCTGCTTAGTCCTGTGTTTCAGGGTGTCTCAATATCTGAATGTATATGTAAAAAGAGTGATTCACATATGGAAAAAGAGCAGAAACTGAGGGATGAAAACATTCTTTCCTCTACTATACTACTGTCATTTCTGATGGAGAAATGTAGACTGGCAACTAAAAGTAGATTTCAAGGTACATATAGATACCTTATGAGAACTTATGGAAGCTTCTGTCATGTTTGGTTGGATATATATTTTCTCCTTTCACTACTTACCAAGAGTCCTTTGTTTACCTCCTCCCATCCTTCTCACATGCCCCATCCCACCCCCAGCTCTGGTCCAGGTCCCAGGCAGCACTTCCTTCCCACAGCCTCTCTTGCATGATCCACTGTCTGTGGTCAGATTTACTGCTTTTGGCTCACTGTGACCAAACTGTGGGGTCAGGCAATATCAGGAAAGCAGAGACGCATTGATTTAAAAAAAAAAAAAAAAAAAAAAAAAGTCTTGCTTGAATATAACTAAAATGCAACTTCATTAAAAGCTTACTTGATGGCCTGCTCTGTGTTGAATAATAATTTCATATATTATTATCTATTGTTGCTAATACTGTCAATAGCAATTATTTATTGTTAATATATTGATCATACGCCTCTACATCTATCATACACCTCCATATCTATCTATTCTAAGACCAGCTCTCTGTCTAAGGGTAAAGAAGCTCTCTCAGGAGCATCTGATTGCCAGTGATCTGGTTATTAGTAGCTAATATGGATAGTACCAGTTGGGGGACACATTACACTGCCTGCTCTCCAACACAAGTATATTTTTAGAAGCCTTAAGGAGACTTCAATTAAGTGAGGTAATAGTTATTCTTAGCCTTTTATCTCTCATGCAAACACTACTTACATAAATAAAACCTGAAGCATCCATCAACACGTGGAATGCACTCCAACGTGCACAAAAACGAAATGGGATCTTCAGATTTGTTTTCAACTGAGCAAACATGGTAATTTTTAGGGCAGGCCTTCAGAGATACCCTGGTTTAGTAAATACATGCATATGGTGAAACAACTTGACACAGTACTAATTGAAACATTCACTATCCTTACAAGAGTTACTGTTTTATTTCAGTTTTTTAATGGAAAGGAATTTGTTGCACTGAAACTTGATATTATTACTACAAACTCAAAAAAAATTTTTAATCAAAAAATCTCCCGCTTTTCTTAAATATAATAGTAATTGAGTCCACATTTTCTGAGCTATGCAACAAACAGTTTTTTATGCATACCTTGTATTCCTCTTGGAACAAGATATATTTTCAAAGGCATTGTGAAACAAAGTGCATAAGCAGTTGGATTTGAATATAATATATTATACCATTCAATCAGCTTACTACAGACCATAGCCTTAAAAATAAAATTATACCAGTAATACTGGCATTTGTGCTCCAGAGGGAGATGGTTAATTCTTCAATAAAAAGTAGAAGGATTTGCATCTGCCCTGGCTGACAACATAAAAGATCAACGTTTTTCTTATACTTAGGGCAAAACGGTCTCTGTAAAAATCAAGTTAATGCAATATTATAGCTGCAGAGTTAAGCATATAAAAATGATAGGAAAAAAAAATGAAGATAGGCACAGTTAGAGATGAACATTCAACCTCAATTCTGTCCTTCGGTGTGTTTGCTTTAAGATGTGTTTTACCATTGTGTGACCGTTGCATTAACAAAACAATCAAAAATACTAAGCCAAAAACATGCAGCAATCATGTGAAATCTTCTCCATTGAAAAGAAAACTCAAATAAATTCAAAGTTTACATGGTATATTCCAAACTTACATCTTACTGTGGCTTAGACAGTGTTTTATCTATAATAAAAAATGCAGTGTTTCTCATTCTTCACTTACAAAGATATTTCCAGAATATTCAAATGTGATAAACAATCAGAGAACAGGAGCACAAGAGAAACATGCACTTACTCTGTCCTACTTCTGTGACAATCTCAAACTTTAGGAAGCAAATGAGTCAGTTTGAATACTAACATTTTATACAAAGCATTTTTTACTTCAAAGTGTTAGTTCTCAAAACTGGAAATATCTTTTCTTCCAACATAAGCCACTGATTAAATCCAATAATATAGCACTTAATGAGTTTCTTGTAAAGGCAATCATGTAACCTATTTGTGGTATATAACTCTATTTTCACAGCAAAAATCTGAAGCAACTCTACTAAACCCAAAATGCTATTAAAAATAATAATAATTAATAATTGTATTTATCTCAAAAGACAAAGACCTTCCTTGTGAAAACCCCTCCTTATTCTTTTGGAGTCAAACTGGCAAAACAGCCAAGTTGCCCCCTCGTTCACAATGGCAAACCATCCCTCACCAGGCCCTGCCTACGCACAATGTCTACACCAAATTAGCTAAATCAACAGGAAAAATGTTCAGTTAAAATCAGTGTCACTTTATATCACAGACACAATATCACTGGTAGAGTTTGTTTATTCCACCACTGCTTGTTTTCATTAAAGTTATACTGAAATAAAGATCTTTACAACAAACACACTTGTGTTCATGGGAGTCTGTTACTTTGATTTAAAGAGGATCTGTTTCCCGAGCAATTCAGCTAAATTATTAAAACAATCACATAAAAAGAGAGGACTAGATGGTGGAAACCAAAAAACACTTTCACCTTTCTTTCATCACATTTTGTTTGGACTAAAAACTTGCAGATCTCGCCTAAGCCTACAGTCATAAGCACAGCAAAGATAATGATTTGGAGAGCTCTGCAGTGTTCACATCTTTTCAGAGCTGCAAACAGTTGAAACAGAAAGGAAAATTATCATTAGTTCAATACTGTATGAAAGTGTCCTTTTAACAAGAAAATGTTCCTTTTTCAGCTTCTCCAGCTGCAAAAAAACAAATTCTTGGAAACTTTTCCTCATTATCTGTGATTTATTTCCTATTTCTAGACCCAGAGTGTAATAATGGTCCAAATGTAATAGCCTTGACCTTTGCAGCTCATCCCAGGGAGGTCACTGAGAATCTTGTTTAAGTAAAGAGCAAAGATTTCAACCCAGCAATAACATGATGCACTTCAATAACACCATAAAATATATATAAAGGCTTTATCTACTGGGACACATATACCAGCTGTCCCTTGCGTCTAGCTGTACAATCAACATATTTTAACTAGATGGAAACTGAGGTGCACTGAGAGTGAAGTACCCTTGACTGAAACTGGTAAAGATGCAATGGGATGACAGATTTTCAGCATACAGTACTCACTTTAACCATAGCCCCATCCTTCTTCCCATCACAGTCTGCATCCTCAAGACACATCACTATTTTAAAATTGAAGCATGGAAGGTCTGTGAAGATGAATACTGCTTTTACTGCTCTTCTGTGGTGAGTATTTGAAAATCCCAAGAACTTCCATCTCATTAGGTGGTGCCCTCATCATAAAATTCTTGCCTCTTCTCTCCTTCCTGCTTAATCCCATTGTCTCCCTTTCTAATGCTGTGTATGTTAGCACTGCCAATTTTGGTACAGTCAAAATTCAGTCTCCTGTAAGTCCTTCTACTTGCAGGAGACCCAGGCTGTTAAAAGAAAACTATGAGTATCTTGCCATTTTCAAAAGGGGCAAACAAATTGGCATGAAGCCTGCCTGGAGAGTATAGTTAGTGAGGAATCACTGCTGTCTTCTCTCCCACCATTTTGTCAAAACTATTAAAAAAAAAAAATGGCAACCACTAATATTCAGATTAATAAAGACTCATATGATTCCCAGCTGTTGACTATAAGTGGCAATCCATACACAGTCTTTGTACCCAATGTGGTTTACACAATACCCATATTTGTTTCTGCCTCTCAGTCAAGCCCCAAATAGGAACTGGTATGTAGTAGGAGCCGTACAAATAATTTATTGCCTGTCTTACATTTAAGGAACTGCAAAAAGAATGTAGAAAAAAAAAAAAACACCAAGGAAGAAGGGTTTTGTCCATTAATCAGGACCTTATAGAGGAAAAGAATGGAGTTTTACTTGTTAATAGTGAACAGCACTTCGTGCCTTTGGATTTCATGACTTTCCATAAGGCACAGGCATTCATATGGCTCTCACATTTTCCAAGAAACCATGCAGAAGTTAACTTAAGTTTAAGCATTTACCCAGAGCTGCAAGGAGTGCTGTTTTCTTTGAAAACATTCACAGTTCTCCTCACTGTGCCATCTTTTTAAAACACATTCTAGGTTGACGTAGCCAAACACATATTAAATATTAATATAACACATTTATATTGATTCCTGTTTACTTTCTGGGGAAGCATAACAATAAGTACGGTGCCACATGACAGCACTAGCTACATTACCTCCAACCAATTTTTAAATACCATCCTTCAGTTTCGCAGGGCTCCAGCTAATTGCAAAACCAAAAGAAGGGAACGCTTCACTCATGTGGGCTGCACCGAGCTGGTCACCCTGCCAGCTGCATCCCCAGGAGGTTTCCCACCACCGACGGTTCTGGGGAAGAGGCAGTGCCACCCTCGGCCGTGGGAGCATCACCTCCCTCCAGCGCTCAGCCAGCACAGCGGTCCCCAGGGTGTTGCTGTAACTTAAACCAGCCTCACCGAGCACAGCTAGCAGCCCTCAGCCTGTGGGAGCCTCTGGCACGGCCGCCTTTGAACACCCGGACTCCTGGATTGGGAGCCAAGGCGGGACTGGCCACACACACGGGTGGGAGCACATGGAGGTGCGGGCTGGGATGCCGGCTGGGGGGCAGCAAGTTTGTTGCTCTTCAAAGAATATAGCTGTGTACATATAGCAACTTCGTCTGAAGGGCACGGTTTTGCAAAATCAACATAAAGGTAAGGCTGTTAGGGGGACAGCTTATTGCAGTGGACAGAAAAAAAAAGAAAAAGAAAACACCTCTTTCTTTCCTGCAAATCAGGAACACGTGTTTACTACTTGTTAAAATTGACTTGTCTATTAACTCTTTAATGCCTAAGCATTATCACATATGGGGAGGTGGGGGGGGGGGGGGGGAGAAGGATGACAGCTGAAATGTTTGCTTGTGGAAGAATCAGATTGAGAAATATATAGCTAAAGAGATGCTGTTTCACAACGTTCTTCCTTGACAAACTTTTCTTCCATTGCACAATTTTACAAATTACGTAGAAATATTCCTACTGCAAATGATCAATACTGATCAGTCAGATGCAGCTAGAATATGAAGGAAACCTAGTGCACTTACAGTTTGACAAAAAAAGCAGTGTGTTTACGGACACAAGTCAAAACAGCTCATGGGAGAAGACAAATTTTAAATCGGCGATTGCATTGTCTCCTTCACTAACTACATCATTAAAACTACAATATGAAACAAAGCATGGCTTTGTACTTGCTTCTTTAGTTGGATAGCTTTATTTAAATACATTCAGCTGCAGTCCCTGATTTTTTTAAATGTTATAGTACACCACTAATGCTGCATTCAAACACCAGAATTACCAAATCACCAGAACACCAGGTTAGCGAAGACTGTAATCATTTCTACATGCAGGTTTAGTTTCTGTTGTTAAGTTATATCTGAATCATTCAAAAAAACTTTGAGGCAAAACTGGGTGAAATCAACGGCCTGGACTGTATAGCAAGTCCCTTCTCATTGCAGAGTAACTGAATATTGCAGGAAGAAACAGACTTTTGTATCTCTAATAATAAATTGCTTTATAGCTCCTGCAAATAAACCGCCATTTATAAAATGACAATAAATGCTGCTTGATTTATTTTCTGCCTTACATATACAATTGCATCCATACCAGGTTTAACTCATAGAATAGCTTAGGCTGAAAGGGATTTTAAAGATCATTCAGGTGTTGCAGGGTTTGTAACCATGTAGCTGAAGGTCCCAGCTGTGCCTGGTCATGCTCCATACTCCTTAGCACACTCAGCAATGGCAACCGGCTGCATGTTAGAACCTCAAGAACCTCCTGCCTTGCAACCACAGACCTAAAGGACACAGACACAGGACACGTAGGCAAGTCCTATATACACTAGATTTTCCCCCCACTTGTTTCACATCACGTAGATAGACGTGACATTTCTCTTTGCTGTGGGCACACAAACCCACCTCACTCTACACTGTTGAGGGCAGCTGGGTCAGTCCCAGTCCTCCTGGCTGGGCTGAGGGCTGAGCCCCGTTGCACCCCGACACACTGACAGGCATTTCCAGCCCTGACTTTTCCATCTTTAGCAGTGAAAGACAATGTAAACATCCACACTGTTTAGTTGCCAAGGATAAGCATGACTCATGAGCAATCTGCTGGGCTGCGGTTTTCTGTTTGGCAACGGTGCAGCTTAAATGAATTTATGCTGTCCCTCCAGTTCTCCTGTCCAGCCCAGACCTGGTTTGTGTTGCAGACACAAACAACAGCACCAGCACAACATGAGGCCTTCTCCTTCAGCAGCTCACTGCTTGGAAAGATTTCAAGAGTGCTTCTGTCTCATTTTATGCCCTACAGTTCAGCAGCCAAATATAAAGGTAAGCAACATTCAGCATCTGTCCTTAAAAAACGGACTGTTTAGTACCTAAAATCTCAACAAGAGTGTGAAGTACCTTGGAAATTCCAACCGAGAAGAACCAAGATATATCAAGTAAGAGAGTGCTCACCTGGTGATGGAATGTAAAGTGTTTGTCCTGGCTACCCCTTGAGATGGGCTTGGTGCTTCATAGTTGATAAGGCCATGGGTAATATGCAGGGTGAAACCCAAATTAACTAACTGCTCAAGACAAAACAACGGTCTCTGAAATACCTGAATCTTCATGAAGATATAACAGATGAAATTTGGAACCAAGTGAAAGACAGCAAGACATATTTGGCTTTTTTTTTTTTAAATTTAAATTTTAACCAAAATAACAGTACAGAGGAGTAACTATAACCTATGGCCATCATTGGCTTTTCCTTGAAAACATCCTAATACGGTCTCAGACTTACTGGCTTGTGTCTAAACTTCTGTTTGCCATAGACACGCACACACACACCAAAAAAAAAGTAAAAATGTTGATTTAATTATATTAGCCTGTTCTGGTGATATAAAAACTTCTATGAATATCCAGAACAATGTGTGAGTGGGGAGTGCATCCCTTGTAAGTGCTGAAGTTAAAATGTTTCTGTTGGCTTCCAGTTCTGGAGAGATGATGACTTTTAACTCTAAGCACATGCTCAATTTCTCTGCGGTAAAGGGATGGGATTACTCATATGTTGAATGCTAATTTCTGGATATTGAAGTACAACACGTACAAAAGTGGAAGAGATAACTGTGGCTGTGGAGTCTTTCTGATGCTAATTACATGAATCAGCATTCTGGAATGGTTGCAAACGGCAGGTGATTGTTTACTAAATATGGTCATTACATATAGATATGGCTCTGAATACTGAAAATGAGTCATCTGCCTCCTGCCACTGATTTAACTAAGGTTTATTCTGGTACTGGTCCATAAAAATCTAGTCGTCTGAAATTTTCTCTCAACACAAAAGTTTGAAGATGAGACCTCCTATGACAATAAATACCTCGATAAGCATTTGTATTGAAGACACATACTCACAACATGAGCTACACAAACTCATTCTCTAAATAGGAATATTTTAAAAGAGATCAAATACAGATGTTTCAAAGTAGAATTTAAGGTCTCCCTGGGTGTCCCCAACCGGTGATCACTTTATTATAAGCATAACTCTTCACAGACAGAGCTCAGATTCTGGTTTACTTTCCCAAGATTGCACCAAGGAAGTTACTGTTACGCTTCAGCAATTCTTTGCACCCATTACCACACACAAGCCATAAACAGCTGCAATTTCACTGCCCAATCCTTTCTTATACCCTTACAACATTTGTTCTGTTAATGTAGGTTAATTCTGCAAATAACACTTCTGTAAATTGTTCTTGCAAACTGCTACATCATTTATGTAAGGACTTCTGTGAACTTTGAAAAATTAATGCCTTTAATTTTGGTTGATGGCAACATCAGCAGAGCTCTGTAAATTGCACTTTAATGAGATTTTGCTACAGGGGATAATCTGCTACTGACAGAGTAACATCTTGAAAACATCTGTAGACCTATAATTTTTCTATGACGATTAGATCCCACCACAAGAGTCCAAATACAGTGCAGAAATAAAGGGGAAAAAAAAATGTAAAGTCCTAAATGAATATCCAACCTGTTTTTTTTTTTTTTTAAAAAAAAAAAAGAAGAGACATGCAATGAAAAGTTTCTTGAGCTGAAAATAAATCAATTTTTCTGACTAATTAACATTTAGCTTTATTTAATTAAGAAAGACTATTACTGTCTTCACTGCTGTGCATCTGTATATAATGAAGCAAACAGCAGTAGGTATAAGATACCACAGAGGGATATGCCCAAGTAAGCCAGCACTATAGGTGCAAAGGAACGTCTATTATTGTTAAATAACTGACATCAGAGCCTCTCTTTAATGTTGTCATAAATAAAAGAAAGATTTTCACAGATGCCTTCACATATGGTTTCTTATTTGTCTCTGATGGAGACTGGGAGTTAGAATAGATGCCAAAATTAAATGATTTAAATAGGCAGCTGCATAACATAAACTCCTAAATAACACCTTTTGAACACTTTCTATTTATAGTAAAGTTCCAACTTGCAAATGGATGACAAATCTTATTTTGCTTATACCACGGTAGGTCGTTGCTAAAAAGCCATCCCTTTTACAATACTGTAACTTCAAGGTGCTCTGCAGTCTATTCGGAAGCGCAAAGCACTCAGGATTATCATGGCAAACAGGAGTGGAAAGCTCAGAATCCAAGATTAACTTTAATAGATTAACTTAATCGTTGAAATATGCAGTACATGATTATCTGTAATAGACCCATCCAGCAGGAATGGCAAAGGCAGGTTGAGAGGGGACTTCAATGCAAACCACTGGAGAATTTTCAGTCTGTCATCCTGCAAGTTCAAGTGAAGTGATGGACATCAGAGAAGGCACTTAATGCTTAGCCGATAATCCATCCCTTACCAGCACTAAGGTATTATATCTTGGGGGTAAAACTTGGCATTAAAAAAATACAGCGTATGGCACAAGAAAAATGCAGGTGGGAAAGTACTGGCTATGCTGCTACACCAGTGTATTCAAACCAGTATAGGCAAGCAGCACAGAAGTGCAGTAATCACACAGGAAAAAGAATAAAAATAAAAACAAAATAAAAACAAACTAACCCTGTGTTCAGAGCATTGAATTCGAGGGCTTAAGTTTTAAAAGGCCTGTAGTATTTCAAGTTACGTATTCTTTGATGGTATCAAAAGCGTAAACACTTTCCTTCAGTTGTTTATTCATGCTCATGTCAAAGCGGACAAAAATATGAAGTGTGTGAATTATTCTGGAAAGAAACTGGAACTTCCAAGTTCCACAGAAGTCAGAAATCACCTGATTCATTAATACTGCCTACTTGCAGCAAAATTGAAGGAACTACCTAGGGGACAATTCTGAATTGTTCTGTCAGCAGAGACTTCATGTCCAGAAAGACAAAGATTTAAAGAAGCATCTCTTGAAAAATACATCCAGTGTTTCTACGCATTCTCTCCTACTTGCCATGAACATTAGAGAAGCAGCATTAAACCCCTGTAACAGCAGATATGCAGCCCAAAACATGCATCCCATTTTGCTCCTGGCATTGGCAGCTGATAGAGACGAGGGTATTTGCATCCCTCCTCACCACGTTAGCCTTGCTCCACACCAGAGCATTAGACAACTTCTAAAACCACCTACCCTCCTTCCCCCATGATAAAGAGAGCAGGACATGAAAAAAGCAGCTTCAGTCTGTTACAGTTCCCACTTCACAGAGGCAACAAACCAGGAGCTGCGCATTTTGTAACCAAAACTTAAAGCAAGAAGAAATACCAGCACTCCCAGAGTGAAAACTAGTTATGTGAATTATGCTTCCTCTTTATAGCTTAGTCTCACAACAGACTGTCAATATTCATCTATTTTGCTTTTTCTGACAGTATTTTTACTAGCTATCAGTATACAGTTGATACCTCTAAGAAGAAACTAGCATTTAGTGGTGACAGTAGTTGCCTATTGATTGGTACTGTATCAACAGAGGTAATTGGAACTTTACTACAGTGTTTATAAAACCCGTTAGATAGCCAAAATGCCTTTCATATATTCAAATAAGTAACGTCAATACAATGTGATCCCATTCTCCAGAGAAGAAGCAGGAGTGACTTTCAATTAAGAATTTCCTAATTCCCTTTGCTTCACTTCTAACAGTTTAAGTCTGCTATAAGTAGCTTCAGGGAAAAACTTTGAAACAGCATGTGTTTTATTAACTACATTTTGTAGAAATTAATATAATTAAAGTAGTGTATTTTATGTAAATGTCAGCTGAATTACAAAAGATACCATGAAGAAAGACTCGAGTCTGAAAAAAATGCATTTCTGGCAATCTCAGAGCTTCTATGTCTTATTGTAACAGAAGCTCTGAAAAGTGCTTGGGGTGGATACATACACAGCTAGCACTATGAAGCATTTGGAAAAAGACAAAGTTTGAAATATAGAACAGTGAGACACAACAGTGGTCCTTTAAAGCAACTTCTTAAAGTCTTCCCTTACTAATTATTCTTGATCCGGAGAACCTTTCTTGCTTCTCTCTACTGAAGTGCAAATGCAACGAGTGTGAAGCCATCTTTCCAGAAAACTTTGCTGTGCTGTACCAGAAATGATTAAGCTACAGAGAGAAGGGAAGCTTTGACTGATATCCTTTATAGGAGACTCATTAAAGCTTATGTGTGCGTTCTTCTCCTAGAAATCTGAGAAGTTTCTCAACAGGCATTAACGTAAACGTAAAGCAACTCCGGACAGTTTTACTTCACACATGATGTGTGAGCAGCAGAATCAGAAGATAAGACGCATAATGCCACCAAGTAAGCTGAAACAGAGTCAAAATAGGTCTGATCATATGAAAATCTTCAGAAAAACTTTCTGTGCTGTTGCTTTTGTGGCATCACTTCCTACGGATGAGAAAAACCTCTGCCTTAAGGAGCCAAGGAACACATAACCACCACTGCCAGAGGGCTCCTGCCTCACTGCTGCTCCTAAACCAGAGATCTTGGAAGAGACTGTTTGGTTTTATGCCATTCAAGGATTCCTTCACACTAGCCAAAAAACAGCTTTGTATGTAAAACAGATTCCCTTTGTACTATTCTGTGCAAAGCAAGAGAAGCTTTTGTGTGCTGTCCAGTTCACTTTATTTTGCATCATGTTGAACTGACTCAAAGAGAAAAATACCAAAATAGTCAACTAAGAGTGACAGATTGGTAAATGGCTGTCACTGTAAATGGTCCTGCACTGTCAGAGTGCGAGAAGAATATTTTTTTGAATGTATGCACTTTTTACCATAAAATGCACTCTATTAAATCTGTCACTACGAGTATTTGTATTATTTTCTGTCATTGCTTTGTTACTATTTGCTACAATTCAGTGGGTCACAAAGCTATCAAAGTGACTAGAACAGGAACTACATGGCATCAACAGCAAACGTCAGGTATTGACTCAAGAGTTTGTTCCTCACTCAGTAATATCATGAAAGGTCATGAATATCAGAAGCAACATTTTGTAAAGATAGGTCTTAATAAAATAGATATAATATGAAACAATAAAAATGTTTGAAAAACTAGACAAAAATCACCTTGAATAAGAAAACAAAAGCCAGTAGTTAATATTATTAACTGTTCTATTCCTGAGCATGTCAAGTAATTAAACAATCTAAAGCATCCTAAAATACAATAAAAATGGCAGCATTGTGATAAAAAACTAATTAGCATCTCCATACTACTATTGAAAATAATAAGAACAAAATTAAAAGCATCTACAAAGGAGGAAAAGTATTGCTAGAGCCCATGTGCACCTGAAGGATAACTGCATTTTTGGGGCACTTTAGTAAAACTAGAAAATTGAAATTAAATTACCATAACTGAGAAAAATAGTCTCAATATTAGTCAATATTATAATCTGTCAATAAAAGCATGAATGTCAAAGAAATGTCATCCAACTTTCCTGAGCCAGAAATTGTGAACTTCAACCACTGGACAGGTACACAATTTATTTTCAAGGACAAATACCAGGATTCAATTGATTGCGGTATTGTACACAACTCAGTGAATGATTGTCTTCACTAACAATAACGTAGGAAGATGAAGTTTATACTTCACTGAAGGAAAAAGCCTAGATTTAAAACTCCTAGCTGATTTTGAAGATACTGCTTTAATTAGGCAGGTCGGAATAGCTCGCAGCTTTAAATGTAGTTGAAAAGTATTTGAACCAAACCAAAATAGCTTCTCTGTACTTCAGACAGCTAGGCCACATACAAATAAAATCAAATACCTTTTCCTGCCCTCTGAATGCTTGTCAAGTGGCTGGGTAAAATTGAGGGAGCTCAGCCTTACCAGGAAAACAGATGTTGCCTCATCTGGTTTGATGCTCATATGGATGTTGAAGTCTAAGGCTAATAGTACAGTTCCAACAGTAGCTCTGACAGAGTTTCAATGAATACATTTGTGATATATTTCATACACTCTGATAGTCTATACACCCTTGTAACTACAAACTTTGATCCTTCCCTGGAAGTACAGGAAACACCTGGATAGTCTAATAAACTCCACTACACAGTTGGCCACTTTGTGCATTGCAACCAAATTGTAACCAGGTCTCAGAAATATGAGATGTGGATCTCCATTTCCTCTGTATCACAGGCATTGATGCAATACTTTCCATGCAAAAGTGAGCCCCTGGGGAGGACGGTGGTGGAAGAAGAGACACAAAACAGATGAAAGAGTCAGTAAACCTGAATGTAGTTCTATGTAGTATGCTCCTCTTCAAACAAGAGGATGTTGTCCTTTCCCCTGTATGCCTTCTTTGCTGGCACAGATGTAATATCCGAGCTCTTACTGCTCTCTCGACTACTTTACTCTTCTTTCTTATTCCCATGAATAAATACCATGACTTCCACTTCAGGCTTTCAACCTCAGTCCAGAAATTGTGAGCACAAGATTTTTGCTCACTATGATCAGTACAGAACAGCTGGCTTTCCTCAGCCCTGCCATACACCACTTCTCTTTTCAGCAACTTGGATGGCAGTGTAAAACCAATACTTTAATACTTCCACTACAGCACTGAAAAAAAAAAATTCAAGCTTTAGAAAGAGAATTTTGATCACCAGCATTAAGACATGATTTTGTTAACACTGTTTACCATAGAAAATTTACATTGGCTTAATATTTTTATACCAGTATATTGATTTAGCAAGTCACTCTCCTCAAAGGCTAACTTGATATTTTATCAGCTATTGCTGTTTTTGCCAGTTATTGCAACTTTAACATCTTTGTATTCCTTCCTCTTTCTCTCTTTTCTTCTATTTTTATTCATTCAGTCATTTGCATACTGAAATAAACACAATGAGCAGTAATGCAAACTCTCCCTTAGTTCATAATGACGTTACTCAGTTCCAGGCAGAAGAGAGAACACCCAGAAAGGAAGATACACCTCATCTTCAACCTTTTCCTTCTTTTTTGTGTGTAAGAGAATGAATTGCTCCATTGAGATTCTGCTAATCAGAATATTAGTCTGCATTGGTACGTTTGATCAGAGGTTTTCTACCTTCTCTGAAATCGCTGACCAGGAGATTTAGGTGAGCACACACAGCTAATCCTATGGGAAAACACATGTGAAGTTTATCCTTTGTATCATCACCCTCCTTACCTTCCCTGTAGAAATTTGCTACCTTGACAGATAGGTACTCTAACCTTTTTTCAAGAGTATGCCTCATTTTTTAGCTCTTGTTCATACTGACTTTCCTGCCTTCCTTGTCATCCTTATCTACTTCAGAACTGGCATATTAGCCATTTGCTAAGTGCAGCACACAAGCAGTATGCTGTATATGTAATAACAGATAATGGTCCCTAATATGGTTAAGCTAAGCTTAACCACACCTAAGCTGGTCATGGTAATGTTGCATCTTGTCAAGGCTTTGCAGTACATTATTTAAAAGTGATGTTATAGATAATGGATGCTCACTGCGTGATTATTTCTCTTTCATTTAAGAATGAGCCCTATATATCCTTTTATCCAGGCTTTCAGCATCTCCCACAGTCCTTTGGACTTTTCTGCTGAATGATGGTTGTACACGGAGGATGTTGGATAGGTCTCAATTTAGAATATGTGCTGAGGCACACTTCCAGTCTTCCTTCCTCGAGGATAGATACACTTTGCTATAACAGCACATCTTCTTCTTACCTTATAGTGTATGAAATGGGTGGGTTGTTGGCTACAGATTAAAATCTTGCATGAATTTCCTCACACGCAGCTATTTTCCTTAGCTTCCCTTTCTCTTGCCTGCACAGGCATTAATTCTTTTTCTTGGTGCTTTTTTAAAACATTGTTTTGTAAGTTCTGTAGCTCTGCCTTATCAGAGCTTCTGTCGTTCTCTTTCTCCATTACTGTTTGTGTTCTTGGTAGAACAGTCCAAATAAATTTATAAAACAAGTTCTAATTTCCAGGAAACAAATGTCTGTCATGTCTATGAAAAAATGCAGTTATGGTAGACTAGCTACTAACTGTTCATTAATATTATAAAATATTTTTAATATCAATATTTTTTTCCAAGAAGTTTTCCAGCGAATTAAAAATACTTGATGCAGCTGCAAATTCTAATCAAAGTAGCAATCCAATTCATTTTCTAAAACTCCAGCTCTGTTCTGGAGTTGATTCAATTTTGCCCAAGTGTTGTACACTGCAGCTATTTCAAAAGAGAGGAATTGCAACAATCTTGGATTATGGGCTGTTGTTTTAAGTACAGATTGTCATAAAAGTTCTTTGCACTCCTATTCTTTGTTATAGCATCTCTAATATATTATACTGAGTTATGCCTTGTCCCCACAATGTTATATTTATTTTAGCACAGCGTTGCAAAGTTCTGTAGGGAATGTGACTTCCTTGAAATTCTTATAGAACTAACAATACCATACTTCAAAATATATGTGATAGAAATAAGTTATATTACTACTTCATAGAAAATAGATATTCAGAGTTTACAATTAAAAATTACTGAAGAAAGAAACTTTCTTGTATTCCTTTTAACTAGGATCTAAGTGAAGATATTTAAACAAAACAAAAAAAAATCTTCTCACATTTACTTTTGACTAAACCTCTGCTTTAGCAGCTGCATGTTTTTTAAACCTTTGATTCATCTCAGTTTTATCAGCGCTGGTTGTGCATCTCAACAGAACCTCCCACTTCAATGTCAGCATTAGCATCCTCTAGGTTGCAACACGTTTGCAATACAGGTGCAAGAGGTAGAGCTAAGCATATTTTACTCTTAATGAAAAAATGTTTCTAAATGTACGTGTCATCCTCCCTCAACTGATAACAAGCCACCAATTTAAGGTTTCAGTTCTTGTTTTTCTACTTACTGCTGATTGAATTATGTTTCAATATATTCTTAAAATATACTTAGAAATATGGTATTTTTCCTTATCAAACCAAGGTATCTCTTCTCTGTTCTTACTACTGCCAAGCGTGTGATTTACACACAGTTTAATTATTCAGATGTTTATTATGTTCTACATAATGAAATTTGGACCCTCATATTTTCTTCCTGCATGCTCAGTGCAGCCTGCAATTATAGCCACAGATATCTGTTTATTTGATGAATTTTGCTTCTTCTGCATAGTTTGATAAATATGGAAATAAGTCAAAACCTACTTTATATACAGTAATTAAAGTGAAAAATCTAGTCATGATGCAAATCCTTAATTGGACTCCAGGAGAGATATGCAGAATTTCTCTTTAATAATATGGGATGACTGGGGACAGAAAAACAAAGCACACTAAAATATGGTTTAGAAGCACAATTAATCACAAAATAGAAAACAACCAATTTAGCATAGCTCATTCAGTGACTCTCAAGGCTCAGGTAATGTTCTTTTAATCATCTGGCTCTAATATTAAGGTTGTGTCATGTGCAGCTGAAATAAAACACAATATATGTGCTGATCTTCAGCGTGAAGCATGTTCTCTGGTGTAATTTGTAAACACAGCCTTTTCACACTAAGACGCTCAGTCTAGTTAATGACGTGTAAGTGAATGATCAAAGCAATGTAAAATGGTTTTTAACTATTATTATTTAATGTATTAATTCATTAGCAGAAAGAAACTCTCTTGCAGTTGGTTGCAGGGAATATGTTTTCGTTGGCTATATATAATTAATTTTGTTTTTTCATTTTATTAGGACAAAGTCATTTTGGCTGATGATGTTCCAGAGAAGAATACAGTTGTTAAGCGGAATTAAATTGACGGGTAGTAGCACAGCACAAGCAGGGCTGAGATACAAGTCTCCAGGAAAGAAAAGTCCATACAATGAAAGGAAATAAGTGTTTTCTTTCCAAGCTCTGAACATACATTGCTCTGATCAGCTGAAATTAACCGTCACTGTTACTTAATTTGATTGTAAAAATATTATTCCCAATATAGGTTTGTGTAATAGGGGCATACAATCACACTTCAATCAGAAGGTGTTGGATTTATTGTTCTAGTTTGTTTAAACTACAGATATAATTAGCCTACATTTGCATTTCTCCTAAATAAGAAACACCAGAACAGCACTTTTGTCTACAAATTGGTCGTAGACATTGAGTAAGAGCCAGAAGTCATCCCCCCACCCTGCCAAAAATTATCAGAGCAGAGATCTACTTCAAAACCCACAGCATTTGCCAAGCATTCAGCCTGCCTGACCCAGGCGCGGCTGTGGAGCACACCGAAGGCTCTGTGGCTGTGACATGACCAAGAGGACCACTCTTCTGTTACCCAGATGTGCCCACTGGTAGAGACCATGACTGCAAGCTTCCATGCTGAGAGCAGCTGAAATCAGAGAGGCTTGATGTCCAGTATTCAAAATCACTGTTAAAACTCTAAGTCGGGATCCCAACTGTCTTTGACAGATAAAAGGACTCCTATGCAATCTAGTTTCAATGTACTCTACTCTTGACCACCCTGAGATGACCTGGCACCTCTTCATGCACCTGCTGTAAAACTTAAAGGCTTCAGAAATTCTTTTCTTTGAAGTGTCCTAATAATAACAGTCTAACCTTTGATGTTTCTTCCTGTACCACATGCTTGAACTCCCTCTAATCTAAAGAGTATAACCTTCAGTTGCTACACACAAACTGGTTGCACATCTTGAGAACACAACATAAACCTAATGCAAACGGCAGTAATTATGTTTTTGTATTTAATGATTTCATTTGTATAAAGCGCTTTATTTATATAACATCGTAAACCTAAATGCTTAACACAATTGGCTTTAACCATCCAGGCTGATTAGCACGGAGCAGGATTTGTCTTCCACAGCCCAAAGATGGAAGAAAAACGCATGCAAAATAAACCTGGTGTGCAAATATGATATTTCAGAAGAGGATCCTTTTCACACCAGAAATCAAAGGGAAATTCTGTTTCCAATGAGTTGAGATCACGTATAGAGTATTTTTTTAGTACATAAAAATTACCGGACCCTGAAGAAGTCAGAGAAAGTTATTTTTAAAAACCATTCCTAGTCTGACTGTTACCTCAGCTTTCTCTAAGTTTTTACAGAGCCCTCTGAGAATGTCTGCCCAGTTCTGTTTTATGTTACCTCACAGATTTTTAATATTCAATAGTCCTTATCCTGTGCAAGTGTTTAGATCTATAAAGAATTGTTTCTAGTCTCTATTTTTAACTTGTACATCAGGGATGAATTTTATCCAAGATGTATCATTTAAATAGTTCTGAGGAGGGAGAAAACATATCCTCCACATAGTCCTAGTCCTGCAAAGGCTCATAAACATGCTGAACTTCCCTTGCCATAAGCCACTCTGCTGAAACCCTGTGCATCTGCAGAATGCTGCTCCAGCATTATTTAAATTCCTGCCTTCCCTGTTAATCACTCTTTTGGGTGGCCATTTCCAGCTGACTATTATTCACTTTATGGTTTTCCAGAACTCCAGGGCATTAAATCAAAAACAACCAAAGGGAAAGATTTAAAGATAACTTTTTTGTTCTTTGAGGAAAGCAAGTTTGGGAAATAAATGATTTAACCAACAAATATAATTCACATCTTTATGTAGTGTGCTTTATCCAATTGCTTAAAAATACTGCAAGATTTTTTCTCTATAACTAATGATAAGCTGGAGATTTACAAAAATACACACCGAAAGGAACAGCAAAAACAGCTCAGTCAGAACCATCCCAGTGCATCTACAAAGAGAGCATGTTCCTCCCCTCAGTTCTCATTTCATTGGATCTTTTGCAACAAATCCGTATTGAGCTCTATTTATCTGATCAGGGTTCAGTCTATCAGACTCCAAATGCACAATTAGAATCCAAATTTGTAAATTATTAAGGTGAGAGCAGATACAGCTGTATGTACCCAGAAAAGAAGCTAAAACAGAATGGTAACCTTAAGTGACTAATGGAAACATACTAAAGCTCTGTAACATCAAAAATAGCATGAATAAAATACATGAAGAATGATTGCTTACTTTAGAACTACTGAAGGGCTATCAGGTGAAACTTGTCAAGTTTGAAGAAAAACATGGCTTTTTTTTTTTATATATAGAATGCATCATTAAGGTAAGGAACTCCTTACCCTGGAAGGCGCTGGAACTACCAAAAATCTACATTGATTCAGAAAGCAACTGAAGATATTCATGTAAAAGAAACCTGTCAAAACTAGTGAAATATTACATCTCTGCAGGAGGAAACCCCACAAAAAGCTTAGAGCATAAGTCAGAGAAGTATCACAGCAGAGTTGCTTTATGTTCTTCCCTAGGCACACGTCGATGGCCATAGTCAAGTATGGAATATTGAACCAGATAGACCATTATCCAGCCTACTGCAGACACTCATACAATTTGAGTAAAACCTTGCAGCCATGTTACTCATCTCAATATCTTCATCAATAAAGCAAGAAGCGCAGAATATTGCGAGAATGAGACAAATTTTGAAGAAATGATGTATTTCTGAACACAGATAAAGTCAGCATTGGATTCTCAAAGACAATGCCACTATACAGCGAGAGAACCAATCAGTCTGCCTAAAAAATCCAGTTCAAAGTCTCCTCTCTGGTTAACATACAATTTGAGATAAAGAAAGGTTGGTAAATATTTGGTTATTCATATAATTTTGTCACATTCATCTTTTAGTATACCTATCAGATTCTTAAGTGTTTCTAACGCAGAGAAAACATCAACATCTTGTTGTAAAAACTTTTGCCACAACCTCTAAAGAATTTCCCAGATCAGCTCCCTTTTGTAAATTGATTCTCACTGATGATAGTCTTTTCTACTATCAGAGGCTCCCAGGACTCAGTGTGGTATATTGCAGGCACCATTTCACATAATAAAAGCATTAGCACCTCCTTGGTTTCTAAAAAGATCTCTCTCCAGTCTGAAATTACTTTTGCTGCTGTATCACTTTACAAGCTCTTTTCTAATTTGCTACTCCCTATAATTCTAGGTATTTTTCAGTCTGACTGCTTTGTACGTATCTCCTTCCATTATGTAAAGTGGTTTCTTTTCAGATTCTAGACTGTAGAGCTACTCAAAGTGAACAAAATTTTTTCACTCACATTTTTCATTATCATTTTGCACTTAAACCATTTCTTATGGGAACTTAATAACGTTCTGTAGTTGATTAGAGTTAAAAAGGTCTGCATTCTTCTTTCAAATATGTACAAAAAGCTCCTTTTGACTGACTTCAATTAACTGAATTGATTTCAATTCAGTGTTCTAAATTTATTCTTCATCTAACTGTACTGAAGCCTAGTGAGCCAAATATTGTGTGACAGCTGAATTCCCAAGGCAATGCTTCTACATTGTCCATTACACAAATTAACAAAATGAGAAGACTCAACACTGGAAACTGAGTGAAACACATATCCTGAGCTGAACAGAAATTTGGACTGGAATAGGTCAGTCCTTACATTGCTAAACTATAAAAATTCTCCTCCTAGGCCTAGTGATTACTGCTGTGAAATCCTGTAGTGGGGTCATACCAACAGTAAGTCTTCTTTGGGCTTCAGTAGAGGTCAGGGTTTCCTTATGCATCTGCAGAATAACAGTTCTAAGGCAGAGGCATTACGTTTATTTAAAGAAACTCAAAAATAAAGCAATCAGGAGGCTTTGTAAGAGAAAAGTTGAGCAGGAAAAGAAAAAAAAAAATCAAAGAAAACAGGAAGCAAGGCAAAACTGTATTTGCATCTACATATGGAGTTAGAAAATCCAGGTGGTTTCTGTTTCTTTCCTGTTTACTTCAGAGATTGAAATAACCAGATGTCAGTACAAAAATATACTTGAGAACTATAACAATTCACAAGAAATTGAAAGTCATGCTCTGTCTATTCCACCCTTCAAGCTACAATTTATTACAAGCATAAGCCACTAATACAGTAGTAGGAACAATTTGAATTTTTTACACTTTTGCTATTATAACTTGCAGCAGTCAGTCTAACTTATAAAATGGGAGTCATCTTGTTGAGTCAATGAAGTCAGAGGGTTTGAGTTAGCTCTTTTTTTTTTTTTTTTTTTAAGTTATTCAGCCATATCTTTATGAATGAATGTGCTGTCCCCTGGTTGATTATACAACTAACCTACTTCAGGACAAGAACAGCTGTGGTAGGTAAAACCAACATTTATTAGCTGGAGTATCCTATTCCAGCAGTGGCTGATGGAGGATGCCTGGGGAGGGAGGCCAAGAACATTGCAAGACAAATTGGAATAGTATCAATTTCAGCCATTTGTTGCACAGAGACTTCCTGAACCACTTCCTGAATATTGAAACTGGCGTTTCTGGCTCTTGATAGCATTTTGTTCTATTTAACTGTCCAATAATTTGTTCAACTCAAATAGCATCTTAGCATCCTGTGGCAAAGAGTTACATACTACAGACTGTGAAGAAAAGCATTAACTTCAGTTATTTCAAACTATAACTTCACAGTATCATTTGAGCCCTTCCTTTCTTGTATGCTATAATACGATAGAAAATAAACGTTAAGGTATTTTAATACCTGCTGCTTGGCAATTTTATGTGCTTTACATTCTATAAAGTCATCACCGCATGCTATTTAGTCATTTTTAAAGGAATGTACCAGGCGTACATAGAGATAATAGGCAGTCAATAGTAGTGTTCTATTAATTAAGCTGAATGAGACCATGAAGGGAACCATCAGTCAGTCATGTTGGAAGATGCTTTTCTTCCTTTAGACTCTGGATTATACTGTGATTACCAAGCATTACTCTCAACACAATGGTAAGGAGAAGAGGCAATACTTCTTCAGTTGTAGCTCTGGGTTCAAGGGCCAAGAAACACCAACTGAGCAATATAGTTTCCAGCACAGATGTTTGATGAACACGGACTCACTTCATCTACTCAGAACAACCTAGCCTGTTTGTAACGTGAACAGTGCACCTTAATATTTCAGTGGCTGTAAGATGTTCCACTAGGTCATGTTGAGCTAAACTAAGGCCACAATGGCAAAACTATTAAGCATATAAATTAAGCAAATAGTAGTTATGACTGTAAATCTAAAAGAAAACAGAATCCTTTCACCACCAAATGGAAAGGAAAAAAAAAATTCTTAGCAACTACTATAATAGGCTTTTATGACAAAAACCTGTTATCTAACAAGTGCCTGTTGAGAACCAAAACGAAAGATGGTCAAATCTTTTTAGATTTTTTTTCTCCTCTCCACAATCCTTACTATTTCTGCTTTTTTTTTTATATTTCTATTATAAACTAATTTTGATTGAGAGCTTGATATAATTTGAAGTCATAATAAGATTCGCTAGCAAGCTTTGCCACCACCAAGAGTAAAGTTTGAGAATATAACAGCACACCCAACACTAACAGATAGTGTTGTCTTCTCATTTGCCCTAACCAGGCACATCATTTCAGACTTATTCAGGTATGTTGGTGACAAGTCAGTTGTATCAAGAAAACATCAGTACCAGCTACAAGTAAGAACAGATCAGTATACACTGCTCATATACCAAAAGTATAATGATATCTGTACCACAGTAATCCTGCTAATATCTTCACATATTTAGTGAGCAAATGGGCACCACAAAGAAAACAGAAGTGTTTACCAAGCAGAGAGAACAAAGACTGGAGCTTTGATGCTTGAACACACATACATTTTCACTCAAACAGTGAGCAATGATGATTTTCAGTGCCATAGACGCATTGAACAAATCCTTTCACTGACAATGGAAGTGTTTTTCCTGGGCAGTGAGAAATCTGAGAAGATAAACCAGTCATTATCTAATATCTCACCATTCAAGTTGACTTCAAGAAGTCTATTCTGACAACTGAGCTGCAAATGAGTTTGAAGAACCAATCAGTATGAGGGGCTTACCTCATATTGATAGCAGGAAATTACTAAAATTTTTTTAAACTTGAAACCATGCGAAAGGGTCTCAGAGCATAAGATGCAAATCAGAATTTGGCGGGATTAAATGAATTAATGTTATGTGAAGAGTCACAAAAAAGAATAACACAAAGACTTTCTGCCATCAGTGCTGTTGAGTAGCAAGCAACAAAATGAGAAGGGATGTTCTTCAAAACTTAGGCTGGTTAAGTATTAGCATAGGTGACTGTAAGATTGGTAGTAGCAGATATAGTTGTTCTAAACTCAAGAAAGGTAGCAGTTACAATACAGTAATAAAGAAGGAATCACTTACCCTTGTCCAGCAATCAGGGAGTCACCAAACGCACCAGAGAAGGTGATCTCCAAGTAGAGATGCTTCCTTTGGGGGTGCCAGCCCTTAAATGAGGTCAGGGAGGAGTGGACCCAGGGTCCACCCCTTCTGATTGCACAGGTGAGTTGCTTCCACCTGTGCTCCTAGGGCTGGCTCGGTCTCTTCACCAGGTGCTCAACCACTGTTAATTTTAGGCTGTGACCTAACAGTTCCCATATAGTGGTTCATTTATAAATATAAATATCACTTACAAGTAATAGTATATTGAGAATCTGAAGATGGTGCCTTCATGGAGAGAGAAATAAATGTTAATGTGCAATTTTAAACTACAAATCTCACACCCCAATCATTAGTTCTGCTTTTCTGGATTCTAAAATAGAAATCAGATTATATTATTTGCTCTCCAGATTCCTTTCCAAAGTCTTAAGTTGTCTCCCACATACAGTTCAATGCCAAAAAAATGGTTGAAATAGCTGGAAAAGGAAGATTGAGTGACCAATCTCTGGAAGAATTCCCTGGTCCTATAACTTTGATCCTGTTCCTTAACCGAAGGAAACATGATTTTCTATCAGAAGCTGATGCAGATCAGAATCTTCTAGAAAATTATTCGAGAAAATACTTCTATTAAATGATAAGCTTGTTACTGATACTTTGATCCCAGATTCAAACAGAATGTAAACCACCTAAAATGAGCCTTAAAGAGTATGTGAACACCAATAGTCACAATCATTGTGGCACCACTTCCACTCCAAGTCCAGTGAAGATATTGAAACCAGTTATTCCTTTCCCAGCAAGTGAAAGTGGCATTGACAAAGCACAAGTCAAATAGATTTTGAGCTCCCCGCAACATTCATTGACTGAAGCAGCCTGATTTCAAAGCACAGTTAAATAAAGACTCTATCTGGAACTCTTAGGAAATAACATCCTAAAAGACATTCCATCTAAAACAAGAGGTTGGGTACAAATCCTACCTTTCATTAGGCTATGAACTGAAAGCTTATTAAGCATATCTGCAACTGCCCTCTTTGACAAGGAAGTTCTCTATCCATTTTGCTGAAGATGTGCCACCATCCAGAAAAAAATACAATCATTAGAAAGAAGAAAAAATAAACATTGGCCACCTTCAGAACACAGTTAGTTGCCTTTTGTTGACTACTAAGGGACTATCCGCACAGGAAACTGCTGGATTTTCTATCACTGATATATGAATGCTTTTAAGTTCATAACTGATCAGATGGTAATATTATTAAAGGCTGATTTTCAGCTCTTCATGTTGTTATTATAGGGTAAATGCACATATCCCATCTCATCGTAATGCAATAAAGATGGCTTTGAAAGAGAAATGCATTAATGTTGCCCAAGGTTAGGTTTCTAATTGAAATATAGAAGCTTCAGGAGAAGCTTGGGGCTAAAGGGCATTTTTTACATAAAGATATCTTCCTCCTCTGGACTGTTAGTTGAAGCAGTGAGTTTGTGTAATGACCCATCAGTGCACTCTCCTCAGAATACAGACAGCATGTTGTTTAAAAGCCCATCTCCCTCTCCTTCCCTGCCAAAGAGCAAGCAGATATCCAAGATCTACTGCTGATATATGATTTTCCCCTCTTAGAATAATTCATCAGGAATTATTGGAGATCCTTAATCTTCACTAACACAGGCTTTATGGCTGGCCCTTATCTTCCAATATTTCTCCTAAAAATCATCAGTACACAACAGAGTAAGTCAATATATTCATACAAAAATCCTATTTCTATAGTGGGAATTTCCTTTATTTTTAATAGCTTCCTCATGGGCTTCCATTCAAATGTACATAAGAAAGTACTCTGTGAATCTGCAGGTAAATGAGAACTGCAATTTTAATAACCATGAGAATATTTATATCTTTTATGATTTTAAAAATTAATATTTCAGTTGAAAACCAAAATAATGAGACCATGAAAAGCCAATGTTGTATTCTTTCAGAGGTTAATTTCCCATTCCCAGGTTCTCTTCTTTTTTCCATTTTCATCCGTGCCCCCATCAGAAAACAGAAGGAGTTCCTGACTGCAGCACTCTGAAGGTTGCAGGCTGATAGCGCAAAAGGCAGGGAGGTGAGAAACTAAATTACACACGATGAGGCACCACGGTGGTTTTTCAGATGAAAACATTTGGGGGTGGGGAAGGCTATGCCAGAACCATGCTAGGTTTTCAGTTCATTTTATTAAAAGTAAGAAAACATGGGAGTGTAGGTTTGTAATTAAAAAAAGTGCTTAAATAGGAGCAGTGGAGTAGGTCAGACAGGCATCATTCCCACTTCACAGTTTAACCCCCAGCCAGAAACGCATATCATACACTAAAGATCAGACACATTGCTGCTATTTCATAGCAAAGTCTCCCTGCTGCACTGCCTACACGGTCACCCAACCTTGACACAGGGCAGAGCCAGGCAAGCAGAGCTAGAGACAAGGCCACCCTGCAGCAGGAGCTGGACTTGCCTCCAAACCAGCTCCAAACCACAGAGTTTTGTCTTAGCTTTCCAAATCTCCAGCAAAGAGGCCTCTACACCTACCCTAATGGACTGCACCCTGTCACACCATCCCAGCAGCTGGAAATTGTTCCTTAATATTCAACCTCATCTTTTCTATCTCTAAATGCTAGCCATAGTATTGAAGAAAGCATCTAACTGCAACCTTTCACCATCAGCGACATTTCCCAGTGCTCTGCCTTTGATTGCATCTTTCCTAACATGGTCTACCAGGGTGGCTTCCCCTTGCTTGGACACATTGCAAGCTAGAAAGATCCAATCATATTGTGATGACAGCTCTACTTTTTGCAGTACCATTGCATTGCTTTCTATCTTGAATTGAATCTCCTGAACTTTGCAGGCTCTTTTCCACCATACCAGTAACGTTCCCATTGTCTGCTTGCTTGGACTTCTTCAGATAGGATGAGAGGGGACAGTTTCAAGTTGCACCAGGGGAATTTCAGGCTGCATCTTGGGAAAAACTTCTCCAAAAGAGAAGTGGCACAGGCTGCCCAGGAAGGTGGTAGAGTCACTGTCCCTGGAGATGTTCAAGAAACATAGAGATGTGGCAGTGAGGGGCATAGTTGGTAGGCTATATTGGTGGTAGGTAGACAGCTGGACTAGATACTTTTTCCAACCTTACTGATTTTATCTTTCAAATGGCCATCAAACTCAAGCATATCAAGAAATATAAATGGAGGGTGACTAGTTCCTTTTGTCTTTTATGAACTCAGAATTGTTTCTATATATTACCAGAAATAAAAAGTAGGTATAAAATGCACATGTTCAACAAAGCTCAGTAACAAGGTGCTGAGCATTGAAGAAGTGAGCATATTTGATTTAATCAAAATAAGTGTTGTAGGAAAATCACGTAGGTTTAATTTTTGAAAAGCTATTAAGTTTCAAATTAAATGGAAGATTAAAATAAAAAATGAGCTTTAGCTGTAAAGTGGAGGCTAAATTTGGTCAATTTTTGTTGTTTATCTGTGCATAAAGTCCTTGCATTTACCATTTGACAAATCTTCTAATAAAATACTTGCTGCAATCAGGTGAAGTAGGTTATTAATGGTTCTAAAAAAGATATACAGGATTGCCTCATCCTGAGGCAATTAAGTCTGTGAAGTAAGTGTGTTTAATATCTCTGGGGGCATGACTGGAATGAAACAGGTGATCTTTCTACAATTACCATTGTTTCATTTAGAATTTCTTTAGGGATTTTTTTTTTTTTTTAAATGGAGAATGGCTCCTCAGCTTACATTCCTTTTGTTAAGGCTCCGGTTTGAGGACTTCCAAAGGCAGCACACCGCATATAAAGCTGAGAGGAAATATTTTAAACACCTCTGAAAAGCAGCATGACATTTCACTTCAAGTTCTAGCGTCCCTCACAGGAGAGGACAGTCTCCATTTACTTTCAATCACACAAATCAGTAACTCAGCCCAGACCTCACTGCTTCAAATCAGCTGCTTGATAAAGCAGTTTGCCCACGCTGTCTCCGTGCCTCTCCATCTTCTTCAATGCTCCCTTAAGGGGCTCAGGGAGTGATGGGTGTAGTGGCAGAGAGTCATCCACCACACAACCTTCCTGCTCAGCCATCATCTTCATTTCAAAGGAATGCTGACTTACACACAGCTTACAGACCCCCAGCCTCAGGCACTTCAGTTTGAAAAACAAATTCCTGACTACTGTATGTTTTCTGAGGGATGCACTGTGTATACAACAGGGTGCTGTTTGGCCCTTCGCTATAAGGTCTTCTATTTTTCATTTCTCTTTTTTTCCCCTCTGCTGTGTTCCTTTTTCCCTGGATTTATTAGTAGGGATGGTTTGTGGAGGTATGGTTAATTACTAGAGCTTATGGCCTGCTGTGATTGAAAGCTGATCTCACCAGTTTGGGGTCTGCATTATATTTATTCTGTATGTAATTAAATCTGAATACCATAACTATGCATAATGTTGGAAAATGAGAATTTTTTTCTTTTACCGAAGTGGGAGCACATCTGAAAGGTATTTTTTTCCTTAGTACTGAATTTCTACAAAACACTCTGCACTTTGCACACAAACAAGCAACCAGCCAAAAGGGGCATTCTGGTCTACAGTTCAGATGAAAACAAATGTTTGTTTATCAGATACGTGCGAATCATTAAAAATAAAGCAGGAATGCAAGAAAACTGTGATAAAGGCCATCCATATATCCTGGGGTATTTGTAACATCACAGGATGACCAGAAACATGCAGAGAAGGGATGGCACATTCTGGAAGCAGCACCATCCAAGGGAACACAGGAGATGTACCTGGAAAGTCCCTCAAACAAAAGAAGATGTGAAAGATCAGGACATTGCTCTAAGTATGGGGATCAACAATTCCCCTGGTTTCCTTACCTAAGGAAAGAGGAACACACTGATATGGGAGAGTTGATCAGACACTGTTTACCCTGTGGTAAATCAGGCAGAACACTGCACAGCTAACTGGACCATATCAGAATTAGGCCAGACGTATCATATCCAGAGGCTCCAGTTGCTTCTTGTTTTTGTTTTTTTTTTTTTTTTTTTTTTTTTGCTACTATACATAAATCTGAAGTCAGATGAGATCCTTTTGTTCACCAGTTTGATAGTGATCTGAAAGCAGAGACCCCTAGAACGTCAGTAACCTTTGATCAGGAAATTTATCTCACTGCTCACACATATAGCTGATACTCAGGAAAAAAACATTTGGTACATGATCTAATGTGATGAATGACAGAGTCAGGAATGCTCAAAAAAATATGTGCAAGCCAAAGCAAAAATAACTACATCAAAACAACAGCCTTCCACTACAGCAATGCAATTGGAACAAGCAGGACACATCAGGGTGATGCAGTAACTTGGAGATTCACTTTCAGGCTTAGGAAAAGTGACAATGTGCAAAAAAGGACATCTTTTTCAAAAGAGATACAACCACTCTCCCCAAAAGTGGGGAAGGTGTACAATAGTAAGCCAAGTAAAAAAAAAGCTTGAGGTGCCAATGTGTGTGAAATGCTTCTATGATTGTGGTGTCTAGAATGGTCATTGTGCCTTGTCCTGTCACAAGCAGTAAGGATTAGACCAACCTCTGTGAGGTTCAGAGGATGCCAGAAATCATTTAAATGCTCAGGCATTGCATTACTAACAACTCTCATCTTCGGAAACTAAGCCATCGAGTCCAGTGCCACAACCACTAAGGATGTGATCAGTCAAGCCACATTTCTGACTTACCAGCAGACAGCTATTTTTCCTGCTTGCCAGGCTGCAGATGTGTAACTGAGTAAATACTTGAGCAGTCAGGCTCAATCTGTGAATCAGAAAGCAGAGCAGACCAGCCCATGCAGGACAAGATTAATGGCGCAGGTGTCAGCAAGGCTGTTTGCACCAGACATCACCAGCTTTTTAACAGAACCAGATGTACCAATTATTTTTTCCACCAAACTCAGCTACATGCAACACAGAAGCCAGTAGCAGCTAAAAAAAGAAAAAACATAAGCATCCTCTGATGTGTCAGAACTATATTGATTTGTCAAGAGTTTACCTTCTCTACCAAACTGGGTATGAGCCTCAGAGTCAGCATTAAGATCTGGCAAGGACAAGTTGCTGCTTGCAGCCTGGGGGACTCAGAAGCAAGCCCAAGATCCAGCTCGCAGCCTATGCCACATCCTTGGCAGCAGCACAAAACCTTTCCCAGCTGCTGCCCGCTGGTCTTGTCATGGCACACATCAGCCACTGGCTCTCTGGATAATCAAGGACTGGGGTCCAGGGAACAAAGAGAATATTTGCTGTGTAAGCTAGGCTTAACCCTTTGAGTCACTGCTCATGAAGAATTGGTAGTGCATGATAAGAACTGGACATGACTATCTGTTTCTGCTGTAGTAATTCTGCTGAGCTCATTTCCCGTCACCTTCAACCATCCCATCTCATTTGCCCCAGCTAAATGTGACACCTCAAAATGATACTGACTGTAACAGAACAGAACTTGCTGCAAACACTTTTCTTTTAATTGAAAGTTCTGTGCAATGAGTTTCACTTCTCTGTATCTTCAGCTTACCTTTTTTATTTGTATGTTCAGAAAATCTCTATAAACATCTTGTCCCCAATACACAAAGTACCATCCTGCATTGTGCTGCTTGCACAGGTATCACTGTACCAGATTTTCCACCTTACTTTCACATAAGAGCATTTATCCGTCAAAAATAAAAATCCCTTTCTGTGGGTGTCCACGCAACCAAAATCCAAGATGCAAGACTTTTCCTAAATAGAAAGCCTTGACATTTCACGAGATCAACAAGAGAACAAGCAAGTTCTCAGAATATGAAAGCAAAAGTGACAGTATCCGTCCCCTGTAATAATAGTAATCTCATAAATTGTAGGGTTTATACGAGTGCTATACTGACAATTAATACATATCTGAAAAAATCTAGCCAGAGGAAAAAAAAATTAATTAAGAGAAAATAACAAACATGCTGAAAGTCCCTCAACACCACCACCACCTTGCATGTAATAATTATGTTGTCATTTGTGCTCAGGGAGAACAAACAAGAAAAAAAAACACACACATCCCTGACTCCTCCAAAGAAAATGTTTGCTCAAGAAACACAAAGTAAGAAACATTTTCACAAATCTTATTGTGCCCTAGAGAAGCTGTAAGCTGCACAGCAGACATTTACACTTGCCAGAACTCCACTCTAAACGGCCTATTCAATACAAATGACTGCCTGGCATCGTAATTGCTGCGCTGCTCATGTGCTTTTGTTTATCTTCTCAAAACATATGCACAGTAAACTTTTCCAAATGAAATTATCACAGGTGAAGTTTATTCTTTCTGTCGTGTAGCACATGGCCTGGCTAATCTCATGCAGGAAGATGGGACTCAAATCCCTGAATCTGACTGTGTTTTGTTAAAGCTGGACGCTTACCAGTAGTTTAAGACAAATGACAGATCTCAAAGCCTTACTATAATTAAACGTGAAAAGAAAAAACATGCTGATGAGCCACACATATGGTATTTATTTTATACCACATTTGTCCCAATCTGATTTTTGCTTCCAAATTTGCTATCTGCTATGATACATGGGGTTCTTCATACCTACAGCTGATCGCAGCCTCTCCTCGACCCGAAGTGGCAATGAAGCATTGGTTTTGGATTTGAATTCATTTTTTATTTTTTCTGACTGGGGCTGTTAGAACCACTTCTTTTTTTTTTTAATGAAAAGTAAAAAGTGAAAGCACAATTGTGCAACATTGCAAAACCCATACCCACAAACCTGTGAAATACATGAAGCTTTCCTCACACCCACTGTTAAAGCAGAACCCCCCACAATGACTTCACTTGAGAGTCTGGGTAAGAACAAATGGCACAGTATCTCAAACTTTAAAACATACAATATGTCCGCAAATTATTTCCATAAGTATGTTAGTAAATGGAAAAAAAATAAAAAGCTTAAATCAAAGCAGAGGAAAGAGTGGGAGTTCACCACCAAGCAGCTTGTCTCTCAGTAGAAAGAATGTTTTCAGATTCAGATAAGCAAAAAATCATTTTAAAATCTAAAGCTGTACTCGTTGCTACCAGGTGGATATATTTGGAATGGGATTGCTTACGGGAAACACTTGGATGACAACTAAATTCCAGGGAAGAGTACTGTTGAGCTGTGCTCTGCTTTCCATTAGAAATAGCTCCCTCCATATTTCCCACCACCCCTTGTAAACTTCCTCTGGTACACTGAGAAACCAAGACCCAAGATAACACACGCTGTTTTTCCTCAGCCCCCAGTTGTGAAAGAGCTGTTTGTTTGATTTCTGTCACACAGGTGCAAAATCAGTTAGGTCTCAGCGTCTGGCCATGTGCTGATTCCCTTCCCCAGTCATCTGGTGGGTTGAAGAATTAAAACTAAGAAGCCTGGACATTTCAAACAGGAACACCCACACTGATTTTGAAAGACAGACTTTCACTTGCTTCAGGAAAGCTGTTGCCTCCATGGCAATGCATTTTTGAAGTTGGGAACCTCTCAGTACCATGGGATGCTGTCTGAAACATCCCCAGTAAAGCACACATTAGTTGGATATCTTCACAATACTCTCACCCAGCAAAGTTGTCCCTTTCACTTGCCTTGTTCTTAATTGTTTAATGTGGTAAGTCCATGATTAAATACTTAAAATACTCCCTCTGCTGCCAAAGCCTGCTTTATTTTCCACAAAACTAGTCCTACTTGCTGGGAAGTAACAGCAGAAGAATTGAGCACAGAGTGAAAGCTCCTTCCCCCTGAGTATACCAGTACTACAAGATTAAGTTCTCTTGTTTTATTTTTCATTAGCACCGAACCCAACACTTCTCTTGCCCAAGATGTACAGCACATAGCCATAGTGATTTCAGTGTTACCCTCCTTCCTCAGGGCAGGATCCCCATACTCACATCACACCTAAAGCTCTGGCTGGCTTTTCACCATGGATGGAGATTCAGAAGCTTCCCAGGTCAGCCCAAGCACACAGCTCTCCTTTCAGCTGGACTTCTCCACCCAAAGCCCTTTACTACAATTTAAGCCTATTTTCTCTTCAGTACCCTACAAAGCATTCGCACTGTTTTCTTAACAAGAACTTTTAGTACATTCAGAGGCTCTCCTAAGTTGTCATCCTCTCTAGACCAAATCTTATTCAGGCAGTGCTTCCTCACAAATCATGCCCTAGAGCTGTGATCAAACCTGTTGATTTCTTAAACAGTTTCCTCATTTCCCTTTATTTATAGCTCACCTGCCACCAACTATCCAGTTGTTCCTTCTCACTTAGCAGAAGCATTTACTAAGGGAAAGGCTGTAAGGCTGTGCTCTCCTAAATATAGCCATGGGCCAGACCTGCAGGTGGTATAAATTGGCACAGGGCTGTGCCTAATCAAAGCATTAAGTAAAATTAAAGGGAAAGGAGAATTTTTTTCTCTTTGATAGCTTAAGAGAAAGAGGAAAAAAAAAAAAAAAAGAAAAAGAAAAAAAAGATTAGGTCTGTTTTGCCTGTGGTTAAGTTGTTTGGTCTGGGTTTCTTGTTTGTTTGTTTGTTTGTTTTGTTAGGACTCTTGTTTTCCTTATGTAGGAAAGGGGGGCAATGTTCAGGAGCCTCACGTGTTGTTGAAGTAAAGAATCCATGAGAGGCGCTCCTGGGTTTGTAAAGGACAGCTCGGCATTGTCTTTCTGCTCGGATGAGGTTTCTTAAAGTAAAACAAGCAGCATCGTGGTGCATCTCCCCGGAAAACGGGCTTTCTTTCCTGAGACACCGATGTTTGAAAGGGGCTGTCCCACGGCTGCTCACCCTCCTGTAACAATTAGGAGGCAGGGGTCACTCCAGGGGGAAAAAAAAGAAGTCATTACCAGCAGCGCTGGGCTAACACGCTCCAAGAAACACTTAAAAGAGGGAGGAAAAAAATAAAACGTCGGGTGCCGCTCAGATCGCCGCACCGACGCTGTCTGGCCCCCAGAGCACTGGGGGCTCCGGGTGGGGCCGGCACCCCCCGCGGGGATGCGCGGGGCCGGATAGCGGCGGGCGACGATGGAATCCGGAGAAAGTGCGTCTCTCTCCGGCTTACAAAAAGTTGACATCGAGTCAGCTGAAAAGTAGGTTAATTAGCAGTGTCTGACAGAGCTCCCCAGCAGTGACTTACTTCAGGTGCCGCATATTACTGCTACTCTGCTGAAAAAGGCTTTGTTTTCACCTAGCTTTGTAGCCTCGAGTGTCTGAATATTGATTAACTCCCCGTATTTGATTTCTTTGAAATACGCTCGCAATATTCCAATAAACTGCATCCTTATACTCGGGATGTTCTTTAAATCTAATTAAAGTATTAACGGCACTTTGCTGCTGGAAATGTGGCCCTTGGCAATGAAGGGAGAAACCTTTGCCGTCAGAGTTTGCCGACGTCCCTTAGCGAGGGAATGCGGTCAACAAACTCCCGCTCAGGGACCTACCCCAGAGAGAGCTTTTATATTTTTTTTCTCATGGGAAAAAGAAAAAAAAAAAAAAAAAAAAGAAATATTTACATTCCTCAGAGGGTCTTGGTGAGCTCGGTCGAGCCCCATCCCCATATCTGGCCATGCAAAGCCAGAAAATCTTCCCACATCCGAAACGTCCGGGGAATCGCCCCGCACGGCAGCACTTTCCAACCTCCTCCTTGGGCGGCTGTCGCGACAGACACGGTGTCGGGACGGAGGGGCACACGGGGTGGCCGGACCGCCCCAGCCGCAGTCCCCGGTCCCGTCCCCGGTCCCAGCCCCGGTCCCCGGGCGCGCAGCGCGGCGCGGAGCGTTTTCCTAACGCCAACCCCTGGATGCGCTCGGCATTTCAAAGGCCTCTGGTACAGTTATCTTCTTTTCTTTTTTTTTTTTTCCTTGTATTAATTGAATGAGGACATGCAGGGGAAAGCATGCAGGGGTAACGGTAATTGTGGGATTAAACGGGAGAAAAAAGAATAGGTTGTGCGCGTTCATTCCCGCTGCTCAGGCGTCTCTGCGCAGAGCGCTGCTGTCCTGCGCAGCAAGGCTCGACCTCCTCCTCTGGTTTCTCTCGAAAGTCTGCGCAAAAACGCGTTCTTCTTGCTGTGACCCTCGGAGGTGGGATAACCCCTGCCCCCCTCCTGTAACCCATCATCCTCTCCGCTAAAGGGCTGTAGCGAGCCTTTGCGAGGCGCAGCTCCCCGCGGAGCGGGACCCCCCCACACCAGTGAGGAATGCTGGTCTGGGGCGAGAGGGCGACGCGGGGCCGGGGGGACCCCGGCTGAAGGACGGACAGACACAGACAGACAGACAGCCCTGACGCTCGGCGGGAGAGGGCAGAAGAGAGATTGGGACCCAAGCCTTGGCCCCAGGTTTTGCCGAGGTTTTGCCGAGGGATGAGCTTTCCCTTTTTAGCAAAGAGCTCCACAGCCCCTCAGAGACATTCCTGCAATGCTCAGCAGCAGGCTCGGCTGAACCTGCCCTTCTAGCAGCCCCGGGCCCCACCTTGATGCGGTTTGCTCTTCCTAGTGCTCCCTGTAAAGCCAAGCAAAATCAAACACAGTTGTTTTGATCTGATCCAAAAGATGTACCAGATCAACTCCGATGTCTTTGTTTCAATTTCCTCTTAAGTCTATTGCTTTTTCTTCCCAGGCAGGCAGCCGTGCAGCCACTGTTTTAATGTGCAGGGTGAATTGTAAGGTCATTGGGGCTTTCCTGTGCTTTAGGAAACTTTTTATATTTTGTTTGCAGGGGGGTGAACGAGAGAGTTCCTCGGTCAACCCCTTTCGTATGTGAACATCTGTTACTTAGGCGCTGTCTGTTGTCTTCACCTGGCTGTGTCAGGGAGGGGTTACGGGAAATAGCCTCTCCAAAAAAAATAATGGTAATTTAAAAAAATAAATAAAAATAAGAAAAGAAAAAAACACAGTAAACCAAAAGTTTTTTAAAGAGAAAAACTTACATCCTTCTCCCCCCAAAAATACAAAGAAAAAAACACAGTAAACCAAAAGTTTTTTTAAAGAGAAAAACCTACATCCTTCTCCCCACGCCTTCCAATGGCCAGGTTGGGAGGGCTAGGGGCTGCTCTGTTGGAGTTACGGGCTGGTGCACGCTATTTATACCAAGCTCTCCAAAGCTTGCAGGCTTCGTGGATAAGAAGAAGAGTGTTCCTGGAATCGTTTCAGAACGTGTTCTGATGTACAAATAAACTTCTGGAAAGTATCTGGTAAATGTGCCCAAGTGTGCTGACCCTCCTCCCCTCGATGGGAATAAAGCGATAGCGTTCAACTTAAAGAAAGCCACAGAACTTAATTAATTCGATGCTTTAATGGTTATAGAATCTGCAAAACACTAGTATTAATTTAAATGCTGGCATCTGGTTTCACTGAAATCCATGTCAAATGCGCACATTACCCCTGCAATCCTGGCTGCAGGAAGCAGGGATGTGGAGCCCAGGGCCGAGCGCAGCCGTGAGCGGAACCCATGCACACGCGGACCCGGAGCGGGCATCTCCCATGGGACCCTGCACCCTGCCCTGCCTGCACCTGGGCACAGCAGGGGTCCGCAGCAGACCTTTGGTGGGGCCACTGTCACCCGTATGTTCTCAGTACCCCCAGGGTCTTTTGTACACGCTTCCAAAATCACACAGCGGCGTGACTGGAGTCGGCTGTTTTTCCGATTGGGAAATATCCGCTTTAAGAGAAAGAGTCTCCTTAAATCATGACAATGACAGACTTGAAAGAGAGAATTGATAGTGTTAATAAATGGAGTGTACTGGGAAGATGGCATTTAGAAAGGGGAGAGATGTCCCACATCTAATTTTCGCTGGTGAAACAAGACAATTCTAAAAGGCCACTTATGAGACAATTTTTTTTTTAAACATTTGTACTGTTTTGAAAGCTGAGCCATAACTCATCCACACTAAAACTTAACAACTTCGATTCATCAGAAAAGTTTGAGCTTGGACTCCGCTTCAAAGTCAGAACAACAGTCTCAGTGACAGCCTATGCTGATTTTCCCTTCCTGATTTGCAGTGGGTTGGTGTGTTCTTGTGCCCAGACTGAAGATTCATATTCAGATCCCCAAGTCATAAAATTCAGGCTTTCGTATTTATCTTTTCCAACCCGAAACTTGACTAAACCGGAGTCCAGGATCAAAAGCGCTCAAGAGCTATCGGTTTCCCTGGGGAACGCAAAAGCCACTTGCCGCAGAGTTATTCTGACAATGTTGCGGGCAATTTGGGCAACATTGGGTAACACGTGTTGTCCCTGGGAACCGGGATGGAGATTTCCCTGGAGGTTTCCCTTACAGCTCTGCTCTGACAAAAGTTGTGCTCCAGGCTGGGAAAGGCGAGCGAGGTTCATGTCTGGCATCCTTTGCATACCTTCGGGAGGGATACAGGAGGAACAAATCTTGGGAAGGGAGAGAAGGGTGTTTGCTCATCTTTCTGCTCCCTCCTTGACTTTGGGTTTCTCCCCTTTAGCCATATATTGTCTTAAGTGGCATTAAATGTGGAGAGACAAGTGCAGAGCTCGAGGCAAGTTCGAGGTGGCAGCAGCTGGGCTCTGCCTGAGTAAGGAGTGCAGCACCGCTTCCTAGCAGCGCATCCTTCCCTTGGGGTGCGAGGGGTGAAACTCAGCAGGAACGGAGAGAGAAGGCCCACAGTGAGCCCCATCCTGGTCTGGCCCTGTCCGGCTTGCTCAGCCCTAGCACTTCCACTGCCTGTCCCAAAAGGCTGTTATCTTCCCTTAGCTTACACGGCCCGGCCCCATCCCGAACCACTCTCACGGGCTGTGCACAACGGGACCGGACTGGCAGCAAACAGCCCAGCTCGGGTCCATTCTCAGCATTTTTAATGAAAAGACACCAGCTCGATATCTTCGTTATCTTTCTATTTCCTTCCCTTGGCCTGGGTGGCATCCCCTTGCCCGCCTTGCTCCGTTTAAGCCATGTCCGTGGGACTCCCATTGACCCTGGTCTGGTTTTTAGAACACACTTAGGCTGCAGAAGTTGCTGACACATAAATAAGCCATCAAGGCTCTCGGAAGCTCATGAATCTTTGACTGCGGTATGTGTGGGGACTTACACACTTGTTCCACGTCGTGATACTTTAAAAACTTTCACAAAGACGACTCCGGACAAAAAGCACCTCTGTTTAACAAGATAATTCTTGCTTTCAGTTTTATTTCTATTTTCAACTTCCTATTCTTTTGTCCCATGACATGGCGCTTTTTTCCCCCTCGGGGACTCCTTTCTCTTCTTTCTCCCCTCCTATTCTGAACTGTTTTACAGCCTCGCTTTGTTACTGTCAGGAAAAAATGTCTGGAGAGCCCTGTCTCCTAAAGAAGGAACAGAAAAGGGAGGACTGGGGCTGCAATGTTGCCTATGCATGCAGAACATCCCAATCTGTTTTTGTGCATTGAGTTGGGGAGAGGGCAGCAGGGAGCGTGCACCCAGCCTCAACCCGGACAAAGGGAGGCCGGACAGCTGCGCACCCGCCACAAAAGATTCACTCTTCTGTCAACTCTGTTTACTTAGTGTTGTTTCTGACCTCTGTGCTACACTTGTTGCTAATACATATGCTTATCAAACCATTTTAATTGGCTTTCTTCATAACATTAGTCCCAGCACTTTTTTCTGCGTGTGTTTCCAAACAACTTAATTGACTTCTCCAATATTCATCTTCTCGGGTTCTATAACAACGGGTTCCTGCCCTCCCCCCACCCCCCACTCCCCAGCCCCCAGGAAAAGAAAAGAAAAGGTCCAGAGGTGTCCGCACGGGCAGAGCTTCCCCTTCCTGCAGGGGTGTCTTTGCTGGGATTCGGGCCCCAAGGGACAACCATGTCGCAGATAAGTGAGCTGCCTTCTTCTAGCTCTTTTAAATGTGTTTTTGCTTTGTTTTATGGCACCCGGTGGAGCGATGCCGGTATGAGCAGACCCGACACCACCCTCAAAGCCTCCAATGGGACCAGGAGCACGGGGCCAAGCAGCACGCACTGCCCGCTGTGCCCTCCACGGATGCACATGGATCCTTATGGTCCCGTGTTCTGCCAGACTGGGGTGCAGAGTGCTGCCTCCTATATCACCCAGCCCCCAACCCCTGTAGCCTTTATTTGCTGTATCAACCCCTTCACTTGAGCCTTGAGCCTTTCTCCCCACCACCACCCTTCTTTCTTTCTTTTCTTTTCTTTTCTTTTTTTTTTTTTTAAACAATTTCGTAATTAATTGTTGTGCCTGGGTTTGTAATGGAAACAATCCTGCGAGGCCGGATGGTTGTTATGATTTTCTTTCTTTAGCGCTTCTCCCCCTTCACAAGCATTGTTCGCGGTGACTGTCTGGGCTCAGATATGATGTTGGGACAGCGCCTCCCTTGAAATGGAAACAGAGGCCTGAATAAAGGAGGGTGGAAAAAAAGTACTTTGTAGTCTGCATCGTCCATCTTTAATTCAGAGACGCATCTATACTCCTGGGAGCGCCGCCTTTGATCTCTTTGATTTTTACACCAGATCTGTTATGGACTAAAATTCCTAGGTTTTCCATAGAAACATCTCCATTCCTTCGGGATATTGATGTTTTCTTCTTCCTAGGGGTTATGATATGGTAAATCAGATTCAGAAAAGCATGGACAATGCCAGCATTCATGGGTCGGGGGGCGGGGGTGGGGGGGGGGGAGCCTCTCTCTCTTCTCCCAATGAATCAAAATATTGTTTATTCTGTTGCTCTTTAAGCCCAGTCACTTCAGCTGCCTTTCAGTGCCTTCAACTCTGGAAGAGGGGCAGCAGCAGCAGCAGCAGCAGGTTGCGTTGCCATGGGGACCCTACTGTATGGCAGCAGCGCCAGCCCCAAAGACAATGCCTCGCAAAGGGGCTTGAAAAGTGAGGTTTCTCCCTTTGCCACGCAGCCACTTCCGATGGAGCAAGCATTCTCCTTTCGGGACCCTCATCTTGTCACTAGAACAATGTCTATCTTCGCCTGCCAATTTTTTTTTTTTTTCTCTATCCTGCCTTTGATCTATAAAAAATCAAAAGAACAAAGTCAGGGGAGAATAGGGGGCTTTTTTTGTTGTTGATGCACAGAACAGGCTTTTATAATTTGGGTCTACTTTTGTGCCTGAGGATTGCAGGGGCAGGGAAGAAGGGTAGCTGATTTGTGTGCTGAGCTCCCTCTGGCCCTGCCAACCTCAGGCATGGCGTGTGCCAAAGACCCCCCCCTTCTCTTTCCCTCCTCTCCAGAGCAACTTGAGTCTGGCTGGGTGCTGCCCTCGGCCCTAAGGGTTCTGCTGCAGTCTGGGACCTTCCCACCACCAGACCCAGGCTGCCATTGGAAGGCACTGACCCTACCTGGGCCGGTGGAACTGCCCAAGCCTACTGCTTAATGCTGGTATCAATAACAGAGATGGGTGCAAAAACAGCAGCACACTCATCGCAGTAGATTTTAATGCATAATGAAAATGGATGCTTTTTTTTTTTTTCCAATTAATGGTTTTGTGTGAATATTAGAGAAATCAACGTGTTGCTAACGTTTTTTCCTTAGAAATCAGGTGAATATGGACAGCGTGAGGCCCTGAAATGCTATCTTGGCTTTACACACTAGTAAGGCAAAGAAAAAGAAGTGTCCATTCAAATCCACAAGCATGCATTTGACTTCTCTGTTAGTAAGCAGCAACAGGCATTGTCACGCGTGTGTAAGGCAGGCTATAAATAACCCTTGGAGGAAAACTGAGTCCAGCTTTGGCTCCTTCCATGAGGACAAGTGGCTGGTTGGGCTCACATGTCACACTAGGCACGTAACCCCTTGGAATTAACCCTAATCACACGGCTTAGTTCCTTGCCTCACTTCAAGCAGTGGGAAGTGTTGATTTCTCCAAAAGGACTGCATTACAGCTGCTTCCTTTTCATGAAAACACCAGTGAAGGAAACAGCAGAAATGGCTGGTCTGTGCCGTATCAGTTACATTGGCATTGGTGCCTGTGCTAAAACATGTTCCTGTATGATTCAGTGATTGACTCCATCATAGACTGCTTTTCTACTTGACTAGAGTCAATTTCTGGGCAATACAATACAGCAGGTTGGAGAGATAATAGAAATTAGAAAATTTCCCAAAATCAGAAATCCTTGGAGAAAGCTTGTTCTGTCCCTGAGTGCCTTTTCTCAGTTATTTTCTAGAGAAACTCCCTAGATTCAAAATCCCACATTAATGAACGTAGACATGGGCATCTGCCCCCCTGTCTGGGTTTGTGCTGCTGGTGAACACCCATTCTGCTCTGCACATGGAGGCACAGGGAGCTGTGAGCAGGGAAAGGGGCTGAGCTGGCTGCAAAGGGCTCAGGTGACTCACTGCAGCCTCAGAGTCAAATGGCCAAGAGCAGGGATAATGTTCAGCCCTTTTGCAGAATGAGAGAACTTCATGTGGGCAAGATGGTCTATGTGCACCAACCAGCACCTGGAGGCAGCTGAGTCTCTGCTGCTGCACCTGCTTGGCATCACTTCACCCTTATAGATGCCCCTTAGCATCTTCCTATAATCAGAATGGGACTTCTGGTCCACTGGTCCCATCCCCAGTCCACAAAATCCTTCAGCTCTGAGCCCAGGAGCTGACCCTGCACTGTCTGGGATATCTCTATGCCACAGAGTCTGTGTCAGGAGACTGTAGAAAGGATGCTGCTGTAAACCTGCTTCCTGAGGCAGTGAGTTTGCATGGCACCGGGAGGACATGGAAGCCACAACATCACCTTGTAGGCAGCGTCTGGGCCTCGGAGTGAGAAAGAAGTGGGTAGGGCCATGTTTCACCTGTTTCAGAGATAACCACTGGGATGAACTGCAGCAGGCCTGGGGCCAAGGATCAACCACCTTCCCCCTCCTCCTTCTGATTCTCCAGGGAAGAGGCTTCCCACCCTATCTGGTCACTTTTTCTCCCCAAGATTAATCATTAGGTCAGGGCAGATTCACCATTGTGTCTGCCTGCGAGTGCCATTCTTTTTTTTTTTTTTTTTTCCTTTAAGAGAGCCTCTGTCAAACTTCAGGCCCCACTCTTTTCCCTCCTCCCTCATCTTTTAGGGCGGGGGCTGCTACTCCTTTCCAACCTTCTGGGCAGAGAGGCATCAGCCATGCCTTTTAACTGTACAATTATGCACACTCCCTAAATGTTGTTTTAATAACAGCGTTTGACAAAAAAAAAAAAAAAAAAAAAAAAAAAAAAAGCCGCAGCGAGTCGGTGTTCAGCAAAGCCGTGAGATAGATGCCTGCAGCAGCTCGCTGCTTCCCTCGCACACACGCAGACACACCCCTGGAGGTGGGCAGCTCCCGGGTAGGGGGGCACAGTGAGCATACAGTGAGCACACAGCGAGCACACAGTGAGCGCACAGTGAGCGCACAGTGAGCGCACATCTCGCCTCGCCCTCGCTCCGGGGAGACCCGTGCTGCAGAGAGCAGCGCCCTGTGGCTGCGGGGCGGGCGGGCACGGGCGTGGAAGAGGCACGGGAAGGCTCTGACGGCTCCAGGCTGAGCACAGGGCGCAGGGAGGCGGTGTCTCCACGTTCACTTCAGCGCGACGCAGCGCGGAGGTGGCGGGGGCAGCGCCCGACACTCCGGGGCAGCGCGACCCGAAGGGTCCCAGTGACCGGCAGCGGTGTGCGGGCAGAGCCCCTCGGGCACCCCGAGCTCCCCGGCTTCAGCAGCCGCACCGCTCCCGGGAGTGGTCCCCGCCCTCCTCCCGAGCCTGTATGGAAGCACACAGCCTGGGGCTCGTTTCCCGTCCAAAGCCGCCGTGTAAGGGGTGCTGTGAAGGAGACTCGGACACCTTCATATCTCAGTTTTTCTTCCTTAGACAGGAAATATGTGTGTGGAAGGGAGGCGTGGGTCGAGATCGTAAATTTCATTGATTACTTGCAGATTGTACAAAGTATATTCAAGCCTTCACGACAGCTTCTGGAGACATAACGACTGGACAATATTGCCCGAACAGTACAAAGTCTCTTTAACTATCACAAAGAAATCAGCAGGTAATTATAGGCTCGATTGTATACATAATAGGCATCGGAAATCGGAGAATAACTGTAAGCAGCGATTCTGAACAAGAAGAGGAACAGTAGTGCTTCAAACTCCCATACAATCGCTACTCGTGGTGCTGGTTGTCTTATTCTAATTAGACATACCTGCACAGCATTGCAAATATAGACGAGACACGCACATCCTTACTCTTCCTGCCAGTAAAACTCATCCCTTAAAAAATGAAACTAGAAAGACAAAGAAACGGGTGGTGATGCTGAGATGTGCCCTGCGTCTCTGGAGAGAGCTCTGTGCGGGGCAGAACGAGCGCGGCTCGGTGGGAGCATTTCCGATAGTAGTGGGGCTGCTGGCAAAGCAACTGCCCTCCAGGTGAGCGGAGAACTGCCTCTGCACAGGGGATGTTTATAAACACAAACGAGAGTTTGGCCAAAATGTACCGAAAACAACAATCGCTTGGGGAACATCGCACAACTCTTATTTCATTTGGAGTTTTTCGTATTTGAAATCATTTTTGTTGACTGAAGAAAAATGGAAAAGGCACCTAAATGAAAACAAATATATATCTCTGATACAGACTTTATTCCTTTAAACAAATGTTCTCCTTTTGAAATCACTCTCCCTGCACAGAATCATCAGTCTCTCCTCTCACCAGCAACCCTCCAAACAGACCCTAGCCCCTAGCAAAAACGAGGAGAACGCGCCTAACCACCCCCACCCCTCCTCTCCGTGTCGGTGCCCATTTCACGTGAGGGCTCCCTCCATATCCGTTCCTGCCAGGTGCGGTTTCCCCCCGGACTGCCGAGGCCGAGCCGAGGCAGGGGGACCCGTGCGGATGTGCGTGGTGGTCCCGCACCGCATCCCCGTCCCGCAGCTCCGTCCCGGCTCTCCCTTCCCGAGGGGAGCGGCGGAGGATCCCACCTCGCTTCGCAGTGAATTACCGCCCGGCCTTGGAGTTCGTTTTGCCTCCAGGAATAGGTGCTACGTTATTCCAGGTCACCAGTGACCTGTATGCTCGAGTGAACACGTGTCCGCATCAAAAGCAGCCACGCAGAAGCAAATAACGTAAAGCACCATTTCAACTGTAGGAAATTTTTTCCCACCAGCTCACTTAGACTCTGTCACAAAGCAGAAAGGAGTGAAGTGGCCACTGCAGCCTCCCAGCCCTGGTCACCAATTCGGGGCAATGCCTGGGCAGAACACTGCGCTGCTGTGACCTTTGCAATGAACGTTGCTTTGCTGTAACTCGGTGCGAGCCGGGTTGCAGCGCTGGACACACTTCACGCTTATCTGCGTGAACAGAAATACACCCATCAGGGAGCAGTCAGTCTCGAAATAAATTAGATGTGGATTCCTTTCATTTACAAATAGATTATTTGCGAAGTCCGATCGCTATTTTTCTCGTGATCATTTGCTACACCGTCGTAAACGAGATAATGTCGTTGTTGGTACAAAAAAATGAAATGATGGATCTAAATAATATCTCTGTCTAAGTGGCAACTAATAACAGTGGAATATTTCAGTCGGTGAGGCGCAGTTCCACTCCTAGAAGAAACGTTTTGTGTGAGCTGCACTGCTGACTTCTGCCTGTCCCTTCGGTTGTAGTGTTACTCTACACTTAGAGCTAAAGCTGCTTTTTCACAGAAATATGAATCAACTCTTTTTTCTTTTCTTTTCTTTTCAAAAAGCTCCTGACTAAACCGTGCCGTGAAAATAAAACACAGAGGGAGAGAAGGAGGGGAAGTTGTGTTTCCCGAAACTGAAAGACAGTTAAAAAAAAGCTCGTCAAAAATATCCAGATGAAGACAGTAAAGGTAAATCAAAGCAGAACAACTGTTTGCAATACCACTTGTACTTTTCCTATTGGGCTGCGCAGTATTTTTTTTTTTTTTTTTTTTTCCCGAATGGAAGCACGGGCAAGATGTGCAGGTATCCGCTTACATTATAAACTGCAGTCGGTATAAATATTCTGCTCCGGAGAACAGCTTTATCACACGCTCCCAAACACCCAAGTAGCCTTTCAAACAAAAGCCACACCTCAGGCGGCGGGTTATTAACGAGAGCTGCTCTGCCCGCTCCCCGCGGCCGGGTCTGCAGCCGTCCCGCACCGCCGCCCGTCCCGGCACTGCCCTGCCGTTACACCGAACCCCGACGGGCGGCCCCGACGGCGAGCTGCCGCTGCCTGCTGCCCAGCGCCGGCTGTCCGCTGCTGGGGCTTCGGGGGAATTCATCACATCCAAAACGCTGCTATCAAATGGCAACTTTTTTTTTTTTTTTTAACTGAACTTTTTGCCCCCCCCCCCCCCAGTTTCAGTAAGATAGATTCGTGGGGCGAAGGATAGGGCAGATTTATCTCACGACAATGTGCCCGTCTCTATCCTGTCGCTGTGTCACCTATGGATCTCTCAGGTGCGCGTCCCTCTGCCGCAGGCAGCTTCGGGCAATGCCCGAGTGCAGCGCCGGGTCTCGGGCGCTGAGCACGAATTCGCCGATCGCCCTTCACCACCAGTTTGGTTTTCTGCCCTTCCATTCTATTCCCGCGGGTTGTCGGTTTCGGTTCGGTTTGGGTTTTTTTGTTTTTTTTAAACTGACTTTTATTCTACGTGTTAAATGGTTGGCTCTTTAACCAGCAACTAGCAATCATCAGACATTAATTTATACGGCTTTTACAAATACCTAAGCTATTTAAAATGCTGAACTGGGTTGTGTGTGGCAGGGAACATCTATCTATTGAATAGGCAGTGTCACACGGTAGCATGCTCTCTTGTCAAGGGTGATTGTGTTTTAGGCAAACATTTGAGCAAACATAAAGGCAAAGGTCAAGTACTGTTCAGTTGCAGTGTGTGCTAATTCACCTAGCTAACCAATGGGGCAAAAGTTGCATTTTATGCGAGCACCGCAGACCAAACCTCTGCAAAGGGCATTATGAGCTGGGAGCTGGCGGGGAGTGCTCGCAGCGAGCTCCCGGGTGGAGGGGCTGCGAGCTGCGAGGTGCCCGGGGTGCATCACCAACCTCCCCTCGCTAACAAGCTGTTCCCAACGAGCTGGGGCTTTGGGCGCTCTTCTCCCCTGTTCTTTTATTTATTTTTTTCTTTCTTTCTTTCCTTCTTTCTTTTTTTTTTTTTTTTTCTTTTTTTATTCTTTCTCCTCGTTACATATTTTTTTTCCTGCTTTCCCTCCTTCTTTCCCCCCCCCCATCCCACCCCCCCCCTCCCCACCCCCGCGCAACGAAGCGGGCTGAGCTCGCTGCCCGCAGCACGGGGAGAAGGGCGATGCGGGCACGTCCCGAGAAACTGCGAGCGGAGAGCAGTGCAGGGAAATGCTCCCATTGAAAGTGCGTGCAGAGGAGGAGGGAGGGGGACTGAGTTACTTTATTATCCTCATTCCTCCCCACGTCGTTGCAATAAACCAAAGCCTTGTTTTGAATAGGAAAGGTTGGAATTTATCTCTGAGGGTGATCTGCCTGCAGAATTTTCCAAGAAAACCTTATTATTTGTCATAGGGAAATTGTTCCTGCTGTCCAAAAAAAAAAAAAGAAAAAACAGAGGAATCAAAGGGCTGGGTGGTGGTTGTCACACTCGCAGCTTAGAAGTCTCTCTCTTTCAAGGGTGAAAAAAAAAATTTAAAAAAAAAAAAAAAAAAGAATTCCTTCCCTCTCGGATCAGCCTGGAGGGCTCGCACTTTGAATCAATAGTCATTTCTTTTGAACCAATGGCTGTGCTTCCATCCAGGCTGTACGTACAGTAGTTTTCATCATAAACCCGGCTTTCACAGTTGTGATCTGAAAGTGCTCAGGTTTGGCGTTCGCACGTGCAAAGTAAATAAATAAATAAATAAATAAAGTGAGATTAAAAAAAAAAAAAAAAAAAAAAACACGCACACACAAAGGAAAGTAAAAAAAAAGAAAAGAAAAAGAAAAAAAAAAGAAAGAAAGAAAAAAAAGAAAGAAAGAAAGAAAGAAAGAAAGAAAGAAAGAAAGAAAGAAAGAAAGAAAGAAAGAAAGAAAGAAAAAACAAACAGAAAACCCCACCGCCACCTCCAACTCAAAACGATTCGTCTGAACCCGAGCGAAAGTTGGTGAAACCCGTACTTGTTGCCTGGTGCTATGGAGGCAGCCGCCCAGCAGTGTGGGGTCTGAGTGCTGCGGGGTTCTGCTGCTGACAGAATCTAGATTTTTTTTTTTTTTTTTCCCCTTGACAAAATTCCAGGAAGATCATCAACAACGTTAGGGACGTGATTCTAAGCGCAAAAATGGTTTCTGGCTAAAATGACATTAAAATCACGAGGGCACATTTTCTTCGCAGCGCAGCTTTCACACAAGAGCATACACACATGAGAAAACACGTTTTAAAAAATGAACTTACCCCCGCCTGCCAAATCCTCCCAACTTGTGGGACTGTTCCTTAGAGCTGCACACAACCTGGTCCTCCAAACCCTGCGTTAAACACTGCTGATACAGTGAAACGGGAATAAAATTAAAAAAAAAAAAAATGTTTTGTCATTTATTTTTTAAATAGACTAATCTCCTTCAAATGTCTCGGATTTCTTTACAACCCACTGGCTACGGTCCTATAAACACCACCTGGGCAGTTTCACAAGCTTTAAAGTTTTGTGTGAGTGCGTGTGTGTGTGCGTGTGTGTGCGGGTGTGTGCGTGTGTGCAGTAAGTTGTTATAAAGGCATCGTTACCATGCGGAGGTATTAACGTGTTGCCCTGATCTTTGGCGTGAGGGGGGGGGAGGGGGGTTATTTTTTGGATTTGGGAAGTTTTTCGACACGCACCTCTCACTTTACTTAACTTTTTAAAGATGAGAAAAGCTGGAAGCTTTAGCTTTCGGGAGACTTTTCTCGTTATTCATCTGTTTGGTCGCCTTAGCTGCACAAAAGCGTATCAGCTGCGTTATGAAAAATGGCCTAAGCCCAGAGAATGTCACAGTGGTCGACTTATTATTTTAGCCCTTCTTAAAAAAAAAAAAAAAAAAACTCAGAGAAAGTTTGCTTTTGATGAATTCAATAAAAGCGGCGCTGCAACGGAAGAGATTTTAAGCTAAAATCATACAGCATGGGGGCAAAAGCTTAAACCAGCCAGATGGCCAAAGGTAGCCAGAATCCTCCCGCCTCAAACCCAGCCACCGAAGTTACAGTCCTCCAGACTTTCCGCTTTTTTTCTTGTTTATCGTGTTTTGTTTTCCCCCATTAAAGATATCTCAACAAATAAATAAACAAAAGTGAACTTTTACGATTCATTTGTCACGCACCGTTCTTCTTTCCGCCCCTGGAAAAGGCACAAGGCAACTTTTTTTTTTTTTTTTTGGAGGGGGGTGGGGGGGAGGGCAGTTGGGGGGGGGGGGGGTGGTTTTTAAAAGGACGCGTGGTCTCAAAGCCCCTGGGCAAGGTGTTAGGTTTTAATTTCCAGCACCTCATCTCTCGCCCCCTGGGAGGGCTCCCGGCCGCAACCTGAGCGGACAGTCGAAAGGGCTGCAGGGATTGAACCGCAGGCTGCACCTTCCTTCTTCTCAGTAATAATTGGCTCTAAATAATAACCGCTTCAAATAATAATCATAAATGCCCCAGACCAAGGACTCTGTGGAGCAGGGTATGAATTCGGTGTGAATTTTGTTTGCTCTTAGGAAACATACATAAACTGCTCCTGAATAAACTCTTCTTCCCCCTATGGAATTCCCATAATTTCGGTGAGGGAGAGGCTGTCATTGGCTTCTAGAAAGTAGCCCTGTCTGGAAGAGAGTTCATAGGTTTGGCCCTTTAGCCTTTATCTGGCGCTGTGTCCACGGGGCTGCGTCCACCTGCTCTGTCAGCAGACAGCTTTCGATGCTCCAGCTCCGAGGTGTCGATGTGCTGCGCGCTGGGGGACGAGGAACTTTCACCAGAGGTGCGAGCTCAAAGAGTCTCTGTCCACCCCCCGGGTCCTCTCGCCTCTGTTTCCCCGTTGTCCCTACGCTGCCATGCCAGCGTCCCGTCCTCCCGACTGGCAGCGTAACACCGAATCACACTCCTCGCCCTTCACCTCTGCCCTCCAGCACGGGGCGGTGGCAGCGGCACAGCCCTGAGCCACCTGTGCTCGGCAGAGACCGGGGGCTCCGTGCCGGGCAGCCGCGTGTCCCAGCGCTGTCCCCGCGGGGTGGGAGAGTGGGGACGGCAGGTGCTGCCCGCGCCGTCGGAGAGAAGGAGCTGACTGCTGGTCCTGCCCGGATCCGGGCTGTGGGAGCAGGGGACAGAGGGGGATCCCTGTGAGCCGGCTGCTTCCCGGGGAGAGGGGCATTAAAAACCCGATGTTGGGCTCCATTTGTAAACGATTAAACGAAATGGGAGGGAAACATCGCGCAACCACACTAAAAGTCAGATATAAGGCAGGAGTGTGCGTTTGCGTGTCCGGACGGAAGTGCGAATCGAGCACCGGCACGGCCACCTTTCATAGCAAAACCGACTCCGCAGGTTCCTAACACCTGGCGACCTCAGTGTCTGGGACTGCTCCCCGACAGCCCCTGCACCGCTGACCACGGCTGCAGCAGTGCCCGCGGGTAGGAGCAGAAACCTGTTCGCAGTCGTTTCCATCACCGGTGCGGTCGCACTCGGGAAGCGCAAAAGTGGGTAAAAGGAGATGTCGATGGAAACTACGAAATAAACAACTCCAAGGCAGCCCCAATCCGTGTGCGCACGGGGCTGAGCAGCGCCTGCCGCCGGGATGGGAATGAGCAAATACGTCCGCTGGGCACCCCTCACCTCGCCGCAGCCCCCGCCTCAGTCCCGCTCGGGTCTGACCGTGGTTCCTGCCCGCCTGCGGGGCTGTCCCGAACGGGGACGTTCCAGCGTGGGCAGGGGACACGTCCTGGGGAGTCCCGGTTACCTCCCGGACATATTTTTCCCCAAACGTTTGGGAAATCCGTTAAATCAAAGACCTCGAGCAGCTGGCAATTGCCCTACACATCCCTCAAAAACACAGGCTGGGGAAACTTGGTGAGACTTCATCCCGATGGGAATGATAGTGCACAATAGAGAAGCGTTTAGACAATTTGGAAAAGGCAGTTCAGTCAATCAGACAAAGGGATTTGGGTTTTGGTTTGAGTATAATTTGTTCCCCAGAAAATTACTATCGATTCGGAGCGGTTTTGTGGAAAAGGGGATAAATCGGGCTCTAAAAGCACATATCTCCGCCGCTCGCTGCCAGGAGCGTACCGCGCCCGCTCGCACGAGTAACCGGGCGGCACACGCCCCGCACTGCCCACGCCTCGCACCTCTCCCAGCACCGTGTCCGTGTCTGGAGACCCCAGGCAGGCGGAGGGAAAGCGCGAGGGGCTGCAGGAGCTCCCACCGCCTTCGGGGCTCCGCCGTGAGACCGGCGCCAGGCGGGCGGAGGGCCCAAAGTTCGGGCATTTCGGGCGCAGCGGGCGAGGTGTCCCGGCCCCGCTGCACTCCCGGCCCAGAACGCGCTGCCCGCAGTGCCGGGATGCCGGAGAGTCGGGTGGCTTAACTCGCTCGGGGCCCGCAACCTCCTCTGCTACCTGCAACTTCACCGCTCCCCTGGGCGAGATCCCGGCGTGTAGGCAGTCACTAGCCTAAGGGCTCCAAGGCACTGTTGTGCCCTCCCAATCCCACCATTGCTAGCGGAACGCTGACGTTCCGTTCTCCCCGCGTTGTTCCTCAACCTTGCAGGGAAACACTTAGGCTCCGAGCTTCCTTGCTCCATGCTCCACATCTCCTTGGGACCGACCCTGGAGTTCCCATCCAGCACCAACATCCTTGGTGCCGGGAGCAGTGTTTTCACACGTCGGGGCACAGCTCGGACCATAGCAGAGACGTTCTCCCGAAGTGCCCGCCGAGGGCGACTTGGGGCCAGGGGCTCCTCGGAAGTCCTCGCGGTTCTCGGACCGCGGTGCCTTATTCCAGTGTTTACTCCCCGCACTGCAAATGTCACCAGAATGCAACTTTAGTGCTTTGCGGTTAATATTTTTTGCCCGAGGTCTATCACTTGCATTAATTGTCCCAATAAATTGAGATATACTGTGCATAATGCAATGTAACAATATGGTTATATTCCACGTGTATGACTTAATTAAGCTATTTGCAGCCTGATGCTGCAAGTCAACGGGTGTGCAAGTGGATTAACAATGTACTGTTCTCGTATCCTCAGGATGGTGCATAATTACTTTACTGGCGGTACATATCAATTTTTGATGATTGCAGAACACATGCTCACTTTACCAACAAGCGCTTTAATAACTCTCCATTGTGTTTTAAAAAAGCGTTGTTTGGAAATATTTGGAAGCCTCTGCAAACAATGTTAGAGGTTCTGAGCGCGAGGTTCAGATCCCATCTATATTTGATGATGCGGAGGATGAAGGCAGCGGCCGTCCCAGCTCCCCGCTCCGGGGCCGGAGCTCGGTGTCCGACGGTTCCCCATGCGGCCCCGGGGGGAGGTAGGCGGGGGAGCACGGCGCCCCGACACATGCTCCTGCCATTTGCCGGCGGGGTAATGCAATTAGGAAACTCGATTACAGGGCGAGGCCGGGGGATCCCCGCGTCTTTGTTCCCAGGAAGATGGCGCCGGGCTCCGGCCGGCGGGACTCTGCGTGTGCCTCCCAGCAAAGGTGGAGGGGGATGAGGGCAAGTCTCTCCGGGGGCAACTTAATTCCCGCAGCCTAATCGTGTTGGGGAGGCGGCCACCATCCGTCAGCGCGAGTTCCCTCACGGTGCTGAGCGGGGACGGGCAGCCTGTCCGGCCCGGGCACCGCTGCACCCGGCCCGGCGCCTGGGAGCGTCCGAACCCACCGGGCAAAACAAAAGAAAAACGTCCAAAGAGCTGCAGCTCCGTGGCCCTGGCAAGCTGCCCCCGTGGCTCAGGAGCCCGAGCAGGAGAGCCCCGAGGGGCCGCTGGGGCGGGTGGGTGCGCCTGGCTGCCGGGCTCGTAATCAAACGCACATGGGTTTCTTGGCTTGGGAGGGCATTTAATAACTCCCGACCGCGGGAGGCGGCTGGGGAGCGGGCTGGCAGCACCAGCCGAGGCGGTGAGCAGGGCTCCCGTGCCTCCCGGAGCCCCCATCCATCCCACCCACCCCATCCAGGGCCGGCGGTGCTTCGGAGCCTTCCTGGAAGAAGTCGATTTGTTCCCGTACCTGAAGCAGGTGATGTTTATGCAGAGACATCTGAATGACAGCAGGAGTGAAGGACAAATCTAATAAAGCCTAATAAACCGTGAGAGTCTAAATGTCATTAAACTTACAAAGATGAGACTCCAAATCACCAAAAAGGTAAATGTCTTCATTAGTCTGATCTCTGAAGACTGTCGAACATTTCATTAATTTATAATTTATGATTGTTTGACAAATATTGAAAAGTATGTAAATATGAGGGGGATAATGTCTTTTCTGCGGGAGATAAGGAAATGACCCAAACTGTACGTGCCTGCTAGATTACACACGAGGTTCCATCTATCTGTTATCAAACTGTGCTTTCCCTTTATACAACATATTGTGCAACTGACAAGTGAAATAGTGCAGATAAACCAATGGTTTAAAACGTAATAAAGACAACAGCCATTTGCATTTTTTACATTTTATTACAAAGGTAATTTACTATGACACATTTCTGAATGTAATTTATGAAAACATTTTAAAGCAATTATATAATGTATACAGCACTCGGAGACGCACAAAGTCAGATAAATAATAATCTTATGGATCTTCAGAGACTTTCTATAACGCCAGAAATATAGACTTGAGCGGAGGAAAAAAAGCAACAGCAGTAAAACATAAAATCATAGAAATAAAATGCTGAATGATGTAATAAAGAGGAAATGAGTATACTACTTTGAAGTGGAATTGCAGCATTAGATATTCAAGGAGACAATCTCATCTATTGCGGAGAACTAGATCTCTGATTTTTTTATTTTTTCCTTTCTCTGCGTTCTGAAATGGGGTTCAAAGAGAGATGACTTCTGAGGAAAAGAGGAGAGCAGTATGGATGAGAGGACGAGTGGATTTCTGAGGGAAACATCTCACAGTGCTCTTTGGTGGACCAAGAAGTGGACCTTCCAGTGGGTGTCCTGGGGAGCTGAGGAGCAGTGTCTCCTGTTACGAGGGGAAACTGCTCGTTTAGAAGCCCTCTATGGAGTGGGAATCGAACCGAGGATGCAACACTTTGTGTTGATCCAGAGGTCTGTCCATGCTCTCAGAGCTCTGGCACTCAGTCAGGCCTAGGCAGCGGCCAGGCAGCCCCTGTCCTCTGCTCCAACACCTGGCCAAAGTCTTTACGGTTTCCCCGTGTGTTTCTTCCATAGGGAATTCCACGCAACGTTGCTACTCTTTCTCTTGGTGAACGTCCCTAGGTGCCTCGAGCAAAACAGCACCCCTAGGAGAAGGGCACGAAGCTCATCGTGTGCAAACGCCTGGCTTTTTTTCCAAGCCACCCAGTAGACAATGAACGATGGGGCAGAGTTGTAAAAGCCCCTCATTCCCCAGAACGGCTCTGTTGTCTTTGTCTTTACATAAAACTGTGCCCTTTGGCCAAATGCGCCTGTAACGAGCTTGTAAAACAAACCAGAAATCTCAGCTCTTCCTCAAGTTCACAAGCGAGCCACTTCATTCCCAAATCTTGCAAATATGTTGGGAGTGTTAGAAGTGGGACTAAAAAGCCCCCTAGCAGAGATGGTTACCTGCTGTGACCCTCGCTGCCACAGTCCCCTTCACCAGACATTAAATCCCTTACCCGAAGAAAACAGGCACTTGTCACAATTGAAGCCTGACGTACGGGGACGGCGGGATGTAACTATTTAGGGGACTTCACGTTTTCCCCGGAAACCCTTCTGAGCCGAGGTCCCTCGCACGCCTCCACTAGAGGCCTGCAGGGTCCGAGCTGCCCCGATCTGACCTGTTCCTGAGATCCTCCTCCAGAGGATGTCCACCTCGCTGTCCTCCCTGCCCAGCCCCATCACCTCGCCCCTTGCCTTGCAGCCGGTTATTTGCGGAGGATCCGACGAAGGGGCAGGTGAATCCCCCCAAAAGCCCTTTGTGACGGCACCCCCCATCCCGCCCCGTCGGTTCCCCCCGACGGAAGGTGCCAGGCCGAGATCCGGCAGCAGGGAGCGGTGCCTCCAGTTGATCCGCCCTCTGAGAGCACGCTGCCATTCTTTCCCAGCTCCAAAGTATGCGTTTTATTACAGATTATTTAATTTGATGAGCAACATTCCTACCGCCCTGAGCACAGGCTAAGTGGAAAAAGGTTTACTTGGCATTGTGAACCAATTTCAGCTAAAAAAAAAAAAAAAAAAAAAAAAAAAAGCCAACGACACGCACGCAAGCAAAGCAAAGAAGCTCTCCACATATCGCCTGAGGGCTAAGCAAGCTTCCAAGGACCTGAGTCGTAAGCCTCCCCACCCAAAGCTGCCCTCGGCTCTTCTCTAACAGGGAGTCAGAAAGAAGGGGTGTCCGCTGTCACCCAGCATCTGGGCAGCCCCCCTGCCCTCCCCGCTTCCCCCGCCCGCTGCTTGCCAGCATCTTGGCTAACGACCGGCGATTGCTGAGCACTGGAGAAATGTCCCACGTAGCTGAAGTTCAATATCTGTCAGGCGACTGAACGACGGAAAGATTCATTTTTAGGGCGTGAATGATTTCTAAGCCCGCTCGCGGCTTTGTAACTTCCAACGCAAAGGCAGAAAAAAGGCAGGAGCGGCCGCAGGCGCGGTTCGGAGGAGCCCACCGATCGCTCAGTCATAAAAGTGTACAATGGAGGGACTTTATTGTCCCTCGTTAAGCGGTTCATAAGTGACCCCGTTTATTTCTGAATAGCCGTGTTTTGATGACTTATAGTATATGCAAAAACAAACTTTCCCGCGGTGTTTTTTTTTTCTCCGTCATGCTTTTCTTTTCAAACAGCCAGATGATTTTAAAAAGAAAAACACCCAGAAATGATAAATCGCGTCGCATAGCTAATGGCTGGAGGGCGCGTTTACCAATTCATAATCATTTATTCTTGGTGATGTATGACCCTTACTCTTAAATCTCAAAAGCTTCTATTTGAAGGTGTAAATAGCTTTTTCCCCCCTTGCAGTAAACCTTACTGCATTAGCAGTGATTGATCTCCTGTACAATTCGTCCCAGAGTGCTATTTTAGAGGGGGAACACTGGCTTTTGGAGATTAACTGGGGAGTCTGTTACATATTAATGAACCTAGGAGATATACTAACGTTTTGGTAATTTAGTTATTTGTGTCTATAGCTTTCGCCGTTATTTTCTCTTAGACCCCCGCGGTTGTTATACATCGAATTAAAAAGTGGTCCTTCAGTATCATTTTTTCAGTGGCAACTAAACGCCATTTAATGTGAAAAACAAATGTTGACTTGTCTCTTGAAGGAAGTGTGTTTCTTGGCAAGACATCAAAGTGTTTTAAACTGTATTAGAAGGGTTTGTTAGTTTTCTTACCCGGAGCCTACGGTAATGTCAGAAAATAGGCTCCCGGTGGAGGCGGCCGTCGGAGGGGGGAGCGGGCGCTGCGCGGCTCTGCGCAAAGGTGCGCGCTCGGGAGGAGGTTTGAGCCGCAGCACAAACGCACGGGCACCTCTTCGCCGGGATTACAGCCTTGATTAGCGTGCTAATGAATGGGGATGTTAAAGAGCCGCCCGGAAACCCGTCTGTGAGAAGGAGGAGTGAGAAACTCCTAGGTTGGGCTTAGCCCACCGAGAGACCAACTTCACTGAAATGCCATTAACCTACTGCTCCTTAGCAGACAGTGGGGCAGAACGCCTCGGAAATGCCTCCGACGGGGCCGGGGAGGCGGCGGGAGGTGGGAGCCCCACCGGGCTCTGCCCGCGCCCCGGAGTGGGGCAGCCGCTGCCCGGCTCCGGTCTGCAGAACCGGGTCGGGAAATGGTGGGGGGGGGGGGGGGGCGGGAATAGGAGGTCGGGGGGAGGCCGGCGGGGTCAGTAGGAACGATGCGGGTCCGCTCCCCATTAATCGGGCTTCTTGCGCGCGTTTCTAAATTAGAGTTCATTATCCTCGGAGGTCGCTAATATAGGCAGCTCCGCTAAGGATGAACGCGTGCAGCCGGCTCGCTACAGCTGGCTTCGCCCCGCTCTGCCTGGTGGGCTCGGGAAGAGGGCGGAGGCTGCGGCCGTCCTGCGGGCAGGGACAGGCGGCCGTCCTTCCGCCCTCCGCCGCGCCATGGTCGCTGCCGACCGAAAGGCTGAAGAGTGGCCGGTCACCAGGCTGGGGACAGCAGCGAGCACATCCCCGAGTCAAATGGCTCCGTCCCTACTGCTGGAGGGAACGAACACTGCTCTCCCCCCTCGTCCCGTCCCGGAGTTAAACGTTTGTTTAGGACAAACTAGAGAAGCAACAGCCTTTGCGAGAACCTTGTTGTCCCCTTCTTCTCCTCGTGAATAACAAAGTGATCATAGGCTACTCGGCCAGTTGGCGAGGAAAGAACTTTTGTTTTCTGGGGCGATTTATGTTCTTTATAAATATGTGGTTTGGAAAATAAAAAGAGACTTGAAAACGTTGTTACAATGAAAAAGGACAAATTAGAAGACATTTTCTGTGATCAAAGGAGGAAGAGAAAGCGAGTAGGGGTATTCAAAAAGCTTGACTTATTCACACAACTCCTTTGGAGCCCAGGGGCAACAAGCGTGTCTTACATTGAAAAGGCGGCTCTATTCAGAGTGCAGGTGCGAAGTGGTGTGGCACATTCTGCCACATTATGTAAAGGTTGTTGGAGATTAGTGTTCAGACTTAATAACTAAAGCGCTTGATTTACATTGGAAAAAAGCCTCCTCATCCGTGAAAGCAAAATAATTTAACGCGTGATCATTTCGAGTGCTGCTGATATCCTAATACTTGCATTGTTCTCGGCCAAGTACTAGAGGAGCGCGGATTGATGCTTTTGGGAACCTATCATTTACAGCCACTGAACTCCGCTCAGAACTGGAGGTCCGGAGGGGAGATAAAAGAGGGGCACAAGATAAAAGTTTCACATTGGAAAAAAAGAAAACAATACAAATGGGACAGATCCCCTCCTCCCCGCACGCAGCCCCGTCCCGGTGCCAGGCTGCGCCCAGCTCTGCAGAGCCCAAAATTGGGCTGAGGGCTCAGGCGCTCTCCCTGCTCCGCCTTCCGCCGTCGGAGCAGAATTACTTACCTTACTAATTATTCATATTTATGTAAATGTCATTAGTTAATGTAACTTTCTATAAAAAGATAATCAAGCGAGAACGGAGCATAGGTATTACCTTAAGTGCATTGGCTCTGCTCGTTTCATTCATATGTTAATACACGTGATGCAGTAGTGCCAGGCGTGGGGAGGGGGGAGAGGAGGGGTGAGGAGGAAGGCGAGGGAAAGAAATTAAATAATAATAACAAAGACCACAAAGGCTTGAAGTTTGCATTGCGGGATCAAGGAGCACGATGCCTTCTGATGCGCTGAACAAAGGGGGACCGGCGCCGGCCCCGCCGATCCGGCTGCCCGGGCATCCCGGCAACTTCCAGCGGCGCTGGGCTGCTGTGCTCCCCCTCAAACCACCTCGGTCCGCCCAAATTCCCGTGCCGGACTGAGACCCTCCGCTTCAGAACGACCCACAAAGAAAGTATCTTTACTCGGGACGCGCACCAATTAAAATTGCAATACCTTTCTGCATCCCTCTTTAGTGTAAGCATTTGGGGGCCATTTCCATAAATTCTCTCCGAGAATAAAGGCTATAATGGGAACAAGGTGAGAAAGCTGTTAACCATTGTTTCAGCAAGAAAAGGTCGTAAGTCAGGCAATTGGTGTCTGACCTGTCAGGATAAGGTATAAAGGCTTTATTCATGCAGTCGCTCACGATTTTCTCAGCTCTCACAAAAGTGTTTTTATGATTCTGTTTTCTTACCTCGTTCCTTAATTAAAAAGCTGAATGATTAGAATAGCACCTGCATAATGTCTGGACGACGCCTGCATACTAATTCGCGAGTCTTTACATCTAGTAATTATAACATAAAATCAGAGATTGAATAAAACAGAAGGATTTTGCCCCTAAAGCCCTGCTAATCCCCTTTTAAAAGAGTCTGCTGAAATAATTCAGAACAGTTTCCGGAAGTTGGATTACCGACTCTTTTTTTGGCTATTTACAATGAAATGATATTTCACACTTAAAGGAGTCTCTGTATTTCTACAACAGGTTTTTAAAGGTGGCCCGCTTTCCAGACAATAACAATCCAGTGACTCCTTCCTTCTTTTCCTACCGATTTTTCCCTATTCTCCCAGCAAGATCTTCATCTTTATCAGCTATATGCGAGGATTAATCCGTCTTCAGGTAGAGAGAACAAAACCTCCCCCTCGAGCCCTCCCTCTGAGTTCCCTTCCAGGACTTCCAGCCCCACCACCCCCGGCCCTGGAAGAGCAGCAGGGCAGCGGCAGTGCAGCCCGAGTTCAGCTGCACCCCGTTTCCCCGCCGCCCGCAGGAGCTCCCATTGCTACACTGTTGTCCCCCAGGGTAAAGGATAATTTAAGCCAGCAGAGGCTAGTCAAAAGTTGGAGAATACTTTTTTTTTTTTTTTTTTTTGGTCTTCCTAAAAATGCTGGGTGGGGAGGAGGGAATGAGAGGGGGGAGGGGGGGGAGGGGAAGGGGGAGATGTGCGCTTTTGTTTGGCTTCAGGGAGGGCTCAAGCAGGTATCCCGAGGGGCAGCAGAGAGGGGGCAGGGGCCGCTGGCAGCGCAGTGCCGTCGGGATCTCTCTCGGGATCCCCACCCTCTCCCCGGGCACCCCGAGGTGTCTCTCCACGTTCGCTCATCACCGACACAGCGACCCTGAGAAGGTTTGGCAACAGTGAGGAGCGAGCCGATCCTCTGGGCGGCATTGACCTGAGGGGGGAAAGATAAATAGTCGATTTTATTGGGCGTCCTGTTTATTTTAGTGAAAATCAAATCAGAAGAAAATAAAATAAAAGGTATCAGTACGTTGCCCAACGTGCTCCCAGCCGCGGCTGAGGAAGGAGCCCGATGCCCGGAGCCGCGGGTCCCGACCTTCTCCCATTCCTCGGACCGCTCAGAGCACGATGAGGAACTGTGGGGCTTTTGTGCGCTGTTGCCATCATTAGGAACACCTTGATCTCTCGTGCTATTTTTTTTTTTTCTTTTTCTTATGTGAAAGAGTTATTTTTGCGGTGATTTTGTCGTCCCCCCTCCTTCTCCTTCCCCAGAGTAATCGTAAAAAAACTCTAAGTCATCCACGAGAAAATGGAGTCAATCTGTCATTCAGCATTAAAAATCTGAGAGTTTTAACTAAAAGCTTTAATTGCTATTCTGGCCCTTTTATAACCATGGGAACGCCGTGCTCTGTTGGGATCTGTGCGATGTTACATATCCCTTTAGCAGGCGCTCCCTTGTTTGTTCACTCTTGCTTACTTTCATTTGTATCCCAGGAATATCCTTGCACCAGGCGACACGGGAAAAGACAAAGGGTATAAATAAACTAACATATGGCCCAGAGGTTTTAGCGGAGCTGGAGCCGCTTAGCAGTCATGTGGGCGATGCTGGGGAGCCGGCTTCTCTCCTTCCCCCGCGTAACCTCCGCGCTCCTTTCCACCTTATCGCGATAAGCCACGCTCCTGTCGCGGCCGGCCTGGCCGGACCAGCTCGGTTTCCCTTGGGGCTGCGAAGATCGAGACAGCGAAGGGATGGGGAAGGATGAGTAAGCGTGTGTGTGTGCGTGTGTCTGTGCCCGTATGTGTGTGTGCACGGAGACAGCTGGAAAATCCCATTTGGGGCGATGGACCCCGGGCAGAGGCTCAGCCCCGGGTCACTGCGGGTCCGACCCCTCGGAAAGGAGAGGGAAGGGCCGGGCAGAACGCTGCACGGTCAGACATCGACAACGCGTTCTTGGCAATGCAAACCAGTTCAGGGCTTCTGTCCCAAACTGCTCAGTCCTACTCGGTGTGTCTGACTGCCCCTCCCGCCCCTCCGCTTCTCCCGATATCGTGGCGGAAATGGGCTTTGGTTACTGATTCATATTTCTAATCTTCCTTTCCTGGAAATACAATGTGCTTTTGTTAAATGAATGGTCTTTAATTAATGCACTTGCACAATGCAGGGGCTTGCACGGGGATCGATGATAGGAAGCAACAGGGGATGGTTCCCTCCAAAATGGTTTGTCAGCATTGAGAAAGAAAAGGCAATGTCTTTAAAGGGCCACTAATAATGCCCACACGTCTCTCTCACCATGCTGTCTGAGGGGACATTCCTTCCCTTGTTGACAGTCAAGTGCAATAAGTACATGTCTTCGCTCAATCATTAGAGACCATAGAATTGTATTCTCTAATTAGCATGTACTGTTAGCCCTCCTTGCCTTTTTGTGCCTTTTTTTTTTTTTTGTCTTCTACGCATCAGCAAAAATGTTTTCCTTTCTTTTTCTTCCATTCCTTTCTTTCTGTATTTCTTTACTTCCTTTCATTCTCTCTTTTTCTGTAGTCAAACGCATTCTTAGTGACAATATTCGTGCCACCCAAAGTCAGCTTTTTGTCATCTCTGTGTGTTAGTCAACTTCTTTCAAGTTTTCTATTAGGGAAAAAAAAAAAAAAAGGGTAAAGGCAGCGCGCATGCGCATCACACCGGCCGGGGTTGGGGCTGCTGTGCCCGGGGCTGCATCCACCCAAATGGCAAAGCTGGGCTCTGAGCAGCCCTGCCAAGGGGATTCTGAGCGAGCTGGGAGCTGCAAGGTGTCAAAATCAGTCCGTGCAATACGCAAGGCCCGGAAGGGTTATCTTCGTGCTACTTCAGCTGATGAATTCATTTCCTCTCCTAAATATATACGTATAAATCCTCATCAAATCAAATAAGTGGCACTGTGTCAGGGCTCACTTTGGGGAGATATTTCCACAAACAATGCTATCCCACGCCTTCCTGCCAAGAGAATGCACACCATGGGACAGAGGCAGGAGCAGCGGAGCTGGGGGGGCTTTGCCCGGAGCCCCGCGCCCATCCCCGGCGGTCGGCGACCTCCCGAGAGCGGAGCTGCCCGCCCGGAACAGCGGAGTGCGGGGCAGACAAGAAAGGGACGGGGCTCATAGGGGAAACTCGGGGCACCGGGATCCGCGTTTGCACGCTGCACTTCGGGCAATGTTTAAAGAATTCATTGGAATCTCCTGCTCCGAAAAACAAACAAACAAAAAGAAGTTATCCCCGAAATGAAGCCAAAGAGGTGCTTTGGTTTGGTTTTGTTCTTTTAATGCAAATGCCAACCTAAAACGATTAACATTAGGAGAGGATAAAGACCAACAAAAAAACACACTTTATATCGTACACCACATTGACAGTACACCGCTTCGAGAAATCTTTTTCAACGAATATAAAACCAACAGAAGGACGAATTACAGCGCTCTGGGAGCGGCTCGGCATCGTCGATACAAACACACATTTTTAAAAGTGCACATTTGTAAAAATAACCCTAGAATTGATACGTTTATAAATATTTATTGTAAAAAAATCCAAATATTAAAAATAAATAGTATGTTCAAGCGCACAACAGAAAGTTCCTCCGTTACCAAACACGTGATGAAGGAAAAGACGGAATTTAAGAAGTCAGATACAGTACATCAACATTGCAAATGTTTTTGCGAGCTACATTTTCAGAGGTGTTTCTTCTCCGTACAGTTCACGAGGAGTGTGGTAGATTTCCCCATAAATATGACAAGAGCCAGAATCAATAATAACAATAATATTGATAATAATAATATCCCCTCCGCCGCAGTTTGACTCGGTCTTTGCTCAGGAAAAGTCCCATTAAATTTTTGGGGTTGCTTAGAACGGCGGGATTGGGCTCAGATCACTCTGTAGCAACTAAAACAGAAGTACGCCGATGAGTTACAACTTCGAGGAATCCGCTTTACAAACAGAGCTTTGAATGATCTCCGATGGGAAACTCCTAAATAAATCTTGACCGGGGAATCGGTAAGCACGGTGATGTTTATCAAATGAAGATACAAAGGGATGCGGTTGGGCTATCTTTACACTTACGGACAATAAAACATGGGAGCATATGGAAGCCATCGCTTTGAATGCGTTAACCACTTCGATACATCGCAGTATATACACGCTTAATAGGTATTCGGACTGTTGAAATGATCAAAGACTTTTACTCTGATGTCTTTGCTGTTGCTTTCATTCTAGTGAAAGAACGCGTTTGTTGGTCACATACTGGTGGCAACGAGACCAACGTTTCTGCCTTCTCTCAGGAGCTGCATTCTGCGCAGCACATGTGGAGGAATAATTTATTAGACGGAAAAGTTCAGAGGATAAAATGCCAAAATGGACATCATTTCAACTTTCGAGCAGTAAGGTCATACAGACATCTACGGACATCTGTAGGCAGACAGTTTCACACAGACGCAGCCACGTAGATCCAGATGTATGTCTATACACAGGATTCGGTAGTTTGGTATTTTCCGCACCCTCTGGGCCCCCAAAGTTATCTTTAAAAGTTTGATTTTATCTCTTTAGAAACGGTTTAAAGCCAACGGGCAGGGTGAGTTTGACAGAGAGGAGAACAAATCGCTGACAAAGAACCTTTTACGTTTCATCAGCGTTGTTAGGACGACGAGCAGGAATTTCTCAGATAATAACTCCCACTTCAAAGATTTCTCAGCTCAATAGAAATTGGACCATCCTTTTTATTCAACCACAAGGGCTGGCACTAAAGACGACTCAACTGTTTGAATTTTTTTTTCACCGTGTTTATTTTTCCCCTATTCACCAGGGTACTTGGATAAAATAAACAACAAGACAATTACTGGAACATGGACTTCTAACTTTCCCGGGCCCATGGCCCAGCGCCCATGGCCCCGGCCGTGCGGGTGTCAAGTTCCCCGCCCCCGGGGGCTGCGGGGGGGTCCCTCTGGCCGAGCCCTGAGCGGAGCGGCGGGTCGCGGTGACATCCCCGGCGCAGCCCCTCCGTGGGGCGGTCGCCAGAGGGGTCCTTCCCCGTCCTACCGAGGGGCTGGGGGTGAGGGGACCGCGGGCAGAGCCCGGAGCTGCCCCTCTGGGGGGGTGAGGGGAGCTGAGCCCGCTCGGGTCGAGGGTGAAGCCCGGCAGAGCCCAGCCCCGCAGAAGGGCCTTGGGTGGAAGAAGCATGTCCGTAGCGAGGGGCAGATTGAGTGTATTAAGCTAGCATGAAACCAAAGGTCAGTGCAAATGTATCTTAATAGACTGTCTCAAATGGAGTGTGCCTCCTTTGAAGGCCGCTTGCTATTGCTCTCCTCATTACCATAGCGATCCTAACGTGGCATGCTGATGCACCATAAAACTCACACTTTCAACCCCAAAATCAGGCCCTTTGAACAACCCGAGCTTGATTAGACCTTTCTCCTTTTCTTTTCCCCCTTAAAAACCATTTCCTTGCCTTTAGAAACTCGCCCTCAAATCCCAAACGCATTCTCTGATCCCGGCAGAAAGCAGAAACAAAAGTGAGCCGAGGCGGCGGTTCAGGCGGGCCTTTTCTTCCCGACATTCTTATCCATTTTTATTATGATCTGGAACAAGTGCCCCGTTCGCGTGGGTTTTGTTTACCGGAAATTAAATGAAAATGATTTAGTTGGCGTCAAACAAAAATATATACTTGTATACACAAGAAAAAGGGCCCGTTAGACGTAAATATTATGTCCTTAATGAAAAGACTGGACGGGCTCCAGACTTCGCCTTTCACTATTTAAGTATGACTTGCCTATTGCCATAGAAATCCTAACTTACCATGAAGATTCACCGTTGTGAAGAAATACTTCTTTGTGCGAGCTTTCTTTGATGTCTAAGGCATAAGATTCAGGCTTTCAGCTGCGTCTGTCTAGATTACCTTGAGAGCAACGGGGCAGACATCTGTAACAAGCAAATGAAAAATTAAAGGTGATTAGCCTGCACATCCAAACACTTCTGGAAATAGAGAAATAAAGAACTAAACAGAACCGGGGACAGAATGGACACAGCCTTCTGCCCGCAGCCGGTTCTGCAGTGTGACTTTGGGGCTGCGTGGCAGAAGGGAGCAGCACCCAGCGTGGGCTCTGCACCCATTTCCCCCGGCCCAGCGGCGCACTCTCGCCCTGACACACGGCGAGGAACGAGGCACACAAACCCCAAAAGTTGTCGGGTTCGCGCTGGTGAAGTGGGGACGTGGTGCCTTGGGAACAGCATTCGGCTGCAGCAGGAGGGGTTGGGTTTGCCACTGACCGGCTATCTGTTTTCCTCTCGCTTTTATCTTGACATCTATAAACACACACGTGTGTACGTGCGCGTGTGTTTGCCGGACACAGCCGCAGCCACCTGAGTGGAGGGGTGTGCAGGGCACAGGGGAAGAACTCACAGCAGCCCCTCTGCACCCAGCGAGCCGTGGGAAACCCTTCCAGCAGCCCGTGCTATTTATTTGCCTATACTATCTGCTATTCTTAAACATCATTAAAGTAATTAAAACGGTACCATTCGGCAGTTTCAAGCTACCCCACTGGAGGCTTTTGTGTACTTGTTTTGTTGTGTTTTTTGTTGTTGTTGTTGTTGGGTTTTTTTCCTCCTTCCTTCTTTATTTCGCCTAGAGGAGTGAGCCGTGTATGTTTGTGTAGGGTCCAGCTTGAAGCTCCGGGCCATGCCCCAGCCGTGCTGTGCGAGCACCGGCACCGGGAGCGCTCCGCAGGGCACAGCCGTACAGCAGCGGCCCCGGCCCCGTCTGCTGGGGGGCACCGGGCCCCCACCCGCTGCGTGACGTCATTGGCTGCTCTGCCCTCAGCCCCCACAACCCCAACCAGACAGAGACCGCACCTGGGGGGGAGGAAAGGAGGGGGATTTGGGGGAGTCAGCGCCGAAGGAACGCGCAGCCCCACACCGCCTGGGCCGCCTGTGTTAGCCACTGGGGGAAATAGATAGCTGTATGTATTGTTACGTACTGCTGCAGGGAACGGTGGGAGATTCTTTACAGAAACGTCCATCGAGAGAGTTAATTAACGAAAGAATTTAATGGATTAATTCTGTACAATTCGGTAACAAATAACTGTTTATAATTTTTTCTTCTTTTTAAAAAAAAAACAAAACAACGCTCTCACAGAAAGTAGAGGACCAGTAGAACACTTCAGCACGAGACACTGTTGACAAGAGAAAACCTGTACAGCTGCGAATCCGTGTGAAACCACCGTGGGTGGGGAGCGGGAAAGAGAAGGGAAGGAAAAGGGATAAAGGAAAAAGGAAAGGGAAAAGGAAACAGCTGCTGCAACTCAGTGCGCTTGTGGCCAGGCAGGAGCGAGGCGATCAGCGGGCGGTGCGCACGGAGGAAGGAGGCAGTTTGGCCAGGCCGAGCGGGAGCAGCGGGGTCCGGCAGCGCGGCTCTGCCTCCCCGGGGCCGAAGCCAAGGCCCGTCCCCTCCTCTCTCGCTGCCCGCAGCCGCGCTCCCGCTCCCGTCGCCCGCCGCGCTCCCTAGCAGCGGGGCCGGGGCTGGGCGGCGGGGCGCGGGGGCGGCGGGGCGGCGGGGGGCGCGGGGCGGCCCTGACACACGTACCATTCGCTCAGGTTGGCGGCGGGCGGCGCGGGGGGTTCGGCGTGAGAACACGAGGCGGGGGGGTCCCGGCCGGAGTCCGAGGAGGGGGACACCAAGGAGGGCGTGGAGGACTCGTAGCCGGAGCTGGGAGGAGGGGATTTGCAGTGCACTTTCATGTGTTTTCTCAGGGAGCTGGGGTGGGTGTAGGACTTGTCGCAGCCTCTCACTTTGCAGTTGTAGGGCTTGTCGCTGGTGTGGACGTGCGAGTGCTTCTTCCTGTCGCTGCTGTTGGCGAAGCGTCTGTCGCAGCCCTCGAATTCACATTTGAACGGCTTCTCCCCTGCGGGTGGCAAAGGGAGAGCACAGCCGTTAGCACCGGGGCCTCCGGACAGCCCCCGCACCCCGACCCCGCTTTCACCCTCTTCGGCCCTGCACGGATCCCCCGGGACTGCTCCTCTCGGGCCCCGCCAGCCCCGGCCCTTCCCAGCCGCGCTCCCCTCTTGCCCATCCGGCCCCGCAGCGGGAGCGCTCGGCCCGAGGCCGCTCTTCCCGCCCCTGCCCTCGGTGTCAACGTGGGGTTTTTGTGCGCAAGACAAAGCCCCCAGATAAGGAAAACTTCGAGGCGAAGTGCTCGTTCCGGGTAGACAATGCGCGCTGTCCCTGCGGACCCCGGTGTCCTGCAGAAAAAGCGGGCAGTGATTTATCTCTGGGAGCGTTTTTACGTTAAATACATTTCTCACACTCCCGGAGGTGCACGTGGAGATACTATTCGTCACCTCACCAGATCACATCCCATGCACTCCTTTCTCGCACTGATTACGATCCTGCGGAAGATCCGCGTCCCCCCTCCCCTCCCCGCTCCCCAGTTGCTGACACAGTAGGGCAAAGAACAAAATCTTTCTAAAAGACATCGACGGTGTGGGCGAAACGAGAGGGATTCAGCAGGAGAAAGAGTAGGCCGGGGCACGGCTGTGTCTGGGATAGCATTCTCTTTTCATTTGAACCTACTCAGTCATGGAAGGAATCGCAATCGGGATTAATTTGTTGGGTAATATGATAAGTGACGTTAAGCAGAATAGAAATATAATTGTGATGCCAAAGTCACGCGTAAGTTGGGATGGTGCAGACCGGGCACGGTACACGATATACAGGCAGCTTTCCAGGAAACGTGCCACGGAGAGCTTCGGGCTGAAATGATGACTGCGTTATTATCACTGACAATGGCACACTGCAAACCCAGCTTGGCAAGGAAAGCTCAGGTCCTGCAGCAGCCGGGTGGGGAAAAAAAAACCTCATCCCCTTAAGCAAAACAGTATCAGGGCGAGGGGGACAGCACAAGATGTGCAGCCGAACCCTAATCGTCAAATACAAACAAAGCCCCCGTGCTCCCATCATGGCGTGTGTGGCGGAAAGGACCCGGCACATTTGTAAAAGCTCCGGGCTTCGGGTTTTTAATTTGTTGGCGGTTTTTATCCCCTCGCGGATCGTCACGATCGAATTTCGGAGGGGCGCAGCCCACCTCGCGCTGGCTGTGAGCACGGGCACATAAAGGAAAGCATTCCAAATATTTCACATGAATGCACTTTATGCAAGGTGGGTGGGAAAAGGCTCACGGCTCCGCGCTTCGAGCGTGTCCTTTCCTCCGGAATACCCGCTGACGGTCTCCGCTAACATTTGCACAGAGGATTGGTAAACACCTGGCATCGGGGAGAAGGGGGAGAGGTTAAAAATAAGGTCTCGGAGAAATTGATGCGGGTCCGTAACCAAATGCTGTCGGTATACAGCGGTGCATATGCACGCACGCATATAATCTAATTACAGCTTCACGTAAGGCAACAATTTGACCTTCAGCATCTACGTTGAGACAACAAATCAAGGATATTAGTGTAGTACAAGCAAGCAGTAAGTTAGGAGGCCCCAGGGAAAGCCATCCTCATAAGCGCTTCGCTTGTGCAACGTGAGTTACAATCAGGTAAAGGCGGCTGCGGCGCGTTCTGCTTCCACCGGAGTTGCAAAACATTAAACTTCGCTTAACCCCGTGAGAGAGGCGCCGAGCAGCCCTCGTGCAGTCAGAGAGCAGCGGGGAGAGGGCAGCGCTTCCGCAGCCGCCCGGGTTGCATTCTCGGAACGCCTCGGTAAAGAGGAGCCAGCCGAGCTCTATTCCTTTCCCAAGAGAGTGTTTTCTTACGTGGGAACCCCACCCGAAGGGAAGAGGACACGGTGCGGTCCTCCCAGGGCAGCTCGGGCACAGAGCTGCGGCGATGCGGACGCTCAGAGAGTTCTCCGGGCGACGGAAAAGCGCAGGACCCAACCCGCCATGTTACCCCCCCACTTGTAGCTGCGCAAAACCGTCCTCTGCTCGGAAATTGTGGCATAATCCCCCGTCTCCGGGAGTGGATTAAGGTATTTACCAACTTCTCCGGGGGGCGGGGGGCCGGAGGCGGCGGCCTCGGGCTGCGGGCGGGGAGCGGGGGCGGCGGGCAGCTCCCCACGGCCCGCAGAGGGCCCCGGGAGGCAGCGCTGGGAGCCGGCCCGGCCCCCACCCCCCACCCCGGGCACACGGGAACCTCGGGCCTGGGGAGCAGAGCCCCGGCAGAGAGCCCTCCACGGCCCCGCAGAGAGCGACGGTCATTAATATTTGAGGAGGCAATAATTTTCCTGTTGAATCTAGAACTGTCTTCATGAATAATTTGTAGCGAGTTCTATTAGGGTTTCAGAAACATTTCGCTTTTGACAACTTCTGGGTGTTTAATAGAAACGGTGGAACCATAAAGGCCCCGCAGGAGTTTTCACAATACAGCAATTAATCACCGGGAACGTTAAAGTGAAAAGTACAGACGCGCGGAATTATGTTTAATAAACGCACGGCTCCGATCGCGGCTCTGCCCTGAACCTGCCTCGCCGATGTAGGTCACTTTCCCCAAGAATTTAACCATTTTCTGCTTCAGAGACTTCAAACAGTGAGGCCGTTAAAGAGCAGTAAAAGTTTGTTTACTTAAGAAAAACGCCGTCATTAGGGGATGAGCTCCGCCGGGCGAAGGCTGTACCTGTTCCGATCCGGCTGCAAGCTGCGTGACCCGGGGCCGCTCCTTTCTTCTCGCAAAGGGGCCGAGAACGAAGAGAGGAACCCAGCTCCTCTTTGCCCCCCCACCCCCGCCCAGATGAGCTACTCACAGAGCGATGGAAAAATAATTAGGTGACGAGTGATGCTCGCTGTAAAACCTCCGCGCTATGCCTAGGCGATACGATACGAAATTAGGATAGATGTCATGCATATTACAGCACGTCGGGTTGTATCGTAAAAACGCGGCTCCTCGAAGGTCGGGCCGCAGCGAGCGTGGGGGGAAGGGGACTTTTACGAACTGGAGGGCGAAAAAAATCGTTTGGCTGTAAGCAGATCTTACAATAGGATTATGGAGTTTCCCTCGCAGTGCATAAGGCAGTACAGGAGGGGGTGGGGATGGAAAACCCGACACTGGAACAGATTAAATGTTCCAAAAAGGGCTTATTTCTTATCGTCCCTAGGAAAAAAAAAGAAAAAAGAAAAAAAAAAGAAAAGAAAAAAAAAAGAAAAAGAAAAAAAGGGGGGCGGGGATGGGGAAATGGGTAAGGAAAAAAAAAATCACAACCCAACGCTACAGACTACAAACACCGGCTGCTAAACTAATTAATACAACTTCACAAGCTGCTCCTGGAAGTGTGAAAACTTTCTACGTGTCATTTCATTAATTATAAATGCTTTCCTAGCCGGAAGAGTTCAAAGACAGTTTTGAGAGATCGTCCAGCGAGTGACTTTATTTCTGTTAGCCAGAACCAACAGACGCTCCCGACACATGTCCCAATTTCGCTTCACAGATCTGCAAATGACATCTCAAACCGTACAGGCCGAAACAATACCGGGGGTTCTTCTCTTTTTTCCCTCCCGAGATTCAGAACTTGCAGCTCCCCGTATCTGTGAGCGCACGGAGTCCGTGGATGGCAATGCTCATGAAATATGTCAGTGTTATTCAGATCAAACATTTGAAACTCCCTCTGCCCAAAACAAAACTGTTGAACGAAAAGGTCGCAGCTGTGTTATTCTCACAACGTTCGACCAGCAGCATCTCAGCGACATCGCTCAAAACTGACTAGACAAGTTGTAAGTCCTATTGTTCACTTTTAATTTGGGAGCTTGCACAATGATTTCATTTTCTCCCCAACTACATTAAACTGCCAACAGGAAAAAAAAGAAAAGAAAAAAAAAGAAAAAAAAAAAAAGAAAAAAAGAAAGAAAGAAAGAAGGAAATCCACGCCCGTGTGAAGCAGCAGCAATAGCTCTACCATTCGGTATGGTCACAGCTCTCCCCGCACAAACCTCACAGCCGCAAAACCAGAAAAAAAAAAAACATGGACGAGAATTCCGAGATTTGTTCTCGCTCACCTTTTTTTCCCCCCATCTTCTCCCCCTCCCTCCAAGCGGTACAGAAGCAAACAAATTCGAGAATTTATTTTCCGGAAGGACTTGGCGTGCATTCAACAACAACGCAAAGGACACATTCAAAAGAAAATAAAGCAAAACAGTACGTTGAATAATACAGAGAGAGTAAAGAGAGCTTTCCATACTGACCTGTGTGAGTTCTTTTGTGTATTTTGAGATTCTCTGATCTGGCAAACACTTTGCCACAGCCTGGGAAAGGGCAGGGGAAAGGTTTTTCACCTGTGTGGACTCGGATGTGATTTACGAGTTTGTATTTGGCCTTGAAAGGTTTCCCTTCTCGCGGGCACTCTTCCCAGAAACATATGTGATTGGACTGCTCGGGTCCTCCAACGTGCTCCACGGTGACATGAGTCACCAGCTCGTGCATCGTGCTGAAAGTTTTCGAGCATAATTTTTTGGGAGTCTGCTCCAACTCAATCCACTTACAGATGAGTTCCTGTTTGATGGGCTGCCGCATGTAGCGGAAGAAGGCCCCCGGGCCGTGGTGCGGAGCCAGGTTCACGTTCAGGTTCATGCCACCGTAGCTATGAAGCGAAGAAGCAGCAAAAGGCTCTGTCCTGGAGGCTGGCACTGGAGTGAAATGTTCAGCCTTGGCGTACATTTCTCCAGGTAACCCCAGCCTTATCTGTCCGTTTAGATGGCCACCTGGAGCTGCATGGGGCGGCTGCTCATGGAGTCCAGCGAACAGCGCGGGATTCCCGGCTTCCGAGGGGCGGTGGTGCCCGCGGTGTCCGGGGCAGCTACCTGTTGTTGAGACAAACAGTCCGTGGTGAGATCGGGCAGCGGGGTGCTGCTCGCTCAGCCCGGGCATGGCCGAGTCCCTGGCAGCAGCTGTGTGGGACAAGGGGCAGGGGGCCGCCGCCGGGCCGAACGCCTCTGTGTGACCGGAGAGCGGCTGGGCCGGGCCCGCCGGGCGCGGGCGGTGGGGCTGAGGGGCAGGGCCGAGCTTTAGGGCCGCGAGGTGATGCTGAGGAGGAAGATGAGGATGGTGGCGGTGCCCCATGTGTTGGTGCGGCCCGCCGAGGCGGGACCCGGCGGCGGGGGGTTGCGCGGCGAGGCCCGGGCAGCGTGGCACGAACTGCGGGGGGTGGCGGAGTTGGGGACGTAGAGATCCCCCCAAGTCAACGAATCTCAGCGCCGCGTTCCGCCCGCAGAGAGCAGCGGGGTCCATCACTGGGATCCCCGGAGCACCCACGCTCTTTAGCTGTTAACGCTAAAAAGCCATCTGACGGCGGAGGGGAGAGATAGACGGTGGGGGGGCGGAGGGGGGGGGAATAAATAAAAAGCAATGAAAAAGCGGGGTTGGGGGGGGGTGAGGGGGAAGGAAAACTTTTTTTTTTCTTTCTCCCCCCAAAAGTTTCCCGTTCCGCTGCTCCGGCGGCAGGGCGCACGGTGCCAGCGGGTGGGCTGCGCGGGGGTGGCGGGGGCTCGCTTTTGGCTGCGGCTGAAGCCGGGGAGGTCCCCGCACGGCCCGGCCTCCGCGGGCCCCCGCAGACCCGAACCGCGCGGCCGCGGGACGGGACCGCGCCGCCTCCGGGCTGCCGCGCACGGCCCCGCGGCCAAACAATCGCCGCGTTCTTCCATTGGCCGCCGCCGTCGTGGCGTCACCGCTGACAGGTCCCGCCGCCGAACCGAGGGTTATCGCTCGGCGCGGGCGGGGGGCTGCGGGGAGCCGCTTATTGCGCATGCGCCGCCGCCGGCTGCCCCCGGCCCGCCGCCCTCCCGCAGCCCTGCCGGGGGCCGGGGCCGTGACGGGAGCGTGTCCTCGGTCCCGCCGTCGGGCCGGGCCTCCGGTGCGGGTGAACAAAGCCCCGACGGGCGGGGGGAGCCCCGGTGGAAAAGTCCCGGCCGCTCCCCGCGGCCTCCTCCTTTGTTTGGGGCCCCGGCACTTGCTGGCGGCCGCCTCCACGCGCAGCCCCGCGGGCCGCCCCTTGGGGTTGTGCACCGTCCCCGTGCTCGGGTTCGTGCTGCGGCTCTCGGCCGCGCAAAGAGCTCTCGAAAAAGCCCCGCTCACCGCCTTGAGCAAGTTTTGGCGTTATCTGGTTGTTGGCTGTCGGGCAACGCGAGAAATCGTAGTGTTTGGGGCTGAGTCTGAGTGCTTAAGCCAGAACAGGGAGTATCTCCCTTCCCGTCTCTCTCTGACACTCACAAATAAATCCCCATCCTCGATTTGATGAGAAGCATTGCAACACACCCATAACGCCTCCGTTCTGTGCTTCTCACCTGCAGGAGAGAGCACGAACGAGGGGCGCGAGCTGCCAGCAGTGAAAGCTAAGAGTCAGGCTCCGTGCACTGAGGCCTGACAGGTTTAGATAAGCTCGGGGTGCAGAAGGAAGCTCCTATTTCAATGTAAAAAGGAGATTATGAACTGTCCGTGGAGCATGGGAAAAGACACGTGAAAGACAGTGCGTGCTTCGAGAACAACAAACACAACTGTAAGTAGCTGCCTACAGCAGCACCAGATTTGGGGTCCTACCACAAAGAGGACTCTGCCAATGAACAAGGGAAAGCAGCAATTAGTTCCCTAAGCCCGGATCCCACAGCTCAGTACCTGTCTTGCTGTCACTTCCCCATGGATGCTCTCTGTCATTCCAGATGAAGCTCCCATTACAGGTTTCCACGCTTCCACATAAGTTTATCGGCTTTACAATAAGTGGCAAAATATGAAAATGTTCTGCATGGTCAAGGCAGCTGCTCTCAGAACAGAAGCTACGAGCCAATGAATGGAAACGATGGGATGTAAACATGAGACACCCAGAATTGCATGGGACACGTTCCTGGAACAGCCTAGCACGCTGCCTGGCTGCAGTTTTGGCTCTCGCTCTATTTCCCCCGTAACACAGAGGTGATATTATGGTCACCGGCTGTAGGAACATCCTCATGTCTTCCTGAGTGGGGATACAATGAAAAGTGGCAAATGACGCTGTCAGCTCTCCATCCTTACAGAGCATGTTTACACAGGCATTTTACAGCACACGCCATCCTCATAGTATCTTAACTTCCAACTACTGGCTCTAGGGAATGGCTTTGGCGGTCCTATTCATGAGCATCTCAATAGGAGTGCTTAGAGAGACAAACGTTAGGAAGTACGAATCTGTTACTTACAAATGGACTGAGGGCATGAATTCCAAACAAAGATGCTTTCCCTAACCTCCCGAAAACCTTCCACCTCTACATCCTTGTTATCCAGTAATTCTGACACTTCTCGGTCAGGAGAGAATACATCTGGAACAGTTTATCTATTAAAGATGTTCTAACCGGATTTGCCCTGCGTTCACTTCAGTTGCTGCAGTGTTTTCTGTTTGGACACCGATGGTTCTCGGCTCGCACCCCGCTCCCAGTCCCGCAACAGCGAATGAGCCCCGATCTCGGTGTCCCAGGGCAGGCGGGGCTCCCGGTGCCGGCAGAGTAGGGCAGCAAGGCGGGGGGCAGCGGGGCCGGAGCTCGGCGCTGCTCACGGGATGCTTGGAATCTCGAGCGCCGTTAGGCGGCCCTTTGGCTGCCGCTCGAGGGGTGAGAGAGGTTTCCTGCTCTTGGCAGCTTTGCGAGCTGTGTGTGACCAGATGAGCTCGGCAAATGCTCAACTGTGTCAACATCAGCCTGTGCGTGGCCAAGGTTTTATTATTATTGTTATTATTTCCTTTCCACCCACCTGGCTACGATATGGGCAACCCCTTCTGGACCCCTCCCGGGACTGCTAAGCTGGATGAACCTGAGCACTTCCAGGCAGAAGGCAGCAATGCTCAGGCAGCAAAACAGAAACATTCAGTTCAAACGGAGCCAGTAATCAGGTCCAGTGCTAGGACAATGAGATCTATAGGGTAGACCTTAGGACAGAATGAAGTGCAGAGGAACGTTGTTGCTCTCTTGGTGACAGATCCAGGGGTAATCAACATGTGCTCCCAACAGCTCTGTGCTCGGGACAACTTTCCTAGCAGCTGTCCTCAAGCCTGCCTGTGCTGGAGGTCTGCTCCAGAGAGTTGACAAGTTGTGGGGTGATGCACCCGGGTTTTTTCCTCTGAGATGAGTCCAGGGCACCTTTCTGCTTTCCTTGGCCCCAGGGCTCTCCCCGGCCCGACGGTCCCTGCCTACAGGCGGGTGGCTGCAACACGAAGCCCCCGGCACTGCCCGCACAGCGTCCTGCAGGACCAGCCCGAACCGCGGAGCTCCGGGGATGGGCCGTCCTGGCTGTGCGGAGCAGTTTACAGAGCTACCACGGTTTTGCTGTGAATCTCCCCCACGTAGCAATGCACTTCTCCCTATTGCTACCTTTCTGTGAAGGCGATAGGCAAAGCCCCAGGAAACCGGGACTGCTCGTGTTGTGCTCTTTGAATTGGAGCCAAATACTGCTCCCCCCTAGAGCTGTGCTCGGTGCAAGGAGAGGTCCTGCCCCGGGCTCTGACCTCCGGCCCCTCGGCCGTGCCCTCCCGCCCCTGAGCACAGTTCCCTGCTCGATGAGCCGGCCATAACCCCTCCGATCTGGTCGTTGAAGGGATGCTCTGAAATCCCCACACAGCAGCTTCCAGGAGTTACCTTACAGGCTTCAACTCCTGGACTGGAGGAAAAGATTAATCTGAAAATCCTAATATTTACTCAGAGGAATAATAAATAAATAAATAAATAAATAAATAAATAAATAAATAAATAAATAAACCAACAACGAAGAGAAACTGAGAGGACTGAGCTGCGTTCCTGTGCGATCCCACAGCCATCAGCTTCGCGATGGGCCGGGAGGGCATGCGGGCAATGGCTGTGCCGGGAGAAGGCACCGCTGTTCGGGGGAAATGGCTCGGGAGAGCCTGCCGGTACCCTCGGCATCTCCTCGCCAAGAGGGGCACCGAGAGGCTCGGGATCGCACTCTCCCTTTGTTTCTACTTCTTTGCCCCATTCCCCCACACAGGGACTTCTGTATTTCAGGGAATTCAGCCATCAGACGAGCAAGGACTCGTGCCTAGGTTTGTCTCTCACTTTTTGTGACCTGGAGCTACCCTAGGACAAGCAAATCATATGCTTATTTTAAATAGAATATTTCATTCAGTACCTCAAGATTAAGGTATTCCTGTCAGATAAGCTGTCAGTCACTAACTACTTAGACACCACATTGTAGAAGCCTAGTAGCCCTGGTAAAGATGATACATATCATGTAAACCCCATCAACAAGATCAAAGTCTTCTTCTTTAATAGGATCCAATACATGTCAAACCTCATTCCAATCAAATCGTCCGTAAATGAATTCAAGATGAATATGTCATAGAATAATGTGACAGTGCAATCACATGGGGTCAGGGGTTGTTGTTTCAATGAGAGAGTCGTCAAATATTAATTCTAGAACCTCCAAATGAATAGGCATTCAGCGGGATTAGGCAGCTGCTGGTGGGGCGTTGTGTCGCTGATTTGTGTTTATGCAAGTATGTTAAACACTAAGCTGAAAAAAATATTGTCTCCTTTGAACTGAAAAATAGACATATTTTAACTTACTTGACTTTTCCAGGATGTTTCTGTAAAGTCGTTTTCTTTTCCTCATTACAAGGGGAGTCTTGTGCCTCATTTCCTGACTTGGTTCCTGTTAGGGAAGAGGGGTGGAAAGTTAAGAGGATAACAGTTTGTGTGTGATATGAAATGAGTACGACTATGTATGGCTTGGGCACCATGGAGGCAAAAAGAAGGAAAGAAAGAACCGCCGAGAGAAACAAACCCCAAGAGTTAACAGCGAGGGGTGGGCGAGAGGAGCTTTCTCCGAGGGGAAACTGGAGGCTGTCTCCCCAGCAAAGCATCACATGTTTTATGGAGTCATGAAGTTTCCATGGCTGATGAAGGGGGAAAAAAATTATGAAAGGGCATCTTTTCAACTTCTCCTTTGATCTGACATTCACCTTCTGGCAGACTGTTGTGAGGCGGGTTTCTATCAACTCGACTATATTGTTTACAGATCCTTCCTTCCCGAAATTAAATTTCGGGCTCTCCGCGAGCCTCCAACGCAAGTTGTTGTCTCAGCAAGGATTAGCATTGTAACACCCTGGCACTTCTCCCTGCCTATAATTTTCAGCTTGCTCTTTGCACTCTGCGAGGCAGAGCACTGTCACTGCTGCAGGCAGAACTTCGCGCATCTCTTTGAGCGGCAGCAGTAGTGCAGATCTGGGCTTTGATGCAATGTCCGAGGCCGAATTTTTACAGATACCTTTGAAATTCTCGAGTATTTTACAATACAGAAAAACAGAGGAGAATCCTTTTTTTTTTTTTTTCCCCTTTTTTTTTTCTTTCTTTCTTTTTTCCTTCGGAAGGAGATTATTATTACTATTTCTGTTGCTATTATTATTATTGAGACTCCAGGGCTGGGGAATAAAAATCTATACTAACACAAATAATTGATGATATTAATTATGAAACTTCGTCGGTTTATCACAGGCATACTCCATCACGAATAATTTGATGCCTTCACCCTTTTCACTGCTGTGATGAAAATAAAAAGGACCAAAGGAAACCCTCAGGAATTATTTTACTTGTCAATTTCCATTCACTCTCACATGTTTATAGAGCCGGTGCAGTAAGCACTGCCCTACTGGCAAGAGTTCTGCAGGAGTGGTGCCGTGTGGGGTAGGATGGAGGAGCTGGGAGCACTCAGCTCCCGAGTGTTCTCCAAAACTTGTTGAAACTGGACAAAATATATAAATAAATACAAATTTGCTGCATTTAATATTTCAAATGGTTACCAGATGACAAAAGCGAAGGCAAAACAGTTGTGGAACTGAGTAAATATTGACTAAAACACTGGGACGACCTCACAGCCCTTCTGATCACACGGTGCCACTATCAGAATGGGGAGCGGGATGCCCCACCGTCTGGGCAGGGCCAACCTATCCCGTGGCCGGCCGAAAACTGGGGGTCTGCTGCGGGGTTCCAGACCTCACCGGGGCCCTCGTTGCTGCCCCGGGGCTCGAGACTCCCTCGGGCCAGCCGCGGGTGGAATCCGGCCACTCTTCCCCAAAGCACGGGGCAAAGTGTGCAGCGGTCCATGCAGCAGTGTGAGCCGGGAGATGCCTCTGCCTGCAGCCCCCGCGAGAGCTCCGGTGTCCGGGTTTGTTGGCACTGCCTCGGGGTGCGGCAGTCCGGCCGGGTACCCTGTTCTGCCCGCGGGAAAACCGGGAAGAAGTCGATGCAGAGAGAAAGTTCCTCGGGACCAGGTGGAGAAAGCCCCGCACCCAGCAATCGGGCTACACAAATGGGAACGGCGGCAGAGACCGAACCCGGCCGGGCTGCCCAGAGCTGGAGGTCGTGCCTGGCAGAGCAGCCGCGAGACTCGGAGCTCCCGGTGCCCGGGACTGGCACATGGAGCCAGGCTCGGGTCATAGGTCACCCTCAGCTGCGATGTGGGAGCCTCTCCCCTTTCCCGAGCGGCTCAAGAGATGGGGTCCCGCCCCCCCGAGGGTGCTGCGCGATGCTGGCGGCAGCACCCAGCTTCTTGGCAGCTCCCCCGGCCCTGCCCCGGGGAGTGGGATGTGGGTGGGGGTGGAGGGGGCCGGCCGGGCTCCGTCCCTCCTGCAGCCGCCTATAAAGAAGGGCGCGCTGTGCCGAAGTGCCGGCTCCCCCGGCGCGGCCCCATGGCATCGGGCGCGGCGGTGGGCGAGGCGCTGGGCGGGGAGCGCATCCTCGGGACGCCGTACCACGGGTCTCACCACTGTCGGCGCCCCTCGCCCACTCCTCGATACCCCCGTCCACCAGGCGACCGAGGGACCGAGCCGGCCCCACCGTTGCCCTTCTCCACCGAGCTGTCGTCGTCCCGCCCGGAGCCACCCCCGCCCCTGTCCACAGACCCCCGTCCCGCTCCGCCTTGCGGAGTGCCGCCCAGCCCGCCCCTCAGGGTCCGGGGAGTGGGCGCGGGGCCGGCGGTGAGTGTCGGTGCCCCCCTCGACGGCACCCCGGAGTTTCTCTCTCCGTGCGCCCGCCCCATACGCCGAGGTGCTGCCGGGAGCCGCCCCACGTGGGTTCGGGGCCGCCGAGGCGCTGCCTCCGGGCCCCGCTGGGCTCCTACCCTGCTTCCCAGGGGTGGCCGAGCCTCCTCCTGCCGAGACCCCCGAGGGCAGGGAGCTGTCTCCCGAGTCTTGGGGAAGGCGGTGGGGGCAGCCACCCAAGGCACCCCCTCCTCCCCGGCACTTACCCCTTCGACCTGTTGAAGGTTTCCCCTCATATCTGAACTGGCAAAAATTAAGGGGGGGTGGGGGGGTGTGTAAGGGGGGTGGGGTGTGACTGGGGGGAAGGGGGAAGGGAAAAGAAAGAAAGAAAGAAGAAGAAAACAATACTCCCCCCTCCCCCCTCTTCCCCCCCCTCCCTCCCTCCCTCCTGTAAGAACCCACCACCTCTTTGGCGCTTCCATCGAGGCGGTCATCCTTCATTTCTTCTTTTCTTGCTTTCTGGAAGCAGTTAGGGAATGTATGATGAAGCAGAAATGAGCCGTCAGGATGATATTTTAATGGCTTATATGTCACGTTGGTGCATGTGGCTTTGAACTGGAGCAGCTTTCGTTTCCTGCAGAGAGCGCGCCGCAAATCCCACTTGATAACTTCTACAACCCACAACATTTTTTTTTCCTTACATTCACTCTTACACCGTATATTTAGATACGCTTCCTAAAAATACCCTCCCGTCTGCCTTCCTGCGTGCTTTGTGCGGACCTGGCACGGTCACTGCTCCCCCTGCACTTGGAGGCATCCTCGCCCCACGCTGCCCAACTTTCAGGTTCTCCTGATGCCATCACCCTGAAGATTTCCCCATTACGCTGACAACTCTGCCCCATCGCTCCGTTTAATTTTAGAACCAAATGCAGAGATTAATGGGACGTCCGCACAGGATCACGTCCCGCAGAGGCACGCAGGGCGGGTGTACCTGTTGCTCTAAGCTACTGCAATTCCTCCGAGCGGATTTTGCAGAATGAACGTGTACGTGTAGATTCAGCCCCTCATTATTCCGAAAAGCTGCAAAGCCTCCCAAGCTCCAAGAGGGAAATTACATAATACATCTGCTCTAGAAGCGATCCTCACGCACTGAGCACAGGCAAAGTGCATCTGCAGATAAACTGCAGCGGAGCGCTCCTTGAAGGCATATCAAAGTTTATTTGTTGCTCGGTCGTTGGTTGCTTTCCTCCTTGGGTTGCATCCATTGCCACCCCTCCTGGCACCGGGCGCTTCCCAGCGCTGCTGGCGGTGCCGCTGCCGCCCGCTCCGGTACCTGCGCGGCGGTGGCTGCCCGCGCCCTTCATTAGCACCGGGAGTTGAAAGTTTCTTTGTTTGCCACTACGAATTGGAGGGGCTCAGATTTAGTTGCGAATAAGCCAAGTGAAGGGCTGAACAAAGGAGAAATTGAAGGATTCCGAGTCTTAGCGAGCTTTTTGTGTTTTCGTTACTAGAAAATAATTAGACCTAATGAATATGCAGGCGACCGAGTAAATAAACAATTTGCCGGGTTTCTGTGCGCGTACACACACATGTGCACGCACATAAGTGTGTATACACACACGTATGCATCTATTGTAAAGTTTCGCGAGGTCTGCTTTTTTTTCAGAGCCGAAGCATCGTTTAAAATATTGTACAAATGTTGCTCGGCTTAATTGATTAAGCCACAAAGGCTTTCTGCTTTAAATATCACACTTCTACCTCTCGACAATCATTTTAATATATAGTCAATGGCTCTTTGTAGCGAGGACAAAAAAGAACTATCCGCAGATTTTCAATAGACTTTGAGCTGGGGAAAGACAGGTTAATCGAGGGTTGCATCTAGAAAACAACCAAGTGTTGTATGTTTGCACTGAATCCAAATGTCTGCATTTTTCTAACTAAATCAAAGGGAGTGTTATTTCTTTTTCTGCTCACTCATCTGAAGGTAAGTAAATTTTCCCTGGCGATCAAAAGCCTGGTCAGCAACAAAGGCACCGCCTGCTTTTTCCACCGTCCTGGTGTGGCAAGTTGAGGAATTTCAATAACTGTGACAAGGGTGACTGATTTGTGAACTAGAAAAGGTTTGGATGTCAGAAAATTTACATTGCTCCTATCGATGGTTTGAAATGAAATAAAAATAAAGATAGATGGGAAAGAAAGAAAGGGGGAAAAAAAAAAAAAAAAAAAAAAAAAAAAAAAAAGGATGCGGGAGTTTCATGCAGCAGAGCGAGGAACGATGTCTGCTTGGGAAATCCACAGTTTTTACCTGAATGAAAGAGACCCCGTAAAAAGAGCGAGAGAAGGGGGGAGAGAGAAAGGAGAAAGGAAATAACAGTAAAGAGGAGAAAGAACAACAACAGAAGTAGAAAGTGAAGAGTTCTCACCCACCTGCGTGTTGATGGGGGCAGAAAACAAGATTTATTTCAGAAAAGTGGTGGAGGGCAGAGGCAGCTCCCCCCAGAATCACGCCTGTTGGCTACAAATAAAGCCCAGCGCACCCAGCACCTACTCTCGGAGAGTTCCGGTATTAACCAGGCGGCAAACAGCAACTTCAAAAGCAGCGAGTCACTACGGGGCTCCTCTTTTCAGAGCCTAAAAAGTTGCTCAGTGATCTTAAAAAATCGGGATCACCACGAAACCATCATTACCGTCATTATAGGAGTGCTGGAGCGAGAGGGGCAGAGAGAGGGAGACAGGGGGAGAAAGGAACCCAAAGAACAATCAAAGATTTTGTTGTTGTTGTTGTTGTTTCCTTTAGCACACATAGACACAAAAAGATGCGTTGGAAATATTTTCGTGGAAAAAAAAAAAAAAAGGTTTATTATTAAAAAAAAAAAAAAAAAAGTTGCTACTCCTGGAAGCCCTGTTTGTCCAAAGGGCTGTCAGGGCGCTCACAATACCTGCGATTGATGAGGCGGAGCGGCCAATCAGCGGCGGGCGGCGGCCGTGCGCGCCCCTCGTTGGCGGGGCCGGGGGGAGTTACGCGGGGAAGGGGGAGCCGCCGGCAGCCAATCAGCTCCCACGTCCGCCCGCACGTCGCCCCGCCCCCGGCTCCCATTCATCAAGGGGGGGGCCGGTGTCGTCCTTTCAATTCATTTATCTGCAGGAATGATTGCCGCTATCAGTCTCGCGTTCACCGCCCGGCTGAGGAGGTGAAAGTTTCTCCCCAGGAAGATAAACCGCAAAAGACAATATTGTGCATGATTTGCGCCTTTTTTTGCAAAGCGAAAAAAAAAAAAAAAAGGCCAAAAAAAAAAAAAAATAGGGGAGAGTGTGGGGAAGCTCGAAGAGGAGAGAGAAACAATCTCTCGGCCACTTCGCGACATTCCTATAGCCAAAAAAATCACTGAAGGAAGTTTCTTTTTTGTTTTGTTTTTCTGCTGCCCGCGCCGAGCTCTCGCCGTTATTGTTATTTGCGGGCAGTTTCTTTTTGCGCCCACCCCAACCCCCCTCCCCACTTCAGCCTCCCAGAAAAGTCAAAGCAGAGAAACAGTGAATATTTTTTTGGGGCACCTTTTTTTATTATTATTATTTGCGACTGCGAAGATCTCTTTCCCCCCTTTCCCACCAGCCTCTGTTTTTTTTTGTTTTGTTTTTGTTTTTGTTTTTTTTTCCTCCCCCCCTTTTTTTTCTCCCCCCCGCGCTGATGCCGAAGGGGGTGTTTTTGATGTGGTTGCTTTGGTGGTGATCGTCGCCGACTTTCCAGAGAGGGTGTTTTCGCCGCTGCCGCCGCTGCTGCTGCTTCTCTCCGCGTTGTGTGCGTGCGCGCGTGCTTTTTTTTGGGTTGCTGCATCGACGCTGGGAAGATGCTTCTGGATGCTGGACCGCAGTATCCCGCCATAGGAGTCACTACGTTCGGATCGTCTCGCCACCACTCCGCGGCCGATGTCACGGACAGAGAAGTGGGGCTGGGAATCAACCCCTTCGCCGACGGCATGGGCGCCTTCAAACTCAACCCCGGCGGCCACGAGCTGGCCTCGGCCGGGCAGACCGCCTTCACCTCGCAGGCTCCGGGCTACGCGGCGGCGCTGGGGCACCACCACCACCCGCCCCACGTCGGCTCCTACTCCAGCGCCGCGTTCAACTCCACCCGGGACTTTCTGTTCCGCAACCGCGGCTTCGGGGAGGCCGCGGCCGCCAGCGCCCAGCACAGCCTCTTCGCCTCCGCCGCCGGCGGCTTCGGCGGCCCGCACGGACACGGCGATGCCGCGGGACATATACTTTTCCCCGGGCTGCACGAGCAAGCGGCCGGCCACGCTTCGCCCAACGTGGTGAACGGGCAGATGCGCCTGGGCTTCTCCGGAGACATGTACGGCCGAGCCGAGCAGTACGGCCAGGTCACCAGCCCCCGCTCCGAGCACTACGCCTCGAGCCAGCTGCACGGCTACGGCCACATGAACATGAACATGGCAGCGCACCACGGGGCGGGGGCCTTCTTCCGCTACATGCGGCAGCCCATCAAGCAGGAACTCATCTGTAAGTGGATTGAGCCCGAGCAGTTGGCGAACCCCAAAAAGTCCTGCAACAAAACTTTCAGCACGATGCACGAGCTGGTGACTCATGTCACCGTGGAGCACGTTGGAGGACCCGAGCAGTCCAATCACATATGTTTCTGGGAAGAGTGCCCGCGAGAAGGGAAACCTTTCAAGGCCAAATACAAACTCGTAAATCACATCCGAGTCCACACAGGTGAAAAACCTTTCCCCTGCCCTTTCCCAGGCTGTGGCAAAGTGTTTGCCAGATCAGAGAATCTCAAAATACACAAAAGAACTCACACAGGTACGGTAACCTTCTCTGTAGCCTTTCTGTCCGCGCGTGGACGCGCGGGGCCGGGTCGGGCCGGGCCGCTCCGGGGCCGTTCGCTGCTCCCGGGGCCGCGGAGCTGCACGGCGGTGCGGGCTCGAGCTCGGGCACGGCGGCGGCAGCGACAAAAAACGAGCTGTGCCCGCGAGGCGGAGGGGGAGAGAGGCGCGGTTTGCTGCCGGAGTGGTGAGGGCAGGGGGGGGGGGAAAACCGCAGCGACCTGGTCCTGGTAGATTTATAGGTTTTAATTAATAGTTCTTCGGCAGTTTTGAGTGTGGCTCGATGAGAAACGGTGCTAAATATTGCAGGCGGCTCATCCGTCTCCCCTGTGCGATTCAGGGGCTGGTAAATATTTAATTCCGTGGAGCGATTGGAAATCAAGCGAGCCGAGCGCGTTCGCGTGTTATTGTTGTGCGGAGGAGGGCGGGCGCCGGGGGCCTGAGAACTTTTCCCCGCCGCGGGAGGCGGCCGCGCTGCGCTGGGCCGGGAGCGCTCCCCCCCGCACCGCCCCGCGCCGAGCTGCTCCGAGGACGGTTCGTGGGGCTGCGGCCGCCGTGCGTGCCTCGGTCCGGCCGGGCCGCGCTCGGTACTGCGGGAAAATACGGGGGAGGGGGCCGAGGGTAAAATATCACGAGAGCGAGTCGTGAAAACGGCAAGCAGACGCCGAGATCGGGAGGAAATAGCCGCACGCCGGTTCTGTCTCTCGCTTCGAGCGCCGCGAGAAGGGAGCGGGAGCTGCGCCCGGGGCTGGGCTGCAGCTGGAATTCGCCCCTGCGAGCAGAGAGAGGGGAAAAAGAAAAGTTCTTGGGTGCTCTACCCCTCCCCCCATTTGGAAATGGGCGCCGAGAGCGGGTCGGAGGTGCGGATAGGACAGAAGAGAGCAGGAAGATTTGGGGCTTTGAGCCCCTCTGAACTTAGAAAGTTGCGAGTGTTTGCGGTGGAGCCCCGGGCTCCCGTCCGGCGCTGCGGTGGGGGTGAGCAGAGATCCGGCGGCCCTGCCTAATCCGATCCGTTTTTTCCCCCTCCTTCCCTCTGCAATAGGTGAAAAACCATTTAAGTGTGAATTCGAGGGCTGTGACAGGCGCTTTGCAAACAGCAGCGACCGCAAAAAGCACATGCATGTGCACACTTCCGACAAGCCCTATCTCTGCAAAATGTGTGACAAGTCCTACACGCACCCCAGCTCCCTCAGAAAGCACATGAAGGTAAATGGAGGGCGCCCGCTGTGCGGGGCGCTGCGGCTCCGCCTCGGGCCTGGCCGGGGGAAGGGGCTGCGGGGACGGCCGCGGGCAGCACCCGCCGGGCCGTAGGGAGCGGTGCCCGCGGGCGGAGCGAGGAGAGAGGCGCGGGGCCGCCGAGGACAGCCGAGCCCCGGCCCGGAGTCCGCTCGGGGCCGCCCCCGCCCCGCCGCACCGGGCAGCGCCGTTTGAGCGGCCGGGGAGGGAGGGGGGGAGACCCGGCGCGCAGGGCCCGGTCCCGAGGAGAGCCCCGAGGGGGGCACCGGGCCGCAGCTCGGCGCCGGGTGCCGATGTTGGGCGAGTCCCCGCGGAACGCCGCCGCCACCGGGGCCTGGGGCCGCCGCCGCGCTCTATTTCTGCCCGGGTTCTCTCTTGCAGGTCCATGAATCGTCCTCGCAGGGGTCCCAGCCTTCTCCCGCCGCCAGCTCAGGCTACGAGTCCTCTACCCCTCCAACCATCGTGTCTCCATCCACAGAAAACCAGACCGCCAGCTCCTTATCCCCTTCCTCCTCCGCAGTCCACCACACGTCCAGCCACAGCACGCTTACATCAAATTTTAACGAATGGTACGTTTAAAACGCTAAAACAAAACAGCGAAAAAACACAAACCGAAACAAAACAAAAAAGCCCCAAGCGAGCGAATCCAGACCCTATTTAAAAGACTCCAAAAATAATGAACACTCTGAAATCAGAATTAAAAAAAATTAAAAAAAGCGAACAAAAACAAAATGCTGCCAGTAGACCCAGGACTGAGTAAAATGAAGACTCTTTTTTTGTTTGTTTGTTTTCTTCCTTTTTTTTTTTTTTTCTCTTTTATTTCTCTCCTTTTTTTTTTTTCCTGTTTATTCTTCCTTATTTTTTTTTAATTAATTATTATTATTATTATTTTTCTTTTTACTTTTTGGACTGTTCAGCTCTGCTCTGTTCCAAGGCTTGGTAGGCGAAGGGGTTAGTAGGATGCATAAGAAGACAAGGTTACCAGGGCAAATGCCAACCGTGTAGGGCTGTACTGGAAACCACTGATTAGAGCTCTCCAACTGCATGTCTGCTCGGGCAGCGGCCTTCCCCCCACTCCCTCTTGTAAATACAGAATTATTAGCTTCAAAAAAGTTAAAAAAAAAAAAAAAAAAAAAAAAAAAGGAGAGAGAGAGAAAAAAAAAACACAAAAAACACGAACGTACTGTTTGATTTTGTACATAGTTATACCGCAGTCGAAGCCGGGGAGCCGTGGAGTTGTGGTTGCATCTATGTGGGGGGAGGGGCGGGCGGGGGGGGAGCGGAGAGGGGGGTGGAGGTGGGGGGGCCGAGGGGAGAGGTAGAAATCCAACTATTTGTACTGAATGGCAAGAATGTTCTAGTAAATGTGTACCAAAATGTGAATTACTTTGTATTATTACAGTCTAAACGTCGATCTAACAGAATATTATTGGTATTAATGTGCTTTTTTGTATAAAGTGCAACATTTCGTCCCAAAGTCCAGTCTAAGTAGTGCAGTAAAATGTTGTTACACGTCCTGTCAAGAAATTCGTATAGTGAAAGCCTGGATCTGCGTGTCAAACTGTTACATTTGTTTATGTAAAGTGATATTAAAAAAAAAAAAAAAAAAAAAAAGAGAGAAACTATATCTGTCCGTTGCTTTTGGCAAATACAAGAACATAATGTATATAAATCCTAATTTCCATATTTATCCGCATGTAAAGGTCCGGTTATACATGTTACAAGATATTCAATATTTATGGCTAGAAGAATTGGTATGTAAAATTTAGTTTACAGAACTGTTTGGTAACATTTCGTACCTTATTAAAGATTCTTAAATCCCACGAATGGTGGTAGGAATCCTTATTCGCTCAGTCAACCTGCTGCAACTCCAACTAGCTTTAGGATATTAGGATAAAACTGTCCCAGTTTTTCACTGCTTTCCATTATGTCATCACTAAAGCAGCGAAGGTGATATAAATGTGATAAATGAAAGGATCCCTGCTGGCATTACTATAGTGTGTAATTAGTATTTATATCAAAATTTATGAAACAAATTTTCGGCCGCAGTATAATTTAAATGACCTTTGCAGACATAGAATAACAACCATAAAAATAACAGAAATAGATTGCATATGCTACATAAATATTAATGTGGGGAATTGTTACACGAGAAGTGCTTCACTCCACTCCAGCACTGCCCATGAATCTGCATGGACCGGGTCCCTAAATTAAATTAATTCGGATAACATATATTAGGAGATTTAAAACAGAGGAGATTTCGGTTGCTATTTTAATTTAGAGCATTTATGACCATAACTAATTCTCAGGCAGTGGATTCATGACTTTCCTTGGGCCTTTCACTCCAAGAGATGCAGCACTGTGTCACGAAGGCCGTTGTTGTTGTTGTTGTTGTTGGGTGTATTTTTGGTTTTTGTTTCTTTTTGTTTCTTTTTCTTTTTTTTTTCCTCCTTTTTTCCTTTTTTTCCCCTTTTCTTCTTCTTCTTCTTTTTTTTTTTTTTTTGCTGATATTCCTTAAGACGTGATGTTAATTTAAATCAATTACTTCTTATGCTATGTTATTATTATTACTATAAATTTGCCAGTGTTAATAGCTTTCTAAAAAATAAATCTAGGGGGTAAGAATTATTTTATGTAATTTGATTATCTTTCTATCTCTTTTATTTATTTCTCATTTACTTAAGAAATTCGTTCCATTGGCTGGCGTTGATACAGTAAATTTGTAAATGAGAAGACAATATAAAAAATCTAAATTACTTGTGCTTAATGACTGTAGCAGAACGCCTTTTCTCTAAATCAGATTGTCTTTCTTGCAGTTTAGTTTGATAGATTTGCAAGCTGTACTGCTTCCACTAACTTAGCTACGGTTGTTGGAACTGTTGGGCTTTGTTCCTGGTTGTAGCTTGCATGATCGCCCCATTAAGCAGACAACATATCAACAGACAACACAAATCATGAGCTTGGCTAAAGCTGCGAGCGCTTGTGATATGTCATAGAGTGAATTGCACGGACTGACCTTCCAGTAGACCAGGATGACACTTTAACAGCTTCTTTAAAGAAATATTATGTGTACGGCGACTCAATGGGGATATGAACCGCGGGGGGGGGTGGGGGCTGGAGGGTTGGGGGTGGGGGGGCGGCGGAGCTCCGCTCTCGGCTCCGTACAGCGGCTTCCAGCGCTCCGGGCTGTCCTGCGGCAAACCCACGCGAGCGCTTTTCTTTGTCCCTAACATTTCCACAGCTTCCCGAGCGGTTTGTCAGCTCCCCTCTCCCCTCAACCCGTTCTCTTTTAGCACAAAACTTCTCGGTGCGGGCTTTCGGAGTAGCGCTCCCGCAGCTCGACGCGAACTTTCCCTTCCCTCAGCGTTTATTCTAAGGCGGAGCGCCGCGCCATGCTGAGAGCGCCACCTTGCAGGGCCCGGCGGCACCGGAGCTGCTCGGCCCCGCTGGGACCCCGGCACGGAGCGCTGCTGCCCGGGGGAGCGCGGTGCGCGGGGCACGGCCGCACGGAGATGGGGGTTAAGGCGCCCAGAGAGCGGCTGGCTGTTCGCCGTCCCTGATGGGACTCGGATAGAGAAACTCGAGCTCGGCTAATGGAGAAAGTGGTGGGAATAGGGAATAGGGACAGCCCTGTCCCACCGAGAGATGGGCTGCGAGGGAAGCGCGGTGCAAGAGAGGTGTTTTAAAGATGTGTAGGGCGAGTTGGTTTGAACTTGTGTGCGGTCTGCAGTGGTCGCTGAGCGCTGATCTGTGCCTGTGTGTGTCTCGGCGCTTGGGACCGAGCGCTCGGCCAACTTTTGGGCACGAGGAGGTGTTCGGTTGTCCGGCTGCTGCTGCTGTTGTTTTCTGTCTGGGGGTACGGTGCGGTCCCATAGGTGTTCTGCGTTAGAGGCGATTAATGCTCTGAACCCCAGCCCACGGCACGACGGTGCTGCCCGCTCGGCAATGTGGAGGGGAGCAGCGCCCCGAGGTGCCCGGCAGAGCGGGGGGCATCGTGCAGACGGAGAGGCTGCGGGGCGGCTTTCTCCGCGCTGGTTCCCTCGCTGAAGCCAAATTTTCCCTAGCGATGCTCCCTGTGCAGAACTCCTCCCGAAGGTTTGCAGGGAGAAAAACGAATCTCGGCTCTCCAGCCTCGACGGGGGCCGTTATTTTGCTCTTGTCCTTAATGTCTGATTGCTCGGCAGCTTTCGTTTGCGGGCCCCTCGCTCCTGAGCTCGCCGTGCCGGCAGCCAGAGGCTGGGCCCCGCCGTGCGGAAGCTGAGAGCGCCCAGGGAGCCCCCGGAGGGGCTGCGTGAGGTGTGTGAGGTGCAGGGGTGCCGTCCTAGCCAGAGCAGTGCTCACGCAGCACCCCCCGGCAGTACTGGTGCTGTTCGGAAGCCGAAAGTTAAATACAAAACAATAATCGGGTTCTTCCATTTGCCCCCGAAGAGTCGCCTTTCAGGTCTCTTTAATGGCTTGTGAATGATCGCTTGAATTTTTTTAAAAGGCGAGGCCGGCATTCATAAGACAAAGTTAGCTTCCTTAAAGCAGACCCTGCTTCAAACAGGGACACAAGCTCCACGCTGGCCTCCACTGTTTATCTCCCTTTTTTTAGCCGTAAGGAAGTGGCAGTGCTTGTAGTGCTGCACGAAGAGTCGAGAGTTATAATCGCTGCCTTTCTGGCTACGCTACTCTATGGCCTCGACTTGGTCAGCTTTACCACGTCCGGAGCGTTTGCTTCTCTGCGAGAGGCTCCGATGCTCCTCAGCGGACCGGTGCCGACTGCGCGCTGGGAGCGCGGGGTGCACCCGAGGACCGAGTCCGGCGCGGAGCCGCGGTCTGGCGGCGGGGACACGGCAACAGCGGGAGGGGCACAGAGCACCCGGGATCAGAAGGCTGCCGGGACGGGGCAGGGCGTTCCGAGTGACCCGATGCCGGAGGAGGCGGTGTGCGTGTTACCGCTGAAGCTCAGGGGGCAAGGAATTTGAGAGCGATATCCCCACGGGCGACGGGGTACCGTTTATTGGACACGGTTCCAAAACGCACAGATCCACACGCGCACGCTCGCAGCCCCGCGGCCGGGCGCCGCGCACCGCGGGACGCGCACACGTGCGAGCCGCGCACCTCGAAACACAGCAACGAGCCCCGCGGTGCGGCGTTTCGGCGGAGAAACCCTTGCTTTTTTCTCCAAAAGCAGCGGCCCGGCTCCGTGCGGGGCTGTGCTGCCGGCGAGAGGCCGGGAGAGCTGGGAGGCCCGGCTGGGCCCGCTGCGGCCCCGCAGCCCCATTCCCGCAGCGCGGAGGTGCGGGCTCTGCTTTGGGGTAACCCAAGGGGCACGCGTGCGCTACACACACGCTCACCAGAATCACCCTTCGTGTTACCCGTTCTATTAAATACATGTATCCATACCCTCACCGCAATCTATCTGTATTTATATGTAAAGAAACGGCAGTGTTTCCATAAGGACACACATCGGTGTGCTTCACGAGGAGGTGCAGTGCTGGAGGTTCACGTAACCTCAACTATTTCGTGCGGACGTCTGTGTAGAACGGATCGCGTTTGTAACAAAAGGGACATATTCTCCAAATTCATTCGGAGAGATTAATACCCGAGGTCCTTGGTTGGGGCTGAACGCAGGATGGATTTCTCTGACTTGCTGAGCACACCGAAGTGGATTCCGTTCCACCACAACCAAGCTGCGATTTCAGGTTCACTGTGTATTAAACGTAGCCAAGGTTTTTATTTTATATCAAAATATTTTCTTTCTCTGCACAACTCCACGGGTCAGCTTTGGTTCATCTTCGATAACAAGAAACACGATCCTGCGAGGCGAAGGGGCTATTTTTATCATGCAGCTGGAAGCTGTCATCAATTCGTAACATTTATTTCGGCTTTAGAGCGATAGTATAAAATAGCATGAAGTTTCCAGATGACGCCCGTACTGCAGACAGGATTTTTCAAGTATAATAAATCAAATTAATTACCTTTTAGATATATAGGATCATACTACCTCTCTATGAAAGTGCTGTTAAGAACTGCTCTGTGTGTGCCTGTGGGGCTGGGGATGTGTTTACACCTCGGACCCAGCGCGGCGTTGGCAGGAGCGCGGCACATGGAGCGCTGAGCACCGACCCACGGCCACACTCCGCCGCCCGCGGTCCGTGGGAGTGGGCTGCTCTCAACCCGACCCGAAAGTTGTGCATTGGCACGGGGTGAGACTTTCAGATCCCTTCCGATCTTTTTCACTTCCAAAATCCTACGAAGAACGGAGCAGAAGGAAAGGAAAGGAAAAAAAAGAAAGAGAAAAAAAAAAAAAAAGGGAAAGAACCCGACACATCAGGCAGCCCCCCTGCGCACCGCCGGACATGTGCTTGCTGTTTGATGTCGCCTCTGTCGGAGGGCGGCCGGGGGCAGCGGGAGGTGCGGGGCCGCCCGCTCGGGGCCGGTCCCTGGGAGAGGCGGCGGTGCGCGGGGGCGGTGTTTGCGCGCTCCCGCCGCGCACTCCGGCGGCGCATGCGCGCCCGCGCAGGGCTCGTCTCCACGTGCTGCTGAATATTTATGGCTCCGTCGCCCCCCAGCTGCCCGCGGAAGGGAACCGCGGCCGCGCAGGGCAGCGCCGCACGTGCTGTCCGCCCCGCACAGCCGCGCCCCGGTCCGATCCGGCTGGAGCAGCTCCCCCCGTTCCTCCCGTCTCGTCCCGTCCCGTCCCGTCCCATCCCGTCCCGTCCGTCTCTTCCGTCCGTCCCGTCCCTGCGCTCAAGCACCGCGCCCCGGCACGTTGGGACCCCCGCAATTAGCGGCACTCCCGAGTCGCTCAGCCCGGGTGTCAGCCAGTTGCACCCATCGGAACAGTTCGGGCCCGTGGGAAGGGCGGAAAGGCTGTCAAGGACTCTCTTCTGCACCTCTCCCCTTAGCAGAACCCCGTGGCCCATCACATTTTATTGCTGAGATACCGACATCACAGGACGGACTCGAGTAACACACGCACGTTTGCAGGCATCGAGGTTTTTTTACACAAATAATTCCCAGCACTCATTGTTCGACGGCGCAAAGTGGCTACAAAGCCTTTGCAGGGCGGCAGGTCGGCACCGCCCGGTACCAGAGCCGCGCTCCCGAGCATCGCTAACGCGGCGGTCCGTTCCCCGCGCCCGTCGGAGCACACGGGGCAGCGCGGTCCCAGAACAGCACCTTGAGCCTCTTCCGCCCGGCCGGGGATCGCCTCAGCCACGCCGAGAGGCGGCGATGAAACCGGTGTCCATCATGTCGCCTGTTCGCTTCAAAAAGGGCATATCCTGACCTCGCTTCCCCACGTGGAAGGTTGTGTCCAACCTTTACGCAGATGTGCCTGAACGCACAGAAACATGCGTTTTTTCCCTTCCGACCCGCCTTTATTCTCTCTCCTATTTTCTACTTTCCCCCCTTTGGCCAAAAGGAAGTTTCCCAGGTGTCTGCGAGCGCATGTGAAGGGACAGTAGCCCCGCGGCACTCCCGAGCCACCCCGGGAACCCCCTGCATCATTTCATTCCTCAAAAAACTGTTGATCCCCTCCAAGTGCGAGGCTGAACCTTTCCATTTAGTGCTCATGGCTGCGTCGCCCTTCCTTCTATCCCGTCCTTTTTCCCGAATTCGTCCCATTTTGGGATTGCCAGGGCTCCCCGAGCTGCCCCGGGGCTCAGGCAGGAGCAGAGCCGGGCATCGGGACGGTAACGTTTGGTGTCAGGCAGCGACACCGCTTCTCAGCCAACTGGACGAGGATGGGCTCAATTATTATTATTGTAGTACTTGTTATCATTCTTGTTATTGTTGTTATTGCTATTATTATTGTTATTATGACAATTGCTGCTGTTATTTACCATTACAGCTTGTTATAATTTATTATGATGATATTCTATTTGAAATCACCCATTTGCAACTTGTAAAGAACCACTACATTCACCTTAAACCTGCTTTCTGTCCCAGCCAATGGTGGCAGGGGCCGGTTAGCCTGTCCCCCCGGAACATTAACCCTTGTCGCGAGCTGCAGCGAGCGAGAAGCTGAGCTTTGGCCCCGAGGAGTTGTGTGCATGGATCTGGCACAGCTTTGCTCCTTTCACTCCTGGACCTTTGTTTTGGTGGCGAGCGGGGAGAGCAGGGAGCGCTGTGCTCGCATTTCCCTCCGGCTTTTTTACACACACACACACACACACACACACACACACACACACACACACACACAAATCCCCTTTCCAACTTTCTGCCTTTTGCGCTTCCCTCCCAGTTTTTCACTTCTCAGACCTACTGGCAGCATTTGCCGAGATCTAGATCCCCGCCGTGGTAAGTGATGCTTTTCTCCATTGCAAAACTCGCTCAGCTCTCGGCTCGCTGTCCCAGGGACGGGTGTAGAAGTTGTATTTGTTTGGAGCAGAATTGCCCAACCCCACTGGTTTCACGTCAAGCAGCAAAGACTAAAACTATTGTCGTGTCTTAACTCTGAATGGGAGCAAACAGACCAAATAATCATTGCTGGCTCAGACAGTAGCATGGAACTAATGTCATTCTTTTTAAGTTTGCAAAGCAACTTTTTTTTTGTTTTGTTTTTGGGAGAGCGAGCCTGTGTTTTGGGTCTGTTCTTGATATTTACATTACACACCAGACCATAACAAACTATACAAAGAATGCAGCTGCCATATGTGCTTTGTGAACGTGCAATTATGATTGGGGGTTCGTGCATTCAACGTAAGTGTTGCAGACACGCCGCTGCCACTCGGCGAGGTCCGCGCAGTACCTGAAACTCGCTCCATATTGGGGGGAAGGGGTGGAGAAACGTGGAGTTTTTAGACCCTCTGTATATATATATATAAATCAACTACAGTAAATGCCTCCTGGACATTTATTTTTAATGTACAGTTTGCAGCTCTGACTGGATCAAATTCACGATTATTCAGATGAGGCTGAATTTGAATAAGTTGCTGCTTTCTCTCCCCCGCCCTCCCCCATCACCCTCCCCCCCACCCCTCTTTTTTTTTTTTTTTTTTTTTTTTTAAATTAAGAAAATGAAGAGGACCGCTGAGTCCGGCTGACCTTTGGCTGGCATAATTTAGCAAGTGAGAAGCGGATCAATTTAGGCACTCTGCCTCTCCGGCACTGCGCTCGGCTCCCACGCACGGAGCGGTGCGGGGGTACCCCGAGCTCCGCAGCCGTGAAGGGATCTGTGCCGGCGGAGGGACTCGGGCTCCGCCAAGTTCAGGGCGCGTCCCCGCCGCCGGGAGCTGCCCCGGGGCACGAGGCCCGAGAGCCGCGCAGGGACCGCGGGCGCGTACGAACGGCGGGGCCGGGCCCGGCAGGGAGGGCTCCGAGCTGCCTCCGTTCCGCGGGCCCTGCGCGGCCGATAGGGGCTGACCCGCGGGGTTCAGCGCTGTTCCGCGGGTCCCCGGCCCCCGCCCTGCGTGCTAGGATCGTCGGAGTTGATCTGGTGGAGCCTGGCAGGGCGTTGCTCACATGACAAGGCACGGGCAAACTCTGGAAAGGGATTAATCCCCAGAAGTTGCTGTTAAAAAAAAAAAAAAAAAAAAAAAAAAAAAAAAAGCCCCAAACAAACAAACAAAAAAAAAACCAACAAAAATTAAGAAAGAAAGAAAAAGGAAAGAAAAAGAAATTAAAAAAAAAAGAAACCGCATTTCGGGTTTTAACCGATCATTTGTTAAGCATCTGCGAACGCTGCTAGCTGCTGTTGTAGGGACAGCGGAGCTTTCTTCAAGTGCAGCCCAAAGTCCTTTTTTTCCCCCGCTGGAAGAGGTGAGAGCCATTCCCTCTCTGCAGCGGGGGAAAGGGGCAGGGGCACTGTCGAGGGGCCGTCCCGAGCTCCTCAGGCACAACTTCCATCTGAAGCAGGACCGAGTTCCAGCCGGCTGCAATTTCCCCTTCTCTAATAAGTCGCCTCTGCTAATAAATGATGCCCCTGCTCAGGTTCCTCGGTGCTCTGCAGCTGAGTCCGAGCGAATTTGATCCTTTATTTGAAGATGTGTTTTAATAAAACTGCTGTAGCGCTGACATTTTATTAGGAGGTGATCGTTTCTAAATTAATACTTAATCTATGATAAATGTGCATGCTACCAAACTAGATTCACCTCCATGCACTCCTTTCTTCATTTACACGCATTTTATAGCTAAGAACCCAGCTCGACATTTCCCTGAATCATCAGACCATTAATTTGCAAGGGAGCTGGCTGCTTCACCCAGATGGATATGATTCTGAATAAACTCAAAAGAAAGGCAAAAACATATGTTTTTCTGTCATTTTCTGCTCCCCCTCTGCAGCCCCCCCGCCTCTTTTTTTCCCCCTCTGTGTTGAGCAATGCCTTCAGTTATTTCATTATCTAAAAGGCAGAGCAGAGGGCAAGGACTTGGGGAATAGTGCCTTTTAATTCTGAAACTTTCTAAACTTAGGGCAGTTCACCATGTCCTCAAATCTGCACCTTCCAGGAGCAAAGGAGTGATGTGTCAGACACTTCACTTCTATTAAAAAAATACAAACTGAATGCTGTGAGATTCGGAATTCTCCCTCAGACCTTTTTTTTTTTTTTTTTTTTTTTTTGGTGCACCTTTTACAGTCAGAATGTAAAACAGTCACTGCGGAAATTGATAACAACCTCATGCAGATCCCACTGCGTATCCCTTCCTCCATTTTATTTCATGTAGGTTTTGCTAACAATTTGCAGCAGAGAAATGGAAGAGCTGCCCAGCCAGGATACCTTAGCAGGTTGCAGGCCAAGCGAACTCAGGCAGCTCAAACGTTAGCAATAGGCTGGGATGAGATTGAATATTTCTGGAAGAATTTTTTTTTTTGTTGAAAAGTATTATTTTCCATTTAGAATTTCACCTTTCTTTGATGCTTGAATGGTGAACATTTGCACCCAAGTCAGCAGGAAACACTGCACGGAGGGTGGTTACGGTGGAACTTCAGGTTTTAAAGTGTAGAACACGAGCAAACACCCTAACAGAGCAGGCGTAGTTTTGGCTCACTGTCTAAAAACCACCATCTAGAAAATACTCTGAAAATATTCATCCGGTGGGCAATGCAAGTTCTGAGCAGAAACGTATGTTCACCAACTCTGTGATACAGACTGGGAAACGCTGCAGATATCACATGGCTGAGAAATCAGTATTTGGTAAATTCAGCGTCACAGCATTTACAATATCTTTTTCATATTCATAAATGTACGTGTCTAATTATTCTAGTTTGGATTTCCTTGCTGTGACCTTTTGCTGCCCAGCCCTCAGACTTGTGCTTACTTGTGCTTACTGGCACGCTTGGTTTAGGAGCTGTGTTTATGATACAGACGGTTACATTGCTAATGTGAGTGTCTCTCTTTAACCCAACATCCTAATCTTTCCCACAGGTGAGTGAAGCATGTCATCTGCTTATAGCAATGTTAGAGTCAATCATGAGTTTTTAACCAAATAGATGCAGTTCTTTATTTTTACTTACCATCACCGCTTGTAGAAAGACTGTAACTGAGGTGAATATCCCTAACGTGATCACTTAGAATCGTCTGCTCGGTTTGTTTAAAAGGGTTGGGACGTTTTAAAGGAGTAAACAAAAAATATTTGTATGTGCTGGATTAGTTTTCTTCTGTGGTTTTTATGGGAGTTACTCAGTCTGCATGCCTGACCAAAATATAATGCGGTTTGTGCGTCCAAAAACATTTTTTACCATATAGCAAATTGTTGAATGCTCCTGTAAGCAGCAGTGGAAAGAGGCTGCCAGGAGGTGTAACTACATTAACTGGTGCCACACAGGAGATCTGAAATAAGGGACTGAACCAAAACACATTGAAATCAATGGGAGACTCCTGTTGAGCTGGAACAGGCTTTGGGCTCAGAATAAATGATGGTACAGGTACAGCTCCGTTCATCTCTTTCCAGTTTTTGCTTTGGTTTACTGCACATTATTTACAGGTAGCATTCTTGGGCTAGATTAAAATTATTGATTCATCTCCAGGGTAAAAAGATCTGTGTTCGGATGCAAGTACCCACAGTAAGGCTGGACTGGTGCTGCAGAGCTGGTGGAAATTACACACGGGGTTCACCTTATAAGAGCAATGAGTGCCTTCAGGATATTTCTAAAATTCCCATTCTTTTACAGAAGGGTGTAATTCTGTACGAATGCAGTAACTGCCTGAAAGAACTGCTCTGGTCCTTTTCAGTAAATCTGTTCTTTCAGCCACATGGCCACAAGTTGAAATTTGACCGGATTACCAAATCTGTCTTCTTGTTTGCCAAGGAGTAACAGCGACAAGGGACCCCCTCTCACTCCCCAGTGTTGTTCTACAAATATCACTTAATAATTAATTCTCTGCTAATATTGGAACTTGACTGTGAAAATGCTGTTTTCTGCTGGGAGAATTCAAATGCAGTAAACACTGCTATGGCAAATGGATTGTTTCTATTGGGATATACTATAAATGGGTTTTGTTCTGTTCCCACTGGAGCCATAAGTTTAGGATCAGATCCTGCTTAATATCATATTTCTCCTTCTCATGATATTTATTGACTGTAGCAAAAAGCTCAGCTATTCAAAAACTCCACCCCTTTCAAAATATATGGACTTGCTTATCTAGAAAAGCTATCGGTGGAATTTCACATTTTCTCCCCTCGGCTGCAAAGCCCTTACAGACTCCTTTACAAACTTACCCTCATGTTTAGACACTCTCTCGCTTTAAGTTCTATTGTACGCAGAAGAACAACACATTTAATTAAAAAATTCTAACGACACAAAATTGTGCAGTGTTGTCAGAAGTCACAGAGGAAGGGCCAAGTTCTTCTTTTCTTAATCTGGCAAAATTCCCACTGACATCAACACTATGTTCTTGACGGAGCTTGAGCACGTACTTTAAGGCTACACCAATTACAGGGAAATTGTCTTACTGTCAGTGTGGTGTTTGTATGTAGGCTGACAGTTACAAGCAGAAAGCTGCCTGCCCATAGTTTGTTCTGGTCATAAATTAGGAAATATTAATATGAAATCCTAAACATTTCTGAAAGCTGTAAACAACTCACTTTTGATACGAAAGCAATGCAAAAACTGCCTGACTGTCCTCTTGCAAGTAAGACACCAAGTAAAACCATAGGCAAAGTTCTGTGGACTTTAAACTTTTCCCCAGCCAAAGTTGTTACCAGTTAAAATATTATTTTTACCTGTAGAAGCATGATGAAAGGGTTTTATGATCCTGATCTGTTTATATTCTGTAGGTTCAGTAAAGAAACAAAATTTTCCCTCTGTCATGCCCAAATAAACAATGAGCCTATTTCAAGTTCCGCTCAATAAGTGTGCTAAATGCATAAAGTATTTTGAGTAAATGCCATGCAGCTGTTTGGTAGCCTGCAATTACTGCAGTATTGTGTCTGCCTGCGTTGTGTGAACGGACATAAATCCAGCTATTTCTGACACATCATGTTGGATTTCATATAAGTCTATAGGTTTTGTTCCAAGTAGATGAAAATAATGAAACACTGTAAATATTAGATAGTCTTGCTCCAGTGTGTGGTGCTGTAAATCTCTGGAGATTTGCAAAGAGACAGTGACAACATGAATGCAATTACACATGATACTATTTTATGGGCTAATTCTATAAAGCAGAATCTCAGCTCTGCTCTGACAATAATTTTTCATGGCGACTTTTTGGATGTCCCATGGAACCTTTTAATGCATTAATTATTTGCTCATCCCAAAATAAAATTTGCAAGTGTATGGAATTAAACAATGGACCCAACATGCTTCAAGAGGAGTTTTGCTGGAGAGGAGACTCAGGACAGAGCTGTTTATTTTAGGGCTCTGATTAAAAGGCTGAAATGCTGCTCTATCTGACAGGAGGCTCTGCTCTGGCTGTGCACTGTACACATCCATACTCTGCAAAGCCTTTTCACTGCCCCCCAGGCTGCACAGAGCCTGGGCTGGGGAAGAAGGAACATTTCTTCTCTGAACCTTAGCTCAACAGGTGACTTTGAAATAACCTACAGGTTCTCCCACATTTGTCAAGCAGAGATAGCAGTTGGTTTTGTTCTAGGAAAAGACATGCAGGTATTTGGTCATGACATGCTAATTTAATAAAATGAAACCTGGAAAAACATTTAAAGTCTTAGAGGATTCAAAAGCATCTCAGAAAAAAAAAATCCAGCTTTGGGAGTGTTATAGCAGCTGTAATAATCTATTATGTAAATCATCTGGGAATCGAAACATAATATTTTGTAAGATAGTTTTTTGTCGAATAATAAATATGCTATCATTTAGGCTTAATGTTTTTCCAGAAGTGTTATTGTTAACTGATGAAAGTGAAACCTTAGAGTACTCCTTATTTTGACTGAAGATGATTTAGTATTTATTTATAGCAGTGCCAATGATAACACCCATATATCTGTTGAGGAGAACATATGTTTCTCAAAATTGGGTGTCGGAACTGGTGTTGATCCACACTGCTTTATATTTATCCTCTGGGTGGCACCTAGATATTCTCACCAGTTTGAATCAGAGATTCCAGAAGACAAAATATGTGCAAACAAAACAAACCAAAATCAGAAGTCTTTGGTCAGATCATTATTGTTTACTTTGATTTATATCCCCACGCAACACCAAAGGCTCTTCTGCAACAGCGGTTACTCTTCATTGCCTGAGTGCTGTAAAGTGGCTTCTACAGGAATGTGAATCAGCCCCTCTCCATTTGTTTCTTCTCTCATAGGAGAGGCACCGATGCAACATGTCAGTCCATCAGCCTGTTGACTAAAGTACAGAATAATTTCAGTAATGACTAGGATGCGTACTGCACATTACCACATTTTGCAAATTAGCAAGTAATCAAAAAGCACCATAAAAAACAAGGATACTGCGTAATGAAATGTACTTTATTCATTTCTTTTTACAGCCATATATTAGTTTTAATTATTTCTGTTAATAATTCATTGGCTGCTAGCACATGGAGCTACAGATTTTTTTTTTTTTTTAATAAGTTTCAGTAAGTGAAGCTCCTGTTGTCACACCAGGAGGTGCAAGCCTTCGTGAGGAGATGAGCGAGTGCTCCTTCTTTGAGTGGCTGACCTGATTTCGGAGATAATCCCTGCGAAAGTCCTGGAGCCCTCGGGGCCAGCCGTGGGCTGGTGGGGGCCGGGAGGGGTTCCATCTCCTTGGGAAGGTCACAGCAGTTGGGTGGCTGCTGACCTCTGTCGGTTCCTTCCTCAGCTCCTCAGACAGTGATGGGAAAACCTTGTCTGAGTTAGGCCAGAGCTGGCTTGCTCTCATCTGCTCACTGAAGAAAACTTCCCCCCCTTCTTCCTCTTTCCCCAGTTCATGGAGAAAACCCAGTCAGACAAGAGCACTAAGGGCAGGGGAGGAAATAGCACCAAACTGTGTCTTTTACTCATTTTGTTCCTGGTGAAATGTCCAGTGACAAATCAAAGAGCGAGAGCATCCTACTTGGGAGTGTTCCCCGTGGGGCAGGCAGTGGGTCCCCCAGGAGTGGCAGCCAGCAGCCAGTCTCCATTCCAGTTGTCCATCCTGAGCCCAGCTTGGTCTCCTGGCTGGGTGGAAAGCACCCCTCATGCTCTCCACCTCTTAGAATAGAATCACAGAATGGCTTGGTTTGGAAGGGGCCTTAAAGCCCATCCAGTCTGAACCCCTGCCATGGGCAGGTTTGTCAAGCACTTGATCAGCCTGCCCAGGGCCCCATCTGATGTGGCCTTTTGGAAGTGCCCAGGTAAATATTGTGTGTATATATGAGATGTATGTGCAGAGTGCACATTTTTGTTCCTCTCACTGTACGTTTGCTTTTCTTTCCCATATGTGCATTTGTTATTTGGGAGGTCCATAAGCTTTCAGCCATTAAAACCATTTCTCTTTTTCCCTTGTATTTTAAGTTTGATCCATGAATGGCCTGTCAAGAGTTTTATATTATTGCGAGCTGGATTTTGGATGGTAGCAGCAGCAGGCCACTAACCATAATTGTGTTGCTGTTGCCACTGTAACAAATTTGTGTTATTTAGCTATTTTGTATCTTGGGAAGTGAATAAAGAGAAATGTAGTACTGATGAATATTTATTATACTGTTGTGGGATCTTAAGTTGAAGCATGTTTGCATCAATTCTGTAGAACTGTTCTTAAAATTGAGCAGAGTGGATTATATCTGAAACTGGGGGGACAGCAGTTACAAAGCCTTCTGGAAGTCATATTTATGACTGAGGAAGATATTTATTTATAGTACTACGTCAGTAATAATAGAGATCGTCTCCTTGTAAAGAGCAGAGCAGGAGGCAGATGCTTGTTCAGACCCTACCTGAGCGCACTACTATTTTACAGGATGCTAAGCACCATCTGAGGTGCTCAGATTTCCCGTATTTGACATCATTCAACCAACTGCAGGTCTATACCCTGAATATCTGTATTTCTTGGTGACCATATTTTCAGACAAAGGAAAATTTTAGCCTCCTCATACTCTCAGTGGCCTGTGCCTGTGTCACACAGAGAGCAAGTGAAGGCTCCATCCCTTCCTGCTTTAGGGGTTGGTGGGATATCATTAACTTTTTTGAAACACGATGTTAATGTGTATAAAATGTGTTAGTGTTTTTAATTGCTGGCAGGTTATTGATTTTTATTTCATATTTTCTTTCCCAGATAGAATTGATTACAGGTAATAGGAAACTAATAGAGTCAATCATGTTTCCCTCCTTCACATCAAGATCGTCTTTTTGAAGCAGTAGTAACTTAGGAAGCAGATTTTTTCTTTGTTTGTTGGAATCACATTGGTGATACAGTGTGCATTGGAAACTTGAGGTAATGAATAATATTTGAAACAATTATACTTTTCTTAGAGGCATAGTAGACAAGAGTTATCACATATGTTTGAAAGGACCTTCATTTTTTATTTTCAGCTTAGTGAGAAGGGAAGCTATCTAACATCCAGCCACTACCTGCTGATGGCCGAGTAGACAACAGAAAGGGAACTCTCATCACCTGCTAAATCCCACCGTCTGTCAGTGCAGTTGGGAACAAACTGGCTTAACTGGTGGGGCTTAACCCTTTGTCATCAGCACACTTCTGTTATTTTGAGATTCACTGAAGATGAACCATTTTGGGGGTTTGAATAGGGGCAGAATAGAGCCCAGATCATCTCATGACTCCTGCAAACAACCTGACTTTCACCCGTTCAAACCCAGCTAATAGTTGTGCTTTTCTCTTTGGCCACTGAGTACATGCGAAATACAACTCTTTCTAAAGAAGGAAACCTCAGACGTTTATATGGGAGCATCCCTCAAGGTCATAAAGTGAGTGTGCCAAAGACAAAAGGACTTTAATTTGACCATAATTTATGTGAGGGCTTTCAACAAGGCAGTGGAATTGCATATTTTTTAGACTTTTTTTCCTTGTAATTCAATTTCTCAGGGAATGCTGCCATCAATATTTTATATTGAGCACTGGGGTGCAAATGGCATTACCCATGTTCCTCTTTACTCCTGACAGTGTACTTGACACCAGACACTTGTTCCAGTGGCATATTTGTCCCCTGGCAGATACAGACACAGTTTTTCTACCTTTGTTTCTTTCTTTTTTATTTTTTAAATATATATTTTGCTGTTTTTTACAGTGTCCCTCACTTGTGAAAAGCCTCAAAGTTTAAAAAGGCTGGAAAAATAACAAGAAGGGGGGACATAGGAAAAATTTCCAAGTGAAATTAGAAACAGAGTCTCTTTAACATGGAAATTTGATTTCTCTACAATTTGAGGACTCGTTTCTGCAACTGTCACATATGTAAAATTTTCAGTGAAGTCACAGAGGCTTTTGAATACAAAGAAACAGCACAATCAAGCTCTGAATATATATATATTCCATATGCTTTTCTCTCTCTTCCACTGACGTACATGTTTTAGTAATTTCATCCAGATAAAACTGCCATCAATTTAATTTTTACAGTCCTTAAACCATTTACAAAGATACAATTAATACTATCCATTTCTGAGAAGAAAGCTCATCTTTGCAAAAGCATTTAATTAGCATCTCCATCTTTTATTTCAGACTGAAATGTGAAGTACTGCATTGTCAGGACATCCTTGACTGATACCCTGCGTGCATTGTTTGTTTGGAATGGCCCAAAATCACACGACTTTACTGAATTATAACCAGATAAATATATCTAAGCCCGAGGGCAGGATGTCCTGGCAGCTGAGACATGGGGAACATGCAGTTTGTCCATGCTAGATTCTTCTTTTCCCTTCTACTAATAAATCTATTAGAATGCTTTGTTTGTACTCTCCGCATGATAAATAAAGTCTCTGTCTGTGGTGCCATATTAGTGCGTAGTGCTGATGTCTGTAACCCCCAGCTATTCTCGTGGAGAAAGGAGACCTCTGTGAACCAAACCTCGTCAGGTCAGGTTTTGTTTGGGTTTGCGCCTGTTCCGAAGCAGGGAAAATATCTCATATCAGAAGTATTATGGGACTGATGAATCACACCTCTGCTTCATTAAGGTCATCTGCAACAGTTATTGGAGATGTCAGACCACCCACCACAGTTTTGATTTTCCAGACAGCCTACTTTTATCATCTATTTAAGCATTTAAAATCTCCCTTGTACAAATCATTTGAGAGGAGGCTGTAAAAAGTGATGGTGGCACTTTCTGCATCTTCATATAACTCTCTGTTCTGTTGATCCTTTTGGTAACCAATTTTTCTTGCATGACAGAGCGTGTGCTGTGGCAGACATTTTTATGAGGTAGCCTAGGACAGGGCTAATCACATCACCCCATCTCAGGTTTTGACCTTATCACTGTTGTGCACTGAGCCTAAAAATTGGGCACCGGCAACCACATCGCAGGAAAATAAATGGGAAATGACAATTTAGTTAAAAAGAATAGTGGATTTTATTGTATTGAAACATAACTAATGTGACTTTTATTTATTGTTCTTGTATGACTGTAATTAAATAGCTGCCATGTCAAGAGATTAAAAAAAAAAAAAAAAAAAAAAGTAAAATAAAAAGAGCAATTTCAATAGCCAGGACCCAATTCATGGTTCTGCAGCTGTTTTACATTCAGGCCTTTTAATGAAGCCAGCAGAAACTTTACCTGGAACGCCATGAGAAAATTATGTTCTTATATGAAACATCATTCATAACATCTGTAATAAAGCAGGCTAAATCACACCTCTGCCATTTAAAATCATAAATAGTATGTTAGATTTTAATGGTGACATTTGTCCTTTTGAAATTTCTTGATGATGGGTTGCTCTGAGAAAAGCCTATGTAGACTTTTTCTGTATAGTGGCTGATAAAGAAAAAGTCATTACAAAATATTCAATACATATATAATTACATGTAGTATGTAGATGTGAGCCTGGTCATTGATTGCCTGCATCAGAAATGGAAGAATTTGTTGATACAACCATTATTGTTTTCCTAAGGATGTAATATAAGCTATTCTTGTTTGATTACATGCACACATATATATGTATATGTGTATGGAACCACAGAAACAGAATTATTTGAATTGGAAGGAACCTTTAAGTGTCATCTACTCCAGTTCCCCTGCAATGAACAGGGACATCTGCATATGTTATGCTTTATTTGTTAGGTGTTTTACGTATTACGTATATGTACATGCATGTTCACACTAGCAGTTTGGTACCTAATCTTTAATAATATGTTTTAAAGAATATAACTCTTCACTGCTTTCCTAAAGTTCTGATTTACAGCTGTAGTCAGTGTTCAAAGCAAGAGACAAACCCTGATAGTACTAATATAGATTTAAGCACGATGTAGAAGTAGTTCCTGAAAATTCAGAAACAACACCGTGCATCCCTGCAAAATGGAAAATAACAGCGACTTGCAAAATGCCAGGCTGCAGAGAGGGATGTGGTTTGGAGGGCAAATTGGCCACAGCTTCCACTGTAAAACCATTTAAACCAAACCTAACACCAGGCAGCCAAATCTGATCCATATGTGCGCAACCTGCAGTGCTCTGGGAACCCCGCGTGCTGCGGCTGGTGCTCGGGCAGCTGTTCCCAGAGCACCATGGTGAGATGGTGAGGGCTGCAGGGAGAAACCCACCTTCAGGAGAAGTGTTGTGCTCTTGTGTGTTTCCTGGGTCAGCTCTTGCACTGCTGAAGCGCTCGCAGCCCTTCTATCTATTGCATCTCGCTACGCCTCTGGTAGATCCCCCTCCAGCCCCACCCCTTGGGTAGATTGCTGTCTTCTGCCAGCCCTGGTACACCGTGCAGCTGGGGATCGTGAGGGCAGCTCTGGGTAAAAGCTGAGGTATCTTCTGGTCAGGAGAAATGAGCAGACAGGCTTCTCCCAGCACCTGCCAATCAATCACATCGAGCACACGGACCAGCGGCCAGCCCTGCAAACACTCAGCCGTCATTTACACTAACACAGTTATCTTTCCCTGATGTTCTTGGAGAGAAGCAGGTCCCAGATGTTACCTGCTTAATAATTATCCTGTTTCCCAAGGACAAAGCTCCCTGCGGCTCCTGCACCGAGGGCTGCTGACTGCTCCTCGGAGCTCTGCTTCACCATGGGCTGCTGACGGGGCTCATTGAAATGGCTGCACCTTAGGTCCCCACCTACAGGAAGGACAATTGTATTAAGGGATGATTTTTTTTTTTTTTTTGCCAGGGTTTTTTTCTTAGATAAAATAAAATGGGTATTAATGTCTTTTTGTTGCCCTTCCTTTCTGTTTTGTTGATGCCACAATGATTTTGTCTGAGTTTGTAGCCCATGATATGTGAAGATTTCAGATGTTCAGGACAGTTTTTTCCAGGCATGGAGCAGGAGATCACTCATTGGGGTGATTTGTTGCAGTGATATCAGGGTGCAAATAACAACATGGGGGCAATGCTAGCGTTTCCTCTTAGCTTCCACTTCATTGTGTCCAATGCAATGAAAGGTTATGACCTCTAGAGTCTAATTCTCATCTCACAGCGTTGATCTGGATATTAAACACATTGTGATTGACCTCTCTTGATTTATAACAGAGTAAGTGGACTCAGATTCATTCCCAGTTGGACAAGCTTATCCACAACTTCCAGATGTCGGCTATGCAATGGGTCCCTATGTGTAAAGAAGGAGAGGTGTTTCTTGGATCCCATATTCAATTTCCAGGCTTTGATCCCTCTTTGCTTTAACTTTGCCCACGTGCTGGTATGTTGTGGTGATAATTGGACATTTTGGTTTTTGAATCATTTGTAGAATCTTCACCCAACTCATTGACATATGGATGAAAAAGGTGCTGGAAAAAGAGGGTGAATACATTCAAGTGTTGTAAATAATTGGTCTCAAATAAAAATATATGGAGAAAACAAGAAAACTGCTATTGAGTACACCTTTGCTTTCTGCAGTAGAACACAAGACAGATTTACAACGTTAATTATTTCCACCAGCTTTGAGCCTGAAATATGAATATGTCAGGTATTTAAATACTAATTTACTTTTAAAAAATCTCTACTTTATTAAAATATCATTATGCATATTGGAAAGTTAAAAGTCAAAGCTATATAGCTGCTGAGGTAAAATTCACATTTATTGTCCACTGAATGTGATGGAAATTGAATTTGTCAGGGAGCTGATTGATATCTAGAAGTGTTTTGTTTTCAGTGACTGGCACTGCCGAGTTACAACCATCTATCATCTAACAGGTAATTAGTCAGATTTCTCATCATGAGCCTTCAATCCTGCTGTTTTATTATTGAAATACCACAAACCAGTAGGCATCTGAATGCAGATAAAGTTCTCTGTCATGGTCTTAAGGACAAAGACAACATTTTGCAACTCAGCTGAAGTAAGTTTGAATAAAAGTCATTGAAATGTGAGGCAAAATGTTAATATATGTAGGAAAAAAACTCATCCTGGAAAACAACAGCAACGTGGAATATTTTTCTGAAAATGTTTAACACTAAAATCTTTATTCTCGCAATCTACATGTGAACAAATATCTCCCTGCTGCTGAGGCAGGACACCGGTTGATCTTAGGATGGTGGAAGTTAGGGTGAACCTTCTAAAACTGGTACCTCCCCATGCCTCTTGCAAGTGGCCAACTCTGCTCCTTGCAGGGACTCTTTGGTAGTGTCCAGAGAAACCAGTTCTGCTCCTGTGTACACATGAGGCAGCTCCCATTTGTCTTCAAAGAAAGCAAGGCATGACTCGTGGCGCTTGGCTCCATCTGAAAGTCAGTGTGGTATAGAACTTGAGTCACAGCTGACCCTGGGAGGCTGTGGTTGAACAACAACAGCTCTCTTCGGAGGTTGTTGTAAACTCATAGTATATAGCTGAATGCACGTCTGAATCATTAGATTGTTTTAATAAAAAGGCCAAAATAAAATATTTGATAACACAATTGTTACCTACGGAAAGTGATAAAGCTGCAGTTTTTCCCCCACACGTTTCCCCTTGTCCTTTTGAAGAGATTTCTGTAGATGATATAACAACAGCTAAACAAATATTACTAGATCTGGATATAAAAAGTAAAAATAAAACGTTATTGGAGCTTTCAGGAAAATAAGCAGGATGAACTGATTACACTACTAAATGTGCTAGATTCCAGAATCTGACTTTGTACTCAGTGGCTACAAGGAAATTGAAAATGTGTTGTTGTTCACCCTTGAAGTATTGCTTTTGTAACAGAATTAAGTTGCATGAACTCATAGTAGTAAAATATTATATAATACTCTGTTTGGGGACTAATTGATCTAATCCAGCTGCACAGCTCATAGCACTGGAATTTCAGCAGCCTTGGTGGTTTCAGAAGGACAAATCTTTTTTTTTTTAAAGTTAACTGTAATGCAAAAGAAAATATTTATATATCTTTATTGGTGGATGTTTGGTTCACAATATTCCAGTCCTCTCTAATATCAAGACAAAACTGTCACTGGTTCTTCATGAGTATAAATGTTATACTTCTCTAGAGAACTTCCACTGTTGAAAATGTGAGTTTTTACATGCATCCAAAGTTCTGAGATAGAAATGATAGTTCACCATATCTGGTAAAGTGTTCTCAGTTTACACAGCACACCAGAGAATAATTGCTAAGAAAGTTAGCTAACCATTCTAAAAATTATTTTGATCCAAAATGTCAAAACACTTCTAGAATGAATATAATGTCCACTGGGTATTGTGCTTTTAATGATTCAAAGAATTTGACAGTAGTAGGATTTAAATCACAGTGTACATTATCAGATAACATATATGTGGATATTGTATTACAGCATTTAATTTGCAGTTGTTCCTTAAGATTATCTTGTGTTGCAGAGCCAAGTAATTCTGAACTGTGAGTTTGTTGCATATGCTTGAGCTGACATTGTCACATGTGAGCAAGAGGCTGAGACATAACTGAGAATGAAAGAGACGAGTGCATATTAAAGAGACAGCTGAACTGTAAAGGAAGGTAGCTCTCGTTCCACAGACTAAGTTTGGAATGGATGAGGATCAAAACTTGGGAGTTCTGAATAGCTCCAAACTTTTTGGAAGAGTGAAATGGAATTTACACTTTGTGGCTGAGACCCATCTTTCAAGTAAATGCTCCCTGCAGAGAGGATCAAATAACCCCCTTGATGGAAAATGCAAATATAAACCCAACCATGAGCCACAGCTTTTCTTTACTCTCCTTCAGTGTAAGAGGCATGTTTTATGTGAAATTTGGATAGCTTGCATGCTTGGGCAAACTTATCCCAGCAAGCTGTTTGTAAACAAATTCCTTTCTTCTTGTGCAGTCACTCTGCAGTCCTGCTCTTACAGTCTCTCTGCGACAAGGACAAACGCCTGTCCTGAGAGGAGTCATTGAAGAGAAAGTGTAGATAAAGATCAGGAGTCACACATGAAATCGGGATAATTGGCAAAAAAAAACCCTGGCTGAATGTAGCGTGACTGTCAAGGCAGGACACAAGTTATTAGCAATAGTAAACACTCCAGAAATCTCACTTCATGGAAACTAACCAATATAAACACTGAAGTCAGCCAATGCTACACACTAATTAGATATAACTGTGTTTTCAAAATGATTTAGGGGTGAGTCAGGGAACCATTCGGTGACACTGCTCTCCCAGATAGCTGGGCAGAGGCAGTCAGCTCTCCCCCAGGTCCCCAGGCTTTGCAGAAGATTGGTGAGCTACGAGTGGGCAGCTTTGGGAAACAAAGAGAGAGAAATCCTCTTCTCCAGCAAAGCAGAACTTGGAGGCTCACATCTGTCTTCAAAGGTGGCTTTCCTGGTTTCACCCAGGGTCCCCTTGCTCGCACAGGTCCAATGCATCTCATGGTTCATCCAAGCATTTGTTCTGGAGAGCCTGGCTGACCCAAGCCAGGGCTGGGGCAGTGGTCAGGCTGCCAGGTCGTGGAGCAATAGCAAAAGTTGGGATTTCTTTAGGTTATTACAGAATAACAGGGTTTTTGCAAGGAAATCTCTAAGCACTAAGCCATGGGCTATGTCAGGAATGCAGAATTCTTGTCTACAATTGTGAGCCACACTTACAGTCAATGTGGTGGGCTGCAGTCACACAGGATGAGACATTTTGCTTAAGCATTCATATCTGGATCAAATTTCAAGCAGCTTGGACCAGTTGCTGATGTGACTGCTGATTCTGGCATTGTATGTTATGATTTTAAATAATTGATACTGCTTCTGGCTGTGCCTGTTTCTTCCATGAGCAGTTAGTAGTTTAAAATTTAAGACATCCAATGTGTCAGCATCATGAATTGTGATTTACTTTTCTATCTCCCACCAAGCAAGAGCCTAGCTGAAGGGAGGAGATCAGACCTGGCACCTAGAGAAATGTCAGGTATTCTTAAACAATCACCTCTGGATAGCTGTTACATGTCCACAACGTGGTCTCTTCTAAATGACTTAGCTATCATTTATGTCAAGAGCAGTTCCCACCATTATTGTCTTTTTGGTCTCCAAATGGACTAATCCAGGCACTAGCACTGTTCATTTTTCACGCAGTGTAATTTTCTGCCTAGCACTTGACACCCACGACATGTGTTGGTCCCATATCTCAAAGGACTGTGGTGACTCACTGGTGAGTTGCCACTGGTAAAACATGGGCCATGGCGCAATGAAAAATAAGGATTTATCTTGATGTTGTGCCCACTCTTTGTTGCTTGATGCCAGGATCTGCCACCACAGTGGCTTTACTGCAAACCCTCATACAGCCAGAATCCCACAGAAAAGTCCTGTAACAGCCAATACCACAAATCCTCTTAATTTTGGGGTTTTGTGGCTCAGCTATGTAGATGATTAACATATGTACAGACTTATTCAAACACAAATCTGGAATAAAAAGCAATGGTCAAATGTTCGGTAGCAAGTTACAGGCTTCATGGAACCAAGGTGATCGCAGTGGAGAGTCACAAGACAGGAGCCTCCTTGTCTCCGTGTTTTAGGTTAACTTCAATGGAGGCGAGATCAATTTTGAGATGACTTTTCAAAGCACCAAGTACTTAGAATAAATGATTGGAACAGATTATTTTCCTTTTGGCATTAGTCGGTTAATTAAACTCCTGAAATCTAAAGGCTCAAGTCAATTCAACCATCAGCAGTCACTGTGTGCTGGTGAGTACATAATATGCACTGTTCTCTCACCTAGTATTTGCAACTTTGCTGTTTAGAGTAAAAGGGTGCAGGTTGCATGAGATCAGGCTGACAGCAGTGAGTGTTGGAGCAGAGCTCCTTCTGCAGGGCTTTGTTGGGTAAATGTCCTCTGCATTCATACTGCATCCATTGGGCTGCCAACAAGACACTGTCACCTGCTGACTCAGCATGTGCTCCACTTGCTCAGAGAAAGAGCTGGAGTTGCCCATTGTTCATGAGAGGCCAATTCTCTCTCCTGTGCTGGAGTAGGGTTCTAGGAGCCCTGCTTCCTGGGATCCCCTCTCCAGCTTCTCACCTCCGGGCACCCAAAAGAAATCCTGTAAAAGTGGCAAGGCTGCAAGGTGCTAAATACCTGGGGCTTAACTAATACTCTCAGGGATAATGATAACTGACACATTAGCAGTAGAAAATTCTGTAAAGTTCTGTGGGTGTAAAATGGATAATATATTAACATTTTGCTATGTTTATTAAATACTTAACAATGTAATTTTTTAGCAGACTATCCTAGCATTGCTATCTTTTTGCATGTGCTTAGTTACCATTTTAAACAACTACAAAACAGTGACATGTGGTACTGAAGATTTCCTAAGCATCCCAAAGCAATATACGTGTGTGATATATGACATCCTTCCATAAATCCTAAATTTACACAGTATGCTAATGCTTGATTCCATAATTTCTTTTAAAAATGATTATACCCTGCTGCTAAGAGCAAAGGCATACTAAAATCAGTTTTCTATGCTTTTCCAACAATGAAATGCAAGCCAGCACACCACATAACCAATACTTACCATATGTTAGAAGATAATCCAGTAGGCTTCAGACACTGACATGATTTGCTTAAATAAAAATCCCTTTTTTTAAAGCACTAACAACAGACTACCATTTTTATTATTCCTTTAGTGACCTACTGTAGAAATACTAATATAAAAAATAAATATTTTTATTCTAAATCAGTCTGGACTATTTTCATTGCCTTTAATGTGTGATGGCTCTGGATAAGTTGCTAGGCTGGAGGAAAAAGAGCTGCAATTAAATCAATGGGTTATTCAAAGAATTCTCAAAAACAGAAAATATTCACCAGATCAAAAGAAGCCTAAAGAGCAGCTTCAACATTTCTGTAGTGTACTGCCGATGAGATGAAACAGTTCAATTTGGTATTAAAATAATTAAATGTTGTCTAGAAGAACAGCTATAAAATATTTCTGTAGAGAACCGATGTCTCTTAAGTATAGTTCATTGCTTTCCTATTCTGTACTAAATGAGACTTAATATTAAGCACATGCTTAAGTGTTTGCAAATTTGGGGTCTAAGGAAAGAAAATGTGAAATGCAATTTTTTATAGTGAAAGGAATGAATGCATCTGACAGGTTAAGATTAAGGCTCTATGCACTAATGTGGCATCTTTCATTGTTACAGAATGATAAGAAAATAGAAAAATTGCATGTAGAAAGAGGAAGGTAGCAAATACATGAATTTCCTTCTTTTCAGATTCACTAGGGAGAACATACTCGATCTCAAGTACTGCTTATAGGCGGAAAATAAAATTCTTTAAAGCTGAGGTACTTTCAATTTTTCCCAAATCATTAGGACATCATGGTTGAACTCTTGGCCCTACTGAAGTCAGTGATAGATGAATGAGTGGAAAATACAGATCTAAAAGGAATTTATGTCTATTATCGCTAGTCCATTTCTCTCACATCATACTTTTAAATACTGTTATCATTTCAAGTCATGTCATTACATGATCCTTAGTAAAACATATTTGCACCTGTGAGGCAGTGCTTTTTATTTTCTTCTAATGCAAAAATTATGTAATAAATCTCAGCACGTCGGATTTATTAACAGCCCAATTTCTTCAGCTAGATGTGTCTGAATTTCTAGTTCCCAATTTCTCTGACCAGACTATTCCAGCTGGGCTGGTGGCTAGTTTTATTGTGTAGTGGACTGAGCAAAACCAGTAGTTATGGGGATACAAAGAGTGTGTCCAGTGAGAATGTTTGGTATTGTGTATAAATATTTGTAATAGGAGGATTTGGCATATTTCCAGCATCTGCAAAAAAAAAAAAAGTAGACTCCTCCTTTACTCCCAAAATATGCAAAGGGTTTATAGCCGAGAACAGAGAAATGTGGGAACTCCACAGCTTGACACATTGATCTGCTCCCAAATTGCCCTCCAATGCCTACGTGCTTTGGAACACCCTGTGCAAACTCCAACATTTGGATTAAGTATTTGTTAGCTCTTTTTATAATTAATAACAGAGCGGATTATTTTGCTCGTTATGTAGTTAGCTGTTTATTGGTCTAGATCCTCAGCTGGTGTTAATCAGCATAACTATTGATCGTGATAAAACTACCCAAACTATATTGGCCACAGTTATATATACTTGACTTTATGACTTTATGTCATTTTATAATAATATTGGAAATTACAAATAGAAACCTATGCTTAAATATTTATAGCCATATATTTAAATATAGAGTTTTGATTAGTACAATAAATTTTGCACAGAAATTAATTTTGAACTAGTTTGTGTAAGAACAAAATGTGATTCATTCTTTCAGCTGCTGCATTTTGTGCAAAAGTATTTAAAATTACTGAGAGGATTCTATTGTGGCATAATCCCATTGAAATTAATAGCTACATCATACGACAGTAACTAGCCAGCCAATGTATTTTTTTGGACATTTGGAAAATATCACAGGTTTTCTTAACCTTCCATTCAGTCAAAGTTCACATATAAATTTTGTTGTAACAGACTTTATTAAGATACATCCACTGTATTCTTTCCAGGAGTATTGAAAATTAAATTGTGTTAATTATTTATAACCTAAGGTTATAAACATACACCCTGGGAAAAATAGTCAACAGAGGGCCCAGAAAAGATACGAACATCTAACTGTAGGATTATTGCATTTGAGAAAATATAGCGGTACAAAGATCTCAGCAAAACTTGTGACATGAAAGCTTTGATGGAACGTGTAGTATATCCAAACATGCAGTTGCCATTGCAGTCAGTCCTCAATCCTGTCCCAGTTTAAGTGCTGGCTGTGCACACCTTTCAGATACACGAGTGAACCCACATATAGTGATGTCCTAGAATTCAGGGCAGACTTTTAAGGTTACTTAGATTCCTAACTCCTTACAAAACCAGAACACCAAAATACCTTTAAAAATTGACTATCTGTGCTCCTTAATGAGTGAGGAACTGCTGTGTAAACCTCCAGTTTCTTATGTAAAGATGTATGTCCTGGTCAAACTTCAAAAATGTTAGGAAATTCTGGATTTACATAGTTATTTCCAGTCATTGTGATGTAGTTTTTTTCCTTTGTGACTCTTTTTGGTGGTTATTGTGCAAGGATGTACGGTCTTACACCATAAAGACTGCAATAAAATAATGAATTTAATTTCACAGGCTACTTAAAACCAGTGTATGAATTTCTGTGACAGGCACTGTGAGAATGGAGTATCCCTGAGGAGAATCTCATTCAGTAATATGCGGGATTCCCTACCAAAAATCAACTACATCACAAAACATTTCTTCCAGCTTCTCAGCTCTCCTTCTATTTTTCATCCTCTGAGAGAGGGAAGAGCCTCAAGATGGTTAAGGCCATCTATAAACTGACAAAATGGGTAACCATGGGATATCTGAGGTAGCACTCTTATACGTCGCTATGATGGTGTGCTTTCCAAACGGTGATGGATTTACAGCTTAATGAACTGTATAAATGTTTAAATAAAATGAAAGCGTGTCCACCAGAGATACCTGTATCATGCTATCACAGATGAGTCTGATTAGTCACAAAGACCGAGAGGCATATTACTAGCAAACATGTATCCCTGTGCTTTAGTCACACAAGGATTTACTCTTCCAGCTGCTTTTAATGAGAGTTGCATGGCTACAGCTGGCTCTTGAAGATCTTGGTGTGGAACCAATAATTATAGAAGCCACTAGAGCTGATAAGTTAGAAGTGATGGGCTAGACACGGCTTTCCCTACTTGTAAGCAAGCTGCAATATTCTAACATAGAAATTATAAAATTGGTTTTAATTATGGTATAGGACAATGATCAAGAATGTTTAAATATACCAATAAAATAAACTCAGTTTTTAAGAGGTTTGTATAATCTTTCCATACAGTGTATATAAAATGTTTCTTATCCCATGAACTCCTTGTTTTTCAGGCTGCAACATGATATTTATACTTTCTTTAGAAACAGATTATCACCAAATTACTTAGGAATAGTTATAAAGCATTGTGCAGATTCCTCTTGGTGGTTGCCAGGCATTTCATTACATGGTCAACTTCTAGGCAGGTGGATCCTGGAGAATTTCACTGGGCCTGTCCACATGCAAAGAATTGCAACTTTTGAGGCTTATTATACACATGGGAACAGACTGTGGTTTTACACAGGGACACCTCACAGCGCTGTACATGGTGCTTTAGTATCAATATGGACACGTGTTGCTTTCACCTGTGTCACTTGAGGCTTTTTTCTGCTTCTTGATTTCTCATTATGCTACAGAAACGTTGAAATCCATTCACACATGAGACCTTTTGTAATCAGTCTGAGTACCATATTCAGGTACACTGATTTTAAACTCCGGGTTGAAAGCTGTGTCTGCTGTGGCTCCTGCAGAACAGTGGAATCACCCACTAGAAGAAATTCATTCTGCAAAAGGCAGAAAATTCTTGAGAACCGGCTCAAGCTTTTGTCTACATGTACAGCATTAGAGAAGCTCTATAAACAGAACTTCCCAAGGTAGATTCACTTTATACCTGCAAAAATCTCCTTCTGCCAGTGTAGTTTATACTAGTTCACGAAGTGGAAAACTATTCTGACTAAAGGACATTTTTTGACAGTAGGAATATTTGCTCTTATGATACAACCGAAATTAAAAGTCTTGTCTGACAGATGTACAGCTTCCAAAATGACTACACTTCTGTGAGCTGCTATTGGAACTGGGGAGCATTTCACAACTTTCCTCCCCGAGACATACTTTCTATGAAGTCTTTGTTGCCATTAATACTTAAGACTGTTTATCTGCTTATTTAAAATCAGAGGAAAGCAGAAGTCCTCAACTCCAACTCCTGCCCTCTGACATCTCTTTCCCCTTGGAGGAGGAGGGACATGGAGCAGAGGAAGCAGCTGACACAAATCATGTTCTGGTCTGAACTACTCAAAGCTCCTTGAATGTTATGAGAAGGGTTTTGGCAAGATTTATATAGAGCAGTAGGAACTGTGATATCCATAATATTAACTTTTCTCTTTGAGGAATCCATGGTCAACCTGGTACAGATGTCTTCACCTTTTAAACAGACAGCCATTTAATTTCTTCAACTTGCATTTTTTTAACTCATTGTTAAATGAGTTAAATCACAGTCAAAATCTGACCCTTCCTGATACCAGAGTATCAGAAATGGTTTAGGAGCAGTCTGGTTTAACCAGTCTTCATACAATAACAAACTTTCATAATGGAGCAAAGAGCTTTCCTTTATTCCCCCCATCTCTCTTCTCCTCTCCTCTCCTCTCCTCTCCTCTCCTCTCCTCTCCTCTCCTCTCCTCTCCTCTCCTCTCCTCTCCTCTCCTCTCCTCTCCTCTCCTCTCCTCTCCTCTCCTCTCCTCTCCTCTCCTCTCCTCTCCTCTCCTCTCCTCTCCTCTCCTCTCCTTCACTACAAATTCTGTTTCATCTCTCTAAATTTTGACACAACTTACCCACCATATATGTTGTTAGGGCCCTGGTTAGAGCTGTATTTCATACTACTGTCACATAAGAAGCTGAACTGCTAAGTATGGCAGCCACACTTCAGTTGGCATGCTTTGAACATGTGATTGCCATCATTTCACATAAAGCCAGGCAATCAGCAGGAGTTCTAATCATTACTAGATAGTTTATTTTCACACTATTTTTCATATAGTGCATTATTTTGGAATTCATATTGCTGAATGAGTTAGCAAAGATTAAATTAGACAACTTAATGATAATCAAGACATTGTGCTGACTGTAGAAGAAGTAATTTGATTCTTTGAGAATTTGGTGAGGGGGAGGGAAAAACAACTAAAATTTTAAAGTAATTCTGAGACTGGGGGAGGCTGAAGTGTTGGAATTAAACAGGAAGAACTGGCAACTTAGAGACCTAACTAGCTGAAAATGGATTAATTGAAAGAACGAAGGGAAAGTTTGAAAATTAAAATTGAAAATGGCTTGTTTTTTAAAATTAAAAAGCAAAGGTAAAATAAAATGTTTAGTTCTCATGAAAGCACAAGCAGCCTAGGCTGATCATGAATGTAGGTATAGTAAACATAAAGTTAGTAAAAATTAGCAACAAGATCAATAGAAGTAATGGAATGGAAAAAAGCCCGAGTGGAGGAATTACAAGACCCCATTTTAATGTTAGTGCTTTAAAGGAAGCTCTAGCTGCCTGTCAGAGCCCTACTGGAATCAATGGGTTACTGTATGGGTGTGGATATCAACCAGTTCTGTGCAGTTTGCAGGCTCTTGGCTAAGATGTGAAGCTATCATCACCTTAACCACTGTGCTTGTATGTTATATCACATTTCCCCATCTGGATTCTGTTTTTTTTTTTTTTTTTTTGTCTCTTATGCTAGCAGCCTCCTTGGAGCAGAGACTATGTCTATGTCTTCTGAATATTCAACACAGCACAATGAAATCTTGATCCTGAGTGCAACTTAGAAGAGTAATAACTGTTTTTAATGATATCAGATGAAAAATATGCAAAAGGAAAGAAGAACTCAATTGCAAGTAATGTTGGACTGTCCCAGTACAATTTAAGGGTCATTTTATTCATTCTACTGGATATTTACATGCGCTGCCAACATTTGTGAAGGTTTATGAGAAATCCAAATATTTCAAAAATGGTACTGGAGTGTCTGAAAATACATACAAAGGTTTTAATACACATTACTCGCTCTGTACAGGACAACTAATTTCCACTTCTTCAAAAAGTTTTAATCAATCTACAACGGGACAGAGGTGATGCTGTGTGAATCAGGTCCCTCCTCACAGAGAACTGACTGTGGGTCGGTGACCAGTGTAAAATCTTTGTGTGCAGTCCGTAGTCTACATCCTTGGAACAGGTTCTTAGGAATACTAAGAACTGTGGATATGTTTCAGAAAACCAGAACTGGCTTGTAGTCATGTCACTATTCCCAATTGCTAACAGGGATTATTTTCAGCATCCTGAAGATGTGTGGTGACCAAGCTAAGACCCATTTAAGGACGTTGGGAACAGGCATTTTTAAAAATGACTCATAAACACTAGTGACTTTTGAAAACATGTCATGAATTTTGACAAAATATGACATAATTCTGAATCGTTATATGGATCTCTGCAGAAACTTCTTTTCTTGTGTAAACAATAGCAATATTTACATCACCATTCACCCTTGGACATTGGCACTGTTTTTTGGCATTGAACATCACCTATTGATATGCATGACAGAATAAAAGCCCTGTAGGAAGTGAATGGAAGATATTTAGTTAAAACCACAAGGAATAAGAGAGAGAGCATCCGTCTTAAATATGGAACAACGTGCTTACAGGAATCCTATAATTATATTAATTCCTCATTTATGACTACATCTTTTTCACTTTGATGTCAACAACAAAAGGTTGATTGAATTAATAGGCATGAAGGTAAATGTTATCTCAACACTATCTGCACCACTTTTATGATTTTACTGAGTCTGTAAATTTAAATGCTGTCATAAGAAAAGTAGTGTCTAAGAAACAGGCAGTGGGAAGTCCTTTCTGAATTGTGCAGCAGCAGTGGGCTTGGGTCAGCAGAGAAACCTGATGCTGAGCTATATCTAAGAGGCACAATTGTGACTTCTCCACCCAACCCCTCACTTTTTTGTTGTACAGCTGTACTAATACTGCCATCTCTCTTCAGATTGCTACATCTGGAGAAAGGCACAAGATAGCTTTGCTTTGATTTAAAACATAAATATCAGTTTTTAAGGTACATCACAAGGGCACAATACATAGTGACTCAACAATGTATAAATTATGAGATCATGATATTTCTGTCATTCAAGACATGGTACACAGGTAATCCTAGAAAGCTGAAGATTGACAAAAAACATATGGGTAACTCTTAAAACTGTTTGTTATTAACAGGAGAAACATGGTAAGCCACTGGGGAGACCTGACTGAATTTACATTTTTGCAGAATTGTTGAAGACATGTATCCAGACACAGTGAGGCAAAACCTTACATGCATAGTTGTCTAAAATTGACACATTGACTAAAATTTTCAAATGTTTAAGATTAAAATTTGGTCTCAAAGTGGCATTGGGTTTCCTAATTATGCATGGCTATGTACCCAATACTCATAATTCTTTGCTGAAGTCAGAGCATCCAGTTGGTCACAGCCTGTGAAGAATCAAGCAATTTTATTTGGAAGCCTAAGTTTGGATTTGGGCATATATGATAGGGTTTATTTTCCTTCTATGTTCCTTTGTTTGAGAAGTTAAGTACTCTAATTTATATTGTAACAAAATTTGGCTTTTATGTTTAAAAACATTAATCCTATTTGGAGAGGTCACTATAGAAATTGAGTCCAGAAGAAGTAACATCAAAGCACTGGCCAACCAGGGGTCTTCTCACAGGGAGCTGTAATTTTGTTCTAGTTAGACTCACACATGATATTATCCAAGTTACTATCAATAAGAAATTCTATACTTCAATTAACTGTGCTTCTTGATGACGGAGTCTGATTTGTCTAATATAATACCAGGGGGAAAAACTTAATGAGTCTACCTACAGCTTTACACGTTGACTTCTACAAGGGATTTTCATGATAAAGGAGTAAGAGCTGTGGCCCACACAGGACAAATTATACTACATCACATATGGAAATCCAAAGTAACTCTGCGTTTTCCTGGACTTGGTTCAAATTCACTGTGGTCCACATATGAATAGCAGAACTTGATAATAGCTGAACTGTGACAGGAAACACAATTGGTTCTGTGAGTGCTAATAGGCATGAAGCAATGGGACAGGCCAATGCATCCATGTCATCAGCTCTGTGGTCCTGAGTGAAAGTCCCCAGCCACCTTCCGCCTGCACAGCTACCAGGCTGATGTGATCATTTCTGAGGCATCTTTGCATATGGAGAATGCTGGAATGCTGGTAATGATTTTTTTTTTTTTTAATATTGAAGAGCGATAAATTATTGATATCAGTTTTGTAGAAAGGAGTATGATCACTTATAGACTGAGTGACAACATCAAGATTCAATTCTGCACGAACTGTGGAAGGTCTGTGTGCTAGGGGCCCATCTGCCTTCAACAACTGTCATGTTAGATTGACAGAAGGAGAATTTCTATCCTCATTTTTCACTCTTCACATCCTTAAGCCATCATGCTAATCCACTGTACTATTGTAGGTGTTGTATAGCAGAAAAGGCAAGTCACTGCAGAGTGGGCTTAAAGGCAGCACAAATGAACTCTGTAGTACGAATGATCCCTGTGGACATCTGGGTGTTTGTGTTTCTGGAATCAAGGCTACAGATCTCTTTATCTTGGTGCATAGCGATTTGAATGGGGGCAAAGCAGGCTTGATAATGGCTCCAGTAATGTTCTCAGAAGATGTGATCCATGCACTGTGGCACAAGGTTTGTCCAAAGGGTGGAGAAGCCCTACCTACCCTGAGCATCCCATCACCCTTTGTCTTCTGAGGTGACAAAGCAAGGGTGACTGACTATTAGGGTTCGGAGTAATGTGAGCATTTCTCTGCACATGTGAGAGAACTGATGGGACTGTTGTAGTTCTGAAATAGCAGAATTCATGATAAGGAACTGAAATCTTCCATTCCTCACAAAAGCACATTGAGCCCACATACCATTTTACATTGAAGACTGTTGAAATTTCATAAAAAAGATTTTTGCATCTAATTGTCTAAATCTCCATATCAGGACACATCTTTTTCCCAATTATGCAAACATTCAGGTAGATTTATAATAGGCGCATTATAAAAAGTGGAAATAGGTAGTAAAGATTATATTGATGTGCATAAGATAGAAGACAACAACACATGGAGAAAGAAGATATACGACTGGCTGGGAGCACTGCAAGCTAACACTTTGCTAACTTCCCACATGTGTATATCACATAAGCAGCTGAAAATATTTAATGGTGAAGGCTCACACATCTACAGTGTGTTTGGTTTTGGGGGAAGCTTATGCAGCTGTTATGGATTTAAGTATTATTTTCTTTTCCTGTTGGTGATACTGAAGCACAATAAAGTACCTATACCTGAGAGGTTATATACTAAAGGCAGAATGCAATGAAGCACAACAATGGAAGCTAAGATGAGGATGAGGAAAACCACTGCATTCTCTGAGAACTTAGATTTGGATTACAACTTACTCTCTCTGGGACTTTACTTAATGACTTGCTTGGAGTAGTTTCCCAAAGTGGACTACCTAGATAAATAACTGAATTTACAACAACTGTTAGGAAGAGACATAAAATAAGTTTTGTGTACCAAAATTTTCAAATGTGTTATCTCTGTTTCCTTATTGTTTTTATTTTTATTTTTTTAAATAAGAATGGTTAAAGAATAATTTTTGGTACTTATGATGCTTCCAGTGTCCCTAGAGCTTTCTTACTATAGTCTTTATTTTCCATACAATCAGAATCTAATTTATTTATATAAAAGCATCCTCCATAAAAAGTAGTGCAAAATGCTTTGGAGAGAGATAAAGAAAAGGAGTGTTCTTCTTAGATTGCCACAGTGACTCTCAAAGAGGCAAAAATGAAAAACAATTTCTGAGGATAGAGTAGCATGAGCATAAGAAAATCAGAAATAAAGATGAAATAGCAAAACAACTGTTCTCTAAACCTCAATCTCAGGGCTAGAGAAGTGAAAGCGACAGGAAAAGAAACGAAAGGAAATGAGTTGTGTAACTGAAAAAAAAAAAAAAACCACCAAAAAACACAAAGGGAAAGTGAACTGGAAAGTTTTCAGATGAGATTTAAGAACAAAAATGTTTCTGAGGGAGATAAGGCAGAAGTGTGAAAAATGGAAAGAACATCCATGTGGTGTAGGAATTACAAAAGAAAGAAGAGTGGCTTAATTTATAGTCAGCCAGTCAAGGATCTGGAAAACCTGGGTGCAGCTGTCTGTGTGCTCTTGGTCTCTCTGGACATTTTTCACCTGTAAAATGAAAAGCAGAAGGTGAGATGATAAGGCGTAAGGGTCTGAATACAAGAGGTTTCTGAGAGAAAAGGCTTGAAAGAACTGTGGAGCAGTTGAACAGAAGTCAATGAAAGTTGGGTGTGGCCACAGTCCTGTTGATGCTCTCTGTGAGATTCAAATGATGAGGTGTTATTTTAATTGGCAAATTAAAATAGCAAAACACAAGTAGTAGGAAGTGGCTGTGACCAGGCCAACAGAGGGAATACAGGAGGGTGGAAAAGCAGAGCTGAGTTTTTAAAATTACATATTGTAATAGTGAAGATTAACAATGAGGTGCCCTCAAGGGAGAATGGGGAACAATGCATTTTAATGAAGATGAAAACTTTCTTCAAGTTAGAAACAGGGGAGCTGGACAGATAACTTTTGTACCACAAACACCAAGCCAAGTGTAGCTTGAACAATGTCACCTCTTACCATCTTTCTCCACAATGTATTTTTCCACAGAGAAAGAAATTCTGTCTGTAGAGATGCTTTGCAAGGAAGGTGCCCCACTGGTGTTGGCTGAACACAAAAGGATGATGCTGGGGAGCGGTGCACCTGGGATAGGCAGAATTTTTGTTCCTCCTGTCAGGAGGAGGAAATGATGAATAGCAACTGGGGAGCACTGATGGACAGCTCTGCGTCTCCCTTCCTCCCTCTCTCCTGTGCTCTGTCATGCCCCAGCTGCTGGTGCTTGCAGCAGACCCTGCCAGCTGCCTGGGGTACAAGGCTGTGTTATAACTTTGTAATATATGAAATTGTGATGTTGTTTGTACCACATATATAGTGAGGAAATAGCATTCTGCTGCAAGACCTTGAAATGGTCGGTATGTGATACCAAAAGCCGTTGTTAGTGCAAAAGAACTAAAGAGGAGTGAAGGCCTTGTGATATGAACATCAGCATGCATTCTTTGAAGAGCAGTGTCTTTTAATATCACTGCTCAAGCTATACCTGTGCTGTATCCACTCATTACAACAGATTTTAGCCTCAGCTGCCACCCAAATGCTACCTAGTAATTTAAAATCTGCTGCACTCAGATAATTCCAACATCATTCATGTGTGTTGGATCTTTTCCGAGGACCTTTCAAACTTGTGTTGCCTGAGATAGCCCCACAGTTGCTACTTTAACCTTCCTGATATTTTACAACCATCTTATTCCTCTTGAACCTTCTCCTCTTCTCTTCTGCTTTACATTTTGTTTTACCTAAAACCCTGACGTGGATCAAGTTTAGTGGAGCTCATGAAATTTGGAGGTGAGAAAGAAATGGGACAGTTATTTCTGTGTCACCACTTCGTCCATACTTTTTGAATGAATCCATACAGTGACACTTGAATGAAAGCCTAAATAAATTCTTGTTCATAACTGCATGGAACCAAAGAGGAACAAAGGAGCTACGTTCTAATCTTTATGTGTCAGAAGAAAGAACTTGTTGCTGCTTGATCAATTCCTTGTCCTTCACTAGTACTTGAGATCCTCTTTTTGCTGAAAGAGCATGCAATGTTGCAGTGCAGGGTTGTTTTATATTTCCTGACTTTTAACACTTTTTTTTTTTTTCTCAGAGATTTAAAGGAGTTAATATGGGAACCAGTTTTTGTCTTGCTTTGGCTTTTAAATAGCAGTGTCTCTTTATTTCTCATTTAGTAAGCCTCAATTACTTGTTTGTAAAAAATCATTTGGTAACAGGATTAATTCATCCTTCATGTAACTACACTGCAAGACAATAATGTTACACAAGAGATGAATTTGCCAAATATATAACTCTTGTAGGGACAAAAGGAATTCTTCCTAGGGCTGTGTGAAAGGTTTATGATACATGCCTGATACAGCATATTGCTACAAATTTGAACATTAGAACACATTTGCTTTTCTTCAAAATTACTTAGTGTGAAACCAGGCCCAAGTGTTAGACCACTGAGCCTAGGTTTAAGAAAAAATGATTTAATTATGCCTGCTTTGATCATGTGTAAAGCTTTACTTGCTCCTAGGAAGTGCTTCTTGACAGTTGTGTTGTAATACAATGTTGGGTAAATCCATGCAAATGCAAGAGGAGTGTTCAGTAGGTCCCTCTGAGGTGGTGGTGATTGATTCTGTATGGTTCTCAGGGGCTCAGCAAGCAGTGGCATCTCCTTCTGCTCTCATATGATGGTCTTTAGTATAATGCCTGACTGTTTTCCCTTAATACGTTAAACAGCGCTAATCACATCCATAGCATGTTCTTCTTTCTCCTCTTCTTCGGGAGAGGGACATGTAAGGAGGTGTCTTATACTTTTTTTAGGTTCTTTTTAACTTTGTGAACCCACATGTACTTACGGTATTATGTGCAGTGCAGTGTCTCCTTAAACTCAAGTCCTCACTTCAGCCAACAGCAAGTGTGAATGTGTAAGTTTGGTTTGCGTGTCAAGCACTAGAAAGAGCACTAACCTATGACTCAGGACCCAGGATTCCTAATCCTGCTGCATGGACCAAGGTAAATCACTTGACCCAGATTCCCAGAAATAGATAAGCACCTAAGATCTTCTTTACATGCTGACGTCCAGGACAGATTTATCGGGAGTGCTGAATGCAACTTAGAAGCAACCACGTGATGAAGTTGCAGATGGGTGACTGGGCAGGTTTCTGCTATATCTTTGCTTCACCCGTGTCCACCATTTCATCTCCATTCAATAGATATCAAAGATAATGCTGCAAAGGGCACCAACAATTGTGCTGTGCATATGAAAAATGTAGGAGACTGCTAAGGAGAAGGAAAATCAAATATAGGAATGCAGCCACAGGAGAACATTTATGGCTGAGTACAAGAAAGCGCCAGGGCAGATAATGAACGTAACCACACGTCATCTGTTAGCCTCCACACTCAGATGGGTGTGTGTGTGCAGCTCCCTGCCCCGAGGGACAAGTGTGGGTGGCCACTTGCAGCCACCCACAATATTGGGAACAATAAAACATCATCATAAGGAGGAGAAAGGCAGCTTTCTGTTCACATCACATCCATGGGTCTCTGAAGAACTACCTGTATGCCTTAATAACACCCTGCTTCTTTCTGTCTCATAGAGGAAGGGCAGTATGTGTGTTTGTGGAGGTGTCCTGCAAAGTGGTGAAAGTATTCAGAATTCCTTGATGGGCAGGAGAAGCCTGGCACTTTGCAAGATTGAGTCCAGGCTAAAAAAAACTCATGCATTTCATGAGTAGGTCTGGAGGGGATACAGATGACTGACTCTTCCGGCACTAGCTTTCATACATGGTCGTAGAGTATCCTGGAATCCATGAATCTGAGATGTTACTGACATCTGTATGTGTAGAATCACGATGCTGCAGGCCCAAAGTATGTATTTAGACTGCATCTACAAACCTAGCAGAAAAACATTAAATCAGCAAAATGAAAAAAAAACCACAAACAAAAATGAGACATAAAAACGAGTTGGCTACTCTAAAACACAGATACAGTAATTATTTCAGTCTTTTGCTTAGGGGTGTACCAACTGTTTACAATTTACTGTTTGGCAAGCTGGGTGTTCTCATTTCCCTCATGGTTCAGGAGTCAAAAACATATGCTACCTTTAGTAATGAACTCTTCTAAGATTTGAAACTATCCATATTCATGTCACAAGAAATGTTTACACAAGAGCAAAATGCTCCAACATCAAAATAAATCAGTAACATCTCAGAGTTTATATTTCCATATGCTTCTTTGGCATAATAAAGCAGGCGAAGGGCTGCTGTTATAAAATGGAGTTTAATTAAAAACAAAAGAAAAAAAACTTTATCAGAAATCACGACCATCCAAGAATCATGCAGAATAATGCACGGTTTCAACATATTCTAAAGATTTATAATCTATCAATAGAAATAAGAAAATGTAATATAATCACATTCTCTACACACCTTGCATATTTTCCATCTTCTATGCATAAATTATACATTCATTTTCATAATTATAGTAACATTCTAGTTTTCACATAAACTGCTATTACTCCTGGGTACCAGTAAGTTTACATCTACCAAGGCTACACGCTAATTACATTTTCTTTTTTAATGTTATCTATTTATCAAATTTAGTTTCTTAATGGAAATTAATAGACTAGGTCTCTGCAGTAAAAAAAAAAAAATAATAATCAGCTACAACATAGCAGTTTGAATATGTTTTTTTCAGCTTTCATCTTATTTAGGCTTCAGGGCTTTGTGTATCACGCTGGTGGTGATGGTGTATGAAATGGGTGATATGATTTAAGAGCAGGAGATGGTAGGGAAGGAGTTAATCTTCTCCCTTTTGCTAGAGGAAGGGCCACAGCTGCCTGAACTGAGCAGGGGGATTTTCAGGGTAGCCAGCTGTGGGGATTTAATTGTTTCACCCACCAGTCTATAAAGGGGGGGTACCACAGGGTAGCTCTAAATCCTGTTGTGATTCAGGAAGGAGGAGGAGGAGGTAATTTGGAGGTGGGTATTGTAGCTGTAAGAAGACCTGGACAGGAGTGATTAGCTGAAAGGAATAAATGCTTAATATTCTTGTTGTCTTCTGAATGTCAAGTGAGGAAAGGGAGGTCTTATGTTTCTTCCTCTTCCTGTTCTACTTTATTTTTCTAAGTTTTAATGGAGCCTCTTGTCTGATATTTGGTTGTAAGGCCAAAGTAGCCGTGTAACTGATGGAAGGGAGATCACTAGGTGGAAGGTGTGCTTCAGTCAACACAGCAGATGAAGACCAATGGATGGGTGTGGGCAGGAGGCTGTGAGAAATCTGTTTATACATACAGAAGAGTGAGCTCCAAAGTCTACTAAGAAGACCTGTCTTTCTGATCTGCTGTGTACCACCTTTTAGCATGCTTTTCAGGTGAAAGCGGTTTATATATTACAGAGGATTTCTTGCTTTCCCTGGAAGCTTCAATGCTTTTAACACCAGCATTTATCAGTGCTTGGCTTGCCCTTAGGGTGGGTTTCCCTCTTCGTTGTTTATCACTGAATCAGAGTATTATTGTCAGAAATCTGTGCAACTTGCTCTATAGGGATAGAGTTAGCTTCCCTAAGAGTTAGCTTTGACTGCAGTGATTTGAGCCTCAATGTGTTTTTCTCCTCCTCATGTTTGATGGGTTGTTTTTATCTGCTTCAGGATTTTCCAAGTTTTAGCATGATAATTTAACTGAGGAAACAGGATTTGGTCAGGGTAAGAAGTTGTGAATGAATGTGAAATGCTAATACCAAGAAGCACCTTGTTTTAAATATCAAAGTATATTTACTTGCTACATATTCTACTCTTCCTATACTTTAGAAATGGTCTGCGTACTTCAGCCATTACTTACATCCACCCATTTCTCCTCTGCCAATAGGCTTTCTATTGCTGAAATGTGAATCAGCTTCTTACCATGTTCCAGAGAGGGGATGTCATAGGTTCATACATCTATGCTGGTCTAAATAACTTGTTGTTTTGAGGAAGGATTGTTCATGGTTAATGCCATTCTTGTTTTGCACCTCATTCTGGCAGTTATACAAGTAATAAGGGCCTCTGGGATGCTTTGCACAAGCCTAGAAAAGAGCCATAGGGTCACGTGTGTGTTCTGCAAGGCATTCAGATGTTGCTGCAATATGTGTCACGTTTGAACAGCTTCCAGGTAGCACCTCCTTTAGCATTGCAGGTGTCTTCTCCTAACTTAATGGAGTGTGGATTGCAGTTAACGTGTTCATTTTCTCAAAGCAACACACTCCAAGAATGTTCTAAATGTGGGTAGTGTATCAAGAAAGAACATAAGTTTGCTGTTAGTAGTATTTTGAAACATTTTACAAAGTTTTCTCTTGCTCATAGCAAGTCCTGCTTCTGTAGAGTCAATGTGTTGAAAGTTTCTTGGTCACTTTTTTCTCCCTCAGATTGGAAAACTTCAGATCTCTTTTGCCCTCATTAAGCTCAGCTATTGCATATGAAGTATTCTGTATTCAGAATGCTCAGCAAAGTGTTAAATCATTGACACAGGAGAAGTTCCGAGTGTTGTGAGTGCTGTACGCTAGCCAAAGTCTCATCTCATGAAATCTGTTCCAGACTCTGTCTGTAATTTATCACCGGATTATTCTTTATTAATCCCTGACAGGGGGCCTTGCTGAAGCACATGACAAGGAAGAAGATGGTACTTGTTCACTTAAGTGGCAAACAATGTTTGGAAGTGATGTGGCAGTTGCTGGAGACCTGTATTTGCTTTTTGGCCAAGGCTTCCAAAGAGGTCACTGACAGCACCTTGCTACACTGCAGTCTCTGGGGTATGTTTGAAGATGCAGGGTAAGCAGAGGCTCACAGCCCTTCAGCTTCCACTCAGAGCCAAGGGATTGTTCACCTAGATTCAGTGTGTTTCTGAATCATCCCAGGCATAATCCATTATGAAATTGAGAGAATGCCAGTCAGCCTTAAACTGTGTAAAACCCAAATTGGATCTAACATACAGGAATGATTTAGATAAGCAGTCTTGTACATGTGAGATTATCTCTAAACCGACTTATATTTTGAGTTTGCCTCCTGCTATTAAAATCTTAGTTGCCCTTGGATCACAGCACAACCTGAAGAAGTACCATCCTCTCTTCTCTTGTGATTACACTTCTACAAGAGATGGCATTGCACGGGAACATGAAGTTTTTTGTCTGCTTTTGTTATATTGTTCAGAAGTTACTTTAAAAAAAGCCACTGCACAGCTCAGGCAAAGAGCTGTTCTAACATTATTCTTTTTCCAACAGTGGCCAGAATTAGATGTCAAGGGACGATTATACAGTATGCACAAGGCAAACGTCTAAAATCTTTCCACAGAGTATTCTTTTAGTCTTTTAAAAGTCCTAAGCCAGAATACTTAGACCACTGTGGTTTTTCTAGTTCCTAACCCTCTCTAGGTATTTTTTCCAAGTATTTCCTAAGCCTATGCTTGAGGTCTGGTAAAATTTTTGCTTCTATCACCTCTTTTGTCAATGACTTAAGAAATTCTGCTACATATGAATGAAGAACTGCTTGTTTGTTTTGAACTTGGATCAGCTAGCTTCCCTTGATGGCCCTCACTTTCTGTATTGAAAGAGGCAATGAGCAATGAATCTCTGAATTGCTCTCTTGGCCACTCATAGTTTTGAGGCCCTCCATGTTTTTTTTTTTTCTTTTCTCCCAATGCTGTCTCTTTTCCAGAATGAAAAGTCTTAGCTTATTCAGTTTTTTTCTTGCATGGAAACAACTCTTCCATTTCCAAGACATTTTTTGAGGTGTAAGGCTTAGAATTAAACATTTTACAAAGTGTAGAAGAATGGAAATAAACAGGGAAATAGTATGTTGGCTGTCCTGCTTCATTCTTAATTGTTTCTAACATGAAAATTATCTTTAAAAGCATTAACAAGCACTAGCTGATATTTTCATGAAAATCTCATAACTCCAGTTTGTAATTTCTTTATGAAAATTATGAAAGAGTTAATTATTTTATATATTGAGTAAATGTTTTTTTTTTTTAACATGCATGTTACTTTATCTAAGTTGTATTAGCAATGCCATTCTCCCTAGTTATTGGTTACTTCTGCCTGACATTGATTTTTTGTCTTTCATTTTCAGCATATTTCATAAGTTCATTAATTCCATAATTGTTTTAAACTCCCTATCAAGCTCAGTACTCACACACAGAAAAAGCCTCTATCCTTCTGCAGTATACCCTCCATCTTTTTTTCTGAGCTTTGAAGAGAATTTTTTAATAGAAATAATTCAGTGAAAAGGAGTAGTTGGTGCTCAAGATCTGGAACAGATTTTCTGTGTAAAAGTGACAGCATTTAACAAAAGTCATGAGAGAAGGTTATGAAGAAGCATTAGGAAGAGCAGTGTGAGAAGAGCACAGTCAGCGGGAGGTTCACTGTGAGGAAAGGAGGGTTGACACAGGAAGGACTGGTAGAGTGTGGTGCCTTGAAGTGAAGATGAAATATGCTAACATAAAAAAAGGTGAAGGGGAAGCCATTGAAGGAACTTGAAGGGGAATTTGTGTGCTGAGAAGTGGAAAAAATTAGGTAATAGCTCTTAGTTGTCTCAGGAAAGGCAGATATAGGATAATTTTCCAGGTATTTTCCAAGTCTTCCATAGTGCAGACAAGAATATAAAAATGTGGCTCTAAAACATAGTGCATATCTTGTGTGAAGTTCTTCATGGTTATTGTGATACTAACGCTGAAGGGTTTTGTGCTTACGTTCAGCTGTGGAAATCTGAAGACACCTACAAAATGTCACCTGCTGGAAATGACGAGGACTTAAGAGAGTCCATCCAACAAACTAGACACTGCTGGTTGATTCAGAAAACATCCAACAGTATTTATGGAAGAATTGTAGTGAGCTTTTTCTGTCTTTTTTTATGCTGAGGGTAGATCAGAACTGGTCCTCATCTTTGTCATTCATTACAAATGTACTGTGGAGGAGCTTTCTCCCTCTCTACTGGAGAAAGCTCTAGGAGAGACTTCCCTGACTTCAATTATTTCCTTTGTGATACTTGGCTCAAACCCCGTGTACAGGGGGCTTATCTTAGCCCTCGTTCTGATTTGATGATTCCCAGTTATGCTTTCTTTTAAAGAAGTTAAAGGGTGTCTGAGATTCTCAGCTAGTGTATACTGATGAAGACCTGTAAGCACGTACTTTATGGTATCTGCATCTTGGTTCCTCTGTTAGAGAAAGTGGGAATGATGGCACCACCTGTAAAATGCTTTGATGAAAAATGCATGCAAGAAGTTAGCTGGAAAAAAAATCTGTCATGATAATAAAGTACTGATAATATCCATGAGCATTCCAGGATATTCCATTTTACCTATTGAAAATGGGCAAAGATTTGCGGTGGAAAGAAAGAAAAGAACAATTCCAAGTCTGGTCATTCCTCCTTGATAATGATGTATGAAGAACTAGACTTTTTGTCAAGATATAATAGGAGAAAAGGCATATTTTCATCACATGGACAGGATACAAGTCAATGTACTGAGGTATTAGTGAAAAGGTGTGTATTCAGTATGATGGTGTGTATTCAGAGCTCTTGCTTTTGTTTTGGTATTCTTCCTCAGAAAAGAATGGAACATCTGTGAGGCCAATGAAACTTTTTAAAAGGATTTGAACCACTAGAATGATAGTGTCAATGTTATTCAACTAGTTGCCTTGATCGATCATATATCGATTGACTGGTGAGATGTGAATAAAAGACATTAAATTATTCTATATTCACATTTTGGTAAACCTTTGTTTGGAATAAGAAATGTTTGCTAGGGAAGAATTTTATCTTTCCATAGAAAATAGAATAGCTATTTTGCACGTAATACTGTTAGCACTCCCATTAAATGCTGATTGTATTATATACACAGTACTCTAAAAAATAAAGATACTTTACAGATTATGTCTCTTGCAATATTACTTCTAGAAATGGCACAGAAAATACCAGAGCTTTACATTTAAAATAAAACATCAAGAGACTGCATGAATAATTGTGAATGTGGTAAAAAGGGAGTCGAGTTGAAGAAAAGGAGTATTTCATTAAATACTGTAAGCCTGTAACTCATACATGCTGTATTAGCACAGTGTACATTTATCTGTATTGATGGGGCACTCCGACCAGAGTGTTTGCATTTGGCAGCCTTTAGAAAGCATGTGTGGCATTAGGTCTTAACCTTATCACTGTTATTTTAATGATGTTTTCATGTTTAATTTCACTGTAAATCATGTTAACAGAATTTTGACTGCGATGTCAGAGCTTAAAAACTGAGCTGAAGTTATTTCACAAGCTGAGAATTTGTCTAGCCTGTGATGTTTAGTCAATATGATCCACTCAAGTGTGGAGCTGTCAGAAAGGACACCAGTGGATGGTGCTTAATCTGCTCAGTTCTGAAGGGAACATGGACTCTTAGGATGAAGTCAAATTTTTGATCTATCTCGGTTTCAGTTAAGTAGCCAATTTATGGATTTAAGGGCATTAAGGAAGTCACAATGGTTAGTCAGATATCCATGTAGTATTTATTTTTGCTGTATGGGAAATGATTTTTTTTTTCAGTTTAGTTCACTCAACAGTCTCATACAGAGCTGGGTAAATATGTCAAAAACTACATTGGCAAGTCTCGGTTCAGATAAACCCTGTATATCCACATCAGCAGTCATGAGGCTTTTCTATTTGCTTACTTTCAAGAGGCATTCACACATCCAGTTCCTGTGTAGTCCCCTGTATGTAAATCCAGAATGACTGTGGCTTTCAGCTGGATGTTGTAGGTACAAGGCCACATTATGCCCTGGAATCTCTGCTGATGTGCTCCCTCCCGCTTTCCCAGGTGACTTCAAATAAAATGTCTTCATGGGGAAATGTGGAGAGTTCCACAGTCATGGTGATGACCAGGTTTTGAGCTAAATCTCTGGCACTGTCTTCTCTTGGTGCTCTGTTTAAAAATTATCACTTCTACAACGCTGTAATTTCTCATGAAAGTATTGTATTGAAAATTTAACTCAGTGAATTTTTTAAATTTAATTCCTAAACATTATTATAAGACTTTAAAATAAAATTTAGAATGGCCAGGAAAAGTTCTCATTTCTGGCCATATAAGATTTTGGTTTTTATTTTACATGGTGTTGTCTATGGAAAAAGTATGTGTTCTTAATCTGTGCTTTCTTTCTTTTTTTTTCCAGGGAGAAAAAAGTAGAACACTTGCAGTAATTTATTTTCTCTTCTCATTTTGTTAATGATATCTTTTTGAAGGCTATGCAGTAATTACTGCCCACAGAGGTACACACTGAAATAAATTAATGACCAATGACCAATAATCATTATAGATGTAATTATCCATCATGAAATATAAACAAAAATAGGCGCTAGGAACAGTGTTGGAAGCTTAAAACAAATGGCACTGAAAAGTGGTGTTGTTAAACAATACTAACGTTATTTTAGCTGTTGATCAGAAAAACATAGTGAGTTCTCATTTAATCATATATTATGGAATATTGGTAATTTTTCATTTAGTTAAAATTTTTTTTTCAACAGGCTGTTAAATAGACAGGTTAACAAACGTATACAAGCTGTGATTACTTTTGAGGAATTCTCCTTTAGGTTTGTTACAGTCTGTTATCTGTTTTTATTTTACAAGTGAATTTGTAAGGAAGTGATTATGAAAAGCTCAAACCAAAACTTTCTGTTCAGTTCTAGATGTAAGACAAAATACTACAGATCAGACAAACTAACCTCACCCACATCTGTACAGTTTTGTACTGACTTTACGTAAATAACCAACGGGCTTAATGATGGCGTGTCTCCAGCAGACTAACATTTTTTTTTGTATAAAACCATGCACAATGCTTTAAACTTCCAATTTAATAAAGTAAGACCTTACTTTTTGTTTGGTGGAAAAATTATTTTTAAAAATTGGAAAAAAAAAATCAGTAACTTAAAAAAAAATCTTAACTGAGGGCCTGATTTTTTTTTTTAGCTTTTTTTTTCCCAAACATCATAGTTACATGTAAGTATTCCTGAACTCAATAATGTCATTTTTCCTGAACAAGAGGAGACATCTTAAGCATCTTAAATATTTGACCTTTTGGCTTTACAAAACACGTTTTCACTTTGGCAAACTGTAATATGCAATATAGTTTGGGTTAACATCCATCCTGTCCTTACCCTTCTCAGAATGTACTGATTTAAGGGAATATGGCTTCTGAAAATAAGATCACCTAGAGGATTTTGCAGCTCTTCACACTATACAGCAACGGGAAGTGTAAAAATAGCCCTTTCCTTAAGTCTTTAATACTCTCCTTTAAAAACAAAAACATACCAACAAAAAACATGGCATTTGGAGGTATGTGTAAAGGAAGAGATGACTACCATGACCTGAGACCTGAATGTGCTTAGATTTGTACAGATTGATGGATTTAATTCTACTTGGACTCTTGTTAAGATATAGTAACACACAGTGGGTTAGATTCTGATTTTTTTTCTGTCCAAGTTAACACCATTGTAAATAGAAAACATGCACTGCAAGTGAACAAAATGAGTGGGGTGCTGATTCTATAAAATCCAAATGTGGGTATAAGCAGCCACAGATCCATTATCTGAAGTGGTTATGTCATCTTACACCAGCAGAAAACCGAGCCTACTATATTTGATTTCTAAATCTCACCTTATATCAGATGTTTAAAGGTTCAGATGGATAAGATGTGTCTTTGTACAGTGTGTTTTAAATTAAAAGCTAGTGAAAAACACATCTCTTGATTTCTGGATGACAGTCTTGGAAAATGTGTTTCAACTGGTAGCTGCCCTTGTCCTGTTTTATTCCACCCTCACCAAGGGAACCAGTATCCAGCAATGTAGGAGCTGATATTCTCAACAAAAACAATAACCTCTCTTCTGTTCATCTCCCTTGCTTTGTTTTGGTTACTGAGAGGTGGCCTTGAAAGGGCAGCATGTTTAAGGCAGAAATATTTCTTGAGGGTATGGGGAGGATGTTCTCTTGTTTGAAGGAAACCAAGACTTCCAACTGATTTTAATTTTATTTTTAATGTTCATGGGAACCAGTCTTAGATGCCTGGCTGAATTCAGGCTTTGGATTTTTGGCAGGTTTTTATTTGAGCCCAGCTTGGCTGTTTTTCAAAATGTCCAGATTGCTCACATTAAATCTGAATAAGCACTACCCACTAGTTTAATCAGAGTCATCTGGTACACCTCTAATTAGTGTTAGTTAAAGTTGAAGTTCATAATAACAAAATGTGTTAAAACATAACATGCAAAACTTAGTAAAATCATGAACACAAAAAGGTAGGAGACAAAATCTCGTGCAGTTATATTAAAAAAAATCAGAATATACAATTTATGATGACAATAACACAATGGTGAAGAAAAGAAGTAAGACAGTTCCTGACAAATGTCATGAAAGCTAATCTTCATCTGTTTTATCCATTAAAGCATGCACACATTGTATATACATGTGGATCTGAATCATGAATGAGCGTTAATTGCTGGTCTTGATAACATAACAACTGGTTGTAACTGTACACTCTGCATGGATTGTAAAAACTTGTACACATCTGGCTGTGTTTCAGAAAATTATCAAATAAACAGGCGATATTTTTGTTGCATCCTTATGTAAATTATTTCCTTGTCTTAACACATTTGTAATAAATTATAGGTAAACAAAGTACTATCATCTTTGTTTGAAATTAATGTAGGTTTGCCTGAGTTAGAAACGGTTAATGCCTTACTGAGGATGTGAAACAATAAAGATTGATAGTTGTTAAAATTGTGGAGTTATTGGCTGCAAGAGATCAAAAACCTGTAATGTTTTTAAAAACTTTTTGTGTTACTATATATGCTTATAAGGTGCTTGTTTATCTTTAATTCTTCCCTAAATTATTGCTTTAGAAGAGAATGCTTTACTATGTTGCAGCATAGGCCAATTAAAATGGCAAACTCTGCAATTGGATCTCTTTATTAACGTATTCCTCAAATTAAGACTTAGGGTTTTGATTTTTCAGGTGTCATTTCTAAATCGTTACGAAGTGGTGAAACATACTCTTATGCACTACAGAGAAGCTATGCTTTTTGCATATATAATGTAATAGTAGTGCAAAAAAGCATCTAAATGTTTACTTGGATTTGCTTCTTACCTCAATTTTTTTTTTTTTCTCAGGTCTGTTTCAATTCATATTCTGGACATAGAGATGACATTTCTTTTTTTTTTTTTTTCTGGACACATTTCAGCTTCACTACTCAAGGACTGAATGGATCATGATTACAGAGTTTTTTTAAGGGCATCTGTTCTCAGCCACAGCTGAGGATGGGGCCCACGGAGCCGACTGGAAGGATCCACCTAGAATTTGTTGAATTAAGTCCTTGCACCTGGATATAATTGTCATGCTGCTGTGCTGGGGTTTTCTTAAGCTACTGGTAAAACAAATTAGCTCAATTTAAACTGGCATCCAGTAGGGAAGCAACAACTCACCTCATATAATATTTTTCAAATAATTATTTTTCTATTGCCAGTTTTGCTTCATGAATATTTTCCAAAAGGCAGGGTGAATTGTTGGGATTGTTTTTTTTTTTTAATGTTAAGCAGAAGACACAACAAAAAACATTCTAGTCTGCATATCTGCTGAGTTGCAACTAATATTAGAGTACGGTCTACTTAATAATTGTATGTGACTGTCTTAAATATAAGAGCCACAAATGTATAGATGCAGGTAAGTATAGATACAACAGGTCACAAATGCAATATAACAACCCTCCCTCCACCCTTTCCCTAAAAATTTTAAGTGCATATACTTTGCATGCCTTTTGCCAGATTTAGCACTGTAATGATATAACCGCTTTTACATTTGGGAAATATTCATGGAAGTTTTTTTGGTTGAACAGTAGACAAAGGTATTCATTTATGTCTGACATGGGAATTTGTATAAATACCGTGGGATCTCATTTCCTTTTATAGATTAGAGCCTTTAAACTTGACAACAAAATTCATAAGCTTCCTGGAAGGTCCACAAAGGTTCTTTGCCTCGGCTGCACTCGCAGTGGCAGCACTTTGCTTGAATCCCTGGAATGTGTGCATCTGTGTTAGCTTCAGCTTCCCTTAATATCCTCCAAATGTAGACTCCAGTGGGAAAGGATGAAAAATCATTCATTCAGCCTGAATGCTTCAGAGTGACTTCTGAAATGGAAGATGCAGCACTCTCTATCAGTTTTCTACATAGTACTGTTATATTTTATTCTACTATTCTATTTGGATGGAGCCCTGGGCAATCTGGTCTAGTACCAGATCTGGAGGTTGGTGGCCCTGTCTGCGGTGGGGGATTGGAACTTGATGATCTGTAGGGTCCTTAACAACCCAAGCCTATGATTTTATTAGGAGGTGAGCTGCTAATTTGGAGAAGAGAGGGAACATGTTCACCAACCATGGGTGGGAGCCACTGGTGTGTCTCTAGAACCATCCTGGTGGAGCTGCTTCAGCTGCTGTCCTTGTGAACACATTACATCACTTGATTTGCCTTCTAAGATGCAGCTCAACTGGTTAAAAAATAACCACTGAATTATATATCAGAGTATAGCTACTTATCATATTTTAAACAAGTTTCAAAAATATATTTTGTGAGATCAAGAATACATTTTATTTTAATAAGTGGACTACTGATCATCATCTTACAGATTCTGGCAGAAATATGGATGTACGTATTATCATAAACCATTTTCTAAGCTATGCTCTATTTAATATTGGGTAGGCTGAAATGCCACAGGAATGCGAATTAGGAGAGCAGTGCTTTTTGAAGGGTGGCAAAATACCCAGAGATCAAAAGTTAAATGTGAAGTTGCTGTCAGTCCTTTGGCTGTGCAGTGAATTGCAAAATTTGGAAAGTGTGTGTGCAGTAGCTCCAGTAACTAGCTGAATCACTGCGGATGTGGCAATGGGACCCGTAGGGAAGTGCTGGATGCATGGGGCAATGTGGGCTGATGCACAAAATAACCCTGCCCAAATCATTGTCTGCTTTCTGTGGAGGAGGCCACCGGAGCTGCTGAGCCCCAACTCGCTCTGCACACCCAGTGAGAAGTTCTGCTTTCAACTGTGAATCTGAACTGCCCTGAATCAATGTATATGGGAATGGGCAAGTTGCTTTCATACAATATTCCTTTTTATAAGCTCATTTTTCTTGAGCTTCAGGGGAAATAAAAAATGTCAGTTTTCCCTCCAAGTTGTGTAAGTGCCGTGGCAGGCTGAGAGGCTGCCTCACCCCTTCCTGTGCTCCCTCTCCTATTTGGGGTTCCAAGGAGGAGAATGCAGCAAACTGAGCTCAAGATCCTTCTTATCCTTATGTGATGATAATCCTAGGCCCGCACTTAGAGAGAAGCTTCCAGTGGGAAATTAAGCTAAACTGAAAAGCATAACAAAACCCAAATCATCTAGGCTGCAAGAATTCCTCCAGTGTTTCGTTCTTTAATGCTTATTAATAGATACAATGCGAAACCCAAAAGGAAGCCAGCAATATCCTGTTCCTTTTCTTTCTTTCTTTATTTCTTTCTTTCTTCCTTTTTTTTTCTTTTTTTTTTTTTGCTCTAGCATGGATTCTTGTTTAGTAAACTCCATGTCAGATCTTCTAATTTAATTATTGAACTCACAATGTGGATAAATTCATAGACATGACTAATAGTATTCTCTTATAATTTCATTACAGGGTAATAGATGTGTGGTTTATAAAACAGATTTTTTTTCTTCTGTTACAGAGTGTTTATAATATAAATGAACTCTCACATCCTGCTTTCTTTCTCTCCTTAGCCTCTTTTCATTTCTTTTTAGATTTGATTCATAGAAAAATGCAAGTGATGCGTGCCACTGATTTGGGTCATCTGCACGCAATTCAAAAGGAAAAGGTGATTTTTTTCATTGCCTGCCAAGTAAGTGGGAGAGGTGTAGGAAAAAGTGGATTTATGCATAAAACGCAAAACTCCAGATGAAAGAACGGACCTCTTTTATCATCGCAGAAAGAATCCATCTGCAATAATTACCAGTCAGGCTATCTGCACCCTATGTTACTTCATGACATCTGAGAACTGCTGCGCTCCTTGAACCAATAGCCGTTATATAGCAACCAGCATCACTCCTGAATGAAAAAATTGGCCCAACCACTGGTGAATGGCACTCAGTAGGTTTCCCATTGAACTGTGCTGCGAAACAATGATGCACATTGGTAAATCACTGTGTGTGCCTTTCAGTTCTTATGCATATCCCGTACTGGACAGCTTCCATTCACTCCGGCACCCACTGCAAACAAATGTAACTATGCATCAAAGATGAAAGTGAAAATGCATATGTTAAATCCCAAATGGAAGCACAAGGGTGTAATATATACATAGTTGCTTAGCAACAAACATGTTTTGGCCACAGGAACTGTGACATCAGTCAGAGAAGCTGGAGGGAAGCTGCTCTGCCCTTCTTCTCTGCCTCCCTTCATAAAGGTCTTTCCTTATTCTTTTTAAAGCAGAAGATAGAGGGCTATTGTGGATGTTTGTTTGTACTATTAATGCACCATTCGGACTTTTCTTTGGGGAGGGAAACCTGCTTTTGCTCTGAGGATCTGTCGCAATGGAGCATGCCCTCCCTCAGCCAGGTGTTCTGGTCCTGGCTTTGTGACTCGCTGTGGGCTCCATTTTAGCTGAAATGCTCACTTAGGAGAAATGAAGCACTAAGGCCGAAAATACAAAATGTAGGAATTCAACAAATATTTTTTGGTGTCACTCACTCTGTGTCATGCCTTTCCCTTCAGCTGCTAGAAGCTCTCTACTGATATTTTACATTTTTTAGCTCTCTATTTTTTTTCATAACAGAAAACAGCATTTATTTCAGTAAATCACACAGTACCTATGACCAGTTGATAGGCATTCATCAACCGCACTGATTGTACAGAGGGTCAGAATTTCTTTTCTCTCCTTTACTACTTTCTCCTCTTCCCTGTATGCTATGGGAGGCAGAGGAGAGGACTGGTCAGTGCTGACCCAAGGCACACACTGCCCAGTGCCACCTGTTCCCACTGACATCGACCAAAGTTCTCTACCTAGCCAACACAATGTGCCTCTTGCTTTCAGAAGTCTGCTTGCTTCACTGGACCACAGCATCTTCCACATGTAGAAATATTGCACATTCAGGTTCAAATCGATCTGCCAGCCTGGATTGCTGTAGACACATCCCCGAATACATTACTTTAGAGTGTTTCCTTTTAATTTAAGGTAATGAATGTACTTTGGCGGATCCCCAGTGGGGGGAAAAGAACATTTCTGGCATGCACTTCTCTTTGCAAAGAAGGCTTTCTTGACAGTGTGAGAGACATGTAGGAATGCAAGATGTATTGAAGGACTCAAATGAAATTAAAATTGTGGATGAAAGCAGGGTTAAAGAAGCATTATGGTTAAAATAAGGCCTTTATTTCCACTCATGGAGCTATTATGTAGATAGTGTTTTACTTGCTTTCATTTTCTGTGAATTCACACAGACCCTTTTTTATGTGCTAGCACATATCAAATTGACAAGGTTTAACTGATAATCTCTTGCACTTACCATCAGATTAATTTTGGGAAAGAAAATGGGTCATTCTGAAAATTGTGAAGAATCTGATACAAGGTATGGTGGTGCCCCTGAGGTCATTAGAGAAGTGTGTATCAAAACACAAGGTAAGACAAAAAGGTTATACGATGAAAGGATGGGAAACTGGAAAAAAGTATAATATTCATTCTTTCTGAAATGAAGAACCAAACAAATGTCCCAGGAACTGGATGGGGTGTTTCCTGAATAAGGCATCATTGCAAATTGTGGATTCTTGTCTACGTTTCTTCTCTGTGACTTAAATCAGTTCTCCCAGAATTTTTTTGCAGTGTGAATGGAGTACTGTGTAACCTGACCGTACAGAAACCAAATTAACATCTGGATCTGAAGTTCATGGCTGACTCTTCAGAAATACAACACATGAAACTGGGATCCCATATCTGAGAGTGGTTGGCAGCTTGAGCGATGAACTGAGATTTGTTGGCTGGGGATCAACCCAAGAAATTCCACCAATATGCTACTGTGCTGTTTCCCCTGTAAACTCTTCTTTTTTTAATTTGTGAAACAAATGACTATATCAGCTGAAAAGATAATTAAACTAACAACCAAAATAAATGCTTTAAGAGCCTGTCAGATTGTCAGTATTTTAAATGTGAATAATCAAAAATTTTAATGGTAATTGCTCTCATTGAGAGAAGCAAGATTTTACAATTCACATTAGTTACTGAACTATTTCCAAACGTACACAGTTTATTTCTGTGATCCTATTCTTTCAACATAGGTTCAACCATTTGTCAAGTGTTGGCTTTCTGAGCAGTATAAGTTACAATTTTAGTAATGAAATCATTGTCTTCCCCTACCATGTAGATGGACAAGTAGTTTCTTTGTGGGAGGGTAGACATAGCTCAATATTAAGCAGAGATTACGCATGTACTCATGCTTTTAGTAGTTGTGAAGATCCAAATAAATACAAAATCTGTTAAAATATCTTAAAGGTTACTGTTAAATTTGGCTCCTATTTTATTCTGCCATGGGTTACCCTGAAAGATGGAATAGAAACAGGAGGAATGCAGTGCTGGAGATCACATGAAGATTCAAGTCACAGCATCCCTGACAAATTCACCTAATGAGGACAAAGTTTGAGCTAGAACTCAAGCTGATGCTTTAATTTTTTGTTTGTTTGTTTGTTTGCCTTTGACTACATCACCAGCTCCCCTCAGTTCATTCCCTTTTTTCTTTGATAAATAGCTCTGTTCATGGCTGCAGTCACGGCCTTGAAGGTGACTGAGACGCTCTTTTCAAGATTCATCATTTCTTCTGTGTTCTTCTTGATTTCAAACACTGACCCTTTTGCTTGTAGAGAAGAGTTGTATTTTTGATGGAAAAGAAGTCAGCACCTATTTGCAAAATTAAAGCTGGAACAGAGCAATGGAAATTAAAGCTGTGCTCAATGATCTCTAGTTATCTGTTTAACTATCTTTTAGACTGAGTGCCACTTCTGCCCCACTTCACTGTATTTGTTTTCATGTCTGAAAGAGCCTTTATCACAAAAGTCAGGAGTCAGTCTTGACAAAACCTACCAGAAAATGGATAATTTCTTGGCTGGAAAACCATTCATGGAAACAGTTCACATAGAAATCAGCATCAGGCAGGAAGACTGGAATCTCACTGCCTAATGTTGGTAGTGTCCTGCATGAGAAAAACAACATTTGCAACATCCAGGGGAAGCCACAGGTGGAACTGAAAATCAGACAGGAGAAGTGACTGAACAGGTCGACAATTCAACAGGTCGAGAAAGAAGCAGGTACCTATTGTACATACAGGAGAAATCAGCTGCAGAATTGCTGGAGGAAAAGCAACATAATTGGTTCTAAAAAAAAAGGATGGAGAAGTTATAAGAGACTCAACCTTTACTTCAATGAAGAAATGTTGTGAAAAAGACAAATGTATTACTGACTTTTTTTTTTTTTTTTTAAATTTTAAAATAAGCATATCCTATAAAGCAGCTGTAGGTATTTTTATAGCTTGCTTAGCATGATCAAACTCATGGGATTGCTTTCCAGAAAGGATGTGGAGCAATGGAGTAGTTAGAACTAAGCAGTCAGAGTGGCTGACAGGGAAACTGGAAGAACGAGATCTGTTTAGGGCATACAAAGAGGGAACATAATGGTTTTCAAATTTGTACAAATTTACTGCAAAGAAAGTAATGAATTGTTTAACAGTTTTTCTCTTCATTGTAAGAAAATACAGACTTGAAGAACTGCAAGAGAAATCTAGGCTAGCTGTTATAAAAGTGACGATTAAAGAACAGATCAGATTGCACAGTGAAAAAGGTGTGCATTTTCACTGGTGAAAGACTATAAAAACAAGTTAAATAAACATCTGTCAAAAATAGCATAGCTATAGTTGATTTTTGACCTCCTAAAATCTTTTTCAGCTTTGCTTTCTGTTATTTTCTCCAAGTGGATTCTGCTGCTTGGATGTTTGATGGTAAAGCCAGCAATCAAAATAATAATGTAGAAGCAGAGCCCTGTAAACAGAGGCTCTGGTAGGGTTTCTAGTCATGTCATTTACCCTCTAGTGGAAAGTGCCAAGATATGTGCTTTGGAAGACTCGTAGGGCACATAGCTGCATGTCAGCCTATTTCAATTAGTCTGTTGAAATGGCGGATTACACATCTCTATAAAAATTAAATTGGTCTCATCTCTGAAATTATAACAAGCCTGAGGATCCAATCAGAAAATCAATTCTTGAGCACCTCGGTTTCAGGGAGGACAGAAAGGCACTGTACCACTGTTTCTGTGCCGCGCTGCTACTTCTTGTCCTCCCTGGATGCCCCCACTCTCATGATACCAAGCACCACAGACAAAAGAAAACATTACTGAGAGCAATCCCCAACACGTGTGTAAGGGAACCCTTATGTCAGGGCCTGAACTGATGATTGAGCACCTGGTGAAGGGGCTGGCTGGCCCAAGAAACTCAGGTGCAAGCAATTTACCTATGCTTCCCACATGACCAGAAGAGGCAGGCCCAGGACCCATCCCCACCTGAGCTCATTTAAGGGCTAGCCTCTGAGAGAGGCATGTCTCCTGCATGAAGGCTGCTTCCTAAGGAGGAGTGTTCTGTGGCTAGATTGATCAGATTTGGGTGAGTTAACTTTTCCTGCATATGAATACTGATATTTCTAATGATGCTTTGCCTGGTGTTGTGAAGAACTTATCTGAGACAATTTCACTGTTTCCAAGGACCAGCAACACAGCTTTCTGCTCACAGGGTGTTGGCTGATAAGTGGCTGGTTAGCACAGGGAGTCTTAGTTCTGTAGTTTATAAAGGCAGTCTTACTGCGTGCCTGAAGTTCCTAGGAGCTTCTGTGGAGATCTATTGCTATTGTACGCTGAAACTGGAGAGTTTCTCAGATCATCTTACTTTCATTTCGTGCCAGTTAGATAGAATGCTGTTATCCCTGAAGTTGTTGGTGATTGCTAAGGTCCCTTCCACCTGTGTGGCCTTTCCTGTGCTCTGCATGTTCTGCTGGTGATGGCCAGGCAGGCTGTGGACAGGCACTGAGAACTCTTGTATTGTCTATAGTTGCCTGTGGGAGAGGAAGGGCTGTTCTTTGCTATGGTCTTCCAGCCCATACTGGTCACAAGAAATCTCCAGGGAAGAGCAAATGTGGAGCTGAGGCTGGGCAAAGTTCAGGAGGACTCCTGGGGGTTGGTTCTCTGTAGGCGGATCTAGCTCTGTCTGTGAAGTGACATTGTTGTCTCTCCAACATCCTTTCTGAAAGCAGTGCTCCAAGATGTCTCAGTTGCATGTGGGTGGATTCAGCATTGCATTTCTAGTGGACCAAAGTATGGAATTCTTGAGAAATGAGCTCAGGAGATATTTTTTCCGTAACTCTCATCTTTGGGACCAGAGGAAGGGGGGGTTGGGAAGATTTGTAACGTTATGGAAAACAAACAAACAAACAAAAATTGCTATCTTTTATGATGCCACGTGCATGAGTTCTGAAAGTACTGGTTTCTGGATGTGAGCAAATGTCAGAGATATTACTGTCTCACTAGATTTGTTGCCTTGGCTTTTAATTCAGTTCATGGACAAGCACTGAAGGATGGGGAATAACCAGATATGTCTCCTGTTTGGTACTTCTGAAAGGAAAGGCTTGGAGGCCCATCTTCTGGCCTTGATCAAAATCTTTTTTTTAATTTCCTACTAAAGGAAACTTCTGCATTATTTAAGAGTGACATCGATGTGCATGGAAGAAAATGAATTTTAAATAGCACCGTTTTGAAATGAAAATGTTCCTTTCAGACAAGGCTAGAATAAAATGCTTTGAAACTCTTCTGCTTTCTGTTGTTGAAGAAGTAGAGTGCTGGATGCACTCCTAGAGGAGGTTTTCATTTTGAAAAAGTAACTCTGTCTACCTGAAAAGCATCTCCCAGCTCCATTCAGACATCCCCAGTGATTTGTGGTAGGAATTGTCTGAGATGTGTAAATCACTTTGGTATTTATGACTATTCTGCCTAAGAACAGATTTATCATATTTAATGTCTTAAATATTTGTTGAACAACTTGCATGAAATGCTCTTTACTATAATTTTTTCCTGATCAATTCCGTATTTATAGTGTTAATCATTTCTCTGCAGTTAATTAAGAGAATTGATGGCTCTTAAGCTTCCTTAAGCTGATCCTTTAAATAAGTATATCAAGCAAGATCTCCATTACCCAAATCAGACACCATCACAATAGCTGTACAGAGAGCCAAAGAGACAGGAGCACAGATCTGGAGAGTATCCACAGGGACTTAACAAACAAAACAGTAATATTTCAAGCTCATGTCTCAGTGGAATGGTGAAATAATAGTGATATAATCAAGGGAGTGTTTGTGTATACCTTACAGTTTAAAAACCTTTTGCCTCAGCCACACTAATGCTCTGAAACAAGGATACTGATTATATGACCAATTGTTTAGCATGTGTTCCTAAACTGGTTTATAATTACCAAATTAATCTCTCTGAGGTATTAAAAGCCTATTTGCACAATCTTTGTAAAACTAAAAAAGAAGCAGAGCACTTTACCTGTGTTGATACGGAGCCCTACAAACAGCAACTATTTGTTTTGTAGCTGTTGTGGCTCTGGGAACAAGTAAATATAAACAGCAGGAAACACAAATACAGAGGCAGTGCAATTGGAGGCTGTCAGGAAGCAGTATGGTGGCTTCAGGAGCTGAATTCTGCTTGAAATAAGCTTTGTCTCAGTATGCGTAAGAGGCTTTGGCACTGTATCAGACCTCTGGGGAAGCCACTCAGCAGGGTGGGGATTACTATAGTTTGTGCTTCCCAATTCACAGCAAACTTGCTTCCCTGTCATACTCGTGCATTAACTCTCTCTGTCCCACTTCGTTGCTTGTTGTGGGGGGGTTTGTTTGCTTTCTAGCAAAGGGACTGTTATCTGCTAGTTGGGAGTTAAGGAGAAAAGCCCTGGCACACATGGCTGAGTGAATGCAGAGCACTTCCCATCGTGGTGAGGGATAAAGGCACAAAGATGGCTAATTCTGTGAGGCTGGGTAATTCTTCTCCGCAATGGATGCGTCGTAGCTGCTTTGACAATCCCATCTAAAATGCAAATGAATTATGCCTGAATATAATAGCTGGCAGTGTTGTGTAGATCTGCTGCTGGTACAAACTTCCTCTGAATGATTTCTTTTTTCTCTCTGTGAACACATGGACTCCACTCTCTCTTTTGAGGCTTCGCAAGGGTTAATTTCTCTTAGCTGTGGGAATATTTTGCATTCGGAGAAACTCCATGGTTATTCCTAACACATGACTATCAAAGAGTCAGATTAGCGCAGGGGGAAGGGAAAGGCTCCTGAGTTTGCACTTCCTGTCTGTTAATAAAGATTCCAGAAGTATTTAATATCATTGTGGTTTACATAGGAAATTGTCTGAACACTCAGTAAGTAACCGAATAGATGGCTGCTATACTGAATGCTATTTGTCCGAGATCGTTTTTCTTTCAGTTATCTTAGATATCTGGAAAATCTTGTAAAAGAGGGATATTGTCACAGTGCACAGCTGAATGAGCAACTATAAAATACAGTTTTTAAAATTTAAATATCTAAAATGTATTGAGAAATGTGAGGTGCACCAGTACTAAAGAAACAACAGCAATTGTTTTATAAGCACTGCTAAGGCAATAAAATGTGGATTCCTTATGTAGGTCCAAATGTAGCAGCTGGATTTGGCTTTATGAACCATGAAAAATAGTTCCCATCTGGAAGTTGATGTTGAATAAAGATGCAACAGTAAGGCTGCATCTTACATGTAACATTTATACATTTCCAACTCAGTACAGCACTGATACTGGAGATGGAAGAGAAAGAAAAGGGAGAGATGGGAATATACAAATCAGAAGCCTCTGGCCAACATTTTAATGTGTATTCTTTAATTTAGAAGACTTAGATTCTTGGCTGCTTGTTTGGCAGGATAACCTTACCAATATTCAAGACTGTACCAGTAAAGGAAGGCTTCTGAATGTTTTGTCTTTTCAGTCTCTATTAGGTAAGTAACAGTGATTATGCCACTATTTTGTGATAATGAAACCTCAGAGCATCCCTCCAGCACCCCTATCCATTTAACTGGCATCTAAAAGCTCATCCAGGAAGTCTGCTTCAAAATGGCTGCGAGTTTGCCCTTTGCTCTGCACCTTGTCACAAGCAGTGTTTGCAACATGCAAACCCCACATCTTCATATCCAAGACTCCTGTCATAAGGTGCACAGGACACCCTACTTCCTCTCACACAAAAATAAGGAGGTCCATTTTAATGTATTTTTTTAAGTTGTCCCCAGACAGTCCTCCACTGATTCTTAAAAGATTTAGTTTAACTCAGAACTTTAAAAATTCACATACAAATGTAGTCCATGCTAAAAGCTTACACTGTAAATAAGGTTGTAAATTTTATTAATAACATCAGGCAACAAAAAGTCAATAAAGGAATGAAGCTTGAACATTTTATTGGCTCTTTTTTCTTCCACGAGCAAGAATTATTTCTAATGCAGGATGAAGTGTTGGAAGATGTGATGATCCCTTTGGCTTTTGCCTAGAAGCTGTTGTGAGGATTCTTTAACTGTGAGACTTCCATGGTGGCCCCAGTGCTGCAGTACATCTGGCTGAAAAGATTTCCTGTATTTTCCTAAAAGGATGCTGTTATTGTTCCTGTTGCCCTGGCCATTTCCAAGAGCCTTTAAAATGAACCCTGGTCCCACGTGAGTGTGGCAAGGCAGACACTTAAAAGATGACAGGAAACTTTAAAATCAAAGCTGGGTGTTGCAGGTATTCATAGTCGCTGGACCACGGGAATCTTTTAGTGCCCTTAATCCACATCTACCATGCACTTGAAATAACCATGCACCCTGATGCTTACAAACTGTATTCCTTTCTCATAGGAAATGAGAACCACATATGTTTAATATACTGACATGTGCAATGCTTGCTTGGTACATGTGGCTCACGGCTGTGATCATAGGCTTTCCTCAAGTTAGCTCTTCAAATCAGAAAGTGGTGTCACCCTTTCACCTCTGGATATCCTGAGGGCCCACACCTCCGCAGCTTCCTCCTGCTCACTGGGTTAATGGTGGTGCTGAGCGGGGTCTGAGGTTGGTTCCAGGCTGGATGTGCTGGCATGTCTATGTGCATCAGGAAGGGCATGGTCCTGCTGAGAGAAACTGTGCCACAAGCTAAAAATCTGCCCCTGAGCTCTTCTCAAAAATTGCCAAAGCTGAGTGGAACATGTTTGACTCTAGTGATCTTTTCTGAGGAATCTCAGAGCTTCTGGTGGCTATTGCTTGGGCTGGAACCAGGTGGCTGGTACCTTGCGAGTGAGGAGAGATGGAAGGGTTGTTCTTACTTGTTGGAAAATGAGGAAAAGGCCCTGTGTATTCTGTTCCTCAGCTAAAAGTATCCTTAATGGCAAAGCCTAATAACAGCAACACAAATGTGTTTCAAAGGGGATTAAAACCTCCAAGCTTAGTGCTTCAGGTGGCAGGGCTGCAGGCTGTGAGCACCCCTGGATGAGTGCAAGCAGTCTGCTCTATCCAGGCCTAAGCACAGCAGATATCTGAGGCTACATACACTGATGACTTGAGCTTGCTCTGGCCTCACTACAATGTGACTATCTTCTGTTCATCCCCATCCTCTCTGGGGAACAAAGCACCTGGTGTGAGCTCATAAGGCTGGCTATAGCATATGAGGTGGTAGCTGCCTCTCTCCACTGTATGTTTACACATATTGTAAGTAAAAAGGCATAAAAAAAAGTCTGCTTCCAGTTCTTTCTATTCAGAAACATGCAAGGAAAGTAGATTTTTGTGCAGAGGATCTGTCCATTCCAGGTTGCAGAACTGACAGTCTTTTAATTGTTTAACTCACGTGTGCAAATTCAGGGATTATGAAAGCATTGGCAGCTGCTGCTCTGGAAGCTGTTCTCACTAGTGAGGGATTTAGGCAGCCAATTTTTGTGGAGGTTGGCAATCCCTTCCAAACTGCCAGATCTAGGCCAGGACTTCGGGCAGACCTGTGTGTGCTATTAGAAAGCATAGGTTGTGTGCAGTTAGCCTGGGAGCTGGAGAGCAGTGCTGCAGCCCTGCCTGTGTCCAGTGGCTTTAATAAAGAATCCCATTTATATTCATTACTGCAACCAAACCCTGTCTCTAATCTATCGCAAGGGACGCTACAGATATATTATTTCTTTGCAGACTCAAAATGCTTAGATGGTTTTTAACCTTATTAAATCTAAACCCCTTAAATGTGCTTCTGAAGCAAAACTTTTAGCAATAAGCTTCCCAAAAAGTACAAGATTTACAGAGCAGATTTATGGCTGTGCAGCAAGTAAAGTACCATTTCTCTCAGCATATCATTTGCCAAAATTAGAGGAAATTCCCTACTTGAACAGAACAGGGAGCATTAGGAACACATCTACTATGCTTGTAAAACAAGTTGTTAGTGCCTAGCAAGAAAGACAGCAAAATGTTAATCTATCTAGATTTTTCTGATAGTTGCTACATTTCAGGAAACAGTAAAACTTTATTTGAATTACAGAATGCACCAGAGCCCTCTGCATTTCAGACATGGGAATAAAATTAGTTATAACCTCCCAGAAACAGTATCTCCATTTTCTAAGAGAACCAACAGCCTGTGTCTCTTAAAAGGTTAACAACACAATCACAGGAGCTGCCGCCCCATGAAACTGTGCTGCTTCTGAGGGAGTGCAGCACATCTCAGTATTTACAAATACCGGAGTCGATGCCAGTGAGGATCAGCCAATGTTTCAGAGATTCATGTGACAGATTACTTTGGATGAAATAAGGCGGCTGGGTGAAAGAACTCCAGGTACTGATCAGTCTAAAATTAGAAGAAACCAGAACCTTCAAGCTGTATGCAATTTTTTTGGTCAGAAATGATGTCAATAATTATCAAGCAAATAAGAAGATGCAGTGTGAATCAAATAGTGATTTCTTTTCTTTGCTAAATTGCCTAAGAACAGGACAATTATTTGATTGTAGGAAATATTGTATAAACTGGACTTTGATTTCAGCATTTGGTAAATAGTATAATAATGCAGATGTTTGTTCATTTTTCTCCTACAGTTTGAGACCACATGTTTTCAGTCAAGTTTTGGAGACATTTTCTGAGCTAAGTGTATTTTTTGGCTATCGTGTTAGATACTGTCAGCTGGAAACTAACAAAGAGGGGAACTGACTAAAAGAGGTTTCTGAACTTATAGTGCTTCATTTTACAGTCTTAGTAAAAGTAAAATCCTATGAGCTATTATGGAAGTAGAAGCCAGTAAATGGAACAAGAAGAATGGCCTTAGAAATATCAGTGTCATTATTTCAGAAGCAGACTCCTCTCTTCATATTTGAAGCAAAATGGATTCAACAGCAAAGCCTTCTTCCAGCACCAGGATCTAGGGGAAGGACATGTATTTTCTGGCAGTTTGGCTGCATACACTAACAGAAAAATGAAAAAGCTGAACTCTGAAATCCAGTAGACAGACACAACAGGAAAATAAAATTGTCTTCAGGCAGACTGGTGAAAAATATAGTTGAAGGATGTGTTTTCCATAGACAAGCAAAGCAGAAGTTGGATGAGAGTTTTTTCTCCACCTGCCTGTTTTTGAAAATAGTGTGCAAAGTGACCTGGATGCATCTCAAAGTTGTGTAAATGTTCCTCTGTAGTCATTTCCACCTGTTTAAAACACAGATTCTTGAGTGGGCCCATACTGCTATTGTGTCACAGAACACGTGTATGGGATGCTATGTACATCAACTTTTCTGGTCTCAGCAGTGCATTTCCCACATCCATCATCAGCATGTCCAGGGAGAAAAGTTTTCCATGAGCCACAGGGACGTATGCAATTTTAATTGATTAAATTATAATATTTGTAGACTTTATACTAAATGGAAAATCAAGTAAAATAAAAACCAATGCTCAAATTGGCTTATGACATACATTCATATAAATGTGAATTCTTTACATAAAATCATTTACAAAAACGTTGTGGTTAGATCCACAAATCTCTGAGGACTCTTTATGTGCTTTTAAAGATCCAGGTGTTTAAAGTATCCACTCTTTAAATTGTATTCCAGCCTTTAAGCTTTTAATTTGGCAATAACTTGGCAACTCAACATCCAGCCGTGATGAGGTCTGTATTACTCTGGAGAGATTTTTCTAAATATGTATTGCAATCAAAGCAACTGATATCATCCTTTAAGTTTGGTCTCACCTCATACACCCTGCAATTTAAAGTATCTGCAAGCTTGGAACTTGGCAGAAAGAAGATGGTGAAGTAATGGAGCATCAGTTGTTCTGGTTGTTGCTGATATTCCCAAACATGTGAGTGGTAGACCTGCTTTGTTAGGTTGCAGAGTGGTTTATCAGAGGGAAGCCCTGGATGCTAATACACTCATTCATGTGTAACCTGCAGGGAATCCATAGACATGTTCTGCTGCCTTCCAGTAGAAGACAGGTTGAGTGTCCCCTGCTTGTCCCTGCTCCCCAGGACAGTGTGGTGGCACTGCCTTACTGAGACCCTCAATGGTGATGGCTACACTGTGGGAGTTCCCACTGCAGCCAGCCCCTGAGACACCAGACCCCATCTTCTTTCCTAAGTGGAAACATAGGAAGAAGAGCATTTGAGGGAATTCTGCAAGATATTCATGTATCTACATTTTCTGCTCACTCAAGGGGAGCAGTGGTAACCAACGTACTAAAAGTCTTCAAATGCTGACAAATACAATTTAGCTTTGAAGGCTGCCAGCAATTCTGTGGTAGTAAATCCCATTTGCAATCAAAGGGTGAGTCATTAGCCTTGACATTTGAGAAATGGAGATTACTATGAATTTATGAAAAAGGTTTCCTAAAATGTTTCCTTAGCAACTGCTGCTGGGGAGTCTGGGGCATTTCTCAGGTCCCTAGGCTCAGAGAAGCCAGCAGTGGTGCAGCAGACGGTTTCCTACTCCCCTGCTGTACATAGTGCTAAGTGTTCACAATCCCTTTCCACTCAAGTCTTGTCTAGGAGAGGAAAAATGGTGTTTTCTTCAATTCAGTTATCTTTACTGAGCTAGCTTCATGTAAGTGAAACTATAGCAATGAACATAGCTTATTGCAAAACATGGGATGTTGATCTCAAGCCAACACAAGGCAGTGGGCAGCTCTGCCAGTACCAGACAAAAAAAGTAATGTGAAACCTTGTTGCCACTGCATTGCATGTAATGTTTGATTTTAAAGGGATTTTGGGAAAAATAAGTAAGAGAACTTCTAATTTACCACGTGGCTTCCGTTTCTGAAATGCTTTGAAGTCATCTAGTCAGTGCTTCTTCACAAATGTAAGTGTTAAACATTTCCTTTTATGAGAAGAGGATGGAGTGGTGAAGATCTTTCATCCTTAGGGAAATGCAGTCAAGCCACTGGCATACTATAGAACAACCAGTTAAACTGAGCTCAAAGCAGTTAATTTGCGTAAGTCAAGAAAAATATTTTTTATGGCTGCTGCATCAGTAAAGAAAGATGGGAAGACTCAGAATGAGTTTGTGGGAAGCTGGGAAGGAGGAGAGTAAATGAGGGCAGGTGGAGAAGCCTGGATGCTCCTTGGAAGGGTATTTTAGTTGGAGGCAGCAGACACTGGAGGTTACATGGGAGGAATCCTGTGAGTTTGCTTTAACAATTTCTGTGTCTTGCTTTGGTCAGATAGGCTAGTAAACCAGAGATCCTTCCCAGGAGAAGCTGGATGTTTGCAAAGCTGTGCAGGCATAATCTCATCTCATGGAACACACGTGGATCAGAGCAGGTTTCTTCTAGACCTAGGGATCATGTCTCAGTGAGGAAATGTGCAGCCACCTGCCTAGCACTACTATGTGCTTTGGGTTGTGTTTAAGATATTACACAAGATCCTACTTTTCTGCTTCCCAAAATCGAGCTTCCATTTATGTAATCTCCTGTTCTGGTAACATCCTGTATTTGTAGATGTGATTTTTTTTTTTCTCTCCAGATTTTTCAAATTAACTCAAAATCTAAATAGTACAATTAAAATTCTTAATAGCTTCTAAGGAAAAGATACTACTGTAGATGTGAACCACAATACAAACATGGGTATAAATCGTACACTCATTTCTTAGTAATGTTACAGGAATGCAGGGGATGTTCCATTTTTTTTGGATGTTAATTAAAGAAAAAAGGTTTTTTTGAATGAAGAAGTCTTCTCTTTTTCTCCTCTATGAAATGAGATACTCCCCACCTTTCCATTGCTCCTATGCTTTATACCCAAGGAGAACAGTCTGTCATTCCACGAACTCTCCTGTATTTTAGAGAGTCAGCGTTGCTATTCATCTCAGGCAACTGCAGCCAATCTTGGCTGCCAGGTGAAACATGATGTTGAAAAAGAGAAACAGTCTTGAAGAAATACAAGCTCTTAAACCATGACTGGCTTTGTGGATCAAAAATGCCATTTTGAATTACATCTGAAAATGAAGTGGAGATCAGCAAAGTCTCTGGAGCACTGAGAAGGAAAAGCCGTGCTGGACAGGCAGTCCTACCCTTGCCTGCCGAGCATTTTGCAGGTCTGCTGTAAGCAGGCACATCAGTTATGATTAGGAGCAGCTGCAAACTCAGCCCAGTGCAGTGCTCCCAATAAATTCCAGATGATGAAAATGATGCAGACTTACTGGAAGACAAATATATTTCTGGAGAGAAAAACAATTACTTCTGAAAGCAAGACAATAGAACTGAACTAACACTACATGGGCATAAGATAGAACAGAACTTTTGGGCACTGGCTGTAACTTCTAATAAATCACTCACCTGGAGAGCCTTTTCTAGACTGTATTTGGATGCCTCAGACCTAAAATATTTTCGGAGTTAGATAAAGTTGAAAAATTATGCATTTCACTCTTGATTTCTCCCTAAAAGGACAGTTACTTTGTTCTGTCACTACATCCCAGTTCTGTGATTAGCAGAAAGGTGCCTTTGCTGCCCCAAGCAACACATACCTCGTTTCACAGAAGTGCAAAAAGGCTTAGTAACACCACTTGATGCAGTGGGTTTCATTGGCTGAATCTTCAGAGGGGACTTGAAGGAAACTTGCAAAAAACATGTCAAAAGTTAAGTGGTGAAAATCAGCTTAAATGCCTAATTTTAATTTTGTTTGTGCTCTTTGTTGTCTCATTGTAGGGAGAGGGAAGAAGCTGTCTTTCTCTCTGTCCTTTCATTTTGCTTGGGAGAAAATGGATGTTGGTGAAAAGAAGAGAGCTCTGACAGGGACTGGGAAGGGGTTGTTTATTCTGTTTTGTTTTCTTTAGAAAGGGGCAACTCTTCTAAAACTGGTGATGATCCAGTTAAAGGGGGGACTTGGGAAGGGAGAGAAAAGAAAACTAATAATCAGCCTCTAAATGACAAGTTTCCTCTTGAACAAAAGAGCAACAGGAGGCAGTGTAGGCGGGGGGTCCATGCCCAGGGGTAACGTCACCAAAACAATGGCTGGAGAATGTGCAGCTTTTGCCACTCCACGATCTACTGCCCCAGTGTGTTTGCTGGCAGGCTGGAAGGATCCAACCCGACCAAAGGCTGGGTGACTTGCTGATGCCGCTTTTGGAGTCCTCCAGGGTGGAATGATTGAGTGTTGGTAAGGCAAACAAGAAAAGAGGTCTGCAAGAGAATCTGGCCTTGAATGACAAGTATGAATATCCTCAACATAGCCCCTGTCGGTGAAGGGGCTAGAGGTGGGCCTCAAAGTGAGTTTAATTAAAAATGATTACTGCTCTTTAATACCTCTACTTCTCTTGCATTTAGTAAGCGTCTTCTGGGAGATGCCACCAGTGCCAGTTAAACTGAAATGAGATGATTTTAAATTATAATAAGTGTTCACACAGAAGTTCATTCTGGTTTAGACTAAATTGGTTTTAATTTAAATTCATGAAACTTCTGTGTAGATGAGGCCTATGGTTTGCCATTTTGCAGTAGTGGTGAATTTATAGCATGCTTGCTCCAAATGGACTGTCATGCAAATTCTCTTGGCACTTAGTCCAAGTCCAGTTCCAGCTGTTGGTGGAGATGGAGGAGCAGAATGGACTGCTCACATGGCCTCCCATGTAATGCAGATTGGATCTATTGTCAGTCAGATGGACTGGTGTTGTGGGAGCAGTGTGAAGCCAGTTCTTTCACTACATGGTGTGTAAAGCAATGAGGCAGACAAAAGCTGGATTTAAATTAGGGAATATTTCTGCCAAATTTTGTTCTCTGAAGCACAGAAATAAAACGTTTAATGCATCTGGCAATGTTTATTCTGTGCACAGTGTTCTAGCTGATCATAAAAGAAAAGCTATGTGTGAACATTATCTAGAAACTTCATCGTATGTGGAGGAGAAGAGAGTATGATTTTGCTGCAGTCTCTGAAAAAGTATTTGACTGTGAAAGCGGATACAGTTTGGCAAGAAAACAAGACAACAAGAAAAAAGGAGAGAAAAGGTTATTGTTCGTTAGGTAGGAATTAACAGTTACAATCAGATCAAATTCTTATCTCTAAGACAAGCTCCATTTTGAAAATCCTCAGTGTCCTCTACATCCTACAACAATGGTTGGTGGCTCCCACTTTGACTTTTTGCTACGTTTTTCTAGGAAAACAAGATCTGAATGGTTGGAAAATGCACATGCTGCTTGTGCAGCAATGGGGTGTGCATGAAAATAACAGAATTGCTTGCCTGTGCACAGTGGGTATCTCTGCTGATAAGCAAGCAGTAACTCTTCTTATGTGCATAATCGTCCTTTTGAAAATTTGGCCCTCCGTTTCTACTGATGAAGTTTTGCTTCATGTTTTCCATGAGTTTTCCAGTTTCTTCTAAGAATGTTGTGCTTGAATCCTCCATTACCTCGACAGAAATAAGAGACAGTGCTAAAAATAATTCAAAGAAAGAACACTAGAGAATTTTTAATTACAAATGACTGAAACAGCAAGAATTAGTTAATGCGAATGAAAACAGAGTTGTACAGTCCAAATAAGAATGTCAAGAATAACAAATCTGTAACTAGATTTGGAAAAATAAACAATGCTTTCCTTTTACATAATAAATGTGGTGTGGGTAGAGAAAAATAACATTAAGAAATGCTGTAACATGTTTTTATTTCTACTGGTTCAAAACAGCATTTGCTTCCTGAAATTACATGGAATCCAATTGAGGTTCTGTCCTTTCATAGCCTTGTACAAGGTAATGCGTTAGTGACTGCTCTATTGATATTTTAATTTTTCTAGTATACATAGAAATTGTCATATTGCAAGTTGGCGGGGCCCTTGATATTTCACAAACTGGAGATCATTACGAATGTTTTCCATGCCAGAGCTATACTAATTGTGACCATGTTGATGACATCCACCATTCTACTTAAATAGAAAATCGCTGCTTACTAAAGAAGTTGGACTTAGCTTAAGTCCTTGGTGACTGATTTGATTAGTCCATTTGAGTGAGAATGGGGCAACACAGGGGCTATGTTAATGTAACTTAAACAATAGGCCATCACTAATCAGAGACCTCAAGGTTGAAGTGAGGTTAATTGTTATGCGGGTGGTATTTGAAAAGAAGTGTTGACTGGTGTAATGCACTATGGGACTGTAGTATTTGAACATGCAGCCCTAAGGCCAGAGGTTTTGTTTAGTTTCCCAATGAAATTTAAAGCTACATTATGTACATCTCTAAACAACAGCCTATATGCTACTGCCTTTTGATACATCACAAGAGCAACTACTAATTGATAACAGAAATGAGCCCCCAGGCACAACATTCAGATCCAAATCTGGTACTGGATTTAAATCCCTTTCTAAAGTTGGTGAGGTGGGAATTGATTTTGATTAAGCCCTTCATGGAATGAACACGCAAGATTCAAATGACTCCTTTCTGCCCCTGGAAGTTTAGGAAATTCTAAATTCAGAATTTCAGTTTAGTCCTGTAGTATGCATTTAGTTGAAACATATGAGCTGACAACATCTTAATGCAAAAACATTTTGGCATAATTGCGGAGGGCTGTTATTGATATCATTGTTCAGACATGGATTTATGTCTCAACATGAGTGCCAGGAGTTTTAACTAGTTCTCTGAGGAAGTGCAGATGTATATGAAAGTATTGGTCTTTCTGTCCATCCAGAAATTTTCTACCTATAGAGGTAGAAGTTTCAAGATCTCTGTATACTTTGTGAAAGTAGCCTTGTCAAGGACAGAGGTTCTTAGTGATCTGAGAGGGTTGCAGACTTGGCAGACATTGTGTGTAATATGGACCTTACGCTATCCAGTGTTATAGAAAAAGATATTATAGACCAGACCAATACGTGCTTAGGCTCCTCACAATTTCATTTCATGTGGTTCAGGGAATTTATTTTCAATTAAGTAGAGTTTGGACGTATAGGTTGAATGCCATCACTGTACATGAGATGTAAAACTTTCTGAAAATAATGTCCAGTTGTGCACTGGAAGACAGCCTCTTTTTGGTTTGGCTTGAGAACCACTTTGGTGCTGGATTGTGGCTTTAGGCTTAGTCTTCTCCAAAGGAATCTGTTTGGCAGCTGTGGACTGGTGAATGAAGCTTGTCTGGTGTGAAATGGAAAGCAATGTGATGAGGAAGAAGAACATCCAAACTGTGAGGCAAGAAAGGGGGAACAACTCTGAAACCATTCAGTAAGATACTTGACTATTTTTTCTTCCAAAATGTGGAATGAATGACAAAGACAGGGGGACAAGAGCTGATATAGGTGGGAACGAGGGAATTTCTGACATTTTCCCTCTTATCAGATCAATCAGCCATTTTTTGTTAAAGAATCTGCTTTGCAAATCTGATCAGGAAGCCCACATTTCTATTTCTGTGCATGTGCAGAGGTATGTGAGGAGGGGTTATGAAAATGTGCTAGCACACATCAAAATGTAGTATGAACATGAGAATTATTAGGACATTTTAACACAGTCACATGGAATCTACACCGTCCTAAGTCAGGAATAAGCACCTGATTCACCGGAAGCTAATACCGAACTGTATTTCATGTCAAAAAGAAAGCGACGAACAAGAAAAAGATAGATGCATAATACACACATTATTTGTCCTTTGCAGTCAGCATCTTTCCTTAAGCAGAATATTTTCTCTATTTTCATTTCTTCTCTCTAAATAATCATTCCTCCCAAGCATACTCAATGTTAGCAATGTCTTTCTGATCTGTACGGAAGTATTACTGGGTATTCTGGATAGAGCAACTGGGATCCTTACAAAAACCAGCAGCTCAAACTATTTGAGCATAGTATCCCACAACACCAGAGACTACCTAAATACAATTTAATTGCAGCCCCAAGGAAAAGATGGAGGAAGTATCAAACTGTTAGACACACGTGCTTTGTTCTTTGTAACAGAAGCCCTCAAATGCAAGTAAATGAACATTAAAAAATAAAATGAGATTGTTCTTCAATGTTTTGTGTATCTACTATATGGGAACAAGGCCATACAACAGGAAGCAAAGAGCAAGGATGAAAAACAGTTTATTACATATTGCACTATATTAATTTCCTTCAAAAATCCTAGCAGCGTGCAAACAACCTGCTCATACTATTCTTTTGGCAAATTCAGGGCTCAGGATTAATCTAGTGGGCTTTTGTTTTCTTGTCTGCTTTTATTACTGCTGCCATTGCGACATTTCCAATTATACACTTGTTTTGTGTTGTGCCTGTGAGCCTCACATTCCCACCAGGACAGACTCTGTTCAGAACTGTACAGATGAAGAGACAGAATCACAGCCTCAAGAGTTGAATGTTCAGAAGGGGCACAGCAGCCAAAAGGTGGTTGCAGATAGTGGTTTTCTTGCTGATGATGCAGAACAGCCAAGTGTGTCCAACTGAAGAACTGTCCTGTCGAATTCAAATAAGAGGATTCTGAAGTTCAAATGAGCTGGCAACTTGCAAGCAAGATTTCTCTGTGGAAGCACTTCATTCCTGAAGAAAAAAAGAGAGATGAATCTCCTGCCTCCTAAAGAGCCTTCCCTCCTTTGTATTGTGGATGGTAAGAGACGTGGGAAGAAAATGCGCATGATGAAATAGGGTTTGTGGTGACAGGTTCTCACTGACATAAAATCTTTCAGGTCAGCATTTTGGTTAGAAAACAACCCATACTCATGACTCACACTATCCCAGGATGCCTCTGTCTTCCTTTTCTCTTCTGTGTTAATTAGAAGCTGTGGTTTATCACTCTAAATGTCATTAGTACTGGAGTTTGCTTGATACCTTCTGACTGTCCACAGGTCACTGAGCTGATTTACAAGTCATGGAGGGATTCAGGAGGCCAAAGATGAACTTGCTTATCCAATCAAGTGCCACTAATTGAGCAGCTACGAAGATGCCAGTTACATCTGTTTGGAAAGTATTCTGAATTCCAGTCCCACTGTTTACGCAGTTCCACTCCTTTGGCTCTAAGACATACAAAAACAAGTGTTATCCATGGCAACTAATGGAATAAATAGACTTGCTTTCCCTGGAACTCAGAACTTCCTCACTCTTTAACACACAACAGCCTCAATGCTATAGCCTGAATTTAGAAAACCCTGTGTATATAATATGTTCCTATGGCTACCCTTTAAATGGCTCCTTTATTTTAAGTGCAAAATTCAGCTTATGCATTTCTGTCCTAGGAGTCTCACTGGAGCAATGAGTGAGGTACAACTCATTCACCATTCCTGTGCACCATGTCTGTATACACTGCAAACCACCTCATCTCAGTCTTTAATCTCACTCATCTTTTATTGTTGTGGATATTCATCTCTTTGTCAGTGAAGGCCCTTGGAGCTATTGATTTGCTCTCTAGATCCATTTCATTATACTCTGTACTCCAGCTCAGCCAAGCCTCCCATGGGATTCAGTGGGAGAGCTGATAGTGCTGAAAAACTACATGGCTTGGCCCATGTGCTCATGCTGGGAAGTGTGACAAGAGAAGCATTACGTTTAACGTCTTAACAAGAAAGAGGAGTGCTATATAGTATGTAGGACCAATGCCAAAAGTCGTGGTCCCCTTTCTATCTTCTTTTCTTCTTTAAAGCCTTCAAAATAGGCTAATATAAATGCTACAGGCATCAGAAGTTTACTTAACAATTTACTTTAAATTGGGAATAATAAAACCTTTCAGTACTGTTACATCTTTTCAAAAATAACAGTAACTTACAAAAATCCTTCTGATTCACAGCAGAGTTCTCTATTTCGTCAGCACACCACTGATGAGGGCTTTGATTCATTGTACAATGCCAGTAAAGGCTTTCAGATGTTTTAAGTAATTAAATATAAAAAGGATTCTCTATGATCCGGATACACTTTGTGAGGTAGATTTCTTCTAAATCGTGTTACTTTCATAAAGCAATCAGCGTAGGGCCAGTGATGAAGTTAACTTTGGTACCTGAACTATTTGCTGCTATGCCTTCTGCCCAATCCGCCCACATTTGCAGGTAGTACAAAGCCCTTCACACTGTGTAAGTAAAACAAGTTTAAAGAAAAAACAAAACCCAAACCACAAAACTACAGAGTGCACTCAATATGATCATTTAGTGTTTTCAAATCAGCTTTCAAAAATACTGTTTATATCCCCAAATTACAATCTGTAACTTAAACAAACCTTTCCCTGAGGTGAAGTAAGCTCACACCGGACAGCAGACATTGCTAAACGTGCCAGCTTGCCTGCTATATGGCCATAGTGTTTATTCAACAGAAGCTTGGACGACAGCCACCACATCAATGTCACAGCCTCTCAGCACATGTGAAGAAAATACATGTGATACATAGCAAATTAGGTGTCCTGCTCTAGAAAGAGTGGAATGGGATTGATTTGCCACTTTTAGCAATGCTCTTTTACTGTCAGCCTGGCTTTGAGAAAAGCATTAAAGATTCTTGTCACAGATGTTTCTTTCATAAACTGTTGTGGGAGAATGACATTCTGCAAAAATGGTTTACTACTCTGCTTTCTTCTCCTGGGAAAACAAAGCGCGCTAGTCAGCCTAGCCAAATGGGCTCAAGGAACGCTCTTCAGTTATACCACAATAGCATTAAGGATCATGACATTTACAGAGCTGATCTTAGAAGCTCTCTTGGCAAATGTACAGTGTAGAGGTATTTATCCAAAGTGTGTGCCATTGATTTTTTTTTTTTGTCTTGCATTAGTTCAGTGGGGTAAAACTGGCCGGTTGGGTGTTCAAAACAGAGAAGATAAAAAGGACTGAGCTTACACACCATGTATTAAGTGAATGGTTCACACTGCATTTGAGTAATTAATCACCTTTAAACAAAGCAAAACAAAAAAAAGAAAAAAGAGGGAAATCTACTACAGTACTTAGCATAGGAAGTCTCATTTGATTTTACTCTAAGTTGCTGGATTGCATAAATTGTAGCCATGAGTTGAGATCTCATTTTAGGTGACAAAATAAGTCTTTGGTCAAGGAAGCATGTTTTTAATTGTTTACATTTAGCTGAGAGAGCTTGGGGGATGGGAAAGACAATGAATCTATTATTTTTAGGTAATAAACTTGAAAACATTTAGAAAATGCAAATTTTCTTACAGAAAGTCAAAAGGTTTTGTATGAGTATTTGCTCTGCTGTAAAAAAAAGAGTTACTATAGCAACAGCAACATCATATAGAATCTATGACTTCTGAAGCACATTTGGGAGAGAAAAAGTTATCCACATGTCACATTCATTTTCATACTTTATATAATGCTAAATAAGCAAAAAAAATCCTATAATGTCACATATTTTCTCTTTTTCCAATATTTATTTTAATTTTTTTTTTTCGTTACATACAGTCCTATATTCACAAAATATTTTAAAATTAGAATAAGGTTTTGATGTTTCATGTGGTCCTCTGCTCTGAGTTCCTAGAGTAATTCCTCCTAGAATAAAACACCACTATGGAAAGATGAAAGAAATTCAAAGTTTACTGTGATTACGAGCAGGGTAAGCGCTTTATGGAAAAGACCATCTTGCTGTGTTTGAGCAGCATAAACCTTGGCATATAATGGGGGTCGTTTGCTGCCCAGAACTGATGCTACCAGGGTGGTACCTGATGTTGAAGTGGGTGTGTAGGGACAGCAGGCAGAATTTATTTTTCTATAGCAGTCTTAAATAAGATCATCATCATCATTTATGCCAAAATGCACGAGGCTTGTTATATACAGAAATGTTTTCTAAAACAGGAGTGCTTGTGGCTGTAGAGATTTTTCTTGGTCCACAACAGAGAAAATCTGTTTTTAGTCCAGCCCTAGCAGCAGATATGCAGGTGAGCAGATAGAAGTGGGGTATTAGGCCAGTTTGCACAGGCATGTGATTAATTGGTCAGACTCGTTTGTGTCCGTAGGACAGTTTAACATGCATCTGTTCAAAATGACAGTGAGGAAAAGGTGACTCAAGTTTTACAGAAATAGGAAGTTAATGGAAGTAATTCTTTTCTTGCCCCACCAGATAGGAAATCTCAAAGGAACCTCACTGTACTCCTGGTACTAGCACTCTGTGGGACTCCACGATTAGTTTCCTCAGGGAGAACCCTTCTTTCTACAAGTGGATATGGTTTGTTTTATTTCTAAAGGTGAAGCCTTGTGTCCTGGAAATAGGACACTGATAGAAATATTTTATTCGATTTGAAGCAATGACCATGCGGTCCTTTCATTAGGAATGCAGCTGTACTGCAAATACATGCTTTACTTCTAAGCTGGCTTGATTCCCAGATTGCAATGTGGTAAGACTTTTGATTTAAGATATTAATCAAATGACAAGAATTTCATGTGAGATATGCTTTTATAGAGGGTCCGTGTAATCTGTATCTTTCTTTTCTACACCATTAATGTATTTGGGACTGCCTTTTTTTTTTCTCCATCTAAATGTCAACAAGTCTGATTGAGTATAAGTAAAAAATTAGTGTTCCTTCTTCAGTAGTATCTCAGCACAGAGGAGAATTTCCAGAGCAGCCAGTGTCATCACTTTGAGACAGTCTGTTCCCCAAAACCAGCATTAATAGAATTCTGTGTCAGCTTAAGACTGACTTTCTGACTGAGGGAATGATAGTTCCCTGTCTGTAGTCCACAAAATATACCCTTGGCCAAAGAATTCCCCAGTTCCACAGGCTGAAAATCATTCTATAACCACTCATGAAATCGTTTCAGTGCATGTTGACATAGCTCCTAGGGAGGAACAGCAAACAATAGCCTGCATCCTCCCCATGTCTGCACTGGGGGAGAAAGAGCAAAATGAGCATGTTCATTACTCATGACACACGCACGCATGAGATAGCAGCTGACAGTATCTGACAAGCTGCAATCACAAGTACCCGACAGCACATCGATCGGGTCCTGTGTGACTTTGCCATGGGAGGACAGACACCACTGCTGGCTGCCTGGTGAGCAGAGTGCACCTGGCAATACATGTGGCAATGTGCTACCCCTGCCTGGGTGCCTCTGCCTGGCCTCTACCCCATGGCTTCAGCATGTAGTGTGGAACATTTAATAAAAAACTTCCCAATGAAGTGATGAATGGCTAAAATATGTTACATGTGTTTCATGTGGAGAAAAAAGAAAAGAAGAGAGAGAAAGAGATAAAACTAGAGACTTGGTTACAGAGCAGACCTGCCTGGTGATGTAGGAGTTATGAAGCTGGATTTCTCCATGAATATCAGGAGTTACATCAGACTCAAAATACTAAGCAAACAAAATGCTAACACAGTACTGCTGACAAACCTGAAAGGAACTGCATCACTGTTCAGCTCCCTAAATAGTTTAATGTTTTTCTGTATAGCCTTCCCTTATCATTGCCGTTTTCTCAAAAATCTTTGAGCATGGACACCCATCTTCAAACATGCTTGAAATGATTTTGTTATGTTTGTGATACAGCAAAGACACTGTGAGTCTGAAATTCCTTTCCTGGTGCTGCTGTGTTGACAGGTAACAAAGAAAGAGAGAAAATTAGCTATTTAAAAGCTTTCGAAGTATGTCATTGCTGAAAATAGTGTGGGAGCATCTGAAATATCCTCGGTAGTATCTCTTGTCTGGTTGCTTTTCTTTTATTAGTTTATTCCACATCACCATTTCGTCTTAAGATTTATATCTGGCTAGCACTTAACATAACACATGATGTTGATATAAAACTTCGATCCCCCCATTTAGAAAAATGGGGACTAGTTTTAAATAAAGTAAAATGAATTCTGCAAAAACACTGAGTAGATCCACAGATGGTGTAAATTGTCTTTAATGAAGTTCATAAACTTGAATTAAAGTCTCCCAAGTGGCTGTGTAGTTTGACTACATTCATCCCTCTTTTTGTCTGTGAATACTTAGGAGGGATTTTGCTGGAGGAGGGATTTTGCTGGAGGTAACGTTCAGGAATAAATATTCTTTAGCTAAAGGCCCAAATTCTCACATATGTTTCAGTATGATGTCTCGTAACCAATTTCTCATTATGAGACATTCATTTTTTAGATCTCTCTTCTTTTAATGACTACACAAACAGGAAAATGTGAATTTAAATAAATACGTAGTGAAAAACATACAAATACCTAGGCCATTCTAAGATTCTGTGATTCTATGAAATACCTACAGACTGAACTTTGAAAGCCAGGTAGTTGTGTGTATATGCATATACAAACATATACAGTCTCTCTATGTATATGTGTATGTATAAAAAAAAGTGCCAACTCAGTGATGAATAGACTAGGGAAAATATTGCCTGTGCATAACTTTTTTTTTTTTCCAAATAAGAAAGGAGTTAAATATAGGTGATAAATTGTTCACAATTAATAATGTAAATGTGCATATATCTCAGGTGTATTATATTAAGTGTTGTTAGTGAAACTAGATTTCATATTTTTGTGTCAGTCTGTGCATCTTTTGCTTTCTATAAAACATTACATGGCTGTTGAGTCGATTGGTAGCTGGAGGACTAATATAAACTCATAAATGATAGACATCTATATTGTAATGAAAAGGTCCAACCAATTGATGAGTGGGCATAATGCCATTCAAACAGATGGGTCTGAGCATCAGCAGCCAAAACATCAAGTAAGTCCATCAAATGGAGATGTTGAGGCTGGGTAGATTTCACAGCCAGGAACACTGAATGTTAAGACAGTGTAATTAGCAGAATATGACACCACTAAACCAGCTGTGGGCTGGATTAGTTCTGAAAAATATAATAAATACCTTCCACATTATAGAAGGGAGAGCCTGAAAAGATGCCTGTTTTTAACAGGATATGACATATGGAAGTCAGGATTTCCAAATCAGGAGTTTGAGGTTTCTCTGTCAATGAGGATTCATAGCACAGTTCTGTATTTTGGTGTTTCCAGGCTTATGTAAGGAGAAATACTTCCTTGCCTAAAACGAATGGCATGCTACTGCTGTGGAAGAGGCAGCCTTCCACAGGAAAACTCCAGCTAACAAGAACAAAGCTCTTCTTCCTGAATAGCATTTGCCAGGCAGAGTAGTACAGTGTCTGAACACAGCTTTTACTGATTAAAGGTTAATTTACTAAACATCGTAATTTAGTCATCTAATAGGAGAGTAAAAACAAGAAAATGTGACTTTAACTAAGTAACTTGTGTAAATTATAACTGATAAAACCTACAGGAATTCAAATTATATTTCAATTCCCTAAATTTGCCACCCCAGAAACTATGAATTACTCTTCTTTCTTAACACAAAACAGATTTTCTAGAAGATTAATGGGAAATGTGCATTGTTTATAATAACTCATATTTCATAAATTAGCAGTGATCATATTCTGGTTTCCATTTGCATGCTTAGTTTGTTTCCCTCCCAGAGACACAGAGAAAACTACTCCTCTGACATTTGGCAAAAAGGCAAAAAGGGGTGTGGTTGTTTTGCAGGCACCACTCTGTCAGGGTTTTCTTGGGATGGGAGCTTTGATATTTGCTTATGGGATAAAAAGAGCTTTCCTGGAGAGACACCAGGAAGCTTAGTCTGAATGATGCCTCCTTCTCCTGCACTGCCTGTCATCCTGCAAAAAACTCTCAGGCCTTAAGTGATTTATTGTGAAAATAACACAAATGGTAAGCTGAAGAGTGCTTTCAAGTAAAAAATTTAGTGGCAAGAGAAGTTATTGATCAAGCTGGAGGAACCAGATCTGTGTATCTAGTCACAGAACTTCAGAACTGTTGGAATAACTGAGACATGGTGGGAGAGTCATGGAGGTGAAATGGATGGATGGACGCATGCTCTTTGGAAGGGGCAGGAACAGAACAGGCCAAGGGGCTGCCTGTATGTGAAGGAACAGCTTGGATGAATGGAATAGCTCTGGGAGATGGGCATCAGGCTGGTGAAGGTTCGAGGATCAGGATGAGAAGGTCAGTGAGAGTATTACTGTGAAGCCAGGAGCTGGATCTAATGATCCTTGTGGATCTCTTCCAACTTCAGATGTTCTGTGATTCTATGATACTGTAGAGGTAGTGCATTGCAGACCAAACAGTCGTGGCAAGGGGGTGGATGGAGCCTCTTTTAAACAAATCAAGGCAGTCTCCCTAGCCTCTGATATGAGGCTGTGGTAGACCATGAACTCACAGTATTCCCAACTTGGCTGTAATCCTGCTGCATACACAGTTTGGCAAACCCAGGAAAGATTAACCTCAGGCCCTGCTGCTGAATTTAGAAGATTTCCTTTTCTCTCTACCACCAGTTCCTGATTGGAAGGAATCCTCTGACTGGACAATGTAGGCAGACCAATAGATGAATCTTCAAGAAGCTTGTTAAAGTCCTATGTTGCAATGGATGCTTGTTATGACTTCCTAGAGGAGTTGCTTAAGGACGAGGAAGATGGACTGCAGTGAAAACTGAAAAAGCACCATCATTAAAAAACAAAAGTAAAAAGCAAAAAAGATCTTATCTTTATGTCTTAACGCTTTCCTGCTCCACCCCAACATTTATATATAATATATTCTTTGTCATTTAATAGGCTTATAATATCACCATGGGAAGGCAAGATGATATACTTTCAGCTCTTATTAATAGACCACTAATCACAGAACAGCAAGTGTTTGGTTGACCTGGGGATATTCCAGCAAATGGAAAGTATTTACATTTTTTACTGTTTATATGGCATTATGTTCACATATAATTTTCAGAAGCAAAAGCCAAGTCCTGGTCTGGCCCTTGCAGACCTGTTGAAAATGAATTATCAAGGCAGTTCTCAAAGACAATTCACAATGTAAGGTGGGATATGACAAAAACAAACGTAGCACAGCATGGTGCAGTCTTTAGAGATGATGGCATGTTAATATTAGTTTTTCAAGAACTGGAAGTTTGAAAACCACAGCAAACATTTTATTTTTTCATTCACGCTACATTGTTTGATTGAGGGGGTTGGAGCAGAGGTTGTGAAAGTTAACCACTCTTAATTTTTTCATCCAGTAAACTAATCTGAAACATCATGACAAAAAAGTATGATATAATTACTGTAACCATAGCAAAGGCTACTTAGCCTTTGGCTTTCCATTTCACAGCCTACCTCAGGTGCTGTGATATCTTCATAATATCATGTTACCTAAATTTATTTTCTTAATAGCTGTAAAGCTTGATTTCATCCACTGTAAGATATGCTAATTGTGAGGTCTTGAAGAAATGCCTCAGCTGAGTTATGTGAAATTAATGACAGAATGAAATTTGAAGAAAAGGAAAAACTAACACTAAAAATGCAACATTTCCAATTTGGCTTTAGCAAGTGTAGTTGAACTGTTTTTTTTTTTTTCAGCAGGGTGACAAGTTTTAAACAGAAAAGTTGACAAAGCCAGCTTTTATTTTGAGTAATCAAGACTGTAAGGGAACTGCTGATTGAACAGGTGGTGGCTGCCCCAGGAAGCACAGGTTCAAGTAATTCACTTGTGCTTCTCAGGTGACTGGGACGGCTGAGCCCTGGGTCCACCCCTCTCTGGGCTAATTTAAGGGCTATCCTCCAGAATAACTGTGTGTTTTGGATGAAGGTCTTTTCTTGAGAGGGTATATTCTATAGCTGGAGATCTGGCCATTGACTTGGTGAGTTTTTTTTTTTTTAATTTTTTTTCTTCAAGTGATTATTGCTGTTCTCAACAATGCTTTGCCTGGTGTTGTTATGAATTTATTGGAAGCGATTTCAACTAGCGAAGACCCAACTGAAAAAAAAACCAAAAACAAATGTTCTATCTTCTGAGGGCCTGAGACAAAGTGAATTTGCAGAAGCTGACCTAAGGTGTTCTTTGTTATGTGGTCACTTATGTTAAAGTCAGCAGTGGAGTTTCTATACTGACTGTTTCTTGTCTGACTTACAAGTGTAGGACTGCTCTTTGTTTTTTCCCTTAAAAATGCTTGTTCATCTTTGTGGGTTTTGGAGAGTTATCTTACTAGCTGTATGCATGTGATAATATCTGGCCTCGTTCCTGGCGGGCTGTTCCAGGGTTAAAATCAGTGCATTGCTTTAGTTTTCTTATCCCTGTCTTTGCCTGCCTTGGTGAAATAGCTACTTGTAAGGATGCAGTAACTTGTTCAGCACAAAGACTGTCTTTTGTAAATATTTAGCTACAAGAACACATAGACACTCCATCACTTCAATCTTTTAACACAAAAAGTGCCTGACTTATATGAATGGTTCTATAACGAGCATGAAGTATTGTATGGGAGAGAAACTATTTTCTGTGTCTTTCTTATTTAGCTCAAATGAAAAAATAAGAATAGGGCTGGCAGTTGAGTTATTCATATGAAGGTTGGAAGAAATATTACTTTTGGTTTCAGAACCCCTGCAGTTATTCACGAATTTTACCAAAATATTTTTGTAGATTCCTATTGTTTTTTTACTTAAAAATATGGCAGAACTGACTGAAATGGATAGATCTCTTTCAAGAATAAAAAAAAAATCAATTTCATTGCCCAGCATGTAACATTTCTGTGTGTTTCAAATATGTTGTAAAACTAGATCTCCATGTCTTTTTAATAGAGAAACTTAGCACTTTAAAAAATCACAGTCAAATGTGAGAAGAGTGTTGATGATTCAGCTTTCTATAGTTGTACTAATATGATATTTTTTCTACTTTGTTTTCATTGTTTTGTTTTCAGCAAGTTTGCTTCAACTGTAGAGAAAATGCAAGCTTTTAGAACTAACTGATGCTTTAAATCAGATATGGAATAAAAGTTACATCTATATGGCATAGGTATATATGCCCAGGAAAAAGATAAACTTCTATCTTTTATGGTCCTGAGCCTCAGGCCAGGATGACTTTAACAGTTCCTGTGAAGGTTATATGGGCTTACTAATGCTTTTGTCTGAGATCTGATATATCTCCTAATGGGAAACAGCAACAAGCAAGGAGAAAAATGCTTGAAATTACTGATTTCCTTTGTTGGATGCTCTGCTATAAGATTACTCTGATAACACCTCGTCTAGCAGAATCTGCTGAGAGTTCCACAGTGATCTACATTAGGTGTCAAATTTTGGACTTTGTCTTGGTTCAGCTCATTAAAGCCTTTCTGTTTAAACTGCATTTTATGGTCTGAAGAGTGGGAAAACATGCTGTTCATATCATGAAACAGCAACTGTTTAGTTTAAATGTACCTGGAATTAATGATAGCTCTAGGTCTAAGCCCACGTAGTAATAATTTAGTGTCTGGGGAAAACTGAGAGTAATCGCAAGTGCTTTTAAAATTTAACCATTTTAGAAAGTGAAGCCAATTTCAGTAAAATCAGTGTTTTTATAACCATACTTAAAATGTTTTTTTTAGTATACAGCTTATTTTACTTGGAAAGAGAGAGATTTATTTTCTGCTCTATTTTGACCTAAAAGGTAGTAACTGGCATTAAAAAAAAAAAAAAAAGCACATCTGCTTTTATGCTCCTCATGAAGTTTCTTTGAACGTGATCTCTGTGTTTGCAAGAGGTAAAGATGACATTCACTGGATTTTCTGTACAAGGCATAAAGATTCACTTCAAAACGTATTTAGTCCTTCATGCAGCCATGTCCTGTTTGGGGGGAAAAAGGAATTCATTTTGTTTTTATTTTTTTGTAATGGGTAGGTAGAGCAATTGCCCATGTGCAGGAGTCCAGCATTAATGGATAGAGGCAGACTAACAGCAAGTACAAATCTCATCTCATTATCCCTCCAGTGTCCTCTGAGCTAACAAAATATTATCAGGGGAAATGTGGGCAAAACTTCAGACCCACTCTGTCCTCAACTCGACTGAGCCAGCCAAGAAGAAAGGCAATTCCTGCCAGCTGTGGCATGGGAGGCGCTCTGAGAGAGGATCTGAGACTGCTGAACTTGTTTTTCTTTAGGCTGATCCATCCTGAATGATTGTACCAAACCATAGCTTCTTAATTCACTTGGCCTCTAGGTCCAACTGGGATTAAAGAACAAATAAGATGCTCTATTTCTTGTTTTCTGAGGTGAATCTTGTGGTGCCTAATTAAGAGTTTTTTTTACCCTGCCCTGCTGCTGATATTTAGCTGGCTTGCAGCTTGTTTTTCTTAGTTGCCTGCCTCAGTTTGCCAAAGGTCCTTGTTTTCATGTTGGAGGGCTCTGGGCTCTCCCTGGTATTCGATGGTGTTGGGCTCAGCTGCCTGGGCCCCATGGTCTGGTCTTCCACTGTGAGCTGCCTGCTGTGTGTGCTTTGCCTATAGTTGCCTGGGCCTAAACCACCCCAACTGGCCATCTGCACTGGTCTAAGGACTGAAGAAATAGGAAGAAACTGTTCAGATAGTGCCCGTTTGCAGGGGTTGGGCCTTTCTGCTTTAGAGGAGAAACACAGAGGGTGTGTCCCAGATAACAGAAATATACCCGCAGTGTTTCTACTACTTAGGGTGTAGTTGCTCCAAAAAATGCTGAGTCTTATAGTAGAATCCAATGCCCATAGCAAAATGTCAATGGGAAAAGGAACAAAAAAGGAGTCAAAGTCTGTGCCATGTTTTTTTTTTCTGGACTTCAAAAGTCTACTGATAACTTTGAAGTATAATAATGCCCTCTGCTGCATTTTACTTGTGTACGGCATGTAGATTTGATCAATCGGTGAACTTGCTCTTGATTCAAACTCACTATCTACATGTAGAGGTAATGAATTGGTATATAGGTGTGTGCGTCTTGAACCTGTTCTTCACCTATTATGGAACAAATGACAACAGCATGGATATAGTTGTGAATGGATGCCAGATCTTACATCTTGGACCAAAGACTTTTAGGATGGTAAACTCTGCCTTGGAAGGCTGTTTCAGTAAGAGAGGCTGGAGGTGCAGATAACCACCTCTCCATGAAATCCAGTGCCAGGTACCATAGGCATTGCTGAATTATGTGGGTCAAACTAAATGATTGTTTCTCTCCCTCTTGTCTTAGAGTGCTACTTGGATTTCCTCTGTTAATGAAATCAGAAGATGTTAAAAATTAACAGCAAGAAATATAGAAAAAGGCCAGAGCTGGGGGGGGAAGGGAGGGGGAGCAGAATTTACAAGTTCTTTCTGAAAAGCCTCTTTAATAAAGGACCATATATCTTTTTTTTTCTGTACAGATCATCTTCCTTTTCCTGCAATAAATTTCTTTCCAACATGTTACAGAAAATCTGCACTGTGTGTGCATATACACATATAAAATTTTCTTCCCGGATTTCATGCTTTATTTTGTCTGCCATTGATCTAACTGTTGCAATTATGTTAGCTCTCCAAAAGTAGGCTAGAAATACAAATGCCATGTCCTGGACCTGAAAAAAAGTTCGGACTTTTTTTTTCTTGGTCACTATTTTCTTGTATTTTCTTCTCCTCAGGAAGTGGGTTCACTTGTAAGCATTTATTATGAGGCTTGATTGGAAAAATTATCTACAGTGATATATCAGGAGACAAAATGAAGTCTTGATCTGAGATGCTCATCATTTTTCTACAGAAAATGAACTATGTATGACTACACAGTTCTTCCTTCCCCCTCTTTCTCAGTCAGATAATATTCCTGTAATGAGTACAACAACCACTTGTATTGTACTGCCATACAACACAAGGAAGGCACTGGACATATGTTTATTTCCAGCTTCTAAATGCCATAAAACTTTAAAGAAACAACCATGACAAGGAAGTCTTTCTATGGATAGACAGTGGCCCCAGACTGCAGACAGAGGAATGCTTTTACAGTATACAGTTAGTTTTGTGTGTAAACTTTTCAAGACCATTTCAGACTAATAGTCTAAGCTGCATTACCTCGGAGGGTATTGTAGTTAAGACTTAACCCACTCTGCTAATAAATTACAGTGATGTAGCAGCTTTTATGTCAAAGGATCCTGAAGTGCTTTACAAACCTTACAATCCATACATGCATGAATCACTTCACCCACTATTGAAGTATGGCCAGCCCAGGGATGAATTGTGGCAGCTGTTTAACAGCACACAGCAGTACGACACAATGGGTTTAGGAGAGCAAAGACAACATGCTCTCCCAGTGCCAGCTCAAATAATTCAGAGGGGCACTGGAGAACACCTTGGAAGAGGAAAGGAGGGGTTTCTCCCTCATGGGCCAGTGCAAATGTCTGTTATGTAAGTGTCTGGGGCTGTCTTGAGAACCACTATTAGCTTCAGCAAGAAGAACCCAGAAGTTAGGGGAAATCTGGAGAGTAGTCACTGCACAGTAATAGAGAAGTAGCCTGTGTGGGATTGTTTGTCCCTACCCCTCTGCACCAAGCCTTTCTCAGGAAGGTCCTCCATTCTGACTGAAAGTAGCTTGTTCTGTAAGCATACAAGTAAGCATGTATGATTTTTAAAACTGCCAAGGAAATTTAGGTTGGTAGAGGTTTTCCTATCCAAGCTGGAACTTACCAGGAAAATGTGGAGTATTTGTTTAGGCTGTTTTTGGTACAGATTGCAATTGGGAAGCAGAAGGAAAAATATCAATTTCACTCACAGTCTGTATCTGTACATCTACTTGAACAGGACCCAGATCTTTAAAGAGTTAGATAGGAAATTAATTTATTTCCCACTCCCTTTCTGGTTACCAGCTGTTCTCCTAATATGAAGTGATGGTCTCCATAAAGGCCTTCTGAAGAAACAAGCAATTTCCTGAATAAATCAAGTTATCCTTTCCTTCTTCCCTTTTTTCTCCCTTTCAGTGACTGGTATCTTTGGTGATAACCCTGAACAGTCTTGTTACCAGCTGCTCTAATCTAGGGCTTTCATCATTTCACCTTGATATTTCCTTCCTCATTGTTTCCCCTGCATGTACAAAACGATGCCTATGAGTGCTGTGTACAGGACTTGCAGTAGAAAATGAATTGTTTATGGTGACGTATCAAACTAAGGTTAGTTTCTCGCGTAGGAATAGATTTGTTCTTGGAAAGAAAAAGTTGAGGTTTTTAACTTCTGCAAAAGAGTGCAACTGAGAATGTATTGTTTCATTTTCCTTTGTCTGTAGATCCAGGGAGACCAGTAGAAGTTGCTGTGAATGTACAGTTAGAAAATGTAGTGGCTTTTGACTTAGTTGTTTGCACTGAACCTTTCCAATGTCAATAATTCCTCCTGTTAATAATATAGTATTTAAAAGTATAGAAGTATAAATTTATGAATTTCTATCCAATGTTTCACTGCAAAAATAGTAATTAATAGGTCTCTGCCCTCATTCTTAGGGCCTCATTGTAAACTCTCTGCTCACCCATTATGTTTCCTAATGGTGTTGCTCATAGAGAGCATATGCTGCTCACAGCCATGGTTGGACCATTACAGCCTTGAAGTAGATCAGTACTAGTAGAAAGCAAATACTGGTTGAGAGAAGAAAATCCGCTTTTTTTTTTTTTCAGGCCTTGAACCAAGCACATGAAGAGTTAAAATAAACAAGCATAGTTATTTTTATATATTTTATATATATATTTATATATTTTAATGTAAGATTACCAAATTTCATTCTGAAACAGAGTTCTAAGCAGAATTTTACATATAAAACACTGCTGATATTGAACCCAGTTTTTATGCACCATCTCTGTGCTGAACTGAATCTTTTGCTTGTAAATGCACTGAGCCTTAAAAGCAATTTCTGTCATGTCCTCCTTCATATTCTTATCTCTTTCATCACCATCCGAAAGGAAACACTTTAACTTCAGGCAATAAGAAGCTTTTAATTCAGATCTAAGTTTACATGAGCTATCTCCATTATAGTGTAAAATGTGAAAAAGAAAAAATTTAAATCATAGTTAAAAATTTAATTAGATCATTTCTGCTGTTTTGCCTGTTTTAAAATATATAATAAAACTTCAATAAATTTTATTCTGGGTCATATCAGCATCTTCTCAAGAAAATGAAGTTAAATCTTTGTAGTAACTAGCAGCTTAATTTTCATTAGGCTAGCTATTCGATAATTAGTCATGCACCATAAATCAAGTCCCCAAGTCTTCTCCAGGTTTCTTAATTGAAAATTATTGTTTCTTGGCTCTGTGGCTAAATGTGTAGCAAGTCTGAGGAGTGATAGATGCTGAATCTAGCACAAACAGTTTGAAACAGTCAGAACTTGATAGATCATTGCCCTGAAGGGTCTTGTAATGGTGGAGAGACTGTGAATTTCAAAATTAAAGGGTTGTTCTTAAAAATCACAAGTGTAAAAGCTAGCTGTGGTTTACTGAATACATCCTAACCTTCAGCCACGTTTCCTTTCACTGATAGCTGGCTTTCAGTTTTTTTTTTTTTGTGATAATTGTAATGCATTTACTGAGTATGTTTGGAAAGTTAAAATGTTGGCTTTGAAACACCTAAATTGAGATTATTTTTGCTCTCGCTTTTTTTGGTGGTGTCCTTTTTCTGGTAAACCTCATTAACAAATATGGAAGTTGTTTAATTTTTGGCATTTTCAAGCACTGACTGAAATGGTGGCGGCCATTTCAGAGCCAATATGAGAGAACAGATGGGCCTGCTATGCATGCCTGAGGTCATAAAATCATTTCAGATATGATGCAATTGTGGTTAAGTAAAAGACTTTTGCAAAGTCAGAAATATATTACTTCACTGAACTAAGAAAGGCCTTTTGTAATTTTTCTTTTGACAGCTGAGCAGACTTTGCACAGAGTTCAGCTCATGTTTGCCATTCTGTAGATAAGGACAGCCATAGAGTTTTCTGCCATTCATGGCTTACTTCCTCATGATCAGGTAAAGACCTGATGATGACCGCAGCAGAAATGGAGCAAAATGATTCATATATATGCAAAAATCAAGTGATGCTAAAAAAAAAAAAAGAGGGCCTAAGATTTTTAGCTTAGAATTTCCAAACAATGTTGGTAAGCTCCTACTGAAAGTGTTACACTTGTCTACTTTGAGTAACAAATGCAGACTTACAGCTGACAAAGGAATTAATGTGTGCTCAGATAAACTTAAAGTTGTGTTGTGGTAAGAACCAACATCACCCTCTGTAACTCGTAACAAAAAGAAAAGAATTGGCTTCATGGGCAGAGACTAGTGTGCAGACCTGTGCTGTTTCCTTGGGACATCCTTGGAGGCCAATATAAAGTTCTGAGCCTGGAGCAGACTTTCCAGATGAATCACAGAACAGCTTGGGTTGGAAGAGACCTTAAAGACGGTCTATTTCCAACCCCTGCTGTGGGCTGGTTGCCACCCACCAGATAAGGCTGCCTGGGGCCCCATCCAACCTGGCCTTGAACACCTCCACAATTTCTCTGGACAGCCTCTTCCAATGCCTTACCATCCCTTTGGATGTACTGAATGGATGTGCTCTTGTGCAGTGCAGGTGTCTTTCTGGCCAGTCCCAGGAGTTTTCAACATGTACAGTAGCTTTACAAAAGTGCTCCTTATACGCACTCTAGTGAAAATTCCACAAAGAAAAGCTAGGGGTGCATGATGAGTATTAAAACTTTAAGAAAGGAGAGATTTAAAAGGATGCGTTGTCAACTGGGAGAGAGTTTATTAAATATACTATCAAATAATTGTTTTATTTGTGGACCATGTTATTTTCAGGGGCCTGAAATGACTGTGTGCAATCTTATTTTTGTAAAGATTTATTCTTGGAAGGGAAAGTCATTTGCCTAAGGGATATATTGATTTCATTCAGCTGTCACCATCTTTTTGTAAGATGTTATGGACAGAGAGCCAAATTCAGGTCTAGATTTATTCAACTTCATTTTATTTTTGCACTGTACCAAATCTAAATACAGTTCTGTGATTACAGAAAAGAATTGTTTTCCAGCCAATTGCTCCATTTTCACACCGGACTAGATCCGAGCTATGAGTAAGAAAGAATTGAGGGCTGCAAGTGACAGCAGAAGAAAAGGGAGCAGCCTGTGCCCAAGCATGGAGCCTGGTTCCAGGAGTGGCAGCTCTCTTCTGGTCTGCAGCACTGGGAAGACTTGGCATGACCCTGGTGGTAGGAAGTGGAAGGGAGCCAAAGCTGACCCACTCTGCTTCCAGGCAGGAGGCAGAGGCTGTGCTTTTTGTTTGTGTATCCATCGTTCTCATGCAATTCTTGCAGTGCAGAAAGGAAGCTTCGCATAAGGCTGCTTTCCTGATTATAGACTGTTGCTGTGTGCAGATTTGGTGGAGTCACAGGTTACAAAGCTGGAAGAAGCCATTCTGTATAATGTAGGCTGTGAAACTTGCCTGGATTAATTCGAGTGAGTAGGTATGACAGTGGTGACTTACAGTTTCCTGTTAGGATTTAACATTGTGGATACCTGTGTTGAGCTGAAAGTGTGGAGATCAGAGTCCTGATCCTGCTGAGGTTTCTAAGATGTCTGGGGCTCTGTTTTTAGACAGAATTGTTGTAAAAGTGGTGGCTGAATGCATTGGCAATAAAATCTTGCAAGCTATTTGTGTCAGACTTTCACTCAGAATTGAAGAAGAATCATGCCATCAGTGGTTCTTAACACAATTTTTATTAGCATTTATGAAAATGCTATATTCTGGCTAGTATGACTTACAATTGAGTTAAAATATTAGCATTCTGAGTTTTATCTGGCTACTAGAACTGGCACAAATATATTCAGATTCAGAGCTCCACACTACTCTCCCATCCTTATTACACATGCAGAAAAAACGAGTAACAGGTTTAAGAGTATGTATTTAGTTAATATTCAGCTGTAACAAACTTCACCTCTGTTTTACACTTCAGGAGTAACAATCCAGTGTACATTGGGCATAAAGTAGGAATGAGCACCGGATAATTTTTATTGAAGGGCTTTTTAAAAATTATTTTCAAGATGCAGGGTGTGTATATTCAATTTCACTGATATTTGATCTTTTTAATCTATCTGTGGTAGTACAAAATCTTTTTCTCCCTCACAGCTCTCTTTCTCCAGCATCCCGCAGTCGGAATGTGAGCTTACATGTACAGAACAAAAAGATGTGTGACTGAAATAGTATGCTTAGGCCATTAAAATGAAAAACGTCATAAAATTCTGTAGCTGTTGTTTCTCACAAGGAGTGAACTCATTCACACTTGGTATATCTAGGTAGAATTTCTTATTAGTGTAATATATATGATGTGAGCAGCAACTAGTGGATAGATGAATTTGAATGGGAATGTGTGGCCCATGTAAAGAAGAGGCAGCGCTTACTCAAATGCTGTTAAAACTCCCTCATTTACAGCTCCTGGAGATGAAACATACAGCAGATTGCCTGTAACCATAGCAATTGGCTCCGACATGAAAGATCTCCAGCATAGAAGTAGTGGTAATGGCAGAAGCAGTGTGGAAGATAAAGGTGTGCAGATAGAGACAGTACCAGGTGGAAGTGAACTCACTAAATAAGTGAAGACAAGAGGCCCTAGATGGATTCAGGCAGATGTGTGAGTTTGATGAGAAGGTTTGGGTTGGTGAGGTGAGGAGAGAAGGAAGGCTGAAGAGAAATGTGAGGTTTTGCTGTTAGCCTGCTGTAGGGGATGCAGTGTTCTTTCAGGAATGAAAGACGATGAAGATGGCTGGATTTCAGGGATCGTCATGCATCACTCGGTGTATGGAGGCAGCTTCCACAACTTGTTATAGCTCAGAAAAGAGCCGCAGAATGATTATTGACATAGATGTTCGTGTGCCAAAGCCAAAAGTACCAGGTGCAGGCCTACAGTTCTGGGATGTAGTAGGAAAATCCCCAGAAGAAAAAACATTGGTGAGAGATAGGGAGGAGACTATTCTTAAAATCAAGTGCCTCCAGTTATATACACTGGTGTAAATAAAATATCTGAGATATGTACTTGAATATTTTGCTTGGTCTCCACTTTCAAAGATAACTTTTGTACGTTTGCAAAAAATATTACCTTACTACTTATTACAAATGAAAATGGGAACCAGTTCCAAAAACTGAGGTTTTTACACAGTAATCCCTAGAATCATAGATGTAAATAACTTTTTAATAATAATAATTAAATTGTGCTGTAAGTTTCAGACAAAAAAAAAAGCAAAACAAAAAACCACACAACATGAAATCCATAATAAGCTAGAAACTACAGACCAGTTACAGATCGGTAGATTTGTATATACAGTTTTATCTATCCCAAGTGAATCTGTGAGTTCATTTAAAATAAATACATAGGAACTGAACTTCCAAAGACTTCCACCCATTCAAGTCATTGCTGATATCGTATTTTGGCAGTCTTGTTGAGTTTTGACTGGAAGATGGCCTTCTGTGCGACTGTGATCTAAACCTATCTGATTAGAGAAAAATTCCTTTGAGTAACTGGAATTACTCTTGGGTAAGAGCACAATGCAAATAATTCACTAGCAAAAGTCCATGGTTACAGTGCTGTGGAGCTGGCTTCCTGAGGAGGTTCAGCTCCACAGCATGGCCTGCAAACTTTCCACGTCGTGCAGGATGCATAAAGCCCTTACTTTCCCTCACTCTGCCTTTCCACTACTTTTTGTTTGCTTATAAAAGTTATTTTTGGTCAGCCAAGCAGTTCTTTATAGAAGGCATAATAAACACAAGATTTATATAGCTATGTGTCATCCTTCAATCTACTCAATTCCCTGGGTAAAAAAAAAAAAACACAACAAAACAAAAACAACACAGGATCACAGCAGCGGACATTTTAATAAACAAGAAAAGACATTTTACAGAAAAAGAGAACAGATAGATATAAGGTGTTGAACTACATCTTCTATGTTGTAGAAATGAGAATGTGCATACAATCTTCAACCTCATTTGGGAATTTTTTCTCCCTGTGTTTGGTCCTAAATTAGAACTGTAGAAGATCAGCTTTAATTTACTGTTTCACTCTTCTGATTTTGAAGCAATCAGAAGCTCATGAAGCTAGCTGACTGTGCAAGATTTAGGGGTGAAAATCTGATTAAACAAGATTGCTGGATATTACCTACTGTCAAATCACCAGTTCATCTTTTCAGTATACCTTTAGGAACATCTGATTGCCCTGAGATATCTGCTGAGAGAGAGATATTCTTTTATGTCTAAGGATTAGCTGGCACAGTTGTTGCTAGTGTCTGGCTAAGTTTTGCTTTCTGTTATGATTTGTGTTTCTAAATTAAATTTGGAATGGTGCTAGCAGCTTGGGATGAGCACCGTTTATAAGTTCAAATAAAAAATAAATTAGAAATCTGAACTGCAGTCTGGCCTACCAGTTAAAGATTTATCCTAAAGTTTGTCTACATCTGCAGTGTTCCTCATCCCTACATTAGACAACGCTTTTTACACCATTACTTTGCAAATCTAGATGGTCCTCAGATACTTAGACTTTAACACCTGTTAAGTATGGTTAGCATCACTGTCAAATTGGAATGATTCTTCAGTGATTGGGTCCAAGTCTGTAGTCATCAACTGTCTATTCTGGTAATAATAACTGCTGTAGAAGCTGAATCAAGACTGATAATTTCTCCCATATCAAATTTATGTACATTATATTATAATGAAAATATTCCCCAAGGAAATTTGTTGCTGTGTATAGCGCACAATACAAGTTGAATGCTTCTCTTACCCCTTCATTTGTTTTATATGCTGTGATATTACACTGTATTTGGGAAATGTCCTTCCTTACATAGATACTAGGTTTTCTGAATTTTTTTTTTTACTCCCTTGCAAATGTAATTATATATTATTGCAAACACTATACCTATCTTTCAACCTCCTTTTCCCCCCTATATTTACTATAGAAATGCACTCTACCTTGGTTATTGTAAGCTAAGCTAAAGATTTCCAATTAAATATTGTGAATCCAGGTAGATCTGAAAAAAGGATTCACGTTATTTCAAGGTGTTTATGATACTTGTATTTAGAGATTAGGCTTCTGCTGAAAGCTGCAGTTGTGTGGTAGAAGAGGTAACTTCCAAGAAGGGGAAAAAAAAAAAAAAAACAAACAAACCACAAAGCTTTTCTACAAGATATGGGTTACTTTAAAAATCTGTGGGGGCATCAATTTTCCACTTTGAGGTCAAACTGTAGTCAACATAGATGTCAGCCCACGCAAGCACACATCAGTAATGACAGTACACCTCAACCAGCAGGGTTCTTACCTCTTGGCTAGGAGGTCATAAGTTTAAGTCTCCCACCAGGACTTGGGCTGATTCTTAATGCTGACATGGCAATGCAACACTAGGGAGGTGCTGAACTGTTTGAGGTGCCGTCCTTCATGAGATGAGATGTTAATCCAAAATCCCTTTTGCCTATCCCTGCTGCCTGTCTAGGCAGTATCACTGTGGCACTTTTGTATAAAAAAAAAAAAAAGCAGTTGTCTGAGCCTGCATCCTGGCCAGAACTCTCTGTCACACGATGGCAGGCTCAACAGGCCAAGACAGGGCATGAGCCATTGTGTTACTTCTCCACCATTACTGTGTTTAGTTAACTACAATGGAAATGCTGTCAAGCATTTTAGGATACACAGGATGGAAAGGGCCTGATGCAAAAGCCAAAGTCTATTGCAGTCTTCTAAATTCTATTGTTTATCATGTCTCTGTACACAGACACACAAGCACATTATATGTATATTTAGAAAATGAGGCTCTGTTAAAAATTACATTCAGCTTGCACTCATTCCATTTATATTATGTTGAGCAATTATATTCCTTCCCTCAAACTGATTTTTTACCATTTTGAAATAAGAACTCTGCATTTAATATCAGACATTCTTTATTAAAGAAACATTGTTTAGCTTGTCATGATACAGAGTTGCTTTTCCATAAGAACATTAAGCATGGATACTCAGGGGATATTTTCTTCAAAGCGAGTGGAAATTCTGGGAAGAAACGTGCTATAACAACTGTCTATGGTTACAAATGAGAAATAGTAAAAAACTTGGATGTTCTCTGAAGAATAGGGTGCTATATGTAGTATTGTGAAAATGCCATCTGGGGTTGGTTTTGGACCAAGAAGTCTGGATGTTGCATTTTTCTTTATTTCATTTTCATCTTATTTTACTTTATTTTCCATGAAATACTGACTAGAATTAGACTGTGAAATGCACATTTTATTTACAATATGCTACTGGTAGTTGCATGTGTGCATGACCTAAACCATAGAATTTCATATGAAGAGTTAATATGGAAAATGTTATTAGGTGACTGTAAGTTTGGGGAGCAAACCAGAATAATTTTCACCCCCCTTTCAAATTAGAAGCTCTATGATCTTCTGATATCAGAGCCTCTATTTGAAATAATAAACTGGGGAGTAGAACTTCAAAATAACAAAATCCTCTCTTTTTTTAGCCACTTTGCATAATATAAAGTGCTTAAACTCCTTTTGCAGTAGCCCTGCTGGCTTTCTGTTGCTTGATATTCTGACCATTTTTGAACCCTTGAACTCTGACAGAGAGGAGGGACTTGGAGAGGTTGTCATCTGATCTATGTAAGGAGGCAAAAGGAGTAGCTTTCTCTTTAATAGCACTCTTTTCTGCTTAACAGTTGGTGGGAGATTAAAATGATCTAGGTGGATAAGGCAGGTTAAAGGTCAAGGGACACCACAACTCCCCCTCTCCCTACCACGTCAAAATATAGACAGGTCGTTAGAAGTTTAAAATTTTATGCCCCTTTCCCAAATATTTTGGTCTATTTATGCACTGATTTCTTTTATAAATTCCAATTCTTGAGGGGGACTGGACCCCTACTAGGCTACTGTCCAGCCTGTATAGTCGTCAGGTGCTGACATTCTGAGTTTCAGCCATATTAATTGCTGGATAAAGGCTATAATCCCCTCTCTTTGAAGCCCAAGACTGATTTTTAGGCAGTACTTCAAAAGCAGCACACAACTGAAGAGGCATATTTCCTACTAGCACTGAATCAACATGATTTACTCTGTTTGCGTTCGTCTACATACGCCTTGCATATTTGGCTGCACAACAAAAAGGTGTGAGTTGGCTGTAATATAGTCTAAGGAGAGGTTTTTACTATCCTGAAGTTGATATATGACCTTGTCTGAGACATACCGTTCCAGATCTTCGCTTTAAGCATCATTAGGAAAGTATAAACTCCTATATCATGCTTTTGTTACCAATGAAAAATTGTGCCTTAACGTTGCTAGAATTTGTTTTTTTACTCCCTGCAACATCATATTAAAACTATAATTTAGAGTGAGGCTGATTCTTAAGCCATGAATAAATAAGGCCTGTGTTTTGAAAAAGCAAACCTTTTTTGAAACACGGATTTTAATATCTTAAATACTGCAGCTTCTTAATTAAACGAAGCTGTGATCCAGCAGCAAATATCCATTATTAAGAATAAATAAGCATACTGTTCGAGTTCTTTTCAGGAAGAAGGAACGGGTGGAGAGGTCTTTTAATTGTAAATAATTTTCTAGTGAAGGCAGAGCTCACAGCAAAGTGCTGATGTGTACTTCACTTCTGGCTGTGCCTCTTTTTGGGGCGGTGTGTACTTTGCTTCTGGCGGCCTGTCCGCAAAGCTGCGCTATAGGGACTTTCTCATACAGGATTTGCCAAGTATACTTAGTGTTATGTTTGAGAAAGATTAACAATATTTCAGATCAAAGGAGAATCCCGCTGCACGGTCTTACAAGATTGTCATTCACTCCCATTATGGCTCATTTGCACAAGATTTTCATGTAATATGAGCCATTGTTTTGATGGCAGTGATTTGACATAAAGACAGGGCCAAAATGCAACCCGGAGCCCCGCTCCACCAGGCTGGGGGGTAGCTGGGGTGCAAAGAACTTGCCAATCATAACCCACAACTTTCTCTCGGTGGTGTTAAAGCCTTTATCAGGTGGCAAACTTTTCAATGAGCGCTGGTTCTAGGAGGGACACGAACAATGGGCACTTTTATGAGAGCGTGGACTCTGCTTTAACTAGGCAAAGTTTTGGTTAAGACGAATTCCAAACACCACGTTAGGGGTAATTTTGGTCAGCCACATAGTACTATGGCTTGTTTGCCACTCTGAAGAATTGAGTCGGTTTTAAGCTGTTTTATGAAAGCTGCAGAGCCACACACCAGGTCTGACATATGAGAAATGTATTTATTGCAATATTTATGTTTTGAACCAGTTGCTTCCTTTTTCAGGCTCAAGTTTGCCATATAGATGCTTTGCAGACACTTTAAACTGCAGATGCATTTGTCTGTAGCATAAGCCAGAAATCAATAAAATTAATTAGAGAAAAGAAATAAAAAGATGTATCTTGAAATATTTTTCTTCATGTTCTGTATTTGAAGTAATGATTTTTGGGGGTAAAGTTAGTTATTATGGGTAAATAAGTGTTAACATTTATAAAATTGGTGGAGGTTATAGAGTCTGATTTAAAGCTAAAGCTGCACAAAGCCTGTTGCTTTGGCTTTAATGCACCCTATGGGGCTTAGGTAGCAAAGGAAGCTCAGGGCTGGAGCAGCTCTGAGATGTCTCAAGCCCGATCCTGCAGTTCTTGCAGGACAGAACTCTCATGACTTCAGATAACGACTGCAGGATGCCCATTCTTTCCCACCCAACTAAACTGCTTATGTACAATTATGCAAGTTACACATAAAATTTCAGCTGTAACTGTAAGTCTGTTTCTATTTTACCCACTTTTTTTTTTTCCCCTCCATTTTGAGTCTTAGTAGATTTTTTATTTCAACAGTAGGAGAAAAAAAGAAAGTTATTAAAAATGTGAATGCATGAGAAAATGTAGCACATTACAAAGGATTTTAAGAAACAGTTTAGTTCAAATAACTGACAGTCTTTAAAGCTGTTACTCATGCATGTGGAGGTACAATGCTACTACATGCATGCATAAAGCTGTGAAGAGGATTTATTGCATGTAAGATCATTTTAAGATGTAGATGGTATATTCCTCTCCTCTGTTTTTCTTGTGTAATTAGTTAATACTTTTTTTAATGGATAAAACACCTGAAATAATTTGTTCTAAACTAAAGAGAATATTAGAGAGAGATGTTACAGAATAGAACTGCAGTGCTGGGTTTCAAATTGTTTTCATGTTTTTGCATTGCAAGTTACACTTAAGTACATCTAGTGTGCTTTTAAAATAAAAACAACTAAAATATCCTTATATGAAAATGCGTGATGGTAGGAACCTTGTGGCTGGGATATAAAGTCTTGGTAAATGGACTGTAAAGTGGAAACAGTGAAAAACATTTCACTTGGGTGACGATAGCTGGCATCTCTCTTCCAGTCTGTCACAGAAAGGATTTATTTCAGGCAACTCATCGCATAGCGCGGAAGGTAGCATCTATATGTCAGCAATTCCACTGGCGTTTCATGGAAAGCTTAAAAATATAAACATTAAACTATTAGATCAATGTTTTTAGCCTGCATCAGGAAATGCTTGCAAAATAGATGAGCAACAGCGCCCTCTGCATCTGAGAAGCCTCCTGTTATTGAAACCAGACAACAACTTGCAGAGGGAGCCTGGTGATTTCAGTCGCGGTTGTTCTCAGCTGCTGCAGGTATATGTGAGGCAAGGAGCTGGGGAAAGGGAAATATTCTGGTGTAGTTTTAAGTGATGTGTGACTTTACTGTGTTCCTGATAGCTCCGGCACCCTTAGGTACAAGAACTGTGATCATATCTGTTTTAAAGTTACCTTGTACAAACAAGCACAAAATAAAGCGAGGATGTTGTGCTTTGGAATTCCCTTCAGCGTAATTTAGATCCATGGTATGTCGTTAACAGCAAAGCATATCACAGCCAGGAGATTGGCTTTTTTTTCTTTTCTTTTTATTACTATTTAAATATGAGATACAGAACCAGAGCTATCTTTTTCTTTTAGTGATTGGAGACATATTCTGGGGAGTTTCCAGAAAGCAGTAGCAAAGCTGAGGAGTGATGCATGACAATATTTAAGGACCTGTAAGGCAAAACGCTGCATTCCCACTTGAGCAGCCAACTACTTTTTGCAAGGCTCACACAGAATTCTGCAAGCAAATAATTGTTATAGAAGCAGATGAATTTGAAATGAATGCTTTATGGTCCTACAATAACAGATGGAACTGTGTGAAAAGTTCTTGCATTATATTTCTTGATCATCAAAAAGAAGGGAAAATAATTTGTATTTGCTATTTATATTAGCAATTAGTACAGCTGAGATGATAATTAACCTTGTAATACTCTTAGCTTATTCCTATAAAAGGCATAAAATGAGCTGTCCAAAAGAACCTACTCTATAAACATTTTATTTCTCTTAAATAAATTCAGTGATTTATAATATTTTACAGTGATAATTTATTTCTTCAAATCAGAAGCCGTGAAATATTAGAACTACATATGTGTTACATATCCAAGCAGTACAGGAAAGAAGCAGAATACTCTAAATTTCATGAAACAGATTATCTTTTTTTTAGTCCTTTAGTACTAATAATTTAATTCTTTTTGCCATTTCTCATCACTTCCTTGGTCAATAATTCCTTATATTTAATATGAAATTAGCTTCTAATAGTTTTTTTTTTTTTGGTCTGAAATATGAGTTTTAGAAATGTTCAGGATTATTTCAATATGCAATGGAGTTTATGGATTCAGGGAAAAAATGAGTGAAATATACAGAAACTGTGTTATAAAGGACTTGTTTCATAAAATTAAAGCAGTAAAATTAGCATCGAGGAATGATATTCTCTTGCTTTAATAGAAAGGATATAGACCTAAATTTACAACACGATTTTAATGTAACAAAAACACTTTTAGAATTACTCGCTTAAAAAAGGCAAACTGTCTTTTCAAAGCAATTTAGGAGAGATAGTTGAAATTCATTCTGCTTCGGCACATCAACCAAATACTTTTAAAGTAAATTCACAGACAGATCCAAACGTTAATGTAAGCTTAGATTATTGACATGAAAGGAGCCGAACAATCCAAAAACAATATTTCTTTATTATATTTCTACTTTTAAGCAATTTAAGGTGCTGCTTAGAAAGCTACGAAATCACACAGCATTTTCAAGAATAAAGCACCAATGGCTCTCAGTATCACTGTGTTCATTTTAAGAGCAAATTAAAAGAGTGAAAGAATGGTGCAAATAATTGTTTCATATGTTCTTTGCTTGTGACTGCTGTAATCATCCAGGCTGATTTACAAATGTAGACTTGAAGGTTTCTCAGCTTCCTGCAGTGTAGAAGACTGTTACTTTGGCACTCACACTCATGCCCTTGTAATCACCACTCAAAACTGTGCCCTGGTACTTCCAATTCCCAGTCTCTTGATTGAACACCTCATTCTGTGCTAACAAGGTGTCCAAGGTATTTGAACAGGGGCTGCAGTCAGAAAATTGTTAATGGTTTCACTCATTACCAAAACTAGTGCAGCAACTCTTAATTTGGTAACTGTCTAAATTGCAAGTTGATTTTTTCCTTCAATTTAAAGAATGATGCTAAAATTTGAGACCAGGAACATTAACATCTGCAAAACCCCAGAAGAGTGCTTAAATCGCTGTATTTGTATTAAGGCAAAGGGTTTCTTAGCAGAAAGTGCATTATTTTATTTTTGAAGTTATGTTTTAAAATTATTGAGGAAAGCAGAAACAAGTATTAGATGGAAACCTAAAAATCAGAAAATACATTAAAAATGAATAGTGAACTATAAAACTGCCTGAAGATCTTAAAGAAATTATTTAGGAAGCAAGGCTAGTATTAAAATTGCAAACAAAAAAGTCAGAAAGAGTTCAGCTTGGGCCTGATTGGTCTGATGGACACTTGGGTTTAAATTCTTTAAAATAAAAGGATTTATAGCTGTAGCAAACTGTAGTATATATACCAGAAAATAGGCCAGGGGAGTTTTAAATAATTTTTTGCTATAGTACAGTCTTAGCAGAAAATAAGCAAAGATCAGTGGGCCTGATCCTGCTACCCATATTCTAATAAGGATCTTTTATTTTTTCACTTGTCTTGTTTGAGTGCAGCATTTAGGGAGAAATGTATTTTCTGTCAGGAAAAAAAAAAAAGGGAATAAGAAATTATTAAAATCCATTATTAAAAAAAAAAAAAAAAAAAAGGCATGAGGGGTTTTTCTAGCCGTAGCCTCCCTACTAGCTGGGATCACTGAGTTACTTTCCTGAGCTATAGTAAGGGATAGTAAGACGGGGGGAGGTTCTGTTTTCAGGCTGCAGTTTACACCTGGAGCCTCCTCTGAGAGAAGCACTTTCCCCATGGGAGTTTAATTTGTGGAGAAGGAAGAAATTATCTCAAAAAAGGTAGAAAAGAATGTTTTGCAGATTGTGTTTTAATCTACTAAAAGTTTGTCAACCCTACCAATCTGCAGTGCACTTGCTTTCAAGAGGGGCTTAAAAGCAGCTCAGTGAGGTGCCCCAGTGCTGCATCTTTTGGCCAGGTTTTGTGTTTGTGGTTTTTTTTTTGTTGTTGTTGTTAAATACATCTATCTATTAAAAATGCACTTCTTTGGGACTGGGAAATATATATGTGCCAAGCAAGGGAAACTGCAAAGGAAATGCTAATGCTGGCCACACAGAACATGCTGTCAAAAGCACACGACAAACAAATTGGGAAGAGATTATTTTTTTCTGTTGTTTTTCTTCCATCAGTTAAAAATATTCCTTGTGAGTATAGAAAGCAAACTATGCTCCATCAGAAATGTACCGTCCCTGTGGTAGGTGGTTTGACTTGGTTCTGTGCTGAACAAGTATACGCTTTAATAAAAATCATAAAAGAAAACGTAAAAATAATGTGGTAAATATTTTGCCTGATGTGAAATGTATGGTGTGGCCTTCACAGAAATAGCCTAAGCAGCAGGCAGTACTCATCTGATTTTGCTAGGGCAGAGTCTCTCTCGCGTACCTCCTCTAACCGATGCTCTTTCATAAAGTTGTGCTAGGCACGCGATTTGTCTCAGCTGCCTGGGATCTCTCTCCAAGGTACACAGCTTTTTTTTTTTTTTTTTCACAACAGCAAATATATGCGTGAGCATAAGAGTAGAATGAAAGCATTATTTACAGCACGGGTAGAGTTTGCTTAGAAATCTGCTGTGAGGAGGCATGTAAATATGGGCTGCTGAACAGAAAACACTTCTGAACGTTACAGGAGCACAGCACGTATCTGTGTCTTATATCCATTCCTACCTTTAGTTAGATTCATGTTTTCAAAAGCTTTTTAGCATTTGTGTTTAATCAAGAATGGAAATGACGCTGATGTCTGAAAAACAAAGGGCCATTTAATACGCTCTATGAAAAAGTTTTCTTTTGTGTGTCCATTTTACTCTTCTTTCCGCCTGCAATTGCAGCGGGGGATAGTTAAATAACTTCTGGAAGGAAAGTCTGTTTGAATTTTGGTGAGGGGTTGGTGTATTTCTGAACTAGACAATGGAGGGGGTTTTCCTTTTAGTAGTTAAGTCATTCCTCTGGAACTGATTGCAACGATAAAACCCCATCTGTATAAATTGGAAACTTTTCTTTTTGAACTGGAAGTTGAATGCAGACCATGACTTTTCCATAGAAAAATTACAGAAATAATGGCCCCTGACTGTGGAGGCATTTTTTTGGTTGTTTTTCATGAATCAGGCACAGAGTTATTTAAATTAATTCTGGTCTCATCACTCTAATAGAATATCATTACTGATCTTTATTAAAAGAACACTAAAAATCAGCAGTGTGTGTATGTAATAGCAATAGCTGTTTGACCAACTTCCCCAAACAATTTTTTCCGTATAGAAAAGCCAGACTACTGATGACAGTGCTCACTCATGATGCATTTACTTTGTACATTTCACAGATTGTCCTTTCATGTTAATTGCGTGTATCAGAAGTACTAACTACCCTATTGTTTCACAGTCAATAAAGGGTATTTATTGACTGTCCTTTGAAAACACCATTAAAGAAAAAAATCAGAAGAAACTTTGTTCTGAAAAAGAAACTCTATAAATAATTCCACATAATTAAAAAATACATGACAAAATGCAAACTTGCTCTGTGTAAGCTTTTATCACCTGAAAGGTTCTGCTCTTCTGATTCCATCCTCTATGTGATTTATGTTCACGTATGTTTGCACAGGCTGTGAAAAAACAAATTGAAATTAACCTGACAATTTGTTTCTCTATGATTATGCTATCTCATGTGCCACAGATGCATCATATGAAATGCTAATATTAATGTAAGAGTGGAGATTTTGCAAACAGTTTCCTTTTCCCACTTGCTTCTCCAGTTCTCACTCCAAAGGCGCAGAGCATCTCCAGAATCAGGACCCTTTTTTGCCAGAGTTTCCTGGGTTGGTCCCTTTATTAGGGGAGGAGGAAGCTTGGGGTTGTGTGAACCAACACATTTACTGCAGACTCGGCAGACTCTCTTGTGGCCCTTTTCTGCCCATAGTTTGTTTGATTGGGCTTTGTATAAAGCTCTCCTCTGCCTTAAGTTAGAGGCGGACTCAGATGCTCCCAGGTGTATTGTGTGCTCTGAAATGATGTTGGTTTAACACAAAGGCAGAATCTGCACTTTAAATAAAAGCACTCCAGAAAGGAAAAGACTTCTACTTTATAACCATCAGTACAGCAGCTGAAAGACAGCCAGTGTGACTTACTAAAACAACTGAAAGATAGGACGTTCTTGCTGCCAGCCATCATTTTTAAAGAAATTTGCCACTAACCTGAGCAGAAAGAGATCTGAGGTCTTCTTCAGAGGCTCCACTCATCTGCTAGTCCTACAGCTCAGCAGCGTGCTCCTCCCAGCCAGCTCTGCCAGCAGTGTGTGCTGAGAAGGGAGCACCGTTCCCAGGCTCCAGCACAGAGAACAAGCAGGGACAATGGGGCTTGGAGGAAGGTGAGGGTGAGAGGGGCTCTTGGCAGTAACAAGAATCATCTTTCAGTACTTCCTGCCTTCTTTGCAACACGAGAAACAGGGCTGAAGTTTCAGTGGAGATTTGTTGGTGTCTGAGTCCAATCTTTAATAAGGAAGTGTATTAAGCATTTAATGTTCAGCATTGTCCTCACTCTTGCTACACAAGGAGAGTGAACTGATAGCTTCAGTTCTCCCTTTATTCCAATATCAGGTTTCTCTGCATTTCCTGTCTTACTCATCACTTTGTATCTGTTGGTTCATATTCAGTACTCAGCATGCGCTCTGTAAAAATGGATTGCATGAGACTATGTGGATTTAAATAGGTGGAGTGACTTTTTCAACCTCTGATGTGCTCTCCTTGAGCCTATCTTCAAAACCTCCATTTTACAGATGGAGTTAAGTGATGACAGTGGAGTTGCTTACTGAAAAAAAATCTTGCATGAGTCAGAATGCTATTCAAAGGTATCTGTTTCTGGTGTTGGTTGTTTATTTTTAATAGTTTTTTTTCTTGCAATATTCAAGATATGGGAACAGTATTTCAGCACAAGAACATCTAGTCTACCAAGTGTATTCATAAAAACCTTTACAGCAACTTGCTGAGCCAAAAAATAGGGCTAGGCAATTTCTTTGATCCAAATGACTAATGTACTCAATGTGATTTGTAAACAGTGAAGTTCTTGTCTGCATAGAGCTTGAAAGACACAAATTGGATGCATGGGCAATAACTTGGAACTGTCATGGTCTATTTTACTTTCTTTCCATGTAGTTCTTAAAATATGTACATTTTACCTAAGCAAGGTCTTTCCCAATTCCTGATGAACCCATCTTCAAGTTTAAGAGAAAATTACAGTGGGACTTTCAAAAGCTTTTTGGAAGTCAGAGTCACTTTAGGTTTACTTTCAGGTTTCATTGGCCTTCAGGGTGATGAATATCAGTATAATGATTTACTCTAATCAGAGAAAATGAGGCTCAGGATCGTGAGAGCAGTGATGTCCAAGAGGACTTGGAAGTGGTTCAGGGATTTGCTTTCCTATTCTCAGATCCATACGGAGATCAGAGGAGCAACTTTTCCTTTCTAAGAATATCTACTGGAAGGTCTTAGTGTAAATGCTTTTCTGAAGAGAGTAGGAAGGTCAAAGATGTCTTTGATATTGATGAATATTCTGACTAAAATATGAATAATTTTACTGATTTTCCCTGATGCTCCTAAAGACACTTCTATGGCTCCTCAGTTTTTTGTCTTTATTCCACTCTTGGTTTTCCAACAAGCACAAGATCAGCACTTTTCATGCCAAATACCTTGATTTGTGCATTTTGAGGGTCTTTGGACTTCTGCAGAAAAGATGAGCTTGGGAGTGGTCCTGGGAATAGGCAGAGAAGAAGCTGTGTCGGGCAGTGCTGCAGTGTGCTAAGAGCTGCAATGCCAGAGCATCGTGAGATGCCTATGATCACAGAATCACACAGAATCACAGAATTGCCAGGGTTGGAAGGGACCTCAAGTGGAGAGCTCTGAGAAAGGAGTGCCCCAAGTCATACTGTTAAGATTCTGTATAGTCAGAATGCAAGTTTTCTTTTCTGCACCACAAGTAGGCAATGGGGTCAAGGAAGAGTACAGCACTAAGCATTATTGTCACCACTTCTTGCATGCAGTCCAGCTTAGGGAGGAACGTTTCTGTGGCTCTTTAAGGTGATGAGCCCAAAGTGCTTGGAGTTGTTTCTGGCTGTATGACATGGAAAGCTGTAGGGCTAGAGGACATTCATTGAACATCAGTTGCTTCTACAGTTGCTCCACATGTATAGTACAGAGGACAGAATCACAAGTATTATTCCTTACTTTCACAGTTTAAGAGGTCTCAGTGTTATGTTTTTCCTCTTGATGCTCTGTCTGTATTTTTGCTTACTATATCTTACACTGTTGTTCCTAGCTATACTCTGCTTCTTTCCATACCCTTGTGCTCTACTTCTCTTCAACATATGCACCCTAAAAATTCCCCTATTTGCTAGTCTATCTTTGGCTGAAGTTTAACTATGACTTTTAAGGTATTTTTTTTTCTCAGCATTGGGAAATAGAATACCAGTAAATATCTGTCAAATAATTTGTCTGTATCTGAATGCAGTGACAGAACTCCCAATTGAAGTTAGCTAAGATCTTTTGTTGATTTCATCTTCTGGTAATACAAATGAAATACATATCTTTTCATCATCTCTTTTTGGAGAGGTTGGTTGTATACATTATAAGTGAAAAGAATGAAAAAGAAGACAATGACATTTAGGAAAATTGTCACTGTGTGAGTGCAGAGAATGTTTGAATTTCTGCAGTCTTGAAATAAACCTGGAACATACATATTGGTGCATCCCAGATAAGCAATTTCTATTGTGATGTGTTCTCTCAGAGACTGTGCTATGGAAAATTGAGAATAATGGGCCGTGTCATGCCTTCAGTCCATGTGCAGATCTCACACTGATGTCAATAGGAGCTCCCTTCACAAACTGAGGCCCATATATGACCCATAGAGTCACTACTAGGTCTTTCCCATACATAACTACAGAATTAATGGAGCATTGTAATCCATTTTGAGATCTAATGAAATACATCATGATTTAAATTGCAATTAAACAGAGAGATGTCAATAGGCATCGATGAGTTTCCACACGAAGACAGAAACATTCCTGCTACAAACTTACAGCTTTTGAGGGTTAATGGCTCATAGATTCTAAAAACACATTTACTCAGTGTTATTGATTAAACATCTAAGGAGCCTTAAACATGTGAATTATATCTTTAGTTGTGAGAAATAATTTGTAAATCCAATATTGGATCCAAAGATCGCAGAATCCCATGCAATAAAATTCAGCATTTCTTAATTGCCTACCTTTTAAAAACTGATATTATTAAGTTCTCATTTTATTGCAGAGAGGGCTTGTGAGGTTTCAAGTTCAGGTGATTCATGAATCTATTTAAGCTTTGTTGACTTGATGATGTTTCATATATCCCTGCCTTTTAAAAATTATTAAATGTGATAAAGTATTCTGGGGTCATGTTTGTATGAGAAATGTCACGAAGTAATTAGTGCCTACATACTTCGCAGCATAGAGACCAAACTTCACTGTATCGGTGTTTAAACTCCGCAGCACAACTTTTGCATCCTGTAGTAATGCTCATCTTCTGGTGCTCTAAAATGTTTCATTCTCTGCTTCCTACCCTCATAAAAATACACAGAGAGCTGTAGCTTATCTTTGAAATTACCAATTGACATAAAATATGAGGACTATTATTTTCAACTGTGTTTCAAGGAAGTGTTTTCCAGTGTGCTTATTAGGCAGAACAGTTCTGGTCTTTGGGCTGTAACTTCCACTACCCTGTGCAAAAGCTGAGCTCCCTGCACGCCATTGCCCTGTGGACCCATGTTTGCCCAGGGCTTGGCACATCAGCCTGTCCCTTCTGCCAGCACCCACCTGCTGCGAGCTGACTTTCTCACATCTCCAAGTCCTTGTTCCTATTTTTTACACTTCTGCAAAATAATAAAGAGGTCATTATACACCATAATGTAATTATCGCTTCGCTGGATACAATGAATTCTGGACAGTGTGTTGGAGACTGAGGGCTGCAGCAAATCTGGAGTGCCCTGGGGATATGCACATTCCCAGTGAAGGAAGAGTTGGGCTCCCTGGACTCCAGATGAATAAAATGAAGAAGCCATTCCTCACATTCTCTGCAAACTCTGGCAGAAGTCACAGTTTCACTCGCTTCTGAGATTTTTCTGTGTCATTGTAAGACCAGACATTATATATGTTCTACTTTTAAATAAAATATATTAGAGCAACATGGCATAAAGATAATAATGGAATGCATTTCTCCTTACAGGAGCATGACAGTTATGTTAAAAAAAAAATCCTGTCTAGACATCCAAGATAATTTATTACTAATTCTGCCATACAATTTTTAGACATAGCAAGAATTTTTGAGATTAACCAAATAATTTTGTGTTGAGGTTTTTTAATGCCTGTTGGTTTTTGCTCCATGATACCAAGGCCCATTTAGTAGTAATCTTGCCAATCAGAAGGCTTGGCAGCTATTTTGTGATGAAGCAGTGATGTGGTGACACTGAATAGAAATGCTACAGGTCCTATTTTCTCCACCACAACACCTCCATTTAATACATCACCTTAGTGGTGAAATGCATACTTAGCAATTGCATTGCTCCTCTGTGCTCTATTTTTCTTTAGGCAACATATAAAAAAGCTCCCTGGAAACTATTTTACCCAGGAGTACATCTAAAAGCTATTTTCCTTATTGTTTCCTGACTTTCTGGACTCTAACCAGGACCAGCAAATTCTTAAATCCTAAAATCGTTTCAGCCATTTGTAAGTTATAAAAGAACTCTGTTCAACCTTGAGCTGATTTCTGTTCCTATCACTGGCTGTTGCGTTGTTGAGCCTTCTTTGGTCTGAAATAGATTTTTTTTTTTTTTCCTCTTTGTCTGCTTTATCAACTCGCACCTTCTCTATGAGCAAAGGTCTCAGATGACAAGAAGGGATCTCTGAGCTCCCCAATGCCTGCTTTCCATGCACTGCATTCGGAGGTGTAGTACATAAAACTTCACAGGGTTAATGTGGAAACTGCTTTCCCAGGAAGACTACAAGGAAAAAGAATCAGGAGCTAGGGTTTATTACTAGCATTTTCTTTCTTAGCCCTTTCCCCTTTCCTCTCAGATAGACAGGTGATCTTTCCTCTTACCTTTCTCCTCGATCAAGGTGCAGTCTCCTGCATGACAGAACGAATTTTTGGTCTAGTGAACTGTGAGGCTCAACTTTGGAAGATCTAATAATTTCTATTAATTCTTCCTCTCCACAATCGGTGGAATTTCTCCACTGGCAAGCTGGCTAAGAACAGTTTAAATTATGTTCTTTTCTGGACTGAAACTCTCAGTTCCCAGACTCTTCTTTTTACTCTTGTGAATATAGTGCTATACTGTATGTCAATTTGGTCTTGTTTGTGGGTTCATTTTCCCCTCCATTAGAACAGCTTTCTCCCTTTTTTTTTTTTTTTTCCTCCTTGTGATATTGTTCAAAGGCTTCTTGTGATGCCTTGAAAAAAGTTATTGATTGTTAGATCATTTCTCTCATTCATTCAGATGTTTTCTGGTCCCCAGATGGAAACATCACAGCTGCTGCTCTGGAATTCACTATCGACTTTTGTCTCTGGATTATCAGAGCCCCAAGCAAAAGGGCCTGAATCCAGGCACCCCTTTTCCCTCTATTGAGGCTTAAAGCTGTTATCCTTACAGCTTAAAGGAAGTCCCAGTGCCTGTATATGTCCAGAGCCTGGAACAGTAAGGTCCTATGATTGCAGTCTTTGAGCTATTTTTCTAGTGCTCCTTTTTTTTTTTTCTTTTAAAGTTTCTGTGTAATTTTTCAGCTCTTCAGCAGGAGCACCAGATCTCAGAGAGCAGACTGATTTTCTGCCTCCCTCTGCTGTTGTAATTTCTGCTCTGGTCACTTGTTTTAGTTTTGAGGGCCAAAATCAGCCTGACAAATTAGTATTTTTAAATTCAGCCTTTGCTGACCAGCAGCTATCTGCTCAGACAAAGAAGAAAGTAGGAAAGATTGCTGTGTTTTAAATGCTTTTCACCAATCCCTCAAGGAAAGCCTTTTTTTTTTTTTTTTTTTTAATAAATTCAAAGGGTTGTTAAGATTCAAAGAAAATGCTTATTCTACAGACTGTTTCCTTTCCATTAAAGTTTATTTATACCCCCTCCTTGTCTGAGGGTATAATTATGAATGATCTAAGCTTGTAGTGAAAATCCTAAATTAAAAAATACATCTGTTGCAAGGATTCTCTCACCAGAAACCTTGAAAATGTTATCCTGTCTGTGTATCCATATATCTGTCTGTCTCTCTCTAGGTTTATGGCTATCCTTTATAGGTTCCAGAAATAAATGGGATTAGATAGCTTGCTGTATATTCTAACTGCTGTATATATTCACAAAAAGAATAAAACGATGTGGAGATCTGGACACATTTTATATTTATTTATATTCATCTTTCAGTCACATTTTCACTCGTTAAAAACTGAGGGAGTTAAATCGCGTTATTCTTCCCCTTTATTTAAAAGTAACAGTTGGTATAAGAAAATGTTTTTCCAGTGGTAGAGGTTGAATTTAAAAAGAAAAGAGAACAGTAATGTGAAGTATATAAACTGTAATAGCGTTCATTCAAAAGCTAGGTGTTTTCCTGACAACAGAGTGCAACCATGTTAGCCAAACTTTTCAGCATGGCTCAGGAAGCATCAGTGAAACACATTTATTTTTAATTAAGGCCAACTCTGTCCCAACATTTGCTTTAAATATGAAGACTAAAGAGCATTCAGAAAAGGACACTCTTTCTTCTGTCCTTTTCAGACGGAAGAAAATTATTTCTTCAGCCCTTTGAAGCTGCTGCCTCCTGATATGTAGCTAAAGGGAGGGCAACACCACACGGACAGCGGATTCATGGCAATGGTTCCATGTGGCAGAAGACAGACAGATAACACTTTCCTCAGTTGGATTTTACCTGATTAATAACCTTATTTTCAATTTTTAAAACTTTAAATTGAGAAGTGTCTGTTAAGATGCTGTAACATTAATTAACGTTGTCACAAGCTCTTTAAGTTGCATCCATTTTTGTTCATCAGAAGGTGCAGTGTGGAAATGATTCTTTTGCTCTGTCATTTGCCTATATATCATTTTGTGCTAGTACTGAAAGGTTAAATGTTATAATTTATGCTAATTTTAATTTTCCCTGGTGCCATAGGCAGTACAAATCAAGCAGCAGCAGTGATTATACATCACTGACAGTATAAAACAGAACAAACATACAGTTCTGTCAATGAAAAGCCTGTGCCAGGTTTCTCATAGTAAGGTTGTTATGGCCTCCTGAGAACAGCAGTCAAAACCAAGCAATAATGATGATATGAATATTTATTTTGCGCCTAGTTCTGGATCTAAGCCATTTTAATAAATACCATTTCATGGTATTTTTTTTTTTTTGCCTCAAGAAGCATGATAGAAAAGCTCTTTGCTGCTTGTTTTGAGTAGTAAATTATAAAGTCATAGAATGACTTAGGTTGGAAGGGACCTTAAAGATCATATAGTTCCAGCCTTCCTACTGCTGGTAGGGTTGCCACCCACTGAATCAGGCATTAGATCAGATTGGCCAGGGCCCCATCCAGCCTGGCCTTGAATACCTCCAGAAACGGGCATCCACAACCTTTAAGTGCTGCCAGCTCTGTTCTGTTCCTATGGTCCCTAAGGACAGTTTCCCAGGGGATCTCATGCAACAATTCCTTAAACAGCTGGAGGTTCACTCTCTTGAAGGTCAGGTTTCTGACCCTGGTCTTTCTCAAGCTCATACTCCTTGAGATCACAAACTCAACTGGAGTGTGCTTGCCATAGCCAGGCTGTCTCCACTCTTAACCTCTAAATGATCTCTGCATTGGTGAGTGCCAGGTCCAGTAATGCTTCACTTCTTGCTGGTCTGTCCAGTACCTGGATCAGAAAGTTATTATCAGTAGACTCCAGGAGTCTCCTGAATGGCTTTCAGCCTGCCATGTTGCTTTAACGGCAGGTATCCAGGTGGCAGAGAAGGCATATCAGAATGAAAGCCTGCAAGCATGATGCCTCTTGTAGCTCAAGCAAGAAGGCCTTATCAACAGGCACCCCTTAATCAGATGGCCTGTAGTAGACCCCAGTCACTAGATATCATTTATTGGTCTGGTCCCTAATTTTAATCCACAAGCTCTCAAACTGTTCATGGCTGTTTCTTAGAGGTAGCTCTTTACAAATCCATCCAATTCTTAACACGCAAGGAAACTCCCCTACCCCTCTTGCCTTGCCTATCCCTTCTAAAAATCTTGTAGCACTCATGTATTTGTAATAAATATCAGATCTAAATTCTGGCTTTGGCTTCTCAGATGAGGGACTCAGTTGCAGCAAGCAGAAATTCACTGAAGTGTATACTTGTACAAAAATATGTTGGTTCCAATTTCAGGAGAAGGAAGAACTCAAGATATAGCTTGGGCCATCAAAAGGCAGACAGATTTTCACCAGCTTAGTATTATCTGGCAGCTAATTAGATCTCCTGCCACTATCACAGAGTATCTTTGGATCTGAGCAAAGATCCTCAGGTCCTTGGTCAGGGCTCTGAAATACACAGGTTAAACATCTATGCCATTCAATTACTATGGTATTCCAGTGTCTTTTCTCCACGCAGCATAGACAAGGCAACATGTCATTCTTGCTTAGACCTCTTCAGATCATTTCTTTGCTGTTACTCTTCATTTCCAAAGCAGCCATGGGGTAGATTGCTGGCACTTATTTTCATGAATGAATGGCTAATTTCCTACTCTGAAACCAAGTCATAAAATAATGAAATGAGAGGGAAAAATAAGGTCGCAGAAATAGGAAGTACTGGGTGGCAGCTGATACTTTAACAGCATCATGGGACAGACACTAATCCACGAGACTTAAAGGCCTTTAAGGCAGAAGAAAATACTTTTTGGAGGCCCTTTGTGAATGACAGTGCTACAAGAAAACTCAGTCTGGGCTGGGAAATGTACTTAAATGTCCCGAGAGCTTTTCTCCCCCAGTGTTCCTCAGCCTGAATAAAAGCCACTGTAGACACTGTTGGAAAAAGACTGTTGGAAGGGATGAGCTACAGAAAGGGTTGCTGACTTTCTGATAGATCTTGAACAAGTCATGTACATGTTATTTATTGGAGAAAGAAATGAAGCATTGACACCGGGATTGGGGAATTACTGGTGGAGTGGATGGCAAGCAGGTAACCCTATGAGACAAAGACAATTACACACTTAGATCTAAGGAGGTGGGAACAAGATTCTTGCAATTAGGCAACAACAACTGAAAAGCAACTCTTCTAACAGAACTTTTTCAAGAATACTGAATTTATTAAATTTCAGTGAATAAATGCTGTTGACCTTCTGTAGGAAGTGTAAGTGGTTTCAACACTCTAATTGTAATAGCCACTCTTGTTGATTTTACATGTCCAGAACTTTAGCATTTGTGTAATAAATGCAAATAAGAACACATCAGCCTTGCATTACTTTATATAATTTTGGTACAAAGACATATTTGTGAATGAACATAATGTAGTACCAAAAATCAGAATGTGAAATTTAAAATATAGTAATTTAGGAAGACAGTTTAAAAAAGATATATATTTATTTTCCCATGTGATTATACTTTGGCGTAGCATTTGTGATACATGGGCTGGTTACTTTAACCCAGATGGTTACATCCCCACCCAGAAATATTGGTTACTTTAGCACAGATGTCTCTTTTCCTTCCATAAGGCATACTAGACAGAAAACAAAGATTCACATTTAAGCAATAAATAATGACAACTACCACCCCTATTGGCTTAGATACGTCCAAATCCAAAACCACAGCTAAAAGTTACTTTAAAGTGTGATGGACCACAACTTATAGTTCTTTCATTTTGCTTTCTTTTTAAAAGATCGGACTTTGTTGACATTTTTACACTGTTTCCATTGATCTTTTTGAAAAAGAATAAGGATGGAGTACAATGACAATTTTATTTGACAGATGATTAATATCTTTTCTTAGATCTGACCTGAAATGTAACCACGAAGTATTTGATAAAGGAAGGACATGTCTATGGTTCACAGTCAGTTGAAAGTTTAAGGGGCATGAAATGGCTGAATGGCATCTTAAAAATGCAAGGTATAGAACCACAAGGTCATGTAAGCACTGTAACAGTACGCTTTTGTCCAAAGGTTATTCGAACTTATCTTCTAATTGATCTTCACTGGTGGTGGACAGTACATGTGCAGAAAGTATTTTTATGAACAAGTTGCCCATTGGTGCAGATGCTATTTAGTCAGCCTGATTTACAAAAGTCTTGAGGCTAATCTTGGAGCAAGTCTGGGTCTGAGAGCAGGACAGGGCTTTTCTGACTTGCCTGGGGTCATTTGGGCTAGCCTACTTTCCTTTGCCATAAGGAAGCTGTTCTCCCAATTCCTGTCTAGCACGATTTTGTAATAGATTCCTTGCACAAGAAACACCTTCATCATTCCAGCTTTTTGGGTTTTCCTAAGGAAGGTGAACTGGCCCAAGCTAAGCTTGGGTGCAATTGAAAACAAAACTCCTTTATGATAACAATTTTTCTCAGACTTTTTAGCCCCATCCAAATTCTGCTACTACAGGGAGAAGTTAGTTGCAAGTATTTATATTATGTTTATTTAATTACTAATTTCTGTAAAAGAAAAATTAATTCCATTACTTGTGGTGATGCAGCGTGCCAGGAATAACATTTAGCAGGTATGATCGAACACAATAGACCATTTTTAAAAGACCTTTTTCTAAAATTTAATTTTAGATGTGGGACTATGGAGCATTTAACTTACCTTCAGGAGGGTATTTTGAATAAAAATAACAAGAAACTGCCTTACTAGGATATCAGCTATGCTTGACTGATATTAACCATATAAAAAAAATGTATGAGACATATAAACCTCACATAAGAACTACAGTTAAACCCACTCATATTTTTCTCTAAAAATGGATGTCCAAACTTTTAAAGTTCTTATGTTATTCTTCTTAAGACCCAAATATATTTTTGGAGACTGAGTTCCCACTGTTTGCAGTAATGAACACCTCATGGATGGCAGGGGAAAAAAAATCAGCTTTCCCTAAATGCTACTGCTGGCCAAAGGAAAAGTGAAAAATAATTTTATAACAAGATATCCTCTGTGCTAGGGCTGCATTTTTTTTCCCCTGCAGATGCAGAAAGATGGGTTTCAGGGAAGCCTCCAGGCCTTCACTCCCTGTTTTCTGGTAGCACACCCCAGGAGACCCAGGATGGCACAAAGCTGGGGAGTCAAAGAGTCACAAGAGCCTTGTCACTGACAAGGCTCCTCTCGGCTTCACTTGGGTTCCTGCCCAAACAGTTGGTCCAGGTCCTACTGCCTGGCAAAGCCTTTTGAAACAGGGAACAGCACACAGTACAGCCACTAACAGCACAATGTACTTGTACATTGCCTGGTTAATTGTCCCATATTGTCTTCTGTAAATATAGCGAGTATTAGAAAAAGCATTTACTAACACAGTTTAATTATCCCTTCAAGGGAATTGTCTTGCATATTAGAATCACAGAATCACCAAATCAGTAAGGTTGGAAAAGACATCTATGATCATCTAGTCGAACTGCCTATCTACCACTAATAATCCTATTAAATCATGTACCTAAATAGCACATCTCACGTTTCTTGAACACCCCCAGGGATGGTGACTCCACCACTTCCCTGGGAAGCCTTTTCCAGAGCCTCACTGCTCCTTTGGAGAATAATTTTTTCTTAATGTCCAGCCTCCCATGGTGCAACTTGAGGCCATATCCTCTTGTCCTGTCACTGTTATCTGGGAGAAGAAGCCAACCCCCACCTCCCTACTACCTGCTTTCAGGCAGTTGTAGAGAGCAGTAAGGTCTCCCCTGAGTCTCTTCCAGATTGAACAATCCCTGTTCTCTCAGCCACTCTCCATAGGACTTGTGCTCCAGACCCTTCACAACTCTGTTGCCCTTCTCTGGACATGCTCAATGCCTTGGTGTCTTTCTTGTAGTGAGGGCCCCAAAACTGAACACAGTATTTGAGATGTGGCCTCACCAGTGCTGAATACAGAGGGATAATCACCTCCTATATTGTCATGATTGTGGTTTGTTGCCATTATAGGCGCCATCTTTTGGCCTATCTCCTTTAGTCCTGCTCTCTGAAAATACCCCTTTGAGAGCTCTGCAGATAGTTTCTTTCCCTCCGTTTTTGCAGGATGTATCTGTGTGCCAGTTATTTAGAAATGGTAGTTTAATTGGCTGAGTGGTAGGATGGAGCTGCTGGCTCTAAAACTGGTGTGTGCCCTTTGTGTGCATCCCAGGGTGAGTGTGACGCCCAAAGACAGACTGCTCTGATCCTTGGCGGTTGGCATGATCTTCCCTCAAATGTCAGAGGTTACGTTTCAAGCACCGGCTCTGCTCCTTGGGCTGCCGCCTCCTGGTGCTAGGAAGTCTGCTTGGAGCAAGGTCACAGCAGCAGTAACCACCTGCCCATTGTCCTGTGCCAGGGGCCAGCAGCCAGGCTGGCCCGTGCCAGAAGAGAGCTGGGCAGGAAGGGAGGGAGAGGGGCAGCGCCTGCCACAGCCCTACGCCTGGACAGCCTCCACTGGCAGCCATCCTGGGAGCCATGGTCAGGTCTGCAGAGCTGTGTTTCCTTCATTGGGCTCCTTGCAAGAGCCTGAGGGCGTAAGGGCTGCAGCTTTACAGTACATGTAAGCCTAGGAGCAGTAAGATAATCTGACCTGCCCTAAGCGCAGGCTTAAGTTCTTAAGTGATTGAAGCAAAAGTAAGACAAGATTCTCCAAGCAGCTACAGATGATGGAGTTACTAGTTGTCTCTATCAGCTGTGATGTTGCACAATTATAAGAAAGATGGTGAAGAAGCTGTGGATGAAGCTGCCTTCATTCTGCCAAGAGGTGGCCATCAGCAGAACTGAAGGCTGTGCACCCTCCTGCTCTGTGTTTTGGGGACAACGTTATGGCCTCACAGGAGCTGTTTCTGCAGGGTTTCCAAGAGCTCGTTAGGCAAGGGGCAAAGGAAGGAAAAGGGCTTGTAGTCTGTGGCAAAGGCAAATGTAGTGCAAATTTTGGAAGGATAAACTAGCTGTAACAAGTATAGATTAGCTTAGAAAAAGCTATAGATCAGACATTTGTCTTATCACTATACATCATTTTCATTGATACATAGATGCTAAGTCTTCATTATTTGATCTGAAGAGGGAATGGACATTTAGAACTACATTACTGGGTAAACAGCATGCAAAGACTAGGTCCAGAAGAAATTTCCTGAGGGACCATTCTTTGGTTTTAAAATATTGCCTCTCAGACCATGAGAGAAGAAGCATGCATTACTTTCTTTAAAGAATAAAGTTTCTTCAAGTAAAGATAACTTTAGTTTAAGATCTGGAAAACTGTATAAGAAGTTATATGTAAAATGCATTTTGCTCTTTGAAGCTGAAATCTTCTAAGAGATGTAATTCTGATTTAACTTGGATGATATCTGTACATTAATTTCATGTATTCTAGGTGTACTGACTTTATTTAGGAGCCTCTCAGATTATGTGAGTCAAGACACTTCTATATTCGTTACTGAAGCTGTTCTGATATAACTCTGCTGGGATACCACACACAGTTTGCTTTTTTACGACTTTGAGTATTTATTTATTTTCATTTAGTGAAGTTTTGGTGGAATTATTATGCTTGATGAAGAAGTTTGTGTTTTGTTCTTTTTTCTTTTTTCTTTTTTTCTTTTTTTTCCTGATGTAAAAGGGTTTGCTTCCCCCATCTGGTCATGTATCCATGGTCTCTATTTCTGCAACTGTTGCTTCAAAAAAGCACATGGACTCATGTGGTTGAAGTAACCCTCTCAGACATTTACAGAAATAGCTTCAGTCACTCAAACAGAAACCTATCCCATCCTCTTTCATGTTCCATCCCCAAACCAGATTTTGCTTTCCACCCTTAAAGCCATTCTCAGCTTAGACATAATTATTTTCCCTGCATTATTCTCTCTGGCTACTCTCTATCTAAGTTTTTTTCTGTGGTCATCTTGCTCTTGCTTTCACCACCCTGAAGCATTCCCCACAGGTTTTCGTATGTCGCCAGTGAAATCCATGAGGAACATCTGAGCACCAGCCCTGTCCTCAACACCTTCCTACATTTGTAGCCACATTATCTAAATGATCTTTAAAGAGAGCTTTTCAGAAGAACTATAAAAGAGTTTAAGAGGAAAGTAACAAAATAAATACGTTTGGAGTTAATCTCTCCAAGAGAAACATCTGTTTGTTCCTTTGAGTGACCAAAGGCAAACTCTGACATGTGTTCAGAACATGTTACAGATTAATGCCCGAAGCTGTCAAACTGAATTTCAACTCAGTGCTCATAATCATGGATCTTAAATTATTTATTGGTAATATACTCATGCATCACCTTTAATTTTATTAGAGAAGCAACAGAGCTTTTCCAATCTTCTTCCCTTTGTTTTTTCTTTAGGTGTACATTGTAGTAATGCAATTTGGGCTATCCACATCTTCATGTTTTAACAGTTGCATACTGAAGCTCCTAGCTTAAAGACTTTTCTCACAGGGGATTTATTTATGGTCTGATATATTATGAGAGAAGTCTTCTAATTAGAAGAAAAAATAGTTAAAAAAGAAAGATGTTTAGGACTGTGCACTGGTATTTTTCTGAAGTAGTATGCGATAATACTAGTCAAAATGGTGCTAGAATGCAGTAGGTGACCACTTGATTGTGCCTGTATCTCAGTGGGCCTGGGAACTGCATCCAATCGCCTGAGGAAAAGAGGTTCTCACCAACCTTGTGTTTGGGAAGAAAGAAGAGGAAAATGTGGCAGGGAGGTACTGGATCTCCAGTTGGGTCCTTGGTTTGAGCCCCCAGACATGCCATGGAGGACTGGTGTCCTAGCAGTGGCCTTGGGCTGCACGTAAAGATAATTTTTTCTCACGTTCCTGAATGCATATGAGAAGGGACTGCATTGGAATCAGTAGGGCTGGGAGGTGTTTGTAATATTTAAAAGAAATATTCAGTTACTGCATTCCAGCTTTTGCTTCTTGGAGTATGTGTGTGACCACACACATGCAAGCTCTCACCTAGAAGAGATGTGTTTGTTTGTGGTGGGAGTGTAAATGGCATTGCACAGCTAAACTGCTGTACTCTTTACACTGCTCTTCTGTATGTTTCAGCAATTTTTCACTCATCTAGGTGGCAATGTAATTTTGACCTACCCCGGGCACCCACAACATTCATTCTTCACTTTTTGTAACATGTTTCAAAGCTTTCTTGGTGACCAAACACATGGTGCCTCACAGAGTATGTATTGCCATCCAGCATCCATCTCCTTCCCTGGGGTAGCCCATTCTCTGAGCAGTACAGGCAGCTTCAACTAAAGATGTTTTAAAATAACCCTGCTTGAGGAAAGTGTTTTCCAAGAAGTTGACCCTGACATATTTGGCCATCCAAAAAAATTAGCATACTCTTCAATGGCCTCCTTGCACCATCTGCAGGATTTGGTAGGACATTTAGGAGGTCACCATTTTAAAAGCAAAGACAGTTCTTGCCTCAGAAGCAGTACCTCTATCAGCAGCTAGCAGAGAAGAAAGGTCTCTCTCTCTAGTTGGGAAGTTGAGTACAGTGAAAAGGAAATGTGTGTCTGAAGGAGTGAATACTTGTCTCAAGGAACCATCTCCAGTAGCACAGCCAGTAGCAAGAGGGATCCTGATCCTATTTTATATCCTGGCAATTGGGGGAGCTACAAGGACAAGGCAGCAAAGACAGCACAAACTGCTCCTGCCTTCCTTGGAAAGTAAGTGGTGCTGCTGTAAGTCACTGTGAGTGATTCAACACTGTGATTTGAAAATAAGAATTTGAGTGATCACAGAGAGATTTAAATGAATTATTTTGTGCTTTTAATTTACAAATGCTCCATAATTCCTTGTCAATTATTTTATGCTATTTTATTTTTTTCCAGCAATTGCTGTCATCTTGAATTTTACATCATCCTCTTCCAAGTGAGGGAGGTGCATCATTTCATTGTAAAACAGAGTAAAAATGCCTTTACAAGACATAGGGTAATATAAAGTATTACAGCATATACTGCTTCACCGGAGAAAGGAAGCTTACCACTTTTCTCAATAAAAACAAAGAATTACCAAGGGATTTCTTTTCCCTCCAATTGGGCCCCAAACGTTCTCATGCTATACTTGTAATGTGCATTACTAGCTGATTAGAAGTGACATCAATTAGTCACATTTCTGTGTTTCTGATGGAAATAAAAATGAGCTTCTGTACACAAAGATCTCAAATTCATCTCTCCATTGCCCAGGGATTTTTTCTCCTGCAATATCAGTTATCAGTTTAATATAATATTGTTGACTTAACAATGATATATTTCAGGCTGAAGGCAGAAATGCATTTTGCATTAATAAATTGTTTTGAGATGGGCTTAAAGAATATTTCATTATATAACAGAGGCGGCTATAAAACCTATTTGGTGGTCTTTCAATCACTGCTACCTGTGGCCTATTTATGTGGCTGGCATTCATCAGAGTGGCAGGAAATATTAAACAAGTGCTAGACAGTTATTAGTTCTCCTCAAGAAGAAGTCCTCATACCTCCTATTCCTATGCCATGGGAAAAATTCTCTTGGTATTTTCTTTCTTGCAACTGTTCTGCTGTTCATAATTTGATGGAAAATTGATTAATCACACATTTAACTCAATGCAAGATTTTCTGCACTGTAATAAATTATGGCCATTAATCAATAAGTACAAAGTAATTCCAGGAGTCTGGAGACATGCTGGTTTCTAATAGAAAAACTTGTGCTTAGGCCTTCTTGCCAGTGACCACTTCATCCGAGGTATTTTGCACCTGCCTCAATCCAATTAGATAACATAATTAATGAGTCTCAATGCAGTTGATAATTTGTTACACAAAGGAAAGAATGTTTTGGCACATCTATTATGTCATGATGTAAAAATCTTTGCAAGGGGAGGAATACCGGACAGGAACCTGCACCCTCAGCTATGGATGAGGAAATGTCTGTTTATTCTCTGCCCGTGGTAGGGGGCTGGAATTAGATGGTCCTTAAGGTCTCCTCCAACCTAGGCCATTCTATTATTCTATTCCAGAGCATTAAGTATGCAAATTCCACTGGACTTTAAAATTCTCATGTTTCCTTCTCCTGTGTTTAAAGGGAAACTAACTGTGTGCAGGAATATTCCATGCCATCTTGTTTCTTTTATGACAAATTAAATGGTATGATTATAGCAAGCATTCAGGAAGCACTTTTTCCCAGGCAATCTAATCAATGTTTCCTTGGTTGAGTATCAGTTACAGTTTTACATATCGCAACCCATTTGCACCTGTTATATGCAGCTAACATATAGACACACTCAATAGATTTTAGTGAGAGAAAGAGTGTGAAGATAAAAAGAGCCAGTCTGCTGCTAATTCTGTCACTAGGAGACGCCATGAGCAGATTTTATTTAGAGACTTTGAAAAACAATTAGCTGAGGATTATAGGACTAAAAGGCCTTCACTAGCTGTACCTGGAAAATACTTTGCCCATTTAATGCCTTCTAAGCTGTCATTGTGCTTGAACTTCAGTCCCAGTGATTAATGAAAAGCTGCAGGGCACAGCTAGAAGCTAAAGTCTCAATTATGAAAAAGCAGTAACTAGTTTAATGTGCTGATGCTTTTATACTTAAACTGACAGCTGTGAAAAATGGCAATATTTCCAATCATGCTTTAATAATTTATCATTAATTTATTGGCATGTCCAACACACTTTACTCCCACTGTTTTTTTCCTCCTTGCGGACTCGTGGCATTTCAACACTGAAGAGCAAAATCTGTAGCAAATCTCTAAGGATGAGCCTCCTTATGGTGTCAGAGTGATTACTGTTTGCAAGCATTCAATATTATAAAGTTGTGCATGCTTTATCGATGCAGATACAGTATGAACATTTCTGTGGGCTGCGATATGTGATCACATATCATTACTGCTATTAAATCACTCCAACTCCATTTACCTTGTTGGAATTAGACCAAGTGAGAACATGGATGGCTTGGTGGGACTGGGGCAGCCAGCCGTGTGCAGGTAGTGTTCGTTCATCAGACCAGCAAGCTTCTTGGAAGGAGAGCAGAAACTGTCTAAGTGCTCTAAATCAAACACTGCATTTGGAAAGTGCCCCTTTTGAAGAATGTAGGCAGTCTCACCTGCTGCAAAGTCTGTGGAAATGTTGTTATATTTAATACCGAACAATTGAACTGATGCAGCTAAGTTAATTTAGAACAGCTGAAGATGTACAGTGCGCTTAGTTTTTCAGATATTTTGAATTTCTCCTTTTCTTTCTTGGTTCTCCCTGCTTGCTCAGTTGCTCTTGATGTGGTGTATAACAATGGGAAAGGAACAAAGTCAAATAGCAAAACCTTGCTTCAGTACAATTTCCATGCTGAATTTAGTTTGTCATGGTTTGTGGCTGTTCCCAGGTCTGCTATGGATGAGACAAATATTCACAAAGATGAACAATTATGAATTTTAGAGACCATGACAGCTTATTCTTTTGATAGCAGAAGCTAACCCTGTTTTATTTCCCATCTGATACTCCTGTCATTTTCAAAAGCTTAATCATCCAAGCAGGAGTGACTGTCTTATTTGTGCTTTTGCATACATTTCTCTTTGTGTAATGACTGACACTGCTAAGGTCTGGGAGATGCTAAGTTGCTGGTGTTTTTTATTGGACCTGATGACTTCTGAGCTTTTTTGCAGAGCCCACGTAGGCCTGAATGATAGCTGAGCTCCTCTCAGCTGTGCTCATAGTTGCCAGTTCCCGGATTTAAAAGCAGTCCAGCCAGCCAGTGGGGAAAGTTACTCTGAACTGTTTGGTGCAAACTGTTACAAAACTGCTGTCTGGCTGTCATTCATGAACAGACTGAATAGGAGAAACATGGCTATGAGAGAATATTAAAACCAATTGATGTGACATCTGTAATGGTCTAACAAGTATAACGTATTATATTGCTGGACAAGAAATTGTTCACAGAAAGCTGCAGTGCGTCCAATTTGAATTGATGTAATGGAAAGGACCTGTCAAGCAGTTTGTTCCATAGGTTGAGGATTTGCCCCCCAAAATAAATCTGCCTTTGCTTGTATTTACACTGGAACATTTCTGTTTGAAGTTTTGATCATACTTTTCCACAGGGACAAAGTTTATACTAATTAGTTAACAGTTCAGTTATTATCAAAGGGAGTTTTGAATGAAAAGGCACTGAGTTCCCAGCTCTGCCCTAACTGTATGTTTGAGAACCAAGTGTGGCACTTCATTAGGAATCCTGGAAATGGGCTGAGGAAGGTAAATCATTACTAACGCATCTACTACTGTTCCTTAAAGGAACTGAATATTTGTTTTGTGAATTACTACTTGGAAAAGATGGCTTGTTCTAATGCACACTATCTATCACACTGTAGACCTAGTGCTGTCTTTTAGCACCATCTGAAGAAATACAACAGAACATACGCACATGGCTCAGATGCAAAAGGTGCTTTGTACTGTCTTTTAGCACCATTGTGAAGAAATACAACAGAACATACACAAGATGCAGAAGGTGCTTTGTGCAGGTTCATGTCTGGTTATTGCTGGATGTGCAGCCAGGCACCAGCAATCACTCTACTATCAATCTGCTACCCTCTATTTTTCAGGCTCCTAGTTTAAAGCTTGATTACAGCAATTTGGAGAATGTATGCAAACCAATTCCAGCTACTAATTGAAGAAACTCTGCTAATTAGAAAAGGCTACAGAATAAACAACAATTGGCAACAAGTACAGGGTCACGTTCTGTACTGAACACCCTCTGTAATGTGACTTCTATCTTGAGCAAAATTAGCATTAAACTTTCTGAGTTGGAGACAGATTTTCAAAGCATTGTTCATGTAGACTTTATTGCAAATATAAGGATATTCAGTGTTTTTCTTAAAATCTCAATGTCTGAAGCCATGTGTGTATAAAATAATACCTTTTTTTTTTTTTTTTAAAAATAACTTTAACTACTTGATTGAAGAGAAAGGCTTCAAAGTATGTATCCCAAGGTCCAATTTGAGGAGGTAAATAAAAAAATCTTTGCTTTAATATTGTTTTTCTTAAAAGTCTCAATATCTATTGGGGTTGACAGTTCGAAACATCAACATCGCTGTCTGATATGAAAATATTCACTAATATAGCTTAAGTTTTTCTTATCAGTGCAACTAAGTGCTAAGAATACAAGATCCAGCTTTTAGATCAGTTTCCTCTATAGCACTCCCTGGCTGACATTTGATCCCTGAAGTTTGATTCAGTTCTTTGCTTAGACAATCAGTGAAAAATCAGTTTCTCAAGGCGTTTCTTTAAGGCATCATGACAGATGCAGTCAGTGCTGTCTTAGTTTATAAGCAGAGATCTGTGTGATTGAGTAGATGCTGATTATGTAGCCATTGTCTGGATGCACCAGATCTTCTCACTGAGAGCAAGACAGGTAGCTGGCTGCTGGAGAACCAGATTACAGGATTGTCTGTGGGACGGATGGCCGTAATGTAACTGCATCTCCCAGTAGTTCCAGAGTAAGGTCTAAATGAAACAGTACCATTTCTGTTGGAATAATTTGTGTATGTTGGCTTTGCTGGTGTGTCTGCATACTTACAAAAATGCTTGTGTGCATTTTAGCGGGAACATATTTGATTTGTACACAAAATGTGAGAGCATTACTCTTCAAATAGTAAAATGAAAAAAAAAAAACACATTAATTTCATGTTTGTCATCTTAAATACTCCTTCTTAATAAGCTTAAACCTCTTACACTTATACCTGTGCTTTATCCCTTCCCAAGAGGCCCCATGCTTCCTAAAAATAGTTCTTCTCCAGTATAAGAGAGTATCTCCTCCTCTTCTGCTGAATTGGATAAGAATATTGTCCATTCTGCAACAGAGGGATTTGTCTCGTTTTCCCACTGCCTCAGTGAGGTATTTTTAGCAGCTATTAATGCTAGTTTAATCCAAATATTATTTACAGTAGAAGCACCAGATCTCTTAGTAATGTCATTTTATATATGTAAGTCCAAAAAATGCTGAAAATCCAGTCTATTGAGAGTTTGATAAGGTCAGGTATTTTCTGTCCAAATGCTATCTATTCTTTTCTATTGAGATTTGTGGCTCTGTAATTCAATACCAGATGATGTCTCAGGTGCAGTCTAGCTACAAAAGGAAATGTATTTAATTGGTGTGATCCTTCACAAAGTATATGTGACAAAAATAAGAAAAAATTAACGCTCATTCAAGGCTTCTCAGCATCTTCACTGGCAGAAACTGCTTCAGGGCCTACTTTAACCATGACCTTTGTCTACCACAGCCAGCAGGAAGTGTTTCTGTGGGCACTGCAGTCTGACTGCAATATTCTGATGAAGAAGCATTCATGCGTTGGCTTGATGGACTTTCAAGATTAGCCTAAGCTGTGGTACAAAGTCGTGACAAAGCACCAGCATGTGCGTGACTTCTGAAGAAGTCTACGTAACTTCCAACACAGACAATAGACTCTGCAGCTTGTGTCAGAAATTGCCAGATTTCCTAGTGACCTACATTCACTGAAAGTCAAAACCACTCATTTTCTCACATTGCTGCTGCTGCAGTGGGGCTGGAGGTACCTGCAGCTCAATGGGACTGCTTTGGACTAAAATTCCAGAGAACTAACAGAGTGGGGGATCTGTATTCCTATTAATTTTAATAGATTGAGCTCAATCACGTGAAATGTAAGAAATCCAGAACCAACAATTTGTATGTCACTTTGGTAGTAGTGAGTAGCAGGGGCTGCAGATGGGAGTCAAGCAACATGCCAAAAAGCTCTGACACAATACAGGCGTGCTGCAATTTAGCTTCATGTGACAGGCAGCTTGGTTTTGAACACCACTTACAGTGTGGCAAGCCAAAATGCCACTTATAAGGAAATCCCATTCCACAATTTTTCCTTATTCACTACACTGTTAGCCCAAATCCTACCTCTAGAGCTCAAGTAGATGTGCTTTCCTGCCCAGCTGGAAAACATCTAGCCTTTGCAGACATTTAATTTAGCATTCTTATTTTGGCATGTTGTGAGAAGAGTAACTGAGCCTGCTCCTCCATCTAGCTGCCAGTGTGGCTCTCCCAGTCTTCTTCAGTGAGGGCACTACCTGCATTTTGCTGTGGTGTAACCATACTGTAGCGTTACTCCCCACAGATTCTCAGTGGGACAACTGTGAGACTACTTTCTCCCAAGCCTATCCAAAACATCTTAGATATTATTTTATGGTAGGGAGTGGAGAGAGCGGCTCATTTATTCTTCATCTTTTCATTCCCCTTGCCCTTTCCCCAAGAGTGAATCCAGCCTAGAGTAGTTCTCTTAAAACCACAGTTTATATATAAAAATTGTTCAGAGAACCTTTTATTTTCTTTTGTGCAAGCTGAAGTCATGTTTGGCCATGCTGTGACCCTGAAGCCCATCCTTAATGAATAGAAGTGATTGTGTCCATGGTCCACATTACATGCTGATTCTTCAAGGAAAGGACTTGCATGGCTTATATCACAGGAAACATTTGCTACATTACAGAAAACGGGACTTTTTTTTTTTTTTAGAGAGACAACATCAAAGCTGTACAATAAATCAGGAGACTCACTTGCAGACCTTGCAATGGGGGGTGTACTCTTAATTGAAACAGCAGTGGTGAAAAGTGAGAAAATGCCTTCAATGTGGACTACCTAAATACTCAGAAGTCAAGGGATAATATGTGCTCCAAGTGATGTATTGAAGGCACACTCCCTGTGCCATGAGTGTGATGAGAAAGATCAATTTGAAATGTCTAGGGCAGGAGCAGATCATTTGATAGACCCTCTTTAGGTATATAACAACTTGAAAAGTTATCTCCAAGTTTTGATAACTACTTTACCTTCTGAGACTGCCAACCCATTTCTTAACTGTTCTTTGTAGTGTGGAAAAGTCTCCCATTTCTATTCTCTGCCCTACATACTTGGGTCAGAAAGCGAACATCCTATTTTTGCAGCTTTGAAGCCAAATGGCTATAAGCAGCCGATTTCTTCACAGAATACTTCTCAGACATTCTTTTATTTTATTTTTTCCTAAGAGAAGCCCTCACCATTTCCCCAGTCTTTACCTTAAAAGAAATAGGGCAACACAACTAAAAAGATTCACAGTTTTACCTGCTGAAGGGCACAGTAGTCAGAGGAATTCAGCCCTGCTAGAAGCTGCTGACATTGTTTAAATGGTGGTCCAATTAGTTAATTTTTTTTTTTTAATAAATTGTTCTACTAGCAGAATAATTGAATTTAAAAAAATAATTAAAAAAAAACATCTGAACTTTCCACTAAGCGTGGACACATTTTCTGCTTGAGAGTTGTGTTTCCTGTTTGATAGTTGAGTAAGTTTTTGTTTTGAACAGTCTTGCTTCAATAACTCAGGGAAAGCACATTTGATTCTGTCTTATTGTCACCTCAGGCTCAATTTTGGCTTGGGTGGAGTCTTGAAGTATTAAAGGGACTAACTCCTGTCTGGGACAAAGGCAGCCAACCCTGGATGTACATCTTGTTCTTATGGAACATTATTAGCACAGATTCTGTTTCTTGGCTAAAATAAGTTACTCATTCAGCTTCAAGGTACTTTGTTTTAAACACAAAACAGAAGATTTCTTCCAAATAGCTACTTTGGAGAAAGAATTGTGGGAAGCAAACACAACATATGACAATAACATTGCTTTGCTATGCTCTGTAAAACAAGTCGTCCAGATTTATACATTGAAGTCTCTGTGAGTAGTTAATCTGCTGCTGGCCACCTGCAGAGGAGGAATGGAAGAGCTTCCTTTTGATCTCTTTTGTGAAATGACCTTTAAGGGTGAAAAAAATATAAAAGAAAATAAATGTGAATGAACCTTAAAAGGTTTGGTACAAATATTCTGTTGGGAACTGTTTGGTCCTTTAAAAAGACGTCCATATAGGACATTAAATGTATGAAAGCGAGTAACATCTGTGCTTTAGGTCAAGAAGGCTCATCACCCATTAATGTAACTCAGCTAACTTCTTACAGGTCACTGAGACATAGTGCTAGTCTGGTAGACTACTTTGTGAGAACTTCATGTCAGCAAAGAAGGGCAGCTTGAATATGGAAACAAAGGGTTACGGGGAGAATAGCAATTCAAACTCAGCTGTGCAATTCCTCTCCTTGTGGCAAGGGTTCACTTGTGGTGCTCACTACGTGGTATATGCATCTCTGTGTCTGACTTTTTGCTTTTGTCCTATACATGACTGTTGGCTTGGGTGCTTGTCAGGAATACAGGGTTTTGCTATGATTTATACCCATTTCAGTGGAAGAGACCAAAGCAAAGCTTGTTCATTGTTGCCTGAATTGATAGACATCTAAAGATTCATGGAAATAAAATTGAGCATTTATGCTTTTTTTTTTTTTTTTTTTTTTTTTTTTTTTTTGTGGGTGTCTGTGTAAATGAGTCTAAATATCTGAAAATAATTTTAATGACCGCTGAGTGGGCAGAGATAATTCTACCTATTATACCACCTCCATTTTCCTGATGCAGAACTTCTCAAACTGTCTGTAAAAGCCCAGATTCTCCTCTTACCCTCGTGCGTATCCAGACACCAGGAAGACGTATGTCTTAATGGATAATGGCTCCATTGTGTGAATACTGTCAGTATCATATCAATGTGACACAAATACAGCAAATTAGCTGTTACTTGCTTCAGAACTGCTTCAGCTCTTTGTGTGGAATGGAAAAGGTGCAAGTGAAAACTCTCTGAAGCAGCATGAGGCTTTTCCATTTTTAAATAGTATTCTTGTGGGAAACTGCACCAAGTTTTAGTGTTAATTCAATGCCATTTTTTTTTTTCCAAAGTAATGTAAGAATTAATGTTCATATTTTACCTGGGCACTTGGAAATTGGTACGTTGGCAAAATCTTCCTTAAGGAATGCTAATGACAATCTCTTCCAAACATATTCAAAAGAAACATTCCTTGTGCATATCATGCTAAATATTCAGAGAGGTAAGAGAATTATCTGTAAACTGTTTTGCTTTTGGGGACTCAGATTAATTGAGTTTGTTCTTAAGGTGTCTTCACAGATTTAAAATAAGTGGGTGCAGTTATTCTACCAAATCAGAAAATGTTAACTGACTTCCTTTTCACTACCAGACGTTTGCAGTATGGTTTGGGCATTGCTAAAGATAATGCTTCTGTTGTCACTCAAGAAGTACTGCAAAAGGAAAATGATATTCTGAGTAGTAGTAGGAAAAACAAACATTTTAAATTTTATTTTTGACAAGTTGCTTTTCCTGGTGCTCGGTCATTTGTTTGCATTCACATCAGAATATGAATAGTAAGAAGATATCCAATAGCTTTTAAAACTAAAGGTGCTTTGGGTATGAGCACACCCTGGGACGTGGAAGTAACAAGTGCTATGAGAAAAGTCCTTTTTTTTTTGGAAATTACATCCCCCACCCATAAAGTGCAGCTCCTGGAAACAAGGCATGTGTCAATATATGGCTGTGTGTAATCCAGAATGACACAATGCTGGAAATTAAATGTAAGCAATATTTTTCCACAAAATATCAAATGACAAATATATGTGCTGGGGTTTTTTGCAAACTCTTGAATGTTCATTTCATAAGCTTGGGTTGGTTCTCTCCCTGCCCCCCTTTCCTGGGAACATCTTTAAACAATGGTTTTCAACAAGTCACTTTTTTTCAGTTTTTCAGCTGTAAGGTATCAAATTGCACCAGTCTGATTGCATGTGTGTTTTGCTATAAGAAGTCAACACTGAATGCATGAACAAATTACAAAGCTGCATGTTTAGAAAATAAAGGATAGAAATAAAACCTCACAATGAAAAATTCTCTGATGGTGATCAGGAGGCTTATATTAATGCCTCTAAAATACTAAATGCACTTCTGTTTTCAGAAAAACTGGTGTGATGATGTCATTTATGTGAATTTTGCCAAAGAAGAACTTTGAACAAATATGTTGTAGATTAGTCCAGTGACTTTTTCAGTATGTAAGATTATCCACATAAGTGTTTTTGGGAAAGGGCTGAACTTCACTGAGCCTTTCTCCCCTTCCATCACAGCAGAGATGTTACACAAACAGTACGCTAACATGAGGCTGTCGTCTTAATCTTGTCATAGTTTAACTCTTCAGTCCAACTCAGAGCAGTGATTACTGTGACATTAGGGGCATGCTGATTAAAATGAGTTCAAGCATCTATTTGATACATGATAGAGGTCTGCATTTCTGTCATGTTTTGACTTCAGGCTCATAGGAATGGTGTGACACAGTGGAGATCTCTGGTTAAGAAAAAGTACCTTATCTCAAAAATGATAGCTAACCAAAATGTGGGTATTCATGTTGGACCAAAAATATCTGTCCTTCTTTCCTATAATGGATGCACAAAACTCCTGGATATCTTTTATTTCCCCACCAGCTACACCATAGAATGGCCTTAGACTCTTCCTGTAAATGCATGCAGTGCTGACAGTGCCAATCCCCAGAGAAGAAGAGTTTTTCTCCCACTTTGTCATCACTGCTACTGGCTCCTTAGACAGTATGTAAACCCCAAAGCTTGTGCTATGGCTCCTTGCAGCAGGAGAGCACAGTGTTCTGGAGGGGCGCTGGGCTGTGTTAGAGGGCACTGTGAATGATACAGCCTGAAGGGAGGAAAAACATTTGTCTGGGACCATTGGTTTGGTCACATCTTTTGATAACTATAATAGCATATCATTTAATTGTCAAATATCTTTTAATTACAATAATTACACCTGTATGAAGGACCTGTGCTTGCAGATTGTTCCCTACGGTGTCACCCAGCAGCTGCTGGCCCAGCACACCCCTTATTCTGCCTGGCCTCATGTCTTACTGGCAACAATGCTGATGTCTCAGGAGCTTCTTGTTAGATAAACAAAGAAAACAGGATGACTTTAAAAACAAGAAAAAGAACTGTTGGGAAAAGTGGCTCTTGCACTTTGCAAAATGTAGTAGTGAATTTAAATACGGTTCTTAAGTACTGCAAGGCAAGGGTTGATTTGTTGTTTGATGATTGCACAGCTTCTAACCCCAGGGCTTTCTGAGCCATGGGAAGGGATGGCCACACTTCAAATGAGAATAAAAATGATAATGATAATCAGGACAATAATAAATTACCAGTATTCTGTGCAGAGACTATTTATTGGAAGTTTGAGACTTGTCTTATTTCACAGCTGAAACAAAGCAAAGGTTAATTTATAGCTCATTGATGTTTTTCCTGCTCCCGCCCGTGCTCAACCAATTGTACTGCTTCACTTAGACTCGAGGGAAATTTTGCTGCTACCTTAATGGAAACGGGATTGTTGACCTAGAACCTGTTCCTCCCTGGTATTAGTCTGTATTCATTTGAAATCAGTAGTATGGGTGCTGGTGTAAAGCTGCAGTAATACTGTAGTGAAACAGGTCCTTAATCCCCTGCATCCGTGCAAATTGTATAGGCCTCGGTGCACTGAGCATTCAGACTTTGTATTTATGCTCAGAGAGGGGAAAATACGCCCGTAGTTCATTCGCATAATAAATGTGATGGGAAAATAATTCTATGGGGACAAACACTGTTTAGTTTGTCATGAGACATACTTGACAATTACTGCTTTGTCCCTTTTGTGCTATTGCAACGCAGTTATAAGATTGTGCCATAAATCTGAAAGACTGTTTTGCAAAGTTTGTATCTGTGTTTGCTACCTTTAATATTAATAGGAGAATATCTTTAAAGTGAGTAAATTGAGAAAGTGACTGAAACTATAGTTTATAAAAGAAGATTAGTGGGTTTAATATGCACTGGAGAGTAAAAGAAAAATCTTATTACTGTATGGAGAAATTACCTCATAAAGAAGCTAATACAGCAGGCTAGGGAGTAATTTTTAACAAGGTTTTTATGATGCACAAGTGTAGGCAAGTTAATGAACTTATCTTTCTAGTTATTTTCAGATTGTAACAATGCATTTCTTTTCAGTTCCTGTGCTTTAAAAAGTAAAACACATTTAATCACTTACAATAAAACTAACTCATTAGTTTGATAAATCAAGTAAAATCCTATACTGCTCCTGTTGCGGCAGCGCTGCTTAGAAACTAGATCAGGTGAAAACATTAAGTATAGAACAGAGCAACTACCAGGTTTATTCATTATTGGAATTAAAAGGTGTCACGTTGACAGGGGAATGTTCATTTTTGGAAAGACCTGCTCTGGTCTCAGTAACAGGACTTAGGAAATGAAAACTAAAATAGGGACTCCGGCCAAGATTTTGTTTTAACAATTCCACTCTTTGCAAAATAGCCATGTGGTCTTTGACATTCATAAAACAGACATCTGAAGAATGTCACATCCAACAGCAAAGAAACCACGGGGGGGAGTTGGTAAATACAGAATGTCCATCTGTCAGCACCCCAGCATGGCATGCGTAGGTATTGTTTAGGAGGAGCATGTCCACATTTTTCTGCCCAAATGCAAAAGACAAACTGCTGAGTAAAACAGTTCAATCTTTATATTGATTAAAGAGATGTGCTTTCCTACCATACAACGACTGTACTTAAAATTAATTCAGCAACACTCCGAAAGCAAGACTGAAGGTTATCACAGACTCACTGCAGGTTTTAACACAGATGTCCTAGAACAGAAATAATGTGGGCATACCACAATAATCTGACACTACAGTGAGGCATTTCATCGAGAGTTTATCAGAACCTCATCTAGACCACAGTCATGTAAGCCACAATCTTGCTGAATGTTAGCATTGTTCACAGCTTCCTTCATGTCACATTATTAGACAGCCTTCCCAGCAGCACACCAAAGAGAGGAAAAGAAGTTATTAAGAGAATGACTAATTGACATAAGTGGACAGAATGGCTGGGTTTCTCCTTTGCTGATGAGCACCTTCTCCTTCATGGATGTGGAAGAAGTGCCTGCAAAGAGCAGCAGCAGGAAGCTTTCTGTTGTTACAGTGCTCTGGGCAAGGTAGTGGCGAGCAAGTTGTTTACTGCTCAGGGTGCTCAAGTGTCTCCACACCCTTGTTAAAGGTCACAGCCTTCACTGCACTGAATCAATTAATCTAAGAAAGCTTATGGCTGGTGGGAAGCTAGAGCTGTAATTACTACAGTGTATTTTCCTTGGGGTGGAGAAGTATCAGTTTCCCAAGTCACTTTATGGTTTCCATGCTTCCAATAAGCTAGTGAATATGGCTAAATTGACTGCTTCTTAAAATCAAGGCCTCACTGGTGTCTTTTCTGCTTTCTTTTTTTTTAATTAAAAAAAACCCAAAACAACAACAACCAAAACAGTTAATAACCTCAGATATTTCTTCTGAGATAAGGCACATCAATATCCCATAAATAGCACAGATCTGAATTAACCAGAGATATATAGAGAGGTCTGTCTATCTATGTGTCTAAAACTTTTGAAAGTCCTTTGAAAGAATGACTATCACTGATATTCCTGCTTTGTAAAGTCTTTTTTAGGGACCAGGATAACACAGTCTTTACTGAGACCTCCTTTGAATCTTAACTGTTGACAGGTAATTTTGGCTTTCATGGAAAACGAGTTCTCTCTTCCTTTTCTTTCTCCTCAAGACAATTTTCTGCCTCTGAGAGAATTCTGTGAACTGGTAAAAATGTAATATCTAGAAATATTTACAGCATAAGGAATACTATTTCCATCTTTCTGATTCTGAGGTAAACCTTGCTCCATCCCTATCCACACTTATATAAGCATTTTGATGCTACATGTTTAATCTTCAGAGCTGATGATGGTTGTCTAGTATGGATGATCTTGAGCTTAAGTTCAAATCAAAATTGTTTCTGAGCTCCACTAAATTCAGTGCCTCCATTCAGGAATGGCCAAGTCATTCCTGTCAGTGTGATTGTCACTCTGGTGCTGGAGCTGACTTCTCCACGTAGCCAACACCAGAATTGCTGGATACTCCTGAAAAGTAGGCTCATATGAAAATGATGTGACTCAGTCTAATCAATGCCTTCTCAAGGAACAACTTTTTGTGTTAGAGTTGACTGGAAACTGAAATAAGCAGGTAAAGGAGAATGGGAAGAGAGTTGCCTTTCACTGAGTCTTTGACTGTTATCTGCTTGTAACATCCCACATTTATCTCCCTCTTAGTGTCTTGGAATTGATCTTTCAGTTAAAATTATACACAAGGATGAGAACCCATCAGAACCTTTATTTCTCTGTGATGCGTCTTTGCCCCATGTTTCAGCTTGACAAAGGCTGAACTCTGCAATGTTTTCTGCTATGTTAAAAAAGGAAATATTTCTTTTTCCACAAGTAATAACAACAACAACAACAAAAAAAGACACTGTGAATGCAGAAGATTTGGAGGCTGCTGATTAGCTAAAATGAATTACAAGTACACAGCCAAGATCTCAGCTGCCTCCTATGTGAATCCTTGTTCTTTGGGTTTGATTGCAAAAATAAATGGGTATTTTGCAATATGTGCAAAATTTCATTTTTCCATTTTCAAGAGGAAATGTATTATTTGTTATATTTATTTTATTTATTATTATATGTATTTATTCTGCTCCCTATAAAACAACATTGTTTTTACCATAAAACATAAGTTTCTGAGGCAGTGAGGAGGTAGTGAAACTCTCTCTGTCAGATGATAAATGGCATACTTGTTTGTACCACTGCAACTTTACTGAGGAATTTCAGCTGTTTCTGTATATATCTCAAAGGAAAACAATAAAAAAAAGGCAACTCTGGTGTGTCTGGAAAGAAAAAACACATGAAGAGAATGGGCCAACTTCTGATCCCAGTAACCTTATGTAAATCTAAACTAATTGCAGTGCAGACAAACAAGTTCCTCTGGATTTATGTCACTCCTTCCTCTTTAAATCAGAACAGCATTTGGGGAAGACGCAATCATTCTCGCACAGTATTTGTTGCACACCCCAGCACAAATATTTTAATAGACCACAACTTCGCTGTACCATTTTTTCTGCACTAGCTGTTGAAGCAATAGCTCCTTCTTTATACTGTACAGAGGAATTAGTCCAGGCACAGTTTTGAGAGAAACTTTAACAACTCAGTTTCAAGAGCAGCTATTCTTCTTCATTTGCCACAAAGAAAAGCTGCCTAACAAACTCAGGTAAAAATGGTGCTTGAGGTACTATAAGAACATGTTTTTTCTCTAAAATTTAAAGGACTGAACTTGGACACAAATAGTAGAAGACAGCCCCTTTTGGATTATCCCAGTATCTCTGCTTCAGGAAACAATGCATAAGTAACTTTACAACTAAAATAACATCTACATAAACAAGTAAAGCATAAAAGCTTCGCCTTGCTTTTCGGAATTTGCAGAAAAAAAAAAAAAAAAAAAGAAAAAGAAAAAAAAGAAAAAATAAAGAAAAGTAACTTCAATTTCAATTTGAGAGATTCTTGTTGATGTTCAGAAGCACTAACTGTCCAGGTACTAACAAGCCTCGTGGCAAAATTTTTCCACCAAAGTTTTCTTGTGTTCTGATAACTGACTACATCTGCTGGGCTTGCCTCATTTTTGCACATGTTTTGCACAAATAACTCAGCTTCACTGACTGAAACCTTCTCAGGAAATGAAATTCAAAGGGCTGTGTTAAAAGCTGTCATCAAAAATGTCAGGTCTCAATTTGCAGCATGGGTGTGTTGACTTGCCTGTGCTCCCAGTGCGCACTGGTATGGGAGGGGAAAGCTGTCTGTGGTGTAGATGCGTGGTACGTAGGCTCACTTGGTGCAAGGAGAGAGCAATGCCAGGTAGCTTTGTTAGCCACTCATCTCTACAGTTAGCTTGAAATATTAATGACCAAGCCATAACAAAGAAAAACATGAAATGCTATCATTTATTTGATTGTGCATCCCATCTAAACTTGCAGTCACTCCTAGCTATGTGATCCAAGCTTGCTGGTGTTTGAGGGGGGGTTCTAACAGGACCCTTCCAGGGAACAGTTGGAGACACCACTCATACTTGACAGTTAGCCATCTGTCATCCTAACTGATCACTTTAGGATAGTGATATAGTTGTGATCAATTTAGCAATATTTCTGGTATGAGAACCTGCTTGAGGGCTTACCTTATGAGCAAATGAGAGAGCCAGTAACACATCTTGGGAAAATGCCAGGAAAACTGTGTTTTGTATTACAGAACGTACTACTGGAATGCATTGTGTAGCAGGAAGAGCTGAGCTCACAGTGTCAGATGGCAAGCTCTAGATCTAATGTTATCTAATGACTGCCAGTGGAAGGAATTTGTTGTGCCAACACAGTGCCCAGGATAAGGCTGTCAGAAACCAAATGGGAAACAAAGATAAAAACCTTTCAGCATTGAGTGTTATATAAGAATGAACACAAGCCAGGGAATAACAATATTTACTCAGGAGAGGAGCACAGAGCAAACTCAACTATTGTTAAAATGTTAGAGAACTTTCAGCAGAGAGTAAATCTAGCATGAGAATAGGAGAAAGAAAAATGTGAATTGCAGAAAATTTGAAGCAAAATGATACAAGGCATTCACAGCTCTCAAATCCCACTTCATGCACAGCAAACAGTAGCTTGCATACAGGAGACCTGCAGAGGATAGGTGGCTGTGAAAAAATAAAATCCTTTCAAGGAAACTGTACTTCTATAGCAGTGCAACATAAGGCAAAAAAACCATAATATTCTGAGCAGTTGTAGGCATCTTGTGGCCCAACACACCCTCTCCCTGGTATCTGGAGCCCTGCTAGGGCGGCGATGCTTCAGCTGGCAGGTCCTGACAGATGCTGCGGGGGGATGGGGGAGTTGCTGTAGGGAAATATGATTCTTTATCTTGTTCTCCAGCTTTTCCTGTTAAAACCAGTTTAGATTCAAGGGACAGCTGAGTGCTCTTGCCCCTGCCAGTAGGACCATGGCCAGGGCTCATCTCACTGCAGGGTGACCATCTGCTGCCACTTAACAGCACAGGAAACCACCACCGAACAAAAGCATCCACTCCTACAGCATCCCACCTCCTGCAACAAGATGGAGGGCTAGGGGAAATGCTACTACAGCAAATATGATTTACAGTGAAGGGCGTGCAGCAAATACTGTAGGTAAGCTTATTGGGTAGGTCTCCCTTGGATGCCACCAGCAGATACAAGGACATTATTCTGAGGCTTAGGACAGCCCAAAAAACAAAAGGGAGCAAGCAGCAGTGAGGGTGGTGGAAGGATGAAGGGAGGGAGTGTGGCCTCCCACATCTGCATAGAAACCCGTCTGCTGTCTTTAGATTTGAGAGAGACGAAGCCTGGGGTAGGAGCAGGCAGGGTGATGCCTTTCAACAGTGTCACTCCTCAACAGTGCAGAATTTCCTGGTGATACTCTGTGCACTGTGCGTGGTATTTTGGTGTTTCTGTCAGTCCACATACAACTTCACATGCCATATTGCATTGCTGCCTGAATAAGGAATAGTGAACACATACTGTGAACTTCACTCATCCAGAGATTTGTGTGATTTCATACCTACACACCGTGAACTTGTTTTCTGCAGACTTTTCTTGCTTTTTGGTTCACAAGGAAATTTGAAATCTTTATTTTGAATCAAGGCTATGGGAAAAAATGTCTTTTTTTTTTTTCCTTGTACACTATCTGAAGAGAATAAAAAAGTATAACAACTATTTTAATATGACCTTTCTGATTTGAAGAAATGTTAAAAATGTTGAACTGGTCAAAATTGATCTAGGACATATGGCTAGCAAAGAAATATGGATATGAAGTTGCCAGCAGTATGGTCATGCTCATTTATTAGCCTATATATATAAGCCTTTTGACTTGACAATCACAAAGAAAAACAAAGACTTTATTGTTAAAAAGTATTTAGAACTTCCAAAGACCAGGTAAAAGGATGTACACCCTGAACATAGGAGCACATGGAACTGCAATTTGCTGACATTAGTGTTCACCTAGAAAAATGAATCTTTTTAGAGGATGTCTAGAGTACTTGATATTTTCAGGAAGCAGGCTGGTATACCAGGGCTGATATCAGTGGGAGGATCACCCAAAAATGAGTTTTTCTGAGTGGCAAACTTAATCAGGAGGACTATGCTATCAGTGGCTTTTTGGAAGTAGCTTTTGGGTATTCTGGAGTTCTCCTTTGACTTTATGACTTTCTTGTAACATAAATGTCCATCTTTCCTCTGAGAATAATGCTGATCCCAAGGCTTGACATGCCATTGGAACTGCCACATAGGTTCCCCTGGATGCACAGTACAGGTGCTGGGCTGGGGGGGCTGAAGTATTGGAAAGAAAAGAGAACACCTAAAGTGACTGGCTTATGTTTGGTTTTCTTGCAGAAAGGGCATAGTAGGAAGCCACGGTCTTCAATTACCAGGTGTTTATTACCTGTGAAGCTGTCAAGTCAGTTCTGCTATGTGACTGCAACTCCTAAATTTTACTGAGCTGTAAGAGTAGAAGCACCCTATGCAACAAGAGGAAAAATGCGCTCACAGATAGAAAAGCTTATAGCAAAGCTCTGGGAGAAATAAAGCTCTCATGACCTGGAGTTTGTATTTTGCTATTATATTTTCAACTCTTGCTGGATCCTTACCACTTTCTTTGCCCTTCCAGAAATGGATATGAGCTGGAAGTACAAACCGGCTGTGAGTTTGCTGTCCAGAGCTGGATGGGAACTCCACCTGCTCCCAGCCTTGCTCTGTTAAAAGATACTAATCCTCATAAAACTGACCTTTCTGGTTTTTTATTTTTTGCTTTTCGTTTTTTTTATGTTGTTCTTTTTTTTTTTTTTCCCCCATCTCTAATTTCCTGCATTCCTCACACTCTATTCTCTCTTTGTCTAGAAACTCGTCTTGTTCTCTTTTGAACATACTGATTCATAAACATATGTTCTAAGTTACCTCTCTTGTCTTTAGTAACGTATTCCACATGTTTACATGCCATTTTATGAAATAGTTTTCTTTAACCTTTTTATTTGCCTCGATTTCCTAATGTTGAAAATATATTCTTTTCTTTCATGTTTTTTTTCCTTCATAAATATATTGTAGAGCTAAACAATGATGATTTTAATCAATACCAAAACCATGGAAGGCCTAATCCTTCTTTGACACAGGAGGTCAAATTCTGTCCTTAGTTACATTTGTGTAACACCAAAGAAGAAGAAAAAATATCAGTTTTCACAGGATTTTAATTGTAGTGAATCACCGTTCCACATGGCTGAATCTTGATTTACAAAGTATCCATAGGGATCAGAGAGATAATAGTAAGACTCATTCAGAAATTAATTTCTGAAATGAAAAAATTTAAAGTGGTGTTCTACTACATACAGTCTGTTGATACTGTCTTCAGTTATGTGGGTGTGAACATGTGTTAAACCTAAGGAGAGCCATGCAAGTTGAATATCCTAAATGCAAGGTGTCCCACTTGTCTTTTTTCATTAGTAACTTATTCAACTTTAATAATAAATGTGCTTAGAATTGCAACAAGCAGAAAAACGTGCAATATAGGATTTCATAAAAACTTCATTAAAAAATAAATAAAAAGCAGCAGCAAATAACCCAACAAAATCAAATCGGTTTTAAAAATCCCTGCACAGATATTCTGGCAAGGGTGAGGAGCAGGGAGGGGGGAATGCAGAGAGAGAACATAAAAAAGCTATTCCCATCCTAAGTATTAACAGAAGATAGCAGAGTTGTATGAGTGTCATTGATGGTGGAATCTGGCATATTTCTATTCCTGGTAAGAGGGGAGTTAAAGGATGCAATTGACACTGCAAAGAGAGATACTCCAGAACTCCAAGGGCTAAGCGCCTTCCACTTGGAAGATTCAAGGACCAACAGATGATTAAATAAGTTTAATAAGATTCTGTTAACTGTTTTGCTTAACTTTGCTGAGGTATGTAGTCTAAGTGCCTTTGTAGCCTACTGTCTGCATACTCCAGTAACAGGGATGCTAATACCGTAAACTGGTCCTGTTGTCAAAAGCAACACTCAAACAGATAAATTACACAGCAGTAATTGTGTATTAAAATAGCAATTGATGTAACTTACATGAATTTCTACTAAGGAACACATAGGTTGCAACCTATGCTTCCATTTACCCAAATCCTATGTGAAACCAGTCTGAAATCCAATTAAATGAATATCTGATAAGAGAATGAAGCTATTAAATGCATAAAAATCTGCCAAAATGTAATGATTGCCTTACCAGTGAAATAAAATGTACTGAAAGGATAAACGTGTGGCAAACCAATTCATGGCATGTACTGAGCATGTTGTGGAACCCTCTCAAATGAATATGTGACAAAGGAATAAACATGAAAGAAATACACTGATTGTACACTAAGGCTGTGCATTTCAGAGAGATTCACTGTATTATCTTCCTTATTCATGTGGATAACAGGCTTACTTATGTCTTCAAAAATAATTCTTTCTATCACACTGCAACAATTCTAAGCATAGTGATAAATAGAAAGTATGAAAATGCTAATGCATAAAAGCTGGTGGAATTTTAAAGGATCAGGACTGAGCCAAATTTTTAGATGAGATTGCTTGACATGTAAAAAGCCTCACTGAAGGAAAAAAATGAGCACAATAATCTGTGTATTGCATATTTATAGTCCAATAATTTGATGCTGAGATTTACGAAAACCCATATCAGAGGTTTTTATCCCTGCTGTATAACTTACATGGCATGGCATCCTTTGCAACTTACAGTTCATGAGCAACAATATCCAACAGATTTACAGGGATTTTTTTCACACTTTAATGTAACAAATTTGAAAATAAAGGTTGAAGCATCAGCTGGCAAAACCTACCTTTTGTCAGTCAAGTACAATATATGAAAAAAAGATGACACTATTATCAATTTTTGTTTTTAAAAATGGTGGGATTTTTGTTAAAATGAAATGAAGTGGATCACTCATGCGATACTATGAGTGGTGGATGGTACTAAAAGAGAATATGTAAAAATTGTCTGTATCCATACCTGTATCATCTATATAAAGGGTTAATCTCACAACATTCAAAATAGACCATATTTTTAGGGTGAATTACTACCATATAACATCACATAGCTGTTTAGATGGGTTTGTGGCTTAGTACTTTTTTCCAAATGCCAGAAAGTAGGAGAGTATTTATACCTGAAATGCCCTTGCTCTTTTTTTCCTATAAAGGCAGTTTGTATGCTTTGAAAATAGCAGATGAATTTCCCAGAAGTATTTGGAGGTAGCAGCAACTCAAATATTTGCCTATTTATTATTAGAGAAAACACTTTAAGTGTCTGGTATGCATAGCAAACTTCTGCTAGTCTGGGACTTCTACCTTTCAGTGAGGTTTTAGCAAATGTTCTTCTTGGAATAGAGCAGGAGATTTCCTCAAAAGGGCTGGCTTAATCAGAGGATTTGTGTGCCATTCCTATACATTTTCAGATGCAATCTCTGAATCAAGCTCTTTGTACCTATCCAGACATAAATTAAACTTAATCAAGGACATCTATGTGTTTTAAAAACCCATTACTGTTGTAGTGGAAAATGGAAAGCCCAATAATAGTAGTTTAAGAGACTGCATTTCTAACCAGACTCATTTTCTAGCTATAAAAAATAGCAGGTTCTTAGTCCTTGCTAAGCACAAGTTCCTTTCTCTGGACTCATGGCATTGACTCACCATTCTCACAACAAAACTCATCGCTTCCCTTTATTCTAGAGAAGGTCCCATCCCCTGGTTATAACTTTAAGACATCACTGTTTTGTAGGTAGCATGAAATCTATAAAACTTAATCACAAAGTCCCACTTTAGGGCTGAAAGCATTTTTCAGTAAATTCTGATGTTCTGACAAAAATGGTGAAATTTGGAACTATCCTTCTTTCATCTTCTGACTGTGTTCATTCTATAGCGCAGTTCATTCTTGCCTGTGCTACTGGAGAAAATACACTTGATAACTTTGGTCATGCTATTTCTGATTATTCCTATAAATCACAAAGTCATCTTTCAGTTCCTCCTAACTGGCTCATGCTGCTGAAAAGGGCCCAAAACAGAAAAGTGTGGCAACCCAGAGCTGCTCAATGAAGAGTTGGCATTGCTGCTTGGGAAGGCTTGGAAAGCAGCTGCTCTCACACTAAGTTTGGCTTCAGTTAATATCCTCACTATTAGTCCTTCGACTTCATGAGAATAAAAAATAAATAACACTCTAAACAGAAGACAAACAAACAAGCTAATGTTCCTGGTTTTGTTCTTCCTGTTTGATCAAATCATAAAATCTGGCTTGATTTTTACTCCAGCAGCTTACTCTGCATCCTTCCAGGTTTAGCAAATCTGTTATCCGTGGGCTTAGGTTAGGTCCTGTTTCATCCCTTTGACTGAGTTGGGAGGTTTCTTTAACATAAAAGCTGCAGGACCTAAAGAGAGCAGAAGAAGCTCTTGATGATGCTGATTGGAGAAAAAAGGAACAAAAGAAAATAATTCAGGCTGGGAGGCAGAAAAGAGGTAATTCCTTTGAAGTTACATGGGTTTTAGTTTTGATTAAAATAATTTCAGACAGGCAAATCCTGGCTGGTGTACAGTGCTGTTTTTCTAGTGTAGTTCTATTGCAGAAGCTCGTCACCATATGACTTGGCAATGGCTGGATGGAAGCTGCCCAGTTTGGGGCTAATGACCAAGAGGCAGAGCTGACCCAGGCTAGAGCAGGGCCAGACTGAGCTCAGCCAGGAAAACAAGAGCTTTGAGGATCCTAAGGGAATCCGTGAATCATTCCCTAGACAGAATAATTCAAAGTAAATGATGTGCCAAGCGGATTGCTATTTTGGCAGAAGTTACCAGGCTCTTATATTGCTGTGCATGATGTGAGGCTTCCTGAGCAACGTAATGAGTTAGAAGGGGGAGAATTTGATGTCTGCAATACTTTAGGGATGGCATCGACTAGTGTATAAATTGGTTTGAGCTGTTGCTAGTCCCTCAGATTGGCATGTTGTATTCTCAGACAGATGATCTGAATGAAAGATAATACAGAAAATCAGTCTCAGGCAGATGCAGAAATGTTAGCTTAATTTATTGGGCTTCCTTTCTTAGCATAGAAGGTAGGCATATTTTAAAAAGAAGCACAGTGCACGGGAGGCATGAGGGCTCGCTGGGGGATTCTCCCCTTTCTCTTGTCCTTTCTCAGCCTGCGGCTCTGCTCTCCAGCACTGACCTTCATTTCAGAGCTGAAACCTAAGGAATGTGAGCTCTGCTCAACCCATCTGAGCTGTCCATCATGCAAGGCAACTGGGGAACTGCCTCCATGGCAGAGGCACAGAAGTATGCTACTGCCTACTCCCTATCCAGGTGCAATATAAAACCCCCTGGGCTAATAAAACCCATGTTGTTTTTCTATTCCTGCACGGGTGGGTATGTATATGGGCTCATCTGATCAAACTGACCTAATCGTGGACACTCATGCAGCTTGGTTGTTGTTGGTGCTGCTACATCCACAATGCATACCTTCCAGGCAAACTTGCTTGCTATCTGTCTCAGGTTTGGCTGGTGGTGTATAAAATCTAGGCAATGTGATCCAGGAGGGCATTGTGGCAGGGTCATCACTGTAAGAACTGTACAAATTAATTGTGATATTTATTTTCTCACTGTTGATCCTGACACATACAAATATTTGGCAACAGCTATGGATTACTTCTCAAAATAAACCCCCTACAGAATAAACTAGCTAAAAGTGTTGAAGGTCTCTGATTGAATTCATCAGACATTCATGTGTATCTGCACAAATCAATGACCAAGGCAGGGATTTTGTCAATCAGATAAGTGAGGAAATGCATTAACAGGTGACAGACAACTATTTGCCAGGGCACATAACCCTAGAGCCAGGAAACTTGTGAAATGGCAGAATTAAACTGTGAAAGACAAATCACTGAAGGTGGAGAGAGTGTCTTCGTTCTGTCTTGAAAAGTCCAAAGATTCTTTTAATCTACATTAAAAATATGAACAAATTGTTCATATACATTACAGATTTTGTTGCTGCTTCACTTTAATAGCAAGATAACGATCGTGTACCATCTACATATTTTTCATTTTATTGCTTTTGCATAATTCATCCTAAGTAATGTAATATCCCTGACTGGAGAAATTCCACAAAATTTAAGAAAATGGAAGGTGAGCTGTAGTACAATCCAAAATAGCAGATAATACTGAGGCATTTAGATGAAGGAAAGGAAATGAAGTAGGAAGTAAAAAGCATGAAGAGAAGAGAGAAAATGAAATGATTACAGAGAAGCATAAAATGAAAGTGTGTAGTAGAAAGTGACACTCTGCAGAAAAAAAAAGGAATAGTTGGCTCGCACATCATAGATGAGATGGTTTTAATGATGACTAAACTGGATATACTGCAGAAGAGTAATAGGTATGGAAGAACACATGTTTCAGGGAACAATTGCAGGGTGCTGAATCAGTTAGCAAAGCCCTTGGAAAAATGGAGCCATGACTGAGCAGTCTGGAGGGTTTAGAAAGAGCTATTATCTCTGAGAGCTCTTATAATAGTTCAATTTCACATCAGTATAGCTGCAAACAATAGTCTGCCAGTAGAATTTTATCAACTTTTCTACATTACAATCACCTTCATTTGTCTTGTTAATTTTGGCGTAAAAGCACTCAGACAATGACATTAAAACATTCTTCTTTGAACCAAAATTTGATCTCATTTCACATCTGGGCAAACTGAGTTGAAAGTACATATACATGGAAAATTTTTGATTATTTAGTTACTAGAATTGTCAGACTGGAAACAGAATGCAGTTAACTGATTTCAGATTCCCCTCTACCCTGAAATATGAGCCAGGTTGGAGGAGACTTTAGTCCTGTTCAGGGAATACTGAATGCCCCATGAACAAAAGCCAAGTTTAGATTGGATATGATTTGTCTTGAAAGAGTCCAAAGGGTTTTATGGCTGTGTCTGAGCACAAATCTCAGCAATGTTGGTTCAGGAGAGGTGAACAATGGCAGGTACATCATTTCCATTGATTTCAGCTACCACCCAACTGCAAACGTCATGTTACATGATGGGAGGAACCTGGGCAAAGACGGGCAAAATATCTGGATGCTCCCTAGCTCAAGGATGGCAGGGAATCAAGCAGGAAACCACATTTAATCACTGGAGAAACTCTTTTCTCTGAAGTTTTATGACTTGTGGGTCACTTCCTTTCGCATATGTGGTCACATATATTCCCCTGGCAATGCCAGAGTGACTTACCACGTAGTAGCATTAGGAAGGGATTGGTTATAGTTTTCTTCTAATGTCATTTAGTAGCAAAAAATGAAGAATAGGGCATTGGCACATATGTATGAATCAGTCTTGGAAACTCTACTTTGATTGGTAGGGGAAAATAGAGAGATGTTGGATGCTGTTGAATGATGATAACTGATGTCAAATCTGACATCTAAGTGCCATTCACAATACACTGATACATAACCTCATGTTTAGAGACACCCTTCCTCCCACCCCCACCCCCCAAAACAATCTGAATAATGAATCAAATGGTCTCAGGAGTAATTGGATCTTTTTCTGTGTAATTAGCAATTTTTCCCCTTGCATTATAATTTAAAGTACTGTGGTTGAATTGAGCAACTCATGTAATGAGTCATTAGACTAAGGCTTTTAAGGAAGTTATTTCTGAAGGTCTGTGGAGGCTAAAATATGTCTAAATTAAAAGAATGACAGGCTGCAATCATGGCTGTAAAATAAAGGTGCTCAGTAAGCAGTCCTATTACAATCAGAAAGAAAAAGAAGCAGATCTCTGTCTTGTGCATGGAAGCAGAGGAAATGATGAATACCTTAGGTAACTCATTCTGTGCAAAATCAATCTTTCACTGTCAATTTTAAATGAACTAATTTGTTCACAAATCTGCTCAGTCAGTTTGGAAGCATACTCAGTTCATCCATATTAGCAAATCCTTTAATCTTGACTAGTCCACTGAGTAAGAAATCTAGAAATGTGTTAATATGACTGGACATATGTAGTAGGATAAGAATTGATTCTTTTAATTAGTGTCTATTCAAGTTATAGTTCCTTCTTTTACTGAACTATTGACCCACTGATATATAAAGAGATTATTGTTATGACTAAAATACCTTACAAAGTTATATTTAACTCTTTATTTATTGGTCAGTGTCAGACAGAAAAATAATTTTTGAATTATCAAAAAGATACTGTAATCTAATTTAAGGTTTCTTTCAGACAGTTCCCATTAATCCTGGAGATTCAAACTGATATTTGATATTTAAAAAACAAATCTCAAGTTATTGCCAGAGGAATGATATAATCCTTTCTTCCAAGTTAAATAAAAATATAAAACGCTACTTATACTCCTAGATCTTGAGCTCCTTTGAAATCAAGACAGTCAGGATTTACCCTTCACAATTCAACTTCCAAACTTGGTGCCCAATCTAGATTTTTCCTCCCCACAAAATTCATTGATGACAAAGGACTAACAAAAGGTGTATGTGGGGGGGAGGTAGAAGGGAGGAAGAGCAGAGTGAGATGACTCCTCCTTTCATTCCTACTCTGCTCACACAGACTGATGCCTAAATAAGTTAAACTCTGGAAAACATCTGTATATGAAATCAGGATAAACTCACTGTAATTCTCAAACAAACAATATTATGTTAGATTTCTTGCTCACCCACAGAGAGACAAGAAACAAAACCAATCTCAAATAACAGTGCTTTTACAATGGGAAGCAATGCTGTAATCTCAGCATGGTCTTTAGAAGAAAAAATGAAATAGGTGTCTAGTCTGGTCACTCACATTTTCTTCTTCTCTTCATCTTAAATAATATAAGAGCCTTTGCAGCAGGGTGGTCCTAGGCAGATTCAGTGCCCTAATGCTGCATAGGGAGCAAGTGCAGTATTAGTGTTAACACTGTAAGTCTGAACACCAAGTGTTTAAATGAGCTTTATCAATTTTAGAAATATTTCGAGCAGTGGTGACAGAAAAAACCTTCAGCAACCCACCATTGTGGACGACCACTTCTGATACTTTCAAGATTTGCAGTGACTTCCTAAAGTCAAACTTTAAAGTAGTGAGAATTTTGCTAAACAAAATGTAAAAAAAATGTCCTATACTGCAGTCTTCTTGTAAACCAGCAAGCCAGGCTGTTCTGCTTTTCCTGAGCCCAGATAATCTTATTCCTTTTGACAGAGTTCTTGGCCCACTGTAGTATAGTCTTGGAGATTTGCACATACTCATGGCTTGCAACAGCACTTGTTTTTTAGCTAAAGTCTACAAATAAGTAAGCGTAGGTAAGAGAGAGGACAGGAAGTTTGTATTTAAGCCTTCTGATGTTTCTCTTTTCATCTTCCATAAAATTTTCACTTTGAAGGGAATTCTTAGACAATGCACAATAGGAAGAAAATTGCTGTTACACTTTGCGTCCTGTATTTGTGGAGCTTTTGGGGCATCCATTTGTTTCACTGCAGGCTCTCTCTTCAGTTTTCCAGACTTTTTTGGTTTGCTGAGCTGCCAGGGCCTAACTGGAGGGAACCAGTGGATTCCTGTGACAGAAAGCAGCAAATTATCAGTGACATTCTGCTTTCTTAGTGCATTAAGACTGGCCTTTGCCATTAGAGCTGTTGATGTATATGAGCACTGAGGATTTTTTTATGTGGCTTTATAACCAGTCAAAGAAGGATTAGGATAGCAAAGCACCATAACTGGACACCTCATGTACTCTTCTTCTCTTAGTTTCAGCAATGGTGGACACTGTGTTCTCTTTATGCTTTCGTTGGAAGAGTTTCAGTAAGCATTTTTCTTCTGTTCATGGTTTGAACTTTCTCCTCTTTGCATCATCATCAGCCATTTTTTGGACTCCGCCTTCCTAATTTGTATCTGAATACCTTGCAGTCCTCCCTAGTGCCCACTTACTGCTCACTGGGAAAGTCCAGGTCTTTGGCAAACAGCAACATGGGGAACTGCATGTGACAGAAGAGTCGTGGCTTATCAGACTAGCACAAGCACTTACTTACATTAATGGTAATTTTTTTTTTTATTTGCTTAGTGCTCCTTACTCAATCAGCTTTGATATGTTTGTATATGGGGACTGTTATGTGCCCAGAGTGCATCAAGAACTACTTGGAATATGCACAACTCAGCGTTATTCATGTGGATTCATATTTCCTAATGAAAGCACAGTAGAAAATTTTCCATTCACTTTAATGATCATTGAGACTTCACAGAGAAGTACGTAATTCTGCAAATAGTTCTATGACATGATTAGCTTTTGCAAATGCCGGGATACTTACTGATATCTTCGTCAATGTCAGATATATATCTCTGTCCCCATGTATGCAATTCTCTCTATACATTTATGCATTAGCTAATTTTGCATGATGTTGGTGGAGGGCAGGACAGTGGCTTGGTTTGGCTCATTTCAGATACAAATTATGACTGCCTTAGAAGTGAATGTAATAATAATCATGGTATTTTTAATATCTAAATTATTGCAGAACCTGAAAACACTCCTCTTGCTTCCAAGGCAGATGTAGGATTGCACAGAAGATGAATGGCACATCTCTATCAGCCAGTGCGTTTTGATAATTGATCAAATTTCCATTTTAATTAGAAAACATGCACCCAAAGTGGGTGGGATCACAAGATTCTATCAGCTCAGTTTTTCTTAATCCTCTGGGGTGAATGAAAAAATGAAGTGGCTGGCCTTTCACTAACTCTGAATTCAAGAGATTGCCTTGACCACTGCATGTTCATTTTATCTAGGAATGTCTTTTGTTCTGTATGCTCTCTGACTGTCTGAAAATACCTTTTAATTTCCTGAATACATATATGTATACAATGAATATTAATCAAGAGCTGATTACTATCTCTTCTGGAAGCACACAATAATATTTTATCAGAGACAGATTGTATCTGCAATTGCATATTTAAAATCTGTACTGGAATGGCACTTGAGTTCTACCGAGTATGGACTCTGAAGTCGTCCACCGAAATTTTAGATTTTCTTGTCTATAAATAAATGTTATTAGGTGAGTAAACAGAATTTATAAAAGTCAAATATTCGAATATTTTTTTCTTAAGTAAAACTGTTGTTTCCTCTAACTCACATATTCTAGCCATCAGAGCCACTGGTATTGCTAGTGCTGTACTGGGCTAAAATCTTACAGGCAATCTGAGATGCTAGCATGGTATGGAAGGAATCCTTGTCCCAAGGGCCACAGAGGAGTTAGGGATCTGTTAACCTGAAGGGTAGACTGAACTCTTGCACCTTTTCATGAGGTGAAGACAACAGAAATCGTCAGTTGTCTGCCACCTGATAAAATTGATACTGCAGACTGCCCTCAGGAGAGTTGCTGAGGAATCCAGGCCCAAATCACCTGGGGGATGAAAGGTTCCCATTATGATTTCTATTCTCATCCCTGCCCTTCTGCTCAGGGAAATGCCACTTGCTATACACACATAGAAATTGTGATGACTTTTGAAGAAGGGAGAGTAAGGTTTGTGTGTAAGTTTCTTCATAATGAACTCAAACTTTTAGCCTTCTTACCTCGGAAGACATTTTTAATTTATCTGGTGGCTGAGGCTCTGCCTTGCATGTAGGATGACAGATTGAGTGCTAATTCTACCACCTGTAGACCTTGTTTATTTCAAAATGTCACTTGTTTTTTATATCTTAAGTGCCAAGAGAGATGTTCTCCCGGGATACCAAAAATCAGTCATTATTAGAACGGAGATACTAAACCACCCATGTTTCAAACACATCAGTCAAAGACATCTGTCCTGTAACTGTACTGCAGAAAGGGCAGCATGTTATTAGAAAGAGAGAGAGAGAGATACCAGGGGAGCCTAAATCATTATCTGAACATATTTGAGGCTGAGTGCTACAAGACCCATGGTAGAGACCACGTGCTTTAATGGAAATTTCAGTCCTTGGTGATCATGTAATTGCACCACAGTAATTCCTTCTAGCAGCTTCTCATGTTCTCATGTTTTGTCATGGAAAATCCTGTACTCTGGAATGTCCCACCTTTGATTCTGAATCACTGCAAGAACTCTTTTGCTGGAAATTGAGGAGGAAAAAGCGCATCCTAAGTCCCAATTGCTTACCTGCAGGCTTTTGCAAGGTCTCAAAAAATGCAACTATCTCCCATTAAGCCTATGCTAACACGTATTCCACAGTCCAGGGACAAACTACACAGGAGCAAGAAAGGTAAGAAGAGGAAACTTTCCGAGGGCATCTGCTAAGCCCACGTTGGCTGTCTTGACGAGGCTTGTCAGGACACATTGGTAGTGCGCAGTGAGCCTGAAGATTCCCTACTGGCTGGAACCGAGTCATTTGCCAGGCTTTCCTTGTCAGGGAGAGTTAAACCAGTCACTGATCCTAATTCTAACACTGTTGTTGCAGCATTCCAATTTTTAATCGCTACATGACTTGTCAGGTTGAATATGAGCCACATGAATAAAATTTAAAAACCTCCTAATAATGAGAGTATCAAAGATTACCAGCACTGGGTGTTTCTACAGCTACCTTTTCAATTCCTAAAAGTGCAGCTAATGTGCAAAGACGCTCCTTTCCAGCTTTCCCTTATTTTTCCATTTCTAGCCACAGCAGTTCTTTTCTTGAATCATACCTGGGCAGTCTGCAATAAGCAGCACTTTCCCACTACAGCACAGTGTTGGGCTGCTCATACTTCTGTCAGACTTAATGAAATAATTCAAAAAAGGGGTTCTCCCATCTTCTACAATCAGCGGGAAATATGGCTGACAAGTAAGTAAAAAGATAAAGCTGCCATTTTTCTTCAACCTGGGTTGGCAGTCTCTTTTCTCTCATTCCTTTACTCCCTGAGTTTTGAAGCATATGAGATGTGAGTCTCTCGCTGTCAGTGAGCATTGTCTTTGGAATGTCACAGCTTTGCGTATTGCCAATTTGTCTGTAAATGTTTGAAATTTGAAGTAATTGTAGAAGATTGAGGCAAGCAAAGTGAGAGCCATTCAGAAGGAAAGGGCATTTTTCAGGCTAGCAAACTGACACGTAGGCATCCTTGTGCTCCTTTTCCCGTGACAGAGCACGGCTGGGACAGATGTGCTTCATGCTGTAAGATCCTGGATGCTGACAAACAAATCAACTTCCAGTGGGCTCTGAGTTCTCATCTGCAATTGAACTAATTTACCATCTTCATCTGCTACATGAACAAAATACAATAATTGGTTTCAAAAGACACCAGCTTGCTGGCAAACGCAGGCTGCATAACGCTAGTCTTTTTCAATGAAAAATGATCTTACCCTTAGCAGTGTTTCAGTTCACCGATTTCTTTTTGTTTGGGTGTTTTTGTTACAGAATGCTTAAGTTTGCAGTGCTTTCCACCAAGGAAAATCTGCAATGTAATTTCTAATCACAGCAGAAGAGGCAAGGTCATTTGGCTGTCTTGGCTTGGCATTAGTAGCAGGCTTACAGCACACACTGAAATTAAAGCTACACACAGGAGGAGTTAAATAGCAAATAGCAAAGCTTGAGCTATGATCTGAACAGGAACATCAACTCATAAAAGGAGCAATTCAGTGTTTAAAAAGTTTAATGACATGGCGAAAGCCCAGCATCAGAGCCGAGTCAAGAAAAACGGGATCATGCGATTAAAAATGAAAGGATGTGTGGGGGAATCTGTCGGTGTTTGAGATGCTGTGCTTTATCTGCAGTGCTGTGTATTTTAGACTGAGCTCAATGGTTATTGTGAAACGATTCATTTTCATACAAAAGCAGCTATCTGGGAATACACAGACAAGATGTAGTAGGAGGATCTGTGGACCCAGGGAGGTTTGTACATAGCCTCCAGACAAAGCAGCTGCTGTGGAGGGCTACCTATCCATCAGTGCAATTTCTGCAGCTGACATAGCTTCTGGGGACCATCCCCACTTTCAGGAGGAAATTCTCCACCATGACAGGATAGGATCAAGGGCTTCAGCTCATAGGTGCATGCTGGCTTTAAAGAAATCTTGGTGCTTCTCCAGGCCTATCTGGAAGCCCTCTGCAGCCCTAAGAAACACAAGGCTCCAAGAAATCATGTACTTTTATTAGCAGAACTGAAAAAATTGTGAGCAGTGTTCCTGAGTGCTGTTTTTGTCCTCCATTTTGTCAGGTGTTCTTAAAACTCCCATTCATGTTAGAAGTTAATCACAAAGTCCATTCTAACCCTCCCTATTGAAGCTGTAAAATACATCATTGAAATGACCTTACACATGTAAAATCCGCAAACGCATATATGCATTGCAACTTACCTGATGATTTATCCAGTACGGTGTCTGCTGTGCTCACTGCCATCCTTGCTAGTAGCTCTCCTTCCTGTAATGATGAAGTGATCAGCAAGACTCATAAGGCTTTTAAAAGTGCAAATAAAATCTTTTACCAGGGAGCATTCCTGGTTCAATGCCCCAGTTTCAGAAATGAACATACCTAAGATTCAGCAAAACTTTCCTAACCACAAAAAGTACCAGGAGAGGGGCAGAAAAGCCACATCTTTCTCTTTTTAAACTCAGACTATGGGTAGTTTGAGTCTTTGTTCCCTTTTATTCTCATCATCAGAGGGCGAGCAAAATCATACTTTTTCCTGAGCACTGAAAAAGGTTTTATTTTTGTCATTTCTATTATGAGCAAACTGGGATGAATATGATTTTGAGTTGGACTTGGAAGTAGCTCAGAAGTTAAATTTTGGTTTTACAGAAAATTATGTAGGATAAAACATTCTTCTTATTATCAGAATCACGAGCTTTTTTTTTTGTATAGATGTGCACGAAAATAAAGGTTTAGTCTTTTTAATCCCTCCTGACATCCCGGGGTACCTGAACTTTTTGCCTTCTCTCTGAACCATAACTTCGTTGAGATTTCCAAAAGAGGGGAAGTAGGATTAAATTTCATTAAGAGTTGCAGTGGTTCAGTGTAAAATGAAGTAAATTATTTTTATCCACTCTGATTTGATCTCGCATTGTGAAACTAAGCTGACCTTGCACTTTAGATTTCGAAGTTTTTCAACAATGAATTTATCTATATATGATTTTCTGAAGACAGTGTTATACCGATGCAGTACAACACTCCTTTATCAACTGTTCAGCAAATTATTATAAAACTTTGAAATCTAATTTCAGCATCTTTTATCTCTATTGAATATACTGGAGTAAAATCTAAACCAAAATTAATCCTACACTTTTATGTCATTATACAGCCTACACCTGGCCAAAAAACCTTTGTACATTTCCTGGTTGCTTTCGGTTTAGATTGATTATGTCTTTATACTGGGGAGAGGGCCTGCCTGATAAAAGAATGGCTTAATCTTTATTTGCCTAGAGCAGTTAGAAAAATAAGTGAAGCAAGTAGCCTCCTGTGACTGATTTCTGCTCACTTAAGGCAGTTCACCCTTGAAAAAGGGAATAATTGTTCTCTGCCCTTTTTCAGATATTGTCTTCCCTTTCATGTATTATATCCAAACAATCTCAAAGATTTTGAACATTAAAGGAAGACAGAATGAATCAAAACCATACACCAGGCTAAATTCTGCCTTGAGAGGCATACCCACAGTTTTCATGAAAGTCAGTGAAAACCATGCACGCATCTAGAAGCAAAATTTGGTCAACAGTCTATTTAATTTATAAATAAAAGACAAAAGAAGGAAAAAGGGGAAAAAACGAGAACGTAGAAGGAGGATATAAATGTATAGGCTTTTTGTGGTATATTTTGCTTCCGGATATCAATTTTCTGGGGAAAAAATAACAAAAGTTTCCTTTCAGGATCCACAGAGAAAGTGGATCATATCACCTTCTCTTTCATTTTGCTCTGTCTCTAATGAGAATGCCTTTTTTTCTTGTAGCTAGTCAAGTGGTTGGCAATGAACAACTACTTCTCTGCCTTCTCTATTCAGCAAGAACCTAGAAAGGTCTTTCATCTAGGTTAGGTCTGACTGTAACATCCCAATCATGTCAGGCTTGTATTGAGGCTGAGACAACTCCTACCAATCCCGAGTTTAATAATCCTTCTTGCAAATATTTCTTTTTAATTGTATGTACTCTTAATTATTTGTACCCCAGTGGCAAAGTTGTAACAGAAGTGGTGATAAGAAAAGAAATATTTTGTAGTTTATTCAAAAGCTTCTTTTTTGGGGGGGACTTCATCAAAGCTGTCTCTTAAAAGTACTTTTCAGTGTAACTAAGGCCCCATGGCAAGTATGCTGTGGTATTATAAACTAAATGTTAAGAACTGCTTAGAACTATAAAAATCATTTTAGTGTTAAGTGATAATACGAGGCAAAAATAAACTTTCCAGAAAGGACATAAATAAAAAATAAAATAAATTAACAGAAGAACAACCAATTATAATCTAAAGTTTGAAAATGAGTCATTTTGTTTACCTGTTCCTATCGAGCAAAACTGAAGTACCTGGCAAATACAGTTGTTGGAAATATAAAAATAAAACTAGAAATATTTAAGAATTTTTGGCCATAGTACTTCGAAAGCTGTAGCTTTGTATCCCACGACCGTCTCTTCTCTACTGCTTGGTAGTTCAGTTGGGTGCACTATATCCAAAATATGACACTTCAGCTGCTCAAGTGAAAGACATTTAATGTCTCCTCTATTGGGAAGACCTGTATTTAGGAAGGGATCTGCTTATGTAGCCCATTTACGTGGGGACTGATCCAAAGCTGAAAATTGTAAACCTCCAAATGGAGCAAAGACAAACTGCTGACCTTATAAAAAATACGGTTGTTTCAATGGGATGAGGATTTCAATTATGTCTTCCCTCTGTTCAGCAACACTCACCATATGATTCTGTTGGACAAATTTGTGACAACTAATACAATTCTTTGTGGGTGATATAAAAGACGTATTTTTACTATAAATTTTACACTGGAAACTACTGATAGCTGAATTTTGCTATGTCATGCAAGGTTCTTTCAAACAGAGTGACTCAAAGCAAGCTACCAGGGACCAATTCTTTACCAGCTGACAATGAAAAGACTTTTGAAAGATAAGTCAGTTTCACATACCTGGCTGGATTTGTTATCAAGAAGACACTGAGCTGTTGTACAATGATGTTAAAAACCAGAAATTTTACAAAACCTTAAATATGAGAAAATACGAAGTTAAACATATCTCTAAATGAGTCTAGACCTGCAAAATGAGTGGGTTTGTGTATAAAAATCCAAGCAGATCAGAAATACATGCCAGTAATCTTCATTTATAATATGTATTCAAATTGTAATTCTTTAGGAGATCTGAATCAACTACTTTTTAACATTCAAATAATCAAACTTCCCACTGTAATAAAACATGTAATGTTTCTGCAAGGGTTTTAGGGGATGGCATCACCTTCTAAGCTCCTGAGTTGCAGCAGTGCTTGTGCTATTTTTGGTTCTTCCTTTTGCCAGTATTTCCTTGACACTGGATTTATAACGTATTATGTCCTGTTTTAAAAGTAATGGTTTAAAAATTGTATGCAAATGGGTGCACTGTTTTTCAAAAATCCAGTCTCCTAGCAATCCAGCCTTTCTTAGCCTCTACAATTAGAAATAAGATGTAGTTTTATGGTGATACTGTGAGAATCTGTATCTCGTTGGTTAGATCATGGATGAGCAACAATGGCTTTTTTCAAAGTTTCACAGACTAGAAAACTTAAAGTAGCTCCTTTTAATTGAAACCCAGACATACTTTTAGGTAAAAACAAAACTGAGCTGGCTTGAGTTTTTCCCAAGCCAAACAAAAGAGATTGGAACTTTCCATTGTTTTTGTCTGCCAACCATGCATTGTTAAAGGAATCGAAATAAAGAGGGAAAGGGGTCAAGGGTTATGGAGCTCATATTTCCACTCTACATGACCCCATCTCAGCAATAGTGGGACCCTCGTGATCAGTTCCTGTTGGTCTAAAGGAACAGCCATTTCTTAAGAAAAGGAATTACTGCGTACAGTACCTTTGTGACTAACAGAAGAATACACTAGCTCTTCAAAGGTTCTTTCATTACAGCCCGTGAAGAGGACTCTGACATTAGTTTCTTGAGATTATAATGAAAACAGCTGTACTTGTACCAATTCCCCTTTTTATTATTTTTTGTAACAAAACAAGATTGATGTTATGCCACTTTCTGTTCTGTCATGAGAATAAGGTATCACAAATGCTAATAACTACCACAGTAGCGATATGCACTACTTTGATCTTTTCACTATTCTTTACTTTGGGCAGCTGGCCACTGAATTCCTTCCTAAAAATCTGTGCTGTCTATAAACAAAGGGAAAAATGGCCAAAAAAATCAAATGTGAACATTTAAAACTGTTCATCTGACTAGTCCAATTCAAAGCCCACATGAGTAATGCAAATACGACACTTTGATTTTGTGATTCTAGGCACAGAAATCTTAATACACATTCTTTTGACATTGGATTGTGGCAGAATGAGAAATACCACAAACAACCAATTCTCATTAAAATCTAAAGCTTGTAATACCTCCGTTCTTATTGGTTGCTTTGCCAAAGACTTCTTAAGAGATTATTAAGCTTATTTATGAAAATCCAGAAGTAATTTTCAGTGATTTTGCCCCTAACATTTATAAGACAGTAAAATTAGTCATACTCTGGTTGTTATTTTTTTTCCAGTGTGAAAGGCAAATGCAAGAAGGCAGGATCAGGCAATAGCAACTGTCAAGATTCCAAAACTAAGAAATGCAAACACCTATCATCCAAATTACTGCTGTATTGGTAGAAAGAGGATAGCAGTCATTAGTGTTTGTGCAAGCGTGCCAGAAGAGAACTAGTTAATTTTCAGGGAGTCAACTTTTTGCAGTGAATCAGATGCACAACTTTTCTATTCTCTGCATTTCAGTTAAATTCCTTATTCACGTTCACAACAAGCACAACTGGTCTCTTGTTGGCATCACTGCCACACTGGAAATGATAAGGCAGCTAGGGGTGCTCAGAATTTGCAAGCAAAGTTCTCTAAACTAAGATTTTGGATCCTCTGTTTCAATCATCAGCAACCATTTAGTTACATAAGAACTTCATTGGAAGCTAGAGGCAGTTTCCAAAAGCCAAAATAACTGCCTCTCGGAAATTCCAGAATCAGCTGAAGACATAAATTTATTGCGTAAATGATTTTGAAAATAGGACTGCTGTGCTTGTAAATGGAACAAAATGATTTTATAAAATTTATTTTTAGAGAATCTCATATGAAATGTGGAGTATGAGTAAAAACAGTTCTGTCATGAAGAAAATGATGGGTCAGTGTAAGAAATGAAGGAAGGATCCTAGGACCTGTGATGTTCATAGAGAAATAAACACTAGGCAGGGCAGGAGATTCAGTTTTGCCATGTTGCAACTGAGTTAGTCGCATACATATTCATGTATATCTTTTTACTTATAAACACATAACCAAGTGTATCTTGCACATTTGAGGACATATATTAGCTAAAACACTAATGCAGAGAATGCAGCAGGGTAACCTTGTACACAAGCCATTACAAGAATTGATTTTTGTATTGTATTACAGAGTATTCATCAATTCCTTCCATTTTCTATGCAGATGAGTTTTGGCCTACTAGCCTAATTTTGACTTAGTATATTGCTTACCTTTGTGCACTGCTTTGTGCTGCAGACTTGGACCTTGTGCAGAAGCTCTTGCTGTGGGTGGTTTGGACATACAGCAGAGCAGCTGCTTGGGTAGGTATGTTTGACATCCAGGGCAGCAAATTATGAATGTGAAAGTCTTCCAGAAGCCACACACCACTAGGCATCTGTACTGAATGGTGCGGCTGTTTTCCAGAGCAAGAATGAGAACAGAATTTAGTTGTGAAGGCTTGAAATGGCCACAGTCGTTCTTCAGAATCTGTTTAGTGAATTATTTGTGGTGCATCTTATGGTTCCAGCACTAGCAAATTCAATCCATGGACTCAAATTGACTAATGAATGTCTTGTAATTATCATCTGGAGAATTCCTACCCCACACTTTAAATCTGTGATTCAAGTTCAGAAACTTTATGGACTTGAGAGACAAATATCTGGCTATTAAGTATATATTAAATATCTATTGAATACTACTAACCCTTTGGAGCCAATAACCTCCTTTTAAATAGCTGAGAATAAAAGTGTGTGATGTGTATCCCTGAATACTCACTGTTCAATCTGCAATACTTATTCATTATACTCTGAAAATATGTCTGTATCAACACAGGCACTTGGACAGCAGCTAGCAGACACTAGCTATCAGAAGAGACAAAACAGTGGGTTCCAGAGGAGCCAAACATCATGACTAAAGAGTATTGCATAGTAGGGGCAATAACTCTGAACATAAGTGTGCAAAGGATGCGCACACAGAGTAACACCTGCCTAGAGGACCCAAGTGTAGAAGAAAGCCAGCTGGTGAAGCAAGGTTCAAATATAAACAGAAGATTTTGCAGCCGAGAAGGAGAAGGTGGTAGCTGGTAGGGAAAAGGATGTAACATAAAAGATGAGCATTAGTGGGACCATTCTCAAAGCTATTGATTGACTGAAAGGGAAGGATGTAATGAGAGCTGAGAGTCAAAGACAAGAACAGTAGAATTCTATCAGAAAACTCTTAGTTACCTCAGATGGGAAGTACGAAAAAGCACATCCATGACCTGTCTGATCACTCCAGTATTTGAGTATAAAATGCAATGCTAAACATTTTAAAAAAATGTACAAAGTGACATAGAAATGAATCTGGCTTTCCTTACAATGATTTACTAATTCCTATTGTGATGCATATAAATATACACGTACTCACACAGACTTATACTCCTTTATAGCTTAGCATGACCCAGAAGTACAATATCATCTTCTGCATTTGCTCAGTCTTGGAAAAATGCTCAAGGGAGGCAATGAAGGTCTGTTCTATAGATGCCAATTTGTCCCCATGTCTTAGCAATGCAAGCAAGGTCTGACCTCCCCCAACTTCCAGGGCTTTCTGAGTATAGGAAGAACAAAAAATCACCAGACTATTATATATGAAAAGAGCTCCAAAAATGGAAAGATGTTAATTAATATGTCATATTTCTGTAACACACTTAGATTTGTGGCTACTTTTGTCAGCCTAAGAAACTCAGATGAGAGGCTGAATTTCTGTAGCTTATAAAGCAAGGTGAATACATGACTGTAAAGGAAGGCACAGTATATATTTTTTCCTAATCAGATGAGATTTAAATGGTTTTTAATATCTTTTGTGTAGAACTACTAAAGAAAGTGGCAACTTCTCAGGCTTTAGGAAAAAACAAAGCAACAAAAGAAAAGGCTTTAGATGCTCGCAGTAGGTGGTATCAGCTACTGACCTACCTACTAATAAGGCAAATGAAAGGAAAACAGCCTGAGAGGAAGTAAATAGCAGAGCCAAAGTCTTGAGGGGAGAACAGGCAAAAGAGGGATACAGTGCTTAATTCACCCTGACTAAAAAGGTCTGTGAAACCACAAGTAGAAGATGCTACCATATATATAGCAGCATTACAACAGGAAGAAGTATTTAATTGTATCATAGTCCTTTGATTCAAACACTGCTGATATCGAATTGCTAAACATGGCTGTAGCCATGTTCAGCATGTAGTATTCTAATAAGTCTTAAAAAAATAACAGATACAGTCTGGGAGCAAGCAAACACTAAGGCTGCCAAGCTTCTGCTTGCTGTTACAGGACCTCAGGCCTACTAGGTGATAGAGGGGAAGTAGCTCTGAAGTCAAACTAAGCTAGCTGGTCTTGCTTCAAAGTCAGCACCTTGTGAAGTAAATAGAAATATCACACAGAACAAATTAAACAGAAAAGTCAGTAATTAAAAATGCCATCCTCAGCTGCTTTGGATATGATTATTAAAGATTAGAAACCTGTTTCTGTCCCTTAAATCCTCCCTATAATATTTAGAAACCAGATTGCCTTCAAACTTGATGATGTGTTCACTTACTTCAAACCATATAGATACTTTAATATTGTTTTTAAAAATAGTGAACTGCATGTATTCACTTTTTACAATATCATGAGAGCAACATTAAGAGATCTATTAATGTATTAATATATTTGAAATCTATGTTAATATATGTTGGACAGTTATATATTGCTGACTGTAAATAGATGTACTGAATATTTAGATAATGTCTGGCTGAAGTGGTATTTTATTCTTTTATTTAAGAGTGTTCTCAGCCATGGGACAGTTCTGCTCCACTGGTACAAATGCTGTTTTGACCGTGGTTTTGTATTTTCTACTGTAACGTTGCATTGCAGAAACTAATGGTGGTACAAATTGTGTTTCTGGTTATTTTGGCATTGGAATTAAGTTAGATTTTTAAGAAGCCCAATTTGATTTGTTTATGATTGAAGTGATGTAGAAAATACAATGAAAATATTTTAAGTAGGTGTAGTTTCGTATTTTTCATTGGCTTAGTGGTGAAGATGATTGAAACTTTAATGTTTTCTTGCAAGTTCTCCAGTAAAAAAAACCAAAACAACAACAAAAACAACAAAACCATAGTAAGAAAGAGAAAAAAAAAGAAAAGAAGGAAAAAATCCTGTCTGTATAGAATTCTTGCCTTTTTGTTTGGACAGATTCCTGCAATTTCTTCCTATAACTGTAGTGACTCCTGGAAATTTTTCATACAGGACATACCATCAGCAGGATTCTTTTCCAGATTTCTCACTCTTTTTAATTTGTATCCCTTAGTTACATGCTCCATCCTTTCCTTCCCCCTCCCTTCTGCTCTAACACTAATAGGCTGCTGGAATCAACCTTCCAAATGAAATCAGTCAAGTCACCTCAGCTTTGATTGCTTTATTCCCATGTTGTAGAATGAAAGCACTCTGGATTCAGCACACTGAATCAAAAATGTTCTACATTCAGTTGTCATAAATAACAATGCACAGCAAAGAACTTAAGCTATCAACATAAACAATACAATATGAAAGCATGCTTCAAACCAGATGCTGCTTTATTTCTGTCCAAACAGTTTGAAGAGGCTGTTAAAATGCTTCAAGTTGCTGTTTATAGAGGGTCAAATGAACATTTTTCAATGAAATGTGTCCCTTCTGGTTCCTTAATGATTAAATACAGTGGAACAATAGCCATTTAAAATAGCAAGAGAATATCTGATGATTTTTTATTGTTAGAATTGTTAAAATAAGAGGAGTTGAAAAGCTTTGTGTGAGGTGAGAGAAAAAATGCTCTGACAGCATCAGAGCCACCTCAAAGAGTTTTGACAGTTTGTCCAAAAATCACTGCACTTTCCAAGGAGCCTTTTGCAGAACCCCCAGGACAATAAGAGCATCTTTCCTTCACTCAGAATGGCAAACAACTTTTCCCACCATTCCCCCCAACTTCCTCCCCCAGCAGCTCCACTATTATGGGGTGATACTGGAACTTCATCAGTGTCAACTGTAAACACTGGTATGAGAGATACATGCAAACTCCACTACCTATAAAGGGACAAGGTCGGATTCTCACTAGGCCCACTAGGACAAAGAGGAGCCAGGATGCCTCCAGTTTATTTGTGGATCAGACCCAGATATAAAAGCTTATCAAAGACCTTAGAAAGTGGACTAGCACTTCCAACATAGACTTTTCTATTGGAGGAAGCAACCTGCCCAATGAATCCTGTGTACTCATGCTTTTGAGAAAGAGCTCTCCAATTCAAGACTCTGTTTGCTGCCTGGAGGCATCCAGCACTCCTGCTCGCCTGTCAGCATTCAGCCCACTGTAGATACTCCACTTGTTTACATGTCATTAAAATTGCAATTGGAGTTTTGTCGGTAAACCTTCAACCTCTAGAACCCACTTTCTTCTAAAAACAGAGCTGATTTATTACTGAAAAAGTAGTCTGTCTTTGCACAAAGATACACATTCGGAATGTCATGTTGACCTAAGTTTGAAGCTGATCTTATTTGATGAGAAATCCACACATTTTCAAAAAAATAGGGAAAAAAAGTAAACAAAGCTTTTGTTCTAAATGGTCTGGAACAAAACTGTACTTCCTTTCATGTTTGATCAAAGCCTTAGTAACTTGTCAGGATTCTGAAAATCGGAGCTATTAGGTTACTACATTGCTGTAGCAGCCCTCTGGAGCAATACCACTTGGTCTTGGTGACTTTCACTAGCCATATTTAAACCTTGCAGGGCAATAATTTGCTGCACAATGAAAATAAAGTCAGCAACATTTCTGTTAAACTTACATTTATTTAATACAGTCTTGGAGAGTTTGACTTTTTGTGTAAGTGTAACTAATATGCACCCATCAAAATGGGCAGGAAGCAGCGTTAACAGGTAATAAGTTTTCTGCTATTTACACTTCCATACTTAGTTACTCACACTTATCTGTAACTTCCTCATGTGCCAGGAGCTTTATAAGGCATATAATTAATAAGCAAAATTCTTATCAAACTGGATCAATTTACAACAGGTATATAATTGTTTTCCTTAAGAATTTTCCTAGCATGTAAACCCTATTGGCAGATTAGGTTTCTGCATTTCTGGGAGAGAAATACTGTGTAGAATGCACTTTCTATATACATGCATATACATATATGTATAAAAGCATACTTAAAAGTATATGTAAAAATGTGAGAGTGCTTGAGTGTATATGACTTTCATCAGCTCCCCTTGTTCCCCAGCTCCTGTTCCATCTCTACAGTCTTCCCCTCCTCTCCATCTGCTTCTTACAACAGCCTCACCAGCGGGCTCAGAAAGCACAATACAGACTTAGGTATATTGGGCAGATGATGGCTTTTATTGGATAAAAATTCAGCAAAATGAGTAAGGAAAGGTCACTAGTACGTTGAAAATCCCACTAGCCTTCTCAGATGGGTATAGTAGCCAGCCTCCTTCTAACAGACTCCATTTCCACAGATAACAACTGATGCCCATTAGGCCCAGTTCAGCTGCACACATTAAGCTCTTTGCACTGCATGAACTCCCATGCTAAGTAAAGTGCATCACTGTAACAGATTTTCTGCAGCTCTACCTTAGCTTCCTCAAGAACTATGGCAAAAATAATGGTATTTGTTCATTACTGCCCCTCCTTTAGCTCTCTTTAATTACATAGTTATCCATCCCTTTCTGCCTTCAGAACAAATTTTAAAAGTACACAGGAGAGAAAATCAGTTGCTTTTATATTTTAACAGAATACTTTCCTGTCCTCAGGTATTGTATTCCATCTTCTGAGGAAATACAAAATAAATCCTTTGCCATCCAAGGAATTTTGTCGAGTTTAAACCATTACATCAACAGAAATCACGGCCCAGATCCTTTGATATGGGGGGTGCAAGTCATGTAATTTTAATTAGGCTTCTCTCCAAACTCCAGAAAGGATCTAGCGAAAGAAGTGAGTGTAACAAGTGATGGGCCTCCAGTATTTGGCTCACATTAGTTCTAGTTTAGCAATGTTATTCCAGGGTGCAGAAGTAATAGCTAATCACTGCAATGGATTGCTTAGAGGATAATAACAGGTGTTAGAACTATTAAAAATCATTTAATAATTAAAAAAATACAGTGACAGATGGCTATCAGAATGTACTTAGCTGAAGTCAATCCTGCCTTCAGGCAGAACGATGGGCCAGATGATCTCCTTTTATGACTGTTTTATTATGTTTTATTCTACCATTTGATGATCCACTTTCCTCACCTTTTTTGGGAAATCTTCGTGTGTCCATCTGTGAGCAGATATGTACAAGGCACTAAAGAAGTTCTCTCACCACCATTTGAGCTTTGCAGGGAGAGACAGAAATGCCAGACCATCTCTCTTCCATGTGCACAGAAGGATGCACAGTCAGGGAGCAGAGGAGATGCAATGTTAGCTTCTTTAATCGGTCCTTCTTTTGACTTTTTGCCACCCTACTCAGATTTGCTAGACAGGGCTAGCTCAAAGAACTCAGCAAAAGAGAAAGGAATGCTAGTTTTTTCTTCCTGTTAAGTTGGCTACAGCTCAGCCCTCTGTCTTAACACTAATCTTCCGCCACACAATATGAGAGTGAGTCCTTTATGAATTCACATCCAGAAAAAATTTCTCCATGAAATCGTTCTTCTCCTCAGTGATATTGGAATTCAGTGACTTTTTAAAAAAGCTCTTTTTAGAACAGAAAAGATACTTACTTCTCCCTAGTAAATTTATCTATGAACAACACCAATCTGTACCTGCCCAAAGGGTTTGTATGTTTCCTACCTGTGATATCTCCATCAATTACATTACTTTTGATTATGTTTCATAGAACTTACAGTAAGGTCATCAGCAGTGGCTTGTTGTCTGAGAGATATGGAAACACAGCTGAATTTTTGACTGCATCATCTCAGTTTGTGAGTTATGAGTTTCTGCTGCTAGCAGTCAGCTGTTATCTTTGGGATGCTTTAAGTGAGCATCACATAAAAACAAAATCCCCAAATTGCCAATATTATGCCCTAATTTTCAAGAAGACTTTTTGATATTTGAGATTTGCTTAAGGATGGTCAGCCCACCCACACACTGCACAGAAAAATCATCACTCACTGAGTGTGGATGGGCTGAGCTATTGAATGAGTCACACATACATTTACAAAAACATTTTACATGTGGAAAGTCAAGTTTTATCTTTGGCAGCTCCACTGAAGAATGGAATATGATCCTGAATTGAAAAACTGATGCTTACAAGGGGGAATCCAGTTCTCCTTTCACTAACAGAGATGTAAACCAGGAGTATGCCTTTGACAGCCAGTGGTGTTCCACTGCACCACGCAGGGAATCGGGGCCAGGGCAGAGAGCTGGAATGCTGCCAAGCTGAAGCAGTATTGGGTTGATACCTGCTCTGAAATCCTACAGAAACCCTCATCTCTCAGTTTATCAACTCACGACTACAGATGCTTAAATAATAAAGAAAAAGCCCCTGTGTGTTTGTGAAATCTGGCCTTTATTTTATATCACTCTCATGACAAAAAAAGAGTTCGAAAAATGTCTTAAACCACTACTTGGGGATTTTCTCCAAGCACTATGCCAGCTGCTCTCAGCCTCCATTGTGAAATGATGGGCTGTTGGCATAGCCAAAGTACTTTACACTCCAGCAACCACTGGATGCATAGCGGCCCTTTGGGAGTCATTACCAACTGGTGTAATTTAGGGCAGCCCTGAGGCAGCTCTAAGTCACAGTCTCCAGGAACTGGAAGCTATAAAGGTGGCATAACACCTCTCCTTTAGGTCTATAATCTGCAATAACATTTACAATACAGACTGCATCGTATTATTTCCATGTTTAATTAGAGTAAAGAATATCAAACATTTTACTTTAACGCTACCCCGTGTGCTGTTACCAGCTCTGTATGTGATTTAATGGGTGATCAATCATTCACATATCAGTGGTGATGTAAACCTGATGTTCATTTGTTCTTTTTCACTTCATGCATGGATCTCATGTAACAAGAAAAGAAATATCTACTAGGAATGTGGTAGTTCTGCATTGCTGCTAAATCTCAGCAAGCCCTTCTACAATCCAAGAAATAAGGTAGCATCAGTTTACAGACCAACTTTTCAGTGGCATTGTTCCAAGTCAGTGCTATTGGCCAGTCTGGCTTATGCTTGCCTTCCATGGCCAAATACGTGATGCTTGACATGTCAAGTCAGCTGCTGTTTTCTTTTAAGAGAGAAGATATTGTTGATACAGCTGTGAAAGGATCTTTTTCCTTTTCAAAGAATTATCACTAAATTACATTAAATAGAGAGAGACCCTCTTCATTGCTTAACAAATGCCTGGAAATGAAAACATTGAAGATGTTGGTAGGAAGGGATATTTTTGCCCTGTCATCATTTTCCATTCAGTCTCTTTTCACCACCCATTTGATCTGGTGCTGCTGTCCACTTATATTTCAAATGGGTATTATCCTGCCATTCATCTTCAGATACCACTTCTGCTGAAATCAACAGGAAAACTGCCATCATGAAAACTGAAGGATTAGACATCTTGAGGGAAAAACTGTGAGATTTATTCCACTGTTTCAGGCCAGTGAACTGAGTCCTGCTGAGCTTGGGAAGTGATGGGGCCAAGGACAGCCATGGTTGGTGGTGTCTCATGGCAGGAGACAGAGGAGCCGTGGTGGGCAGTGGGAGCTGGATGGGAGCCCACGAGTTGGCACAGAGCATGAATGCCTTTCTCCAAGGGGTATCCCTAACCTCTGTGCTGCTCTGCAAGTGCTTCCCTGTCATTTCATAGGACAGCTCCCCATCACTTCTTTCCAGAAGCATCCAGAAACCTGCCAGGGAAAAATAGGTTATTATTTTGCCACTGATAACAATACAACTTTGTTGTAATCATAACAATAAAACAAAAACTGACAAGTGATGGCTTCTGTGAGGTGCTTTTAACCTTAATAACAGCTCCATTAATTTTTCTTATTATTGACAAAGCAAATTAAAACATATCTCAAAACAAGCAAAACATAAAAAGGGCATCAAAACCAAACTGAAATCATTGAATCTTATTTGTAGAGAATGCCATTAAAATAATGTAAATCTGCTTCTCTAAATTAACTTCATGCATAACTAGAAATGATTAGCATGCATATATAAAACCTCTGTGTTTGTAATTTTGGCATATATCTTAATAAACTCCTTTTTTTTTTTTTTATTTATTCGGTTGCACTCTGGAAATGTTACCCTCTCTGAATGCACAGTAAATTAGTGGAAGAACCAGCTTGTGGAAGGGCTGTCCCTGTGCCTCCCAGGCCGTAATGAGAAGCAGGGCAAAACCAGCCAAGTAATAACTGTTCCACACAATGAGAGCATATGGGGACACCTGAAGTCATGAACAACAGATATTTACAGTAATGCACAAATAGTACTTTTAGACATCTAAGGAGTGGAGTTCATACACGATCCTGCATCAGCTGAGATTTTTCTTAAGCAAGGCCAAAGAAGGAATTGACAGCCTTTTAACCACTATTATGCCAGCTGGAAAAGGGCAGAGTATCCACAAAATAAAACCCCAAACCACCACCAACAACAAGAAAAAAAACAAGCCCAAAAAACACACCATAATCTTCTCTGGCTTTACTTTGTGAAAACCACTGTGGGAGTAATCACTGCAAATAAATACCACTAAGTGGACACACAGATTTTGTTGGGCCAGTTTTCAAGACAATCCATCAAGGATCTATAAGCTGTGCTTGAATCAGTGGTAGAAGGTGGATAAGAAAATGGTAAAATTGAGTTTTTAATTAAGTAAAAAAAAAAACATTTTGTGTAGGAGCTCTTACATGAATTCACAAATATTTGTAATCTTCTTCCTAGAGAAAACAAACAAAAGCCTGGTGTTCTGTTACCTATTGGTGTCTGTCCCAATAGGAACACAGCCCAAGAGTGTGGGTAAGTTATTCAACCTTAATAAAAAAATTGATATTCACTATTTAAAGAATTTACTTGATATGCAGTACTTAGAGCCTTAGAACCTCATAAATAAAAGTTTAAATGCCATGATGAGTAGCTCAGGGAAAAGATACCCTACTTTGGATATCTGGAAAAGTCACAAGAGGAACCTGGCCCAAGATCCCATTCACCAATATCCTCTACCAGCTTTGCTGACTTCAGGTATTCCGAGCAGATATGAATCCAGCTCAGGCATCTACCATGCACCATTATAGCTAGCAAGCTCTCTGTAGGCTAGTTCTTCCAAAACTAGCAAAAGAAATAGCAAACAACCTCTGCCAAGCTCTTGGTGCCTTAAGAGCCTGAAAGAATTAAATCCTCCCTCCATGTGTTCGTGACAGACTTCATTTCAGTGCTTGTTCTTGTACCCTTTGAAAACAATAATGTTTTCGAACTAGGAATGGGCATTTGGGAATAACAGGATAAACAAACATGAATAGGCAATGCTGTGATGTTTTTCTTTTCTTCGTCTTCCCCCTCCTCCCCCCCCCCCCCCCCCTTTCTTAGATACAGTCTTATTTTAACTTAAGTATTTCCTACTTCTGCCTGCATCAGTTTGGAAGCTGCGAATTTATACAAGGCAGTTTAGTGTTTGAGGATAGAGATAATAATCCACATTTTCTGAAACGAGCCAAGAGGGTAGGCTCCCATCTCGAATTATTTACATTCTCTGACCCCTCAGGCTCAGCTTTTTAACCAATCAAATTTCTCTAGCAGAATTTATAGCCCAACACGTTTGTATTTTACACATTTGCTGTTAAGAGCGAAACAGAATTTTACAAGTATCCGGCATATTCTTCAAAGCACATCTGGTGGGTACGGACACTGATCATTAGAATAGTTCTGCAAACCGATAACGTGCCAAAGCTTTGACAAAAGTACTTATGGTAGATGTCAGTCACTTTTCTTTGCCAGTTTAAACACGTACCCTTCTGGGAATAATTCTGATCTATTCTGGCACATGAAACATAATGAACAATATCTTCAGGCTTTGTAGATGAAAGTGAGTCCATGTATTATATGTACTAAATGTGGATCACTGAACAATTAAGAGAAAGGAGGAGGATATTTAAGTATCTTATCAGCAAAATCTATGCAAAAAAAGCAGTCAGAGTAAGGGAGTTCCTGGCAAATAAGGACTGCAGGAGGGACAGAGAGGACAGTGGTGACACAGTCCAACAGTCATCAGCATCACTCACATCTGATTTTGATATTCTTCTCTCCCTGCCAATGCCCTCTTCTGCCTAATGGACTTTCCCCTGCACAAAGTTAATAAGGATCACAGGTGAGGAAGGATTATGCAAAGAAAGGTTCTCAAAAGTGAGAGGGTCTGAATTTGCACAGCAAAAGGAAAACAGCAAATAAATAATCCTAGCCTGTCACTCGGGAATTCTTGTGTTATTTCTCAGTTTTTCCTTGTTTTCTGTAAGGGGAAGATACTCCTAATTTGAATGACAGGGCAAGAAATGGGGTCTCCAAGAAGGATGAGAGCTGATCTTACCTGAACTTCTGTTACAGTGGAGGATTGCATGTGTGACGCCTGTTAATGGACATGGATTTTCACTTGTGTATTTCCTGAATTACATTTCAGAGGATTGCATGTTAATAATGAAGTGAGAGTAAACATAAATTTAAAGGAGCTGTAAATCCTACTTTTGTTCAGTAAGTTGCATTATCATAGCAACTTTTATCTATTATCTATTATGATCTATTATCATAGATCTTTTTGGTCTTTCACACAAACATACTGACCTCTCAAATCCATACTGGTAGAACATTTCAGATCTGCTGAATACAGTAGGTATTTATGCTCTTGGTTTAAATGGAGATTACAAATTATTCGCCTTTTGCCACACACAATATGCACATTATGGCGTGGATATTGTGTTACAAACTCACTGTAACTAAGTACTTCAGTGCTCAAAAAAAGCAATTTTTGACCCAACAGACCATAATAGAGCCTTTCAAGCTTGTTTGAGGCAGCTGCTATAAATTGAAAAAATCATACAAAATGTGCTGTACGCAGAGCAATTTAATATGTAGAAATGTGCATTTTCAGTAAGATATGATGGCACATATGAGATATTTTAAATAAAAGGAGGCTCTGGACCTCATTATCGTCTGACAGTGAGGAAAGCTTTAGATTAGACCTGTCGATAGCTAGCTAACAGGTGAAGTCACCAAACTACCTTCCCTCTCTGCTGACCAGGGTGATGCCATTTTTGGCTTAACGTGAGCTTTTATGGGCATGTGAAAGCAATGCTGTAGTACTGAGAAACTGGGAGAACCAGACAACTCAGCCAAAAATGTATTTTAAAAGTATTTTTAGTGCTTTAAATAAAAACACATTCTTCTTTTTCTTTTTTTAATGTGGTTTTCAGTATGTTCCATCTTTTTAAATTTAGCCTATTGCGTCAATATTTTATATGCCATCATGAATGCTGTCCTCTTGTTAATGAAATGGTGATTCAAGCCACAAAATTAAAACCAGTTGGTTTGTCAAATCCTGAGCTTAAAAACAACTCCATAAGATGACTGTGGGGAAAATATACAGAGCCTTTATAATATACTCTTGGCTATTAAACTACTAATGGTAAGGGTTCCCTTAGGATTGCCCCAAATCAGGATCCTGTTGCCATTTGACAAAGGCTGAGGATGCCACCTGACCTCCAAATGCCAATCCAGAAGAAAATAGAGCTCTTACAGACTCTCTGTCACGTTTGTTAGTTTCATATGGGTGTATCAGACACCATACTGCATTCCAGATGGCACTGGACACTCTTGTCTAAGCCAGTGAACCAAACCTGAGTGGTTTATACCTTAAATTCTTAATATGATTTGTATGTGTGTGAGAAAGCATGTATAAATGTGCGGTTCTCCATATGTGATCACAAATGTATGTGATGTATGTATGTATATGTATGTAGTTGTAGCAGAAATGTTGAGTCACAGCTTGAAGCAGTGATTGAGCACCTGGTGGGAAGGCAGGGCCAACCCAGGGAGCTCAGGTGCATGCAGTGTACCTGAGTGACTGGAAGGGGAAGAGCCAGGATGCACCCCTTCCCAGACCTCAGTTAAGGGTTGGCAGCAGAGATGAGGGTATCTTACTGGAGATCCCTTCCTGAGGCCTTCTGAAGGTAATCAGTTTTTTTGTTTGTTTTGTTAGTGTTTTTTTTTTTTTTTCCTTCCCCTCCCTGTCTCCACCCTTTGTTTCCATGTTTATGGCTGCTATGTTTGGGCTTATCCTTGTTCGCTGTACCCTAGGACTTCGCCACTCTGTTATTATTGCTGTGCTTTCCATTGCATTGCTGTATTAATTAGCAGAATAATTTTAACTTGCTAGAAATCGATACAAATTATATTTTTTTCCTAAAAAATATTACTTTACATATTTAATTTTATTTTTAGTGAGAGGACTGAAGCATGTAAAGCTCAGAGTATTTGTCTCTTCCACTAAATAATCATTACATGTTCTAAATAAAGAAACAAGTGCCGGAGCCAAAGCACGCTGAAGTTAATATGAGTCTTTTCATTGCCTTCAATGGGCTTTGAATCAGGGTCCAAGTTTTAACTGTTGCTGAACATCTTTACAACCACAACATTTTCTGTGGTACTCTCTGCGGGCACGATGGTAGAACTTGAGAAAACAAATGGGTGTTCATGGTGTGATCTTTGTTTTTATTGCACACAAAAATCAGGTCCTGTGAGTGTCAGCCATGTTAATATAAGTAATCAATTTATCTATGCACGCAAGGCTGGGTGGCTAATATCTGCTTAGGACAGAATATGACTCATTCTGATGCTTCTGAAACCACTGACAAAGAGGAAGATAATGTTGCTAGTATCAGTGTATTTGCTTAAAATAATACTTCTCTAATTTTGATATGTAAGTTCTAAATTGTCATTCTTCTAAATGATGGCTATTGCAAAGTTTCTAAAGGCAGTGAATTTGTGTGCATCGTTTCAAACGTGGACTTAGCAGCAGAAATCATGGTGGATGGAGAGCATGCTAGTATCCATATGTCTGATTTCATTTTTAGAAACTGTGGTGAACTTGCTAAGTAACTTGCCCATCTCTAATAGAATGGCTGTGTAATACAGAATACAGTGTTTCCAGCTAAAAGCTATCTGACGTGTTTTGAAGATAAGCTGAGGAGGTCTTTCCTCATTCCCTACCTCAGATGTGTAATACAATAACAGACATTACACATTACAGTGACATTCCATTATGGTGCACAGCATCATATAGTCTTAGCTCCCAAGGGGAAAAAATGACCAGTGGAAATTGAAGCTAGCCTGTGGACTTAACCAATAATTCACTGGATCTCATTCAGCTGAGAAGCTGGATTCTTTTCAAACAGATACACATATATGTACACCTATATAACCTTGAGTTTAACAGATTATTTTTTAGTAGAGAGATGTCTGATTAATATTGCGTTTAGATTGTCGCAACACTGTGGCAAAAAATGGGCTGTGCAGTGCCCATAAAGAGGAGATAGATTTCAGTGGGCCCCTTTTGTAGGCTTTGAAAACATTACCTGCTCTCAGAGTATGTTGACTATCTGGAGAATGACTTATATCCTTGTCAGATTTACATATTATACTATTAAAAAATATTATCCAGAGGAGTTGGAGAGCAGTGTCACAGTTCAAATTTATCTTGTCTGTAGGATTGTGGATAACCTGATATATAAAACTACATCTCAATTGGTGGATGGCATCCAGTGGTAAAAGCTGAATGCTAAAGGTCTCTTCAGAGCATTGGCAATACCCTGCCAATAGATAGACTGTACATGTCATTTAAGCCAGCTGAGTACTGCTTTTCCTCTCCCTCCCTCCAGTTTTTCCATTCCCCAAGGGGCAATCCTTTGGCAAGCAACCCATTTAAGTCAAACAGCTATCATGTAAAAGTGAAGACAAGCAACAAAGCACATCCAAGGGAAGCAAGTTAAGATCTAGGCCCTGAGGTTTGGGGGGGGGGAAGGGGGGAAGGCTAAAGAAACTGAGCCAAAGAAATTCTAAAAAGGCACTTTTTTAGCTTAAAAAAAAAATAAGATTAGAAACTGGCTTGTATGAGCCCAACTGTGATTAAAAAAATAAATCTTTTATAGTTAAGACAGGATTTTTTTTTCTTTTTGTTCTTTGACTTTTTCTTGCAGAGAAAGAGGCTATCTTCACTTAATCAGAGCAAAGAAAGAGTGGCTGAGGCAGAAGCAGCATCATGTGGGTGAAGGTCAGGCCAATTTTCACCCATGTGATGCTGCTTTATCACTCATGGAACAAAGATTAAGGCCTTTCTTTTCTTTATCCTTTTGTGCTTTCCCCCATTACTTTAACAGATCTGAACAAATCCCAGGCAGTTCATCCAAAAGTTCCTTTTAGCTACATTTAGTTCAGATCCTCTAAATTCCACATAAGTCTTCATGCTATACCAACATGAAGAGGCTATAAAACGCACATGTGTAGGGAGAAAAAATGTTATAGAAAAACACAAAAATCATTGCACAGAATATGATGACAGCAAAGGCCTCGTGAGCTGCAAGAAACTAGGCACATCCAGACATCAAAAATATCAGCATCGCTATGCCCTTAATTTTAAAAGAAGTGTGCTTTTTCTAAGATACCCAAATGATGCATTAACACTGATATTTGGTTAAGATGATGTTAACACAATAAAACTCTAGCTAAGCTCTGAGGTTCTGAAAAAAAAGACATTAGAAATGCATAGCTCATTGCTGCCTATAAGGATCTGTAAATAAGTTATAACACAAAACATTATCATACATTGCATATGTTTACATGTCTTATTGATAGCTAGGTTAATCATATTACTCTAGAACTGTATCAATTGCAGAAGTATGAGAGGGTGCAATTTTTACTTAAATCACAGAGAGGATTGATTGAAAGGGCAATCGTCTGATTTGACTCCGCATTTCAAATCTTTGTTTTTATTCAGGTAGGGTGAAGCAACCTTTCATAACTTGCTGTTTATCTCTTTCAAATCATAAGGCTTAAGGAATTGCTGTTGGTTAGTGCATTTATTTCAATGATATTTTAAAATGATTTGTACAATATGTTGAAATGAAACACCATCAATTGCATAATCATAATGAGAAGCAGATATATTTATGTGACAGGTCCCTACAACGTTTGCAGTTTTTCTGAAAACTAAATCCATAACACTTTACATACTAAAAGATATAGAAGATAAAGCAACTAAGCATTTTGCATTACTCATGTTTACAGGAGTAAAATCTTGGCCTCACTGAAGTAAAGAGAAATATTGGCTTTGACTTCAGCTCTACCCAGAGCGAGGAACTGAAATGGTTCAGAGAGGTCTTTTATTCTTTGAGTAATTTTGTGATGTATGAACTACTGATGTAACTGTGAGAAGTCCAACCATCAGCCTAACACAACCACATCCCTAAGGGCTGTGTCCACATGTCTCTTAGATCACCAGGGACAGTGCCTCCATCACCTCCCTGGACATCCTGTTCCAATGCCTCACCACCCTTTCTGTGATGTTCCTTCTAACATCCAGTCAGAATTTTCCCTGGCACAAATTGCTGGGGCTAATGCCTTGCAATGTCACTTCTCACCTGAAAAATGAGCTCAACGCTGACCTGGTTATAATCTCTTTTCAAGGAGTTGTAGAGAATGATGTGATCTCCCCTCGCCCTGCTCCTCTCAAGGTTAAACAACTTCAGTTCCCTCAGCTGACTCTTTTTTTTTTTTTTTTTTTGGTACAAACTGCTTTGATAGGTTAAGTGCACTCTTGCTCAGAGTAATGAAAGGTCAATAAATGATGTTATATACAGATCATAAAAGCATAGTATTCATGTTGCTTATACTGGAAAACAACTTCATGTGCATGTTCAACATTTGTGGTGAAGTCCAAAGCATTCGCATTCTCTTAGAAAACCAGAAGATACCAGTATTATTATTATTATTATTTTTTTTTTTTTGGACAATTTTCAGCTTTAGATACAAAATACAAGAAGTCCAGGAAGTCTGTTTCACAGACTCTGATAAATGAAATTTAACAAAAGCTGCAAGAACCTTTCTTATTCCTACCTAAACCCCACCTCCTTTCTTCACAGAACTTTGAAATGTGTTTTCCTCTGGCTATTTTGGTAGACTATAATTTTGTGCTTTCAGAAGCGGGTGACAATTTATCATCCCGCCTGCGATTCCTCAGTTAGTTCATCTTTGTTACAAATATCTATCTTTCAAAACAGCTACAGATGGAGAATTTTTAGATATTTTGTAGTTTCTAAAAAAACTCTGATTTTTAAAGAAATATTTTCTGTCTCAACAGATGCAAAGGGTTGAGAGCTGTTGGCTGCAGCAGCCAATGAAACATGACAAACTCTGGAGTGGGGGTTAGCTGCTCAAAAAATTTTATGCCCTCAATCCACCCATTCCCTATGTGCTTTTCATTCTCCGGTGGAGGAATATGAATTTGAGTAAATGCCATGTGACATTGTGGCTGCTGTGGAATTTATTCATTTTTCTCGAGTAGGAGATCAATTAGTAATTACTTAAGGGCAGTCCTTATAGGCCATCTAGGTTGGCCCTTAATTAAGCAACAAGACATGACAGGCAATGTATTTCTGGGCAATTTAGCACATCTCTCAGGGAGTTTTTAAGGCATGAGGCCGAAGGTCAAGTGACTTTAACCACCTGAGAAGTGCAAAAATCCCTTAGAAATGCACTGTCTAGAGTGACTTATTGCTGTTATTAAATGGAATTTGTGAATAAAAATAAGAGTGTCAGCCCCAGGCATGAGCAGGGCATTATTAACATGGATATGACATTGTTGACAGCTAATCTAAAGCTCCATTTGTGTCCTGAGCTCTAGAGCTATTTCTTCATAGTGTGTATTAAAGCAATGAAGATGCATGATGTTCTTCATCCATACTTTTATCGGAGCTGTCCAGTAAGAATGAGAGTTAACACCACTTTCAGAACTTCGCATCACACATCAGCTTTCAGGGGGCTAAAATAAATCTTGTACATCTAGTATCTCATTTCTGGATAGTAATATAGAATTCTGAAATAACAAAACTTCTTTCCCAAGATGCAAAAGGACAGTCTTCTGACAACCTGAGATCTGCCCTGTAGATGTTTCCTCCTGGCTCAGCTGCTTCCTTGTGCCTGCTGCTGGGCTCGCTGGGTCTGAGCACACATAGTGCTGAGAGGCTGAAGAAGTGTCTCCAGCAGCTGTCTCACTGGCAGAGCCAATTCCAAGACCTTCCTCTTACACATAGTTTTGTCTTTTTTTCCTCATCACAACATTAATTTCAGCTTTTTAAAGAGCACACATACTTTCTAAACACCTCGAGTGTTTTGGCACTGTCACCATACACACTGCTTGTTTCCTGAAGTTTCCTGAAATTTGGAATTGCAGAAGAGGAGCTGAACATCTGTTGTAGATATTATCTTTCCTTAGACTGACTGTGAAGAGGCGTACGTATTTTTGCTCTGCTTATTTCTATTGGCTTAATTCATTCATAGGTTTCTTGGTGTGTTTGTTATTATCCTTATCCTAAAGCATGCTCAATCACTTGTTGGGTCTGTTTGTTGATCTATGATAACACCCATTTTCGAAGACCAAAGTCTTGTTTTCAGAACAGAAGTGGCTGGCTCAGCTCCTAGTCTTACTCTGTTCAGTCAGAATGATTCAGGTTTGTTGTCCTGCAGCATAACAGTGCAGCTGCAGGTGGATCTGAGGAGGTAGTGCCTGGTGGTTCTGATGCTCCCAGCACAGCTGCAATTTCCAGGAGGCACCGTAACTACACAGCATGTGGTGTCCAGTTTTCCTGCACATTCACAAGTATGTCTGATATGCTATGAAAGTAATGGATTTATGGTGCATACCTCAAATATTTTAAGGGTATGTGAACACATATTTGTGTCTGGGAAATCCTGGGCAGAAATGTGGAAGTACTGATGTGAAGTCTCTGCTTTAGGAACACAGGAAATGAAGGCAAGTCTAGAGCTCTCTATGTACATGGATAATTTGGGGGAGTTGTTGTAGGATTATAATTCAGAAATATTTTGTAGGCTCAGGGAATATATCTTAACCACGTTGGAGTATCTGAGTTTGCTGTGGTAGTGTTGGTGCAAAGAATGATAAAACTGTCATGAGAATGTGGATTGTGGTTTGGATTGTGTGGAAGGTGGTACTGGGCCACAAGGAATGTCTACTGAGTTGTGGTTTGCAATTCAAGGCTTCCTGAACAAAACAAAAAATTAGCCTTCATGGTTGTATGGGAACTGCTGAGTCACGGCCTGAACCTCTGATTAATCACCTGAGGTGAGCAATTAGTCAGCCCTGGGAGCACAGGTGAAAGCAATTCACCTGTGCTGCAGGAAGGGGTGGAGCCTGGCTCCACCTCTCCTAGACCCATTTAAGAGCTGACTACCAGTGGGGAAGGATCTCTCTCTCTTTGGAAGATCCACTCCACTGGAGTTTCCTGAGTGAGCCCATGACGTGGGTAAGCATCCTATTTATTCTCTTTGTCTCGCTGTGCCTAACTCTCTTGCTTATTTCATTATTATAACATCTTAATATTATTTGATTATATAATATTCCTTTATATAATTTTCATTGATTATACAATGGTGGGAAACCCATCCACAAAAGCCTGTACCTACAGCAACCCTCATCATCCCATATAGATGAGAACAGTGTTCTAAGACTTGTAGGAAATTCTGCTAGTTGTCTGGATTCAGCATTTACTGACAGTTCTGAATAATTTCAGGAATGATTGAAAGTATGAAAAAAAAAAAAGAGGGGTGAAGAAAAAAAGGAAGTGCAGAGCTCCTCATGTTTTACTGTGCATTGCCTCCCTGCTGTGTGATTTCTCTGTTTTAGCTTCAGTACTGCTACTTGACTACCTTGATGCAAAGGTTTTTAGGGTCCACCAAACCTGCATTTGCCCATATCTAATTGGCTACACCTGACTGAAATGCATAAGAACCCTCCTAATGACTGCCTGCTGAGTCAAGCAGAAATACAGAAAAATACTTCTTTATCTAAATATTTTCTTTAAAAGAGCATGCAGCAACTGCTGAGCACTTGTACTACCCTCCCAGCTGCTGGCTCACCGTCTTGTCTCTTTTGGCACTGGGTGCCAGCAGCACCAGTGCTCAGGTCAGGCAGCATGGGCGTATCGGGGCAACCTTCTGCTGTTTTTCACAACAAAAAGAGGTGTTAACATAATAGAACCATCCTCATCAAAGGGTATTCATCATAGGTTGTTTTGTAAAAGCAAGAAGTTCTTAATTCATTGATCATTCATTACAGATCATGATACTTACAGTTGTTGCTTTTAGTATGAAATCCAGTATAATTTCTACCCCTTCTCTTTTATCATTCATGCTTTTCAAAAGGAAATTATTGAATTTTGGTTGACAGAGCTATTGAAAAAGAAAAGCAAAATGAATAAATAGAGAAAATCACTACAATGAAGAAAGATATGATGGTCCTGGGTTGAAAGAGGAAAACACATTTTTTTAATCTAGCTGTGGTGTCCCTGTTCATTGCAGGGGAATTGGACTAAATGGACCTCAAATGTCCTTTCCTACTCTAAGGATTCTATGAAATGAGGAAATGAGATTGAAAGTGGAATCAAAAGGAATGTAACATAATAGAAAAGCAATGAGAGGAAGATAATTAGAAAGCAACTAAGACCAAGTGAAAAACACTTTAATTCTGACAAAGATCTAGACGTAAGAACAAGATGATGATTATTTTACACTTTAAGTACTGTGATGCACTTCCCATACTTCCAAATACTCCAACTATTTACGCCCTCGAAAATTACACGTTATGCTATCAAAAAAGGTATTTATTAGGAATATCTGATATTTTTAAAATTGATACATCCCCTATACCTTAAATCTTTCAGTTGCAATGCATCCAGACTTGAATAAAGATAATAAAAGAGAGAGGTGAACGCACTTCAACAATCTTCTGGTTTACATTTCAGTTCTTTAGGAAAGACCTGTTCTACTTTCTTGGAAGACCAGAACTATGTGATGAATAGAACTTCCTATTCCAGAAGGAAGATGAGGTGAGATGAGCTAAATATCAGTACTCTATATATCTGGGGATACAAAACTTTATTGGCAGTTCAACATAGAGGATTAATGAAGCATATACACAGGCACTTCTACAAAACTGATATATATTCTCCTAAGTGATATATTAGCACATACATCATACCCATGTGAGCACTGGCATGATGGTTAGCGAGAAAGCACAATGGAAACAAAAGACCACTCATTGTGCCTATTTTTTAATTCATTACTTATTTGAATTAATTTTATGGCAATGTTGATAGTGGTTTTTTTTTTCATTACATCTGTGCATTACTGTGGGGAGGAAAAAAAATCCCACCCAACAATCAAAGACTGTTGTGGCCATGATTTCTTGGTAAGTGATGTGAAAGAGATATGTCTTTGAACTTGTATTTAGCTACAGAGAGTTTACACAGCTTTTAAAGGCTTCTTTCTTTTTTTAATAACACAACTTATGCTCCTCAGACTCCAACACGCACCAATTATTTGTACAAACTCTATTTCTCCTTTGAAACACGAGCTGTGTTCAGAAAAGATTTCCTGTCTCTAAAGATGGCTTGTTAAAAGCAAAAGAAATGCACTGAAATTAATTATTTGACACTTCTTTTCCTAATATCTTGCAAAGAGTAATAATATCCATATGTGCTTTAAAATATTTCTAAAAATTTTTCATGGGGTGATGTAGTTTTGTATTTTAAAAACTATGCATTTTAATAAAGCAATCGTTATCAGTAAAGAAAGGGTCTGCAATTTTCAAGGAGCATTTGGACATCTCAGCCTGTGTTTCGTTTGGAATTTCTGAAGACTTTCCATTGACGTAACATTTACTTTCGAGGTGTGTAATTGGGACTCAGCATGCTCTGTGCTGTACTCTTTGATGTTCACCAGTGCTGTTTAAAGAAATGAGTTAGAACTGGGAATCCAGTATCTGCTAGGGAAATTCTTAAACCCACAGGATGGCTGCCTGTTTTTTCCTTCTCTTTTTGTGTGTGTTTGTAGCCTTTTTCTTTAGGATTCCTGAACTGACATAATACAAGCAAGGTCCCAATTAGCTGGATAAGCAAGTCAGGTTTTCTGCTGGGATTAAAAACACTCAATAGAGTCAGGAAACCAGTTGGTTAAATTCATACTCAGAGGAACTGTGGTGTTTTTTGTTTGGAGATTTTTCTGTTGTTTTGAGAGGAGGGATTTTTTTTTTCCCCTTAACTTAAAAAAAAAAAACAAAAAACAAAAACCAAAAAACAGAAAACTGTCTGAGCTATTCATACCTCAGGGAATAACACCACATTATTTTCCTGCTTCTGGTGTATTAATTTGTCTCTTTAAATTGACATCAGCTGAGGCCACTAAGACCCTCACACCAAAAAAAACTTGTGACCCCCTGCACCGCCTTCAAGGCTCATTTTATACTTCATAGTTGGCTTATTTTTTTATTTGAGGTGTGGTACATATTTTGGAGGCTGTTTCATGTATTATGGCAACCTAATCATCTCTGTCCCTTCTGTTTCTCCCTACTAAAGTGCTAGACCCAGCTCCTTCTGGGCAATATTTTTTCCTCTGAGCTGATCTTTTATTACCATAGAAGAAAGCAATGCAGTCCAGAAGCAGTAGATGACAAACAATTCCAGACTTCTTAGCTGTTTTCATTCTGGGAGCACTTTCTTAGTTTATATTTCTGTACTCAGTTCTTTTGCTTTCTCTCATCCCAGGATTGTCTACCATATAGCTTGGACAATTCTTCTAATAGTGGGCTCTAGGGAACCATCTTTGGGCTTTATCTCACTTACTCAGCTTCTACTCAAGACTACTGTGCATCCTAAGCTTTCCCACAGGATCTACATTCTTCGTCTGCAAAACATGTGCTTTAGCTTCTGCACCAAAATCAATCACAGATCTGGGGCCCCTGAGAGGTACGTCGTCTTCCTTTTCAGGATGCTTAGAAAATGATGGGGGGGGGGGGGGGAAATGATTGCAGATGATCACCTTATCCATCTGTTTTACACACATATTCTTACAAGGGATGGAGGACCAATACAACAGAAACACACCAGTGAATGTGCCAAGAAGTCTTCCTAGGAGATTCTTCAAGAGGTGAAGTTTAAAGAGTGCTGTTTCCCAGGGTAGTCAGAAATAAAATAGGTAATGGCCATCACTAAGGCAGGGTTGTGGTTGCACTTGACTTGAAAACATAGCTTGTCTCATTAATTTTTCTATGGTAACTCACCTAATCTGATTGAGGTGATCCCTCCAGTACCATAATGTGTCATTTCAGAACAGGAAGCAAAGAGCTTACACACTTCTCCTTTGAAAGAGTGATATCCTTAAACAGATATCCTTAGAGTTATTGTATTGATGAAACAATATAGAAATAGTCAGATAAGTAGTAAGATACAAGGGAGAAAACTGCATGTTGAATAAATGGACCAAAATACAGTTCCAGGCACTCCGTTCCAGGAGGACATTCCAGGATGCACAGTGCACACAAAAGTGTCCCTGCAGGAGTATGTCTGGCAGCAAGATTGATGTTTCTTGCAACTACTAGGGCTACTACTGCAGCATCTATTCTTTCCAGATCTGTATCTTATCATTTCATTTCCATTTTAGAAGTGTTTTTGAATCAATGTATGTAGTCCTTAGTGCACTGTGTTGTGTGAGAGTTAATGTTATGTTCGTTCTGTTACACAAGCTACATTTACTATAATGTAATAGGTTATATGAGAATAAATGATCCACTGGAGTCTACTGGTGGCAGCATGCAGGAAAAGCCCCCCCACCAGATGAAATGTGATGACTGTTATGGTTAGGTCTGCAAGGGGTTTCCATCTCAAAGTTTTCTAAAAGGTTGCAACTTTTGAAAATGTTCCCACATTTGGCTGTAGATCTAGCCTTCCCAGCTGGGGATATTTTTGAAAGTCTGAATGAAAACAGTATAGCTGCTAACAGATGAAATGTAAGTAAAAAATATGCTTCTGCTTCTTTAAAAGAATGGAGTCTTTGGTATTAAAAAAAAAAAAATCACAGCTGACATGACTCTGGTATGAACACTGTTTTTGGAAAGGAAATAGTCTTCACCAAAGGGTGTGAACAGTCTCATTCCAAAGGAAATGGTTTTGATTTGTCTGAGGTTTTTAAAAGACGCTCAGGACATGATCTGAAGCCCATTGACGTCAAAGGAAAGATTCATAGTGACTTCAATGGGCTCAGAATCAAGTGTGAACGGAGCATGGGCAGCTGTTTGAAGCTGTTGCATCATCGCAATGCATTTACAATCTGATTCCTAGAATGAGCTTTGACTTGGCCTCTGGTGTTGAGATAGCAATTATAAGTCCAAAAGTAACTACAGGTGGAAAATCACCAGTGAGCTGCTCTGGGTGACTTGGGAGGCTTGAAGTTGGGCAGGGACCAAAAGGAGGGACAGTAAGCAAAGAGCAGGAAGCTAAGATTCTCCATGAAGGAGAAAGTTTTCCTGTGCTGAGTATTTCTTTTTGGAGAAGGCACAGTATCAGACAGAAAGAATCCTCACCTCATCCTATTGCAATTACTGCTTTTTCAAATTAATTATCTAATCTCTTCAGCTTTCTTTAAAATCTGCATACTATATTGACAGCAAAAATGACCGCACATAACCAGCTGTTGGAAAATATGTGCAAAGATTCTTTTAAATACATCTTCTCTAACTGATCAAGAAAGAAAAAATAAATATTTTCATTTAATTACCAATCAATTCTTGATGTCTTAAAAGCAGCAGTTAAAGTTCTGAATTAATTCCTGCTGATGTTGAAGGATAAAATTGATAAAATAATTATGTAGTACTGGACAATTTCTCATTCTGCAACCAATAATGATTTGTTAAATTATTTTGATTTCTACTACTAAAATATTTGGCTGTTGTGAGGATAAAAAAAATGTATCTGCAGATCTGAGCTATCAAAAGTCACAAAGTGTACATTTCTTATATTATTAGACTTGCTAATCTCATTGTTCAAATATATACTCCTTGCAAAGCTTACTTTTATAATTTTCTTAATCCTGCCTGCTTATTTTATTTTACTTGATACAAATGTAGAATCTCTACAAAGGACCTTGGTTCTGCACTTTTTCTAGATCATATATACATATTTTTTATATATACATATATTATTCTGCCATTGAGCAGATTTTCATGAAGTAAACACTTGGTAGGGTAAGACCCCTCAAGAGCCAAATTTTCTAAATTTTGTTTGATTTTAATAATCTCCTAACAACTGACCCGTTTTCTCTTGGGACTAATAATGTCTTACCAAAATGGTTTGGCATATTTAAAAATTTTTGCTTTTACACATTCCTTGCTAATAGTTTCCTCTAAGTGGACGCAATCTATTGATCTGTGTTGGATTGTGGGCTGAGAGTGATATCATTTGCATGTTGCATTTGTAGATATTCAGAAGGACTACATACAATGCGATACAGATATGCAAAATTTAAACAGCACCGCGTAACATACAGTTGTTCCAGATCCAATAACCAATTTAAAATTGAAAGTTAATTCATTACATTAGTCATATCATACTGCCTATGTGGTCATTTGTCACTGTTGCCATAAAGGACTAATGATTTGATAACTGAAGAGTATTTATTACAGCAGCAATTTGTATTGTTATATTATAAATAAGGGTGTGTTGGCATTTCTATAATAAATCCTATTTTCAGTGGTCTATTACTTGGTCATAAAAAATCACCTTGGGCTGAAATGGATCTATTGGATGTACAATAACAATAATACATTACAAAAATGTATGTTTAATCCAGTGAGTAATATGGCCTTGAAAACCCCTTAAATGTGCATTAAATTAATCATGGGCATTATTTACATATAGATTGGAATATGTCCTTTGGATACTGTCAGTATTTTAAAACAGAGGTCTTAGGCTCTGATGCTGGTCTTATTTGTGCTGGGCAAATCATATGTAACTTCATTGGTGTCAAGAGAGCTACTCCAGGGAAAACTGATCCCTGATGAAAAATATCTAGAATAAAATCAGCTGCTGGATACAGAATTATTCAAAATTAGCTGTGTAGGACGAGTGCAGGTAAAATGTAAGAAGCTGTCAAGCATTCTATGCACTGTCAGACTTTAAAAGACCTGTCAATGAATAAAAAGAAAAACTATAATTAGGAAATGACACTTGGCAATTTCTGTTTATCCTTGGCCAGGCTGCATCCAGATTGAAAAGCTCTCAGTGACAATGAGGATGTCAGCATCATCCCTTCCTGAGCATGCAGGAAGGAACTGGCCAACAGTGCTTCTTCCTGATGCCCTGTAGGTATGAATCCCAGAGAATTGGATGAAGAGGTGTGGGAAGGAGATGGGCCCACAGAGATGCTGAGCAACATCAACGCGGGTGGTGCACAGCATGTGCATTTTACTTACGTGCTGTGGTGCACTGGAGGCATTGTGTCTCTCTAAGGTATAATCCCTTCCAGAGTTCCTCTCAGAGTGGTACAAATCCACATCACCCTTTAATTAACACTGTGCCTAGGAGGCACAACTGAGCCTTGAGTATAGCCACAGGCTTTACATGTACCTTAACTTGCAAATTGCAGATAAAAGTAGTTAATTTAAGTATAAACTGCTTTTTTTTTTTTTTTTTTAAAGAAAGACTCTGATTTACATGTGGAAGGGAAAGTAATTATGTTTAACAGATGCTCTTAAAGAATATTTGATAATAATCATTCAGATGGAAAACAAAATTAAAAGGAAATCATGTCAGTTTAGAACTGAGGTCAAAACCTTAACCTCTGCAAGGAAATTTTATTTATTCTATTCCATTCCTTATACTACATGTATCATTGTAACATTGGAGCATCTTCCCAGCATACTATGTTAAGCAATATGAATACATTCCATCAACTGCTTGTTTCCAACAACTCAACACCCTGCAGTAGTGCAAAGCATCCTCCACAATTGTCTAACCACTGGATTTATTTTTTAATCCAGACTTCATCACATTTTTTTCTAAAGAAAAACACTAAAGAAGCAAATCTAATCCTGACATACCTCTACCCCTCCTTCCACCACCATCATGCCAGAGCACTGGGCTTCTATTTATCATGCATTACATCCTCCTACCCATTTTTCTTGACTTTTTCTACAGAGTGCAGAGAAGCAGAAGAAGGATGCTCACAAGAAGACCGATGATTAAATATCTGGCTCATAATCACAGACAGACACCAGGATGTAAGTGACATTTTTATGCTATGCCAGTGCATATCATGTGTGTCCATACCAGTGATTTGAACAGTATGGTATTTCCACAAGTCTGAAGACTGTCTGTTTAGTTGTTATTCGTTTTGTTTGTCCAACAATTTTTATTCTACATTTTCGTCTCTTTCATCTAATAGTTACTAGCAAGTTTTAGCTTAAATAGGATTGTGGCCTGAAACACAAAATGTTCTCACTCTGCTATTCAACGTTTTTCATCTTTTAAAAAACACATTTCCAAAGATGAAAATGTCTTTTTTGGAGTCCACATCAAAAGAATGTTAGAAGTCATCAAAGAAAGTGAAGAGCAGAGCATGTGCTGTTCTAAGGATGGCTTCAATTCTCTCAAAATTAGGGGCCTGATCCTGCTGTCTCTGATATCAGTGGGAAAATTTCACTGACTCCTGCAGGTGAACAATTGGGCCCTGCAGTGTTAAAACACTGGCAGATATTGCTAAGGGAAATGTGCAGGACACTTTTTTTCTGGACTTTAAAATACAAATGCACACAGCATAAGCCTAAAATTCTTCTGAATATGTTTCTTAGTTTTCTGAAGGGAGAAAAATGAATCAGTCAGACTTTACACACAGCATACCATGAGCTCCTTTCCCTTTCTGAGCATCAGTATGCATTTAGTTTCTTTGCTTTTATCACAGGAAGGTTTCAGCTGTAACGTTACTGTTACAGATGCTCAAGTTACCTGGCATTTCTGAACTTCTTTCATTTATAAACTTTTACTAAATCTATTTTTGCTGTTGTTTATAGCTTGTTTACTATAAACTATAGTATAGTTTACAATGCACAGCAAAACCAATGAAGCATGGTTTCCCATGCAGAAGTCTCCTGTAGTCTTCACCAGTTCCCTACTGAAACATCTTCCTTTCTCTGCACAACTCCTGTCTCCAAGCCCCTTCATGCCCAGTCTGGGCAAACACTGTGCATTGGAGGTGGGCAGAGCAGTGGTCAGTGTCCCCAGGCTGGTAGTCCAGACAGATGGCAATTTTGTTCTGAAGGTGGGCTAACCTTTCTCCCTGTAACAGCCTTCACAAAAGACCGGCCATGTTACCAGTCCAGACAGTCATCGGAGCAGAGGAACTGCTCCCTGCTATGCATCTCTGAGGGCAAGGGAGTGCCAGAACCAGGAATCACACTCTTCCTGCAAATATATGCAGTCCATGAGTACAGGTTGTCCTACCTTAATGGATGGGAAGCTCAAACTGAACTTGCATCTAGTGGGGTTGCAGGTCAGTGCACAGCTGCCTTGGAGCAAACATTAGCTGGAGCTGAGCCAATAGTTAATGCCTTCGAGATCACAACCAAGGAAACAGGAAAATGAGTTTCTGAAAGCAGGATTTGCTGAAGTCCATGGGCCACTAGTTTAGCAGATTTTCTATCTTGGGTCCCAGACTGGGTAAGATAGTGTACATCCATTGTGATGAGGGCCTATATAGACATTCAAAACACAAAAAAATGAAATTGAATTATTTCACTGAGGCCTTTGACTAGGGAGGCTCCATGTATTTGTAAGGGGAATTATTTAATCTTCCATCCAAAAAAGAAATGATCTCTTATGGCATGTCTGATAATTTAGAGTCTTCTTGGCTTTTTAAATTATGCTACTGTATGTAGCTGAAAATTGTTTGATAAGCATCACTAAGTGGTCTGGCTTTAAACCAAGCCTGTCATCTAGTGGAGTGCTATGCTATTCCAACTTTAATCTAGATAACTGGCACACATAAAATAAGGAAACACAAATATGACACAGCTGCAGCTAGTCTGGCGGAGCTAAAATGCTTAACAGTGTTTTATGCCTGTAATATAAGGCTGCTTACTAATGGAAGAATCCTAAAAGAGTGACAATCAGATTGCCTTTGATACAACTGGTTATAAAAATGTTGGAGATTTAGTATTTATGGTGCCTGCAGGTTACAATAAAATGCTTATGTTATGACTTTACTAGACATCAAAAATGCTGTATAACTATGGGCAAACTTTACCAATAACAGCCCAAAATGTGTGTAACAAGTTAAGTTTGCAGCAGAGAATGAGTTAATGATCAACAGTTTACAGAAAAGCTTCTGACATAACTAAGACATTATAGTGGTTTGTTGCACAATCCATGTGCCCTTTCTGAATAATGTATCTGAATGTGCCAGGAAAGCACAGTGTATGCATTAAATGTACTGCATAAGAGTCAGTGCAGTAAATTAAATAAATAGTGTATGATCCAAGTGCTTTTGTCAATAATGCATTGATTATAATGCCACATACTGTACTAAAAATCTAATAAATACAGAATGTCAGCTGGATAACTGGAGCATAAGAGTATGTTAAGTTCTGGCACTTGAGGCAAATATAAACAACCTTATTTGTGCTCTAGGAGTAAAGAATTTTCCCCTCGGGAAAAAAAAATATACACTATCACTTACCCTACATTTGAAAACAGGAAGCAGGTGCTCAGAAAAGAAATAGAGAGATCTGCTCCTTCAATTATGGATTGAAAGACTAATGTGGGGAAAAATCAACTGAGAGTAGAAGAGACAGATGAACAGAAAAGGAAACAATTAATTATTTGTTCAGCCAATGTATATACACCTGAAACTGTTCTGTAATAAGACACAGTATATACCTAATGTCTCGAGAAGTTTGCCTGCAAAGGTGTAATATGCAGTTGTGATTACAGCACTGCAGAGAAAGCTGAAATAGCTATCTGATTTACCATGGCATGTCACTGGGACGTGGCTTTGGCTCCTTGTTTGTGTTAAATGTAAGAATATTGTACATAGTTGAGGAAATGCCTGTGCACAGGTGTGCTCTCCAGGGACAGTATCAACTTGCTGTCTGTGAAATGGTTGCAGAACTTTTCTGAGATGAATGGCCCAATCTGAACACTGATCTACTGATGTAACCTCTACATCTCACACAGGCTGCCCAGAAAAACTCAGGCTCTGTGGACCCAGTGCCACCAGCAGATGAGAAGACTTTTTTCCTGACTGTACAAATCCAAATTGCATGATTTATTCAAAATATTAATAGCAGTGAACCAGCATGGATAAGACCAGGCAAAAATATCCAAGGTGGCTGCTGGCAGCAGGTTCCAGCACTGTGGCTCAGCTAGCTGACTTGCCCTTGAAAAATGTGCAACTTTATACAGAAATTCTCCCTGAAGTTTTCTTGTAGCTGTTAGGAAGTGTCACCAGATATATTCAGGGATAATATGTTTTTCTTTTTTTTCTGGCCCTTTATGAAAACTCATATATTTCCAAACTACGTCAGGATTTAGGGCTGTAACTGATAATCATTTGTGACTAATTTGATTTAGGGAAGGATGTCACACAATTAGGCTGATGATCAGCTTGCAGTTTGTGTCTGTTAACTCTCTACAAAGACGGCATTCTCATTTTTATGACTTGATCACCCAAAGAAAAGTCCAAGAAGCCGAAGGTCTGATTATTCATGAGAGCCTGATCCAGAAATGGAACCATTTGAGAAAGTGTGAAATTTTAAGCATTTGAGTAGTTCTATTGACTTCAACCTACTTTTGTGTTGTGTCAAATCAGCCTCAGACCAGAGAGAGATACCTGTGAGAATGCAACTTCAAATAATCTGCATATGCCATGCAATTGTTTCTTTTATACCTGAGTATAATCAGTTGTGCATTTGTTTGGATGTAGAAGAGCAACATTTATCCTCAATTAGAAATATATAGCAAATGTATGTTGGGTCTTTCTAAAGATCAGGCATTCTTTTTCTGTGGCTTGTGCGTTTACTCAAAAATGATGTATTCCCTACCTCTAAAATGAAAAGAAAAAAAGTAAAAAATCTGATGGTTGCATCTTTTTGAACACAGACATGAACGTATTTTATGGTTAAGCTAAGTATATGTTGTAAAACAGATCAAAAACTGATTACTTGCAAGGATGGGTAACAGTATGTGGCTGAAGTTTAGGCAAGCACGTAATTGTGTAATGAAATCACTTAAATCTATTGGGAAATGCATTTTCCTTTCACCCTTGGAAAAACTGATCTGCACGGAATTTTATACTGAGGTTTTTACTCCTGTTTCCCTAGCCCTCTCCCATACCCTCTCGCCTTTTCTGCTGGGTCTACAGCTTTTACATGTCTCTCCATGACTCTATTCCTTTTGTCTGCCTCCTCAATGGCTCCAGAGTCCTAAAGAAATGTTTAGCTTTGAAGACTGGCCTAAAAAAATGGTAATTTTCCAGACAAAGGCCAGGTGTTACTTCCGATTCATACAGTATGCATCTCTATTATCCTGCGGGTCAGCTCCCGCCGTGCCTGCTCCATGGGTGTTCCGACTGCGTAAGGCCTGTGAGATTTGCCCCGTGCGACTGAACTGCAGATGGCACTTTCATAGCTCCTATTTTAGCAGCAGTCAATTTTCTAAACTTTCCCAATATCAAGTTGCAAGGTGATTTCTGTGTCACAGCCTCACAGCTTTCTCATGCCAACCAGAGGAAGAAACATAGCATCCACAGCGAGAAAATGGGGTCGGGGATGAAAGCCCCATCCACATCAGCAGGGAGACCATCAGCACGGCTCTGGCCCGCCCAGTCCCTGCGCTGAGACCCAGACCCACAAGAGTGTTATAACTGAGGGGACAGCAGGCTCTGCCACTCCAGGGGGTAGGGACTTTGTCTCACTGTGCCTTTCCCTACTGCCTTTGGGCAGACTGGATATCAGTTCTCAAAAGAACTTCAGTAGGAGGAGAGGTGAGCCAGGCTTTGTAGAGCAGACTTCCCCAGGCACATTGCTAGCCTACAGCTCCTGCATCACAGTGCGAGCAAAGGGCCTTGCATCTGCTTGCACAGGCACCCTGTCACTTGCCAGGGTTTCCTAACTATTCATTGAGGCCTGATCATCTGTGTGCATATATCTTCCTAGCAAGGTCAGCCATTTCAAGCAAACAATGAGTTTGGGATCGCTGTTTGCTCTTAGGACAGATTATTTTTCTCTATTTCCACATCAGACTAAGATAAAAAGGGAAAAACAACCCGCCCTTTGTCAATACACTGTATCCAAACCAAACTAACACATTTAGTTTCTGCCAGGAAACAAAGTCAAGTTACAATTTCTAATTAAATCACTTCTGGAATCATCATTCTGGAATTTTGCCTCCCTCTCCTGCACCGTAACTGTATGTCTTAGATGGAACTGGCTTAAAGAAGTACAATTATCCGCAGCTATTTACATGAAGTTAAAATCCAAATTTTTTTAAAAGATTTGAATGCTGCTGGAATTCCCCGAAGTTAGAAACTGAGAAATAAGCCAGAGCTATCCTTCTGAATTCTTACTGAACCAAATTCAGTCATTCATTTTTATGTGTATGGTGATAATTAGGAATCAATCCCCCTCATCCTGTAATGATCGAAAGCTGTGTGTCAGCCTCTGTGATGGCTGGATCAGGCCCAGAATACTTACAGCTATCTTTTACTTAATCAAATGCCTTATTACACACTGGATAAACCTACAACACTATGTGATGAATTTAATGCATGAATTTAATAGTTTCATGATTCTTACATGGCATTTCAAGAACAGAATTAAAATTATACATTAGACATTCCTTAATCTTTAATTTGATGTTATATATCTTTGTTATGTGATTTAACCACATCAATGCATTGGAACATATCATGCTATCTAAAGGCTCAATATGAAAAGCAAAAAGAAATAGAGAAAAATGGTCTTAAGATTGAAACAGCAGAAATAAATAACTCATTTCATTAGAAAAGAGAAAGACTGAACACAAATTATGCTGAAAGCACCCTATATGAGCCCTTATCAGTTATGGGGAGAATCAAGACAAGGCAAAAAAGGTGAAGTAAAATGAGTAACGGTAATGAAGGCTTTGTGGTATCAGAGACTCAGTAGGCAAGGCGACTGTCAAGTTTGTGAGAGCAACTGGGGCTGGGTTCAGAGATTAAACGGAAGCTACAGGTTACAACCTCAGCAAAATCATGCTTCAAATGTAACACAGACAATGGCTTTGCGCTGCTTTGAATGCAGGTACTCACATTTTTTGCTGAAGAGGTTGAGGCAAGACAAGCAGCTGAGTCCAGGACAACAACCCACAGGTTCTCAGCTTGACACAGTACTCTGACTGTTGGGTCTTCAAGCCTGAAGTTGGATTGCATTGCAGACAAGGAAGCTAGTGTGTGCCTTCACACGAATCTGTTGAGCAGAACAGAAATGGGCAATAATCACAGTCCTGATCTCCTGTGTTTCAAGCACTGAAAGTAAGGATATCAGGCCTGTAGTTACAAGGTTTTGAACATCTAAACACTATTTCACTTTTTTTTTTTCCTGTCCAAAGTGAATTTTTATAGTTTAGCCATTCATCTAATGAAACGTGAATTTAACATGCCAATGTTGACAGACTTAACTATATCAGCAATGATGAAACTTCTATAATATTAACCTTTCAAAAAATAAAACTGCAATAATGATGTGGTTTCCATTAGACCTTTCAGATCACTTACAAATTATCTGGATCTCCTACTGTTTATTTGTTTTTACTTTAGATTATTGCCCCAAGCATTTAAATAATTATAATAAAATAATAATAGAATTAAGATTAGATAAATTAAGTGGAAATGAAACTGAATACATTTTCCATGACAGCTGGCAAGTCCCATTCTGTGACTGCTCAGAAACAAAACTGGAATTTTTATGACAGTAAACAATAAGGCGATCGTGTACAGGATGTAACCCAATGCTCAAGAGGAGCAGTGTGCAAGTGACACATCAACAAAAACAAACTTGTTTCATTTATGAACTGTTAATTACCATAACTTACATAATCATGGACATCTGTTCTCCCTTTCTCATACATGTACATATATGCAGATAATTACCACTGTCTATTGGTCAGAAGAGCAAATAGCACAGCATAGTGATAGACAGGGTATAACATACAGGTATAATATGCACGTTTTATATCTATCTATATATATTATTAGATATACTTCTCTGTCTTATTTATCCATGTATCTCCTTGAAGATTATTTTTTATTTCTTAATCTTCAATTCAAAACAATAAGTAGGGGTGCTTCTGTGGCTGGAGAGGCATTCTGCAGAATAATATAAAATTAAATGTCTCAACACGATATCTTTTGTGATGATTGTTCTGAATAATTTTTAAAGGATTTTCTTCAGCTGTACTGCAGTGGATTATCTTGAAACAGTTGCATTGTTCCAAGAGAAACAGCCATTGTTTTATTGCATTATTGAGTTAGAAGAGAAATGCAACTGATGCACAAATTACTACTCTTAGCACACTGTTGGTTTTTTGTTTGTTTTCTTTTTTTTTCCTTTTGAGACTTGACTTAAGGATGATTTTTGTCCCTATGAAACATTATCTGATTTTCCATCCTCATTTATTATATTATTGGAACTTTAAGACAAAAGACAAGAAAATTAAGTTATATTTCATGAAATTCATTAGCTTGAATTCCATGCCATTTCAGTATTTATCTTTCTGTCTAGAGACTTACAGTCACATATCTTGTATATACACATTAAGGATTTTCTAAGAATGTAGATCTATTTGAAGTAACGTTTTATATTAAAGAGAAAATTCAAATACCCACATCAATAATTAAGATTCTTTATCTTGACAAAACATTTTTTACTATGTCATTAATAAAGAGCAAAATACACCTTTAAGAAACATCCTCGAAGTCTATTGATATTTAAGTTTTTAGTAACATCATGCTGTTAACTTAAAAATGAATATGAAATTGTACACAGGAAATGAATTTAAGATTTCATCTTAACTAGCTGACAACACTGACATTATTTGCATTTCTGTTACTTGCTGCTGTCTGGCAAGTTAAAAGAAAACACAAAAAACTGCAAATCTCTGGATTGAATGACTAAACCTGCAGGTACTGAGTTACTGCTCCCACTGTTGAAAAGGAGAATTCATTAAAACAGCGTGCGTGAGTCTTTGCTTAGAGGAATTCTTGCATCTGGCAGAATTGCTGCTCCATATTCACTCATATCTAAAAAGACTATTAAGGATACAACATTGTGATTTGGATGTTTACATATTTACTGTATTTTCCTGTATTTCATCCTTTGGTCAGTGTGCTAGGATTGTCCCATCAGCTGGGAGGAGCTGGGGAGACCGAGATGAGCAAAGCTGACCTTATTGAAAGAAGAAGGAACTGCTTCCACATTGTCAAAACCGTATTGGGACAAATTGGTGTTCTTTTCATTTATCAGTGTAAGTATTGTTCTGATGTTGCCTTTCCGTGTGTTTGAATTTCCTGAATCTACAGGATCTTACCAGAGACATGTGTGGTAGATAACATGCATGCACTACTGAATTTTTTGGTAAAATAGTGCAGAGATTTCACGCAGAAGAAGGTAAAATTTTAACAGTCATACTTGGTGACTTTTTATAGCAAGCTTTCAACAATGGCTTCTCTGATTTTTTCAGCTTAAATTTTAATTTCTTGAAAAATTCAAACTTAGATTTTTGTGAAATCTAAGTTAGCTGAGAAAACTCAGCTCCAAGACTGTTATTAATGTGTGAAATGCTCCACTTTGAAAAATGCCTCTACAAGATTCAGAAAAAAATTATTTGCCAATTATAATATTTCAGTATATTCACAAAAACTTAAGAATTTCTTTAATTTTATGTACTTTCAAGTACATAAAGGAGAAAAGCTCTTATCTGGCACAAACAAACCACAGTGAGTGTTTCCCATCTATGCAAGGATATATTTAATTATTTAAATAATTTTAGCTTATCTGCAAATATTCTTTATACATATGTATACTCAACATTTCAATTTGATAATGAAGATCCAACTGAAGCTTTGTATTCCTAAAATGCTATTGATTCTACAAAACATGCATCGTGGGTCAGGTAATAGTTTGAAAATATTAAAGCTGGATTACTTTTCCCAATTGCTTTTTGAAATAACAATTTTGAACCTGTTAGCCTAGCTTCTTACAATCAGATTATAAATTCTTATACCTCCAAGTTGTTCAGCCCTCACTCTTCTCTGCATACATCAAGGAATGGAACTCTAGGATCTTCCCTTTCCAAATGCAAGCCCAATGTAAACTCCAGATCCATCTTTATACCCAGACAATGTACAGACCATAAAAACTCTATGTTTCATTGCTACTTAATCTTTCATTCTGTGATTGACATTGTCCAGTACCAGATATTACAGAGGAAAAAAACTCCCAAACCTACACTTTGTTATAAACTACTGGACTTTTCTTCCCTATTAGCCAGTTTAGCAAATTAATCTGTGTCCTGAGATCTGAAGATTTTGTTGGGCTTTTCTTTTCCTTTGTAACATGTATCTGTTTTCAATCTCTAGTGTAATAATTCAGTAATGTACTCATTTGAATCCTGTGAAACTATTTACATACTGTACTTCTGTTGTATTTCTTTAGAGAGAAGAAAACTCAAAGGACTACCACTCAGAAAGTCAAATCATCAGTCCACAGTCTCGCTGTGCCTATAGAATTAAGGGACAAATTCTCTGCTGTTATACGCTGGTCCAGGAGGAGGCTGATGACAAAAGGGAAGGAGGGAATGATTGGAAAATAATGACATACTTTACCAGTCTGTGTCTCCTGAGGAACAGGCTCTTTGTTTTAAAACAGTAAATTGTTTCTCTGCCTTCACATCCAGCATCAAGAGTCTGGTACATGCTAGAAACAACAGACATTATTTGAGGTAATCTTGAGGTCTCTAAGAGCCAAAGAAGATGCACAGGCAAAGTCCTGAAGCCTCTCTCCCACCCTGTCTCAGAAATTGAAAGTGTTTTAAACTAAGAGCTGGTAGAATAAGGAAAATAAAATATGTCTGGATATGAACTGATCTCTTTGACCCAATTAAAACTAATTCTTTGATATATCCTGTATGTTGCACACTTTATACCCACAGAAATTCAAATTATTTCCAGGGAAATCAAAGTTGTTTTAGAGTGATGGATTTTTTTTTTTTCTGAAATAACTCATCCCAAGTAATATTGGTACTATGTATGACATAAGATCATGTATTTTAAAATGTAGTGCCTCCTATGAACATTCTTCTGAATTAAATGTTTTATCTTTTCCTTCAAAAATTGCCATATTGGAAAAAAATATATTTTTTCCTAGCACCTGCTTAATCTTTTGTTCCGTAGATAATTTCTCATTACCCAGGTGTCCTCTTATGGACACACAGAAAGATTGGGCTCAGTTTAAGTGTGAAATAATCCTGTTGCTTCTATCTGAGAATGAATGAGCCTAGGATTAGATCAGATAAAACACACTTGAGATAAAGTGCACAAGGTGGATTATATGGGAAAAGAGGATTTAGTGAAGAACATATCCACAACTTTTTGTTAACATAGAGAATGGTAGCTTTTGTAAGCAACATTTATGGAAACTCAACTGGAGGTTTAAAAGCTATGTCTTTTGTTGTACATTTCTCTGCATACATTTGCTTTGTAGTTGGTAGCTTTAACTTTGGAAGCCATGCTGGGCCTTGACTCATGCTCATTTTGTTTAATGAAAAGCTAAGGATGTACTTTTACTCACAGATTCTTGTTTTGTTTTCTTTGAAGTTTATTAAGCTATCCAGTAAGATGGGAGGTTCATTAGGTTGTTATTATCATGGCCACAAATTAAGCATCAGTTCCCTGGGGAGTTATAAGCTTCAAGTGGATGTCAGAGCCATACTTATTACAATATTTACTTAATTAACAAGTTGCTGCTTCTTGTCATATAAAATACAAACATGAACTCTGCTGTCCATATTAGACACATACTCTCCACCTGCTGAATGTTTAAGATCCACTCATCCCATTTAAGAACTCTTATAGAATATATAACTCTTTTTTTTTTCTTGTTCTACGATCATTTAAAATGGTTAACCAAGAATAATTAAGAACAATAGTGCTTAATTTAAACATTATATGAAATCTGACATTACTATTGACTTTGGTTCTATATGTCAGAATACTGGTAGTTTCCAATACCAATAAAAGCACTTCAAAATTAGCCAATTATGATTTGCCAAAGCACCTTGAAAGTCAACATGTGAGGGGTGTTTTTCAAGTAGCTGGCTGGAGATCACTGGAGTTAAGAGCTCTCCTAAAAGCAGCTCAGAAGTAATAATAATGATCTGTAATAAAATCAGGCTTTTCATGGCTGCAGCACACATCTTTTATGAAAACTTGGGGAAATTCATATACGAGGCAGATGTGTCATCACAAATGTCTGAAAATCACACTTCGTCACTATACAGTTTTTTCCACCTCTTTAGTGCTTTAATTGTACAATGCTGTAAATTTTAGAATTACCAAATCTTCCCATTGAGTCTTTTGAAGATGTCAAGCCATGTAAAACAAAAATGTTATTTTCTTTTCTCAGATACGACTTCTGTGAACAGATAGGACTATTAGGAGGATGTCAACACCACAGAACAATGTCTGTATTTTTTTGAGAAACGTGTGCTCATTTTTACTTCAGAGGTTACACTTGGCAGTACAGGTTATCATCTGTCAAACTTATCATTTATATGCTATCTACCATACAACTCCTACCTCACTGAATAACTTCTTTTTTTTTATCCTGTTTTTATATCTTATTGATTTATCTCTCACCCCACCACTAACTTTGGTACGGTCCATTCTAGCAGCCCTTTTCCCTATAGAAAAACTCTATAACTATTTACCTTTGGTAAATCTTGCTCTAGAGAGGCCCATCGCTTTTCCCAGCTGTGGAAGGAACACGGGCTTCTTCTAGTGCCAGGTTCATTTTCTGGTTCTTCTTTCCAAATGAAAAGCTGACTTGATGAAGTAGTCACCTACTAATGGATAGGAGTTCTGAAATTAAAAACATTATTCTCTTGTTTTGAAAATGACAACACAAATCATTGAAGCTAAGTAAAAACCAACACCGTTTTCCAGCCTGAATGAGTCAAAGTGATTCTCATTTGCTTTGCTAAGTCCATATAAACCACTTCCAAGTAAAACATAAGATTTACGCTCAAGTGTAAAAGAAAGTGAAAAACCTGTCCTGATCCTCTTTCATAGTAAATATAAAAATGTTTTCCTCTTAACTATGCTTACTAAATAAAAAATCCTAAATAACTATGCTTACTAAATAAAAAATGCTAAAGTTCTTGCTATGTATTTTTATAAGTTTACAATAACTAGCAAGGAATATTTAAAACTATTTTTTAAAAAAAGTAAATAGTAATAGCAGTGTCTGAAGATACAGTGGTATCAATATTTGAGACACCACTGAATCCCAACTAGGTCAGAGTAATATTCAGGCCATCATGCAGACAGCAACCCAGTGTTTGCATTTTGTAATCTTCCCTGTGTTTTAACTTGCGCTTTTTAAAATCTCATACTCTTTGAGAAGATGCATTTAATCTTCGTTTCTTACTCAGTTCTACAAGTCAAAGACTTCAAAATATTCACAAAAGTAATTTACAAAAAAATCTAAAAACTTAGTAATAATTTAAATATTTTTCAAGAGAAATAATTTGAAATGTTGAAATGAAGGGATTAGTTTCCATCCGGGCATCTTATAATAATTAAAAGAAACAAAGAAACAGACACAAAACAATGTCATTAGTCATTTCAGTCAATCAGGGGCTGCATCATAACTTTGCATAGGGCCAAACGCTAGTGAAGTTATTTATAGTTAAATAAATGTCATAGAGATATGACTCTTGCTCTCTCAGAAGTGTCTGGAGTTTCTAAAATGTATCCTAATACTGGGAAATAAAACAATGTTTTCTATAATCCAGTAATAATGATTACAAATTAATAATGAAATGATTCTCTGGTGAATTTTATTCTTCTACTGTTCCTTGAAATAGATTTGTGATTAAAAATAATCCTCTGTAATTATATCCACAGAGCTGTTTAAGCTTTTTATCACCGCTAATGATAATATGGTCATGCTTTCTATGAAAAGTGTATTTCTCAACATGATGTGCTGTAAACAACGTGTCTTTAGGCTATTTTTGACCTTTAACCAATGGGAAAGGTCTGTCTAGTTGATCTCATCTAACTACACAGCAGGTACAAGGAATTAAACCAATTTAGTTTGAGCCCTGGTACAATATCAAGTATCAGACAATGTTTTCCAAAAGGAAATACTTAACAAGCTTGTAATCCTCTATTATATTTGTCTACACAAAGAGGTTAAAAACAAAACAAACAAAGAAAAATAACAACAACAACAAAACCAACAAAAACAAACCCTGAGCTATGTTCAGCAGACTGGAATCCCAAGCAGAAATCCATGATATCATGTAGTTCATAAAAGTTGGCAAGGAGCACTGCTGTAAGCAAATTATAAATAAACAATCCACTCTGGACCTATACTGTGTCAGACTGCTTGTAAGGTAATAGAAGAAAAGTAAAACACTGCATTGCTGGCACCAGCAGCCTCCAGATATTTGCCTGATTTTCAAAGTGAACTGTACTTTTCACTGGAAGAGCAGTGAAAGAGATTAATAATTAAAAAGAAACATTGAAAACAAAGCTTTAAAGAAAAAAAAAAAAGACACACACACATTAAGTAGGTTCTTAACAGCACAAGTATAATTTAAAGAGACAGTTTTGCTTTTAGTATGGATACAGGTCCCAGTCTCACCGTTCTTGCCCTACCTCTTTGCTGAGACAGAGCCTGATGTTTCTCCCAGGCAGCTACACTTCATGAAGAATCCCTGAATTATGAAGGTTGGAAAAGACCTCTAAGATCATCTTGTCCAACTGCCTACCTCCCACCAATACTGCCCACTGACCGTGTGCCTGCCAGTGCACCACTTCTCTTTCTGAGAAGTATTTCCTAACATCCAACCTCCCATTCAGGAGCTGAAGTACACGCCCTTCATTTACCAAGCAGCATTAACAAGAAAATGTCTATTTTTTGCATGAGATGCTGGAGAATATGGTGTCATCAGGTGAGGAATGGGTTTTCCTGAGATTTCATGAGAATAAACTGGTTACTTGTGAGAAATCTTATGATACAAAGGGACAAGTTAAGAGTTCATTTGATCCAGAGCAGTCATGCAGTTCAGGGTGCAGTTTTGTTTTCTAAGACCAAAGTTTGCAGACACCATGCATTCTTTGCCTGGTGCAGTGTGGGATGACCACTGACCCCGTAAGCATCCAGGCTTTACCAAGCAGAAGCAAAAGGATGCTGATGCTGTATCTTTGCTGGTTACTTTGGAATGTACATACATAATGGAGTATGGAGTTCAGTAATACTGCTTTTGTTACAGTGATGTTCATATAGGCAAAGATGAAGTAAATACTGCTTTTTGCATAATTTTGGCCAATTTTACTCATCAAAAACACCTCCTGAAAATTTTCCCTGTTATCTCTGACCATTTCCTGCTTCCGAAATTTTAATTGAGTAAAAATTGGTCTTGGGGCAACCTAGACATTGTTTTGAAACTTTTTAAACTTTCTTTTCTTTCTTCTTCTTCTTTTTTTTTTTTATCTAATAGTATCATTATTTATTGGTGTACCTCTTTAGAGAATATTCAAATGCTTAAAACTGGAAATTGAGCATAATGCAAGCCACTATAGAGCAGATGCCAAGCTTGAAGTGCTCTTAGGAATACATATACCACGTTTTAATTTCAACTCCTATTATTATACTAACTAGTCACAAAATGGCTTCCTATTTATGCAATATGTTATCTGTAATGTCACTTAAATTGAATAGATGAGTGCCTTCTAATAATGTATGTTTACTTCATGAACTTGTAGGCAATTACATTGTAATTATGTCTTTTGTAGGTCCTTTTTTTGCTGACACATAGTGCACCAGTGCATTTTAAGTGTAATTGCAGTTCTCCCTACCATTTAGGAAAGCTGAACATTGTTAAAGGTTTGTAAATTACCTACTCTTAGACCATAGGCAAGTAGGCAAATTAAATGGTGGTGTCAGTAATATTATAATGTAAATTGGTGCCAAGCATAATCCAAGGTAGGAGCATTTCTTTGCAGAACAATACTTATGTTGCACCTCAAAAACTGCAATGGAAAAAGCAGACACTCACTAACCTGCCAAAGTGTGTGTTTCTGATGTCTGAAAAACACATGCAACATATAGCCTACATGACTATTAACTAACTACGTAAAGAAGTAAATGTATATTTACATGCACATAGATTGCCCAACTGTCATACAGCCATCCTACAGAAGTGAAAGGTATGCGAAATGCCAGTATGTCTGAATGTCATACCTGCTTCTTGGGAATGATGTTTCACCAGAGAAAGAAGAAAATACTTCCCCAGCAGCCTGCAATGTCTTGGAGGGAGGGATGAAGACAGACCATTCTCAGGATGAAATCTGTATCATCCCTATTCCCTTCTTGCAAGATCTTGTACTCACTTTGAGGAAGGAAGGAAGCAACCAGCCTCTTTGTGCTTATTCCTCACTTTTTCCTTGGATAAAAGCATAAGCCCTGTGAGGACTCGCAATAGCATGGCACTGAAGGACAACTGTGTGTTCTTCTCATGGTTTTACCTTCTCAGCAAATCCACAGACTAGATCCTCACACAAACTTGAGTTTGAGGCCCCAAGGTCCTTGCAGCAGAAGAAACCCTTCAAGTATAGAGAAGAGAGAGGAATCCCTATCCTTACTTCAGCAGAGCAGTGACCTGTATCCTAAAGGCAACTTGAAGAGCACAGGTAAAAAGAAAACCATCTCACAGCATCAGCATGAGGCTGTATCTTCTGCAAGTGGGTGCCGTCTGATTGGGGCACAGAATTTTAATATGAGGTTAACATATTTCAGCCTGGTGCTTTAAACCTATTCTCTGTGTGATGTATCATTATTCATTTCGCTATATGGACCACAAGATTGCATTTTACTTATTTTTTTATCCCCTTTTTGGGTAAAACAGGCATTTAGAAGCAGAGAAAAATGTATTTGTCCAACTTTTGCAATAATTCATGACACAGTTATAAAAATATTACTCAACTAGTATTATTGGTTATAATGGTATTGCTTTATAGAACAGAAATTTGAAGAGTTGGCAGTGTGTTTACAATAGGAACTTGAACCATCACATGCATGGGCATGTCAGTATAGAATTTTTTTAAAGTGGATTTATGTCGCCCTATGGGGCTTAAGGGGATAGTGATTATTATACACTGAGAAATGTGCATTTAGCTTATAAAACCAATGTCCCACAGAGGTGACCACTCTAGAAAGACCAGCAACATCACTTAAGTAAATTAATTTTGAAGTACTGTCCTGTCACTTCATGCCTCTAGGCCAATCACTCACTGGTGGAGACATCCTAGTTTTGGATTAAACCAGCTCAACCATGCAGACTGTAGCCACTGCATGGGAATGAGCATCTGGGATTGACAGCTCACAGATCTTGGCAATAGAGGCCACAAGTCCAATGACATAATTTTTATTTAGAGTAAAATTCTAGTGGCATTTTGGTAGAATTCAATCTTCAGTAAATATTTATCAGAATAAACCCAGGAGGCCTGATGCTGAACACACTTGCTTTCCTTGCAACTTGGAAGTAGCAACAGAATTATACTAATGCAATTCAGAATAATATCCTATGGCTGGATGCAAACATTGGTCTGGAAAAATGGAAACAATCATGTTCACAGGCCCAGCAAACACATAGTAAGCTGTCTCTCATTTTATACTTTCAGAGATATGAGGAATTTAAAGTTCCTCTCTCTATTGGTGTTTCTAACTGGAAGTGAGAGCTGCAAAATATATAGTATAAAAAAAAACACTGAGTAGCTGATAGCCAGTTCCCCATGATTGCTCTCTCCGAAGGAAAGGGACAGAGAAATGGCACAACACAGGCGCAAAGATATTAATTATGCCTGGTTTTACAAGGGAAACGACACAGCATTCACCCACCTACACGTCTTTAGCTTTGTGCACCTCTTCTCTTTTTGGTTTTCTAAACGCATGTTGAGCAGGCTGAAGTTGAGGGCTCCTTACTGCAGCCTTACCAGCAGCTTTCTGTTACTGTGCTGAGAGTGACTCAGCCAGCCCCAGCATCATCTCCAGTAACTCTCACTTGTCTGGAATACACCTACTAGTGCTATAATTTAAAGAAATCAATTGCAGTTTGAAGTCTGACAATTTGCACAGGCACAGTAATAATCTCATACTCACAGGCCTTCTCCTGTACCACTTTTGTTGTCACCTTTTTACATTAAACACAAAAGGGTTTTCAGTAAACATCAGTGCTAAGTGCTATTCCATTTAAATGGACATAAATTATTCAACTACTGCAATTATTGCAAAAATGTAACTTTTAATTTGAGGAGGAAAAAACTCCCTTAATTGCTGCATTCAGTAACTATTCTTTTATACTCACAATGGACTTAGAAGAGAACAGCAAAGAAGTGAGGAATCCTGTTGCCAAACACAGCCCCTAAATTACTGGCATGTCTATGAAGCTTTCTACTTTAATGCACTTAGGAGGAATAGCTCATCACTAATGATTTGGAAATACAGACCACATAGATCTTTGATTCAAAGCTGAACAGCTTTAAAATCATATCATGCTTCCTCTCCCCCACCCCCCCAAGACACATACAGATGTAAAAAACCCCAGTATAAATAACACCAAAATACCATACGAAGTGCAACGGTTTCTCTACAAACTCTATCACCTGTTTATTTCTCACCCTCAGTACTAACACTAAATTGGGGCTCATGAATTATTCATGAGGGGCCCTTTAATGGGATCATTTTTTCTGGCTAGCACTGACACTAATGCTAAGAAAAATCTCTTGACATTAATCTTGGGTTGAAGAAAGCCCCAAACACCTAGTTTTCTTCTGAATGTTCCCTTTCCTCCTATTTAACACATTGCAGAAACCAGCAATTCTGCATCTCTGTTATGCATGAGTGTGGGCATGGGCGGGTAGAAGGGAAGATAGAATGTTGGAAAGGGAATTTGTAGCATTAGGATTTTCACTTTGGGGACTTTGGTCCAGCTCACGTTAAATTTAAATTGAAGTTTCCCATTGCCAGTCCCAGATAGAAGAATCAGGTCCCAGAGCCTTGGTCTTTTTTGCACGTGTGCCCAACCTCTATGAAGGAAATGGGAATATCTGCTTGAAAAAGACAAGAAAAATATGAATCTATAACTACATTATTTTAGATAAACCATCTAGAGTTGATTAAAGCTTTTTTTCCCCATTATTTTATAGCTATTCTGATGATTAAGTGATTCAGGGTATTTCCCAGGGCTGATTACAAGTGTAATAGGCTCTGGTCTTGCAATTGCAAATATGACCATTGACAGAGGCATAAGAAGCCAAAAGTAGGTACTGGCAGAATATTCCTGCAAAACGTTATCCAAATTACAGCCCTTTGCCAAAAGAAAAATTTCTTTAAGGTGTTTTGATGTATGAAAAAGAAGCTTTGTTAGAGAATTGTGAAATGCAGTCTAAACCACAGCTTGTTAGCTAGGACCATATGATACAGATATCCACCTCCTCTCCCTAGAAGCTCCTTTGGTCACACTGATAAAACTACCAACTTTCCTCTCTTTTTTTTTTAATAAAATACCTAAACAGCAATATATTTATTTTTCCAGCTGTAGCTTTTTGACATCTATAATGGTTTTGTGTCTAAATCTGACAACATTTGTAACAAACTGGCGACTGTTACTGCTGGAATGTGTCCTGGAGGCTTTTTCTGTCGAAGGAGATGACAGTAACTTTTCCCATGCAGATTAAGCTGGTGTTTACAGATTTGCCCTGGGTGTGCATTTTTATCCAGCTGTGATCAAGTAACACTGCCTGATGAGTGCCAGACAGATCTCCTGATACGAAGGCCTTACATGCCCATCACTTCTGCACAGAACATGGTTCCTAATCTGGACACTACGGCAAAGATCAGTTATTATTTGATTTTTATTTTGCCTTTATTTGTACATACCAAGGTGCTCACATGAGAATGTGAAAAGCTTAAATGCTTGAAAACCACCTTGTCAACACAAAATAACACAACATGGATTTAAAGTATTTTTGATCAAACTCTCAGTTCCCAATGCTGAGTCCTAACTGAGAATTTCAACACAAAAAGAATTAAAAAATAGGGTGGATATTTTCCCAAATTAGAATTTCTTTTTTTTTTTTTTTTTTTTTTTTTCCCCCTGTTGAGTAACTTTGCCTTGCATGCTGCACATATGAATCAGTGATATGGCAAATTACAGCCTCAGCAGCATATAACCTTTTAGCAGTCAACGAAAGTGTGAGGTCGAGGTTGTTTGCCTTTGTGGGCAATACACATTACACTGCTATACACATTACAATGATATTTTGAGAAGTGCTAGGGGTTCCACATTGCTTTCTGAGAACTCCGGCTGTTCAGTCTGGAAGAGAAGCTCAGTTTCCTAACATCTGATTTCCTGTTTGGAAGTTTGAATGGATAAGAGTAAAAAAACACTCAATTCTTTGAATTTGAATTTAAAATGTATTCCTAAAAATTAGCAACATTAGCATTGCTTGAAGTATTGGCAACTTATTTCACAATCACTTTATGATTTCAAGCTGATACTAAAAATACACGAGTATGCCAAAATAACACTCATAAAAGTAGTGTTTAGCTTTGTGGACCAGATCAGCTCTTTTATCAGTGCTTTTGCTACTTTCAGAACAAGTGATCCATATCTATTTTGGTGCATATGCAGACAATACGTCTCATTTCACTTCAAAATCCCACACAACTCATACACCTTTCTTGCTCTTGTTCTAAATCTTGCACAGGCAAGTGCTAAGAAACTGATCCTCCATCGTAGGCAACAGCCAGCTCTGTGTCATCTAATGGGTCTTACAAATTGCAAGACAATTTCTTCCAAAAGCCAATGGTTAGAAGGTACTCAATGGAAAAGAGCAATCTATCGATCCAGCCATCCGTCAACCTGTGTATATTTCAATAGTTTCTACCAACAGCTGGTGTAAATCATTTCAATACTGGCTGTACTTTGAGTTATATTTGTGCTTATGACACAAATATAGCTGCAGAAACCAGTGGAAAAACTGATTCAAGAGTCTGTATATAGCCAGTATTGTCTAGAGAATATTTTTATTCCTTTCTAACTGCACACTTTATCAAAGTGTGAACTAGTGAGCTCAGGGAAGCACTGAGTTATACAAAACCTTCCACCTCTGGGCCACAGGTTCAAATGTGGACAGGTCATTGGGACTGAAAGTCACTGCCATCTGATGGCTGTCTGGTGACTTGAACAGAACATGCTAGTGGGCTTATCCAGATTCACTAGGCAGATGTCCATATCGCAGAACACACCACTACAATTTGTTCTCTTCTTGGCAGCTGTAGCTGAGAAACCAAGGAATAAATGGGCATATCTCCTCCTCTCCCAAACCATCATTTTCATTCAACTGGCAGGGTATTACGAAGGAACTTGCACTTGGAATCAGCAAGAATAGGGAATACACAGCCGTTTTACTCATTGCTGAATTCATAAATTACAATATATAAGCAGTAGGCCATGCCAGTTGTAAATTGCTCTTTGTTCCTCAGCTGTGATGAGCATGGAACAAGCATTGCACAGGTACAGCAGAGGTTTCTTGGTGTGTCTGCACACATGCTGTAGGGTGGGTTAAAAGATACAGCCTCAGAAACCAGTTGAAGCCTTCTTCAGTAACCAGCTACAGCTGAGTATACGTTATACACATTACTGAGATAGAGTTCCTTAGGTATGTTTGTATAGAAATGACCCTATGGGTATATAAAGGATCTCACTGGCTGACAATAATTTGGCTACTCCATAAAACTACAAACTAAGTTATTACATTTTTAAAAGAAATACTATTTTTAATGAATAATCTAGCAATTAACTCATGGAAAGCTTATCAATTTTTGCTACTCAGTTCTAACTTGCTAAGCTCATGATATTCACTGAATTATAGAGGAAAAAAAACCTGCATTCTAATCAGATTTTGAAAACACAAATTAAGTTGCTCTTTGACTACATGGAAACTTGGAAACTGTTCTCCTCTGAAACGTTTCCCTGGCTGTACTGAAAATTTGGCATCATGTGATCATATGATTGTGAGTAATTAAATAGCCAATAACACTTACAGGCCACATTTTAAAAGAATTTTAAAAGAATTTTAAAAGTGGCTAGTTATCCAAATACATTAAAAGCTGGCTTTAAATCACATCAGAAGTTCATGAGCAACGACTCTGAGAAATCTAAGCAGCCTTACATTCATTTCAGAACTCCTTTTTCGTGTAATGACTGTACCCATTTAAATCCTAATTCATGTTAAAAAGGAGGTGAATTATTTATTTTTTCAGACCAATAATTAATTAATTAGTTAACGAACTCAGTTAATGACAGCTTCAGCTTTGGAAAATAATACTGTACATTACTATCTGATTTATCACAAAACTCATCTACTGGAGCTAATCAGAGGTGTCATTCATCTAAGGATCTGTCCCAGAATCATTTTAGTTTTTTTTAATTGGCAGTAGTTTAATTGGCACGAGTGCATACATTTAATTCATTTATTTCTTCATTCATCTCAATGAATACTGGATTTTATCCTTTAGTGCACAAAAAATAAATCTCCATAGAGATTTTTATTGCACTTATTGATTTAGAAGGATTTGCTGTACTACTTAATGTTTGATTTGCTGGGGAAGATGTGGGATATTTAGCAGTCACCTGTCTGTTATTCATTTAGCTAGGTGTTCTATGAGCTTTGCACTCTTTAAAATCCTTTTCAGGAGACTTAATTTTCACCTGCATATATACCAGCTGGCAGCTCCCTATTCTTCTTCACCTTGCTGACAAGTAAACCAAGAATCTCTGTACTCATTTTATAAGCATCCCATAAAGATTACTTCTGAACACAACAGCCAAGGCTAGATATGAACTGCTTTTCTCTGTGATGAAAGGCCAGTGTCCGATCAAATGAGCCATCTAGGCCCTAAATTGGCTTTACAAAAATAGTTTTAATCTCTTCATTGTCTGACTTCACGGCATGGTATTGCTGCCCTTAAATGAAAGATACATAAAAACGGTTAGTACAGCTGGTCAGAAAATGTGCTTGAAGTTTAGAATCACATATCATTGTTTATACAGATGACTATTTGGGATAGACTTCAATAGAATTTGACTTTACTAGCAAAGGAGAAGGCTTTGGCAATAGCATAGGGTGATCAGCAACAGCAACTCATATTTTCCAACTGAGATCAATGTGGCCTTTAATCCATTAATGCAGACCTAAATATCATCTGACAGATATGAATAGAAGACAGTGAAAATGTGAGGAAGAAAAGTCTGGAGTAGTCAGATTTAAGAGACTTGTTTCATATTCCAATTCATTTTAGTACTCTACAGGAAAGCAGCCTGTTTCTACAATTTCAATTAGCATACCATAGATAGGGACTGAAAATGCTTCTTTTCTGCTAACACAGATGCTTTTTTGTTCACCTATTTTGAGCCTCTGTTCACAGAATTGGATTTTTACAAAATCCTTGGAAGCATGTTAGCAATGCATCCTCATGAAATGTCAAGAAAGGGGTTTGTTTGGAATGGAAAGTTGCTGACAATCACTCCAAGCCATTTGGATGCCAATTTACATATTTAAATGCTAATGCCAGACTGGGCGAAGGGGAGAGGAAAACCCCAAAACAACAAAATCACAACCCAAACTGAGAAAGCTCCCAGCCCCGTGCATAGTAAATCAAACTAAAAATAAAGATGACGGCAGTGTCTGCGAGCAATTTGGGTGGTCAGAAAACAATGGTGCCCTCTGGTTTGAAAACAGTGTTTAGTGTTTGCACTGTTCTTACTTGTCACAATAAATTTGGACCGGGTTCCTGTTTCCTGAATTGACTGAAGCTTTTCATTCTTTAAATTTCTAATGTGTTATGTCACATCTTATTGTATTTCATGGTGTCACATTGCATTATTTTGCATCATTGTCTCTGAAGTTGATGAAACTCAACACAACAGCACATGACAAAAAGGAATAAGCTGCTGCTTGTACAGACTAAGTATTGTAATTCAATATCTGTTAGATGCAGTAGTAGATAGATGCAGATAATCTTGAACTTTTAATAGTTGTAACACCTCAATCAGATAGTGAGAAACCTGCTCAAATTACTGGTTTATTGGAAACCGAGGCCCTTCTCCTGGGAAACACAAGGTTGTCATTATTTACTTGGTATCAGAGTATGCTGCTGCTGCTTTTCAACCTCTGTATTGTTAATTTGTAATGATTAGAATGAGATTTGAGACATACTAGGGTAGAGCATTTCTCAGAACGCAATAATGAGAATATCCATTTGAGACAGCATTAAAGGCACAATATGACTGTTTTGATTTTACAGCACAAATACAGTACAGAACCTTGGGACTATTTCCATTCATTATGATTAAGCCATGTCATTCAACAGACAGAAAACTGAGTTCTAACCCCCCTCCTCCTCCCCACATTGTTCTTGTTGAAAGCAATGACATAAAAGTGCAGATTTATAACCTAACAATTATGGTCTGCTTAAGAAAAGAGAATATGTTTATTTTGAGGGGAAAAAAAGACCTTTTTGTTATAGAATATCAAAGTTTGTAGTCCACACAAAACAAACAAACAAACAATCCTATCATTATTGCAAGTGCAATTCTTTTCTGAGAAGAAACAGATGAACATAAGAATTTAGTAGCAATCATGATGGGCCATCATGACAATTGTTCGGTACTGAAAAAACATGAAAAGTTTGTAGAAATATACTGAATGGAAAGAAAAAAAAATTAAAAATAAATCAGTCTGTCTTTCAGTGAACTTTTTTTTTTTTTTTTTTTTTTAACCTCTGGATGTGTTTTCTGAGTGGATGTGACTCAAGGTGTTTGTGTATAACCTAATTATTAATTAACAATTTTTGCTGTTATAAACACATTTCTTATAAAGAAACATGGTTTTTTCACCCCACTGTTCTGGTCATTGCAAGACATGAGCAGCTGTTGCTGTTTGAGAAGAGAATAGACAAACTAAATATATTGTGTAGTATTGGTGTTGTATCAAGGAGATAATGTTATAAAATATATCCACAAGTACAATGAAAAATTTGCTAGAAATTATAGTAAACCAAGGAAGGGTCTATAGAACAAGACTGCCTGAAAAACAGGGCACAGAGCTGACAAGAAGTTAAGTTCAAGAACATGCCAGCACATGAATTACATGGCATAAGCCCAACTAATAAATCTTTCCAGTTCTGTGTTTACTCCCACACTCCTGTACTGATGGTTCTGGTGTCTAGAAACCTCCTGTACACTTCTTGTCCAAATGTATTCATAGCCAATTTATGCCCATTTGTTGTCATGTCAAAATTATCGTTTAATTTCACGAGCTTTTGTTTCTCCCAAGGGTTTACCTCATAGTATAGATAGCAACTGTGTCCACTCTCAACCTCTGTTTTACTGGGCCCAGCTTCTTTTCAGACAGTCAGCCTTTCCTCTGATCACCACATCACTCACTCTTTGCACCTGTTCTAAAAAATAAAACAAAAAAATATATATTTGTACTGCAGACACAGATAATCAGAATTCAAGGAGATGTCTAACAAGCATCTTGATCAATGGTGTGAATACTCCATTTGCTCCATTAAAAATATATTCCTCGATATATCTTTAAATTGCATTTTCCCTTTCTGTGGTTTAAGTGCGCTGTTAGTTCACAGTAATTCTATGACTGACTGTTAGAACTAGGTGTTTTCCTCTGTCATTTCCCACTGATGAGTCTACAGTTCATAGCAGATACTTTTCATTAGTCCCGAAGTGCATGACCTTGCAGAACATGACCTTAAATTCCGTCCCATTTCTATTACCCCAGACTTCAAGGTCATTTAATTCTTCCTGTATAATATTCCAATCCTCCTCTGTATTCGTGACATCTCCCAGTTTTGTATCATCAGCAAATTAATTAGTACACTCCTACTTCTTCTGCCTAGGTCATTAAGGAAAATATTAAATAAAATTAATCCCCAGACCAATCCTAAAGGAACTCCACTAGTAACTTTTCTCCAGAGAGAGGAAAAAATGCTTTCAACTTAGATCACTCTCATCTCCTTTTCAGACACTTCCTTACTTATATTACAGTCCTGATACTTGCCCTTATCTTTTCCAATTTAACTAATAATTCCCCATGTAGTAATGTACCCAACACTTGACTAAAACACAGACAGGTTGAAACTAATGCATTTACTTTATCTCAAAAATCAAGTTATCTTTAAAATAAAGGAGTAAGACAAGTTTATCTTCATGATTTTTTAAAAAGAAATTCATGTTGCATTCAATCTCATTTTTCCCATTTTGAGCTTTTTTTTTAAATTTATCTTTAAAGTCTTCATTTAATTTTTTGAGTCACAGCTAGATTATCTTTAATTTCTACACTATCCTCAATGCACAGTGATTCTCTTGTGCATTTCCTTCCCAGTATGACTGAAAAAGCTTCTGCCATCAGTTTAATTTGGTTTGCTATGCCTAACTCCGCTTGACTTTTTCCAGTTCTCTGAATCATTAATCCTTATGAAGTACCAATGCGTATCTTTTTATTGCTGGCATTCTTCCCCCTACCACTATTCCTTATTGAGCTTTTATTATTTCTTGTAAAATGTCCGAGGCAGTAATTTACCTAAGACATAAGACGTATAGCCCCACACATTAGTCCTCCTAGCTGGAGGTACATCACCGTGTTGGTTTAGTAATTGCCTGATAGAGATGATACTTGAGTGAGAAATAACTGCGCCTTCCTGTTAGTGAAATTTTCTTGTCTAAGCTAGGCAAAGTCTGTCACAAAAGGGAAATAGATATTAGGTTTTAACATATATCGTAGGGACTCGTCTGCCTACTTAATTGCATCATTGGTGCTCCTTACCAGTTTCCCAATAGGGATTCCTCTGCCATCCTTCTGATACCAAATCATTCATTTTTACCCACACTTGTTGCATATTGCTACCCATTACATCTTTCCTTTCTCCTAGCTTTCACACAGTAACACACCAAAACCTGAGTGCCAAAAATGGCAAAGGGACTGTCAGCAGGCAAGGTTGCTGCAGTGGCAGTATTTTTGGTGCAGCAGTATGCATCTGTTAGGGAGGGATGTCAAGCTTCAATGCTGTGGAGATTCAAACACTATCACAAGGATATCAGTTATGTCTTTGACTCATCTTTCCCTTGCTCAGGCTAGGCAAAATAAGAAAAAATTATATGCTCTATATAAGAATATACAAAAGAAATATCAAAAAGACTTTTTTTTTTCCCCTAAATGGAGCTATGCATATGTATAGAACATATTCTCCATTAGTAGAAGATATATTGAGATAATATGTATAATTAAGTTTATAATATAAAATAATATAATATATAAAAAAGTAATTGCATAAATACATATATGCATGCACAATGTCTGCAAATTTAAAACATTTTTACTGAGCCAACCAGAAATAGGAGCTATTACATCAAATCTAGTACTGCTGGCCTTTGGAATTGTTTTTTTTTCCTTTCACTCTCTCTCCCCACAGTAGCATAATCCTTATCTTCTTAATTAATTTCTGCAGATTTGAATACAGTATGCACTCATACATTGATAGTTTCCTTTATATAGCTGCTGTCCCGAATGGTTGTATAAAATTTCTGTCACTGATCAAAAGCCCTCATCTTCCAATAGTATCTCTAACTCACTGATGATTCTGTGCTTGCATACAGCCAGAACTATCAGTATAAGTCATACAACATTATGTTCTGTTTCAAAGTTAATACAGCCGAATATGAGCCAATGACATTTTTTGAGGGGAGACTCCTGAAGGGTTCTTATCTTTCTCTAAGCACATGATCTTTTTAATATTATTCTTGGCTTTCATCTGTATATATGTGGAAGAAGAAACCCTGCACACTTACTGCAGGTCCTTAAGTGCACTACAGATCAAGGGGAGGGATGAAGCACAGAAGCTGTAGTGCTGGCTAAGCCAAATTTTCCATAGCTCTGTTTCTTGGCTCCAGCACTGGTGATTGGTAGAGGAAAGCAGAGACAGTGATGTGCAGAAAGATTTTTTTCTGCAGTTCCTCCTCCCACACTCTGGCTATTACTGACTTAGGAACTTAGTAAACTTCATGTTGCTTCCTGCTCAACTAATTTAAGACTTACAGTTTCTTGGAGAAGTGAAATCCACAAATGATAGCATTTTCTCCATTTTAAACCTAAAAGGCTCATTTGGTTTGGGTGCTCTGCATCTTGCACTGTGAGGAACAGTGAGTGATTATTCCCAGTTCACATTCTGGTATTCTCTCTTCTGACGTGGACTTTGCAAGGTTAAGAGTCTTCAACTACCTAAACTCATTCTTCCTGTTGTCCTTGAAATCCTTTCCCAGTTTTCCTATATGTTTTTGGAGATGGGATGATCAATACCAGACACAGTGACACATTGCTGTTATACAGAAGGTTTACACAGAAGCAGAGTCCTTTGGATTTCTTCCCCTCTTTCTCTTTGCTAATAATGCTTACCAATTTGCAATTTTGACCACTGTTGATGTTTTCAGAGAATTATTTGTATAGACTCCAAGACATTTTTTTCACAGGATTAAAGTTATTTTTCTCTATGAGTATTGGGATACATTACTGAGCACTAAAGATGAGGTTCAGTTTCCAGTTTCAGGCACCTAAAGTTGGCAGCAGAGTAAACGTAATGTCTTACTTCTGCTAGTCTCATGTGATATATCAAATTCTTGTATGGATATGTCAGAGTCCCTAAAATGACTCTAGATACCTATCTGCAAGTAACAGAAACATATCCTGAATGTCCTATATCATCACTTCATCACCAAAATCCTATCCAAGCCTTGACAGCCTCTCACAGACCTAGCAATATTGAATACTTTTATACCATCTGCAAACAGTGACACCATCTGAATCATCCTCCACCCTTTATAAAATGTATTTATGAACACACAGACTGTATTCTCTATGATGCCATTAGCAACCTCTTCTTTGTGAAAATAGTTACTTTTTTCCTGCCCACTCTCACCTATTTTTATTCAGGCATTAACTAACTCATTTTCTCTTACTTACTTACTAAGAACTTAATCACTTAAAGACCTTTTGAGTGAGGGATACTCTGCATGGCTTTTTGGAAATGCAGAGGTAGTACCGTGATCACACAACTTACGTTGTTCTTTGAGCTCCCAGAAAATTGTATTTATTCTCATCAAAACTGTATTAATACTTACGTACTTGGTACCAAAGTCAAACTTCTGCAATTTCACATTTGAGTTCCATCTGGAGAAGTATCATCTGCTCCTCACAATTAGATGCTGTTGATTTTCTCCTCTTTGTTCCAAAATCTCTTCTATGGACTTTTCAGTTGAAAATAGCTTCTTATATTTACATCTTGCAAGACTGAACCTGGAAGAAAAGGGTATCCTGATATTGTTAATACTAAATACTGATTTAAGACTTTAACTTTTCTTCTGTGAATTTACGCTGCTTAAATGCTCCATTTATATTTTCAACATTGAACTCCAGGAATTCTATTCAGGACATTCAGCAGACTCTGCTGCACCCCTTGTACAGAAACTGAAGATGAACAAAAACATCAGCTGGGTTTTACACAGCTGCCCAATACAACATCCAGGTCACAATCCTCCAGATTGATATTTCTTCTGTACAAACCACTCCCAGCACACACCTAGTGTTGGTACTGAACATAATTCAAGAAAAATGAAATCAAACCAGATATGTGGATAACAAAGAAACATTTTTTATTGATGGAGAAACCTACTCACTCTTAATATAAGACAGAAGTAGATAATAATATTCAGTATGTCACCAACCTTATTGTCTTTGATCTAACCCTCTGTAAAAGATCTTTTTTCCTTCCTCATGTAGTGCTATCATTTTTACATACATTCAGTGCCAGTCATCCACTGTCTATATCACAAATTAAAAAAAAAGTAAGTACACATTTCTGCTCTTCAGAAGGATGTAAAATGCCTATTAATTATATATCAGCCATATGTTTTCAACTGTAGACATAGAGTTAAAAAGGAGTTTTGTGATAGACGTATCATTTACCGAACTGAATGGATATTTAAATCCCAGTTGTCTGAAGAAGGGAGAATTGAGTGTCTAGTGTCTGTCTGTAATATCTCATTGAAATGAACAATACTGTGCACTTACAGAAGAAGAAAGAAAATTGCTTGGACAGGTAATATGAATTCCAGACATGTTGGTGATTGCTTCGCTTTGCTATTTCTGAAGTGTCAAATTTTTAAATCAGTGTTATTCACCTCTAATTAATAATATCAATAGTCTAAACCCAATTTTTCCTATAACTGCTTTTTCATGTGCCTTTTCCATATATTAATACCCTAAGTCAGTATGCAGGCTTGAGAGGCCTACAACCTCATGTTTATAGTTCAGCAGCACTTATAGCTCAGCAAGGACCTTAAGCTGTGCTTTTCAAGTTTTATTAAAAACTAGTTCCCGTTCCATACTGATTTTCCTGCTGTGCATACGAAAACGCCAAAAGCATTTTGGGGGATATTAACAAATTTCAACAGCACAAAACCAATCCTACATTTTGGAGATAATTAGACCTTCTGAAATAATTTTGAACAGGCAGTTTCCTTTGTGATCTGTGAGTAATTCACTTTCATGGACACATATCCCTTCTTAGAACTGGCTAGGGTAATTTACACATTACAAGGCTTGTAGACATAGTTGGCCACTTATCCAATGCTAATAAATTGAAAACGTGCGTTTATGATTTAACGGAGAAAGGAAGATGTGAATGAAACGCAGGTAATTGCTGAATTACAGTTCTGCTTGTGGCAGCTAAAGAATACATGAATAGAGCTATCTGGAAGACACAAGTTATTTTGCATCAAATTTCAAAATGTTGATTTTTCTGCTAACTATTTGAAAACAACCATATGACTGTTCTTAAGAGAATGCTTATTATATTATATTATAATAATGTCTATTTCCAGGCAAAATGATTCTACACGTTCAAGTTGAGCAAGACCGTATTCTTCTCCTTTTCTGAAAATTAGAGAAATAAATGAGCCAAACTGTAAAAATGGCAGATTTTATTGCAAAATATTTCACTTTCAAGAAAGACTGCTTCTTTGTTAAAAATATTTCTGCAAAATATTTCTACAAGTTTCTTCGTCTCACTGGTCACTGGCTAAATTCCAGTGCCTAACTTCACAGAAAGTTACTTCTAGATTTGATTCTCTTCTATTGGGAGTGAACCTCTGTAGGTTCACAAAGAGCTTCAGTTTTGAAGAGCTCTCTACTTCAAAAGAAGAAACCTTCTCTTTCTTTACCAGGGTCTCATTCCGGCCTCTGCCAGCATCAGGTTTTTTTGCCAAGTTTGTTATAAAGTCTATGGGAAAAAATAAGCCTGAGAGCTATTAACAGAGGTGGAAGTTTGGGAGAGAAAAGGGAACACAGTTGAAGAATATAGAAGTGCTGTATTGTAGCACATAGGTGATGCAGCAAAGAGCTTTCTCATCTGTGTGCAGTTTTTCTTTGCTCTGGCAAAACCTTTTTTTTTTTTTAATCTTGTACTACTTGATACTGAATTCCTCCCATCCCTATCAGTTTTTAAACGGACTTGTATGAAAAAAATCTAACCCCAGAATTACAACTCTCAAGCAGAAAACAGAGACATAAACTGAACAGTGAGGGGCAAATGTCATAATTACAGCAGTAAAATCCTGAAAATACTGTAACACTGAAAGCAGCTTGAAATTGTGCCACAGCAACCAGCACAGAAATGGAGTCAGCAAATACAAGCATTGTGGTTCTTGTTTAAACAAGCAATGTTAGTCATAGTAAAGAGAAACAGATAAAAGTAAAGTACCCAAAGTGCACAGACATTCTTCTCCCTAAATGTTCACAGATAAGATTTTTTTTTAAGTACCAGTAACTGTTTCATTCTGCCTTTAATTATGGAAATCAGAAGGAGCATCCCTAGGGTGGGTCATGTCAAGAAGCATGAAAGAGGTGTAAAGAGTGGGAGGCCTAACTCAGCAGTTACATATTCCTGTTCAAAGAGAAATTTGAAAGTGTTTGTCAGACTTTTGTTGTTCGCCATCTAAAACAATTCCCATTACGAACCACTGAACTAAATTTGTGAGCTCTTCAGATTCATTTTTGAGGCATTAATGACTGATATGCTGTACAATTACTTTGTACTGAGCAGACAAAGTATTTCAAACACAGCTCAACATTTCCTGCCTTCCTTCTTAATTCAGACATTCTGGAAATGGTGTCATTCTTATCCCACCTCCTATTATTTCTGCTCTACATCTCCAGTGGCTTCAGATCTTCCTGCCGCCCATCTAACATGGTCTTTGAATATCCCTCAACAACTCACACCAGCCACTGGCTTCAGAATCAGCCCTCAGCAGCCCAGCACTACCTTGGAAAGTGGATGTCATTATTGCCATTGATCACCAATGGAGCAGGGGATCTGTGTTAGCTGAAAAGGCGTCTAACTCTTCAGTATTACCTCAGTTCACGGTGGTTCTTTTTCTGTCTCCTGATACTTTATTACAGCAGAATCATTTTAATTGGCACATGCTGGTGGAAACAAAACTGCATCTGTTGAGGGCCAGATTCTAGCACTCCTGCTCAGGTGGTACAAGTCCCTTGTTCTGGACTGTGTCCATTGAAATCAAGGGATCTGCCCAATTGTTAAAGGTTCATAGGAACACATTGTTCTGATAGGTATTCACTTTTATTCCATAATATGCTTTAAAAATACACACTGTATAAACCATTAAAAAAACTTCTATTAAAGTAAGTTTTGCCATAATAGAGCAGGGAAGCAGCGGGAAGTGAACAAAGGCTACCCAGCACGACACTTATGCTAGAAAACACCAATTCACACCTGTTAACTACTGTGAATAAAATCTTTGGAATCAGTTCCTCAAAAAAGTCAAAGAAAGAAAGAAAAACTGTTCACCATGAAAGAAAACGGGAACCTCAGGTGTGCTGCTGAAAGCTCACAGAGTCAGATCAGCATTTATAATCAGTCACTTCTGAGACTACCTGAAGGAATGGAAGGAGGGGACTTGGCAGGTACACAAAGTACAAACAAGCACTGAAGAATTGGTCCTCATAATTTTGAAGTGAAATAGATGATAACAACACCAGGTCCCAGCAAAGATACAATGTTCTAAACTAAAAGTTCAGCTAGGGCTTTGGTCCTGGGAGATAATTATAAAGCTGTCTGACCTAACTGACCCAACCTAATGAAATGAGTATAGCTGAACTGAGGAGAAAAGAAAAATATACAGAGATTCAAAACATGGTTCCTGATCTGTGACTGCTATTCAGATTCCTGAGAAAATAGACACGTCACTGTCAAAGGCTTTTTCATTAACAGATATACGCACCCAAGCAGAGTATAGAAATAGAAATGGACAAATTCTGATCCCCTTTATGTATGTCCACAAATCTGGACATACTTCAGTAAAAACTGAAGTGATTGTACCCAGGCTATCTATTTAAGCTCCTATAGACATTAACCAAGCATTTAATCATTATTTTTACTTTATCAGTCTAATGTCCAATTACACATCCTTACCTTTCTGAGGATCACACACTGGGGCAATATTTCATCAACCCGAATCATCAGTGGAAGTCTGTCCCCTCTATTAATAATACTATTCCATTACTTGGAATAGAATGCTCTTGAAGAGAGATCTAAGATTACTGAAGAACTTGCAGGTTTATATCTTACATATGTTAAATATGTTTTATATTAGCCCTGGGTCCAAAGTAAGCTTGAAGTAGGAAAATTCAACCGTGAGAAGTGTGGCTTGGTGAGTTTTCTACTGTTATGAGGCTGCTTTCTCAATGAGCTGCAGGAACATGCTGCTGAGAAAAGGCGATAGGGCTTGCAGATCCACAGCTCAGCAATTCTTGGCATCACAAGCAGCCCAAAGGGCCTGTTCACAGATGACACAGCATAAGTCCTGACACTGTATCTCACTCTCCCTTATTTACAGATACACGTCGTCTTAAACAAGGGACGCTTTAGTGAGCAAGAGCAAGGTACAGTACTTATTGTGCAAATTCAGTTCAGCAGAACTCCAACTAAAGCATGTTAGCCTCAAGGGCTTTTCTCTCAAACAGTGCTCCTAAGTTCTCCACAGAAGGAAACTTGCTGAACTATATCTTTCTGAACTTTAAAGAAAGTCCTGGTTCTAAGCTGAATGATGGGGTAAATGAATGAGTAACTTCACTGAAAGCAGGTAGAGAATCCATATAACGCAGTCATTACAAGAAAATGTTCCTACCTTTTATTTTAAACTCTTCTCTTGTAAGAACATTATCCATCTCAGATGCTTTATTCTCAGCAGCAATCCTTAGAGTGGCCTTTGAGGATTCTCTTAAATAACATCTAGTATGGACATATAAAGGAAACAGACCAGAACAATCAAATCTGATGATTACTTTTTAAACTTAATTCTAGCCTCTCTCTTATTCCCAGACCACTCCTCACAGTCTCCTTTACCCTCTTCCCAAGCCAGTTTTATTCCTGTCTTTTTCTCCCTGGATGATTCCCTCACAGCAGGAAGAGAGGTACCACTTTCACGCAACTCCTGCTGAGCATCAGTTGCTCCCATGTAGACTATTTCTTGAGGCTCCTTTGCATGGCTCAGCCTACCCAGATGTAAAAAAACATTTATTCCTGTCATAGTTGCTTTAGCCTTAATAATTACCACTTTTCTGTGCCATTTCGTAGTTGGTCACAGTGAAAGCTCATTTTGTTGGAAGGTGACATGCTGCCTATCCTGAATCATTTCAGATTCAGTCCTGAATTCTGAATGGGATCTTGCCTCATGTAATATATCACAAGGTGCCTTAGTTTTGTCAGGGAAAAAAAGTATATATCCAAAAGAATTAGTGTTTGGTTGTTAAACATCTCCTGATTTTCTTACTGCTTCTTTGAAACGATGAGCATCTCTAGGAAGTCACGCTCTGGTTACATTCTGGTATAGCAAAGTCTTGATGGACTGACTTATACAATGTCACACATTTGAATTTGGACTAGATGTTCAAATTGGAAACTCATAAGACCTTTTGGCTCTGGTAAATAAATAAAAAGAAAAAAGAAAAAGAAAGAAGCTCGGGCCTTTTAAAACTTGTCCCTACACACTTCTGCAAACAACTTGGTAGAACTGCAGGTGAGGAAAGCAATGAAGTTCAGTGAATGTCTTATCAGATATGAGGGTGTTTTGTAGTTTACCACATATTGTAGATCCTCCCTACAGACCCATTTCATTTCAGTTACTTTAAGCCAGCATCATTTTTCATCTCTGCTGCATTCAGCTCCTCATCTTTTTTGGCTGTGCAACTCACATACTTTCCTTCTTTTGGTTAGGAAGGAATACACTTTTTTTTTTTTATAGAATCTTGGAAGAAATTCTGGGACAGTGATGAAATAGGAGAGGGTTAGAAGCAGATACAGTCTGAATCTGCAGAAGGACTATGCACTCACACATTCTTGACTTGATCGTGCAGCAGAGGAGTGTATACCAGGATTGGCAGCGGAAAGTGGATGAGTTCTTTCAGACTCTACATAGGAATAATGCCTACGATGGGGTTCCTAACAAACAGGCCCATCCTCAGTGCAAAACACATCCTTGTTGTTTCTGCAAGACACAACTGCACTGTTGCCTTTGACCTTGATGCAATCAGTATTTGTATTTTGTCTTTGAAGTGGGATTTATCAACACCATTTGGCTTCTTTTATTTCCTACATCAAAATAGATCTTAATTCCATGGATATGTTTCTCCTACCCCAGCCCACTTAAATGTCACTAGCTTAATTATGTCTCTAGTTAGCAATATTGTTAGCTGCTTGTACAGGTTGTATCTACCTACAAAACTATTTGTAGGTAGACTGGTCTTTCTTTGGCATTCACAACCATTCTTTCACAGGTACTAACAATTCCTTTTTTAAATGAAATTTAAAAAATACAGATGCTTAAATTGGAAAAGAGCTGCTCCAAAAGTAACACCTCCTATTTTAATCTGTTGGCCCACAATATCAGAGGTGGATATTGGCAGTATGGCAGTAAAGATTGAACCTTCCCACCAATATCCATGTGGGAAAAATGGTGCCCTCTGATATTCATCAACACTTGCTGAACATTTATGGAGACCAAACAGTGGATATGAGTGCAGTGAGGTGGTGGTTGGTGTGTGAGTGGCAACTGAGATGTGAAAGACAAGCCACATTCCAGATGACCATGAAAAATTTTACAAGCACTGCATGTGGCTCAGTGTCACTGCTTGCAGAAATGCACCTAATGGTGCTGACTGTGTTGAAAAATAGTGTTTTGTAGCTGAGAATTTACTTTATCAAATAGTGTTATTGTATCCTTTGTATCTGTTATAGTTTCCATGGAATTAAAAAGGAGGCATTTCTTTCGGAGCTATTAAATGTAAAAAGTGAACTTTAAGAACACTTAAAAAAAAAAATCATTTCCTGATGATATATTTGAGAAAACCATTACAATTTCCTTTCTGTACTGAAAGATTCAAAAAGCAAATAGAACAATAGTAAACTTTAACAGTAGATAATAACACTGAATATCCCGCACAGTCATCAATATTAATGATATCTTGTAATACTAATTTTAAGAAGCACACGAAGATTAACATTACATATTTATTAGCATATTACTCAAATGAATTATAATCTCAGAAATCACTACTTTAATTTTTTTTTTTCCTTTCACTGGGCAAAAGCATAAAATGACACAAAGTGCTACTCTTGTTTACTTACTCTTCTTGCAGGGTTGTATAATCTTTTTGTTATGCCACCACCAGGTAGATCTTTCTTTCTGCCCTCAAGAATCTTTTTCCCAGTTTCCTGAGTGTGATTGTCTGATGGAAGGAAATAGGAAAGACATCAATACCACCAGTTCAAATTTTGAAAATAGGTTACACTTGCAAATGTTCTCCCCTTTCCCCCCGCCCCCATTAAAAATACATAGCTTTGGAAATATTTTTGGTAAGGTTTCAAAGATAAAGACATGACAGGATCAAGGACTAAGGGATAAATCACTCTTACAGTGCTAAATTTTTTTTACCAGGACTGGAAGCAGAGTTGGCAAACTGATTTCAATTAGTCAGGCCTGACTATATACTGGGGAGTCTACTCTTACATATCCATTTTTTTTTTTTTTTACACCAGTCCTTCTTTTGGATTCTTAGATAAAGGAGTATAAAGTGGACATTCTCCACTTGATGCAATTTCACTATACAGTGATTCCCATCAATGTATAATTAAAAGTGGATTTCCTTTTCCCTGTTTGGCTGAGGTGGGGGAGGGTCTGTATAAACCTGGTTGATGTGAAGTGAACAAAGAGAACTTTCATGAGTTCTCCTGCAAACAGTCTATCAGTTACAATTCCTAGTGTTCACACTGCTGCACTGTTCAAAAGGAGCTCTAAAAAAAAAAGTCAAGCAGGGGGTCCAAGAAAAATTCAACCCGCATGCCAACTAAGGGAAAGAAAGAGAAGGCAGGAAAAAAAACCTAGCTTTTGTTGTAAAAAGAACTAATGAAGCTGCTCTTAGAACTGTCCATGGTGACACAACAAGCCTGTGCACCCACACACATTGTGAGAATGCCAGTCACCCACAGTAATGAGAAAAGGAAACACTGTGGGCAAAGGAAATATATGAATACACTGCTTTTATGGTTTAACTGTGGGGAATCACAACGCTGGCCCACAATATCTTGTGCCAACTGCCAAAAGTGGTAAAGTAATACATAAGGTTGTCTACTTATATTTTTCTTACCGACAAGATGGACTGGTGGGGGGTAAAATCCCATTATCATTATAAATTGCTAATTAAATAATTATCAATTAGATGGGCAGACAGAACTCATTCCAATGAATTCCTTGGAGGGCTTTCAGTAAAGAAAAACAGTAATTTTGATTATTTTTTTTTATCCATACTTCCTGCCTAGGGGCTCTAAATAGAGATGATATATGGTGTATCCCATGTTAGACTTTCACACAGTATATCCCACGTTAGAGCTCAGGGACAAACACTGAACTTTGGAGCGTATATAGATCTTCTTTCAGTTTTCCAGATAAATGGCCTTAATTTCATGACATTAATTAGAAACCCAGGGTTATTTCCTAAGGAATAAAAATAATATTTTCCAGACTTCTATGTGGCTTTGAGAAATCACTTTTTTTTTTCTTCCAAGCAACTGATAATATTTTCTAATGTCATTTCATTTGTTTTTCCTTTCTTTTTATAATCTAGAAATTTCTTTGAAATAAAATATCAAAATATTTAATACGGATAAATATACAGATGTAAAGCATGGTTTAACATCATAAAAGGAGTATTTTTAAGGAAATCTATTCTATTCATCAACATCAAAACCGGTGCAAAATTCAACCTTATGCCCGTAGGTTTTAGCTGTCAAGTTTTCAGATCAGACCCTTGGGAAAAAATACTGTTGTCACAGTATACAGCAACAGAAATGATCCTGTCCTGTGCCCCTTACTCATGTGAGTAATTTTCCCTGAGGTTGGGGGTCCCGCTAGCTTTAATAAAACTTATTCAGCTATAATTACTCACATGCACACAGATCAGTTATACCCACACTTTTCTTGTCCTGAATAAGTTTTCCAAGACAATTAAAAACTGGAATGATGTGCAACTCCTATTAAAAAAAACAAAAAACAAACAAAAAACACACACAAAAAAGCAAAAATAAAAAAAGCTTCAGTTGGCTGTAACAAGGAATATTAAGAACAGAAGTTCTGTAGACTGAAGAGTCACACTAATGTTTGGGACATCATTTTTATTGCTGGCAAACACCAACAAAAAAATTAAGGAACGGAAATGGTAACATGAAAGATGGACTTTTAATTCCAAAGCCATGAACATTTAAATATGAATGGGGCTTGCTGCAATCCTCTATCTTTTGTCAAGAAATATGAAGCTCTGGAACTCCTTTTGTTGCCTTCTTTGTTAACTGTATGAGGCTGAAAGAAGTTAGAGGCCTTGTTTCATTTTCAAGACCCATCACATTGAGGCTCTCAAAAATAAATGCTGATAAATTCATGAAAATGCTGAAAGGTTGATAAAAGGAGAAAACTTTGTTTTCCAGACTCATCTGTCACTGGATGACATACCAGGGATAATCATCACTGAAAACAAACTGCAAGTTTAGATTTTTCAAATTTAGAAAGGGAAAATTAGTTATAGTAAGATATTCCTGGGCACCGATACAAAATACAATTGGCATTATAAATATCTTTTCCCTCAATTTTGACATTTTTCTCTATTAGTTTCTGGGAGATCACAGAATCCTAAGGGAAGCTCCTCAAGGTGACGTCCTCTAATGTGATTTACTTTGAGGAATACTTAATGGAGAAAGGTGCCTACTACATTTTGTTATTGAGTTTTGTTCATGGTTCAGGATTGATCCACTTGAGTCTTTCAGCAGGGAGTAGTTTTCCAGTGTGGCACAGCATGACTCCAAATCAATAAGGTTAATAGATGTGGTGGCCACACAGTCAGAGGTGATGTGCCTGGCATTTTCTGTGCCAATGAAGAAAATTTCTGATGACGAGATGTCATTTTTGTGCCGGCAGTAATGTCACCCTGATTACCTAGAGCACAGAGCCAGTTAGTAAGTTAGCAAGACTGTAAATGGCCCATTAATCTGAATTATGTTTACAGCAACTGTTTGAAAAAATTTTGCTTGCATCCAGATTACCAGCCTCCCTGTTATTCATGAAATGCCATCACCACACTTGCTGTATAAAAATGGTATTGCTGTGGAAAAGGGACTAAATGGGAATGGCTGGTCTGGAAGTGCAATGTATATTTTTAAACTCTTAAAACATATTATAAAACCTGCAAAATGCCAGTCATCAAACAAACAAGCAAACAAACAAACTTACAAGTCATTTTAGAAATTAAATAGATTATATAAGACAAAGGTAAAACAAATATGATTGTCTGATACCATTGAAAAAAAATGTTATAACAATGATGTAACAGCCAAATCTACTGATGTAAAAGAGTGCCATGTGTTGGTCTTTCTGCAGTTCTGATTTTCTCCAACTTTTTAAAATATGCAAACTCTTAACACTGCCTTCTAGAGTACTAGTGGATACATGTTCCCAGATAGCTTGTGCTGTGAAAAAACTGCTGGAGTGGATTGAAAAGAGAAATTTGTCTAATATTCCAATATCTAAATGTCAGGAAATTGTAATTTAGAGTGCTAAAAGATAAACTGAATGGACTACAGTTTACGGCGGCATTAGTTAACAAATGGCATTGAGGGAAGAATTTCCATAATTGAATCATTAACTAAGAAGAAATATTGATTTCCTCCCTGATATTAGTGTATCATCGCTTGTCAAACTTGTACACACCCAAAGAGCACTCAGTGCTGTGTCTACCAGCAGCAATAATGATTTTTATTATGATAATACTGTCAAGAACTATAAAGCAGAGAAAACAGCAAGGTATGTGCATACCGCACCATCCCTGCTCCAGAGATTTCACAGTTAAATTTTTTTGAAGAAAAATTATAGGATGAGTGTGTGGAACAGACTGGATAAAGTGATGGTTTGCATTACAAGGCTCATTCCTTATTGACTTCCTTCCTCCACTGATACTTCTTGATAACTGGTATGGAGTGAGCCAGTTTTACAGTGCCAAATAGTTCTTTTATCTGAAGAACATAACTATATTGCAATTTATATAAATAATTCAAATAACAGCAAAAGTTAGGACTTTTTTTGGCTGTTCTTACTGTTGTCCAATTGAAGTTGAATGTACACCATGGAAGGAGTACAGCATATTCAATGGCTATTTCTATTCTGGTATGCTCATTAAACATGTCAAATATTTGAACAAATCAAGTTGAAATTGAAAGGAAGGACTGAAAGAGACAAGATAAAAAAAAAAAAAAGATCCCCCTTAATTGAGTTTTAACCAGGTAGTACTGATAATTAATCCTTTCTTTTGGCAGTGTGATGAAGATGATGATGATGCAACGTGTAGAATTTGGATCGTAAATTAAGAATGAACATTGGTTAAATATTTGATGGTAACTATTTTTTTGATGAAAGGTTTTATAGACTGTACAATATCATATGTTACCCACAAACTGATCACAGAGCTTAAAAATATCTTGAACACGTAAGGTTTACTCTTTTTGGTACACCTTTCAAGATCTATGTTTCAAGAATCTGTCCATTCAGTGCTAAAACGGAGAGGCGTTATATTTTAGGAAAAGAAGTGTTATTTTCTACCTCAATCTTTCAGCAGGAAAGCAGTTCTTTTGCCAGTTAAACATTCAAAAATCATGTCTCATTTGAATAAATTAACATACTTTGTGGCAAAAAATTAATTCCAAGGAAGGAACAATAAATAGGAAAGCAATTTAAATTGTGTATTTTACAGGGGATGAAAAAAAAAAAAAAGAAAACCCAACATTATCATGCGTATGACAGCTCAGCTAATTTGATGGGCTTTGATGTTAATTTAGGGTTTACTTTAATTTCAAAACATATTTTTTCACTTAATAAGGGAAACAAAAGAAACTTTCAACCAGTTTGTTATCTGGGAATGTTTTGGCTTCTCAAATGTGAGAACATGATTGTTTTTATTTCCAGGAGGAGATAATAACACTGAAGCAATAAAAAAGAGTCAAGGCAGCTTGCACAGCACAGGAAGTTCACAGCCAGAGACTTAATTTCCCACACAATGTACTGTGCAATGGGCCCATTAACATAGATGAATAGGCTCTTTAAAGGGTTTTTTTTCCAGATATGCAGCTGCCGCTGAATGGTGCTATGTTAATAAGGTACTCACATGCCTATTCTTCAGGTACTCTGGCATTCTCTACCTAGGTAATCTCCATATAGGAAAGGCTATTAGGGGTTGTATCTCCTACCACACCTTCAATTATTTTAACACCTGCACTGATAATCCAGGCAAGGTAAACTGGTAGGGGGCCGGGGGTCTAAGTCCATCCTCTTCCCCCCCAAAGTCCCATCTCGGAGGGAGGGGCTTGAGGAAGAAGGGGGGAGGAAAAAGTAAAGTCACTTTTATTACACATCAGTGGGAACATTCTGAAAAAGCTTTCATGCCTAGGAAATTGTTATTTCTTCAAACAACTGACAGCCTGCAGAGGAAACTCTAATGGAAATCCAGCTCATGCATTGTTATGCATGGCCCTCATGTAGATACATGGGGGTGGATTAAGTTAGCTTCCAAAGGGTCTATTGTGTGCAGCATTAATTTGCAGTGCTCTTGATATTTGAGTTTGAAGGTTTTACAACCTTTGTGTTTACTTAGATGCACTATATCCTAGGTTTGTTTATTTCCTTCCACAATCTCTTATTACCCTGTAAATGTTACATTTATCTTTATTAACTTTCAGTATGTTGCTGTAAGTCACAAAGAAGGAAATAATTACAGCCTCCTTGAAATGTATTCGTTTTAAGGGCTTTTTTCTTTTTCCTTCCTGGTCAGTTCTGAGTTATCCGTCTGTAAAAACATTGGCCTTCTTTGTAAAGGAAGAAGAATAGAAGTGTAAAAATTGTGCCATTTATTATTATATAATTATTAAATCAAAGATATATCCTTATATTTCTCATGTCATAAAGGTACAGATAAATTAACGGATCAATATAACCTTCAAAAAGATTGTGAGTCTGCCACTAGTGCAACTATCTTTTATTACACAGATATGAGAAAAAAATGCCTGTATCAACTCATCATGAGCACAATCTTCCCACTATATCCTCAGAATCATTTACAAAGTTATTTATTGTCACATATGGCTCTTCATCTCCCAATATTAAGATAGAAAATAAAAATAAGACTTGTCCTATGCTAACTTAACCTGTGTTATTGTTTTCCTGTATAGATCCATATACACTGTAGACAGGCATTTTTGTAAATTCAACTTTCCAGTGAGATTTAAATTTAGAAGATCCTAATGGCTTTTTATTTGAACTTGTCAGAGATGTCTAGAAGTGTTAGTTTTTCAACAGTGAACTAAGAACTCAAAGTAACTAGTACATTCAAAAGAAGCTATGATCCTAATCTGAACTAAAGGGCTCAATTGAATAAAAATACCTTATGCTCCAGTAACTCAAGTTATGTGTGACTCCTTTCTTCCCCTCCCCCTTTATATGGAAGTCAGTCAGTTAGATGTTTCTGTACTTTAATAGCGCAAAAGAGCTTTCTGTAAAAAGAGTAAGTGCCTGACTTACACTAATTATGGTCTGAGCCATATCAAGTGCATAGTTTTTTTTTCAAAAAACCCACCAAAACTAGCAATGGGGAAGATCCCTTTAAACCACAGAAAGTTTTGAATTCAGGTCTTGATGCTACATAGTGGATTAAGAGAAAAGAAATTACTCATAAAGATCACAACAGCAGAACAGCTGCTTGGAAGTCCTACTTGCTTCTTAGGCTGAGGGCCTCTATTTGAAACCAGTCTGTGAGCAAGGAGAAGTGCAGACTGAATGACAGGAGCCACTGACCTCAGCTGCTGAAGTGAAGATCTTAATCCAACATTTAGAGCTCGGGGTCTTTCCCAGTGTCCTAGGAAATGATAACAGCGGGAACAGAAAGAACTGCATTTCAGAAAGCTGTTTGAAGTACCGTGGTACTGCTGGCATTGTATAAAACAATAGCACAGCTTCTTCTGGAACACGTTAAAAGTATGTGAAACCCTGGCTGGTTTAGGGAATATAGATCTAGTGCTTCTGTTCTCCTTGTTTTGTAACACAAGGACAAGCAGTGATAACAAAGAGATGCAAATTCAAAACCAATCAAAGGAAAGCCTTTTTTTTTCCCTCCTCATTTTGGATAATTAGGCTGTTGATATGCAATATCATAATATTTCACTAAAGTCACATTAAATCCAACAGATTACAAAGAGAAATCAGATATTTGTACAGTACAAGAATCTCCAACATTACTATAGTTAACTTGAATTACTGCCAAGTAAGAAGGGGCCTGCATTTAGAATGTAGGTCCTCACCTGGTATCACAAGATCCTGTCTTCAGCAGAATCCTCAGACCCTGGTGGCTGCCCGAGATACAGCACAGTGGTATCTAAACCACCACTCTGGTACAGTATGAAGTTCATACTTTGCTACATTCCTACAGCGTCCCTCACCTTTAATCATCGAGTCACATTTCTTCTTTTTTTTTTTTAAACAAAGCTGCAAGAAACACAACAAAACAGGAGGATGTTTGGTTTGGTTTTAAATGATGGATAATTCCAAGTTGATTTATTTTTTTTTTTCCCTTTCAAAAACAACAAGAAGTGAACATTACAAAGCCTGACTTGCTATTGTAAAAGCAGGTAAAGCTCTTCCAGTCATAGCATCCACAGAAAAACTTCTATACTGAAGACCTCCCACAAGTTATCAAAGACTGTATTATGGAGATTTAAAACACTCTTCTCTCTTCATTAAATGGAAGAACAGGTGCGACCACTGCAATCAGGCAGAGATTGCAGGCTTTTCTTTCTTTCTTTTGCAACTGTAAAAACATTTTTGATCCTTGTTCTCCTTCCTAGAATGGTAGATATTATTCCGTAGATCCAGTCATAATAATGTCTTTACAGGCACATGAGGCTGCCTCCTATCTGTATATTTTTGGAACATTAACATTTACTGTGTTTATGTATTTCTCTATCAGAGCTGCTATTTATTTAATACAGGAAGTTATTGCATGTTAATTCTGTGCAGTTTTTTACAACCTTCCCATATTCCAAAAGAGGAGCCATATACAAAGAGTACATTATGCAAGTGAACCAGACTTCTGTATTTTCTATCTGTGCCTTTTTAAAGCAATCATTCCAAGACACACATGATCTGAAATGCAGTGATAAACGTTCAGCATATTAAAGAAGTCTGATTTGTCCTTGGTTTCATAGTGTGCACAGTACTTGCATTGCCTAGGTCTCCCTCAACTCTTTGCCAGCCCAGGAAGGGCAATCTATTCCAGCACTTACAGTGACTCATGCCTATCTGTTCCCTGCACTCAGCGTCATGGAAAGGTGTAGCTCAGACCACACTAATCCCCCCACCAACATCTTCCATGAAGGGGGTCATGGAGGTGTCTGCGCCTCCACTTTCCCCTTCTCTGGACCCAATCAAGAATGGGCAAAATGAGAAGCAGTCACATTTCGTGCATTCTTTAAAGACAAGAAATAGTCTATTTCATAATCTTCTCCTTTTGACTCATACAATATTAAATGCTTAATAAATACCTGCAATTAACCACGACAGGAATGAGATGAAACTCAACAGTTTCCCACTCAGGCAAAAAGCTGGCTACAAAATCTTCAAAGTTGGTTACCCTTCCAAGGTCTCTCAGTGTGAACAGTTGACAGGTATCCAGGAAAGCAGAAGTGGTTGGAGGAACTGCATGTTGGAAGAGAATGAAGATAAATTAGTGTTGACAGTCTGCATCGCTGAGATGGTAAAGGACACATTTTAAATCTGTCATTTGGAGGTTTGTGACCTCTGTTTATAAATAAAATTACAGGCACTCTCTTGAAAACAGGAACCATTGGAAAGGAGCTGGCCAAGAGGAAGAAAAGTTTAATAAGAGAAGCATTATAAGGAAAAAGTAAACACAGAGGGAAGCAGAGAAAATAAGGTATCAAAATAAAGAAAACAGAAAATAGAAAATATTTGCACAAAGTAGAATACAAGTTTTAGAAACAGTGTGCATAGGTGACACTGAGAACATGAGGTGAAGAAAGAGGATGCCTATCTCATTTGGAGAATGATATTACTCTATTAAGAGAGAGGAAAACCTATTTTCTTTACACTGATGTGAAACATAAAAAAGCAAGTAATCCTATGCCTCTGATTACCCCCTTCTGTGTTCATATTGCTCAGGTGCATAAGCACCCTGTTAACCAGGATATACTTGTCAGGCTGACCTGTTCAGTACAAGCCTCTTGTGGATGTGTCATGTTGCTACCTCACCAACCTTCAAGAATGAACTGTTCAGAATTTCACCAAAACAGAAAAAAGGGAGAATAACGGTGACAACAACCATTCTTTTTCTTGTGCTCTAGTGGTCATTTTGCTCTGAAGACCTGAGCAGCTCTTAACTGCAGACTCCAGAAGGATGTGGCTCAGAAGCAACCAGCCCCGTTGCCGAGCACCGTGATTTTTTTACAGATTGTTCAAACCATCACAGAAGCAGGGGCAGAGCCTGCAGGGAGCAGAGGTAATCACTTTTACATCAAATATCTGGAAAAGATGTGGGCTATGGGCAGGAAAAAGGGACGCGGGGGGAAGGAGGAGATGCAGGAAATGACAGCGGAAGAAAAAGCCACTGAAAATAAATCCAGTGCCTCATAGGAAGGTGTGACATTGCAGTAAGGCTGGAGACAAGACTAAGGGAGGAGGACCACACATCTACATCTTGCACATTTTATTCTAATGTGCTCTTTTGCCTTTATCTTTTTTTTTCCTGTTGCTTTTTTCATGCTGTCTGCAAAGTTTTGCAAAAGATTCCCACTGCCAAAGCCAACCAAGACAACTGGGTACTGAGATGGTGCTTCTTATCTACGGACCTTTGTTTTCTATTTTGTTCTTCTGAGATGGGCTGCTAAGGAAATAAGGTTCCCATGTAATTTCAGTGACAAGTGAATCTGTTCTTTTGCTTAAAAAAAAAAAAACAAAACCAAAAAAAACCCTCATTTTCATATTTCCATATTTAATTTTAGCACTTGCATGTACGTTTCTGTTATCTTTCAGCCACATGTTGCTATTTGTCTCTGTAGTGGAGGATTTCTTTTTTTCCTCCTTTTTTTTTTTTATTTTGACTGTGGGCTATGTGAAGCCTGACTTGCATTTAAAAGATCCACAGGGGAAAAAAAAACAACCCTCTAGTCCTCACTGAGATACAGAGAGCTGGCATGCTGCATGCTTTGTGAGAGCACTCCACCATCTCAGGTAGCAGGACACGTATGCCCAGCATCTTGCACTCACACACCAACAGCAGTGCTCAGTGCAGTGTCTCAGGGAAAATCAACAGACATGGATGAGGGGGGGCTTGAAAAAAATGAACCACTGGCTGTTCCAAAAATCAGTCAGATTTGGCTGACAGTACACTGTTTTAACACTTGTCCAGCCACTATGCAACTTCCACAGAGGACAAACAGATGAAACTTGGGCAGAAGGAGCACTCAGAGATTTACGAGACCATTTCAGACTATCTGATTGCAGTTAGACTGTTGTTTATGTTAGTCACCGCTCAGCTATCCAACTTGCAACGAGAACCAAGCTCCTAAGATATCTGGGTGCTTTTGAAAAGGTTACGTGCAGTCATAAGCAGGCTGTCAAGACTCATTGTTCAGTCAGCATTAGTGAAGCAGCTCATTGCTGTGATACATCTTAACTCGGCTGCAGCAGCACTTGGACAGACAGTATTTCTGCTGTTCTTACTGGCAGACAAGGTTTCAGACAGACTCTGGTTATGATTTAGTCTTGGTCTGCGTGCTCAAACTCCTTCTGCAGCCAACACAGGGACTGCCTTCAACACAAGAGAGAGCAACTGCAATCAATTTTCTGTTTGAACAATATTTGGGTTGTCATTTCATCAGTGGAGCACAGCCACTCATGTTCTGCTCTGATTTGCTCCCAGACTATAAACACTTTTGAATTGTCCATGAAAAATGTATGCACTGCATTTGCCCTGCAAGTTTCTTTTCCTCAGAAGGGATGTTGCATCTAGCTCACTGCTGTTTCTGGTGCCATCATGGGGCTGCCAATCCCACCAGCATTCCTTCGCCCTGATAGGCAAGCTCTACTCTTACATTGGAAAAAAACAATTAAATACACGATTTATTAATTTTTCTCCCAGTGACAGATTTAGAGAGTGGTACTCAAGAAATACAACAGAGTGTGGTGTGCATTCTCCTAGTGCATTCTCCATCCCAATTCCCCTCCTAGTTTTCTTTCTGTAGTTACAACCTTCCCCCCATGATGCCCAGACACCATCCAGGTCACTCGTTTGTAGTTCTCAGTGTTCATGAAGTCACTCACCTTTGCACACATTCTCTTCCTCTCCATCACTGCATGTTGGCCAACTCTCTTCCATAGATTTTGTCAGCACAAGCTTTGACGGATCAGACTTAAATCTATGCCATACCTTAACTACAGTACTGACTGCATTCATTCAGGTGTACAACATTTATAAGTACCACAAATTTACCATCATATATAAAAGCGTACTGTCATAAAGCTATACTGTGGTTGACAAAGACATATTCCAAGCATTCATCCCATTAAATGTGACAGATTTTCTGCTCCAAATACCTTTCATGAAGCTAGAAGCTTTCTGTCAATTCAGTGTGATAGAAAAGGGTCATGTGACATTAGCTCACAACATGATTTGCCTTAATAAATACAATAACTTTCCTAAAATGTGTCACCTATCCTCTGCCTACCTAACATCAGCTGGAAAACCTCTTGCGTTTGCCACCATGACCAGCAAACATCAGAACAATTCAGCATCATGTCTCTCAATGTCTTACAGGATGACCCCATTGAGATATTTGTGACAGAATATGACAATCTGGAAATATCTCCCTAAGCACTTAAGACATCTCTGCAAGCCTTTTGGGTACCATACAATGTTATGAGACTCCACACATGCATACAATTATTCCATAAACCTCTGTGCAGGGATAGGTCTTCAGTTTTGCATAGTTTTATGATGAGGTTCAGTTGTGGCAGAGCTGTGCATTACCTGGCATTTCTTTGAGCAGGGGGACGTGGAAGCTTAGGACATGACAGGGCAAAAACCAGTCATCACTCAGCAGAATATCTTCTGTTTTTGCAGTCAGTAAAGCCCAAGAAGACAGTGCTATGAGAAGACAAGACACAGTAGTTACAACCCAAGGAGCAAAAAAATTGATTATCCAGGGGGAAAAATAAAGAACCTACAGAAGAGATACACAATGTGGATATTAAGATCTCTAGTTGCAGATTTATAACTTGATTTTTTTCCCAGAGATGGCAATGTTATGTACAAAGAAACAGATTCAGTTTGGTCAGTTTAGTTTCCAGTCAGTTTAGGATTCCATTGTTGATAACTGATAAAGACTACATTACCTTGCACTGGAACTGCCAAATTTTGAACTTAACTATTACTAGTAAAAAGACATGAAAATGAGTCTTTGGAGAAGTATTTGAAAAATTAGGGAAAAATTAATAGCTTTCATGAAGTTTCTTCAGCTTGTGAATCTACCTGCAATTATTTTTGAGTTTCCCTTATAAAAATTAAATAATCTAGAGTTACTAGATGACTATTTTATTAAATATAATTATTAACTGAAAAAGTGATTTTTTCCCCAAAACTTCGTAGTTTAAAGGTTTAACTAGTCCATTTATATGAAAATCCTGAAAAAAGATTATACACTTTTTTCCCACACTTTCTTTACATCCTATGGAAAATGTAGCACTTTCCTTCTGGAGCAGTTAACATAAAAGATCATGCTTAAGAGAAGCTTTTCTTCTGCAAAAGATAATCTGCTTTCAAAGATATAAGTTTGACAATCAAGTGGTCTAATTGATTGAACATTTACAAATACTTCATAATTAAATTTGTGCCAAACTATGTGAAAAAGATTAATGTTCCGCTTCCCCAAACTGTTTCTCCCTCATGTTTTTTTTTTGTGTGTGTGCATGTGTGAACTGAATCTTTGGGAACTCCTTCCAGTTGATGCATCATTGAGGTGGTTGAACACATTGCATTATGGCAGTCTGTCACATCAGTGTTTCACCCTGAGATACTGGACTTGACACACTGGGAAAGAAAGTTAGACAATCCAAAATTCCGGGGAGTCATGTTTCTTTTGAAACTTGAAGACAGAATTTTGATCTACTTATCTCCGATTGTAGCAAGAAAAAAGAGGTTTAAGTAATTATAGTATTACTTTTGAAACATTAAGAGGAAGTTGATATAAATAATAAGGTCTTACTGGTCCTACATCTTGTTGGAAGTAACCAATGCTCTGTAAACAACTTTCTATTTTGGTGAACCACTCGAAGTAGTTATGGCGACACAGTACACGGATAGAGTCTGACACATGGGCAAACAAAATGTGGCACTGCAGTACTTGTATGCAATAATGCCTTGAATAGAAGTAGTTCTAATGCTTTCACTACCATATGAACTCTTACCTAATGCCTTGGTATTGATTGAAATTTTGACTCCAGACAACCTACCTTGGACAGTATTTCAGTCAACTGACACTAGACCTAGTAAATGAAAATCTGTAGTAGTTTTGGGGTTCCATCTTGTATTTCCAGAGGAAGAATTGCAAATTTATTGAAATACAAAGCTTAACTTGAGGAGTTATGCAGAATGTTCCTACCGTTAACTTTAACCAGAATGTACAGCATATTTTTGTGGCGATTTTATCACACAGACAAAAAATAGTTGTCAAGATTACAAACAACACTGTTTCAGTGTTGTAGTGCAAGTGGGTTAGGAACAGGACCTGGAAATTCTACTTTTTTAGCTTTAATCAACATACAATAATGTGGATGAGTAATTAATATGGAAACAAGGGTGAAGATGGATTGCCACAGTTTGGAGGAAAGAGTGCCATCTGGACAATATTGCCAGCTCAAGATTATATACAAGTCTGTTATTTAGTTTTTGTTTTCAACAACAGAGAATACGTGATATATTAAGTCTAACAACAAAAAGCCAATGTTCATAAACCTTAATATCAAATGATGTTTGAAAACAAGACACTAGTTTTTATGTATGCATTGCACACTGATGTTTCTATTATTTCTATTATTTAAAGTTTCTTCAAAATGAAAGTCATGACTTTAAGCATGTGGATTAATAGCAGCATTTGTTGAAAATTCTAAAATTTGCTCCACTTTGGCAAGCTTTTGTAGAGCTTTTGTGCAAGGAATGAGGAGTATTACAATAATGTTAAATCTCCAGTGGATTCCTCCATGGATTCTCTTTATTTGAATTCTCTATGGCATCCTAGATCCAAGTTTCATGTCAGAATCCTTTGTCTCCTTCTTTTTATCTCAGAATTACTGGTAAATGACCCTTACTGGCAACATTTCTCTTGTGATAAAGTACTGCTTCTTACAATATCCATTACAGATCACCTGATTCTATACTAAGTGTACAAGGTCTCAGAGTGTCCTCTCAGATTTACACAACTATAGAAAGCAACTTAAAAATTAACCACATAACCAACCCCAAACTGCTCAAAATGTACAAATTTCTCATTATAAATAAAAGAATCAAAACCATTTGAAGGCCCTAGGGCCATGACAATTTTTTAGCATAACATGCATTAAAAATTAAAAATTAAAAATAGAGAGGGCTCTATTTCAGCCATGCCTTTTTATCTGCTTTCCACCTTTCATCACATCTTCCATGTGCATGAAGAAACCATCACTACCAGAATAAATGACAAATGTTGGAAGAGGTATCACATTTATCCAGAAGTGAATGAGGTGCTAAATTAACACCAAACACACAGCTGAAAGTTCTTCCTCAGACTTTGCTATGGTCTCATCCTTACTTATTACTTACTCATCCTAATTAATACAATCTTTTATGAGCTTCCATGAAGTTAAATATACTTTTATTATCCATTTGATCTTGGTTCAATTCCCAACCCACTTCAGACTAAGGCCTAAGTCTTTGTAATAAAAGGAACTTAATTCTAGTTTGTAATTAATTATTGCAGTTTGAATGAAGTTCCAGGGGAAAAAAAGTGTGTATTTTTCCACAGCAATTTACTCTCGTGCTTGAGTACTGACCAATTTGTGTTGAACAGAACAGCAGAAATACAAATACCTTGGAGCACAGCATGGAGCAGCTCTAGGGCTGCTCAGGCTACGTACTTCTCCCTGCAAGACCAGGAGAGGCTGGCTGTTTCACAAGTCAGCAGGCACACTGCATACATCCTTGTTAATGTAGAGATGTTCCATGTAAGCTAAAATGCAGCAGTGGGGCTTCATTCCTTAATGGGGGCACAGTCCTTGTCCAAATCTCATCGTCTCAGTAAAACGGCACAAGTTTCTTTGCCAAATTGTCTCGTAAGACCACAATGGGATCTGGATTTACCCACTGCCACAGGGTTTAATGACATTAAGCACAGACTGAATTACACCTCCACTTGTAATTTCCATCTGATAAAGGACCAAGAAATACAAAAGGCTGAATACATATATACAACACCGGTAAATGGTCAAGCACAGTGAGCCATAGCATGTAGTATTTAACCCTCACACAACACAACTCATGGCATTCAGAAAGGGATATGTTACTACAAAGCTACAGAACATTACAGAACAAATAAATAAAAATTGAAGTACTATGAGATTAACTTTTACAAAATCTGTTGCTAAAGGGGTCCCATTAAGCCACTACTCCCACAACCCACAGCAAGGACTCAAAGTCATGACTGCAAATAACTACATGAGAACTAGAGGAATGGCTTCAAAGCTTTGTGTTTTGCAAAATAATTGAAAAGTTAATAGAGCTCAATTTGCAAAATGCATGTCAATTTTCCAATTGTGGCATAAAGAGCTGCAGTTCAAACAAATGATCGTCAACATGGCTAGAAGTTTATCTAAACTGAACATCACTGTCATTAAGAAAAAAATCAGTGAAAGTAGAGGTAAGGGATGGCTGCAGAACAATAGCACCATTTTCAAATTACAAAAATAGAGCCTTGACTTATAATAGAAACCAGAGCTAAAAGTTGAACGCCAGCTATTTTTTTTGTTTTGTTTTGTTTTAAGCTTTCATGTTGACCTCTGCTCTACGCAAACTTAAATCTGTTTCACATCAGAAGCTGCAGGGACATGGGAGTACATGGGAAAAGAATATGTCTGGCAGCTTAGAGAGGACCAGCTAGATTTCCTGAGCTCCAGTGGGATTGGTGACATAACTAAAAAGCAACAAACAGCAGGTGAGAGGAAGGATTTAAATATAAATAAGAACACTTTGAAGCCATAGGTTTTTATTGATCACATTCACATTTGTAAATCAAAGTCATAGTTTTTTTTAGAAAAATATGTAACTAAGTAAGAATCCAAAACCAAGATACCAAGAAAGAAAAAATATATATACTAGAGAAAAGTGAAAGTATGGAATAATGTTGATAAATACTCTCTGGCCTAAAAAAATAAAAATAAAAATAAATAAAAATCAGCTAAATGCCCTATTTTCTTTAATTAAAAATAACTGAATTATTTAAGGATTTCTGACTGAATTAAATATTGAAGACACATCAAGATCTGACGAGTGATGTGATTAGTGGTTTACACAGTCATTAAGATTTGCCTGCCCATTTGGACCCAAACTCAGCCTCTAATTAGAAAAACTATCAGAAATTCAGTCCCACAAACTCAGTATATAAATACTACATGGTTAGTTAGTAGCATGGTTAAAAATATTAATTTGCAGAATTCACCCTTTAGTAAAAGATCAGAGCTCAGTTTTTTTTTTTGTTTTGTTTGTTTGTTTTTTTTAAGTATTCAATATATACAAAGAGACTACAACCAATTAAATGGCCATGGTTTAACAGTTAGGATTTGCTGTCCTACTAAAGGTGCTGTTCACGCTCTGTCTGTAGGATCAGAGTTCAAATAGCAGTGCATTCAATCTGGAAAAAAGTGGTGGTTACAATAGCCTAGTAATAACAGCTGCAGATAACAATCTGAAAAGCTGAAACCACTGAAACATGATGGTTTGCAGTTAGAAAATATTTGTGTGTTTTACCAGAAAGTAACCCATTACCCTGCCAAAAGGGAAAAATAAAAATCCACTGGGAAGACAAAATTAGATCAGAGCTCCCTTAAACAGAAGGAAATCCAGTCTCACTGAACACAGACATGATCATTCAGATGGCATTTCTATCAGTTCATTCCTTTAAAACTCAGTTTAATGCTATGTTAGCAATTTTCCCTTACCAAACACCAGTGTGTATGTGCAAACTGGCTTGGAGGAGTAGGCCCATTAGAAGGTCCTTTATAGGGAACCCACAATCACGTGCTACAAGCAGAAGCACAGATTCACCCCCTCATCTTTAGGCAGATAGCTGCAGTTATGAAGGCTGTAAAAGAGTCTTACCAGCTCATGGAAGATGTCCAGTTTGCCACTTATAGTGCCCAATAGCGGATGCTTGGGTATCACTGCAGGAAAGAAACAAACATTTGGTGATTTTTCCCCAGAAAACTCTTCCATCCTCCAAAAGTCTGCATTGTAGAGAGTTCCAATTGGCAGTTTTTGGAAAATTTGTCTTCCATGAACTTCTCCCATGAATGGTCAGTACCACAGCATGTGAGGACAACACAGAGTAATAACCCATCAGTGGGAAATTATTAACTCTTAACAGCAAAGGCATGGTGTGGAGTTTGTGGCACCCTGTGGTCTACTCTGAGTCTGCAAATGCTGCCTTCATTAAACATATGCCTTTGGTATCAGAAAAAAACAGTAGGCACTTCTCCTTCTCCACTGTAGTCATGGTCCTTGAAATATTTCTTATGCAGCAAGGATACATCTTCCAATCCCAATTTCCCTGGCTGAAGAATTTGGCTTTTTGGCCTATGCAGCATTCCTTGTGTAAAGGATGTGAAATCAGAACTCCATGCATCCAGGGCTGCTCTTCTGCTGATCTTCCATGGAAGAGATGGGAGGAGGTTCAAACATCTTCACCTCATATTTTAGGACTCACCTGCTACAGGTTGAATTATTCTCTGAACATTTCCGGTGGCTTTCTTTCTTTCTTTTTTTTTTCTTTCTTCTAAAGAAAAGAGTGAGCCTTTGTAGCTCTTCTGCTTATTAAGACTTAATTTAGATGCCAGGTTGGTGTTTTGAAGATGGCAGAATTATATCAAATTTTACTAAATTTATCAGGTGAATGTTGGAGTGTTTTTGTTTAGCGAGAGAAAAAGTTTTGCTATTAATGGCTCTAATTTGACAGTAGTTTCTTTTCAGTACATGAAATGAGAAAAATGAGAGCCAGTTCATTACAAAAATAGTGAAAGTTATAATAAGGCCAATTTAGGCTGAATGTGTATGTGAGGAATGAAATGTATGGAAATGCAACATCAAAGAAAGATGAGCAGGGAATGGAGTGCAGAGAAACATGTGTTCTCTGTAATGAGCCTAGTCAGAGTAACGTCAAGATAATTGGTTAAGGATTACAGCACTTGGGAACTGGTACCCTGCAACAGAAGTAGAAAATAGACTGAAAAGAATGAGACCCAGTCAATCTATAATCATGTTATAAGGACCAGAATCATCTCTCCAGTAGAAGCTCAGGCTCTAACAGGTGTAGCATTGAATGTCTTACTTCCAACAGCTTGGAGATTTTAAATAGACAAATCGGACTCTGTTTTGCCCACAAAGGTTCCTTCTAAATATTTTTCATATTAACTCTGGGGCTACACAGAATCTAATAATCCATCAGTGTGAAGTTATTAACTCTTTTAATGGCAAAGGCATGGCGCGGAGTTTGTGGCCCAGTATAATTCTTGCTGTTTGTGCAGTGTTAAATACATCAGTTGATCAGTGGTGCTCTGATGATTTATTAACATCATGCTGCCAATGAGAACTCATACTGAAACTTAAGATGGATTGAATTTTACTTTAAGATATTAAGGTACCATATCTATAAAGGACTTCTAGAAACAACTGTGTATTTATCATATATGAACATAGCAAAATACATCTGAATAACAAGGAAAGGATCCCTTCCACCTGTTTAAAGCAATGCCAACAGCACTAATAGCAAATGATTGTGTTTTATAATGTTGTCATGCAATTCCATAAAAATGGCTTGATATTCCAGTGTCAGAATTGATATTTATGTTACGTATTAACTGTATTTATTTCTCAAATAGAGGGGGGAAAAAGCTCTAAATTTTATTTTACTTGGATGTGAGTACACTGCTTTCATATTTCAATGAAAAAAAAATCCACATGGCATGAATTTCTCAGTGAAAAAATTTGAGTATTATTAAAACTGATGAAACAAAACACAGCAAAAAGAATTTTTCTTCTCTCACAACAGATTCACAGTGCCACACTGCTCTGGTTGGCATCATTATTTCTAAAATTTGATTTATGATTTCTGCCTCATTGAGGGTGACACCGCTTGGTACAGATTTATTTAGCAGCTGTCTGCTAAGCACAATACTGTGGTTCTCCTTTCTTTTTATATATACATATATAGGCAGCACTGCAGGGGAAACTGGTCCATAAACAATTGCCAGGCACCAAAAGTCATATGGCATACAAAGCAGAGCATATATTATGAGGATTTAAGTATTTGCACTGCCATTAACTGTTGTTTATTTTACAGTTCAGACCCTTTAAACATCTGCATACGGTAGAGAAAATTGTATGAGGATTTCAGTGCCATATTAAGAGTTATAATATTTATTACTACACTTTGGACTTACTCAGATTTTCATCTGAGATGTGTACTGTTTGATAAAATGGTCAAATACTATCTCCCCTATTTCACTGATTAAGGATCTGAAGCACAGACTGAACACCTTCTGACACAAGCAGAAAGATCCAGTTGGCAAATAGTGCAGACCAGCAGAAGTAATTCTACAAAGCAATACAGTTGACACTGATGGTCAGAAATCTACATTATGTGCACCAGAATATATACACACACAGGGTGCTCTGAAAGTATTGCCTCCTATTTATTTCCATGAAAACGACAATAACTACAAAGAGCACAACAACGTTATTTGATAAGAGTAAATTCTCAGATACAGAACACTATTTATCAGCATAGTCATCACCTTTAGCTGTGCATTTGTGCCAGCAATTAACAAGAGCCTGAGTGGTGCACTCATAACAATATGTACTACTGAAAGTGACTCACTGTCACCACTGCTGAAAGGCATCACCCACCACCTCACCGTTTGGTCTCCATAAACATTCAGCAAACATTGATGAATGTCAGCCATTTTTTTCCACGTGGAGGAATTCAAGGACACATCTTTGCTCCATATGCACTTCCATGTCAGAGGCTATTCTGCTGCTGTCTGTCACACGGCAACAACACGTACCTGGACATTGGTGGGAAGGTTCAGCCCCTACTGCCATACCACCAATATCCACTTCTGATGTTGTGGGCCAAGCAAAAAAAAAAAAAAAAAAATAGGAGGCATTGTTTACACTATTTTGACTTGAGGGACTGTCAACAAACCATGTGAACAAAGCACACCTGAGACATTCCCCTGCTGAGGACCCAGTCAATGCCTAAGTCTAATACAGACCATGATGTCTGGCCCTAGGCACTGTCACAGTGGCTCAGAATTTCAAAGGCCTGCAGAAAAGATAATGAGTGACTTTCACAGGTTCGCATGTGCACATGGGGCTTTTTATACAGAGCTCCTTTCCAAAGCAGGTTAAGGGCCCCAATACTATGTAGACGTAGCTGTTGAGACTTTTTAAAAATCAAAGAATACTGAAGTATTGCTAAAAAGTTGAAGAGGATTTAGGGCCAATTTTTAGTCCCTTATGCAACCAATTGCTACCTTGTACCTAATAAAATATAGTAGAGAATTCAAGTTGATCTGCAGGCATTATAACTCGTCCTTCAAATCTAACTAAGTACAGAAAGTGATAAATTACAGCAAGTGATCCTTGCTTTTTAACTGGCATTCCAAGTCCATTTGCCTTTCTAATGCATTTTGAAAAAGATAAATGCTCAACACTTAAGCTGCACATAAGCTTCTTGCTCCTTTATATTCTTTCCTATAAATAAAAATATAAATGCTTTTGGTCATGCGATTTGATCTTTGAGTACATGGTACAATAAATCTAGTCACAATTCATTTCCCTTAAAAACAAATATGACCTTTTTTTAAAAAAAAATCCATCTTAACACATAACTTATCTTAACACATAAATACCTAATAATCTGAACAGCTGCTTAGCTGCAAAGTAAAAATCACATAGTAAGTAGATACGTGCTTTCCACACCAGACAGAAAAAAAAGTTTTTCGGCAGGAAAGTCTGTGAGACAGAGCCAATCTCTTGTCAGCTCACATGTCATGACAGCTTTACCTGTTACTTTGTATTGATTGCAGGCAAATTTGATGGCAATTTTCTGTCGAAAACCCCAAGGTAAATCAGACTTGCCTTAGATATGCCACAGGAAAAGTCTCTTGTCCACTGGCTTTCTTTCTTTCTTTTTTTTTTTTCTTTGCGTATGCACATGGATGCTACAGTACTAGTATATATACTATGGAGCCACCTCATCACAGGAAATTCCTTAAATTGTAACCAGCACCTACCTATTTTATCCTCCAGCTGACATAAGCACTTTGAGTTTAGCCACTGTCACCTGTCTACCGCTGCTTTGACTGTTAAATATATTGAACATATTAACACCAGCTGCAGTCTAAGCACTAAAAGCATGTAGAGAGATGTTTACTTTCCATACACAGAAGTGTTTAGGATAACAATAAGTCAAAGAAAAATACAAAATGAAAAAGAGAAGAAAGGATTTTCATGAACAGGATCAAGTAAGTAATGTATAAAGGAACGTCTGTATTCTGTTATGATTACTTACTCTATTTTGATCTCACATCCTCTGCTTCACACTGGAAACATTCTTTGGCTCTAATTGAAGTTTCCAAAATATAGTCTTCATCAACATCAATTCAACACATCATCATCTAAAACAAGGTGATAAAGTCGGTATTTATATCTATCAGGGGACTGACTACAGATGATGACAACAACCATCTCAAAAGGTATAATTCTCTGCCACAGTGTATATCAGTATTTTTCTTAATTATTTCTGACATTTTATCTATTACTCCAAGGACTTTTTCAGAGGGTGGAAATAAAAGGGAAAAATGGTTTTTGTGCCACAGATGAAGAAATATATCTTCTGTAAGTAATTCCCAGAAGAAATCTTGGAAATCTTATGGGGTCAGGAAATAGGTAAAAAAATAACATTTGTCACCCTTGCTGAATTGGGTATCTAAACTTAGAGTAGCACCAGTGACTTATCTGCCACTCCTTAGGCAAGAAGAAAAGTGAGAATACAGAAGCGTATGGGGGAAAAAGAGCCCCGTGAATGTTTCCCAGTCAACCAAAAACCTGTCTAAAGATTTTGTTCTTCCAGCTACTTATATTCTGTTTTCCCACAGGAATGTCCTTTCACTTCTATTATTATAAATCACACAGCAAAAGTGAAGAACCATACAGTTTAAGTTATAGCAAAGATACGAGTGCATCAAGTTTAGGACCAGCAAATAATGACTGAGAGTGGCCAAGAGAAAAACCTTCAAATTAATGAGCTGCATAGATGCAATAAGAGTGACCAATTATCAACATCTACAGAGAATACTAAGATAATTCACGGGTATGCAGCCCACAAAACCAAAAGATACCTTCAAGAAAGGACTTGAAAAAAGCTTGTTACTAGTCACTGCTTCTGACATGAGTCTGATGCAGAATGGACAACTGAGTTGTGAAGAACAACTTGTCGCAGAGCCCTAGAGAAATTTCAAGCACAGTTGGCTGCCCAGCTTAATGACATTGTTTTCAAACTTAATATAAATAAAATAGGCCATAGCAGACTTGATCTTAATGTTCTTATCTTAAAAATTTGAAAACACTGCAGCTGTCCCAGAGCACTATACAAAAAGCTCATCTGGTTTCCAGCCTTGGAGCTAGTTTCTGTACAAACTGTCTTCTCTCACCCTCTGAATCTTCCAGTATCCTGTGTTGATGACCGACCAGAATGAATATGATGATCAAAACATGAGTTTCACAGAGTTTTTGGGCCTATTTTATCTTGTATCACATGGACACAAATTAAGCTAATGGCACTACATGGAAGCTTCTAAGTTCAGAAAGAGGTATAACAGCATTCTAACAAGAGCTACTCAGGACATACCGGGAGCATGTCAATTATTCTGTAATTAACAGAATGAAACCTTAACTTTCAGATATGTGTTAATCAGGTGGTTTGTTCTTATTCTACACTCAGTGAGAAATGAAAAATGCCTTTTTTCCCCCTTCTTCTAGTGTTGGCTACATGGTGGCCTGCCTTTAAGAAGGCATTTATTGCCTACCTCTGAGAGATAGAAGAGGAAGGGTGAGTGATTTTCATGCTCTGGCACTCGTTGTAGACTGTTTAATTTGTCAGGACTACTAGGCCATGGTTTTGTGCTTTGACAGGTTTTTGTTATTCCTGCTAATCCCATTTCTGTTGTGTAATGTGCGTGGCAGCATCTGGTGACAACAGAATAGAACACCTAATTGTGAATGAATACAGAGCGCCCTGTTCTGCCACATTGCCTGTTGCACTATTTTTGCATTTTTATGGCTGAGGGTGGGCTTCCAGGAGCTGCAAAGCAGACAGCCCATCGTTGTAATCAAATTTGCCATTTGCATGTGTGTGTTCTCCGCAGCCTTCTTATTTCTATAGCCCCCAGGATTCCCTGAGTTTGGCTTTCTGGCTCCCTCTTCTGAGTGGTAAGGACGATCGTACGTATTTATTAAACAATTGCTCTTTACAATTAAGTCACAATGTGAAACAGATGGCTTTAATTGCATTTGAGTGTCATTAGAGTGAGCAGAAGTGAGGTGGGTCAATGCAATACCTGAATGATGGCTGCTGCCCCCACCCATAGCATGGCTTCATTCACTTGATAGACGTGAGGACTCCTCATTACCTGAACATCAATTTTTCCACTCTACCCTGTTCAAATCTTCAAGATCCTATTTCTCTTCATCACTAAATATGTACAGGGTGTAGAGAGCAAGTAAAGGAGCTATGGGCTGTGCTCAGTGTTGTTCATATAGACACACTTAGCAACCCGTAGAGTAATAGTATAATGACGATAAACGCTCCCAAAATGTTAAGACTAGGATATCTGTTTTTAAACAGTGGTCTGGCAGATTTCAGAAGAAGGGGTTCAGTTCAATACCTTTAAATCCTTCTGACAGCAGATTGCTGATTTAATCAAATTCTTAGAAAAATCCTTTCCTGGTAGAGTACTGATCAGATGCTTTCATTTCTCTAAGACCACAACTAGCTCCAGCTAATGTTGTTATTATAGCATAATGCACTCAGAATGAAAAGTGTTGAAAAACATTCTTTTGGAAGAAGATTGGATGATGGTTGACAAGTGGTGTGATACAGCTACCCAAAATACCCATAGATCAGAGCAGTATTGAATTTGACAAAATGGACCAAGGCTATTATTTTGTAGAACACAAATGTTTTGAATAGAACGATGAGCCTTCCAGTCTAGAGGTTTTCATATATTTTCAGCTTAGATTATTGTCAGTTATAAGCACAAGCATTTCATAATAACACCAATAAAATTCACTGCCAATATCAATCTTCCAGAAACTGTCAAAAGATTAATTAAGACAGAGCTATAAAAACTCAGAGATACAAAGTATATAAATGACAACATCAAAGACAAAAACTTTAAGAAGCCTGCCCAGAATTACCAATTAAAATGCAGGATTGAATTTTCTTCTGTAACACTTAGCACAGTTTTTCTCCCAGTAAACTACACAGCTCTTCTGTGTTTACCACAATAACACAGAATCAAAACACGAAGCCTGTTAGATGTGGAAACCAAAAAAGATCTAAAGCTGGTACAAAATTTAACACATCACTCACATATTTCTCTAACTCCTCTGTATTATAGGATGTCAAATTTACTAAGTTTAAAAGAGGTGGTCAAACAGTAACAGTGAATATGAAAGCAGTTTCAGGACTGAAGCATGAAGCAGCATACAACCCACAAATGAAACTAAGATTGTCTTATGCTTTCTCATATCCGCTTCAGTTCAATTCTGAAATGAGTTCTAAGAAAAAATAAGATAGTGTGAAAGCAAAAATATTTATGTACGCTATGCATACAAAATAGACAACCAAGGGAGAAATGTTCCTCCTTATCAAAGACTTGTATTAGATGTATCCTTCTTCTAAGCATCTATGGACAAGTTCTCCAGAAAAAAAACGCCTTTCATCAACTATGGAAGCTGTTACTCGTTATCATCATCTGTTTATAATCAACGAGAACAGTTGGGTGCTCAGCACTCTTGAAAACTGAACCAATTATTTAGGTCACTAGTTCTTAACCTTTTTTCTATCTGTGGGCTCTTAAGCATTTTCCAGTGGACACGAGGCACTGTTAGAAATTTTGCTCGCATAGATAGATGTCACTTTATTTGGCACTTACAACAAACTGTCTAGAATGTATCCCTTCCCCTTTCATCCTCTTATGAAAATACTCTCAGTCTCCAAGTAGGAGAAAAATGCAACATTAATCAAATAAAGACATTTTCAGCTGAATTAAAAAAAAGAATACCTGAATTCAACTGTTTTCAAGAGTCTTGATACGATATGCAAGTAAGATCTCTTCAGTTTGTGTCTAAAAGTCTATGTTACGGTGATTACAAGACAGGAACGACACAGTTCTGCAGACACTGTCCTTGCTGGCACAAGCAGCTGCTGCTGTGTCCTCCTGATCATTCTCATTACAATCAATGAACTGTTCTGTAGGATCACTGCTATAAAAAAACTACTTTTGTGACTCGAATAGCATTATTCATGCTATAACACTCCTGATAATTTTGAACATGCTTTTAAACAGAGAAAGAAAGGGAAGAGTGCAGGAAAGCAAGGGACTGCACAAATACCCTATGGTGTTGGTCCTGAGAGTACAAAATAAAAGGTCCCAACTGCATCTAATGTGTGAATTCACATTTCTAATTGTGCATTAGAACAAATGAGAGACAGATTGGGTCTGCCACAAGAAGGAGCACTGGCTGAGACCTGGCCACAGCAAATTTTTGGTGTCCCACCTCAAGGTACCTTCCACCATCACTGGTGAGCAGTAGCTGCAGAAACTGCTCCTGACACATGTCATGGGCAAGGGTCATTGTGCTCACAAACAGCCCTGTGTCAAATGAGGATTGCTACAGCGATCACTAACAATCACAGACTGAACAGAAACCTGTTTGCAAGACTTCAGAATATTTCTAATGACATTTTACTGCTTGTTATAATAATTATTATTACTGGAATATATTTTACTGTCTCTCCACTAAACTACTGTACTGCAGCCATTGTTCCTAACACAGACCAAGTCACATTTAACAGAGCAGACTCTTAACTTTCCCAGTTTGTTCACCTTTGGCCTCAGCTCCAGCAACCAAGAAGTGTATCTGCATCAGCTCTGTGGAGGTTCTGGTAATCTCTGGCACAAACCCCCTGGGAAATGCTTTGCACCAACAAACTCATCTCACATGTTGGAAGCTGCCAAACTACAGATGGAATACTTCAGCAAAATAGTGGCTGAAAAGTTCCTATCCTAAAATAAAAGCAGCAGGGGAAGAGGGGAAGACCTCTTCTGGTTTTGATGAAAAAAATCTTTAGTTCTGACTACTGTATTTAAATTAAATCTATTTGCTTTTCACACAGTTCGAATGGATGCTTTTTAATTATTGCTAATTGTTTAAGATATTGTTGTATGCCCCTGAAGATTTAAACAGAATAAATTTCATTCCTTTAAAATCTCTTTCAGCTACAGGCAATATAGTAAGAAGCCCCATAGGTATGGCAGTAAAAATAACCATAAAGACATAAGCATTTAAATGAGGAAAGCATGGAATACTTCCCACTAGACCAAAAAAAAAAAAAAAAAAAAAAAAAAGGAAAGAAAAGAAAGAAAGAAAAGAAAGAAAGAAAAAAAAAAAGCTATGTGTTTTGGAGACACAAGAACCAAACCATGAAACACACAGTTGAAACATTTAGGATGACTATGAAAAAGGTCTATGTTCACTTGTTAAGGAATGCGCTAAGGCAGACTAAAGCATGTGAATGGCCCTTTCACAGGTCACAGATTCTATTCAGTTCTTGGACATTGTTATTATCCTACAGAAATAGATGGGCCTCATTAATATTCTGAACATACCTGAGAGAACATTCTTAAGGAAATCATCCTCTGGTGGTTTTGGGTTTGTTGTGTTTTGGGGTTTTGTTTTTTGTTGGGGTTTCTTGGGTGTTACGTGCTTTTTGCTTTTGCTTTTAACCAGCAGTAGGTGGTTACAAATAGTGTCTGGTTAATAAAGTATAAGCATAATTTTGGTGTTAAAAGTTTAATAAAGAGTCTACTTCTGGATATATTTGTTTATGCAAAAATTCAGATTATTATTTTTAGTTTTTTATTTTAGTAAACAATTTTGCCATGTAGATTAAAGCTGAACTGCAGTCATGTTGCAAGCAATTATATTCTTGGCACTTTTCTGAACATAATATAACAATTACCACAGCAACTGAATTTTTATCATAGCACTCCAAGCATGCAGCAGGTTAATATCAGTGTTCAGCAACTTCAGATAATATTTCTAAGATGCTAATGTTTAGCCAATTTCAAATGTAGCAAACAGCTTCTGATATGAACTGAGTTCTGCGCTTTTAAGATAATGTGGTTACACAGGCCCTGATCTTATACAGAGTTGGACTGATGTCCCCCTTACAAAATGCTGGTAACGCTTGATGGGAGTCGAGCAAATCAGTATGCAGCACCAGCTCCAGGGCAAGATGAGCTGTGATGGCAAAGTTAAATTCTTAAGGAACATAACACGCTACAGGATGGGGTTAGGATCCCATCTCTGCTATGGTATCTCATACAGCTTGTCTGTTTACATCATCAGCTTTGGAATGCACGAACTGAGTGTATGCTCGGAACCCACCGCTGCCCTGAAATGATGTTGTTACTAACCTGATCTACACTGGATTTTAAAGATATGCAGTTTGGTTTCAATTGTGTGACTCCTGCTGAGCGAACTCAAAAAGAAATAACCTCATTTTTTGAAGCTTGGTTCTTCTCCCTGCTGACCCTCATGGGAGTTTTGCTGTTGCCTTCACAGAGAGTAGAAGCAGGCCCAGAAAATGGGTAATCACCCTTAGTCATCTAAGCTGTGCCACCATGCTTTGGATGCAGAACACTGCTTTGATACAGCTACTTGATGTTCTCCTCTTAAATGCCTGGATGGCATACAAACATAGATAAAAGTAGATGACTAATTATCACATCTATTCTTAAGGCATGCATGGAGGAAGGCAGTAAAGAGAAGGGGAAGTTTGTGGGTTACTCCCACACATAAATCCTCTATGTGTCAGTGGGTGAATAGACACTAGTTAAATCTATTGTGCAAAACTGATGTAGAACAACAATTAGCTGAAGCAGAGAAGAAACTATACTAGAAAGGCAAACATCAAAATACCTCTCTACTAAAATATTTGCAGGTAGTCATGTAATTCAGACACACAGCACACCCAGAAACAGTGTCAAGTGTTTTGTACTCAAACCTTAATATGGCATATGTGGAAAAAAAATCCCATTGAAATAAATAGACCTATTCATTTCAGAGACAGCGAAAAAGAGACGAACTTTCTTTGTCTTGCCACTTTAAAGCCCCTTGATAGCATTTTCCTTTTTTATTGTCTTTTAGATATAGATGCCCCTCTGCTTAAGTATCGCCAAAGCTACTAGTAACAAATACCTAAATATATAACAGATGCATAAGTGCATCTTGGGATAAATACATTATGGACAATTAACTGTCATCATACCCCTCAATTACATTTTCACCCGCTCCTGTAGTGTACACCTGTGGCTTGTTAGTAATGCAATAAGTGTTGTAAAGCAACTCTAAGGTTCAAAGGTAGCTCTGCAAAAATCTGTTTTCCTCTTTTCTTAAATGTGCATTACATAAATGCAGAAACAGAGAAACAAACAAGAGAAAAAGAATACCATCTCTTCTTTTACCAGCTGACACTGCTGATCAAGTGGAAATTTAGAATTTTCCTGCTATGTCACATAGGAAAGAAACTTTGTGTGAAGTATTGAGCCTGATTCTAATTTCACTAAGGTAGAAATTAACCCAGAGAAGCAGCAAGTGAAAATCACTTTGGTACCCTCCTAACATTATTTCCTTTCTCAGTTGGGCAGGGGTAATGTAATAACCATACACAGCATTTGAGAAAATTTTGTAATGCACATCACTTCTGGTTGAAAGTAAAAGAAGTTGTTAGAAGCACAACTAAAACTGATACATATCTAGGCTACAGTATAATTAAGTCTACAGCTCTGCAAAATTGGTATTCGTATAAGTTAAAGTAGCTATTGGATATTCTTACTATAATCACACTTAAATCCATAATAGTTCCTGGAAGGATTATTTGTTATTAAATATGTGAGTGGTGTAATTCAGTAAGCTCTGTATATGACATTGATGGAGTTCCTGTAAAGAAAAATATTAAACAAAAATATACTATACAAATGGTCTTACAATTATAGCTAGAGGCAAATCCAGCACAGAAATACCCCTCTTAGTTGACATCCCAGTGGTATTAAGCCATTTATGTTCCTGATATATTTCTTTATGTTTTGTATAACATATATATATTTTTTTTAGTCCTATCCACCCTGACTTACTACCTCCTTTAGCGCCTCTGGGTTTCTGCATTACTTATTTGGGAAAGGAAACAAAGTAAATGAGAGGCTTTTCTGAGCTTCAGCATGCGAAATGGAGTGATCTTTGTAAAAATCCACAGATTCTGGCATTCCCATCACTTTCCCAGTATACAAGGAATCCCACCCAAAGCCTCACATGCCAGAGTCCAGATGACCCATTCCACCAGGAGGCTGGCTGAAGCACCCAGACTGCATCAGGCTGGGAGGCTGGGATATCCATCCCATCCTCTCTCCCCTCTGCAGACATCCCCCACCTCCCGCTTCCAGCCACAGCCATATCTCTGAGTGCTGCACCCATACCTGTGTTCCACCAAGCAAAGCTGTTCTCACAGAATTACCTCATCAGACAGAAGAAGGAAATATCATAAGTCCTTCTCATTCAAGACTTTCTCCGAAAACAGGACATAACTTGTCACATCCCTGGTACTGATCCAGAACAAACCAGGCTATTGGGAATTGCCAGCTACATCCTTTCCATGTGACCTCAGTGCTGATGGGTTGAATCATCTGAATAAAACAAATCTCACTCCTAGAGTGGGATTTCCTGTTGGGACAGTGACAGTGAGATATTTACCTTCTTACCAGTGCATTTCAGCAGAGGTTCTTAATAACAGTTCTCTTTTTCCTTTTAGCAAAAGAAAGCCTTCTTTTCAAGTCTTCATGTACCGCTTCTCAAATTGTCTATAAATTAAAAGTTGACAGCTTCATCCGTGTAATGAGCAGTGGTGGCAGCTGACACTTGTACAGCTTCTGGCAGCTCCCTTTAATCACACTGTTTGTTCTTCTAGTCCTTTAAATGGCTTGCAAAGCAAAGGTGGAGGGCAGGACAGTGAAACACTCACAGATACCATTCAAGAGCATCATTTCATTCTGTCATTAGCGACATACTTGAGAGACACTATATTTATTTATAGGCAAGAATCAAGTATGCACAGTTTGACCAAGAATGACTCATGGGCTGTCAAATGGCAATATGCTCAAACAGGCCGGAAAAGAACTGGGTTGGCTGACTGCACACTAACAGCCACTGGTCAGTCAGCATAAGCTGAAGTGAAGAGCTGTATCATCTTACTTTACTAAATCCATGGTCTCCACAGAGTTTAATTGTGGTTGGATGGCAGAAAACCAAATACAATCTAATCTGTCTTGCTGAGCAATGACTGTCAGCTTACTTAACTTTTTGCAACCATATACAAACAAAATCTCTAAATGAGTACGAGAAAGAGCAAAAGAAAAGATAAATGCGAATATTTTAAAAGTGTTAGCATTAATCATATGGGGACAATATTTAGCAGAAAAGAAAAGTACAGTTAAATTGAGAAAAAACATCTGAAACGTGCTGTATGCAAATCCCTTGATGTCTGGACGCCTCATTGCTTGGAACAGTTTAAAAGATCTGAAAGAGCAGACTGAAGACCAGAAAAACATCTCACAAGTTAAAGTTCTGTATGATCCAAAAACTGTAGTGGATGATTTAATAGGAAAATGTCATTTCTAGTAATTTTTTCTTGGAAATGATTCGTTGCTTTTGGTAAAAAGCTGACTCCATACAAGAATTACCTGTCTTTCCTGCCTCAGATACTTTTTTCCATATGATTAGAAAATGTATCAAAAAAAAATCTTAAAAAATATATCCTTCCCTTAAGATGCTGAGCACCAGTATATGAACTGCAATACTTGGGGATTGTAACTTCCGCAGTAATGACAGGAAATACCCTAGCACCTATTGTCTAAGCACTTCTACTGACTAGTCAGGGCAAAATTAGAATCAGGAGCTTTTGCATTGTTCTATAATTGGCCTGAGTAAAATCTAATAACAAATCCACAGTGTAGTCGGAACTCATCTGTTGTTTGCACTTCCTACTTCACAGATGAGACAGTCTCAAAAGACAGAGTAGGCTGAAGACTGGTTGGACAACTCTATAAGTGAAGTCTCAAGACTCTTGTCATTCTAGCTGTCTAAATTACTTAAACAGGACTCAGAGGGATTTAAAGGGGAGAAACGACATGACAAACAATTATATTCTAACACACTATTTATAACAATGCCCTTTCAGATTATTGTTCCACTCAGACTGACACATTACTGTAATCCCAGGGATGAATCAAGGGACTTAGAGTTAGATCATGCACAGCTTGTAGGCATAAAAAAATACGAATAAAGAACTGACATTCAGGAAATATAGAGCGACTCAAGGATAAATTCTGCTGGGATGAGCTTAATTTATCAATGTCAATAACAACGGTGAACACATCGCAAGAATACATGCATATTAATTGAAAATAACTCAGATTAAATCACTGCAGTTTGACATTTTGAGATAGGCACTTTATCTTTTCAAGAAAGAGAGCACTATAAAATCTTTAATCTGAAAACACATCTTAATTGCATGTTATCACCTCCTAATTGCTTCTATATTATATTAAACATTTTGCTAATTACTAGCCTGATCATGGTGTAAATAGCTTGAGGCTAGAGCTCATAACCAGCTGAAGACAACTGGGCACAATGAGGGCCACAAAGAAGTTTATCACTTCGGTGTATTATCATGGACTTCCATCATTATCAGTGTCTATCACTCTTTATCTCTGCTTCCCTTGTGAGATAAAGCAGAGAGGCAATAATGTAGATCAGAGGTTGGGCTGCATTTCAGTTAATCCATCTATTTCTAGCTCTAGATTTCTAGTATTCCCTGGAGACAAAAGTTGTCTGCCTACTGCTGTCACTAATCTACTGCTTGAACACTGAGGCCAGAATGCTATTTGCTGTACCACAACACTGGGTAATGGAGGTGCTCCTGGACAGCTGGAGGTGCACACTGCATCAGAAACCAAAGGACATGGATGAAATGTGTTGCTGTGAGCATTCTACCTGTTTAGCTTCAGAGCCTGAGTAATACGCAGATGATGCACAGGGAGCATCTGAGGCAGCAGTTTGAGAATTCATCAGGAATGACAATTATTTATGTTTAGGCAATAAAAATACTCATACAGAAGTGCCAGGTGACCTAACAGTGCAGGCAGCCATTTGGGCAGCAACTAATAATTTGAGCACAGTAATCATTTAGATAATTACTGTTACCTGAAATGAGCAGACCAAAACATCATTTTTAGGTTTTGTTTTTCTTTTCCTTTGAAAAGAAAACAATTTTATCCAACATCATATTCAGGAGTGAAGTAACTTTGTGGGTTACAAACTGCATGGTAAAATAGAGCCTTGGAAAATATGATTTGCCAGAGAGAAAACAAAAAACAAAACAAAAAAAAACAACATTAAGAGGAAATTATTTGGCCAGCACACAAGTAAAATAGCTTTTCTTCCTTTAGCAGAACATAAGTTTAGTGAACGCAAAGAGGAGGTGGCAATATGTGGCCCATGAATTCTGCTCTATTTAAAATTGGGCTTTCACCACAGTTACTTTGTCAGGGCTTGCTGTAAGATGCCAGAGGCCCAAGTTTGTCTCTGCTAATAACGACTTACTTTTTTATCCTTTGCACTGTGGCAGCAGCAAGGGATCCATGCCTGGAGCTTCATTTGCCGGAGGAAAATAACTCTCAACTTCTTTCACTGAGCAGAAAGTTTACAAGCCAGGCAGAAAGAAAACAGACTGCAAATGAGGGAATATGAAAGACAGATGAGTTTAGGTCTGAGTTACCAGATGCCAAAACAAAGAGTTCTCAGCTCCAAACTGTTTTTCTCACTCAAGACCACACTTTATGGAATGGCATGCAGTTAACTGATCAGAAAGTAACACACAAATCTGAAGAAACCTTCCCACCTTCTCTCCACAAGGCTGACTGCTCAGCCTTGGGATCCATGATCAGTGAGATTGAGGGCACAGACCCCACCACAGCCCTCCCCTCCCACGATCCCCTCACACCTCCCAAAGTCTACTCTTGGTCTTTTGTTCCATAACGTACTACTCCATGGGCTACACTGCATTCTCTCTGCCTAGATTCCTGAGATTTGAACGCATGCTCTATCAAAGCAGTCATAAAATAAGTTAGACAAGTATAGTTAATAAATTATAACTGAGTGCTAACCCTGGTCCTGCATGCTGCCCACTCGATGCTCATCTCCCCTGAGGCTGCAGTGGCACTGTGCTGTGACATCGTGCTGTCCCGTCTGTACTGTGCTCCCGCCGGTGACACAAGCTGCAGTGTGACACTGACAGGAACTGGGGGCTGTGAAAGACTGTGTGTCAAAGCTTCACAAACTGGGCTTCCTGTCAACATTTCTCGGCTGCGAGCGCGCAGAGGAATGAAATACAGCACAGCTAACCTGAAGGAAGCAATGATGCACAGCTGTTTTATTGCCTGCTACAGGTAAGACATTTTTAGGGAATATTTTCTGCCTTTTAATGAGCCCACAGCAGAAGGCCCTGAATTTATTTCAGCTGCCAGAATCCTTTCACTCTTTCAGGTTCTTATTATCTTTCTCTATTTCTTTCTCTCTTTCTTTCTAGTTTGTGCCTGCTTAAAGCACCCCAAGCTCCTTTCTTCAGATCCTAAGCAGTCCTTACAGATGTCTATGCTCTCCCCAAGAACTCCCTAATTTGCCTTCTTTTACTTTCACTTAAGGCTATGAGAAGGCTACACTGTCTTTGTATCCAAAGCAAGGAAAGGGAGACACTTCCCAGTGGAAGAAATGCTCTGCCCCGGAAGGTTGGTGCCCCTGTCCTTAAAAGCCATTTTAAGAACACCTTATATTGAAACACAGTGTGCACACTGCTTAAAGTCTGTACCACACAACACTGAACTTTCCCAAGGGCTCCTTTCTGTGGTTGTTTTTCATACCCATGCTACACGTGAGTTTTATGATATTTGCTTGTTTGCATTTTCTCCATTGTCTTCACATATTTTATCTCCACAGCCACTAATTCTTGATATAAATGATGCTAAGCAGTAAAGTATGGTCCATTAACTTGATTTTTAAAAGTATCTAAAATTTACGCAGTGATTTAAATAATAATATAAATTATATTAAGTATGTGCAGCAGCAGAGGGTACGGCCTCCTAAACAGAATGAATTTCTCCTTGGAGAGCACTGATTAGTTCATTTTTCCTAATGAATCTTTTGTTATAGTCAGAAGTTCCTTTTTTCCCCCTCACTGTCTCACTTATGAAGCATGCATATGTATATATGTATGTTCCATTTATATATTTGATAGCTAGATTAAGTGATAACCTATTTCACCTCCAGAAAGGGCACAGCACTTCTTAAGGAGGAAGCTGCATTTCTTAGGTCAGAGAAACTGAGGCCAAGTCATCCCATCCACAGGTTCTCCACCTGCTCAATCTTTGGGTCAACTATCTCCAAACATGTAATCCATTGCTAAAATACTGCCTAGACAAAAGCAGATGGATAGTGCTGCTTCTCTCAGTGAAATTTACTGCTGAGGCCATTGGAAGGCGTCCATTCAGACACTCCATCAAAAAGCAGCAGCAGTTGGCTTTGCACTGCTTTCTTGAGCATCTAGGAACGCACCTCTGCTTCTGTTCTCCCCTCACTGCATATTCTCACCATTCTTCCCTAGGGCAGGGAAGAGAAGTCCCCTCATTCACTCAATGTGCTTTCCATGCTCATAGAAGCCAGGCTGCCATCTGGTCTAATGAACTTTGAAACAAACTGCTTTTAAGATAACTTTCTTTTACCTGCAGTGATGTTCCTTTGGTGGTTGTTTACCATCATCCAGGTCATTAAGGCTGTAGTTTAAAATGCATCATGACTGTTGTTTTTTTTCCTCTAGAAATATCAATGTAGGTAGTGCTTTTCAATAAGTGGACATTAATTCACACTAAATTACAGTGGGATTCCCATGAAATTACATATTTCATCCACATGAATACTGAAAGAAATCATTATGATTAATGGTATAATTTATATGTGCATGTTGATGAAAGAATCTTAATCTAGAGTAAATTAGTAGAGATTTATGTACTAATAATTTTGTTGTGCTCTAAGGTCCAGATGAAAACCAACTAAGTGATGTTGTATTGACAGCTAGTTCATATTAACATATCTTAAAGGGACAGTGTAACTGTATCAAATAAACAATTTCTAATCCATATTAACTTCATTTTAGCCTTTTTTTCCCCCCTTCAGAATCCATAATTAATATACTGCTAGGAATAAAGTTTCATCCTTTTCATCTTCACATATATGCCAAGGAATCAAGGTAGATAAGATGAATGGAAATATTTCATCATAAAATAACTGACTTTTAATAGAGGAAAGTAAAGTAAAGGACCTGCTCCATCCGTGTGTTTCTCTGAGCATGAAGACCGTGTGGCTTCATGCAGGGATGAGGAATCTGATGCCTCACTCCCCAGCTTACCAGGACAGCTGTGGCAGCCCACTATCTTGTCTGGGCTACCCATCATGTTGTTGACAGCTGTGCCACACCCAAGCCCCTTATCAGCTATACCCCATGTATATAGTGTGCTCCTGACTCAAATGAGGAACATGGTTTAGTGGGCATGATAAGGAAGGGTTGATGGTTGGACCAGATGATGGTCCTAATGGTCTTTTCCAACCTCAACGATTCTACAATTCTATGATTAAGCAAACTTTATTGCTTAATGCAGCTAAAAGAGCTGTAGCATCTGGGGAACTCAGAGCTCATGAACTGAATTTCTATGCAGGAAAATACTAGCAGAAGCAACTTTCTCATTGCCAATATCGTTAAGTGCTTATTTCTAACACTGAAGCACAATTAAGGCTAAGGGTAGTGTGGCTGAAGAGGCCATGTACCAGTGCAGTCACCTTGTGCAGTTCGAAGTGCTGGCTGGTGGTAAACATGTGAGGTACAGTGCATTACTTAATATTCTGAAGAGAGGACTGTGAATCATTTTACATTAATTACTAAAGCGAATGTTTATAAAATGCATCTCAGTGTATAATCACCAGCTGATCTTACCTCTGCAATTCTTACAGGAAATAGAAAGTGCAACATAGGTTAAATTCTGTGCCAATTTCTTCTTAAAAACAAGGATAAATTGCTGACCTGGTAAAATTTGCAATAATCTTTTCCCACAGTGCTCTTGGTATGTTATTTTTCTCAAATATTTTTAAAAGAAATAGTCTAATGTAGTCAAAACAGTCTTAGGATTTTGCAGTAAGTTACTTTATCAATCTATAAAAACTCAGATAGGACTCCTCCCCATAATGTTAGCAGCCCCCCAAAATTGCAATTTCCTCGAAGCAAACATTCCCTGAGCTCTCTGACCGAGTCTGTGGTGATGTAAGACAACAGCAGCACTACTACTGTACTTCAGTAATTTAATTAAGAATATCTTCCCCTTCATCTTCCTTTCAGATTAGGTATTTTAACATTTTGCTGCTGGGACATATTTTTTCTGTAGCACAGAGCTGAATATAAGAGGCAGTGTTTTAAATTTCATACAATCTGAGATACATTATCTAGTAACAAATCCTGTTGGAGGATTAACTCTCTTCTAAAGGGAACCCGATGTCAGTTTGCAAAAGGAGAAATGACTGATGGCAACATTATTAATGACAAGCAGCTAATTTCTATGCAATTTTACCTAGTTACTACTTATGGAACCTGCAGCCACCACTATACATTATGCAGAATACCTAACTAATTTTCAAAATCCTTGCTTAAAACTTAATTCAAGGGAAAGACCTCTTGATCTTACAAAAGGCATTATTGCCGGAGATTAAACTGCTTGATGCAATGTATTGTTCTAGCTGTAGTCAAGAGGGAATATTAATTGAGATGTTCCATGGATTACAGTGTGTATTCCACAGTGGTTCACATGTTTCCTGGTGGTCTTTCCAACAGGAATAGCACAAATGAGGGGAATAAGACGGATCATTTTGAACCTTAGTTGTTAAGCCATTGTTCTGTTGTGCACAAAAGGTAATGCTTGGTTGATTTGCTTTATTTCTGAACTGTTCTGATTTTTTCCCTGTGCACCTAATCTCTACCACTTCCTCTGTGAGTCATCAGCAGCTGGACCCAGTGAAACCGCAGGAATTGGCTCCTGGTAAAGAGCTCTAATGGTGCTATTACTCAAGTTCAATTCTCTTTAAGCCTGGTAAAGAAGCATCATGAGTCATATGGTACAGACAAGAGTTCTTTTGCATTTGCTTCTTTAGGAAAATCAAAACCTATGCTTTGCTTTTTTGAAATGATTAAAATCAGTCTCTCCTGTACCTGTCTCTCTCTGCACAGCCTTTGCAACCAAGATGAAATGTCATTTTCCTTGAATTCCTCATTACTTTTTCCTTGCACTTACCTACTGCACAGCCTTTTTTAAAAACAAGTTCTTAAAAATAAAACAAAACAAAAAATCACAGCCATTTAGCTCTTCTCCTTCTGCTCATTTTCATTGCGCAGAAGCGCAATGTGATCCACACCTCTGATTCAGCTGATTTGATTAGTTGTTGCTGCCATACACCTGCTGCTGTCACGGTAGTAGCCTGTATTTGTGGCATAAGTTCCTGCTGTCTGTCAGAACAGGTGGATATTGTATAGTAGATTGAAAAGAATGGTTTGAATGGCAATTGTTCTCCACCCCTACTTACACAAATCCAGGACAAGTTGGGTCCATCAAATTAGTCTCTCCCGATCTGCCTGCAGTTACTAGGATGGTCACGTATCTTATTTAAGCTAAGGCCAGATTTTCAACTGCAGATGAGAATAACCTTACCAGATGAAATTTATAGTAAGATGGCTGGATGCTGTTCACAACCTCTGTTCGTGGCTTATTCTCGGGCTTTTCTATACTAGACAATTTGAAGACTTCAGGGAGCTCTAGGGGATCTCTTTGACTCTTGGTAGGAGTTCCTTTCCTCTCCTTCAATTAAAACAAGTCATCCTTAACATTTAAAAATGGTCCTTATTAAAAGAAGTTCTTATCGTTATTATCCCCTCAGAATAGCATTTTGCCTTCTGATGAAGTCCTGTATGCTGGTTGTAGGAGCCTCACTGAATTGTAATGCAGTGCTGTGCAGGGACTGATACTCTGTGACAGCGTATAATGCTGGACAGCAGAAAAAGAAAAGGAGTAAAGGAAAAAGAAAAGAAAGCAAGCACGGGAAGAAGGAAAAAATGAAAAAAATAAAAAGAAAAAAGAAAAAAGGATGAATGAGAACAAAGGGAGTTTATTGTTCAGCTTATTGAGCAGAGTAAACTATATGGCAGTTGAGAAAGATACTCCTGCAAAGCATTGGGAGCCTTCTTTCCATATCGATCTTTGAATCATATTTAAAACACAACTCAGGAATACCCTGAAATCCTAAACTTCCTGAGCTGAACGTATTTCAGTGAAATACTGAATGACACTGCAAGTAACATTCAACTGGTAGGAAGAACTGGAGAAACCTAATACAGAAAACATGGAGCCTCCTAAAGAGAGGTAAAATGAAACTGTAGTCTCTAAATTGGATCCTTTATTTATTAGCAGAGTCGTATTTAAATGGATTAAGAGCTCCAACACAGGCATTCCCAAGTTGCAGCCCACATACCACAAGTGGTACGCAAGTGTCTGCAATGTGACTTGTGACCCCTCGTAGAGCTGCGGGCTGAGGCTGCTGTCACCACTGTTGCTGATGGCATTGCTTGGCAAGGGAAAGTTTGAAAATCATCATAGTCTTAACAGATGCACAGCTTTCCCTTTCATGCAAGATATTTATTTCAGGAAACAGAATGTCTCATCTAAAGCACACACAGTATTCCTCCAGTTTGAACAGACCCAAATGTTTTGGGGTCTTTACGATAAAAATGCAACCTAAATACCATCTTACCACCAGTGCCAAAATTCAGAATTGATTACTGCTGCCTAAATAAAGATACTGCTATTTCTCTTGATGTACTTTTCCAGCTATTAAATCAGTGGCAGACTGTAAATCATGATTGTGCAGTAGAGTTCTAATGTACGCTTTTTCAAATATGCACAACTGAGCAGTTGTGCTACAGAAGTATTTGTTTTTCCAAAGGCAAGGAAAAACAGAAATTGATAACATTTTAGATGGACTATAATTCTGTAATTTGGAATTATCCACAAAATTTTGTGGATTTTGTGTCTATTTCAAATTAATATTTGATTAAAGTATCTTTCTGTGCAATCCTTAGAATGATTAATTTGGTACTTTTATCCAGCTTTTACCTTTCATCTTGATGGCACACATAAGTGATTTAAAAATTTTCCAACTTTCAGGTATAGAAGAAAAGGCAGAACTAGAGCTGTCAGTTTTAGTCCAATTCTAACAGATGTATGTTTTACAGTAGAAGCTGGTTTCATAACCTTAAAAACGCTGTAAACAATTTGCAGCTGCTTGATTTTTTTTATGCCATCATAAATATTCATGACAATTCTTCAAGATCTACAAATATAAGGTGACCTTAGACAAAAAAAAAAAAAAAAAAAATCAGACTCGGGTAGTATAGAGCACAAGTCATCACTTTTTCACCTTTCTCAGAATTACACAGACAGCTGCAAAACCTGTCCTCAACATCACATGCAGGGCTTCTGGCAAATGGTTTTCCACGTACTTTAAACAAAACCAATAAAAAGCCACTGCACTAAGGCTGCTCTAGTGGAGAGTCTGGAAATGTGGTTTTGGCATGTAACGCAATGGCCCTGAAGACCTTGTTGGGGGTGTGATCAATAGCTCCGAATACGACTTTTAATCACTTTAGTACATATTTGTTGGTTTCTACCAGCGCAGCTTTCTGGCATTAAGAGCAGAAAGGAAAATGAGTGCCTGCTAGAAAGTGGATAGAAAAGTAAAAAGGAAAAGTGGAAAACACAGCTGTCAAAGCTAGCTGCTCTGTTTGCATGCATATTAATTGTTCAGCAAATAACACTAAATTGTGCAAAAATATATTATGTTGTGTGGTATTTTGTTACATGACATTACTGTATTATCCCAAATGTATGCAACAAACAGGTACCTTTTGCTCGCCCTTCAGCAAAGTTTTCTCTGCTTATTTTTTTCCCTGCAATTTTCTCCTTCAGTATTTCCACACACCATCTATAACAGGTATGTTTGTGTTTCAGGTTTTAAAACTAATAAAAGACTGTATGTGGAGACAGTAATTGCATCAGTAGCACCAGCCAGTCAGATAAGCCAGGGACGAGAAGGCAGGGGGTCCTGACTAATATGAGAAGATGTAAGAAAAGACTTGAGAAGGTGAAGTAATTCCACTCAGGAAGATGCAGGACTTTGAGGGAGTTGATCTTCAGTGGCATAAATTGCTTAAAATGATGCTGAATTACACCAGCTTGCCTTAAACATTTGGGTCATCTGATATGTAATTCAAGCACGGCCTACGTGACCTAGATTTCTAATGATACAGCTCAGCAAATAACGACTAAAATGACACATTAGTGACAAAAAATAAGATTTGTCCCCAAACTCATAGAACACACTTTCTACTAAAGCACTCCATCCACAACACACATTTTTCCTGGGGTAGTTACAAGGTATAAATAAATTACAGGTAATATTTTCATAAGTACACATATGATTTAGAACTCCATGCCCCATTTTTTAAATTGAAGGAAAATGTTTAAAGTGATTTCAAAGAGACTGAGGCGATGAAGCACTATGAAAAAAAAAATCCTACTGGGCTCCCTCTTACATTCAGTGTCTGACCATAAATACTTAGATGTCCCTTTGAAGGTCAGGGAGATCTAATATACTGAGCATCCAAGCTTCTTTCAGAACTGTGAATTAGACTCTGAAATGACATGAGTATTTTGAAAATGAAATCTAGCAAAATCTTGTAGATAGGTTGGTTTTAGTAAGGGTATCTGAAAGACTTACCTCTAAGGTTTAACAGCTTTAGGATGCCTTGTAAAAAAACACGTATTCATCCATCAACCCCAGAATGTAAAGTGAGTGCACTCCTGTAAACAGGAAAAAAAAAAAAAAAAAAAAGTAAATTGATCATTTTTAGCATTTATTACCAAATTACCAAGAAATTTGAAAGGAAATGCGAGAGAAATTGAAATACTTCCAAAATAACCCCCCAGTACTTAGCAGCATCAATGCCATCTAACTGCAGCTTCACATTTACAGCCCTAGGAACTTTCACATACGTAACTGTAGTTTAACGTGTTTCCCCTTGATTTCTTTTGATAAAATCTCAGTCTGTTTTAATGGAAATATACTGATGCTAATGTCAAGTATTTTCAAAAATTTCACCCCAACTAAACAAATGAAGAATGGTCTCCTAAGAAGAGCTGTAACAATGACAAATATTTTGATGCATTTCTGTTTTTGTTTTTTTTCCTGATGTGAAGTTCTTTAAGAGAATGCAGTGACATATGTTGTATATATCCAACTAATTGTTCATGTTTATAGGATACAATCTTCCAATATGAAAGCTGTAATTTTTCTCTTCCTTTCTGTGGCTTTAACACAATTTGTCTTAACATCTATGAGACTGAAGAACTACTCAGTAAATTAAGAAAACAATTTCTAAAACTAGACAATCATTTTCCGAACCAAATTTTTAACTGTGGCTATGGGAATCCAGTGTGACACTGACTAGGATCCAGAAACCAAAATGCTTGTAAGGAAGCATTCATTGTTGATATCAAAGTAAGGCCTGATCTTCCTTGAAAATATTGATCAGGTCAATCTTACACAGCGTTGATTATGCTCAAGGTGGACATTATTTGTTAATGCTTACTTTACCATATGCAACAAGAAACACTTGAGTATGTATGCAGTTAATAGGAAACAATGTTTACCTACTGATTGTTTTTCCTCTCAAAGCACCTAAAACATACTTTCATGAAAACTACTTTTGGAAACAGAAAAACTGTGCACAGAGTAATTGTATTATAAAATATTTTTTTTCATTTCCAAGCCTGATTCTTAGCAAGTCACATCCTCTTTGCATTTTCCAGAAATGATATGTCATTAGGATACGTAACTCTCGGTTACGTGGGCATGTCATGTTACAGTACGTTAGAAAACATGATGTGCTGACATAACCATGCATGACCATTATCCAAAAGACACGTTAAATCCTGGCAGTTCAGTTAGAGGCACATTTGGTTCTCAGTACACATATTCAGCATATATTATAATCTACTCATGCGAAATGTAAAAGATAAAGAAAACAACACAAAGGAAGTAGTGCTATCATGAAGTCAAATCCTTCATTCAGCATTCACCCAAATTCTCATCTTAGTCTCTCCTTGTACTGCACGTGCAGAGTATTCAGTCCCTGACTGATTATTTATGCAAACAAATATCAAACAAATAATTATATTTGAACACTAGAAGAAAATAAAATCACTTTTCATTACGTCCATAGTTGTTAGTGTCGATCTTTGAATTTTATTCTTTCTCATGTGCATTAACATCTGGGACTCATCACGCTGCCCGGCGTTTCAACAAAGATGATGTCACTGGTGCCAAATACTTTGACAAACATGGCTACTGCATAAATCTAAAGAACTGAAACACCAGACAAATTATGTTTACAATTAGAGACAAAAAAAGAATTATTTGTATCATGAGTTTAAGTATGTTGAACACGCTTTCTTTACAGAGGGAAGACACTGACTCAAATCTGTAAAAGCTGTGAGAGTTTGGAAAAGCTTTTGATCTTCCATTGTTTGTTACAACTTTGGGGAAGGTTAAGTTAACCCTTTGAACAAACATTCCTACTGGCTTCCAGTTCACTCCAAAAAAGTAACTCAGTAGTGAACTAAATTGAATTTAAACTGCTCTTCGATCAAAGATTGCTTCATTTAAGATATAATTCAAAAGGGAATTATTCAGTTCAATACTGATCAATCCTACCAAAAGTTCATAAAAGTAGCGTGGCTCTACCAGCCTATGAGGGAAGGGATGCAGGAGACTCACAAGGAGGCAGATTTATCAAGTGGAAAGGCACTACAGGTTTTGCATTTCTTTGCTACTAAAGAAACCTTTCAGCTACAGTTACAGGAATTGTGATCAGCAGTTTGCCCAATAAAAGTGTAAAAAAAAAAACAAAAAACAACCAAAAAATTAAAGTAAAGGCACAGAACCACCAGGTCTTATTATCAGGCCTAAAATCAGCACTGCAGTGATTCCAATGGGTGATAATTGCACAGAGAACTTCTGTGACACGGTCACTAATTCACATTACAGCCGCCTTAATCATGTAACCACCAAACAATTGGTGGCAACATGGGCTGTACTTACCAAGATACATCTTCTGTCTAAAAATCCATATAGTCATCTTAGCCAAGACTTTTCATGATCTGTTTAGAAAGTAAAATACTCCACAGAGAAAGATGCATTTTAGCTAATATATAAAAGCAAAAGTGAAATTGCAAATTACATGTAAAATTGCAAAAAAAAAAAAAAAGATTTACAACATAGCAGAGGTGTCTGATAGAGATTTGAATCTTTTAATTACATTACTAATGATGTCTGAATAACTTAAACACTACTATATGTTATACCAAACAGAGGTCATGTTCAAATATTAAGCTAAAATATGATTAACTCAGCTTTCAGCTGGCTCCAAGAGCATTCATCTGCAGTTGATATGGGTGAATACTTTCACACCAGCAACTATTACATTCAGCCCTCGGGTACAACATCTTGCACTCAGAAGTAGCGGGAATACATCGGTATTTTTCCCGACACATGGGAATATTACCCTTTATAGAAGTACAATATATCCTTATGCTTAGCCGTGCCAGTATTCCCTTTTGCTTTCTATCACATGCCTTAGTTTCAAATCTCTATGATTAAACTAAGAGGACAGGGAGTTTTATAAAACAGAAAAATGCTGCTGAACATGCAGTCAATTAACTGAAACATGGAGATGGATATTTTTTGAAAGCTCCTTACAGGCTCTAGACAAACACAGTGAGATAACAATGGCAAATTGTTTGGCTTACTAATTGTAACCAAATGTATGCCATTCTATCAAAACATTCTCAGGAGGATGTTAAAGACTCTTTTTTAAGTAAACATCTTGTGTCATCCTTTTACTGAAGTGGAATGAGGGTCTCTAATAAAAAAAGTATATACCAAGGACCCTCAAGGAGATTTTTTACTGATCTTTGAAAATGCAGCCTGAGAGTTATGTTAATAATTTCACACAGCTGGGTAATAAACATTCCTGCCAAAAAAATTATGTAAAATTACACAAACCTTTTTTAAAGAAAATACGTTTCAAGGAGACATAAAGTATAGACTCAGTTACTTTAGTTTTTTTTTTTTTTTTTAAAGCTGCATTCTAACAGAAAGCATTTTAGTGCGTAAAAACCCTCTCCTTGTAAAATAATATAAAGATAAACCAAAATTTAAACCCCATTTTAATGCATATAACCAAAGTGACATGCTGCAAACTACAGCAAAGTTTAGTGGTGAGAAATGAAAAAATGCAGCCAAAATAGAAAGATTTTTCTTATCTGAAGCAACTGAGAGAATGGCAATGGACAGATGAAGGCAAATACTTTTTCATCAAGACATACTTTAACCTTTAAATATAAAATATAATATAAAGGGAGCTATCAAATAGTCAAAGCACTTGCTTATTCTTACAATGCAGATTGCAATGCTGTAATGCTGAAAAAGAACAGTTAATTAACACTTTAAAAAAAACACACCCTGGAGTATAGCAATGGATCCATTCTTAAGACTTAGGTTAGTAACACATTCAAGTACATTCCTATCCAAACTTCACAGAAGAGCACTGTGCTTAAACAAATAGGCTGAAATTAAGAAACATAAGGATAAATGCAATTATTTTGTCAGATCTGAACTTAATTTTATTCAAATAGATAGTAAGGATTAGATTAATTTCAGCTTTACAGAGTCAATAAGTGAATGGAAAAGAATATCTGCCACAGGGCCTGAACTAGGAAGTGCTGAGCACACAACTGTGGAGAATTTCAGCTACAATGCTGAGATAATTCTTTCCTGGCATTTCTGAGAATTCCCTCAATAAATACAACATAAGAAAGTTCCATAGCAAATTTATTTTCAGAATCAGAAAAGAACTCTCTAAAATAGATTTTTAGCAGAGAACCTGCAAAACATTTTCTCTCCAACTTGCTCTACAGAAACCTTATTTTATGGGAAACTTGGATAAAATTTCCAAGGTCCTGGAAAAATGAAGACAGACTGCAGGTTACCAGCTCATTCATTTCTCATAACTCTCTATCAGTTCTGATATCCATCAGCCAAGGTTGCAGGAAATGCTGCTGAAACCATTGGGAAAACTGGGGTGTAAGGCTGAGATGGTGACTGGCTAGATTATCAGCCTCAAGCAGGCAGGGATGCCACAATATTTGTTCTCATCATCGACATTTTCTTCCCTCCTTCTGGAAGTGAACAGACTATAAAATAAGAACTACAGAAGTGTGAAAAGAGATAAGAAACTTTCTTCCGGCCCTTTTATCCTTTAGAAATCTACCTATCAAGAGAAAACAGAAGAAAAATCAAAGCGCATGAAAGTTTTAGCGTAAGAACAACCAAGCTGGATGAGACCAAAGGTCTCTCAAGCAGAGTACTGCCTCCAGCAGCAGCCGGGGGCAGGAACATGGGAAGAGCAGAGGAACCCAGCTTATACTTGGAGATTTCTCTGCCTGGCTGTATCTTTCCCAACCACTGCTACACAGCATGCTTGAGTATGCTGTCACCAGTGTAGTTGGGGACAAAATGGAGATGATTATCAATGAGAAGAAAGAGTGTGAGGAAATTCTTCAGAATAGCATTCACTGCACTGTGCTTGCTCAAGGACCAACACAGAGAAGTTTATAACTCCAGAGAAGGAACCACAATGCACCATGCAATTGCTCAGCCACCAAGAGTTGATCTAAAGGTTACCTAGCTTTAGCTGCACAGACCCAAGGCATAACTAACTGCAATGTAGTTTTAATTATCATTATTTTAGTTGTGGTTTTTAAAATTATTATTATTTTCATTTTACTTCTTTGCATTTAGAAGGGTACTGAGTTGTTGATCCTGCAGTAGCATAGGCAGATGAAATCTGTATACTTAGTAGTATGCACATCAGCCTGTTTAAAGCACAACACACAAAGACATAGTAACAGGAACAAATTCATAGTTAAGGGCACGACCTTCCAAGGAGAAAGATAACTAACAGCATTATTTCCACAAATTTCTTTGAAATTTCATAAAAGAAAATCAACAACTAATGTAAGCCAGCCCTATAGCTCCTTTAACAGCAGCTTCATTGGATCTATGGTTCTAGTGATATAAACAAAAGAAAAAGAAACAAGTGGTGGAAATACAAGAGGGAAGAGAAGTAATTTTAAAATTTCCACTGGCAGTGGAAATAAATTTACCCTATAAAACAACAAATTTAATAATCCACTGTCTAAAATGGCTTTTTAGTTCCCTGCATATTTTTTTTCAACATGTGCTGTTTATTTTTACTTCTTAGCATCCTGATGTTTCAGACTTTCCATCTCAATAGCGCTATACGGTGCTCATAGTTTCGAATGATTTTATGTACACCTAAGTAACACTTCGGATGTTTGTTCCTATGTTCTAGATACAATTTGGAAGAGAAAGTAACTACCACATTAAAAAAAAAAAAAAAAAAAAAAGTTTTGTCAAGGGCAATTTATCAGTTCAGAAACAAACTATTTTCAGGGTATACTAATAGAAATACAACTGATAAAAAGAAAATCTACATTTTCTTAGGTTGAATTCTTTCATGCCTGTGTTAGAATTAGCAAGCAATCTGAAATTATTAAGACAAATTACTACATCCTTGTGCCTTTATCATTCCCAATTTTATTACTATATAAGTGATTTCACTGCATTCATTGCAATTAATTGGAGTTATTAGCCAGTATGAGTGCAAATGGCAGATCTGGACCCAAAACAGCCACACAACATAGATGTTTAACAGTTGCTCTAAACTTACTTTCCCTCTCTTTGCCAAACTTTGGAAGTTCTATTTCATTGCATTTCTTTGAGATAGTTGATACAAATGAGATAGAGAATTTTCTGGCTGGAATCTCCTTCTAGATACTGATCAACAGAAGTCTTCCGGATTTAATTTATGTCATTAATACAGCCAGCTACAATGAATCAATTTAGGGTTCCTTACAGTTTTTTCTCAACAAACTATATTCTGATTTTCAGCTATGCCTGGAAAATATCAGGCTTATACCCACGCATAACTTTCTCTCTTCCTTTCCTGCCTTCCCCTCCTCCACACCTCTGCTATGTTTTGCCACCCTTTTGGAAAGAGATTCTCTCCTTTTATTTGTTATTTTCCCTTTATTTGCCTTCAGACAGAACTTTAGAATCCAGCTTTCATTTTGAAATTAAAATGCAATTGAATAAATGAAGCAAGAATTGAAATGCCTTAATAACATCTTCAGATGTTTCTTTCTTTATTAAGGGGAAAAAATATTAATAAGAATCCTAGCCAGAAACTGCACTTTGATGCCTCTCTGTCTGATTTCTTAGGCTGTGCGTGTGAGCAACTGCATCAACAGCCTTTTGCTTCCGGTTGTATTTTGGAAAAGGTGAAATATTTCTCCTTTGCTACGTGGACAGATTGGAATCACCTGTCAAGACCTGAAGAAGTGACATAGCTTGGAGCCGGGTTTCCCCAGGAATGCAATGCAGTGCTCTGTGCAGTTCTCAGTGCTCTCTCCTAATAAACCAGTCGCATGCTACATACGGGATTCTGGATCTATTTTGCAGAGACTTCAGAAATGGCAAAGAGAAATGGTTTCAGCGGGAGATAATGGGCTTTATGAGTTTTCCCAAATTATTCCCCTTTTTAGTAGCCATCATCTTGTCGGGTGACATCTGGAATGATTAGAGGATGATATTTTAGACTGACAACTGCGCTGTCATTCACACTGTCAGTCAGCAAACATCCAGGTTGCCCAGGGTTACAAAGCTAGTTTATGCCTTTGTCCTGTAGTATTTAGTGCTGCTGATTCTTTACCTTGATTTCAGCTGAAGCGGTTCTGACAGCTAGCACCAGAGGCAGGCGGAGAGCTCTGGTGATGGTGGGAGTCCCGTGGTGCCTTTGTGTGCGATGGTTTTAGTGATTCTGTAGTAGTCCATAAGACAGGACATAACCTGGAGTAGTGGGGCGGGTCTGGGTCCTCTGCTTTCAAAAAACAGAAGACCAACGTTTAAACATTGCCCTGGAAACACATCTAATTATTTTAGGCTTAAGTATCTGAGTAGGAGCTTTCTTAAACCACTCAGTTATCTGCAGAAATACTACCCTAAAGAAGACCAAAAAGAAAACCAGTCCAAAACAGCAATCTGGTTCTCAGAAGATGAAAGCACAGGTCCTGTGCTTTCCCAGCACACAAAAGCACTCTCACCAAATCACCAGCAAGATTAACAGTGGTCCAACAGAACACTGCTCAACTGCTCCTTGGTGAGCAGTCCAAATTCCTTCCCACTCGCTGCCTCTGTGCACCTCCCTGACAAAAACAAGTGCCTCTGATTCAAATGTTTCAGTTTGGGAACACAGCTTTGGACTCCAAAATCCAGATTTTTTAAGTACCCCCAGTTCTCAGATGCATCAGATCAGCTCTGTGTGTCTGTGCCCACTCTGATATTCAAGACTCAGAACACTTCCATCAGGAACACAAGAACAGAAGCACCAAAGACAGCTTCTCTGAAACTTCATTTTTCTTTACCTCAATGTTTCCTTCTGTTAATACAAGAATAATAACTTTTCTTACGTGCATACTGAGCAAAAGGGATGCTCACAAAATCTAATTGTTGATAACTAATAAGCTAACTGATAAACTAAGATAACAAATGACTAAAGTCCAGTTTGCTATCAGCTAGCAGGTAAGAAATTTGCTATTATTTGGTTCCAGACAGGTAATGGTGTGAGCCATCCTAGAGCACTTCAAAACTCACAGTATGTGTCTGTGACACCTCCCTTCTCCATGCAGACTTACAGCATCGTCCTCAGAAAACATAAAATGAAAGAGTGTGCTAAAAACAAATTTGCTTAAAAATTCAATAAAGTGCCTTAGAACACAGGCAAAAGTTGCATATCTCCAAGGCAAGAAACTCCAGTAATGATTTTAGCTACGTTTTTGAAGCATACAAAAAGTAATAAAACTTCATAAACAAGTTGGAGAAAAGGGATGACTTTTTTTGCCTACTGAATGCACACAAGATCATAATGCCCTGACTTGGGCATTATCCAGCTCCTGCACACTTAATTCCTGTTGCTCTACTGGAGGATGCTTACCAAGCAGTTGAGAAGCTGAAACTAGAACAGAACAAACGTAAATTTTTGTGGACACGTCTGTGGACATGACATTAGAACAGAGAAAAAGCTGTTTGAAGCATGCTTTGATAGCATTGTTCTGGAGCTCACCGTTCTAAGGAGCAAGAGGAAAGCAAATAAATCACTATAATTTATTTATACAAACTTTTAAAATAGTTCACCATGGTTCTTCTTGAGTAGTATCTTGTAGAACTAGTTGTTAAGTATAAATTAAAACTACTCAAGAGGTAATATTTGTAAAGCAATTTTGCATCCACAGATGAATGCTGCTGTATAATATGAACATTGACATATTTGACAAGGCAACAGAGTTAAGTGTGATACAGAGTCAGACTAAAGATTTTTTTCTTGTCTGAAAAGCCCTTGTTTTGTTACTAATATTAGAGCTACAGAAGCCTATTTGACAAAAAGCATCTCCTAATTTGAGAACTGTAGCTTTTAAGCTCCATAGTAGCAGCTATTTACCTGGTTGGCTCACTCTTCACAAAATGTGCCCATTAAGCTCAGGGTATAAAGCCAAAAAAAAAAAAAGAAAAAAAAAAGAAAAAGAAAGAAACAGCCACTCCACTGAGCATGACTGAACAAGTGACTGTGCTGGTATGTGTTTGATAAGAGACAGTAGAGGAAAAGGAGATAAACCTCGGGGCGTCAGACAGGAGTTTACATATTCCATTTAGAACAATAGGGAATGCTATTATTGACTTCATTGGGAATAACTCATAGGAGCACAAATTCTCTCTGGTTGCAGGTATTTGGAGGATTTTCCCTTAGGGAAGCTTTATGATATATATACATCCATACTCACACAACCCCAGCTTATGTCAAGAGAATTATGCAGGCATTCTCAACTGAGAGTAAATTTTAGCTCTTTTCTTGTTCACTGATGTTACACAAGCATTTTCCTGGCTTGGCAGGGCTAAATTAAATTGGGCAACATTCTGCGTGTGTTTGATGTCTGCTAAATGAAGTGAGCTTCCAATTCGTCATATTTACTCAAGCTCACTCAACTCTAGTAAAAATTAAAATGTTCCAGTTAATTTAACAAGATAATTTAGCTCTCTCAAATCTTTCTTGCTCAACATTTGTTGCTGTTTAGAAGTGGGGGGTATGTGCTGCCATGTAATTCTTTGGACAGCTCTGAGGACTTAATAGTTAACAGTAGACATTTTAGGTGCTGGTCTGACACTGTGTTTAATCTCAGACAAGTCCCCGATTGAGGGGGGAAGTATTCATTATTTAAAGAAAAGGGGTCACTCAAAAAGCCACAGAATACTTAGGAAAGAATCAGGGTGGCTACACCTTAGCAGAGCTGGTAAGAAATAAAAAACTATCTCACTGAATAACCTGAATGCAAACAGAAAGTAGCAAAGGGCTCTGAGAACCAAAATAATCCAAGTATCCAAACCTAAAGCTATTCATGCTCGATATCTGGAAATGAGAAGTGTCCATTGATGAATGTCTGAGTTGATCTTGCAACTCTCTTCCGTCAGTCCAGAGAAGGAAGCCAAAACACCATGCAGCACTGCCAGAGAAGGTTCAAGTTGGATACTAGAAGAAAGTTATTTTCAGAAAGAGTGGTGGTGCACTGGCACAGGCTGCCCAGGGAAGTAGTGGAGTCACCATCCCTGGAGATGTTCAAGAACTATGGAGATGTGGCTCTCAGGGTTAGAGTGGTTAGAAAGCAATATTGGATGGTAGGACTGGATGAACTTAGAGTTTTTTTCCAAACTTAATGATTCAATGATTAGTTGTACATATTGAGCTAAAGTCCACTGAAGTTAATACTTACTGAAATGAATCCAGAGGAGTAATTTAAGATGGGTCATATCTGTAACATACAAGTTTATTCACAAGAATTTATCATGTTGCCTCTCTGCAAACTGACCTCACTGGATGCTGCCTGTGAACTTGAGCACTGAACAGACAAAAAGGTGTAGTAACTGCCAAATTCAGAAACCCCATTACTACCGAAGGGTACGTCATGCATCTGCTGCATATGTCCTCAAAGATCCAGTGTACTAGATTGCAAACAATACTGAAAAATCTATTATGCTGTTTATTTGGGGCTACTCCGAGGGGTAGAATGAGGGTTATTTGTACTGGCTGGCTGTATTGACTCAAAGACTGGTGGTTCTGCTGTGCAAATCATAAGACATCTCAAACATATCAATGGTAAAGGCCTAGGAGGATTTCTAGGGACCAAATGGACAGCCTTTCTTCTACCCAGATTCCTAACAGAGCTAAACGTTTAAAACTAAGCAAAACTCTTTCACATCTCACATACAGGTGCCTTAACACACTCTGCTTTCTTGCTGCAATTTCCTATGAGACAGTGGAAGACAATCACATTTTGATAAGAATTCATTAAGCAGCCTGGCAATATTCAGTATGCCCTGAAGAATGTGCAGACAGGTGAACTGCAAAAAGCTAGCACACAAATGCAGAGCAATTTAAACAGAATGGTGCTGGGGACTTGAATAAAATTACAGCTACATGCCGCCCTTGCTGTAGAATCAAAAGCAATGCAGAGTGCACCTGGATTCGTTATGCAAACGTTGGCATAGGTTTGTCAAAAGGTTTGCAAACCTGTCGGCAAAACAGGGAAAAGCTTTGGAATTTAAAACAAAAACAGAAGCTGCTAAATACCTCCAGCAATCAAGGATGGCTATGGCTCACCCTTGGAGCAATGTAAGTTAGATGTGTGATGAGGTACCACTATAACAAAAATATCCCCGTTGTGTTTTTTTATTTTCCCAGTGCTCTAAAATTTTTCCCCCCTCTAGTGAACCTTAGATTGTTTTCACTTCAAGTCCCTTCAGGGAGACAGACATCAATAATAATATCATTGAATTGCAGTGAAAAAACAGCTAATATGATGCAAAAACGTGATGGTGAAAATAAAATTATGAAATGACTTTACAACGTTAAAACCATTTCAAGAATGCAGTAACATTTCTGATCACTTTCTTTCAAAAGGGATAATGCAGAGATAAAGGGGAGCTGATGAAAAAGATAATTAAGCATACACGAGAACCTAGGAAAAAATCCTCACCTGAAGAGAAGTTGAAAGCACAGGGTTATTTACATTAGAAAGGAGACACATAAGAAGGCCATGATCCAAGAATGAAAACTGAATAGCTGGGAAAGGTTAGGAGCTTCACCCAAGAACAAGGGATTTACTGAAATGAAAAGATGGCAAATGCAACAGTGATAAAGAGAAACTTATTATTTTGGTTTCATAATTAAACTATGGTAGACGGATGAGAGCAGTTTTTTCTGTTTTCCATCACAATACCATGCAGTCAAAATGGAAACAAAGTATTTATAACAACATTTACAAATGTATAAATCCAACAGACTTTTCCAGAGAAAGGAAAATACTTAATTTAAACCTTGTAGTGTTGATTCAAGTTCCTTCGCTGTGTATGGCAGATATTAGATAAGAAACACTCGAATGCTATCAAAATAAAGAGTTTTAATTATCATGAATTAACATACTCCACACACACGCACACAAAAAAAATCTCAGGAATGTTTCAATGTCCCTGTCCATTGCAGGGGAGTTGGACTAGATGACCTTCAAAGGCCTCTTCCAACTCTAAAGATTCTATAATTCTATGACAATTTTATTATTGCATTTCATTTCATGCAGAAGAGAAGTTCTCATTTCCAACTAACTGGAGCTCACCAATGCTGGATTTCTTTGAGAGCAACAATTTACCACAGTTAAACTTTAAGTAAAGAATACTCGCACTAAATAGAAAGAATTAATATCTAGAAAGGATGTTAAATCATCAGGACTTATCCTAGATTCAGGCACACCAACCTCTTTCCCAAGGCTGTGCATCGTGTTTATCATGCTGATGGGTTGATTGCTGGTCTACATAATCTTAGTGGTCTTTTCCAACATTAAAGGTTCTATGATTATAAGATAATAAGGCTTCACACCCTCTTCCATAGTACCCAGTAGAGAACTCAGTGGGAGAAAGGATCTGGGTCTAAAATAATATTGTCTGGATGAGGAGCTACGAGATATGGTTTAGTAGCTTGTGGTAAAAATGGTCATGGGAGGATGGCTGGACTAGATGATCTTGAAGGTCGTTTCCAACCTTGCAATTCCATGATTCTAAAGCAGCTCCCGGTGGCAGAGTTCCTACAGTAAAGGTGTGGAGGGCTCGAGGCCAGCTCCCAGATACCCACAGCTGGTGGGAATTCCTGAGATCAGGATTTCAAGGTGTCTTTTCTACCAACAGCAGGGCAAGGGCTTCCAGGAATGCTGCTGAAGTCTTGCAGCTCTCTTGTGCTGCAGGGGAGGAGGGAGTGGATATCAAAGGAATTTGGCAAAAAGCTATCCTATCATAGCTGGCAAATCAAGTCTAGTAACAAAAATGAAAGAATGAAACCAGAAAGTATGGATAGTTCATTTTCAGCTTCTTTCAGGCTAAAAAAAACCCACAACACTGTTCATTCCCTATACTGGAGATGGGAAAAGCCCACGTGCACCAAGTTCACAGACTGAGCATTACTTGCAGCTCTTTCAGCTGATGAAAATTGCAGATGAGGTTGATAAGACGACTCAAGGTTTTCTGTTGGGTGCTGCAATATGAAGAGGTTGCCTTTCATACAGGACAGAAAGCCAAATTAGGTCCATGTAACTGTTCAAAATTCATTAGAATGACCTTAGTTAAGCTTTGCTTCCATGCATGCTATGGTATATGATAACATAGCCTGGAGCAACAGCAGTAGTGGTGGTGGCACTTTCTGAAATATTTCCACTACTTGAAAGCCATTGGATTTGTTAAAATTTCTAAAAGGATTATAACAGGATGAATTGGGTTTTTCCTTTTACTTTCTCCAAGCCAGTATAATAATATTACACAGAGCTTTTCATCTTCAAAGATCTGTACAAATCTTAACAATTCACAGTAACTAAACAGTTATAAAAATATAATAAAACTCTTTTTTGCTGTCTTGCTAATTTTTTCTTATTACTTGTAAGAATTAACTTTATAATAACAATGACTTCTTTAACTGGGCTGGTTTTTTTGAATGCAACATTAAACTCATTAAGGTCATGCATCCCACACAATCATAAATCGTAATACTACTACTAAAATATTTTCCAGCTCCATTATATTCAAATAAATGACAATACTTTTCTCCTTGCAGCATAGTTATTTAATTGCTGTTTTATTATTTAAATCACAAGCAGAAACAAGCATTACCAAAGAAATCATCTTACCAAATATAACCACATCTAATATCTGCGGCAGATAAGAAATTGAGGAAGCAATTTTATTATTCCTCTTTTCCTTTTTGAGCAGCTGCTCTAATAATAGGTAGAATTTTCAGAGAACTTTCAAGTCTCTGGTGTACAACCAGATAATTTCTCTGTTTAATGTTAAAGGTCTACACTTGCCAACCAGGGGCAAATGCTCTCTGTTCCTGCTCACTCTAATGGATGCTGAAGGCACCCACCAACTGACAGGACTGACTCTTTCGGGCTTTACTTCACATAAAAAAAAACACCTTATGTAATACAGCTGCTTCTCGGTGCAAGGAAGGTATCAGCATCCAGGCCCTGATGAACAGTTCTGTGCACCTAAAGACTCGCAGGCACCTTTGCCCACTTATTCCCAACAGCACGTGGGAAGCTCAAAGGCTGCTCGCTTGCTCCTGGAGACCTTACCAATGCAAAATGTCTATTGAAGCTGAGCACTTTCTGCTCCCAGCACTATTATGAGTGTCCCAGTTTGAACAGTCTAATAATACTTAGCAATACATCCTTTGAAGGCAGAGAAGGGGTCAGGCTTTTGATGGCCCTAAAACATTTCCTAACTGAGGCCTAATTCTGCATCCCTTTCTCACAGTGAGTAGGGCTTAGCTGTCCCAATGATGTCAAGGAGACAACTTGCACAGAATTGCCACTGCAGAGGCAGAGGAAGGAAACACAGAAATTAAATTTACACATAGAACTGGCTGGGCATTAACATCACTCACTCATTCTTCCATTTAAGCTTCTCCACGGTAAGAAAGCATTTCACATCATCAAATTGCCCTTTGCACATGGATCCCCAAAAGTGTCATGAATGTTTCCTGAATGCTAAAATTCCTGCTCTAGACAGGGAAACTGAGGCAATTCCTTCTCCACAGCAAGTGCCATCAGCGCAAGAAGATGAACAAGACCACCTAATGTCTGCACCAGGACTGATAGCTCAGTGCAGACTTTGGAGTCTTTTGGCATGATTGAGCTACATACCTAAAAAACAATAGAAAACAGAAGAGTGGCAGGCCATAAACACAGAGAATTCTGCAAAGAGAAAGCCTCTAGGCCTCTTTTTTTTTTTTTTCTTTCTTTCTTTCTTTTTTTTTTTTTCTTCCCCTCACAGCATCTTTGCAGTATGTTTTTTTCCCCTGCCAACTGATTCCAATACTGAATACTAAAGCCTGGGTTCTGGCCTCCTGGTAATAAGTAATTTGCAAGAGCCTGGTCACAGAGAGGTCAGAAAACCATGTAAATTGCTTGGATGGGAAAGCCGCTTTCACAGGAGGAAGCAGTAGGTGGTAGAGAGGCTCCCTGTCACAATTTTGCATTCCCCGGACATAGTGATATAGAAAGAGACAAGACAGCAACACTGTCTTCTCCCATCGGGCACCCTTTGGCTGCCCTCTGTGGCAGGAATGGAGCCCCAGCCTCTGGATGCACTGAAAATGGTAAAATTTGAGGGTGGTTTCTATCCTTTATAGCAGCAACTTCAACTCAACTTTTCAGTTACTATGAAAGCAAATTTTTGCAGCAGGGTCCTAGTGCTGAATATGTTACAGTGAGTTTTACTGTACACACAGTTACTCTTCTGACACTATCCCAGAGCAGGGATAAAACAGGCTCCTTCCAGTACTGGACAAGGCTTCTGTCTGGGAGATTTACTGTAGTGTTTACGATTAGTTTCACTGATGAGTGCAGTTTGGCAACATGGAGAGAATGGAAACTTACAGGAGCTCTTACTTCCTCAGCCAGGGTTCCTCTCTTCCACATGCAGAACCAAACTGATGGGTTGATTTTGGAGAACTTGTTACAGATAAAGGTCTAATGCACTGAGAAGCAGCATTCCCTTATGCTTTTCACTTCTGAGTGACCCAAAAGGACAAGGACTCCATTCCTATGGGCCACATCTCTCTCCCATGCCACACCACATGCTCTACACATGTTCACTCTGCAGACCTCTGGAGAAAACAGTGAGGTCAACAATAATGGGAAATATTTTGCTAAGGAGTTGGTGCTGCTGCAATGCATACAACCTACCACCAAGTAAGACATGCAGCTTCCTTCCACATGTCAAACCAGCAGCTCTCTTTGTGTGTATTGTGAAACGAGCACTCAGCTTTGCCAACTCCATTGTTCAGCTGCATCTCAAATCCTGCTGTTTGGTGTTGGAACTGTAGCAATCTTACCAAATGAGATTACATTATTTTTTACCTCACAAGATATGAGATCTGGATATTCTACATTAAATCTCATTAAATAGACAACAAGCCATATAATATTTCAGTCAGCGTTATACATCATGTTTCTATTCAAACACAAACATTAGGAGTAAAAACAGTGTCAGTGCAATAAACACCATCAAACGTCCCTTCTAGGGACATTTTTCAAGCAACCTTTGTACTAAACTCAACATAGCTGGTCTGTGTCATTTAATTAATATTTAGGCTCAAAGATCACCCTTTGCTTTTCTTTAATTTGAAAAAAGAAAAGCCTTTTTTTCAGGATTAACACAAATATAAAACGGAAAGACTGTGGAACATAAAGGCCATGGGTTGCATTTTGCACAGGATAGGTTCTGGTTGAATGAGATCTGGGATGTGTGCCAAATTAATAGAAAAAATCCTGTTCTTCCTCTCCAATAGCCACAATGTTCATTATTAAGAAAAGCATATGAACCACAGGATTTGATTTTAATAACACCAATGTCTTCATTAATCTGTACTTTCCATTTAGCCTCATTATTGAGTAAATGCTGAGTTAATGCAGCACTTATTATTGTTGGATTTTCCACGAAAAACCTCCTTTCCCTCTTCTTTTTTTTTTATTCATTCAAGGACTATCAGGTGTGTGTGTCATGTTTTTAAACAGGTCGTCTGCTGTCAATGGCTGTTTGCTTACCTCAGGTCTATGCAGCTTCTCCAGTAATGCGCTGTCTACAATGCAGACAGTAACAAAAAAACCCGCAAAGGAACAAAACCCCGACGAAACCACTCCTAACTCAAAAACATATTTGTTTTGGTTCTGTTTAAAATGCTGTGATGTCAAGGAGCCTCTTACTATCACCTGCAACTGAGCTGATCTTTCCTGGATGCTCCATGTGGCCTCCTTCTAAATCAAGATTGCTGATGGCCAACATTGCTTTGTATCTGCTGAACAAATAGTGGCCTTTTGTCCAGCACAAGTTCCTAAACAAACTTAATCTCTCTAACACTGTGACAGATGACATTTAGATGTCCTTGTTACCCTTAAAATGAGTTTTATTGACAATCAGAGAACAAAAAGAAGGCCCAGATAAAGCCCAATGTTTTATAGGCCTGCTAACAACATCTTAGTTCTTAGTGCAGAGGGTGTAGAGAAAGCCTGGAGTTGCCCCCATTTTCCCCTGCTTTGCTATATCACCATGACAACAGATATAGAAATCACTTAGTGACTCCTAGAAAGAAAACACAGTGACACAGTACCCCTTGTATGGCGAATCAAACTAAAGCCTTCATTCAAATGGCTATTCAGCTTGGGCATTCATGTAGAGGATGGGGTGGATTTTACACAGGTAACAACAACAGAAAGGCCAGCAAGCACTCCAGCCACAGCATATGGTAAAGTCTCTGTTTAATTAATGTATCCTCAATAGAATTTATCCATTTTAAATTTGTTTTCTTTTACTTGAAACATCATTAATGTAAAGGGCAACATTAATCAACATCTTGCAACTTAAAAGGGCATTAAAAAGTGATCTTTCCCCCCTGCTCCACGCAGCAGAATCTTTTCAAGTACTTTTGCTAACTGCATCTGATTCGAGGCAGTCTGAGAGTCCTTAATCATAAGGCAAATCTAGAGAGGCCTCTACTGGCCACTCTCTCAATGTGCAATTTTTCCATTTGTCAGTGATATGGAAAAGCAAGCAGTGAAGAAACTGCAAGCTTTTATCTTAAAGTCACACACAGAACGGATTACTGATAAATATATTGTGCAAAACATGGGATAATTGTGCTTTTTTGAAGCTACCATGTACAGTATAACTTTGCTTTTTTTAAAAAAGTAAGAAGACTATAAAGATTTATCCTGGCTGTGATGTATTTGCTTCTATGACATTTTGAGGCATTTTAAGATTATAGGTCTAAAAATTAATGGGTAATCATTTTTCTTTGTGCACAGGGTTCCCCTTAAAGTCAGGATTTAAGGCCATTTAAATTTTAAATTCTTGTATGTATGTGGCATTTTATACATGTATTTCTCCCAACTAGAGTAAAACATACATCAAAGCTCAGAGAAATTAAATCAAGAGCACAAGAAAAAGAAGTTACTGAATGATAGAGGAACCCTGCTTCTCTGGGCTTTCCAGAGTGACAACACAAAGACAAAGAACTTTAAAATCCCCTCTCTGTGTTCTTGGAAGTAAAATTTCATACTTTAAGCAATGGTCAGTGTGCTCTGTGCAAACATCAGCAGTTCGTTTGAGAGAAAATAAGAGTTTCTGCTTTGTGCTTTACTCAAAAATACAAAGAGAGTTTGAAGATATTTAAAACTAAATTGACTTTTTTTTTTTTTTTAAATTCCTAGAATTCTTATGTCCAGATATCCACCACAAACCATCAGGATAAGCAATAACTGCCAAGCAGAAGATGCAACTTGCTAGACCTTCCCTTACTGCTGTGGAGGTGTGGAACTTCTTGACACATAAACCCACAGAAAATGGGCAAACTGGAAGATCTAGTGTAGCAAATCCCCAAGCTGAAGGCTGAATAAAATGACACTGATACTAGAAATAAGATGCAAAACACCGATGGCGAATATAATTAACCATGGAAGCAACTTACCTCAGGCTGCAGTATACTCCAAAAACTAAGTTTAACTTTCAAAGATTTTTTTTCTTTTTTTTTTGCCATGAAAAAGAATACTCATCATCAAAATTCCTAATCTTGAAGTTACTGTGTGTGTATGTGTATATATATATATGTGTGTGTGTTTATATATGTGTGTCTGCATCGCAGATCATTTGCATTATATTTATGGTTAGAAAACTTTCAATCCTTGAGTGCTCTAAAAGTATGCACTTTTTTCTTAAAGCATATGATTTAGTAAATTTAAAGAGAGAGCATTATTTAGTAAAAAACATTTAGTCAGCAAATATCACATCACAAATTCATTTGTTCTTCACCTCAAACAGTATTAAAAGGAAAAAAGTAGAAGCTATACCCTGGTATATCCTCCCCGATTTGGTGTGATTCATCAGCACTTTGAGAACAGGGAAAGCAACTACTGTAAGCAGCCTGGATTAACTGGTATTTCTTAAAATAAAAAACTGAATGCTGAGTATCTTATCTCACTTACATACATGCCCATACCTCCACAGAAGCCACCAGCTCGTTTTTACCTGCGATCCCCTTTCCCAGACTGGCTGGGGTGGGGAGGGGAGGTGTAGCACAGGTCAATTCCTACCTCACGGTCAAAGCAGGCTTTAGAAAACAAACAGCAGCTCCGGAGCTCACCCTGCCAGTCCCAACAGTGACACCTCCTGGGGCAGGCGGGCTCCCGGCAGCTGCAGATTTTCTCCGCTTTGAAGTACAGTGCGGCGTTTTCCTCTGCAGAGCCGCACCAGTTCCAGGCTGGGGGTTTCTTTGAAGAAACTTTGCGGGACTGAAGCGCTGCAGGGGAGGCAAGGGAACAATTCTGCTTAATTACATCAGTTTAGCGAGGAAAGCACAAGGAGCCGGCAGCCATGTGGACGGGAAATATGACACGCTCATGTTAGCCTTCAGGTAGTTCATTAAAAAAGGGGGGATGCAGTTTTGGAAAAGATGTTCCAGAAATAGCGTAACAGTATGCCCAGTGACTGTGCTTACAGCAGATATGAGCCGCTGCATTCTTTTTCTTCCTCTATTTTTTAATTTTTGGCTTTTCGTGTTATGATTTTATAGTAAAGCCTGGATACACTTAATGTGACAATCTCTATATGCACCATTTCATACTGGGTGTTAAAAAAAAAACAACGGGCCACACAGTTCAAAATCTACAGGTGCAGCCCCACAAAGCCCTGCATAATAAGCATCTCTGAAGAACAGGAACACAGTGAGGACTGGGCATGGGAGTCAGGTTGTGTGAGGGTGAGCCACGATGTCCTGAAAGGAAACTGATGGAAACAAACTGGAGGATAAATGTATTCTAAATATGCTTAGCTTTAGCTTAGCCTTTATTGGTCATTCTTAGTGTGCTTGATTTAAGAAAAAAAAAAAAAAAAGCAAAAACAAAAACCCAAAACAAACAAACAAACAAAAACCCCAACCAGACAGCACAACCCCCAAACCACAAAACAAAACAGTAACAATTAAAAAAAAAAAAACACAAAACACAGATGCAAACAACAACAACAAAAAAAACAACAACAAAACCACATCTTTGCAAAAGCCCTCTTTCTTCCTTTAGACTCTTGCAACACTAATGGTGAATAAAAATAGTACCAAGCAGCTCGCAAAGGCCAAAAGATACACAGTGGTCTTTGATGTCAGCCTTGTAAAAATAGATTTTAAGAATCACGCATTTTTAGCAATATGGACTATCAGCATTTCTTAGAGGAATCTCTGGCATGTGGTAATTTCCTGGCAGAGATAGAATTACATAGATTTGGTGACATCAAAGTGCAAAAGATCTCTCACAAATTGGTTGAGAAGGTTTTTGTTTTCTTATCCAGTGAGTCATGATTTCTATTTCAAAATCCAAAGAAACAGCATATGAACAGCCAATTAATAAACATTTTAAGTAAATGAATTTCCTGGAAACGATTTTGCGAACAAAACCAATCACAAAATGATGCACAATATCAATGAAATCTAACAAGTGATCCCCCCAAATTCTGGTCACTGGGAAGCACGCAGAGCACTTGGAATGAAAAGAAAACCAAACAAACCCTGAGATCCGCTTCTGCAGGTGAAGCGACAAGAGAATTTTCTGCTGGTCAGTGCAATAATTTGATAAATACTCAACTTACTGGTTATGATGAAAAATCCAGAATTAATAAACTGGAAGTTAGAAAGCCACAGAGGGGAAGCTAATAGGTACTCCAGGAGTGTATCTTTTCGATTCAGCTATAAATGAAGAATGCAGTGGGTAAAAAAAAATAAAATAAAAAAATAGAAAGTATAGAAACATATACGTTGTTATTGCCTGGTTTACTAAAAAGCCTAAGCATCATACTTATAAATCTCTTTTGTAAACATATCTCTTCTGACTTTCTTCAATAAAATAATGATATCAAAGAAATATTGTATACTGGTGACATAGTGACATCCATATTTAATGAATGGACCAATTTTTTAAGGACACTTTAAGAGATGTATTCACATTGACAATGCAGAGTATGCAAAGTGACCTAAAATTATTATAGAATTAAACAATTATTTTATATACCTTAATTTTTAAGGCATTACAGAGTTACACATAAGTTGCAGAAAAAAAAAAAAAAAAAAAAGAAAAAAGAAAAAAGAAAAAAGAAAAAAAAGAAAAAGAAAGAAATCCCCTATTCCTGCAAAACATTTCTTTAGTCATATTTGAAATAATGATTTTCTTACTGACAGCGTTGTGTTGGTAATTTGGGATAAACTGGATACAATTAAAAAAAAAGAATTTGCAAAAGACTGCAGGATATGGTAACAATGATAAAAAAAAAAAAAAAAATGGAAAAAAAAACAGTGGAAAAAAACAGAAGAAAAAAAAGGCAGATGCTAGGACTAACACCTGGCCTGGTACCTAGCTGCACATTTGAGACCAATATTAAAGCTTAGGGAAGCCCGAAATTGCAAAATGGACGAAGTTTTCCCAAGTACCTGCAGCAGTAATTCACCTAATGTCTACAACAGCCAGAAAAGAGATTCCCTTTCTGCCTTTAAAGAGCCCATTTATCCATTCGCAGGGGATTTGAGCCGTGTAAAGCTCCAGAAAACCCAGGGGCTGGCGGAGGGAGATGGCATCCAGCCGGCACAGGGCAGCCCCAGCAGCCCATCAAGAGCAAAGGCACAGAACAGAGCCAGAGGCAGCTCCAAGGCTGCCAACACAACTGCCGACAAAAGCTGCCAACGAGCCAGAAACTGCTTGTGGGAAAATATCACTTACCCTTAACATCTGGGTCCCATGATTACTGTCCAAAGGAACACAGACTGGTACAATAATGGCAGGATGAATAGCACTTATTTTCTCCCCCCTTACTCCTGCAAATTTTTAACACCTCCCCCCAACTTCTGTGTGCCTATTTGAAACATATACATTTTCAAGTCTGCATTTTTTACTCCTGCGTTACTCGTGAAGTGAAATGAACCTTCCTGCTTCATCTCTAAAAATAGCTTTTGTACACTTCCCTTGGCTCCCAAAGTATGAGACGTAGTGGGGCTATTTGTTACCATTATTGACATGTTGGTGGTGAACTGCAGGCGTGTTTACAGCAGGAATGAAGTCCCTGCTCTCTTGGAGGTTATCCTGGGGTGTGTAAAAGGCTCATGGGAGTCCTTGACAAGGATGCTCTAAAACCAATTTCTGTTTTCATGTAAATAAAACCATCTAAAGGCCAAATATTTAATTTTATTTTTTCTATTTCAGGAAGGGAGCAGATGGAAAAGTTCCTGACGGTCCTAGGAAAAAGTGCTGTACTCACTATCTCTGATACTGGGAAGGAGGAAGAAGAGAGGAGAGAAAAGGAAGAGTCCGGCTTGGCACTTTGCAGTGTAATAGAAGGAGAAATAGGGCTTTTGCGACAAGTAAATAGGGCAAAGTGAGACCTGGCTCTCTAAGGTGATGGGTGTCAAAAATGCTAGGGAATGAAAGGCCAGAGATGCCTTCTAGCTAGTGAATTGGCCTGAACTTCCCCAAATTATGCTCAGGGTTGCTCAGAAAATTTTATAGTCATTAGCTTTTGGTCCAAATTGATAGATTTCCATTTTCATGCAGCATGTATTCACTGAATGTGGTAAACAGTTTCTATTAAGAATATACACCATTATCCTCTCACCAGCATAGACTGCTTTTTTTTTTTTTCCTGCAGAAATTCAATAAAAGAAGTAAACTTTAGCAAGAATAACATTAGCACCACACTGAAACAGACCTAGACAGCCACTCATTAAAACTGTCCAGCTACTTGTAATACATACAGGATTCTGCAACACGCCAGGTGTTAAACAAAACATGAGCTGACATCATTCTGTGGATTGTGTTCTGGAAAATACAGTCCCCCGGTGGTTTTCAAGGAAAAAAAACCACACTGCTTTTTGGTGAACCACGTATAAAATGGCTCAAGAATACAAGATGTTATACATATATATCCTGTATACCTTTTGAAATTGGGCAAATCTCTGTCTCTGCATGCACAAATTCATGTTTATAAGCAGAGGGTTACACTAAATCTTTCATTAAAAATATTATTTCTGGTGAGGAATAAGGAGCTCAGAGAAAAATAAACAAAATTTATGGGAATATCTGCAGGCTGCAAATATATTTAAGAATATAACCAGCAAGAAAATATCCAGGGGAGACTATCAATAACATGAGGAAATTGTAAGCTGGAGTTCCTGTATAATAAACAGCAATATGGAATCAATATCACAATCTGGTTATGTTTGTTTGTTTTTTAAATTCCCACAGACAGAAAAGTATTTGATTCCCGCAATGGACTCTTTTGATTAATGGACTATTTGATTGAATATTGCTGAGAGATCATTATTTCTATTTCTGCGCAAACTAACGGCTTTCCAAATCCATTCAAATTCATAGCATTATTTATACCTTCATTAAACAAATGAGAAAAATTACTATTGAAGCGCTCTGGTTCCACCTGATTCACTGGGCAAGGTCTACTTTCAAAGCCAAACCTCCACCATGGGGCTGAGCTTTTAGGAGAAGGTACTGTACATATAATCGGCATTAAACATCCTTGTACTTGGAACCAAGACAAAAAGTATATGTGAAAATGCATTGTTTTTAGTGACTAAAAGCACAAAAAACTAGTGGAGATACCCATGATGTGCTGTGTGCTTTCAATACTTGGGAAAGATGAGTACAAGAAGATTGATTGCTCTGAGCATGGTCAAAATGAAACATACCTTGGGCAACCTCATGTGTGTGCCAAGAGATGCGCTCTGCTTTATATGCACATTTTCTACATATTATCTTGCAGTAACGTAGTGCTGGTCTGAAAATTTGAAAAAAAAAAAAAAAAGCAAAGATTTTAATAGCAAAATAGTTTGATTGCTTTTTCTGTCTGATTCATTGTATTTTTTTTTTTTCAGTTATCTTGAATTCTCTTCAATATTTAGTGGTATGCGTACCTTGTTTACATTCTACATTTTCATATTTCATTCTATTTTAATTACTACAAAAGGCTTTGCAGAAGCTGCACTGTAATATTATTTGCTTCCACTCATCCGAAAATCGTGTACATTTTCATGGACACAGGAACATTTTTAACTGCTAATATAGAATTGTTTAAGAAGGCACACAGTTTGAGCTGTTAGTCCAAATGCTCCTCCTCATAAAATTTGACACCTACATTTCAGAACAAAAAGAAGCATTTTATTTTACTTATTTTAGAAGAAAATTAGTGCCTTTTCACCTATAACAGTTTCTACATGACCACAAAAAAATATATTGAAATTTTCACAAGCAAAGTAAGCAATACGTATTCATCTAAGAAAAGAAAAGAATTCTATTTCCTATGATTTTTCCCCCCATGAAAGACAGTTATGCTTTTATACAGGCAAGCATTTCTTTTCTTGTAAGACACAAGCTGAAAGTACAGCGAAGTAGATAGCTACACACACACTCCATGTTCATCCTGTATTCTTTGGAATAACTGTCCAAATTTTATTAGGATTTTCTTATAATGATGTTATATGATGTCCTTGTTGTGATACCTGCATATGTAGAGATCTTAATATTGATTTACTATGTCTTTTGCTCATCCTTGAGCAGTGCAGACAGCAATTACAGCTGTTGGTGGTATCTATTTTGTCTTTTCATAATTGTCATTTCTAGTTCTACTTAAGATTAAAATATGAAAATTGCATCACGTGCACATGAGCAGAGCATCAGCTAGGCTACCAGCAATATCATGGCAGCATCATCATTTTAACCTCCATCTTCTCCATCTTGTGTATGAAAACTGCACAGTGCAACATAAACTTTTAGAAGGAATGCATCATCACATGAGCTGCCTTGACAGAAAGCCCTCACTAAGGTCATTAATATCTACCCCCTAAATCATCAGAGACAGAGAAACACCTGTAAATTTGCACCAGGTGCCTGTGAATAGTTTTGCTTGGCTTGTTGTCTGAGATGGACAAGTTTGGTGCTGATTCCTTAGCTAGGTCTGAAATTATTTGCTCAGCTAAAGTTGCGAAGGTGCTGTGGAACAAGCATCAACATAACTGCACAATGGATTTTAAAAAAGAAATAAATACTAGCATTAATCATGACTGTTCAGGCTCCTGATAATTTAAATAAATCACATACCAATCATGTACTTGGATGAGAGGTCGGTAATTTGTGCGAAGAAACAACAGAAAATATTTTCAAACTGCCCATGTTTCTGATTTTAGAGAAGTAATTTTCTTTAACACTAGAAAAAGAAATCCTTGCACCAGTTGGCTTGGTGTGGGTTTCTTTACAATCTGCTCATGTACAACAACAGCTGAGACAATGTAGAGTAAACATCAGATGTAACATCCCTGCAAACATTGATGCTATCCGCTGGCCTTTCCAAGCAGGGCATGCCGTCATTAGTCAGTGAACTAAACTGTCTATTAAAAATGAAGCTGAACAAAGAAAAACAGAATGAGAAGCAAAGAGTAAGTGTTTAGGTCAGTTTTTTGTTTATGCTTTTTTTTTTTTTTTTAAACACCCAGACTGTTATTTGAAAAGATCTCTTGCACACATTTGGATACAGATGAGAACAATTAAATACCCTCTAATAATTAATGTATATGCAATCTACAGCATGCATTCTCTTCTTATTAGAGGCTGTGGGTTTTTTTGTTGCAATCTAGCTAATAAAGGCTTTCTTTTCCACAAGAGAATTTTGACAGGGTTGACTCCAGACGGCTTTCCAGCTGAGGTCTGGGGCCTTGCTGAACCTTCAAAATTTTCCCATTTGAGCTGCATCAAAGTGAAGGAAATTCAAGGATCACTAACGTCTCAGATGGTAGCACTTGCCCTAACAACCAAGGTTCAGGAATTCTTTGGAGCAGGCTGAGGTCATTTTTCTCCCCTTTTCTCCTAATGCTTTTCTCTATTAATCAGAGCTCACAGCTCAGATTGGTCTTCAACTTCCTCCCAATCCTTGCTAAGCCTGTCATTTCTAGCTATTATTTACTTTAATGGACTTTGGCTGATCCCTTATGAAGCTTTGGATCTGAGAATAATAAGGCTGGAGAGTAACGGGCACAGACATGGGTGTGGGTTTGCCTGCAGATTAACCGTGGCAGATGGGCTTTATTGCGGTTTCCTGTGTGCCGAGTGTTGATTGAGAGGGTATAATGAGAGAGGTGGTGTCTGCACAATGGCTGCAGCCACTTCATTGCACCTCGCGTCTAAACAACCCCATTTTTCTAAATCTTTGGGTTGTGAAATTTTAGGAAGTCAGAGCACAAGAACAAGTACAAAAACAACTGTAAATAACCATGAATGTTAATCCAACCCTAATTGGTCCCTTCTTTCATTATGGGTACATTTTGCTGAGCTTTTTTTTCCCCCCTCCTTTTAACAAATGAATGATATGGACAGCTCTGCATACATCTGACTTTTATAACAGTTTAACGCAAATACTACTCCATATCAACTTATATAATTATTAATATTAATGTCTCATTAGTTTTTGCATTATTAACTTCAGCAGCAAAAGCTTACCTTGCGATCATCTTATTATTCTTTAGGTTTTTGTCATCTCGAGGAAATTTGTTTGAATTAAATTATCTATTGTCTAGAGAATATAAAAAATAACAGCAGGAAAATTGCTTATATCCGGCAAAATGTGTTAAAAATATATTTTCTTAGTCCAAACGCCATCAATTTTCAACAGCGATCAGATAATAAATTATTTTCAGCCATAGGTACTATCAAAAGATCTTTTACAAATTCCCCATTTTAAAGATTTTACTTAATTCCTCCCTTTCACTGATGGATTAAATCACAACTATTGATTCTTTTCTTCCTTTGGGGCTTTACCCATCTGTCCTAACGCTTTCATCCCAGCACCCCTTGGGCTGAGAGAAGTGTTCTACAAATGAACCAGTGAAAACCTGGAGAAGATTCCAGGTCAAGTTTGTGTACAAGAGTTTAAATTTTTAGTGACAGTCTTCCCTTACCACAGACGAAAGTTTCCACACACAGCCGCACAAGCTAGCCCCACCAATTATCCCCCTCCTTTGAAAACCATTATCAAGTTTTTCAAAACTTCTTTCATTTCACTGTTGTCACTCGATGAAAAGGAAACTAACCACCATGTCAAGACAACTCGGCTGCCTGGCAACCAAGGGCCACATTTTAATTCTGACTTGCTTCTGGTCTTGACTAATGGAAAGTGACTATGTTAAGCCAGTCAGAAGAGTTGTTTGTCACTTCTGAAATGCAAACAAAACTATATTGTTTCGAAAGTCCAGGGCATGATTGATGTAAAGATTTACAGTAACATCATTCATTTGCCCTTGTGTTTTAGCGGGATTGATGTCATATCTTTTCATGGTTTATTAAACGCTTTGCAAGAGCCCAAATATATGATGCTTTTTGTCCTGAAGGATCTAAAGAGATTTTCCTTATGTAAGAAAACTGGGCTCCAACTTGTGAGATTTAACAATGCTATTCAGTATGTGCCTATAATTTAATAGGAAACATCAAGCAAGGCACCAGAATGTATATCAAACTGACCAGGAAGGAAAAAAAAAAAAAAAAAAGCCAGCACAGAAAGCAATCAACAGTTTTGGGGGAGGGCCAAAAAAAGATACACTGCTAACTTGCTGGCTATATAAAGCTCGTTTAGACAAGCTTTCCCACAGATAAATAATTTTTTTCCACTTTTAATATCAAAACCTAGTCACAAAGTTTAAATTCTGCTTCCTATTTAACTATCTATATAGAAACAAATATAAAACACGTGCCCACTGCACTAAATTGTAACTGAAATCATCATAAGTAAGAATCAACATCAATTATCTTGACAACATATGATAAATTCAGACAGGTTTTAACAGTTTCCTTTCAAAGTCATCTAAAAAAAAATCCCTTCTAAAAACAATTATATTGCACATTATTTTTGTAAAGGCCAGATCGACATTTCTTTGAAATTAATGACCAGAAGAGGATGAATGAATCTACCAAGTTTTCTCCTCTGGAACAGGCAGATAGACTCTCACAGTCTCCCTGTATTATATATTAAATTGTATGTGTGTATATATATATATATATATAATTGTATGTGTATATATAAATAAAATACATATATATACACACACACTTCTTTGTCATTATATATTCAAAATGTTTGCATGTGTCTGTGTATACACACACACAAATATAAGCAGGAAGGAAACTAAAGTTGTTGTGGTAGGTTCTGTTCTATTTCAAAAAGTATAAATCACTTTTCAAATGTCTATTAATAATTGATGCAATAATTTGATGCATATTCAGGACAGTGGACATTGGATTTTCTATGTATACTCCTACTGGTATGGCTAATGTGCTAGAGCTATGTTCCAAAATCAGTATGTTTCCTTTTAACTGTTGTTGACCATATCTGTTAATAAGACCTGTTATTCATATTTTAAAGTAGATTATTAAAATGTAAGCATGGTAACACATGCTGTCATAGTTGCCACGTGGGATTCCTGGGGATGGCCCATGAGGTATCCACCACATCAGTTTCCTGGGGAGAAGCTTAGAAGTTTTGATGCAGGAAAGGTATATGTGGGGAAAGAAAAGCAATTCAACGTGCTTTATGTCCTTCTTGGTCCCCAGTAGATGGTGATCCCATCCAAAGCCTTCCTACAAATCAAGCTGTTGTATACTCAGCTCATGCAATACAAAACATAGTATCTTGAGCTAACGGGATGTGAGGCATTATCTCCTATGTTGTCTATCCTGACCAGATGAGAAGTTCAAACTATGAGCGGTCCAGTGTAAGAGGATAACGGATATTGATTGCAGTGGGCTGCAAGGAGCTACAGCAGTACAGCAGTATTGATATCAGCGATGTAAGCAGCTGTCAGAGCCATAAAATCTTTCAGCTGAGGGCCATGCTGCAAGAGATCAAAGCACCTGGCAGAGGACAAGCAGAGGCAGTCCAGGGCTGACATCGTTGTACCTGCCATACAAGATGGGCGCAGCAAGGGGATCTGTTTTACTTGCACTGTGCCCACTGGTGTGTTCATGCAAAGCTGCGCCTGGAACCTCACATGTCCACAATCAGAAAGGGCAGGCTTTGAGCTCCTGCTGGGAAGGGCAAATCCCATCTTGGAAGATGTGAACTTAGAGCAGTTCCTTGTTTGAGTCCCAGCCTCAGCAGAGACCAATTCAGGACTATCAAGGAATCCTGAATAATCCTGCTAGACCAAAGCGCTTAGGCCTTGGGGCTTTGCTGCATAAGTGAATTCCACTTAGTGCTGATTGTAAGAAAAAGAGAAAGTTAGTTGTATAGATTTACTGCACAAATGAAGCAGAGTAGTATGGATGCACGCCTATCCACTTTCCAGAAAATAATTAAGATCCTGCCAAGGTCTGCTACTTCAGGATCTCTCAATGCATGATTTAGCTGAAGCATTAGTGACCTCAAGGAAAGAGAAGGAGGAAGGGAAGCAGCTGCCCGATCTTTCCACTGAATGGAAGTCAAGACTGGCTCAGAAACAATAACTCCATTGACTCAGGAAAATAAATATACATTCATTCAGAAAGATTATCTAATCAGTCTAGGTCTAGGTATTAGGTCAGTGGATTACCTCAGCCGATCACCAGTCTCCATAAATCCTGCATCTCCAAGAAGGAACAAATTAAGAACATTCACATTCCAGGACCACAGCACTTTTACAGTCCTCACGATAGCCAAAAAGAAAAAGCTGGGTGTAAAACTGCATCTCTGTAGCCAAATTACACACACAAAGTGAGTTGTAAATCAGCTTCACCCCAGGGAAGGCAAAGCTGTAAACTACCTATCATTTTACATGGCTACACATAACCATCATGGCGGAGGAAACCCAAAAAGGTCAAGAATTTTTCTCAACTACCTACATCTCTGGAGTAGCTCAAGAAGCCATTTAATCTAAAGTCCTCTGATAGTATCTCTGCTGTTTTCTTTTTTTCCTTATGGAAATGATCATGTAGCTTTCTAACTGCCTTCAGCTTCTGTTGAATTAAACACAATCCAGTCTCTAGAGCAGCACTTAGGCAATTGTGCTCCCCCTGCTTTCTCCTTGTTAATTCTTCTGGGGGAAAGAATACATAACGAAGCCCTCAGCTGACAATTTGGGAGGCCTGCCACTGGTTATTGCCATCAGTAATTTTTCAACTAATTCAACAGTGTGTGATAACACAAGGGCTGAATGCTTGTAGCTACTCCTTTTCAGAAAACAGAATTTTCTCAAAGTCCTAACAGTTCCTCTTAAATCCTAGAGATTACCCAAAAGTTTCCAGTAACCTACTGGAGACCAACTCAAAACTCAAAAAAATACAAATAATAATAATATATTTTTTGCAATATTCAGTGTTCCTTTCTCAAAATAACCATGCAAATGAAATTGCAGTGCAACTGACTGAAACTTTCTACAATTGCTTCAGGTTCATAAACATTTAATGAACTCAGATTAAATTTCAATTACAATGCAAGCACTTCCATGAGCAGCAGAATGAAAGATACCTGCTCTCCTCTGGCTTTGCACTTGCAGTCAAGATTCCCCGGGACCTAAGGAGGTTCAAAGCTCCACCCGAACACGATGCCCTAGGTAGGACGTCCTCTGTCCTCAAAGACTGCTAATACCTAAAGAGCCTTTCCCATAGTGAGAACAACAGCCCATCTTCCATTGCTACCAAATTCAACAGAACAACTTGGCCAGTGGAACCACAATAGAGTAAAGCCTGACACAGACATAAAAATCATGCAGAGATGCATGATCATAAAAAGCCTGTTTCCAAAACAGGCTAAAAATTAGGTTCTCTTGTGCACAGTGGAAGCCAACAATAGGGGAAGGCCAAAGTACGTGAACACAAATTGATAAATGCCTTGGTGGTGAACCATTGGTGTTCCTGCCTGCCACAAAAAAGTCGTTTTTCTCCAGCTCCTAGATAAGCTGCCCTCTGTAATAGTTGCTTGATTTTCCATCTGCTTTAGCTAAAGCTCTTTCATCTGTCACCTTGCATATTGTTGCTTTCTCTCTTTCAGCTGCTAGAGAGCTCACCTTCTCCCTGCACTGCAGACACATTGCCTATTCTGATCCCTTTGCTAATTCTCATTAGTGATGGCATTCACAGCCCACACCGTCACTCCAGCAGGGCAGGCAGACCCCCCCGCCCTGCTTTCAGCTCCCCCTTGGCTCTCCCCAAGCCCCTCAACCTCGTTTCTGCCAGGTCAGGGCTCTTCAGCTGGGCTCACACTGCCCCCTGTCCCCAGCCAGGTCTCTCACCCTTCAACTCCTTGAATCACAACTTGTTCCTCCGGATGACGCGCCAGTGCCTCACATTCTGCTTCTTTGTCATCTTTACATTGTGTGTTCCTTTCAGCAGTGAATATAGGTTATTTGTGTTGCACACAGTGCCCTGCAAATGTAGGGGACTATTCTAATGTGAGATAAATAATTACTATAATTAACAGGAAGAAAAAAAAAAACCTCCTGGCAATTTGTCACAACTAAACATCTCTTTCCTTGCTAGATATTTTCATATTTATGGCATGTACATGGATCCCTTTTGCCTCTGTGTAGGGACCTGCATCTCCCATTAGCAGTAATGGGAATTATGTGTGTTCACTGAGGGGAGACTGTAGTCTACCCTAGTTGGTGTGCTGTGCTAGCTGTGTTTTATTGGATCATATGGAGCATGAAAAAAAAATAATAAAAAAATATTTTCCATCTTCATTGTTCAGAGAAATATGTAGGAAGCCCCTGAACACAATCATGCTTTTAATTAAGTGCTATTTGCAGGTGCTATTTCTCTCCAATTTCCTATAGCCATTTCTAAAAGAGCAATAACAAAAAATAATCTAAAAAAATAAAGTGATTAGGGATAAAAATTAGCTAGTTACTAGACTGATGAGAAATTAAAAAAATGAGCAATTTTAATAAACTACATTTTAAAACTGTAAATGTCCTTGTATGAGTAGATGCTGAAAAATACTAAACTTCATTTCACTATCAATTTTCTGATTCATCTGAAGAAGTTCATTATCTGTTAAATTGAAGGCAAGCCTCCCACAGAGGAATGCTATCTAAAGATGGATGTGTTTGTGTGTGAAAGGATAGCCTTTCTTAGCTGTTTATCAAAAAGACAGTCGTGGACCAGTTACTATATACTTCACTACTTCATAAATATAACACACGGTATATATGTACAATCATATGACGGTGGTTCATTTTTGTCATCTGATTTTGGCACATTAATACAAATTTAGTCCAAACATCTAAAGTTATGCTGCTAGGAATGTTGCCATCTGGTTTTAATGAATATCTGGGGTCCATTTTTCAGTTAAGCTTTTCTTATTGTGTTGTGTGTTGCTTTTTCCAAGCTATCTGCATAATTGCTTAAAGATTTTACTGCAAAATTAATATCCTCACTGTGAATGAGAGAGAAGGGCAAAAACCAGGATGACAAAGGCTGAAATGAGGTGAAAGGCAAATTCAATTTTTCCTTGCACCATAGAAACCTCGTCAGGACTAGCTTTATCTGGTAATCCACATTTAAACTTTAACCTGTAGGGGGGCTCTTTGTGTTAGTTAATGTAAGCATAAAAAGAGTCTGAACCACTAATCAGATTAATCATATTTTGTGAGACTCAAAAGCTTCATTAAAAGGACCTCGTTTCCAAGCTACACATTTCAGAAAGGGAAAAAAAGTTGGCTATGAAAAGGAAAGAGTAACACTGAAATTCAAAAAGACACAGACTGTGTGTCTCCTGGAATTAAACCAAACAGAGTAAGAACTGGAACAACACCCACCTTCATAAAATACACCTTGACCATGCCAAAATAATTGGGACATTTTGTTATGGAAATTATGCATTCCCTACATTTACAAAGCTTTATCTTACTCATAAGAGAGAACTATTTATTAGATAAATACAATAAACGTCTTCTCTTTTCTAATATTTATGAAAGTCTTCCTTTCCAGTGCTGCAATCATATTTCCCAAGTATTTCAGGTGACCCCTCAGAGACAATAAAAGGTGAGCTTCAGAAGAATAAGAACTGGAACCTGTCATTTGTAGACAGGTTATTTACAGTCACACTAGAAACATCCCAGTTCCCTAAAGAGCATGAAAGTAAGAGAACAAGATCCTCCCCCAAGTTAGTGCAGCATTGTGTTTGCTTTCAAAAACTAAATTACTCTATGTTGTAATAAGCAAATAGTTTGCCACAAATGAAGCTTCAACAAACTTTCGTCCTTGTCTATGGAATAGAACGTCAGAATCCCAATCTCAAAAGTTTAGACAACATGCTCAACAAGAAGAATTTTCACTTAAGGTAGTGTAAAGTCTCAGCTTACCCTGCATCACTGTGGAGTTAGCAAACATCTTAAATCACAGTGAGCAAATGAAACACATTAAAATAGTTAAATAGATTATACTTTAGGGAGAATTTAAGAGGTAGGGAAAGAAATCAAGACATGACATCACTTAAAATTACAGACAGCAATTTTCCAATCATGGAAGAGGGAAACGGGCATAGCCTCATCTTTATTTTCCAGGCAAGATGGAGCATCCTCAATGCTGCATCACAGCCAAACTGTTTCCTTGTATTTCATCATTACATTTGGATTTTTCTCTTTCCACAGCTTGACAAGATCTCTTCGTGATCCTGCAAGTTCTGTGATCCTATACAATAAGTCAGCTCAATCCCAAGCCATTTAACCTAGAAACACATTTTAATGCTTACACTGAGAACTCCACAAGGGGTTGAACAAATTCACTATTTTATAAATGCCTATTTACTAACTTTTGTCCATAATTTTACAGAGACTATACATTCTGGCTCAAAAGGCACTGCTCATACTGTCAATTAAAGAGAGAGCAGGTGAGGGATGAGGAATCTTCTGCAGAAAAAAACAACCACCAAGAAGTTGTCATTGCCCTGACAAGCTCAGAAGAGAAGGGCTCAGTTTGGGTGGCTAAAGCCCTCTTCCATCTTCACTTCTGCGGACCTGATGTCCATATTGCATATGCTGTAGAGGCTTGAAAGAAAGCACAACCGCCCAGCTTCTCTACACTCCACAGGCCTTATACTGCACACACGGTTTTATCATCACAAACTTTCATTTTATGACTGCACTCCTGAGTGTGTGCCACTGTGTGCCCTGAGGTCTTCATTGTTCCTTCATCAAACCAAGCAGCTGTCGAAATGTGCCTCAGCTCTGTCCAGCACACATTCCCCAGCTTTCCCTTCCAAGGAAAAGGAGGGGAGAAAGAACAGTGGATGCCAAGGTCTTGCTCCAGTGAGGAGCTGGGACCTGGCCAAGGACAGACTTCTGGGTTCTTAGTGTAAATGTAGACTATGATACCATTGAAATCCTCAGAAAATATCACGAGTCTGTTATTTACAAACTGACTTCAGCTCATCTGCACCCGAATAAATCTGCAGGAAGTGTACTGCCTTCAGTAGAATATTTCTTAGTCTTAGCCAGTGCAATTTGAAGCAGAATTTGGCCCTTTAGATAATAAGCAAAAAGTGCCACCCTAGAAGTACAGGCACAAAGTGCCTAAACACAGAGAGAATCATTCACAGATCTGGTCCACAGCTATGAATTTAAATAACCCAAAGCTAATTCCAAAACTGAGATATTTTAAATAAGGGAAATAAAGAAAAGCACTAGAATTCATACTATTTTGTGCGGGATGAAGTTTCCTCAGCCTTCCTGGCTCACCTTGCTTGATGGTAAATTCAAATGGAATCCACACAAACACTCTCCAAGTGTCTAAAATCCCAAGCCCAGGAGTTTGTGTTGCTGACCCTCGCTCACCTGCACTCTTTGAACACCGTGTTTGCAGGTGGTCCTCCTGGCTGTACTTCATTTGCAATTCAACAAGCAGGGTGCAGGGGGGAGAGTAGGGAGCCTCACAGCACTGTCAGACTTGCACAGAGTCTGAGTCACCCTCGTGCCACTCATGCTTCCACACGGCATGTCCACTACCTGAAAGATGCAGCAAACTTCAAAGGCTGGAAGGGTTCAAGCTACTCTCATTACTGCACACAAAATACTATTCTTAAGAAAAAGTTTTGTTTAAATTCTGGGCTCAGGTAGGTAATGACATCTACTGAGACCATGTAAAAACAGAAAAACAAACAAACAAAACTGCCAATTCAAATATGTCTGCGTTTGTTCAAGTAGAATGATGACATTCACCAATGTACGCACATTTCGTGATCTGTTGTTCACAAAGATCTCGAGAATCTACGTGAAGACCTACGAATATCCCTGCTAAGCTTTGCATCTGTAAATCCAAGCAACTCAGGGACTGCTGAGACTGTTACCCAAACTAGATGAGAAGGTTGGGTCTACATTACCTGAGCTGTGTATAATGTCATTTGTCTCTCAGGAAGAACAGCAGTTTAACCCTGTCAACAATATATTTACATGTAAATCCTTTGAGATAATCCAGATTTGGCTGCAAAGGCCTATACTGATCTCCAATAGAAAGAAAAAAAAAAAAAAAGAAAAAGCAAAAAAAAAAAAGTAGCACAAACATAAATTCCAAAGAAAGGGACCACAGGAATGCCCACAGGAAAGTAGCAGACCCAGTACTTTCACCACTTCAAACAAAAAATTCCATTTTGCAAAACAAACAAACAAACAAACAAGACTCAGCAGATCATTAGTTAGGTAAAGATCTTTTGATCATTCACAGCTCCTTGGTAAGATGTTTCCCACAAGGCTAATGAAGCCCTAAGTCACTTTTGTTTTGTTTCTTCAGCTTTCCTCTCTCCAAGTTAAAATTCATGCAAAACAAAACTCATGAGCTTTGTGGCATGATGGAGGAAGAGTCTGTGGCACCCCGAGGCCTGATAGTATAACAACGTTACCAAGAGAGTGGGGCAGGGAAACATTCCGGTGACTGCTTGGCAGGGTTTCACAACTACTTGGCGCGTGTGAAGGTAGCTTCATATCTATGAATATTGCATAGTCAGATCCTCTGCTCTGTTCTGAGATCTTAATATTCCAGATGGGGACAAAAGTATAAATATTTCTGCACTTAAATTGCAGGGTTTAAAACATTATAAATTTAAATCAAGTTATATCATCTAGTAGGCTTTAAGACACGAAGCACCACACGGCAAACTCCAACAAGGGAAGAGTACAACCAGCTCCCTTTACTGTCTGTGCTGCCCTAAACACAGGGAGGATTCCCATCCTTTAAAATTTGATAAAAGTGATTGCATTGGGAAATGCAAAACTCATTCTCATAGCTCAGTGAGGCTCTGCAGAGAAAGTCTAAACCTAAACACATGGCTAGAGTGGGCTTCAATGGCTGTCACAGCCAAAAATATAGAAAGTGATCATTCTTTGTGTCTCACAAAAGATTTGGAGGGAAAGAGAGTACAAAAGATCAGGACAGTTCCTTAAGTTGCCTGGATAAAATCCAGGCTAACTCCCAGTTGTTTGGATCTCTGTTTACCCTTGCAAATCAAAGGAGACAATTCACTGGAGAATCCACTGGTTCGCTATATTTCAGAATGTTATTTCAGAATGTTATTTCAGCTGGAGACTCAATGGACAAACTCTGAGCAGTTCTGCAGCTGCAAACGTGTATAATATCTTAGGTTTTTAATGACAAAGTGGCAATGTATCCTTGAGACATTATATTGAGGTGGTATTTCTGTGTTATATTCAGATGATCAGAGTAATAAAATAATAGTTTTCTATTGCCTGAATTCCTGTTGAATGAAACAGCTCATTGGGTATTCTTCTGGCATTTGGCACCAAAACAGTATTTTTAAGAATTGTTCTAGTTATGGTCCCATCTGCATCCTATTCCACTCTTACTGCAAAAAAAGAAAGAGAAACAGAACTGCACAATAACAGAGGAAGGACAAGCAGACAAAAACTCATACTCTTAGTATTTCTATCTCTCATCTATGAAAACAGAATTCTAAATATTATCTTTGAGAAGCTGCTCTTCACTTGTGATGAGAAAGCACTGGAATTTGTTCTATTGAAATCATAGTTTGGGCACATTGCTAATTCACGTTTGCAAACCAGTATCACCTAAATTACAGTTTTATGATGCAGTCTTAGGAAGAGAAGGTTACTTGGTTTTAAGTGGGAATGCAGTAGACAATCTACTTCTTGAAATTTATTCACTGAGGAGAAGTTGCTTTTAAAAGTGACATCGTCTAGGGGAACAGATAGAATGCTATCTTTTAGACGATTCTATCACGGCCTTAATAGTAGTCAGTACTTAACAAGCAGCTTTTTGCAATGAAGTAAATAAATTAGATTACAAACAAACCTCAGTCACTATAGCACAACAGCCTCTGTTTCTCGCTTATCTCTTGAGTTGCAACTTCTATACTTTTAAACGGTTAAACTCCTCCATGAAAGATTTGCCATGTTACTACCATGCTCCACCTCTAGGCTGTATCAACTTGCTGCACACACACAGAACTAGGTTTAACCAGATTTGTGTCAAGTAAGCCAGAGACATTAGTGTCAGTACTGATGGCTTTATGACCTTGGTGAAAATACAGTGAGCTTAGAACTAAAGATATGAAGTGCTTCCTGAATATCAAAGCGTTACTTCATTGTAAGGGAGAAATATTGCCTAGTGCTTAAATAACCTTCTCTTACCCTTCACCCAGTAGCTCCTGCAGCTCTCCATATAGATGGATCTTCAGTCTTCTCAAAACAACAATCACACAGGTGAATTTTCCAGGAACTTTTCAAAATTATTTTTCAAAGTTATCCTGAGAAAAACATATAAAAGGGTTTCAATGCAGTACAACCTTTCACATCTAGCAGAAGAAAACAAATATGTCCCAATGCAAATCAACAATTTTACTTAAACACTCAGGTATGTGCAGTGCTTTGCTCAGCTGGCTGGGGGTGGGTCACCTGCAGAGGAGCTTGGAGGGTCTCTCCAAGAACTGGGAAGTTAGGATTAGAAATGCGCCTGACTTAAGAGGGGGTTTTAAGCAATTAACTCCACAAGTGAACAAAAGTGAAGCACAAAGAAGCACTAATGGGAGGAGATCATTAATGCAATCCATCCACATTCTTCATCTATATGCTCATTACCTGCTGACAACAGCAGTAGGATTTGCCCATATGAGGAAATGAACCAAAATAGCTGTTGCAGAATAAGCCAGTCTTCAATAGCCTTCTGTTTGTCCCTGTGTGGACACTGTAGGAATAATTAGTGCACTTATTCTGCTCTAGAATAATCAGTGCACTAATTATTCCAGACTAAAGTGTCCTTTATTCCAAAACACTTTGTCCACAAGGGGAGCTATTGTGAAGTAGCTGCGCTCACTGCTCCATTTCCATGTGTAAGGACGTGCTCTGTGCTGCCGGAATAACTGCACCCTCGGACTGTAGGAGCAAAGCAAATCATAGGCAAGTTTTGTCTCTCCCAGCGTTCGTGCTGATTTGCTGAAGGAAGTGAATATATGGAGTTGTTGTGAAAGCAGGACTCAGCTGCAAGGCAGTCAGTGAGCTCGTCTTTTACAAGCTTTTCCATTATAAAAACTTTTCAGTCGTATTTAAGTCCAAATTTAGTAAATGACTAGTACACAGAAAGTGACAGGACAGATGAGACTGTTCCATTTTTTTGCAAACTGAGAAATGCTGAAATTGATAAGCATGTTGTATAATTAGCTAATTTGATGGGGTAGATTTATCCAGTCTACCTATCAAGAAGGTGTATCACTGGTGTAGCAGTTTTTCATGATGCAAGACAATTCAACTGGAGACCAACATGCCCAGAGAGTGACCCCACAAAGCATTTCAAATACTTTTAAGATACAGGAAGGAAATGCTGGTGTTAGGTTTTACTAAACTGTGAGGAGAATCCCAATGCCTTGGCCTACTCTCCTCTAAGCCCATCAACATCACAGAGTACAACCAAAGGAAGATTTAAATTTCCACCCTTTTATTTTAAATTCTCTTTCTACTTTGTGAAATTGGATACAAGATATTTGCATGCAATAAATAATATTCTGCTTCTGTGTTTTATACAGGTTGCTTTGTCTCAACATCCATCCCCTACCTTTGTCTCACCAGAATAAAAACAAATGCTGTTTGGGATTAATTTCACAATACGTGGCATTATTGTTCAGGACATATTTTCAATAGTCACGGGATGTTATCTGTTAGGGTTTTACTGATTTTTATACTGTCTGGCTAAGCTCTAAGTTGTTGCCTGATATTTCTCAAAGGAGATTTATCGCCTCAAACCTTTCAGCCCCTTCTCAAAGTATTACTTTGCAATTCATTCATCAGACTTTGATCTAGAAGTTTATTTACTCCAAGATACACTCTTTGCCATTACCTGTCCCAAATTTATTGTAATAAAATGTTATGCAATCTGTTGGAAACTGACTAAATTACACTGACTTTTATCATATTGTATGCCTAGAGTTCTGCATAGAAAAATGTTATTAAAGAGTTCCTAGTGGAAGAAAATACAACACATCTGTAGCTCCAAAAAGCTCTGCAGATGGATTACCAAAATAATAGAGCAAATTTGATTTGTGACAAATATCATCTATTCTATTTAATGCTCATAAGACAGCTTTAGTTGCTAGCGATTCCCATAATAAGTTTTTCCTCAATTAGAGATTCTGTTCATTTACAAGATTGATACAATTAGAAATACAAGATGTTCTGTATTCTTAGCTAAGTCTGTTATTATCCCATGCTTCTCATGTAGCAGGTCTGCTCTGAATTGAACTAAATTATGAGTTAAGAACTGAAAACACTGCCACTTTTACTTCTTGCTGCCTGTTACTTTATAAATAAATACTTTAAATTACAAAATTGTTCCAGAAGAAATAGGAATTATGTTGAAAGTACCCCACTGCTGCTGTAACAGTTTCAGATTTATTGAAACCTTCTCACTGTATTACAATAGCTCCTGCTGTTTTACCTGGACTACAGCAATCCCAGACTCCAGCCCTGTAGTTTTTTTAATATTTCAAACCATCTGGGATAAAAAACAAAAACAGTATTCTTCTATCTTCAAGTTTTTGATTGGAATCAGAGCAGAAATGCTAAGATGAAATTTTAAAATGTCCCTTTCTCATTTCTAATAGGTTGGCTAAGGGATAATTTCTGCACTTATCTCTGATTTTAAAGGATCTAATTTTATTTTATCTGTATTTATTAAGGCCAACTCTAGCACAGCAGCACAGAAGATACAGTGAGAGAAGAAAAATTTTTAGTATTAAAACAGCACTGAACTTGGGGAGACATACTTCCCCAACTGCAGCTATCCTACAGCTCAAGATGTGCTCTTACAGTCATTCTTACGAGGAGTTTCACATCAAATTTCTGGATCTTATTGTCATAATCATTAAAGTGAGAATACAGGCTCTGGATGTTGCATTTACTGTTGTATGAAAGCATGCTGAAGTTTCAAGCGTTCGCATAATTTGACTATCCTATTTCTTTAGCATGGGATCATTCTTATTTCGTTTTGGACAAAGAATTTTAAAATGAAAGCTTTGTGACAACCCACTACCTTCCTTATAAACACACAAACCTCTGTGCTCAAACTGTGCCAGGAATTTAGAATACCTTGTTTTAAATTGCTTCTTCTCCCCTCCCCCTCATATACATTTATGTACATATACCCATTTAAAATGCACATCTAAAATGTAGATTACAAACATTACAGACTATAGCAGTTCTATTCACCACTGCTTCACAGATAATAAAGTATAACAAACATATAAAGTAGTGAAGGTTCTAGGGTGAATAAAGGTACCAACTTTGGTTTTATACAATAAATAAGACCAGAGCTCCTTCTGGTGCATCAAGCGTAAGTGACAGCATTTTCTATTTTTACTATATAATTCTTTGCTATTTGTTAAGCACTCTTACAAGGCACATATTGAAGACAGAGAAAACCAGTTAGGAATACTTAGTTTTTAATCCAAGCCAGCATCTAGTCATCTGAAGCCAAATACTACCCACTTATTGTAATTGCCTGACTGAGGTCAAAGGATTATTCACTGGTCTAAACTGGTCCCCCCCAAAAAAGTAAGAGACCTAAATGATACTTAGAGATAGTTCCAAAACAACCTAAGCAAAACCAGATTGTCTCACCAGTTGTTCACAAGAAGAAAAGCTATCCACAATCCACCAAATTCTTTCTTTTTATTTTCATTCTTGACAAACTATTTTTTCATGAAGACAAGGGCAGGCAAACCAACTGCCAGATGGTGAGTTCAAGCAAACACATTTAACAGTACCTGAAATTAAAAGTCCTTGACTTCTGGAAAACAGTAAAACAAAATCAGTGAAATGGACAACTACAAAGAGGATCCACAAAGGTGATCAGTGTGCAAGCTGAGATCAGAAGAAAGTGAAAAAGGCCAAGGAAAGCTATTTAGGCAGTGAATTTTGTTATAAGTTACACATGCAGAGCGAGTCCTGAAAACAGGCAGCTTTTCATGCCAGGGGAACAGTTAGCCTGTATATAAAATTTATACTGAATTTGTTGGAGATATTTTCGCTATGACGATATTTATTTGTTTGTTTTTGACATTATTGCCACTGTTCTTCACTGATACTCCATTTCCAAAGCATTACAGAAAGCTTTCTCTGTTCTATCCCTTGCCACCTTTGCAGATGCATTCACAGTGTTACGCATTACTGAAATTAGCCCTTCATGAGATCCTGGCAGTTTAGAACAGCCTCAAGCAGAGAAAGAGATAAACACATATTTGTATAACTATGAAATGCCTCAGTTGAAGGTAAGCAAAGAAATTAGACTTGGAGAGTTCATAAGGGGAATGCAGATCATAAAATCAACAGACTCCCTGAGATAAAAATAATGACCGAGCACTTCAGTGTGTTGCAGGCTTGAAGATCATACAAAATGAGCTTGGCAAAGCACAATACACAAAACAGTCATTTGCAAACATCACACCACACTCAAATCAGGGAACCATTCCATATAACCTCACAGATTCAGGATTTTTTTACGTTAGACTCGCAATGAATTTCCAAATGCACTCTCCAGACAGACCCTAATACAACCTCTGCTTACAATTTAGGCTCTTTTACTATTTGGGTTTGTTTCTTAAACCCAGCTTCCTGCCTAAGATTCAGAAGGTTTTAAGACTTCTCTATTGTAATAAAGGGATTTTCCTCTTCATCATTCAAAAGTAAGCCATGCCTTTGAAAAACAGTGTTCCTCTACATCATCACTGTCAAAGAAGTAACTCAAGCAACTGCAGTAGCATGATTCCAGACATTCACTTGTTTAACCAAAACAAGCATTAAGCCTTTGGAAAATCAGGTGGTCCTAGCCACACACACGCATCTATCTTGAAGCAGTTACTGAACTTGACAGATGCAACTTAAAGAAACATCTAGATTGTGTCAGTATGAAGTCTGAGAAATAGACAAGGCTTCAAGTTCATAGAGGAATCCAGGTTTTGTCTCTTATATGTTAGAGAAAAACATTCTCTCAGGATAGATTATCCTGTAGCCAGTAATTATAAAGGTTGATTGCAACAGGTGCTTCTGATTCCATTTATTGGACTAAATGGACTACTTGTGCTTGTGAAATAAAATGGGTTCTTCTATGCACTATGCTTGATTATGGATCTAAGAAGCAAATGACCTTGTAAAATTACATTCTTCCCTTTGACATCTAATACTGCCCATAATTCTGTGAACAGTCCAAATTAAAGATCAGCTGATGTCCACATGTCTCACAGATGTGTTATCACTAGAGAATAAGGAGGCAACAAGGTTCTTTACTATGCCCTTCTTCTACAGCAACAAATGCAGAAGGACAGATGAGGTGAGGGAAAAGCAGGACCATGGCTGAGATTCACCCAAAGTTTTGGCCACCAGAGCTGGCTGCCTATACAAACAGAAAGATTTTTCATCCCCTGAAGTGGTGCAGCAAAGGGAGGACTTCTCTGTGCTGCCAGGACCCCTAGTAGGGCTTCTGAATTTTGAGGCATGATTCCTCAAGGCAATATGACTAAAGGGACGCGGCTCCCTCCAGCGCAAGGTTCTGCTTAAATGCAACACTGACTCCTGGAAAAAGATATTAACTCATTCCTCATTTGAGCTGCCAAATGTACCAGGAATACCTGGCAGCAGCTCCCTGCCATGCTGCCAACCATTCTGGGTACACAGCCGGCTAACCCAGTGATTTCAGGAGAACTCAGAGGATTCACAGCACAGCAGCAGTAGCTGTGGATGAACAAAAACATTTGATTTCTTTGCACAATTGTCAGTCCCAAAGTGGAGGGAAGCCCACAAAGGCACAAACCTGCAGTGTTAACAACTGTCCGCTATGGCCCAAACCAAAGCTTAACTCTCTCTTTATAAATTAGAGAATTAAACAGCTGATACCAAGCAATTGCCTCTCCTATTCTCAGAACATTTTATGTTCCCGTCACAAGCAATCCTGCAAAGCCTTGATAGGTATATTCATTATTTATGGTCTGCCATAATTATATTGAGCACTTATATCTTAGCCTGCAGGAGGCAGTGTCATATGTGGAAAGCAGAACTTGTCAAAACTAATGAACATTTGCAGAGAATTTTGAAATACTATCATTTCTCTTAAAAAAAGAAAAAAAAAGCAGAATGGCAAGAAGTTTAGTAAGAGCTTCTGGTCCTGGGTAAAATTTGGGAAGGGCGTCATAGATTTTAAACATGAACTTTTACATTGAAGATTTCCAGATTTTCACTTAGTTTAGTGAGACCTTTTCCTCTCGACAAAAAAAAAAATATTTTGCTAGAACATTTTGATAGCATTAGTTAAGACAAAAGACAAAAGCAGGAAACCAGACAATTTTCCTGTTGAATACATTGCATTAACTAGTACTGTTTACAGTAAATATCCAAATTACCAATCGTAAAATCCTGGCCTCCTCTAAGTTTCCCTAGAAACTACCACGAGGTCTAAATGGACCATGATCTCACTCCAGATGTTCTGGGATTTGAAGTATCAATATGTCAGCAGACAGGACCATGCCAGTGTTAGAGCTCTGACTTGCGATCTAAGAGCTAAGGGAATTGTTTCACCTCAGCCTTTTTCCATGTTTTGAGCAAGTTATGTAATTCCTCTGCAGCTCAGATATCATTGGGTAAAACAGATCTCCATCATGTGAGAAGATCCTTCCCACAGAATAATACAAGATGCTTGAATCTATGATAATACAAGATATTGTAATGTTCTTGCTATGAAAACTCTCGCATCAGGGCACCCAGCTTGACTGAGGGAGAGAACAAAAAGAGGGAGAGAGATTTACAGTTTTTTAGTTAAAATTTACGACAATCTCCATTATTTGTGAAAAGGGGAATTTTCACATATCTTAAAGGAGATGGTGTAAATTTGAATGCCAGTACCAAAATAAGTGAGCTTCAGCTTCTGTGAGTTACTGTGCTTATGGGATTCAGTGGGATCTCCCATATCATCATGAATTCTAACTCAGAGATTGGCTGCAAATGGCAGTCATGGGGTAGTTACAGGGCTGTATTATTTTCCAGATTTTTCCCCACCACATAAGACTGGGCTTTCTTTCAGCTCCTGCTTGTGCTGTACCCCTGCTATTAGTTCTTTGACCACTCTCAGACAAGTTAGCTACCACCCACTACCATGTAATACCATATAAATGGCCTCATTTTAACATTCTAAATTTTAACACGATAAATTTGATGTAGATCTCTCTTGGCATTTTTACTAATGCAATTTCCAGAACTGAAAATAAGGAAAGCGGCTGCTTATCCTATAAACAGCAAGATTGCTATTGTTGTATAAAAACCCAATGTATAATCTGCAGGGATTATAGAAAGAAACAAACGTTAAGGTCCAGCAGTATGAGAAGGCAGAGGTTCAGAGAGCACGGTACCCTACGGCTGTGGTAGAAATGATGCACACCAAGAAACTGGCAATAACAGTAAGTCTTCAAATATACATGCTCAGCTTTGAACTGAATTAGTGGAGAGAGATCTGATAAAACAGACACTCAGCAAAGGCTGTGCAGGGAATACCAGTCTTAAAGTTTCAGCTTTTTGAAAGTCTGCTAATTTGTGTTTATTGGCACAATGAAAGGTTGGACATGAAAAGATATTTAGAACTTAAAAGCTAGAATTGGACTGTTTACATTTCATTCTCTATTAACCATCAGTGAGCATTCTGCACACACACAACCCATGAAACTAATAATAGAGAGAAATTAATTAGATGACTATATTTCAATCATGGGGTTTTCTTGACATTTTATACCAAAGGAATGCAGCTCAAGCAGTTTGTAACTGACAGCCATGCCATGAAATTGCACTACAGCCTTGATAATTATCTTCTTCATTATTTTTATAATATATAAAGAGATAAAGTACAACACATCCCTTTCATTTCATAATAGTATGCAGTAGAATGGAAGTAGCTGAAGGAGGATGTTTGTCTTACAATGCTACAGTTTAAATCGAGTGACAAAGAAAGAAGTATCATATTAACGATGCACAGAGGAAAACACTAAAGCAACCATCCATTATAAAATTATTCTACGCAAACTGCAAACTTATGGAATAAATGTATACCTCAAACTTTTGTACCTTCCTTCCCGTCCTTAATTTTATAGGAATATCAATGACAACTCACCAGAAAGAACAATGTATATTAATCTCATTTTTATAAATTTCTTTCTTAAAAACTGGTGTCAAAGCTTTTTGAAGAAGACTGATGACAGAGAAATGGTCATTTCTTTTTCATCCAGCAGAGACAAATATTTCTGCACTACACAAGCCCAGAAAATGAATAAAAGCATAAAGAGTCCCTTTTGCTGCAGATGGAGACATGAAAGGACCAAAGACCTTATCATACATGTGGGAATCTCCAAAATAATGCTTCCTATTTATTTACACAGAAATTAAACAAAGAGGACAATAACACTATTTGATAGAGCCAACTCCCGGCTACAGAATACTATTTTTCATTATTAGCTGATTTGTGTGGACAAGCTGATGGAGATGCTCTTCATTTTGTGATGTGACAAACCCAGAACATGGCTGTGAGTAGCAACTCAGAACATGGCTTGTCTTTCACATCATGACCCTGAGCAGGAAGTTGGGATATTCTCTTGGTATGACACCTATAAAAGAGATTTATTCTTTTTTTTTTTAGTGTAAGCAACACTGACTTCTTAAACGGGATGTTCTTATCCTAACAACAAAATGCTATGTGCCTCCTTCTGTAGATTGCAGTCGCCAACAGAAGAACTGAATTTTTAATTTACCCATACACTTCCACAGCCACAGAATGCAATCTTGGTTCATATTTGCCATACTATAAATAGATGAACTTCAAAGATTTATTCAGGCTCATTTTTGATTTTGGATTATCTTCATGGCATGCTTATATGTGAGCACTTTGCCACCTGCCATATCAATCAATTTTCTCAGAGGTTTTGCCCTACCCAAGTTTCAAATGAATCAGTTAAAACTTTGTGGGGAAAAAAGTTGGCTGTTTGCCCAGGTGTTGCATGAATTATGCCTTTTCAAGTCATGTTCTTCTCAGATACAATTGACTACTGCAGCAGTTTCCAGTGACAGAGTGGAAGACATCCTTTAAGTGCACCTGACGTCAAATACATCACTAGGGTAAAATGCTTTTCTGTTCTAAAACATTATGTCTATTCAAGAACATTCCATACAGTCACATACATACTCCAAGCAGAGCTTTTCATTGTTTTGCGATGGGTCAGAACAGACAATGATATTTTAGGGCATACAAAGAATAAGACAATACTCCATAACTTTTGATCCTGAAGAACAAAAGACCTGTATTAACCTACATGCAAAGAAAGGGGAGAAGACGAAATGGGGGATGGGGTGTGGAAGAGAAGAAAGAGAAAATATCAGATCTTTGAAGTAAACCAAGGTCAAAAGTTTCCTCTCAAGAATATATGAGCAATGTGAACTTACTCGGGAAGCTACCTCACAAGGTAAACATGTTCAGAAGACAAGTCCTTGAAAAAATTTACAGTGTCAAAGGTTGAAATGAACAAAGTTGTGACTGGTTTGGGGCATCTCCCTTTTGAAATGTTCAAACTTGCTTAATTTTTGGAGATATTTCCAGAGTTGCCACTGAATTATGCATACATTGCTCAAACTTAAGGTATTATTTTCACTTTTTCTTTGCTAATTCAAGAGGTTATTAAGCATAAAAAATTTCTGAAGTGCATATACAGAACATAAATTAAGTCTATTCACATAAAGTCCGTGTCAAGCTCCATTACCTAAGTACCTAGACAGCACCTACAAATAGAAAAGAAACAAAGAGAGGAATTTTCTAAAAATGAGATCTCGAAGGAACATGAAGCACACAGCAGACACACTATCAGATTTCTTCATACGGAAGCACTGCAGCAACAGTGTTGTTTCTTCAAAGAGGCAGCCCCTGAACAACATAAAAATATACAGATTTTCAAACACAGTGAAATATTTTCTAATATGAACATCCTAAAAAGGGGAAATCAATAAATGGCATGAAAAACTTCAAAGACGGACCTCCTGTCAATGACAGAGGTTCTTCAGCAATGTAAAGTCTTTGAAGAAGGACTCCCAGTGCTGGGAAACCTTTGAAGTGACAGAAAGCAGACATTTATAATTACAGAAAGGTGCGGTGTCCAGCAGAGATAGTAAAAAGATATAACTGGGGTATGTGTGGGGGAGGTTGAGCGGTGGCTTGGGCCCTGAGTGACCCTGTCCACCCAAAGCCTAAAAGCCTGCAAGGTCAACTCTATATCCATATGAAAGAGACAATTTGTGAAATGGAGAGGTGGAGAGGACTTAAGACACCAAATTAATGCAGCTTTCACACTTCTAGCATATGTTGATTAAACAAGGCATTCTCTCTTTTCTCACCACCCCAGATTCCAGCACACACATAACCACACAGCCCGTTTTTGCTTTGCACAGCCTATAATTCCCCTAAGGGGACAGCTGGGCTCATTTTGTCCATTAGCCTGGAAACCAGCTTGCATTATGAAGTGGGGTACTCAGATTTAGTGATATTTTTCTCAATGGTTTTCAATGGGGATATCACGCCTCCCCGAAATTCCTACTGTCCCCTTTCCCTATTTTTCAATAAAGCAACGTAGAAATACAGAGAAATTAAAAATGATATTCTGGAAGAAACTCACGCATGCATTCTGGAGTCATTTGAATTTTTGGCAACTTGAAAATGAAAATATCAAAGTGTAATTCATAGGAATGGATTTTTGGCTTCTTCTCAAACTGCAAGGTATGTCTGTAGGGTATTTTTGGAGTAGACCATGTTCTGCCCAGAGCTCAAAACCAGTCATTTTAGCACAGTATTGAGCTCAACAGTGCCCAGCAGACAGACAGAGGAAAACATGCTTCTTCCTACCCTTCCTATTTCCACAGCCTCTGGTTGTCTAAAGCACAGGTCCAGTTCTCTTGGTTCTTCCTCGGAGATCACCATAGCTACATTTAGCCATTTATTTTTAACCCTTTCCTTTTCTTTGACATGTTAAAAGTAAATCCATTACAGGAAAATGTCTGATGCAATCCAGGGCCTTCCAGGAAGCTGAAACAAAAGGCAAGCAAGCAAATCAGCCACCTCATTTTCATTAACTCAGTCTCTCTTGTACAGTTAGCCCAGTAGCAGGCATCAGAACTGCTTACAGAGGGCTGAAAGAGGTCTTCCTTCCATTCAAGACATCTATACGTCCTGGTGTGAGAAGGACTCCAGAGCTATATCCTGTATCTCTGTCTGCGAGCCTTAAATCCATACAGGCAGGAAAAAAAATTGTACTATTGAGAAGGAAAAAAGGGTTTCTTTTTCTCTGTGCTTTCCTTCATGCTTGTATAGTTGAGTACTCATAAGCAAAGGGTGGTAGAAGATCCTTTTAGCACTGAAATGAACAACAAGGGCCATGATGCTTGGTATCTTTTACAGGCTCATGGCATCTGCAGATCTCAATCAAATCCAGTGACTAACACCGTTTCTGAATGGGAAAACTGAGATCCCAGGCTTACATTCAGGCAGGTTCTATAGAAAAATCTTAAAACCTTAGCAGTGACATACCAAAGTTTATTACTGTTGGAAATTCAGGGTAGACAGCATTGAGTCTCTTTCTGCCTGTAGACAACCTTCAGATTCAGGTTAAGGTCAGAACTAGATAAAATAACATCACAGTCCAACACAGTTTTTAGAGAATTGCTGAAGGTTTTTTTTTGCTGAAGTCTTTTTTTTTTTTTTTTCCTGGTCAAACAGCAACTATGTAATTAGGATAACTGCAGTAACGTTTTAAAGAAAGTGCTATAGAGAAAAATGTAAACTACAGTACATATAAAAGCACTGTATTTGTTTTCTCATGCATCAACAATTTAGTTTTTCTTCTATTCAGGAGGTTGGCCTGAAGGAAATAAGGGAGAGGAAATCACAAAGATTATTATCTTTTTATAACTATCTTTCTAAAAGTTATGGCATCAGCTACATGATGCGCCTAGTAAACAGAGAAAAAAAAATCCTAAATACCAATGCAGAGACCGTATGGAAACTCAGAAGGCAATTAACATGCAGACAAAAATTTTAAGAGTAGTGATGAAATTAAGTATTGTTGCCAGAAGATGTTTACTACTTAAAATATCTTTCAGGTCTTTCAAGATATTGCTTGGAGGATTTGGCATGACAAAGAAAGCAGATGTCAGATAACACATAACACATCAAGAAACCAATAATATATTCCAAGCTTAAGAGTCCTGCTGGTGATATGGGACAAAAATATGTCTGGGCAATTTGAAATAGCTTTTAAATAAAACAAAATCAAAACAAATTTAGTCGTTATTTTTGAAGTGTCTGTACACAATGTAAATTTTGTGCTACAGAAAGTTAGACTACAGACTGGATACACTCAACAAAAACTGAATACCCTAAATGCAACAGATCAGTGGAAATTGTTTTCTGATATGCAGTGCTCACTAGCTGCATAATATGCAGTGGTAAGATTTGAACAACTGAAGTTTTGGTACATGGCACTGTTTATGCTATCTGTTTAAAGTCAATACTTCCATAAAATATGCAACTTCAATTCACAGCTGGACATGATTACAAAAAGAAGTTGGAAATGTAAAGGCCTTTCCAAACTGAGAAGCAAGGAGATCTTCCTCATGGCAGATGCATGATAACCCTTCTGCATACTTTGCAACACCGCGTTCACTGTGCTCTAGCATGTGAAATTATGTGTGAAGACCTGCACATATTGTTATCTGTCTTTTCTCCTTTTCTTCCCTGTCACTGAGATCCCTTAGTAGTTGTTCCTCACTCTCATAGCCTAAATCCTAGATTTCTAAGATCCTAGACTTCCAGGCGCAGATGCTTTCTCCCTTAGAGTGAGGATGTGCTCCCTGCTGAGGATTTGAATTGGAGCACTGCTTCTTGGACAACAGCAGAAGAGGTCATTGCATAGCACTATGGGTAATGCTTTACTTATAAATGAGACCACAGTAAAACAGAATTAACTGCCATCCTCATGTTAGTGCACTAATTACACCCACATGATTATCCTCATAGCATGGTAGAAAAGGGATCTGCATGAACATACATAAAGGGACTTATAGTGAGGCCTTAAAGTGAGGGCCAAATGCTCTGAATTTAATACCACAAAACAAAACATGAGCAGACAGTAGTATAATTTATGATGGGAAGGTTGGAAGACCCATTACAAATATTTCTGGTTATTGAAACACATCAGGGGTGGGTGACTGCTATCACTTATCTTACAAATAAAAGGAACTTGGAAAGGAAGCAGTAAGTTAGCAGATAGGACGATATACCTTTTCCATGTATTGAAAGGTAAAAAAAAAAAATAAATCAGATATAGCCATGGCCTCAGAATTAGGAGATAGAGGAATAAAGAATGACCAAAAGTTATGTTTGGTTGATATTCTTTTTTTTTCCCCACTGTAAATGATAATAAGTTCAGTGAGTTTGCCAAGATGTCATCTTTGTCACATTCCTTTTTGCTGTTCTTTCCTTATATTTTGCCTGAGAACACAAGAAACAGATTTATGAAAAATGTATGCTGTTGTCAAGTACATACAAGTAATTTCTGTGAAGTGTTAACTAAGAAGGACTTACCTGCCAAAATGTAAGTATATGTTTGTTTTTAAGCACTTTTTATTTTCATTCTTCTGTGGGAATCATCAAAATATGATAATTTATTGTTTAAATTCTAAACTTCAAATATAATAAACTAACTTGAGACAGGACCAATGCTGAGAACTCAGTAATTCTTCTTATACCCATTGGATTTCAGGTATCTTTCTAGCTCCCAAATGCCTTTCAGATCCTAGATATAGCTCAAAGACAAAAAAAAGACTTTTACTTTCTTTTCAAATATCCATCAACAGATTGCCTACTTCATTAAGTAGCCTTTTCCAAACTGTGCTGTGCATAATGATAACTTCAAATGTTGTATTAGCAGCTGACAGCATAAATCTATAAAAACTAATAAACCAACAAAGCCAACACAACAATCAACCAAACAAAAAACCCCACAAACATTCTGAAACTTTTCCAAAACAGATTCAGCCATTGCATTCACTTCTGTTCTGTTCTGTAACATCCACACGCAGTTTTCATAATGTTTTTGTTTGCTTTTTTTTTTCTTCCTTTTTCTATTAAATAATAGGGCATGGGTCAGACCTGTAATATTCTTCATGCAGCAAATAGTAAAAAGGAGACAATCCATTGCTCCAACAAGCGCACAGCCTTATCCTGCATGTAGTGATGCGTGTGTGAAATCCAAAGTCACTAATTATAAAACTAATTTTTATCAATACTTGTAGGAGTAAATCTACTTTTGACTAATAGCTTACTAAGATTGGCCTGATGCGTGAAATCGAACACAAAGAAGAGGACGAAAGTCAACACAACAGAAAATGTTAATCAATACAGCTGAATTAGAACTTCTTTTGTTGTTTCTGGGTTGGTTACATTCTGAATGTCCTTTGTGAAAGGAAAATGTGTTAACTGAAAGCAACTGAGGCTCAGTTCCAGGGCAAAACATGGCTCTTTGTCCCTGTGTGGGTATCTCACCACATGGAGATGGCAGCAGTGGTATGGGACACACAGAAACCAGGATGTTCAAATCCCTGTGCCCTGGCTCTGTGGTCACCGCTCCCTCCAAAACACAGCCACCACATGATGAAAGCCTGAATCCCACATCATGCATGAGTCAGATCACAGCCAGGCACACACTGATGTTCTGCAGTTCAGAGAGCTTCTTGTGCACATTCTGTGTGTTGGCACCAACTGCCCTTCCTTGGGTGTGTTGGGGTGGGCACAGACCCTAACAATTAGGCAGTGTTAGCTACTGGGGTGAGAAGGGCTCTCTGTGACTCAAGGCAAAATGAATTCAATTCCCACAGCTGCTAAATGACAAAGACTTCAGAGATACCACTTCTTCACTTTGAAGGATAGCAGGACACAGAACAGGAGGGGAAGAGGTGAACGTCATCCTAAAGAAAGGACAGCTGCTCAGAGTCCCACCTCCACTGTTTTTTTGTAAAGGGAAACCCCATGGTCCAAAAGCCACAGGGAAAAAGGAAAGAAACAAGGCAGTAGAAGATTGCCCTTACTTCTATATGATCCAGGTTCTTTGCAAATATAACGGATTGTTATGTTGCAGGAAAACTGAGCAACTAGCTGGAGCCCTCCTGCAGAAATCAAGGCCAGAACTGCACAGGTCTTTGACCTTGTCTGATTTTCAAGGGCATTTCTCTTAGCTGTTTTGCAAACTATGCTATCTCAATTTTGGTGACTGCGTCAGCCTAAAATGCAAAGCACGAAATTCAGATACCTCCGAGACTGTTCACTTTCTTTTTGATTTCTCTACCAATATTATAATGCAATATATAGAGGGGCTATTAGAGCATTCCGAATTAATCTATTCAAATTGTTATTGTTTGGAGAGCATGCATTTTTCTGAGAATCACCTACCACTCGTACCCATAAACTATGCACTGTATGGAAGGTTGGATAACATCAAAGGAAGCAGATCCTTTTCAGTAATATATTGTATTCCGTAAATCAGCTTGAAAGGTATTTTTCGGCTCATTTTGATTTTTATGCTTCCTTTTTCCTGCTGCTTGATGTAAAACTGACAAAGTAAAACTGACAATAAGCAGCAGAGAGATGCAAGCTTCCTAGTACAGAAGAGTAAACATTCCTCTTAACAGATGGAGTCATTTTCACTTTTATTATCATTAAAAAACTTCAAAACTCAGTGCAAGTGAAAAGAGCCAACGAGCTAGCAGTGTGCTCCTGGATGCTGCTTTGCAGCTAGATTTTTACAGTGGGCTGTATATTATCTTTAGACGATCATGTAAGACAATATCAGCTCTATATATAGTATAACCTTGAAGAATATGGCCCAATACTTGGTGTAGGACTGTGGTAATTGGACTGTGAAGGATAAGACAGCCTACTTAATTTGAGTCACTGTGCTGTTATCACCCAAAAGCTAATACTTGCCACAGCAACACTAGACTGCAGATATTGCCTGCTTTCCAGAACTTAATAGTTTCATTTCCAATGTAGAAACTATGTAGAGTGCAGATGACAACCAGAGAGCAAATATCAAAGTTGAAAATGGGCTGTAACACATACATGGCCACTGCTGAAGTGGAAAGAGAAAACACTTCCTAGGGAAGCAAGTCCTTGAAGGACACCTCATGCCTGAGCTGGCAAAGCTGTGAGCCAGACTGCATTTGCAATGCAAGACAAACACCAAAACATCCATGGGATCAATTCTTTCCCATCCCTGTCTTTATGAATCTTCTCCATGTAAATCTTCCCTGCCCTTTTCACTGTCACAGAGGAGCTTGCTATTCTCAGCAATCTATGGACATATGTTATAAAGTAATGTACACGATACTGCGAGCAGCATCACACACTGAGGAAATCATTCTTTCTGTTAGGAAAAATATTGTGAATAATTATTATTAATTTTTCTTTTGGTCATCCAATCTTGTGCTGTTTTCAGTATATGTTGCTTTTTTTTTTTTTTTCTAAGAACATCCAGCATTTAGGAATGTCTCACAAATTATTTTGGAGAGGAATACACATTATGAACCACGAGGGTTTTAAACTACAGCTACATTTCCAGATTCATAGAAGCTGGCCCACATTTAGATGTAAAAACTCCATGTACAATGTTTCCTTTAAATTTTCGCTGTTATTTTACACACTCAAGTAGCTGGTGGTAAATTGTAAACACTGCTGAAACCTGCAGAGATCCTTTTATAAAGAGTTTAAAAAGTCATTTCAGATTTAAGCCAATGGGTTGTTAATTTACTTCTGCATTTGGGAGCTGTAAAACTGTAACTATAGCATTTTATTTTCGTATATAGCTTGTAGACTTAGTATAAAAAGAATTTTGTTTGTTAACCACAACTTTTTGCTTGACATCTCCTTTAGCTACAGACCCATTTGTGAGAGCATTTTCTTTGCCTGAAATGGGCAGCAATTTAATTTTCTTTTTGCTTCTTTAATGTATCAGCAGAATCAGTTAGATGCTGTGAATGAGTAAGGAATAATAATATTCGGAGAAAATTGCAGAAATAAAGAGTAAATAACTCAGTGTTATAGAAGGATTAATATAATGGGATCACTCAGAAACTATCAGGATCATTAATGAAATTAAAGTATAACCCATGCTAATTTAAAAATTCAGTTAAAGGCTATGTTTAAAATTACTTAATGTCAAGGGAAAATATATATAAATTATGAAAATAATTATTACAGAGCTCTGTCTGGAAAGTACCCATTTACACAAGCCTAAAGTCACCCATTGAGTTTATTTGCATTGATACACTATATTATCGAGCAGAAAATTATTAAGTGAAATGGCTTGGTTCCATTTACTTGTAGATACAGCTAAAACACAAATAAAGATACAAACACATTTTTACTGTTTTCCTTGAATTATCTCCATCTGACTTTCATGATAAATAATCTTAAATTAATTCAATTTTCTGAAATAGATACTCTCGTACTTATGGCACAGATTAACTGAGGACACAGAGGAGTCGTGAGGGGGTGACAGCAGCACACAGAGAAAAGGCTGAATTGCTGCTGGGTTCTTTGAGCTTCTGTCCATCAAATATTGCAGAGTTATATCATAGAATCATAAAGATTTGAAAGACTAATAAGATTACCTATTCTAATCACCACCATACCGCTAACCTATGTCCCTCGGTGCCACATCTACATGGTTCTTGAAAACCTCCAGGGATAGTGACTCTACCACCTCCCTGGGCATCCACCCACTCCCCGTATGTACACTTACAAAGCATGTGCAAATACAACCATCTAGAGATCACAAAGTTTTCTGTTTGAGCATCGGCAATATTTGTCAACAAAATGTATAAAACCTAACAAATATTTTGTTATCATGGTCTAAAAGGAGGATGGCAAATAGTTAAACTCCAAGAAGAGGCTTGGAAATCTGCTACCAGTGAGAGATTGAAGCAGCTGAAGAGATGGTTAATACAGATTGGGATAACAAGTTGACATCTCAAATCCATGTCTGTCTTTTTACAGATCTTCAGTGGAATCTGGATTTCACCCACAGTTTATGGGAGAATAGGAAGTTTGTAGACAGCAGTAGAAGTTATTTTATAGGAGTCTTTGCATAGCTGAAGTGACAAAAGCCTTATTTGTCATACACCTGGAAAATTTCCTTGCCATTAGAAGTTTGTCATTAAAATTCAGGTGTCTTTGCTAAATTCATACAGTTAAACAAAAAAAAAAGTGATTCTAATGGAGACAGCAGGCCAAATTCTAGGGTATGGTTTTGAGAAAGCTGGAACAAATTATTTCAATCATTTCTTTAAGATATAGAATTCAATGCTGGTCCTAAATAGGTATTCACTGAGGTTCACAGATGCAGCACAGCAATATTTTTTCCCTGTTTGCCCCATGTCCTGAGCAGTCCTGACGCTGACATTACACTTGATTGATACTGAATACTGACAAGTGTGGAAGAACTGAAGCTGGCAGAAAATGATTTGGAGACCATACTCTTTGAAGTTTTAACAGAGTTGGTGCAATGAGCACATACTGCAGGAAGTAAATAGCTCCTGCACGGACCATGCACCAAGATGATCACAAGCAGGATTTGCTGTCAGTGACAACCTTTCTGGCCACTACCACAGTCCATGCACAATTATAGTGAGTTACTGAAACATTACAAGTCCAGCCATTACAAGTCAGTAAGGAGGTAAAATCTGAAGTAGCTCATTGTCCAGGATTCCAAAGTTGGAACAGTAAAACTACAGCCCAAATTCAGATATAAATGACAAATTACTGTGATTAGTATCCTTCAGGTCTCCAGATAGACTCTATAAAGCCCCTCCAAATCTAATCAAACATACTCCTGCTCAGTCATTAAAACATGCAGTCATAATGGTCATGTTCCTGCAAGCGCAATTAATTTGGTCCAGTTTGTGAAAAGAAGCCAGAGCTGAGAGAGTTTTTTGTTTTTCGTTTTTTGTTGTTTCAGGTGACCTGATGATTTGTTTCCAAACCTGGAACAGTCTGTGCCTTTCTTTTAAAAACAAACTAGGGAAATATGTGGCTTTAAAAGCAAAAACACATCTGCAGAAAGACTTTGCTGAATGTATTTCTCCCTTATTCTATTTGAGATGATCAAACAGTAGGTTCTCTTTTATTCAATGGCTCTCTTATAGTCACCATATTCAATTACATTTAACATACTTTAAAGTTACATACAAAAGCTGAGCCAGAAGAAATAAAAGAATAGAAATAATCTTTAAGTAAAATAATGAGTTACTAGCACAATCTTATATATGCACATCCTGAGCTGAATCATTCTTTCCCCCCAGTAATTTAGTGATATCAGTTACCAAGTGTAGTCTGCCTTTTTGTCAGCGTATGACCCTAAACCAGTTTTTTAATGTTTCACCAGTCCAATTAGAAACAAAGGATGCAGTAAAGGAGAGACAGAAGGATAAACAATACAACATCTTCTCTGTAATATGTAAATTTAACTAGAAAGAAAACCAGCACAATACTTCACTTGAAACATTCAAGATGTAGCTGTGCCAAACACCAAATGCAAAACCAAGACTGTTAGGTAAATCCCATCACCTCCAGTCCCTGACACAGAATAGGAATCTAACAGCAAATGTTTTCTTTGTTCACAGATCAAGCTATTCTTTACCTGTACTCAGCTCAGCTCACACCTGCTTTTTTGCTCTCTCTCTGCCTTTGTTACATCCCTGAACAACATTAGCAGTGGCTCTCTGCATAATGCTTTTGCTTTTTATCCCATTTCCTCCCTGCCCCTGCCCAGGTACACACAAGGCAAGCTCCCATACTACTGTCATGCAAATCTCTCCCATACGTGTAAGGGAGCTACACTCTTACCTAACACAAACTTGTCTTATGCACTGTGCAGTCCCAAACATTTCAGATGTTTTGAGTTTCCCGGTGTCTTCTATTCATTCTGCTCTGTCGGGTAATTGTCAGAGGCTGCATGCTTTGAAATCTCTGTTCCAACAGTGTCACATTAGGAGAAGAATATTAGCCTTGGTGTTCAGTAACAGACTGAAAGCAGACCTGAGAACAGAAAAATATGAAAATGGACAGAGTTTATTAAACCTAATATAAAAATAGACATTGCCTTTTAAAATAATTTAAGTCATGTGGGCATCGGAAGGAATCAAGAACGAACGCTTCCAAAACTCCAGGTTAATTTTTAAAATATTATTGGAAGTTTATGGATGTTTGACCTCATTAACTAGAAGGGTATAAAGTTTGGTTTAACTTGAGTGAACAGAAGCAAGCAGCATTGCACTGAACTGCGCTCTTTGCTGAGATCCAGGAGGACTCTGCCTTCATTCCCAAACTTCTGAGTTCTCTGATTTCTTTATTAAATCCTTCATAAGTGTAACGTTGTACATACGAAGGAAACCACACAGTTTTTCGTTGCAAGTTATTTGACCTCACAAATCTTTCACCAGATCTGACTTCTGGGGCTTGAAAGGTCAAGACAACATTTTATCCTGAAGAGTTGGTCAATAAGTAGTTGAAAGGCATAATTAATTAGTAGTAAGTTATTTAATTTCAGAATAAACAGGGATAAAATAGGTCAGAATAACTGAATTAAGAAAATAAAATCCAGTGAACACGTCACAGGTGCACAAATGAGACTATTTAGCGTACTGTGGGCTCACTTGAAAACAAAACAAAATGAACCAGCAGAAATCTGAAGCAAACAAATGCCTGAATAAAAAGTAAAGAAGTAAAATATAGAATAACTGCTGCAAAAATAATTGTGTGCTACTTCATCAAAATTGACACTCTAATAATAATGTTATTATATATATAACACACAAGAGTGATTAGTGCATTTGCAACAGAGCAGAACAGACAAGAACTGTCTGCTCCAGCAGTTTCAAAATAACTTTGAATAATACTGTTTACAAATCTTAATGCAAGTACAGAATGTCAAATATTGCTAAGCCTCACTGTAAAGCTGCCTTCCTTCTTTCTTGTCTGTGTCTCATCCATTCCAGACTTTCTTCTCTGCCCCAGCCTACAACTACTGCTGCTTTACTACCAGCAAGACTCCAGCACATCCTGACCCCAGGATTTTACTATGGAGATTTTTCTCATTCCTATATGTCTGGCCTTTTTGTGCCTCTTTGAGCTTGCCTTTATCACAGTCCCACTGTGACAGTCCCCTATCCACAGGAAGTCCTACAACTACACCAAGTTGTTAATTATTGCTGCCCTGAGCCTACAGCAGATCTACCATTTCTAAAGATTCCCAAAACGTTCTGTCAGCAGCTGTTTCCACCACTGATTTCATTGTTCATTTGCCTTGCTGTGCCCACTGCCCTCACGCAAGGCCCTTCTTGACAGCTTACAAAAAGCAGCCTTTTTTCTGCAGAGCCATAATATGCAGACTATCCTGCTGCCTCTTTCCTCTGGGAATTTACAAACCTATGTGCCATGGTATCCCTAATAGTGCTGTTGTAGATAAGTAAACACCTTTCAGACTGTTCATAGCATTGCAACCCAAAGTAAGTAGTCGAGTTCCTATTGTCTGAATTGCTTAAAAAGTATCTTATAACACACACAGTGAAAGTTCATTATTGGCAAGGGACAAAACACAGCAACTTATAGGATGTTTTTTGTCTCTGCATTTTGTGATATCCTGAAGAGCTTAACTGCAAGAACTGGGCACATTTCTTCCAGTGTGAACAATGGCTCTAGGTTACATTATGCACCTTTATTGCCTTACCATAGTTATCCATTGGCAAGTGTCAGTTCAGGTATCCTTAGTGGTTTTATCAGTTATTCCTTTAGTATCTGGGGAGGAACTGCTTTTGTTTCCTGCTTTGCATAATGGAGGAATTCAACACAGGTCATGAGAGTGAAAACACTGCTCTGCAGTCACTTCAAGTCTTAATTTCTTTAACAATCTGATCTCTCCAAACTACACAGTGCTGGTCACTTCTCAAATTCTGTTCTGCCTTTGCCAAAATGCAGATGAATTGGCATGCTTCCATGCATAGAAACAGGAGAGCACTGCTTGGGAAGGCATGGAGAGCACACACATTTGTGTACCACATGGGAATGCAGATGCCTAGAGAAGCACAGAAGAGAATAACTATAGAGGTCATGATTTGTAATCAAGCGGCACCTTTTTTGCAAAGGAGAACAAGTGCAGGAAGAATGCTTCCATGGTCATGTCTTCACAGTCCCACTGTGACCACATGGGTGCTTTCTTCACACATGTAGATGTTCAGAGTTTAGCCAAAGAACTGATCTTGTGACCAGGGTGAGTTAGATGTGAACGCTTACAATTATTCCAATTATTCCTCAAAGTCTTCCTTTTTTTTTTTTTTTTTGCTTTTGCTTTAAACGTTAATATTTATATCAATAAGTAGTAGACTCAACCACTTTCTAGGCTTCTCTGTTCATCTGTGTACCAGTTGTATCTTTTTTTCCTCAGACAGCCAAAGATTTTTCAGCTGCAATAAAGAAAATGCCAAGGGAAGAGAAGGGTAATACCTTTTAGCATTTATGTATCTTTTGAAGCTCTGTGTAAATGGTAAGGCCCCTCATTTTATTGCACACTGTTGGCATTAGTTGGAGCAGGAATCTCATAATATCAGCTGGGAGGACCCACGCACAGTCACCACAACCCCAGGAATAAAAGAATTAACAGCCTTAAAAAATGGAAAAGTTTTTAAAAGAGATATTTTAAAAGGCTTGACTCGCAGCCAAGTGTTAAGACACTTAAAACTTGTATTTACTATTTAACGATTGAGATGAAGTATCATAATTCAGCAGCATGGAATGGGACCTCTTACTGGGAAGGCTAAAGAAGAAAACCAAACCAGTACAAAAGGAAACCCCCTCTAGGGAAGCTCTCACACATTTGGACCTTGAGTCTAGTTAGAGTAGGCCAAAACCTGATACTTTTATCTCCAACCTTTGACCCTGACATCTGGAAACTTAGTTTGAGTCAAACAGAAGGAAGTTTTCTTTTCTATTTCAAATACTTTATAGAAGAAAATCTCCAAGTATCTACAGTCTAACTCTGTTAGTACAAACTACTTTTATTTGTGCACTTGTAGTGAACTCTAAAATATGGAACATTTGCGCAGGAAATGCATGCGTCAGAACTTTTGGGAAAAGAGAGTAACTTGGTGAGACTGGCACATTGTTCGATGCTTGTATGGGATCCAGATAACAGCCCAGATAAACATCTCCAAGGGGGTGCTGAAGAGTATAAAAGGTCCAGTTCCTTTGATGTTCTTAGATGTTCTCATTTAATAGCTATCAGCCCTGGTGCCAGAAATAACAACATGTTTAAACATTCTGTATCAAAACACAAATTCATTTAGCGTAACCTGTGTTTCCAAAGTTCATTTTCATCTTTAGCTGGAACACTAAGTGTGATGTAACTCATGTTCTTCCTGGCAGTTATTTTCATTATTATGTTTATTACTCATTTAAGAGACTTTTTTTTTTTTTTTTTTTTAACAGAGGGATTAATGAATTTAGACTGCACATTATAACATCAAAAGCTTTGGTTTCAAATAAGCCCATCTGAGCTACAGGAGATTTTCTCCCCTTATAGGAAGCTAAACAGCAACTTCAAAAAACATATCTGTGTTACAGTATTATTTTCTAGTTGACTGAAGTCATGGGTTTTATGTCAACCTGTTATATTTGCATATAATAAATGACTACTTATTTGTATTGTCCAAGCAACTCCTTTAACCCACAATCTGTTAAGATGTCAGATGCTTTCCACAGATACCAGCTCTCTTCTCAAAAGGATTTCTGATCACGTGAAAGAACAAAAACAATAATAAAGGAACTTCTTGTTCATAATTCAAATGATTGTTTGAGATCAGTTCATCAGAGAGGGAAAAGATGCATGCAAGCATTTTAACATCATGCTGCTCAGACCATTAAACTATAACAGTTAGAATAAAATAGAGAACAAAGAGTACATTAACATGTAACATTTAGCAAAAATATTTGTATGTTTCTTTTGATCACTAAGCCTATTTATGAGTGAAATGATCTTTTTCTCCCTCTGTTTTAGTTGATGGCAAATGTGTAAATTCTCAACTGAGTGCAAGCAGAGATCCCAGAAATCAGCCTGACTTCATATCTGAATGCAGAATTCTGCTGAATTTTCTGTTTAATAGATCTCCTTAGGATATATGAAGTTCCCCCTATTAATGATTTCACTAGAAACGTCAGAACACCTCGCAGGGCTTGCAGGCCAAAATGCCAGGTAACCAGGCAAAATATTTTACTTGTTTTCAGTGGGCTTAGACAACTTGACAGCATAGTGTCATAGAATGGTTTGCACTGGAAGGAACCTTTAAGATCATTTGGTCCCAACCCCCCTGCTACAGGCACAGACATCTTCCCCTCAAAGCCCTATCCATTAAGCACTGTTTTTAAAAGTCTGAAACTTAAATGTCAAGTCTTTGCATTTACTTGTGCAGATGGAACTTCTCTTACATCAGTGGAAGACAAAGGCTCCAGCTAAGGAAACCTAACAAACTTAACAAATGCTTAACCTCTTGTTATCATGAAAAGGTATCTTAAGGAGTTCAGTAAGTAGGAAGTATCTGTATGTATCAGATGACAAAAGAAATGCCTTCTTTGAAAGTGCTGCAAGTTCATTTACATAGCTTGAAGTTGCTGCTGATTAACATTATGAAAAATCAAATCTGTTAGAAACAATTAGCAAATTACTCTTTGGAAGCAGCTTATTACCTAATTGTCACATGTCTAGAAAACATGCATCCCTGCAGGAGACACACACAAATGTGTAACTGGTCCATAGTTTTTAACAATGAGAATGGAGGAGTTTTCACCATTTTGTATTATACAAGGCTGAGCGGTGTCTACATGCTTGCAGTTGCTGAGGTTTTAATCTTGCTTCTCAAAACTTGTTCAGGAATGCCTATCCACCTGTGGTACTAAAAGCAATCTTGTGATACCTCCTTTACTGTGCAGTCTGCAGATGTTTGTCAGCCTCTATTTTTCATAAAAGTGAAGACCAGAAGATAACACCATCTACCAAAAACATTTTCCCTTGCACTCTGGCAGCAAAACTGGATCATCCCAGTTGAAACTTGTGTATCTGCAGAGTAAAATGAAGAAGTCCCTTCCACAGTTTCAGATGGCTGTCACTTTAGTATCAGACTGTTCATCTTACCTTAAGGGCCATCTGGTCCTCATGAAAGGCCGTCCTGTTGACACTACCATTGTTGTGTGTGCAGCTGACTGCCATACAGCTGCCAAACATGCTATTACAGCTCCGGACAATACTTCACTTGGCTCTTAATTCAGGCTCTAGGAGGAAGAACACATTATTTAGCTTAAATGTTTTGTTTTCGAGAACTCATGAGAACTGTGGGTTCTAATCATTCTCAAGTTCATAGTTAGGCTGTAGTTATTATTGATACACATGCTCATAGAACTTAAAACCATTACCAAAGTTTACAATTAATTCTCCTTAATTTTACATCAGCATGCTTCAAGCACACAGTGCACTAGAAAGTAAAAGGTCAGGTAATTTTGGTAATTCACCCTGAAAGTCTGTTAAGCAAGCAAGGTAAACAATTCAACTGGAGAAGAATTGGCCAATTCTATTTTACATGTAATTGATGAGATGAGAAAGAAAATAGCAATTGATACCAAAGTTAATGAAAACAAGAGGAGACAACAACAAAAATAATTTCACATACTTATCTGCATTTTAGTATACAGGAATATTAGGCCAAACAATATAGATGGGAGGCAATTAATTCCATCTTCACAACTCCAAAACCAAATAAATAGCAGAAGTGCTGAGCTAGATTGGCTTTTTCAGTTCCAAAATTTCCTTATGTCTCAGCTCCAGCAAGGGGCATATTCTTCTTTTGAAGCCTAGACCTAGCACGAACATTTAAGGCAGTTATGCACAAATCAAAAGAAAAACCTAGTTTAAGCAATTTATGAATCTGAATATTCTCTCTCTGACCAGAGCAAATGCAGGATTATCTCTAAGAAAGTGCCAAAACGCCAAAATTTGTCATATTGTTTCTGCTGTTGAATATGTCTGAGGGAAAAAATAAGGAGAGGGAGAAGTAGAATAAGGAGAGAAATTGAGAATGGAAGAGCGTGACAGGTAAGTAGAAGGGAGAAATGGGGTGAGGGGGCGGAGAGAAATACTTCTACCTGCCCCAATTTGAAAACTGTTTATAACCTTTTCTTTCATTTTTGGTATGTTTTCCTTACCATTTTGGAGACCAAATCCATATTTGTTTATAACTACATCCAAGTATGTTAGCCTTCCTAAAAGACCTTATTGCTTTCTGTTCGCTTAAGGAACCACCTGTACATGGCACAAGTTCAAGATGCTTAACCTTGTGTACATAATACCATGAAATACTTGTACTAGCTTCCACTTTTTTCAGCGTCTTCAAAACCTACAAATTAATGTATGTTCTCATCATTATTTTCTGATTAAGAACCCTTGATCTTTCACACATGTGAAAAAGGATTCTTTGGTCATATATTCCCATTACAGAGCTGATTAAAGGAGTCCCTTATTCAGTTCTATTCTATTCCTTTCCAGCTTAATCTCTCAGATAAATAATTTCCTTTCCCTTACTTCTTTCCCTCGACTATCTTTAATGGATTTTCCCATACATATTCTCTTTTATGTAAATTTAAAATCAGCTAAAAAAAAAAAAAAGTAAAATTTAAGCTCCTTCTTTAGAGAAGGTGCTTTTGTAACCATTCAATAATTATCACTGTGAAGTCATCATAAATTTGCTCTTGATCATAAAGACAAAAATCTCCACTGAGATACTCTTCAAAACAAGTCTTGTGTTCAGTGGAAGGTCAGTGAACCAGAGATGTTTCCTAACTAACTAAATAAATCAATCCTAGGATCCACCAACACATACTTTCCAATGATACCATCTTTCTTTAGAAACTGCACTGCCCTTGCTACAATTCAAGTCAAATTGCACAGAACAGACACCGTGACAAGATGTGACAGACCTGCGAGATATGGTTTAGTGCTGGTGGTAGCAATAGTAATGGGAGGACAGTTGGACTAGATGGTCTTACAGGTCATTTTCAACCTTGTGATTTTGCTGAAATACTGACAAAATATTAGTCTGGCTATCAGACAGACAGAAACAGCAGTGATACATACAGAAATCTATCTGCATTTCTTAAAAAAACACCATCCTAAAATATAAAGATTTCCTTGTCAAAACTCTGCAGAGCCATGATAAAAAGTTAGGCAATTAATAAAATAAAATGACAAAAGTAGTAGCTAGTGTATTAGTTGTTATTAAGGTTAGTGACCATATCAGATATAAAATAAAAAATAATTTTAGATGTAAGCTAAAACATTTATTACAGGTGCTTAATCATGAAATTCTCTTAATCGGGACATTTCCCAGGGAACCAAATTAAACCTAATGATACTTAATGGCAAGGACTGCTGCTTAATTGGGGTGGTAATTCCAGTTAATTGGGATTCCTGCAGGTGAGTAAATGGTACTCAAATAGAGATACTGTGTCTGGCCTTCACTATGTTCAGATATTGGTGGTGCTTTGTCTTCCCTAAAACAGCCTCTCCTGTTACGGGATCAGCAAAGCAAAATTACTTCTGTGCTCCCATTTTGGTCCTTTCAAACATTGCTTAAAGTTACAATCACTCTCAGGACAGGCAGTGCAAGTCTTCATTGAAAGCTAGTGAATCTTTATTAGCATTTAATCATGACAGAAAGATCATATCCAGCTACTTCCCTTACCGAGGAGATGCTTCTGACTGAGCCTTTAGATTTCGTGTAGTTGCCAGAAAGATATTTGAAAATTGTTGGTAACAATTTCAAGTACAAAGCAGCATGTGCTAGCCAAATGGTTTCTGCACTGGCACATGAGGACAATTTTATTACTACCAAAAAAACCCACCCTACAATAAACTCATTTTTCAATGCTAACAAACAGAAAGACCTACCCATTCAAGGCGCACTTGCTCTTCCTTGAGGTTTTATTTCAGTCCATTACATGTATGCAGGCACACACTAATATCTTCAGGTTTTTGTTTGTTTGTTTTTCCTTTTTGTCATTATTGAAATAAGCTCAAGTACTACTTAGGCTGCTACACAGCATCTGAGACCCTGAAACTAAGCACTGCTAATGACAGTCAACTTATTAGAAAGCTGTGTTTTCACTATTGCTTTCTGAGGTCCTTGCTGTCCTCTGAGGGATGGTGGCACACAGCACACCAGGCTGTTCTACCTCTGCCTGAGCTGGAAGACAGGCAGGTTGACAGTTCTGTGGAAAAAGCTGTAGCTGCAGCTCCCTGGGGAGAGCACTGTTCTCTGCAGGATTCTGAAAGCAAAGTGGAGTGGCCAGAGCTGTTGCCCCTCACAAATCCAACCAAATCAATCAGCTGCTGGGAATTCTGGAGAAGGAGGGAATCTTGGTCACTGCAGACCCTACTAAACTTGTACTGGCCATGAGCCTATACTCCGCAGGGTGCAGCCAGGCTGGCCAGCTGGAAAGGGATACCAGCAGTCAGCTGAAAGGTGGTGCAGGGTCCAGGCTGCTGGATACCAATGTCCCCATGTGATCTCAGTCCCAATTAGAGCCTGAAGATCCATAGAAAATGGGCCTTGTCTCCCATAGTGGCATGCAGTCACCTCTCTGTAAGCCTCAGGGGGGCTGCTGCAACCCAAGCAGTGCCAACATGTAAGACAAGCTAATGTCACAAGCTGGGATTCCCCTACACCTCATTTCTTACCAAAAGTAGGATGGATGGTGCCTCTGCCAGCAGAGACTTCTGGCTCCTGCTGAGATCCAAACCAGAGCTGATTTTTCCCTTCTCACTCCAAGTAGAGGTTCATAATTTCAAATTGTTTCACAACAGAAATATTCTGAACAAAAAAGCCATTCGGCAAAAGCTTGGAAGGGGCTGCTTTTTCTACATGATAGTGTACCCGTTAGTAAAAAGCACTGTTTCACCGTTCTGGCACATGAATGCCAGCAGAAGTTCAACTCTGCACAACCAGAGACTGCTACCTCCACGCATACTTCAGTTGGTGCAGCATTTTAATCCCAAAGCAGCACACAGTGTGGGATTTGATTCAGCTTTACAGTGGAGAGATCCACAGTGAGAAATTAGACACACAGTAAAATATTAGCCAATAAAGACACCGAAGCCAGATTCTCTGCACATGTCTTTTGCATTCTCAAGCATTTATAAGCTGCAGATATATTTGAAGTATCACCAATCAGCTCTTGCAAAAGGAAAATGAGATCAATAATTTAGGAAGCAGTTTGATCTTTGTGGCGGAGCTGTTTAAGACAAGTGCCACCGTTTAAATGCAATAACATTCTCAGGTGAAGAATTACAAAAGCTCTCACTTCAATTTTTCTTCCTCACACTACTTATCACAGATAAACCAAAATAACTGGCAGTGAAATTACTTGACCAAAATTATCAAGATGTCTGTCAAGCTACTGCTAATAACTCCCAGGAAGTCATGTTCCCACTGAAATCTATATTGCAATGACTAAACCAGTTCTTAATTTCTTACTGACTGCATCACGAGTTAGATGATTAAGACTGCAGCTACAAAATATCAATATATAATCACAGAGAAGCCTAAGTGGAAACCATTTGTCACGCTGACATTACACTTGAAGTTACAGATTTGTCACAAGGTTTATCATAAAATATTCACAAAAATAGAAGTATAACAGCATTTCTAAATTTTTCCACAGTCAACTGTTAACTTGAAGTCACAACTTTTCCTCTTCTGCACAGCATCCATGTGCAGAAAAAACACTGTGTACAGCAAAGATCCATCCTACATGTAGGATTAGCTTAGATTCAATAACTCCCTACCAGAGTCCAGAAAACTACAGGTTTGAATCCAAGTATATCCCTGGAGGAACAGAACAACATCAACCTATTAAAACAAACAGTTACAATAAGACTTTTTTTCATTTTGAATTCCAGTTTAAAAAATGTTAACTTTATTCTACTGGTAGGCGGATGCTGCCAGTTGTAGAACAAAGAAAGTTGATGAGGACTGTTTATCCTCAAGAAATGCTGCTCTAGTAATGAGAACTCGCACAGACTGTCTGAACCCATTAGGAATTAGCTGAGGGATTTTAATGGACTCTACAGCAATTTTCACTGTGTAAGGGGGAGAAATTGAATGAGTTTAAATAAGTAAAATGTAAATTGATAATCATAATCATGAAAAAGTTTAAATGTCAAAAAAGATTTTTGGTGAGATAAAATTAATGAGGACAGCAAAGGAAAGAGGGGAAAAAAGAGAAAATAAACAATGATTAGAAAAGTCAAGACTATTAATGTTAGAAATTAGTTATTGCAATGAAATGCAAGGACTCAAAAATGATTGAGTCAGCAGGTGATCAAAAACATAAATGAATATTAAAATAATGAAGGACAATAAGTCAAGGTGAACTAAGTGAAAATCAAGCCAGAACGACTTTAAGGAATTAGTAATGAACAGAAAGGGACATCTCCTCAGCGGGTATAAATCCACCAGAGCTGTGCTGATTTAGACCAGCTGAAGAGGTGAATGTGTGCAGTCAATAAATACTGGAAAAAAAAAACTATCTTTCGCTCTTGGATCCTAATTGGAAGAAAGAAAAGAAAGCAGCCACCAAGGTAAGTTTCTGCCAGGAGTGCAACAAGCTGAAATTTTTCAGAGAAATCATTCCCATAGAAGTGCAGTCAGAAGTCTGATGTAACTATCTCTAAACTTGAACAAACATCATCAGGTTGCACTGCTCAACAAAATAAAAAACAGAAGACACACAATTCTGAAACATTTTCTTTGAGTGTTTTTGGAAGCTTTGGAAGCATAAGAGGTTTTCAGACAAAATATTTTAAGTGGGCAAAAATTAATAACCGAAAAGATGTTAAAAATCCATTTTATGTTGGAAAAAATGTTTCATTTGACCTAAAGTGCTTTGGTAGTTCATTTCCTTCAGCAAATTGAACATCCATTCTTCCCATAGCTCTAACTCAGAACCATTTATGAAGATTCTTATATTTGCTCTAATCTCGGAATCATCTGAAATACAATCAAAAACTATGTATTTCCAGTGTGTAGAAGTGATTACCCTTTAAACAATGCAATATACATAAACAGCAAACTCCATTCCAAATTCGACTGAGAACAAAACAATCTGTATTTATGTTTAAAAACAAATTCTTAAATGAATGAAAGATTATATGATATGAACCGTGAATGAACTTAGTATGAGAGACCTCTACCTAGTAGTTGGCAAGACTTAGCAATGCAGTCAAAAATAAATCCTGAAAAACATTTTTCAGACTATAATGCACAAAAGAGACATGATATTCTGAAACAAAGGAAGAAAGAAATCCCCTGATGCATGTCAAACAATATCCTACTCTGCTGCTCCCTTATAATCCTGGGCACAAAACTGATCAAAATACACAGTTGGCTGCAGAAATCAGCTTTAAACAGGATGAAAATAGCATGAACAAAAAGCATAGACACCACACAACCTGGGAAGAATGCTTGTACCTCAAGCACCACTGTGCTCAGGAGAGACTATGAGATAACTGTATTTTCTGTGTTATAGACAAATGAGAAACCCCAGCATTTCTTTCCCTTCTCTTGTCTCTGGGTGTTCATAATGACCAAGGCCACTAAAACCAACACATATGCGAAATCTGGTGAAAGAGTAGAGAATTTGCTTCTAGTCCCTGATGGAAGGAATCCCTCGCATCACTTTCTCTCTACCACCTTTCTACCACCTGATACATTCATACTTAATGTTGCCATCTCATCAGGAAGTGTTGTTGTTTTAATAGACATTCCAATATCTGCAGATTAGGCCTTAACTTGACTCTGTCACAGGCTGAAGGTGTCCCAACAGAGAAGCTGAAAGAATTAGCACACCCAGACTCTTTTCCATCTTTAACACTGACTTGATTGTTTGGTCCTGCACTTGCACAACACGTCACGTTTTGCTTTCTAAAAGAAAGTTCTTTAAATGCTTATAAAAGAATTCTAAGTTTTGCAGAGGGAAATGGTTACTAATATTCAGTATCATTAAAAATAGCATATGGAATAAGCTAAAGCAATCTATTTCAATTTAAGTTAATATAAATATTTTTTTGTAGCACAATCTTCCTGCTCACTGCTGGTAAATGGCTGCATTCTAAGACTGGTTTAAAAAATTGTCCACACAGTCACAATTGCATCATGTACATTTTAAACAAGAATAAAGCCAGAAGCTGACTCTAATTCCACCCTCCCTTGCCTCACCCAGCAAACCCCTCAGTAATGTACATTTTCAATTACTCTCCATTCAAAATTCAACAATTCAACAAACTGTCATATTAGCAACAATTGTGTCTCATTGGCAAAACCTAACACTATTATTACACAGAAACTGTCAGCGCAGAAATAGTGTCATTTCTCATTGAAAGGAATGTTCTTGTAGAGTTTCATCCAGCAGCAATGGATGGCACAATTTAGGTTATATAGCTTCTAAGCAGAACAGGGTCATTTAAATATCATTTCCAAGCAATCACTAGCTCTATCTCAGAAAATATAGTAGCATCCAACATCTAATTATTATCCTCGAACATTCTACATTCCATATCTCAGAACAACATGAAAATGAACTTCTATTTGTCTCTTCAAACATTGAATAGTTTAATATTACGATAAATCAGACTGAACTAAAATTAATATCTATCAGGTGCAGAATACTATTATACAAATTCATAGAACACATTCTAGTACAATGAATTACCTCGCTAATGAGGGCTGAAATATAACAGAGCAGCTAATAGACAGACTCTTTAACTCATGTAATATAAGTTACGCCTTAGTCAGTTACTTATTTTAATCAGGTGAAGTATTATCGTACTACATTTTCAAGTTCCTTAGGGAGACAGTATTTCCTCTGGCAGAAACCAGGGTTACTTGGTCACCTTCATCAGTGGAGGCTGTCACCTAAATTACCTCACAGTTACTACCGGTTTGGGAATACACAGAGCAATTACTAATGGCCAGCTGATGGGTGGTAAGCTGCAGTCTCCCTGCCTCTAACGCCACAGAAAATATAATCTGATGTAATTTATTTCCTGAAATGAAAGGGGTAAGTTGTTTCAGATATACTCTGTCCAAATAGGTAGTAACCACAGAAATGCTGATTCCCCCCATCTCTTGTTTGATTTCATACTGTGTATTCAAAATGAGTACAATACAGGGAAAAAGACTGTCCAGAATCTCATAGAGATACACCGGCTCTATGGAATTTCAGAAAGGCCAGAAACACCATCATAGGAATGGGAAAAAATAACAAGTGAGTAAAGTATCACATATGATTAAGGTGGATTTCACTTCTGAACTGCATGAAAGATTTGCAATAGAACATAATGAAACTATTTCATATATGATAGACTTCACGTGGTGTTACATGTTAGCGTGTAGAAGAGCTATTGGAGTTATTGAAACTCAAGTAGTAGCTAGGATGCACTTCTGTACTCAGCATAGCTCAATTTCTAAATCAGAAATGCTTAATTATATTTTCAATTTTCCTGAACACCAAACTCAAAGCTAAACTGTTGTCCAGTGAATGACACTCAGGGAAATGGCTGCAGCAACCTTAACAAACGAAAAGCACAGCGCTTAGCACAGCTCTTTTCTGCTAATGCAGTCCCGGTCACATATGGCGCTCCTTTTATCCTAAAACAAAGATAAATTCGTATGCGAGAACAAAGAGATATGCATGTCATTTGGTGTTATTTTACAAAAGAAAAAAAAAGTTTCTGGTTTTCCCATGTCAGCAATCAGAGCTTTAAACCCATGAAAGGAGATTTGCATTCATTATTTAACCACAAGGCAAGACAACATTTTTAGAAAGCATCCAAGATTGACTAAACTTCCCCTTGGGTTTCCTTTCAGACATATCTTCTTCAACCCTTTGCACAACAAACATTCCACCAGAAAAACGCATCTGCGAGGATTAAGATCTCCGCAATGCTCCTTATTAGCATATTATTTTCCTAGCCCACCCCCAATCAATAATACTTACCTTTCTCTTACAGCATTTGATAGTTCTTAATCCATCCTGCAGTATCACACTCAGCCTGCAGCTCTGGATGTGTCCTGATTTTAGAGCTTGTCAACCCTGAACATATTTCAGATAATTGTATGATTCTCTTCTTAAATCCACCAGCAATTTCGGAAACTTGCATTACAAATAAAATTATGAATTTCTTTAGCTTTAAAACTGCTGTTATTAATTATTACCATGGAAAATGTTATTTAGTGACTTAGGGCCTGATTCTGTTCCCACCAAACTCAGTGGCAGGACGCAGAGAAGTAGGATCAGGCTTTTAGCTTCCAAAGGATTAAGTAATCATTAGTAGAGTTTAATTGGACCTTACAACACAATTCTGCTTACCTCAGACATCCTGTAAGACATCAGCACATTCAAATACTGAATTGTGGTGCTGAGAAAATGAGCTCTGAGATAAAGCTGAAGGTTTTTTTTTTTATTATTTCTTCTGCATTTTGTGCTGTATGTCAGTGATGGCAGCTGCTGCAGCAAGTGCTAGAAATGAAATTGCTGCAGGTAACTCCTGGAGCACAGTCTGGTGCTGGGCACAATATCTCACAAGCACAGCAAGACAAGTTGGGTAATCTAAGAAGGAAATGGGGTAGTGGGGAGGTATTTTTGGCAAAGGATGGGTCAGAAACAAGACTTTTAAACCCTTCTTAAACTTTCACTTGTTTTGCCAAAACTGCCACTACTGTAAGAATGACATTATTCACCCATAAGGCAAAGAGGAAAAAAACACACATACAGGCTTTCAGGGTATATTAAAATTGACCTTTGCAGCATGAAGATTTAAGTCTCATTTTGGGAAACCATAGCCCATATGCTTCACCAACTCTATGCAGCTGTGTGCCCCCACAGACTCCAAATGAACTGGCTTCACGCGTAAAGTTAGGTTTTTGAGTAAGATACAACTCTGTGCAGGGTTCTCTCTTTGGCTGTAAGCTCCCTGTGCCACACTACTGCTACATCATTATCCTTTACTAAACAGAATCTGCAGTCACAACCAATACCACAATAACTGTTTGCTGAGAACTGCATCTCAGAATAGGTGAAGAAGAGCACTTGGGTTCTGCTCCTATATTACTATTGTGATTTTTAAACTACAGCACTTCCTACAACACATGATGCAACTGCTTTATTTCATTTCTGGATGGAACATGGGAGGCTATTTACTTTAGAGATCTATTTCATACAGTTTTAATTATGTCTGGTGGCTGCACATTTAGAATCCACTTTGGCAATCACAGCCATATGTTGTCATGTAAGTTTACACAGATGTAGGCCAGAATCTACTTTTTTGACAAAAGCTAACATCCGACCCCCTTTCTCAGAAGCATTATTAAAAGTAAAACCCCATTATTGACTTCAATGGCAACTACCTAAACCTTTTATCACTTTGAAATCACTACCTGTGTTACAGAATGTCACAGAGTATGTCTACATCAGCATTTTATTTCAAATCAAGAATGTGTTTTCATTATCATTCATCGCATTTTTCCCAAATTCTCTGACTGCACAAAGTAGATTCCTATTGGATGAAATTGCACTAGAAGATGTGCTCCCAGCACATCAACTGCACATCAGCTACTAATGGGACCAGAGGAGAGCCAGATGCAGTAAATTCCCCAACACCCATCTGATGTATGTTGCCCCCTCAGATCCAGATGTAAAAACCTACAGATTAGGTTCTACTTTTAGAAGTTACCAGAACATAGAGGCATTTATAATTTTTTGCCATTTATATTCCTTATATTCCTCTTTACCACTACCTTCATAAACATATTGGTACTTCCTCTCAGTAGGAGGACTGATCAGATAGTCCTCTTCTAAACAAGGAAAAATCTAAACATTGTTACACACATATTAATTCTTACATGCTTCCAATTCCAAACTGTGTTTCAAAGATGCAACAAAATGTTGATGAAAAAGCACATTACAGTTTTATATTTGCCACTCCTAAGTTAAAAATAGCTTCACTCTAAGCATGTTCTCTAGGCTTTGGTTTTCTGTGTTTTGTTATGGGTTTGGTTTTTTTTTTTTTTGCTTTCTTTTAACAAGACATTTAGCACCAACTTTCAATATAAGTAGTATTGCAGCCTCTCAACTACCACTGCAAGTATTTGATTGTTGATTTTCTTTAAATCTCGTACAACAGCAGCTCTTATACAGAGATACCAAAGATATCTGAATCTTCTTTACTCACTATTCCCAAACTCTATGGCAATTTGCAAAGCCCCATTCATTCTTTTGCTTAGTTTCACTAAGCCAAGATGAAGATCCTAAAGTCTCCCAAGTGGTCTTTAATTGGTGGTTGACAGGAATTCACAAACACACTCACTCAGACTAACAGTGGATGTTAACCATTATGCCTAAAGCTCCTCAGGATTTTTTTTGACAGTCCTTCTTTAAATTATTGCTTACAGAGTTTTTGCATATTTATCCTCAAAACCTCTTGGTCCAAAGCAGCCAGAATGCTACCTTCACCTTTAAATAGTGTTATAATTTAATGAAAGAAAATGATTACATTTTATGATTTTTTTTCTGTTCTGCTTAATAAAGAAATATGCCAAATACATCAAGGACACATTCTCCAATATGTTCAAATCTCAATCTATAGTTCTGTGAAGAACTTTCATAGGAAAACTCCTACTTTATACCAAATTGTTCCTTCTCCGAGGGTAAGATATCACACATATGGAAAGAGAGGCCAATGTCCCATATTAAACTGGAAAAATAATTTACATATTTCCCACTGGATCATAGATGCTAATTCAGTTGTGTACAGCCGCTCTGCCGCACCATTACACATGCAGATGATGATTTCCTTGACATCTACATTAGTTGTGTTAACGAAGATGTCAGAATACGTACTCTTTTAAAGACAGCACCAGAATGCCTTCACTCTTCCTAATACTACTTCCCCCTTCCCATGCTTTAGGAAGGCTGTTTCTGTTTATAACAAAACAGAAGAGATTTCCAGTCCCCCTTTATGGAGGCTCACATCAATAAGCACTGTAACAAATATTCCAACAGGCGATTGGAAGTTTGCTGAAGATGGTGTTTGGAGCATGCTACTTTTTTCAGGAGTGACACTCATAACCACAAAGGGAGCACCACTGCAAAGGACAACCTTCTCTCTCTTGTAAGTTCAACCTAGAACTGAAAGGGACCAAGCCACATAGCAGTCATATCAATGCTATCACAGCTTAGAAGATATTAAATACAAAAGCATCTACAGAAAGCAGCAGAAAATCCACTGAAGAAATCTTTATCAGCTATTCAGCATCACTTGGAGAAGTGAAGGGATAATCAGTTAAGTAAGGATGTCTGAAGTAGCTTGGAATCTTCAGTAAAGTATAACGCTATTATAGTAAGTGATATATCAGCAGAGCTGGGCAGGATGAAGTAGAGAAAGGTTTTGAGATCCTGAATATCTCAGATACATTCAGCGCCTCCCATTAAGTGGGATACACAGCATTGCAATTTTCCAAAAGTTTCACAGTACCACATAGGACTGGGCTTATTCAGCTTGGCAGTGGGAAGTAAATTTCACAGAATAGCTCTGGTAATGTAACAGGGAAAAGATTATTTGCAACTTTGTCTGAAAGAAAAGAAAAAGCGTGGGTGTTCTTTTAAAATAACAACAAAAAAAAGTGAAAAAGGTGTAATTACTTCATAGCAGCTAGTATAAGTAACAATACTGAACAAATTGCAGTGATTACAAAGTCCTCTATAAATATGGGTAGCACTATTCTTGACAATAATTAGTGTACAGCATCTCCTCAATAGTATCATGATTAATATTTATTCTGATGTTGTTTTTGTTCTGAGAGATGGGAGGGGACAAAAAGAAGGGAGATAACCTCTTAGAGAGCTGAGTATGTTTGCAAAGCAGAACAAAAACAACCAAAAAAACCCATTTTATTTTTCTGCTTGCTGTCATTTCCCCCTCCCCTCAAAAAGGCAATGCAAATGGTGCTTTACTGGTTTTAAAAGTAAAGCCAGAAATTATGTGGAGTTGGGACTGCTGAATTATTCATGAGTTCTGATTGAATGGGATCATTATCTCTGGCCTTACAAGCTAATAAATACTGTCTAATGTCTGGGTACTGTTTTGATCTAATAGTGTCAGAGGGGAAAAAAAAAAAAGATTTCTTTTTTGCAAGCTAGAGCCTAAATTAGGGAGGAGCTCCCTGATGAGTTCATTGCAGGAAAGTGATGGCCTTTTTTTCCACTTCTATTGACTACAAGGTTCACTTCGCAGATCTCCATTTCATTTGCTGCAAAAGCATTTTAACTTGGGTGTGAGGTTAAGATGTTGCTCAGTGGTGTCTATTTTCAGCAGACATATTCTTCCCACCTATGTATCTTTCTAATCTCCTGCATCTCACAGTATAAGATTCCCCAAAACCAGAGTACCTTCAAAGAGTCAGATGGAGCAGAATAAGGGATTATGCTACCTCAGCTTCTGCCTGTTGGCAACCACAGAACCTTAAACTGCATTATTCTGTGTTTTGTTTCATATTGATTACTGTGAATCTTTTTTTAATCTTTGATTAATGTCACTATATACTAAATACGTTACATAGAACCTGAATTAAGATTCTGATCAGACTTATCAAGGAAGGAGAGAAATCTGTTAGAGGTGCAGTGCCAAATATTGTCCATTAATAAGATTTGAAAGAACAACAACAAAAGATTCAAAACCCATATAAATAAAAACCAAGCTATTTCATTGGACAGTGTGTCATATTCATTCTTGAGCATTACCTTTAGATTGCAACTTGCTCCAATAAGAGGAAATAATTAGGATATTATTACAAGTTTAAAAACCTCTCATAATTAGGTAGGGATTAGTAACTTCGTTTTCATATGATTAACACAATAAAACCCACTTTTCCCCAAAGTAATCGGAGGCCTATTAAACAACATGAGATCATATATCAAGGGGCCTTTTAGTAATTCAGTAGTTTGTAACATTTATGCAGACTGAAAGTCTACCACAAAACAGCTGGCTTCCTTCTATCAAGAAAATAACTCAGTTTGGGGTTTATTTATTTTGTTGTCTAACACAATCCTCAAAATCATACCATTTAATTAAGGATATTTTAAACAAGAGAAGCGTGTGAACAGCTAGGGGAAAAGTGTGAACACATTCTCAAGTAGTGTATCAGTAATGGAGCTCTCTGCTGTTGTCAGTTTAACATGGGAGGATCCACCTGCTACATCAGTATTTTAAGGAGTATCTGCTAATAATCAGCACGTTGCAAGCTTAGAAATGCCCACAGCTTTATGGTATTTTGTTAGTAAAAGTGTGAGATCCTTAGCTCTGTTATGATAACCAGGCTAAATACGAAGCAAATTATTGACACATTTGCACTTTGTAGACACAGCTCATAAACAATAAGTAATAAAGAACAGACGCAATGTAAATTTAGCTTTCTGGGTCTATTCAGCAGAATAATTCCCCAAACATTACCTTTTTGGTCTCCCTTTTTAGTGCTTGTAACTGCAGTTATAAGTGAAAATTGTTCCTTCTGTCGCTATTTAAGTAGGGACATGATCACCCATCCTGGCTTTTCTGCATTTTCTGCATATGATGCCAGCCATTGCCATCAATGAGACATTCGCAAAGTAACCATTATCTGTCACACTCCTGGACCAAAATAACAAATAATATGCCTGGAGGTGCTGCGTTTTGTGACTGCTAGTTTCCCCGCATGGCATATGCCTCGATAAGACTCAGATGAGAGGCGACTGCACAGAACTGTGATTGTGAGATGACTTAGCAGAACCCGTGATCATGTCCTAATGGCCTCCTGCAGAGGGGAACAGGGGTAATTGTTTGTCGGGAAAGAACACATCTGTAAGGAGGCATCCTCTGCAAACCAAGCAGCCATGTGGAAAAAAGAAAGGGAGAATCACAGTGCTGCAAGGCTGCATTTGAACCTAAAAAAAAGAGTAACAGAACAAGGTGAAAAATTAAATGTATTAAATGACCAGGCTAAAAAGCTGCTATGAGTGCACACATGTTAAAAATAAAGGTCATTCCAGACAGCTTTGTTCTTTTTAAAAGACCAGGTGAAATTCTACGAGTCCCAGCAAGGAAAGTTAAAGCAACAAATCTGTGAAATGTAAACACATTCCCTAGCAGCAGAAGTGGCCACAGAGCAAACAGCCTTCCTTTATGCATTCATTTGTAACAAAGTGGCATCATAGCCTTCAACTCCTTTGCTGCAAAATTTTCTCCTTTCAGCTTTTTAATCTTCTGTTTACTTTCCATGTGATCAGTGCATAGAAAACTGACATGCTCCCAACATCCTTTCTAGAGCAAAGCTATTGGATTTGAGAAATGAGAAACCATCAATGTCAAGCCAGGCAATTAGGGCATCAGTCACATCAGTGGGAACTTGCTTTTAATGTCAACTGGGGCAGAAACAGGCCCTTAGAGTATATTAAGGACCTTACTTTATACCCTTTCAGCATATTCTATTTGATCAGAAATAAACTGGAGCAAACAAGCTAATTAATCGCTTACAGAACTAATTCCCCAGACCTTTCAGCCTACATCTTAATTGTTTATTTTCTAACGACAGAATAGCAAACATACTAATCTCAACAGAAGTATAATTTCCTACAAATCAACCAACCTATTAGTGCTTTGCTGATCTATCAGCTAATAGAAAATAGAGTTCTTTGAGCTTCATAAAACACTCTGTACTCATGATCCATTTTTGAGTTTCAGAATCTTTCTTCAAAAATTTACTAAAAGTGAAGTAAAAACTCTGAGGGCTACAGAGGGCATTCAGCTCTGCAAATTAACTGTGGTGGAGACTGTGTAATGTTCCCCATGTAGTTTCATGGCATACAGGCATGTGTTTTCCCACAGAAAATCCCAGGCAAGAATATCAGAGCAGTTGGTAAAAGTACCAAACTGACATCAGCTGAGAAGAGAACACCACTCACACTGGAGCATTTCTTCTTCAAGGGAACAAAAAGATCTAAGTTGTTTCAATGACAACAACTACTCAAGGGAAAAACACACAAGGTCATTAATGTGGTGCCAGCATCAGAAGGCCTGTTACAAATTTACCTTCAAACTGTTTTGATGGGAAGTTGGGCTTTTGACTTAATCTAATGATCTTGATTAAGTATTTATTTAGAGAAAAAACCCATATTGAAATCTAATGATCTTGATTAAGTATTTATTTAGAGAAAAAACCCATATTGAATTGAAAAAAAAAAATATTTTAAAGTTGTCCCATTTTTTTTTTTTTCCTGAAAAATGATTTTCTTTGTCCTTTTCCCTTAAACATTCACTAAGGGGAATTTCCTACAGGCAAACCTATCATATTCTGCCCACTGCCTGTTTGCCTTACCAAAGCTGCTGAGGTGCACCTTCAGTCTCAGACAGACTACATGGCAGCAGTAACACAACTGAGCATGAAGATGCTTCCTTTGGGTTCCCTCAGCATACAAGACCCAATCTGCTTCCTAAAATATAAAGACAGGTCTACATAACCCCAAAGAATAAAAAACATGAAGGTACAGATAGAGTAGTGAAAGGAAACACACCAGTTAGTGGATTTTCATGTTTGTGCTGTGTTCTCCTTCACTACACTTAATAAACAAGCCTGGTGGTGCTACAGCTGTGTGTTTTACAGCTCCTACCCAGAGCACCTACCCTTCTAAATTTATAGTTCACGAAAACACACAAAATTTCTATTCTACATGAGATATACTGCAGATTTCTTATATATGTAATATATTCCAGTTTTAAACAACTCTGAGATCGCAGAAATCTTTTCCAGTACCATCATATTTTGTGCACTATGAAAGCATACATTTTTATGTGACTGGAAAATTATGTGAAAAGTTTTAAAAATACTTAAGTGACAGAGAAGTTAAAAATCACCATTTCTCTCCTAGAGCTTTTAACACAGATCTTCCAAATATCACTTAATACAGTTTTATTACACTACTTAAGGGTTTTTATGATTTTTAATTATTAAAACTGTACTTCTGAGTAAGTGTCCTTCTGTTGTAACACTGAGGAGAATTTGCATCTAATTGCTGAGATACCAGCATGTGCTTTAAAATTGAAGAACATTTAAATATTTTAAATAGTGCTTTAATCCTATTAGTTTTGAAAATGATGAAGGTCAACCAAAAAAAAGTAAACGAGCAGCAAAGCTCCTATTCAGCAGTGTTTGTCAGGCAGCACACATTCTCATTTTAACTTTCACTACAGAGCACTCCTAAAGCAACCTCTGTCGTGGAGGAAGAAGCAGAAGTGTGCAGTTTGTGTCTTCACATGCAGAAGACTTTGGTGCCCTTTTGCACTTCCAAAAAAAAAAAAAAAAAGCCATGGGGAGCCATCTCCTTCACCTTCTTCATAAGAGCTTTTTTGACTGTCCAGAAGCCACCAGACTAACACATGGACGTTCAGATCGACTAACAGCAAAATATACCAGGGATCAGAAATAAGGAAAGATTTCATTTTGTCACATTTGTCTATTGTGCCATTAATTATCACCTATACACAGGGGAACCTAATCAAATAAAAAGCAGCAAAACGTGTCTACAAAATCTGTGATTACATTTACTATAAGAGAGAAAAAAACACGCTTTGTTTTCATATCATATAAATCTCAATAATGCACAGATTTTTAAATCTTGTCATCTTACAGAAATGTTTCACGTAGACTCAGACCAGGCAGACAAAGTACAAAAGGAGCAAAGTCAGGCAAACTTCTAAGGTATCAGTACAACTTTTATGATCTCACAATGATATTATGGGCACACAAAGAAGATTTTGTTTAGAACTAAGTGAATAAATTTTGCAAAAGTCTGGAAACTCTGAAAAGGACAGAATATATTAATATCTTAGCAATTGAACATTAACGATTTTATATTTGATAAAGAATGAAAAGTGTTATTTAAAATACTTTATGAATATTGTGAATTCTTATGGATTGCAAACCAGACTAACTGGATGTCATGATTTCTTTTCTGTATGAAGCAGTAATTAGTCCTGGAACATAAAATGGAATAATCAGTTTCACATCCCATAATGAAAAGGATGGTATAAAATGTGATAGGAAAGCACACAATATAAAATATAATGGAGATATTGGCCTGTCTGCGTGGTCACTCACGAAGAAAACTCATGCCATAGAGAAGTATGAAGACTACGTAGGAAGCCAGGCACTAACAAACTAATACAAACTTTGTTCTCATGTGAAGATAATGGTGAGATTTCACTGCTATCTCAATACTGACATTTTTATCATAGAAAGTCAAAGTAAGAATCATTTAAAAAAGAAATACTGTGCCAAATAAAGTTTAATCTCTCTCCTTATCTTTGAGTACTACCCATGAGAGTAATCATTTGGTGAATTGTCTCCAAATTGGTTCCTTGACTGAACCCAAGGCAGATTAAGATGTGGGCAGCTCAAAGACAAGAACAACTATTTTCTCATTTTCTTTCTTTAATTTTAGCCATCATACCTCGTTCAGTTTGAACCCCTGGCAGTGTATTAAATCATTCTTCTACAGAACAAAAACAGCATAAACAGCCAAAATTCTATTTCACACTGAAGTGAAAACAAAAAATACTCAGTTTAATGGGTGCCTCAAATGAACTATAACCCCCTCCTACCAGGTATTGCCTCTCTGTCCCAGGTGCACTGTGGGTTGTTGCTTTTTTTTTTTTTTTAATGCCTATTGCAGTTTCTACCAGAGAACTATTTCTGACATGCTTGAAAATCTTGTAATGAAATTGTCATGCTAGCCAACAATGAATCACAGCTGACAGAGATGGTAGACACTTTAAAGTTTCCATTACTTGTACACGCTTGACAGAAAAGATGTACGCTATTGCATATACATGCACATCACAGTGAGTTTCAATCTGCACACATATATACATATATGCACATATCTTACATAAGATTTCCTAATTTAGAACTGATCTCTAGTAGTATTTTAGCACAGTAACCTATATTGTATCTTGCTACTATTTTTAACCATTGCATGGTAATCAGTAAAAGCATATGTAAACATTTAGGAGGAATCAGAATGTGATTCTGAATAACTGTTTTGATGCTTTTAGCCAAAGAAAAATAAGTTTGTAAAATGTGATTTTCTAACTCTGCAGATTTTTTCTTGGAAAACTGAGTAAAAAGACTTTAGTGCCTTGTTACACTAATAGCTCTCTCCTCTTTGCTAACAGTTTTAAAGTTCCAGTTAGCACTACTCTTTTGTCTTAGAAGAAGCACCAAAACCCTAAGCAATTCCTGACACCATCAAGAGCAGAAATGACTGGGAACTCCACAGGTGGTTCTCGAACAGGACACAACAGCAGCACCCTGTGCAGATCCATTGCTCCTCAGAGAGCTGCTCAGGGCTGGTCATGTCCTTGACTTTAAGGAATCCTTCAAATTCATCTTACAACTTCATAAAGCCAACACAGCTTTAAGAGGCTGATGCTGGCCATGTTCCTGTCTCTCCAAGAAAGCAGACAAGTTATAACTATATAAAATGCACAACTCAACAAGAGTTATTGAGAACTGTCTGTATAACATCCAAGACACTCACATGAAAGCTCCTAGTTTGAACAAGGTAGAACAGGAACTGGAGGTTTCCAGGAGAGTGTCCTGAAGTACACATGGGTCTCATGATACGCATTTTCACCTTTCAAATAAGGAAGCATCAACAACATTAGTACATTCTTGAAAAATGTTTTCCCATAAATGGGGTTTTTCTGAAAAAAACAAGAGAAACATTTGCCAGTTCTTTCTACCACTGCCCTAGTCTTTCTTATTCTCTGGCAGATATCCCTGAGAAATAGCATACAAAATAGAAACGTGTTGATTTTCCATGTTCTACCTCAGTCTGATTTAGCATAACGCTGCAGTATTTTTATGACTGTTATATCTCCAATCACTTGATTACTGAGTTGCATCATTGCTGAACCCCAGCCCATAAAAAAAAAAAAATGAGGGAACACAATGACAGTCAGCCAAAATATCACAAACAGCTGCTTGTCTAGACATATTAGTAGTGTCCTGAAACCTTGGCGGCCTGGTGGTATAATCTAAAAAAATTTACACCACTATTCTTGAAATGTTTTATTGTGATTATGTAAATCTACTCATTTATTTTCACTGGAAAACATAAAAATGCGGACATAAGAAATCATGAATCATTTCTCCCTCAGTTCCTAACTAACACTATGATTCAAAAGGTCTATGCAAGCTTTTTCCTCTGATGAAAGGCTCCCAAGAATAGCATATTCTATAACATGAAGGAACAAATTATTAACAGTGATACAATATAATTATTTTCTTTCTGTTGTATGCGCTTATTCTGTTGTGGCAATTATTAGTTTTTAAGCAATTAAGTTATCTGAAAGGCCTCTGATTTAATTAGAAAACAGTCCCTTCACAGTAAACAAAAAAAGTTTAACTTTTTTTTTTTAAACTCCCAGTTGAATTTATCATATCATTTATTTGTTTGCTTATTCTCACTCCTAATTAGAAATAGATGGTTTTCTTCAATTAAAATGTGCACATAAACTCTGCAAAGTATGTAACAGATTGCCACCAATGGCACAAGGTATTGACAGCTCCCTCTGTACTCAGTTATTGGTTCCCTTAGCTTGTGAAGAAAAATACATTAGGAAAAGGAAAGCAGAAAATGGTCTCTGACGTGCTTTAACCATGAAAGACATCTGCAGTCAAAGAAAGGAGGAAATTGTAGAGCCGTGGGTCTGAACTTTGGATACTTTCTTCCCATGGCCTTGTTTGTATGCTATTTAAATCAGAGTTACCTCAGGTTGTCAGTGATCCAAACTGCAACTTTTCCTGATTCCAACTTGATTGCACCTTTGAAAAACTGAGCATCTTTGAAAACAGATCTACACCAAAAGTCTCCAAGTTTAAAGAGTATTTAATGGCTAGAGATATTCTGACTATCTTGGCTGCTCAGATGGGGCTTAGATGTTTTCAAGATGAAAACAGAGGTAAGAATTTGACCGTCTGTTTTTGTCACTTTAATATTTGGCATTTCTGTGGCCTAAAAAGGCTAGGGAAATCATTTAAGAACTAATGAAGAGCTATTTACCTCCTAAATCTTCTTCCCTTGAGTAATGAAATAATTACCCTCCCATAATCATGGAAATATTCAACTTGAATCTTAAATTGAGATGTTGTGAAAAGTGGTAGTGATGTTACATAGGTGATCACCATGGTAACATTTGGAAACTGCACTGTCGTCAAGCCAGGAATGTAGTTTTGCTTTTCCCATAAGAACAGTATAAGAGACTAGGGCTGAACTCTTCCAAGATCCCAGAACATAAGTAAATGCAAACATTCATCTGTCTTATCCACAGGGACAAATGCTTTGAAACAACAGCAACAGAACAAAAAAGCCCACAGCCTGACCCACCAGTATCCCATCCATAGAGTGAACAGTTTGTAATGTGATTCTATCATTTATTAGCTTTTTTCCTTTTTTTTGGGGGGGGTGGGGGGGTGGGGGGGAGAAAGGAGGATAGAGATGTAGGAATGTTAAGTCTCTGTACAGTAGCTCAAGACAGATCCCAAAATAACTATGCAGTGGGACAGTGGGTAGAAATTGGAAGACTTATTTACATAACTTACATAATTAGATATCATACAAAATATTAGAGCCATTACCTACCTTTTAAAATGTGGCTACTTTACAGAAACAGTCCTCCCATTCTGCTTGAATCTCTGATTTCTCACAATGTAATTTTTTATACTAGTAGTGGCCACTGTATCCAAAGCCACTTCAGTTCAGGCAATTCTGTCCAAGTACCTCCAAGCACGAGTCTTGCTGACTGTTGAAGGGACTGGTGAGCAATGCTGAGAAAGTTTTTTTCAGCAAGCCTGAGAGATATGATGAGAGACCATACACTGAACATACATCCCTTTCAGAGAAGGTGCAAGATTTTACGTATTGCATAAAACATACAAGACAGTACAGAAAAGAAAGGAAATTTTAACAGGGTTTTCACAGAACCCAGGGGATGAAAAAATGTTCTCTGAAGTAATCCACAACAAATAAGTGATGAGAGGCTCTGTATGAAAACTGAAGGATCCAGAAATTTGCCAGCTCAGGGATACCATGAGTTTCCCTTGCAGTTGCCTTTCTGCCTACATGCTGTGTGGTGTGAAGCACATGACCCTTCCTTCCAAGGGGAGACTAATTATCTGAGATACTAATTGTACATTAAGCACAATAGAGAAATTGAACTGTCTGTGGTGAGTAACTAGTGCTTTGGAGATAGTAGACAAGATGTCCAAATTACTTCGCTTGTTCATGGCTGGGATAAATGGATGTTGTGTTCCTAAAATGTACTCTTTGTTAAAAAAATCCAGATCAAAAAATAGATCTTGAGAAACAATGTATAATTCTAGAAAATTACCAGGAAGTAGAAAATTAAATCCTCCTGAAAGTGACCTTCTACTGCAGAATTAACGGAGAACATTCAAATTCATTCATTGGAAAGAAATCTCTTTGCTGCAATAAAGTAGCAAGCAGCAGGTGACGTGACAACAGTAACAAAGGCAACATATCCAGCCTCTGAAGCAGTTCCATTTCCCTCAAGCTAAGAAGTTGAGCTGCAGACTGCTACTGCTTGTCTTCCATTGTGCACACTGGAGTTGTAGCTCCTAAAAATGACCATTTTTAAAAAATTCTGAACTACTTAAAAAGCTCCAGCATCTGAACTCAAGCATGAACCCAAGAGGACTGGCCACAGCTGCTCACTGATATCAAGCCTGGGCTGGGACTGGTGCAATGTCATCACACGGCCTTAAGCTCCCTGCTACCCAGCAGTTCAGGGCCACTGAAGGAGGCAGCAAAAATTTAATGAAATGGGAGCAGAATCCACACCAAACAGGATCCTCCTTGTCTGCTTAGCACAGAAAAGGAAGACTGAGATAACACAGAAGGAACTGGGGCTCAAGATCACATTGATAAATGTAGAGAGATGCTGAGGCAGAAACAGCATGTGGTATCAAGTAAAAAATACCTGCTTTAGCCAAGTACAGACAAGGACAATTCACAGGCTTTTAGGCTGTTTGAAAGACATAGATCAGCACAGTGTTAGACTCTGAGCAGCATTTTCTTTCTTTTGTGGACAGCAGGAGCACGTGGCTAGTGCAAGACTGCCTACAGTTCACTCTTGGAGACTTTAGAAGCAGTAAGAGTCCTCTTTGTTCCCAGAGAGTCTGGAATAACCATTTTAACAGATGACATGTTCATAGTAGACTATGGTCATGTGAAAGATACAGCAGACTTCTTCCCCAAAAGAAATTCTGCGTCAAACATCCTTTTTACGACTCTGTCATCCAAGCAATTTCAGTCTGTGGTCAGCTGCCCTTCCCAGAAACCCATTTTCATAACCACAATATTTTCAAGAACTAGACCTGTTTGTCTCATTCCCTTTATCAGGATCATATGGGTTATCCTCTCATGACCCAACCCAAAGCTGCTCTCTGGGATGATCCTGATTCTGGTCAGGAGACCAAGGGAGGCTCAGCATTCCAAATAGTTCACCCCTCTCACAGCCTGTCAGTAAATCTGGGGAGACAAGAAATGGCTCTTTCAAAAGAAAAGTTTTAGCTCTTTGCCAAAGAATACACAGTTTAGGAAAATGGGTCTAAAGCACAGAAGAGTATTATCTAAATATTTCATTACCTCAGTGTAGCCACTTCATTCCAAATGAAGAGGGATCCAGCTCATTCCTGCCTCTCCTGGAAGACATAACTGTATAACTTACAGTACTCTACCTCTGCCTGTGTCTGATTCGACCTGCTGACAAAGCCTTACTCCCACTGATCTGAAGTTTAAGACAAAGAAAAATAAGTCTAGGCCAGGTAACGATTTGTTAGATCAGGTGGATCCAGTCCACAGATTTTCACTAATTAATATTTTCCCTATCCCATCCTCCAAGAGCATCAGCATTATCTAGGATAGAATATTATCTCTGCTTCTTTTTTCTCTACCCCTTTTTTCTTTTAAAATCTCTTTGATTAACTCTGCTCTGTCTAATAGGTAATTAAGGTCTTGAGGATTTACTTTTAAAAAGAAAAAGGTATGTTTCTCTTACACTAGTTAGAACCATCTTAAAGTTAGGATTTTATCTAATGAATGCTTTATAAGCTGAATTATTTACAGGACACAGTCCCTCACATACTTCAAATGTCATACATCCATCGTTCCAAGGCACACCCTTCTGGAGAAAAGGTTTCTGCCTGGATATTGGAGCATTAAACTTGTCATTAATTTTCTGTTTTTCTTGGTCATTAGTTTGTATATGCAAGAAATCTGAATCTGCTTGGGGGACATTTTGCACAGTAAGAGGGGAGACGCTGTACATGGTAAAGCAGGTAAGAAAGAAACGTTAGTCATTTATTTATTCCATTTGCTTCCAAACTGTGGTTCACCGTGACCATCATATCATTTCCTGCAAAACTCTTACCTCACCAGTGCTCTCCTGGTAGTTTACAAATATTTGTAAACCCAGTGCCTCATTCTTCATTGGAAATGAGTTCCCCAACTCTCAGTTTTGTGGCAATTAAATGACACAAATTTATATATTCAAGTGCCTTTTCAGTAATTGAAATAAAACTGAATTTTCTAAATTATAAAGTCTATAAATTCTTCACCTTTCCCACTCTTTGTACATAATCAGTACCATTTAATTTTCTCACATCTAGGTAATTTGCTTCAGAACTTCCTATAACTATCTGTTACAGACTATGAGATTTTTATTTTTATTTTTTTAAATCAACCAGCACATGACAAACCAGGAAAAAGTTCACCTGCCCAGTTGATTTGAAGGCATTTGAATATTGCATTTACTATATAACCTGTTTTCTTTCTCTTTCCTGCTGGTGCTGATATTAGCTGCTTTATGGCAATTGACCTTTTAATTGAAATCTGACACAAAAGACATAAAACACTCAAATCCTTCCACTCTCACCCTCCAATAGCCTTTCCTCTCTCTCAATAACTTTAACTTCTGATTTATATACTTGCAGCTGGCCTTAGCAAGCTAACCTAGTTTCCACTTTGAGTGATCTTCCTTTTCATGTTTGAAGTACGTGAAGAGCTCTTGATTTATCTAACTCAGGCTCTTACTGTACTTCCTATCTTTCCTCTTCAATGCAAAAATTTCCAGTGCCCTTCGTAGAACTGTCTTAAGGAACTGCCAGGTCTCTTCTTATCCTTTCACTTGGACCAACTTCCCAAAAATCTTACCTCCACTGCATATACAGCAGACATATTTACTACCTGCCCACTGATATAAATCTTGACAAGGACATCAAGGATCACAAAAAAATCAGTTTGCAGTACGTAGTATAAATGATAATACACAGTATTACATATATATAGTAGTACTATAAAGATCAGTTTCCTGTACACTCTCTCTCTCTCTCTCTCAATTTTTTTCCAGAGTTACTGAATTGCCGACAAACATTTCTTCTTTACTCAGGAGTAGCTGGGGACTCTCTCCACATTCTTCCACATCTTCTAAACAGAGTTTCTTCAAACTATCTTAAACTGATTGATAAAGAACTCATCAGCAATCGAAGAATTCAAATAGCCACTGCTCATGACCTCCAGTAAAAATAATATGCAGCTACCTACAGGTGATAACCATGCAACTTTATTTTCTTTAGATTCTAGTCAAGTGATTCTAGTCTTCTCCATTGAGTATTCTTGCATCCAACCCACTCATCTCTTCCTTGAAGTCATTATGGTCAATATTGTGATCTTTGGTGTTCCCAAGATTTCTAAGAGCTGATGGTATCTTTTAGCATTTCAACAAAAACAGCACAGAGAGCAATAAGTGTGTCAGTCTCTTAGATCTGCATCCATTGGGTTTTGTTGTTGTTGTTTTTTTTCTCTCTCTCTTAAAAGTTTTATTCAACTGTTTTTGATGGAGTTACTTTGAAGTGATCCCTAGCTTATAACTTGAAGTAAAACTTCTTTTAGAGCAAACATGAAAGCATGAGAATTTTCAATCCATAATACAATCCAAGAACAAAAGTCTGACTGATAATAGTGATTTTTAAAAGCAAGAGAGACCAAGACTTAATCCTCATAATCTATAAAGATTTCAGCGTAGAAATTGGAAGATAATTCAACTACCTCAACGTTTCAGAATAATCTAAGTAATTTAAGATCATGTATGCTACTTGTACTCTTGTTATTTAGTTACCTTTGAAAATCTCTCAGTACTATCAAGTTATCAGTGCTCCCTGTCTGTAACGCTACCAATATAAAAGCATTGCTTGTTTGGAATTGGGTTACTGTTTTCATGCAGATTAGTAAGCACTTTTCACCCATAAAAATGATTAATTTACAATGTTTAGAAAGTTTACATTCTGGACCAGCCAAGATAAATCACTCACAAAATTATAATGAAATTCAGTCAGCATATCTTTAGTAAATATTCTTTGAAGTGCTGGAAATGAGAAAGCTGGCATTTTTTATTCTTTTCCCCCCTCAAACTCATAAAAGAACAATACCTGGCATATACCAAGTTTTCCTAAAACACCTTTTTCAAAGAGTTCACAGGGTAAACAAATTTAGAACACTTTAATCACGAGTGATTGTTGACAATGAGCTAACAAAAATATTCAGTACTTCAGGTCTTGAACCCTGAGTAGTTGAAATGATTTCACCCAACTGACATTTTAACATCAAGGCAGAGCTAGGAAACAGAATAAGCTACAGATATAAATACAATAACACAAGCTATTGCCTGTGCCACATTTTGCAAATGATCAAATAATACAAATATCTGTATTGCTCCCAAACTCGTGATTATAAATAACTTGTTCTTCTAATTATCTGCAATTACACACACGTACTCAAACCCATCTTGGAATGCAACTGATGTTCTCAACATGCAATGTCATTCTGCGAATAGAAGTCAAGACGTGTTTGATGGGGAAGTTTATCCCAAACCTCACATTCTGCCCAGAAAGAGGAACAGCCCATAACCAGACCTACCTAGACAGCACCCAAGAACTAACCTTGACTCAGAGTAACAGTTTATCTACTGTCCTCTCTTTTATCTGAAAAGACAAAGGGGGAAAAAAAGATACTTGACTTAAAAACCAAAAAGATCTATTGAGCAGAAGGAATGGACCCAGATTTATTTGATCCCCACTGGAGGGAAATAAATAAATAAATAAATAAAACAGTCCAGTATACATCCTCCTCATAATTTGAGGAGGGCAAAAAATGAGAATCTCATTTGTCTCTGTTGCTAAGTGATGTGTATGAAGGCACATTATACTGCAAATGCACACTAGAATATGGTACACAGTAACATGTGAAACAGTGGTGTAAAAATTAAAACAGCAATGCATGTAGTAAAGCTAAATTGATGAAAAATAATTTTCTATTAAAGCTGTAAACTGTCTCAACACTGTCAAAGACTATTAACTAACCCCAAATATTACATGTAATCCACATTTTTCCACAATATAATCTAAAGTCTGTGTTCTATGGTACAAGCATAAGGAATGTTACTCCTCCTAGATTTTCTGCCATGATGAGAGACTTGCACTCTATTGGCTCCTCCAGCCTCTTCCAGTTGCCTCTGGTCCAAGGGCTTAGCAGTGAAGCCATGGGAGTCTGTGCCATGGAAAAGAAACAGTGAAGTTGCCATAATTAACTCCATTAGTCCACCTTACAGATGCTGAATTACAAACTTGGCAATTACTCTACCCTAAATGTGCCTGGCAAACGATTAGAGTACAGCTATACACTGCAAATAGAGGAGGAAAAGAGCTCTGGGGAGGGATACACAGGCTTCTGGGGTCACCAAACCCCTGATCTATACAAGTCCCTGTTATAGATCTTCCAGACCATGGGGTCTTAAAAGATTGATGGTTCAGACTTGCATGCAACCACTTCATGAGAAAATGCCGATGCAACTTAAAGAGCTAGATTCTGAGAAGTTTGTTCACTGAGCAAGTGCTGCTAGACAATCTCCTTGATATTAACAGAAGAAATTCATAAATTGAGCTACTTTCTGGGGTTAATAAAATCCAGCCCTTGATACCTTCAAGTTATACCACTTTCATATGGTTTAACTGTCTATTTTGCTGGAGTCAGACATCCCTGTTGCCATGTAGACGTAATTAAATCCTTACTGAAAAGAGGAAATGCACTGTGAGGCTGTACGTGAGTTCTGAGAAAAATAAATAAATTAATTAATAAATCAGATTTTTAAGGGACTGATCAAATCAATTTGAATTTACAGAGGTGTTCTAAGTGAAACAAAGCAGAAGAAAGTATTGGGAGATTTTTTTTGCATAACCTACATATGGGAAAATAATATTCAGAAATAAAATTGTCTATGTAGGGTCTGAACATCCCTCTTCTTGAATAAACTTGTCATTTGAAGCCTCCATGGACAGAAGACTCTCACAGAACTAGACAAAGACGACAGATTCTTTACAAAGTATTTTCAGAATTTCTCAGATGCTGTTTCTAGTCTTCATGTTTTTATTTATGGAAACAAGCTTTGATCAACTGCTTGACTGAGGACTTTCTTGGACAAGTTCCACTTGATATCCTTAATCTTTTCATCCTGAAGTCTCCAGAAAACAAAATGGAGCCTTTTGCTATTCTTTTACCAAGCCTTACAACTCTGTAGCTCTATATGGCATGAAAGACTCCAGATCCAAAGATAATCAAGACCACATGACTGAAGTGTGAGTCAATTGTATGCAGATCTAAGATCCAGCACTCTAAGGTTAATACATCTGTGTTGCAAGCGTATAATCATCCTGAAGTATCTTCTTTGTTTTGTGTTTTTGTTTTGTTATTTTTTTTAAAGAATGACAAAAAAAAAACCAACACAACAGAGTCTAATTTTATGTGCCTGGGAGTAGCTATCTAAGCTTCAGGCAATACAAACACTGCTATTACTAAGGAGTAAAAGCTCTGCATAATTAACAAACATCATCAGCCTTACAGTTCCTGTAGAATGTAGTAAGTTCCTTGCCTGAAGGCTGCTCTCAGCCTGGTAAGTCTGTTTACCCTGTCCAAGATTAGATTAGTTTAATTATTATGAAAAAGACTGCTAAGATCTTACAGCCTAATTATGCAAATGTTTCTAAATGTTCACAAAAGTAATTTATTTATTTGGAGATAAATGAATCTGTTTTGTCATAAACCAGATTGCAGTCCTGGCAATGTACAAGCAGGGTTATGTGCCCTTAGGCATATCTTTCACCACAAATGTCAGTGGGACCCCTGGATTACAACATTTATAAATACATAAATGGTTTTTAGCAGGTTTTTATTGTTTTTGTAAATTATTGTAATCCCAGAAAGAACTATCACAGGTTTAATACTCACCAACCTTGTTATGAAAACAGAGTTTCACAGCAGAAGCATTTAAAAGATGCTAACAGCTAAAACTTTCCTGGTAGACCTATTAAGGTGCACCTGTTTTATTATGCTTTGGAATCAATATCTTCAGAAGAGTTCCCTCCTCCTAGTACAGACTCTTGCTGCTAAAATAACCTGTATCATAAAATACTACTATTCTAAATAAGGTGGTAGCATTCAAGGTAGACAATGCTAAGCATATCCGGAAGCAACTCCTCTTTACATTAGAAATTCTGTAGGTTTTTCTTGCAAACCTCACTGCAGCTTAGACATTTAATTCTTCATCTACGTGTAATTACATGACAACACATGAAATAGATGCAGAAAAATGATTCTATATTTAGCTACTGCTCTAGTTTCATCACTATTATAATGGAGATAACCCCTAGGCAGCACACTGCTGCCCTCCGTGAACTCATGCACATTCAAAGCAGAGTATATTTTGGAACAGTAGACACTTAAAATCTGATCTTGACCGCAATGAAAGCTGTAAAGCTTAACACATTGCACAGCTATGTAAAATGAAGCAGGACCTAAGCCCAATAAAAGACCGCCTTTAAAGAGTCAGATCTTTTCATAATGAGACAGGCAGGTGACACTTCACACACTGCTCAGCACACACGCTGCCTCTTGGAAGCATCAACTTCTGAGAGAATTAACATGCACCTTTAAAACACAAGACAAGAGAAGTTTAGCTTCATGTGAATAGCAAAGCAGGTGAAACAGAATTCACAGCTCTATTTAACCGGGACACTTGAGGCCAAATTTATTTAAACTGTAAAGTCAATTTGATGTGCTAATGCCTTCTGCTATCAAAGTTTATTTTCTGTTTGAGACAATATGACATTTTACTGGAAATATATTGTGTTAAAAGCAATACAGTGAATTCTTGATTTGTTTGTAAACTAACCAGTCCTTAAATAAGCTGGGCAACAGCTCTATATGGGAATTACACCCACAGTCCTCCTGTGTATTAAGTGGAGAATGTGAGCAATGATCTTTTCTAGCTATGACATCACTGTTATAGTGGATATTCAAGATATTAGAAGCTGCTTGCTGTCAGTTAAATGATCACATCTCAAGTGCACCTGCTTTATAATTATTCATTTGGAGCAGGATCATTAACATATTCCTTTAGTCATTTACAGGCAATTTGACTCTACAGTAATGATTTTTCCCCTCTTTGTAACAAATTAATGATATATATATAAATACATGAGTACAAATGAAATTCATACAATTCCTATCATAATTAGCACATACCAAAGGTCTGAAGGCTGCCTAACTTGCATTTTCCCTCTGGTAGGCAGCTATTCTGCAATCACTTAACAGCTACAGCACTATAGATGACTCTTTCAAAAGAAAGGTGCCTGTCAATGTTCTCTTCTTTCAGTGATGACAACAACTTAGTAGTCAGGTTAACAGCTGACACCTTGGAAAAAAATTCTTTGCTCCAAGCTCAAGAGTAGAAGAGCTAAGAAATTGGATGTTCATTACCTCTATCTGTTTGGCAGCATAAATAACAGAGGTGTTTGTCCGATATCCTCTGTAATGGCCTTGCCCCAGGTTTGAGATAGATTTCTTCATAGCTAGACAACCTGGAGAATCATCAGATAATTGGCAAGCATGTACAAACAAACAGGAGCGTGTCCAAGCTCTTATAGTACACCTTAAATACTAATAACTCATCTTGAGGTTTGCCACAGCTCATAAGCTGACAGAACTTCCCTAAAACCTCCATCATTAGTGCAAGATGTTCCCGATCTCACCATGGCTTATATGCAGAACTCTTTATTGGCAGACATTACTGCTGGGCTGTAGGATGCTGTAAGACTGTCAGAAAACTGCACTGCAAAGTCACTTTGGCCCAAAGAATCTCTTTTCTGTAACACCAGAGATGCAATAATTGCCTACTCCAGGCAACACCTTGTCCTCACTGAAGGTGTGGTAGACTACAAAAACACTCAGCAGAGCCGACACAGATCATTCCCATGTATTATTTCCCCTTAGCATGTTGTTGGACTTCTACAGAGGCAGGCAGTGAGGAACACTGGAATCAAATCAAGTTCCCTTGTTAATTACACACAAAAGAAAGGCAGCACTGATCTACTGGGCTGAAGAACATTTGTTGAGAGTGTCTACATTGTCTCCAGCAGTCCTGTTTGTTACATTGACAACAGAACAGCCAGCAGAACTTCAGCAGATGCAGGGAGTAGGGGAACAGACACATGGGAACATTTCTTCTTTTAAACTGCCCCCCAAAAATATTCAGAAAACACCCACCACGTAGGGAAGTTTCTTCCCATAACTATTCTTCAGGAGCAACCTGGAAACATCCAAAAGAAAGAGACATCTATAAAAAAGGAAAAATAAAGAAAAAAAAAAGATTTCCAGCTTCCTTCCTGGTGATGTTAGAGGGCTCCTAAGGATGCCAGAAAAGCCCAGGGGGAGACACACAGGAGTGCTCTGCCACTGCTGAGCAATCCTTCTCAAACACGTCTGTCAGAGGAACCCAAAGTGCCCTTCATAAGAGTGGCTACATGTGAGCACAGGGAGCTTTGAAGCAGCAATTTGTAGCTCTAAGCATCAGAACACAGACCACGGCATTCTGGGTGATATGCATGATGCAGAAAAACTCCTGGATATTTCTGAAATTATTTCTGTGCTAGACGTCTGACTAGGAATCTTGTCCATAAAACACCAGCATTTTTTTCCATTCATTTCCACAGGGTTAAGATACCAATCAGTGAGATGGTGAACTGATGGCATCTGAGAAACTTTGTAACATGATGCAAACATCCCTGAGCCTTCATGATCTGTTTCCCTAGTTATCCTGAGGAAATTACATCACCCTGTATAGAACAAAAGCCTTACAAAAATAATAGTTTGTTGTACGGTTATCACATTGTCTGGTTACAATGTGTCAATTTGACAGGTGCATAAAAAATTAAATCAACATATTTACTAATGTCATCAGAGGGTGAAGACGGCACCATTATTAAAAATGTTACAGAAAGCTGAGGAATACTAATTACCAAATGACATACCACTCATAAAAATCAAAGCACAGAGACACTATGATGGAAGCAGAAAGAAGATGGACTCTTTTTTTTTTTTCATGTGATAAACTACTCATACTCAGAGAATCTCACCATATAACAATACCCACTGTGCAGGATATGTATCATTCCCATGTATCACTTAGAAATGGAGATTCAAAAAGACTGCTGAAACCTTTGAATATTGCACTCTATCAGGATAATTTACTGTTTTTAATATACAACTAAGATGCTACAGAAAATGAAACATTGGATTATAATTTATTTTACATTACTGGAAGATGCTCCCTCAAACAGTGTATTCTGCATTATTGAAAACTGAGCACTTGCCCTCCCTATTTGCCTGGTTCAGCTCATGCCACCATCACTGGACCAGATGAACCTGCTCTGTAGCCCTTTCTCCAGATTCAGCATCTGTGGTGGGGCACAGCAAGGTTTCATCTCTCCCAAAATGAAATCTGACATCTCTCCAGCTCTTAGGATCCGCATTGCACACCCCTGCATACCAGACATGGTTAATTACTCCCCAGTCAATAAAGGATTGACTCTTCACAAGATTTGTCCTGCTTTGCACCACGACAGCAATAGGTTAAAGCAATTCACAAACAGAAAGAAAGCATCTGTTATTCTTCCACCCAGTGAAAGCATCAGGACCAAGATAGACAGCCAAAGGAGAGTGCCATACATATATTCTCCTACCTCACACAGCTCTATCCAGCTTTGGATGGAGAGCAAGTCTTCAACTTATAATGCCTTGGTGCTGTAATTATTCCCTGGGGCTGAGCTCCTCTCTTTCTCTTCCCCTCTTTATCTCACCTCTCTACATCCCTTTCTCTTTCCTCAGGACAGAAGAATGTGAATTGTCCCTGGACATGGAATAAGTCCTGGAAAGAGAGATCCACTCTATTCTGGATTGCTTTTGTGAAAATTTAAAGCTGTGCATCTGAAGTTATCTTCCGTGTGCCAGCACTTTCCCTTTCCTTCTTCTAACTTTCAAGACCATTTTATAGCCTTCCTTGACATACAGCTGCATTCACTCAGGTAGCAATACGCAAGTTTGAAGAAACCCATAATACACATTGGAATAATGCAGAGAGCTCATCACGACTCATTCTTACTTTCTTGGCATTCACTGAAAGCAGTTTTAGATCTGTGAACTGCATTATATCACTGAACAGTGCCTGAGTGCCTTTCCTGAGGGACAAGACTTGCACAGCCAAATGTCAGACTTGTATTCAGAGCCAGAACTGGATCCTCCCAGGTCCTTCCCAGCCTGTCTAGCACTGGCCCAAGCAGCAGGCATCCCAGTAAGTCCTCTTTTAAGCCCTTCTGAGCCTCCATAGCCACAGAACCAGAGTTGCAGCCCCCTTATAACCTGGCAAAACAAAGGGAGATGGACCTTATTTGCTCTGTACTGCAGAGTGTGGAAGTGAGGCAGAGACAACTTTTCCACTCATCTTTGCTATATTTCTGCTTGGACCAGCTACTGGTACAACAACTGAAAACATACACTACGGTAGAAGTTATCTTTAAGACATGAACACTTGCCAGAAGTTCAGGTACCTTGACTTCTAAAAAAAGTAAGGAAACATTATGGCATCTGTATGTGACAGAGGCTAACAAATATTTAAATCAAACATTACAGCCTTTTTCATCTTTGACTGTTCAAGTAAAAAATAAAAATAAAAACATAAAGCAAAAGCAGGCTACACAGTACTTTATGCTCAGAATAGATTTGTTTCACTGAGGTATCCAAAAACAACGTGGTTTGCTGATGAGAACAATAGCCTGTAAATTTCCGAATCTGAAATATTCATGAGAAGTAGGTAATGACATTTACAGCTTAACAAACATGCACTTTGAGCTCCTAATGAAAGATCATAAAAAGCCAGAGTGCAACGTAGTGTTATCCTTTGTTTTGGACTATTCTGAAAGACTCATTCTACATAGGAAAACAACTAGCGGAGTTGGGGAATTTCCAGTAATAACAGTCCTCGCCTGGAGGACATCTGTGGCCTACTCAAGGCTACAAGGGGTCCCTAAGCATTGCTGAGTAACTCTTAGAGAGCAGCATCCCATCTAGTGGAATGGAATGTTATTTCCTGGAACAGTGACTGATGACCAGTGACTAAAGTGCTGCTAAATATTTGACCCTCCTTTCCATTTGCTCTGTTGTTTGGTAGACGTTTCATTCCACTGACTGGCTAATCTCTTTTGAGGAAAAAAAAAAGAGCAATAGTCTGCCAACGTTATATCTAATTTCATTTTTAGGTGAACATTATCACATTGTTACAGATTTGCCAGCTCTGCAACAATTATTCATTGATTATTTCAGATCCCATGCTCCACTAACATACAGTTTGGCTAACTTTCTTCAAAAAGATACAATTCTTGAGATACTTACACATATTTCACTGATGGGAAAAAACAAATCAAATCAAAACCCCAACAGCTATTTCTACAGCAAAAGTAAAAATATGCTGCCATTCTCAATGCAAAAACTTATCTAAATTTATATTTACTGTTGATCTGTCAAGAGATCACATTATATTGAGTTTAAATTTTATTTCTGCCCATAGCAAAACCTTTCCACGACTTGTGAATCCTCCATAAAATAAGGCAGAAAAAAAAGGCTTATTTTATTAACAGAACTCAGCTAAATCAAAGGCTGGTAATGAAATCAAACACACTGAAAGGCCTCTACAACTTTGATTAAAAGGAATTTGGATATACTCAGAGCATCTACTGACTGCAGTATTTAAGGTACCAGATAGTCTCACATTAATTGATGCACGAATGCTTAGATAGATGACCAAGAACATGCTAGAAGCCAACTTGAATACATCCACTGGTTCCCCTTGCCCTTCCAGGATGTTTCAGTAACCTGGCACCACTCTTCCTTACCCCAGACAGAGGATGAGAATTACAGATCATTCCCTTAAATCAGGAGCAGAAGCCAGAACATTAAGCACTACTTTCATTTCCCTTTTTCAAGAGCTCAGGCCTTTCCAAACCCCCATCACGTGTTCTTACCAGGAGGTTGCCCTCTCTTCTTTTTCTTCTACTTGAAGCAGGAGCCACTCTCTACTACATGCAATATCTTGTTGCTCTGTTTTCACTTGGCTTGCAGTTTCATTACAAGCTTTTTGCATATCTCTGGCTGGAACCTGTAGATGAGAACAGCTTTTTAATGTTTGCTGTAGTTTCAAAGAATTGTGCATTTATTCAACTGAAAGCAGTAATGATGAAGGGAAAAATATTATTTTCAATGCTACTTCCACTGCACATTTCCAAGATGAGGCACTGAAGCTTCATTTGCAGTCTGCTGCAAAGCAAATCAAGACTTACATTTAATATGAAAATTGTGCACTGCAGCAATATGGAAAGAAGAGATGAAACTTCTGACTGTATCTCAAGATTGGGTGACAGAACATGTTATGCTGCTACACATCAAGTACCAGCAGCCAAATGTTGGAGCAATATAATTCCCTGCTCATTTAATGCATCTTTGTGCAGAAGCTGACACATCTGTGTGAATGTTATAGGACACTCACTTGTAACAGAGGTTTCTCTTTGCAAAAATAAAGGCTACAGAATTAAGTTTCTCAGTTGTCTGGCTACTAAGACTGGAAGATAATTAAAGCGGTCTTCCACAAGATGGCTCCCTCTCGCTGCTTGTATTACTGACTCTCAGCAGTGTGAAGGGAACATAAATAATATTCAGGACAACTGTGCAATTATGGTTTGGAGGAGTAAGAGTGCCTCCACATGGGAGCAGAAATGCTTCACCGAATTAGGGCAGCCAATGTGACAGTCAAGAACTGTACATCATTCATTTTCTACAGATTGGAAAGGGGCTGGAAGGTTCAGCAGGGTGATTTAGAATCACATCTTTGGAATGGCACGCGCTTGCTCCACTTGCACTCCAAGCTGGGGTCTTCAGCTCCTCAGCCACACATCTCAAGTTCGGAACGCAGAAAAATGTCTGAAGTGCACCCCCTCAAAATATGGTTTATTAAATTAACAAATATAGGATTAGGTCTAATGTCTAAAAGGAAAGAGAAAGTGGCATATTCTACGCACTAGAAATGAATTATTTTTATGCAGCTAGACCTGGCCACCGAGTCCTTGTTCCTTACCACATACATTGCACTCATCATTTGACACCAATGCCCTCATGCAACACCATGGTTGCCATTGTAGCATGTTTCTATAAAAGGAAGGAGCTCTGCTCTCCCTGCGTAAACTCCCTCATTCTAAAGCAAGGACTTCTTGGTTTGTATTAAAGATGAGATAATCTGGAGAAACTTGAGCTGTAAGAAGAGTGGCCATTCTGCTGTAGCTGCTGCCAGGCACAAGCAGGACACGCAGCTGAGAAGTGCCAAGGAAAAAGTGAGAAATATGCCCACACTCCTGTCTTTGCTCATGATTCCACTTACACTACCATTACACTGCAGCAATCCTGTTGTTTTCTGCACAGGTGCAATAACACAATCAGGAGAACACAATTCCACTGCCAATAGACAGCCTGCCCCCAGTGCTATTTCACAGCCCAGGTAATGACCTTCTCCATTGAAACACTGATGTCCTCCTCAGAAAACATTCCTATTTTCTAATTGTGCCCACAGGTATCAGAGCTGGTGAGCAGAGTTAACACTTGGTAAGCTGTACATAGCAACATAACTTCTTCTTCAGCTAAGGCAGTAAAAAAGAGGGTTGTAATTCATAGTGAACGTCAAGGTTGTTCTGGCAGCAATATGACTTATCTCTAAGCTGACAAAAACTAAGGAAGACTTTCTTGAAAGAAACATGAGGATATTTCCCTCACATGCCCTGAAATCTGTGTTAACTCAAAGTTATTTCAGTTCTACTGTCAGTGAAACTTAGGAACATTAGCAAAACCTCCAAGATCCAGTTCTGATGCCATACCAATTTGAATTGCTCCAAATAATCTTATTGTATAGAACCCAACACCAGGTAATCTGAAAAGAAAAAAAGCAGCTACAATTTTTGCTTTCAGCCTTGTAATTTCCTGGAATCATGCTGTGTTGCTGACTTTTAAGCAAAAATCTTTATAAAAACCCACTGGAAGTTCTATTTAAGAATCCTGGTGGCAGGATATGGGCTATTGACTTCTGTACAGTTACTCCAAGCTGAACTGTGAAGATCTGAGAAGCATGTCCTTAGTCTTGCCTATAATCTTAGGCATGTTTAAGACACATTACACAAGACATGTTGAACTGAATGGAAACATGCACAGGATTCCCCTGGAGCCTTTATGGACCTCTTTTCTTTTAGCTTTAGCTTCTATGGATCTAATTTACACCTCAAGATAGACTCAATGTGAAGAAAGTTCACTTTACCTGCACATCAAGGTTTGTGTGAGAATTGAGTAAAAATTGTTGCTGCATTACAGAATGCTTCTTATATTTTTAATTAAGTTTCAAAAGAATACCAGCATCTTTATTGCCAAAATCATTTATGAAATTACATTAAAATACAAATAAGACCAGTGAAATGTCAACAGAATTGGTTAATTTTCCTCTGCTGGGGTGTTTTGATATTTAGGGAATATTTTATGTCTCCAGAGACCCAAAAAGCAAGTCATCCAAGAAGTGGTGTGCATGCAGAAAATCACCATAATGCCCTATGGGACCAATCTGAGCCCATCAAAATCAACTGCAGTCTCGCTTCTGACTTAAGAGAGGTTCAGTGCTGCTCCTCAATATGTGATTTCTAAACCTAAATAATCATCAGGACTTCCAACACCTCCCTGTTACCAACAGCACTTTAACAGACTCAAACTCCCAGGACAACATACAAATGAAGACTGATGCAGTACTACAACCTATGGAATGCCCAATCCTACATAGGTCACTCCAGAAGTAATACCTCCTATTTATTTCCATGGAAACCACAGCAACTGCAAGAGCACAGAAACATTGTTTGATAGAGTAAATTCTCAGCTCCAAAATACTGTTTTTCAACACAGTCACTACTATTAGCTATGCATTTTCACTATTGTTCAACAAGAACCTGCATGCTGCTCTCCGTAAAATCTGCAAGTCTAGGATCTGAGAGCAGCCTCTGCTCTAAAAGGAACTTTTTATTATGAAATAACACCAAAGTAAAAATTAAAAGACAATAAACAGAAGTACTGAGTAAAAATTAAATGGAGTTTGGCATTATAGAATGTAGACCAGCAACTCAGGAATTTTCACTGCATATCAAAGAGTTTCCAGAATAATGTCTGTGCAACCAGACCTCAGCCTTGTAACCCAGCTCCTAAAATCATATTGTCACTGCTGAGATTAACAGAGGTCACCAACACATCAACAGTTACCATCACCAAAATGAAAATAAATGCACTGCAAAATAAATTCTGAAGTTTGTATTTTGGTTCACTGGAATCTGGACAACTCCATCTTCAGAAGAAATCTGCAAAACCCACTTTCCTACCAAGCACTGCCCAGAAAGCACACACAGTTCATCATGGCAACTGTTCTCATGTCTAATGCATATTTACTCTGTACAGGGAAAATGAGTTATAAGCTTTTGCATAATTTGAATTAAGTTTCTTCATAAAGCAATTACTACACAAACCAAATTTTTAAAACTGAAAACAGTAGTAGATGTATCCCGTGATTCTGAAAGCAGACCCACTCTTTTGGCCTTTCATTAGCTTCATTTTACAGTTGCATGTGTTTTTGACAAAAACAAGTGCTGAAGAAACTCTATACGTGAATATTACATGATATAAATTAATGATATCACTTCTACAAAACTCCAGCATACAGTTTTGTTCGTGAGGGTTTCTAAAGAGTGCAATTACTACTGAGTGTTATAACTGGACAGAAGTATTTAGCAAGTTGTGTCTAGAGTGGTCAAATACACCTCCAGCCTTGAACTGGCAAACCCACGCTGTGGGACAGCTGCTAACAAGGCAACTACACTAACCCAAGGAGCACAAACTGAGCTGCTGTCTTATCACAAAACCAATTTATGTAATTTGAAGATTGGACCTAGATGATCCGATCTCTTACGTATTTGGAAAGCTTTTATCTGCATACCAGTAGAGCACACTTCTGAAAAGCAGAAGGACATTTCTCAGTTGAATAAATAAATCAGTTAGGATTTCAGTCAAATTATTTACATATTCTCAGTTAGCTCCAGGTGAGTTCCCTGTTCTTTTATCTAATTCTTTCTATTTTGTGCTTGTTTAGGAGCTACACATTTGCCCATCACCATTTTCAGCCATCCATCCACACCAGAATATGCAAAAACTGGGAATGATTGTGAGCAGCATGTAAATCTTTTGTATAATAAGCAACTTCCCAAAATGCTGGGAATTCCTGTAAATTATTTCTTCCTGGAACATGGATGGAAGATGATGGCTTTGACCCTTTATACAAAAATCTGACAATCTTCTTAACAAATATCTCCAAGCTATAGCAGCTAACACATATTTATGTGAAAGATGGCTCAGAATAATTGATTAGGTTTGCTAAGGTTCCGGTTAAGAAACTGCAGCTGCAATCTCTTTTTTTTCCTTCTCTTACTGTTTTCTTGCATAACAATTTCTTCCTTATCATTGCTCATTTTCATGCAGAGCATGCTTGCTTTTTTGCTATGGTCAGTAGACACTCCATTTTAATTACTTCAAAGGTAAATATAGTCGAAGGCATTTGGCTCTTATTTTCAGGTAAGAAAAACCAAGTAATATGATGGTTATAAAACAGCATAGGAAAAAATAACATACAAGATACCGACCCCCAAAAAACAGATGTGTAATAAATACATTGTTTGCTTTGTTTTTGCCTAGACCTTTTCCTAGCAAACTCAGCAGAGGCAACAAGTTAACTTATCTGCTACCTAAATCTTTACAGAGGTTACTGTGTAGTTATTTATCAAATGCAAACCTACAACTTCATTACTATAATTATGCAGTAACCATCCAATTAGCTCCCAGGGTAAATGCATGTTGCTCTTGCACTTCCTGCTCCAATACACATTTAGCTTTAAATTTCTGTTCTTACTATGTATGTACCCAGCAGTTATAAGCCCTTTAGAGACACAAATTCCCCCATTATTGATACTGGGCAATCAGATAAGTTGCAAGTGCATGAATAGCTTTAAGAAGTTCTTACGGCTAGATAAGAGAGATATTTAGTATGAAACACAGTCAGAGGGAGCAAGAAAAGGAGTCTATATGTGCTGTGAACTTTCCCATTCCATTCAACGGATGGATTAGTCAGGAGGAACAAAATCATAAACTAGCATCAATCATTGTAATTTTAATTAAATCCACGAGGTATCATCAATCCACAGGAAAACTATCTTTTCATGCTACATGATGTATATTAAAAGAAACAAAAATCTTGATATGAAGAGAAACAGGAAAGAAATACTGGTGCAAACTACCATCCAGGTACAGACATCACTCAATTTGAAAGATGCAAAATTTATTAATATTTTAGAATGACTTCTACAGAAATCTTACATGAAATTGAATCAGAAGCTGAGCAAACGGAGGCACAAAGCTGCTGAGTTACTTATGAGCATCCCTGCCTCCCCAGAGGCCCAGCTCCTAGCACAGGGGGTCACAGGGCTGGGACACGGAGTTGCATCTGACTACAACTCACTGTTGTCAGATCTCAACATTCCATAACCAGGTGTTCAGCCTTCCAGAATAAAATTAATATATTTTTTGTCATGGAAATGTGAATAAATGGGATAGAGATTCTTCTCCAGACACAGGCCAACAGTAAATATTTTTGAGAAATATAAGAAAGATGTAAGCAAGTCCTTCCTGCAACCAATAAAGCTGTCCTGAATTCCAGCATGGATGAGTCTGTTCCTCCTTTCCAAACAGCTTCTGGGAATACATTTATTGCCCACATCCTCTTTAAAATTCCCCAATCTCTTCAAGGGCACGCAAAAAGAATTGCTTGGCAAATAGAATTTAATTGCATTAAATAGCAGATCTTTTCCCCATAGATATTCTACATTTGCCACCAGAAAAACAAAACAACAAAAAAAAAAACCACTCTGAAAATACAATCATGCACCAAGTGGAGTCCCACAGTAAAAAGTTATTCCATGCTCTTGGCTTCTATCCAAAAGGCACGGCTAACAGAGGTAATTTAAATATGCTTGAACGTGAGGAACAAATGCCTGAGCTTGGTTGCTCTCTTTGTCGAAACCTATTCTTTCAGAAAATCATTTTCTTTACCCATTGGACAACAAAATGCATTGTCAAGAAATTTTATAGCAATAATTATAAAAGATGTCCATTTGAACCCATTGAGGTCTTACTGATTTTATAACACCCAGCAGACCTCCCTGCAGGAGAACGCTATATTTATGTTAGCAATATATGCGAGAATTGAGATCATAAAATTAAATGACCACATAGAACTGTCATTTATATGATGAGCGCCTATGTATGTGAAGGCTGGTTTATCTTGCAAGATAGGGTAGTACTAAATGGTCCACTCTCAGTCAATGCTTTTAATCACGCATTTCTTCACTGCTTCTGCAATATTACACTTGAAGGACTGGTAAGCAGTTTGCTATGAAATGTTAAATGGCTACTGGCAATCCAAGCCCGATGGAAGTACTCACTAAAATAGAAGTACAGTACATATTGTATGCAATTGTTTTATGAGAGACATTATGGTTACTAGAATAACATTTCACCATTACCAACTGCTGAGAGAAAAGTCATTAAGATATTTGGCAAGCCAGTGTAATTTTTCAGCAGAACTACAGTATGAGACCTCCGAATAGCTTCTGTACAGAAAGGCAAGCTGTCTCAAGAAAACAACTTAAGTCTTCGGTGTCATTTTATTCAGAGGGGTTTATTTTCAGATGCCAATGAGAAAGTTATTGCTGCAGGAGAGTGAACAATTGAGCCTTAACCCTTATTATAACAGCACAATTTCAGAAGCACTATAATAAATCTTGCAGCAGTGTTTTCATTAAAAATCTCTTTTCTGAGGAGCTTTTATGCTCTGTAGTGTCATTCAGACACTTTTATGAGAGATTTCTTTAAACTATTGTTCTAAAAATAAAGAGAGATTAGACGTGTTTGAGCACTGTTAAATGCTGAGAAAGAAACAAACAAAACTCTGGGTATTATTTTAATCTCAGCCTCATGGTTTGGGTTTGTTTTTTGTTGTTTGGGGTTGTTTTGTTTTGTTTTTTAAATTCTGCAGCAACAAAAATGAAAAATCTCCCTCTGCATTGGAGCAAGGAGCTCTGTGCTGCACAGAGCCCCCTCACCATCATCACTTGTGCCAGCAGCTGCACATTTGTCATATGGCCATCAACATATTAAATACCGACTCACAAACACACAGATGTCATTTCATCCTGGTCATTTCCAGTAAATATGCCTTTCCTCTCCCTAGAACTGCACTTTAATGATGTGACGAGGCATTGCAGCTTCAAGGTGCAAGCGTTTTCAACCCAAACAGCCACTATGCATCACCAAACAAAATCCTTTCCTCTATAACAAGAACGGTAATGACCTATTACAGTATTATCACAAGGTAACAAAACATAAGTAATGAGGCCCAGTGCAGCCAAATGCTACTAGTTGTCAATGTTTCCAATGGAAACAATGACTTCTGGTTAACGTTAGCTGACAGCAGAGCTCGTGAAAGCCCTGTAAACGATGCAGGCCAGAATTAAACAAGCTACTATTTTGTTCCTCTTTCTGTCTGCAAGTGCAACCAGGATAATCTCAAAATTGTGAGTAATTTCAATAGGATTTTCTATTTATCAGATTTGGAAGAAGGCAATTCAGCTATTTGATTTATTTATTGTTTGTATGATATTGCATACAAACATACTTAGCAACAGAAATTAAAATATACCAGCTAGATGCAAACTCAAGGAAACATTTACCAGGAGATCCATTCACTAACAGAAAAATAAAGGAGTAGAAACTTTGTCAAACATAGCAACAGTTTCGAAGGCTAAACAGAATGAAAAAAAAAATCACAATTTACTTCATGTTGTCAGCAGTAATCCCACAAAGGAAATACACATCTCAGAAAGTGATGGTGGAAATTAACACATTCTCAGGTGAAACCACAAGAATACCAATTACACTGAAACTTCCAGCCAAAGCCATCCTGCTCAGAAGGACAGTCCTCCCATTCCCACTGGAACTTACTTCACTTGCATCATTTTAGTTCTGATTTTGCAAGCATTTACGTATATGCTTGATATTGCCACTATAAGAAATTCCTACTGGTCTTCCCCTAGCACAGAAATAAACCCCAAACGTAAAAGCAATCACCCATTAGGAGAGATTCTCAAGCCACTGTTAGCTTTCATGTCCATGTCTATCTGTTTTACCTGCATGCACTGAAATATATGGCAGGTATTCACAACCGAGTAAGAAGTTTACAAGTATGGAGCAATACTTCTAGATCCGCAACAGAAAGTAAGAGAAATCTAATGAACAAAAAGAAAAAACTATTTTCTAGAACTCAATGGCTGAATTGCATAACTTGCTATTTTTAGAAATAAAGCATTAAAATATGCAAACTTATTTTTCTTACCAAAATAATGACCAGGAACTTAAAGTAACTGCCTTGATACTCATTAAATTACTCCTCATACATCAGTGAACTAATTTTCAGGACTTCATTCCGCAAATTAACTCCAACTGTACATACTGAGGTATATGTTATATTTGTATTTAAATCGTATTCTCATTTGGATTCCACAAAATTAATAACTGCATTTATTAAAGATGTATATTTACTTCTTTCTCCTAATTTCATGAGTTTGTCTTAGAACCAGATCACCAAATTAGATACAAGAGAACAATATATCCATGCAATGATAAAAATTCTTTTCCCTTTGGTCTTCACAACAAATAGATTCACTTTCATTTTAAAATTCAATTATATTTTTCCTCATTCCCTTTCTTAAGGCTTTTAGCTTTTATGAATAATTGTGCACATACACACAGATCAACACGAACAAATGTTTTATCTTTAAAGCTCATCTGTTGTGCCAGAAGGGTGTGTTCTTCATCTTTTTTAATTTAAAATGCTAATTTTACAGAATGTGAGAATTTAGAGAGTTCTTCACAGCTCCCGTTCCCATGAGAGCTCACTCTAAAAAGTTAATAACATTAACAGTTTTTCTATTAATTTTGCCTGACTTTACATAGTTTTTTTGGTTTCGTTTTTCAGGGTGCCACCAAAAAGGAAAATAATTGTTAATTTTTAAATGCTTTATTTTTTTAAAAAAAAGTTGCTAACATTTCCCTCATTAAACTGAAAACATCAGAGCTTCTCAGTGCTTTCCTGGGTTTCCTCCAAAGTCACCAACATTTCTGCATCACTCAGTAAAAACAAAACAAACAAAAATAATCCCAATGCCTAAAACTTAAACTAAACTGTAAACTGCTGCCTCACTTTACAAGAACAGTTCTTAGCATCATTAAACTGCTGAATCGCAGTGCTTCCAAAAGAACTTAAGAAAATACACACTTCAGCCCAAAAGTGGAGCAGGGGTAATGTGATGCGTAAACAGGATTACTTGTGTAAGCATCCAAAGTTTGCAAGCCTTGCAAACCCTGTGAAAAATGTAATTAAAGTCAATAAAGAAGAAGAGAAACCACAGAAAAATTAAGTAATAAACTGTGCAAAGCAAAATATGAACTGATCAGTTATCAGTGCCTGTGGGATACCTTTGCCTGCAGCGTTCTGGGATAGATTCTGAGCTTTCTATGTTTACCATGTACAGACCCCACTTATATCAATATCAATGAAGTCATGCTGCCTTTGTAACTGACAGAGAATTTGCCCATTCCAACAAAACAATGCCCTGCCCTTCTGACAGCTTACAGAAAAAAAATTAATACCACACACTTCTCCTCTAACTGCTTTCACAGATTACTTCGGCTCTTTCTTTTTACACTGAATTTGGAAGTGGTGAAGATCTGGGATCCAATTATCTACTGATGAAATTTTATGCCAAAAAACTCCCTTAAGGTCCACTGACAGTGACTGTTTAGACACATAGTGGGGAATAATCAAATTTGGAACTCTGCCAACAAGTTTTCTTGTCAGATTTCTTCTATACATCACGTATTTGGGAGCAGTATTCAGTTCATGTTCAAAAGCTTTCAGGTATTATCAAATATCTTTCAACCACCTAGTAAAGTTGAAGAGAATTTCTCTGATGTGAGCTCTCTCAGCTCTTGGAAACTTTCTGCATCCCATCTGAAGTATCTAAACAACAACAACAAAAAAATGGGGCAGGGGGGAAGAAAGGCACAACATTTTTTCTATGAAACCTGTAGCAGCAGCAGGATCTCCCTCCTAGGAGTTCAGCTCCTGAGCCATCAAGTCAGCATCCTTCCTTTGGCATACCCACAAGGGCATGCACAAGGCTACAGAAGTTCCAGCTATAGCAATTCGGCTCTGGTTGCAGCTTTACTACTAACTTATTGCTGACTCATGGAAGGAGGAAGCTTTACAGCACTCCTCAATGCCTCAGCAGCACCACTCAGCATTTTGCATAGGCTGGTTTGTCCTTGGCCTTCAGGCTGTCAGGCTCAACCAAGTTCACAAAGTGCTCCTCAGGTTGCCAAAATGCCAACATATCTGGATTTTAACAGGTTTGCTCAACAGCGTTTGCAGCTGTGGTTAGCGTGCAACAGTTCAGTACAGATTTGAAGTAATGATGGCTGCTACAGATCCCAAAGAAACAAATCTCTTGTGGTGGAGCAGCAACTGATCAGTGAGGTTTCACCCACCAGTCTCTTTCCAAGTTTGGGACAGGGAAGGAATTTCTTTTGTTAGACAACCAGCATGGCAACAGGGATGCGCTCACCAGCATCACTGCCGAGTTTTGTAATGAACAAGATAAGAACTGAGAAATTACAAAAATGAAATGCTACAAGCAATAAAGGCTATAAGTCTTCAACTCTTCAAATTGAAGAAAAATTTTCACATTTCTTGTAAGAGAAAGCAAAACTATTGGAGCAAGAGACATGACAGAGATGCCATTTTTCCCCCTAGCAGATGACCTAAAGGGATACCAAGGGCTGCTCTGAAAGCACTGCCTGCTATTGTATGTTGGCCCACAACAGAGGTGGATGTTGGTGGTATGGCAGTAGGGGCTGAACCTTCCCACCAAAATCCCATTACATTCTGTTGCCATGTGACAGATGGCAGCAGAGGGGCAGTCTGACAAAACGGCATCTGACACAAGTGCATATGGAGCAAAGGTATGCCACTGAATTCCTCCATACAGAAAAATGGTGCCCTGACATTCATCAACGTTTGCTGAATGTTTATGGAGATGAACAATGGAGGTGAGCACAGTGAGGCAGTGGTGCGTTTCAACAGTGAAGTCGGATACTATGAGTCACTTCCACTGGTGCAGATATTCACGAGCATGGCATGCAGGCTCCTCTTCATCACTGACAAAAATGCAGAGCTAATGGAGGTGACCGTGTGCTTCATAGCTGAGAATTTGCTCTATAAAATAGCGTTATTGTTATTGATAGAAATGAAGCAATACCTCTTTGTGAGCAGACACCATGCCAGCATCCCGGTCACACATAAAACCTAGCAAAATTCTTCCCAATTATATTACTTTGAAAAGATTTTAGAGAAAATCCCATCGCTATTATAAACTTCCAGTACAATTCAAAGGAATTTAAATGTTACTCAAAGAAGCATTCTACCTCTAATAAAAACAAAAATGCAATATATTCCTTCCAGGAGCTATTGATACCTTGGCAGAATTTGAGATGAGTTACCCTGATAAGGAAGGGAGATTTGAAGACAAAAGGAAAAATTAAGACTGTAGATGTTGTGATAGCAACAGAAATCAATTGTATCATTTCAAATGGTAAATAAAGTTTTAAAATAATATTTGAGAGAAAGGCATCAGAAAGACTATGCTAAATGAGTTACTTTGGAACCACTGTGTTTAACTGAGCAAAGTCAGACTTAAATTATCTGTCTGCAGTGACCCCTGAAAAAGGCTTATTTTTGCTGCTTGAATTATAAAAAGCTCAGAAATGCAAATCATTCCATCTGGAAATCAAAATCATAAACTGTTAGATTAATGAATGCTACAAGTAGCTCTCACATACAAAATAGCAAAGACATTGTTAGCAATTTGTTTTGACAAAAGTGATTAGAATATTTATTTTTGCTAACACTTCTCCTACATGCAAGGCCTGGAAAAATGAAACATGTTTGTATAATTCAGTCATACACAAATCTTTATTAAAACTCAGAATGTTGCTAAGTTAATTATATGATATTAACAAGAAAAGGGATAATCAAGAAACCCTTCACAAACTCATAATCTGAAAGGCAAACAATGCTTCACTGGTCTGATCTGTAGTGCCACTTAGAGCTATTTGAAATGGAATTGCTAGTTTTTACTATAAATAAATTATTAAAACTGGGGGTAAAGCAGAACTGCCAATTACAGTTGCTTCTGATCACAAAGAATGCAACAGCACCTAGCCCATCACATTTGTTTTAGGTGACACTGACTGCAAACAGTACCTCATGAATGAGAGGAAGGAGATGCGAAGGGCTGTTTTGGTGATCTGTTTCTCCTTGTTCTGTTATGAATAGCCCTTGCTCAGGTATCTGGAACAAATATCTTGAAGAAAAAAAGCCTATCTCGTTTTTTACTGCAATGAAATTAATTAAAAAATGATAATCATATCTATATCTAAAATCTGGCCTGTGATTTCAAATTTCGAACTGAACAGTAGGATTTCCTTCTTCTTCTGCTTTTAAAGTAACCACTAGAGCAGAAAAAGAGCAAAAATTAACAGCAATTATTCATAGACTCACAGTTCAGTAGGAAACATGTTGTTCAGGGCTTCCAGCATAGCACAGGCTAAAGATTGAACACAATGATTTCTAGCTCAAGCCCCTTACTTGCAGTTGAGGTATAGAAAGACATTCCACTCTGATTGCTAGCAATAGAGAATCTTAACCTCCTTCGGTTCCAGTGATTAATTACTCTCACTGTACAAACCAATTTCGTCTGCCTTCAGTTTCTAATAGCATAGTTTCATTATGCCTTTTTCTGCTAGATTAAAGAGCCCATCTAGTACCAGAACGCGCTCTCCTACAGCAATAATGATAGGTTACATATATCACAGTTGAGATGAACAATTCCTTTTACATTGATCCCAAAAGCAAATTCCAATCCTGCTCTGGGATTCTCCCTTATGTCATCTTCTACACAGAGCAGACCACAAGAGCCTATGGCTCTATCACATTTCTGCAGCCTAAAGGCACCGAGGGGCTGACTCTTCCTGCAATGATTGGGAGTTTGACTTCAATTTTGAGCATGGCCAAGTCCGAAAGTCTGAATACATCCTTCTGATGGATGTATACTCCACTGGCTTCAGAGCAAAAACTACTTTCCACCAACCATTAATTTTAGAAATATTTCTTCTGCAAAAGTAGGTTGACGTAGGGAGCAGAGTAGGAGAAAAAAGAAGCAGGAGCAGCTCTAGAGAAGTTAGAGGGATATGACTTTTTTATTTTTGAATTGCTGTTATCTTTCCAAAGATGAGTGGGGAGCATTGGTACACATGTGTATTCATTGCAGAGTGAGCAGTAGTCCCTCTTCATGACCTGCATTCCCACATCTACAGCTTCCCTGATTAACTGTAAGGCTGCCACTAAATTAAGGTGAAGGGTGGACACTGAATGACTGTATTTTACTATTATGAGCAAACTGCAGTTGTGCCTAGTCACATCTGTGGCTTGACCGTAGAGGAATCCACACATACATAGTTGTGGTCTTTCAACCTAAACAAGGCAGAAAAGAGAACCATGGGGAAATACTGGTGATGGGAGAATCTGCTACAAAGCTCAGCATTAGGACAGTCAGAATTTTCTCATTCAATTGGCACAGTTCTGTTTTTGCTATCAACTTCTGTTCATTTCTACAAACCAACGTTCCCACCTTCTCCAGGCAAACAGCTGCCTCTGAAATGTTCAGGCTGTCTCTTGGCACCAGCCTGTCTAGCGGTGCATCATTGAAGCGTTTCCTTTCTAAAAAGCAGCAACTACTAATTCTGGTGCAGTACATAACAGCATGCTGCCGCATCAGGTTCAGTCCTGCAAGAAAATGAATTACTCTGGCCTAGATAATTTGACAATTGCTAGTATATGAATAATTCAATCCACAAAACGGAGCAAATGCAAGCAGCGAATAAAACAGCAAGCTGTGTATCATGCTGCACGGCCAGAAGCAGCACCAGTTCAGCCAAAGGGTGTGACAGCTGCTTGCTGATGGCTGTGGCTGGCTGATGCATGCTTGACTACTGGTCAAAAAAGTAGGAGAATGCCCAGAAAGGCATTTCCATGTTTCTGACTGTATGGCTTTTTATCCTGGTTCCTTGGTTTTCAGTCAGTAAAATTGCGGTTTAAACCTATAAAAGTACGTTCATAATAATTCCTTCTCTGGATTAACTAAACTGGTTTAAAAGCATACTTTTAGCTACATCCATGCAATTCTGTCATGTCTCAAAAAGCCTTTACCTTTGTCTCACCTTCCTCTGGTTGCTGGGCTTAAAATTCTGTAAAAAGATAGCACCTTTGACAGCCACCTGCCCTGGACCACAGGCAGTAGCCTGGAAGCCCAGGCCCAGGGTTCCCACCTGGCTGAGCAGCAAACAGCCTCCACAGCCTCTGCATCTCATTTTGTAGCTGGCATGCTTCCAGTGAGCTGCATGAGTGAAGCAGCAGGAAACCAGGCTGGAATTTCACAGGTTTCCAGAAAGAACTTTGTCAAATTGAACTATTTGCAGGGAGGGCTTGGGTCAATTAGCAGTCCCACCACTGTCAGTTTTCCATCTGAATTTGCTGTTTTGTGCTTAGTTAGCACACTGGCTGGTAAGTGCTCCATGTTTATGTGGGCTACTCACACAGGAACAGGAAAAACCATGCAACAAAACCTGACTGTAAAACCACAGCTGGGTATGTTCCAGGTTAGGAACATTTATAATGCCTATGGCTTTTGACACCTAAGTTCACATGACCTCTTTTACGCTGTTACACTTGGTTCATGCTGACAGCTCCCATGTCGCTGTTTCTGCTCACTCACAATCACTCCACTACGTACTGCATCACTGACCCTTGTTTTCCCACTGAGAGCAATGTCTACTGGTCAGAAACACTATCACCTTTGGTCATTTTGTTCAAACATCTTTCTATCTACAGCAAAAAAAGTATCAGGGTATCAGCTGAGATAACCGCATTGCTTGCACAGGAACTCCACTCATGGTTTTGTGTCATTTTATTCACCCAGGTAAATGAACAGAGGACATTTATTGTGATTGACCTTGCCTCGATAGCTACTGACAGCTCTTGACATGCACACCTGGGTATAGAGGTAAGACAGATAATTTCTCCCAGATCACAGTCAGTATGAGGTTCCTTGAATAATCAACACCTAGCTGTAGAGCTTGACTTTGACAAAGACATAAGTAGTAATCATGTGGTATTCAGGGCCATTAATTTGCTCCTCTGTGAGCTTGGATGATTCAGAAACATTTAGCCAAGCTCTTTTCTGGGGAATTACTTCATAACACAAATGGATGGCTGAAAATCTCAGTCTGGCTGCTGGTCTCTGTGCTATAAATGCATAACAAGAACCCTCTGGTGGAGTATAATATGACTTAAGTATTAACCGCACAAGGAATAGAGTGACTGAGGAAGTGATAATGGTGAGGCTTGAGCTATCCAAAAACCAAAACAAAAAACCCCCTTTCCTTATCCCAACTGCCCACAGAACTAACCAGCAAAAATAATTTCTCTCTCATTTCCAACTTGTTAGCTAGGGTTGGCTGACGATGAGCAAAAAATGAGACCCTCTGCCACATGGAGAAAAAAAAGCAAAAGGCATTTACAAACCAGAGACCTGATCACCTAAATGAAAATAGAAACAACTGGAAGAGATCAGCAAGGTAAGCAGAGTCAAGCCTTGATGGAAAAAGAGATTTTCATAAAGAGAATCTGCCAGCATGGCAAACCAGAGGAAAATATACTGAAAGAAAAATCAGAACATTTTGCTCTCAAAAGAATGAAGGTAGGAGAAAGTCTATGGAAACAAGAAAAAACTGTTAATGCAGAAAGAAAAGAAACTGATGAACACAGCGAGGGACTGGACATAAACAGGTGGGTCTTACTGAGGAAATGTTTAAATAATCATGTAAGGATTTATTACAGATAGGACTACTGATTCTCCCTTTGATAGACCTACACCACACAAAGCACTTCCACAATTTCCTGCCAAAATTAGAGAGATTTTTCTCCAAAATTCAAATCAGGAAAGACTTGAACCACACTCCTCAGCCTACTCTTAGTCACTCCATCAAGTACATTTTCATAGAATCACCAAGGTTGGAAAAGACCTCCAAGATCATTCAGTTCAACTGCTTTCAGCCTGCACAGAAGGTATTCTAAACCTTCCACCAGTCACAGTCTCCATTGAGCAGAGTACTGACCATGCTAAATAGGACGCTCTTTCCAGCTTTTATTTTCTATAGCCATGGTCTGCTATCCATGCATCCCCTGATGTGCACGCACCCACCTTCCTCAGCCAGTTCAGCCCAAGCCAGCTGTGCACACACTTCCCCAGTCAGTCCCAGCAGTACTCATCTCCTCTTCCTCCACACCTAACATTGTCTTTCCACACAGCTCCCACTCAAATACTTATTCACAGCTTGCATCAGTGCTAAAAGTTCTGCAGGGCACAGGCATGTTCAAGGCAGACTTACACAGCCTTCTGAAATCACCATCCTTCTGGGTAAATAAGCCTCTGATAATCCATACCACACATACGGCATTATGCTGCATTTGTGATTCTGATGCCTGCTCCAAATCTAAGGCTTACACTGTACTGGAGAACTTCCAACATAAAGGAGTATAAAAGTGGAGCTGATTCACACTCTTAGCTGCAATCAAACTACCATGATTCCCTCTGCTGTGGTTTTGGATGTCATTATCTGACCTCATTTCTTGCTTGTGACAGGCAGCTCCGTGCTCACATATCATTCAAACCAGCAGCAGTCAAAGTAGTGCAAATGTGTGTATATGTTTCTGAAGGGGAATAAGAGGTGGGATAAATTAAAGGCTTTTAAGTATTGCTGATTGAGAAAGAGAAAACAACATTTAAAAGCCTTTTAAATTGCTATTCCTTCCTTTTGATCCTAAATTTCTCTTTGTTTTGTTCTATGCAGCTGGCTGAATGATGACAGAGTGGCTTGCAATTATCTGGATGACATTAGGTGCCAGCTGAAATGGACACTGAAGGAAGGAACCAACATCCTGTAATATACAATTCCTACTCTGTTTGGCGCTGAACCAAGTTAACAAAAATACTTTCCTTCCCCCATTCCATTATCCCCCTCTCCCCCTCCAGTAAATCCCATGGCCAGTGAATGCTGCTATGGTAACAGAAGATTGGGAAGGGGGAAGAGTTCGAATATATGCAGAGTTCCATAACGATATAGAAGAGTTTGGATTCAAAACTGCACATGCCTGCAAGGTAACTCCACAGAGCTCTGCATATTGAACATGTACGTGTATGCCACAGACCCGGGCTTCCAATGTCTGCAGAATTCTGAAGGGCTCTAATTAATTTGGTAACTTGCATTTTCAGTCATTGCATGGTTCATTCAAATCACAGGTACTTCTCCGCCAGTTCTGTGAAGCTTACGAAAACAGACCTCAGAAACTGAGCACAGCTGTCAAAATAATGTTATTGTTTTCCAGAATATGTTTCAAAGATAGTTATTCCAGAGAAACTTAAAAGTTATATTCCTATATTAGCACACTAAGTAGTTCATAGCAGTTTAGTAAATCAAATATTCCATACTGCTACCTTAATAAGATGGGGAGTCATGCATGAAATGACTGCCAGGTTAATGACATAGGGAGACATGCATGGCATGTATTTGCATATAATAGCACAGAATGTTCCCCCAAATCCTTTAAATTACTCATCAGTCCTTAAATAGGCATTTAACTAAGCCTCCATCTAAAATAAAAAAGAAAGAGTGAGCCACCTACAAATGGAAAGAACGATGGATAAGGACTAATCAAAACCTAAAATGCCAGCTTGTAGGAAGCTGGAAAATCTGCACCATGAAGGAGTGGTTTTCTATCAGGTGTACTATAGAATGAGAACAAAGGGAAAACGCTGAAAATCTTAAAACCAAGCCTGGTGCAGCATTCACAAGGAAGGGATGATGAGAGGAACAGCATTTATGCTCATTTTTTGCGATGAATTATACAGTCAGTCTGAGAGACTGTCCAACACGAAGGTCTTGGTTTGGTTTACTTTTGCAGAGCCCCTTCCAGACCTCTGCCAAATGTACATTCATGCTGCACCTCCTGCTTTGGGCTCTCCTTGTAGGGGCAGCTGAAGAAACAGGACAATAAAACCTGAGCTACAGAGTAGAAATCAGGGTGCACACAAAGTCTAGAGCCCTCTCTCCAGGCAGCTGTTAAGGAGAGTTGCTAAGATATACTTAGAACCAGGTAAGTTGTTTCAACTCTTTTGTTTTGTTGTTTGTTTTTTTGCTTTTCTTCCTGTTGCCTGTTTGCCACTGCTCAAACGGCAGGGCAAGGACTTTTCAGTAAAACAGGCCCCAAAGCATGCTTAGAGCTTCACCCTGTCTCTGCAGTATATCAGGCCAGTTTGCTTTCTGTTCAAACACCTTCAAGCCCAAACGTCTGTAATACATAGAGGAGAAAACACTAGAAAAGCTTCTGCCTCACTTCAGTAGTAGCACATCACGTAAATGCTGGCACTATACATGCTGCACAGAACAGAGGCATTGCCTTCTAGATGTGAAATGTCTGTAACTCCAGGGTGAAGATTACTTGCTATATGTTTGAGTCAGGTTTATAAAACTGAAGTTTCTAAATCTTGCCAAGAGATATACTATTTTTCTGTCATGTAAGATGATCATTTGCTTATTAATTATTTTGGATGTACATGAACAACAATTTAAAAAACAATTCAAATTAAGCAAGTTCAGAATAGAGAGCCTTGAACCTTCATGCTATCACTAAAATATGTCAGACAATTAATATTCACCAGCTGCTTTCCGTATGCCTCCCTGAATAGCACCAGGGAATGAGAGGAAATAAGATTTTTGTCAAGTATCAAAATATATCCATTGTCTCACAAGATGAGAGTTTTTCCATCAGTTGGCAGTTTCTCTGCAAAGACAACAGCAGTGAAAAATATCAACTTGCTTCTCTCTCCACACTACTCATCCACTCCAATGTAGCATCAGTTTCAAAGCCCAAACAAAACAAATTGCCAGTGTTATTAAATCCAAGTTCTCCTTTACTTCTTCATAAAATTAAAAATGCAGATGCTCTGTTATTGCCATTTTTGTATACCAAATGCATGTTGCTGCTTTATGCTCATAATTAAAGAAAGAAATATAAAATAAATATAAAATAAGGCTCCAGAAAAACACCAGCTCACCCTGTGAACCACAAAACATACATCTCCATTTGTGTTAAAGACCAGGTAGCCAAAAGGCTGACTGTGGTTCACCTACAACTCATTTCCAAGGTAAGAAAGGTAAGAAAGTCAAAGATGTATTGTAGAAATATACTTACAGTCTACAGAGTCTCCTTGGTTCCAAATGAAATAGCTTAAGATTGTAAGAAGCAAAGAAATTTAAGCAGCACTTGCTTCTTGAAGTAGCTGAAACACATTGGTATGCAGTGTGGCAACGTTTTTAGCTATTTTAGAGAAACTTGGCCAAGGTCACTTGGTTATTAATATGTTATTAACATGAGCTGATAATACATATCGACAGAACATAAATTAGATACTGCTTACCATCAACGAACAATGCCACTGCCTATAGGTCAAACACACTGCATAAACAAGAAATAGAGGAAACGCCTCTTTCACCTAGAACTGTTGCAGCCATAGTACCACCTAAATGCTTTCTAAGAAGGATGATTCTTACATTAATGAAAGTTCTACTGTTTCTACAGATTTACCTTTTGGTTTTGGTAACTGAACACCAGTAGTTCTTTTTAAATATTAAGGTGTAACACTTCCCAGTTATAAGCAACCACAGGAAGAGTCTATATTTTATTTACCAAGAAATATTTATTTCTTCAGAATATAGCTCGTTTAAACTATATTCCTATTTCCCTTAGACTAAGGCTTAAGCTATTACAGGTACCATAGGAAATGCTTTTATTTGTAAGTATAGTCTTTTGTGTTAGGAAAGATAAATGTCAGGCTCATTAATTATGTATCTATAATTAGACACTGCTGAAAATGAGCTGAAACTTGTTTTGACATCTTCTTTGAAGAATGTATTTGTACTTTGCATGTAACATTGTGCACAGGCATTTGCAAAACCTGAAGCAGCTGAATGGCAGCTATGTACAAAAGCCAGTAAGCTTTGACAGGGTAAACAAAAATCAAAGAAAAGCATAGCTGAAGAGTTAATAAGCACTGACTTACAGGAGGAAAATTTGTGCTAGACAGCTTCCTCAGAAAAAGCTAAATGGCCATCAAGAGCAAAAGAAGTCTCTGACCAGGAACACATGATGAAAGCTGCACTCTGTTGATTGCAGAAAGTTTTCTTTTAAATACAGCCTTTTGAGTGTTTAACTAATTTCCAAGAGGCTTGATTGTGCTTCGCTCAACTTCAGGATTTGGTTGTCTTTTTTTTTTTTTTTTGCTCCCCCCCCTCTAATTTAGAGATAGATTGTACCTTAAAGCAGTGCCAGGAACATGGGGTGGGTGCTTAAGCAGCAGGAACACAAGGGTAAGCGTGGGAGGCCCTGTGCTGCAGCAGCAAAACATTGCTCCCTGCCCCCTTGGAGGCAAAGGAAACAAATCAGCCCTATTGCTAACTGCCAGCTGAAGTAGGGAAACCAGCAGCGCTCAGAACAGGCTGCAGGATGGAAGCAAACTCTCTTCTACCTTCTGCACAGTCTAGGAATTTAAAGAGGTAGTGCTAGCAACCTTTCTGTGCAAGTGGTCGCATACATGAGGAAGCCACATGTGAATTTAATAACAGTAATAATAATAGTAGGAGTATTTAATAAAGACTCCAGAAGAACTGTCTGTGCTATTACTGTAGGATAATGATAAATGGTTTGACAATGCTGTTTCTGGGACTGAATAAACAATTCAGCCTTATGACAGCTGTTGGACTTCAACACCCAGCATTTAAGTGCTGTTACGGTCAGAAGTGTGACTCTGAAAAAATAATACCTTCTTACTCATGAGAGCTGCTTCTCCTATGTGTTCTGAGTCATGGCTGATACCTTTACTGACAAAACAAGTTGTTCTTAATGATAGCATGGCAGAACCGACCCCAGCCTATGAGGGGAGGCTGGATCTTAGTTTGTATCCATCAGAGATGCCATACAGGAGCACAGCAGAATAATAATTTCAAATAGCTGGAATTAGGCACAATACCCACATTTTTCTTCGTAAGTGTAATTTGTTGTCCCTAATTCAGTCAATCCCTTTGCTCAAGAGGGAACAAGTGGAGGTATTCACCCTGATGGTACCTCCCCCGTCACACCTGAAATTCCATGGCACTGCAGAAGAGAAGCTTTACATTTGATCTCCTCCTTGGGCTCAGAATCTGCCAGCTAGAGAGGACAGCCCATCAAAGCAGGTACTGCCACTAACCTTGTCCTTATGCCACAATTGCCAGGTCACGCACTAAGACCAAAACAACTTCTAAAGAAGAAGAGATTGCAAGCCACATCTTTCCATTTGCACCATTCAGAAACAAAACAAACTTCTGTAGAGAGGAGTACTTAGAGCCATGCAGATTGCTTTGGCTAGTATCATTAGATTCACCAGCAGGTTCCCATTGAATTTCACTGATAGGTTCCAAAATGGAGTAATATCCTCATTGCCTTCACAAAGCTCTCTCCAGCAGGTTCTGCTTGGCAGCTCTGCACAAGCACCGGCTTGCGGTGCTTGCCAGATTAGCCATGTGCTCAACTAGCTCAACATTGCACATGAATATAAAATTGGTTGGTGGGACTTCTCTCATCGCAAGCACACATGAAACTGAGCCATGTATACAAAACCAGAAGAGCTAAACATCTAATGTTGGGTGTTCATTTTAGCGTTCCCTTCAAAAATAAAAGGGAACAGGAAAATTACATTGTGAAATTAAAATGCACTTCAATATTATACATCACATTACATTCACATAAATTTCTTTTTTTCTTGAGCCTTAGAAACAATTCTATGGAGACATTCAAGACCCATCTGGATGTCAACCTGTGTGCCCTATTGTAGGGTCCCTGCTTTAGCAGGGGGGGTTGAACTCAATCTCTTGATGTCTTTCATGTCCTTTCCAACCCCTGCAATTCTGTGATTCTGCGACTTCAGTAAATAACTGTAACAGTTCTGTTTTATGCCGATGGCTTTCACTTTCATTAAAGTAAAATTTCTTCCTGTAAGGTTTTCCCCAAATGCCAGCAACTCAGCAGTGCTTTCAAATCCACTCACAGAATTCCAAACAACATGAAACACAATTGTGAGCACCGCTATCTTCTGCAAATCAGGGCAGGAAAGTAGCTTTTTCCCTTGATTAGCAGCTCCTCAGTGGTGGTGGTGAGAAGGGAGAGCCTGCCTACAAAAATCTGAGCTCTTTGGAAATATCAGCCTGTCCATTAACAGATGGTTGCTCCTCATGGGATACTGTCCTCTCTAGGAATGCTGCACTATGTCCTGAACCTCTTCCAACACAACCCCAAGCAGGCTGTGTTCCTAGCAAAGGTGAGGAAAGTCAGAAATGGAACCGAGCCAACCTGTGCATATAAAAGCTCTAAATTCATTACTCTCAATTAAAATGAATGAGGATAAGGATTGCTTCCAAGTACATCAATCAAAGAAAGTACTTGCTGCAGGAAAACAGAAGACATTGGTGTATACACGAAGGAATTTATTCACATATTAACAGAACATGTGCAAGCTAGTGTACACAGAACTTGTAGCTCATCATTCACCGGACTAGTTTGTCTATCTAGGAATGATGGGTTGAAAATCTGGAATTGTCTCACTTTTTAAAAGTTAGTTTCTAATCTGACATACTCATACACCTGCACACCTGATTTTACAAAAATAAAAAACTTCAAACCAGAGTGCTTCATGCAGCATAAACAGGCATAAGATGTTCAGTTGGCAAGCACATTTCACCTCTGAAGTCATTTGTTTCTTAACTCTTCTATTAATTTGGAGTTCCATGAATATCCTCATCTCTGTCTAAAATCAGCAGCAAGAGAAATAACCAAGCACTACAGAATTAGCTCTTGAGGGGAGAAAAGAATCCTCAAACAGAAACTAATGCTTTCTTCATCTAATGTTAATTGCTGAAGGGAAAAAAATAGCTGTATTTCATGATGGTGATATTTCTGGTTTTACTTTTGCTTTCTTTGGAAGCATGGGTTACAACAACACTACCAAAGCTAACCAGACCAGGGAATGGGCTAAAGCTGATGCATCTCCCACCTCTGCGTATTCATAGACTTCCCCAGAGATACTGGGCCTCCAGCTGATATCATCCATCCCTCCTGCACAAGCACAGGCTGTAATGCCCAGCTGCCTTTGTATAACTCTGAGCCTTCCTTGCAAGGGTAGATGGGATATGTGGTGAGACTCCATTCTATTCACACCGTCAAGCATTTACAGATATGCAACTGTGGGTCTAAGTTTCCTACACAGCATTCCGGTGGATCTGTGCTATGAAATTCATTGATGGAAGCCATGAAAATGCATGACCATGCAACTGAAACAAGCAACAGTACTGCTACCAAGTGTCAGCACAGGAAGTGATGTTTCTCCAATCAAACTATGACATAATGCTTTCCTACCTACAGAAACCTCCAGGAAAACTAAGAGTTAAATTCTTCTCAGAATTCATCTGCATAATAGAATATAATAAGATAGAGAGACTTAGAGCAAGAGGTACTTGAGATCTCAGTGCAGTGTCCTTTTCGTGCCCAAGCTGGAGAAACCATCTCCCCTATGGCCATTTTTAGCATACAATTAAATAACTGCATATAACTTCTTGTAGTATCACAGATCTCCTTAACAGCTGTTCAGGTAGAGCTGTGAATTGAGCCATACGGACAGCGTACCAGAAGGTAGTGTTGAAAAGACAGACTTCAGGAACAGAATAATTTAAGACAGATTATGCACAGAATTCCCAAATTCAATTTGTCAGGAAGCATATGATTCATTAAAACATTCTTGAGGCAGTACCAAGAGTGACATGATAGTTAAAGCTTTAGATCAGACACAATAATTAAAAGTACAGACCAATGAACTTGGCTAAAAGCTTGGATGCAGAAGATTAATTTATGTTCCTAATACAAATACAAGCTTTCTTTGTTCTAAGAATAGTCTCTGTCAGTAGTAGGGATTCATGTTCATTTCCTTCCCTTTCTGTATTGAAGAGACAGGTGACAGCTTGGACTGCTCTCCTACCTTACACCCTGCACCACAGAGCTCAAGTCTTCACGGGACAGCTAAGTGCCACTGAGATATAAATAGCATCTCTTACAATAACTCTATAATTAAAACACATATGTTTATGCACAAGCATGCTTCCTGAAACTAGGGACTAAAAAAGTCCACTTCATTATCTCATTTACAGTTCTTTCCTATACACCAAAAAATTTACTAGTTATTCCCAGAGGACTTTTCAAAATTGATTTAACAGCAGAGTACTCTTGGGAACTCTTAGGAGAATTCACTAAATAATTCATGGAATATTTACTTTGATAAGTACGAGTGCTTCATACTTACATTCTCCATCAGATGTTTTCAGATAAAATTCTCAAGCACAGCATCTATTCATCTGTCTTCATTTATTTATTATCCCAGGGTGGATATTGTCCTGGTTTGAGTTGGGATAGAGTTACTTTCCTTCCTAGCAGCTGGTAAGGTGCTGTGCTTTGAATCTGGGATGAGGCTAATGTTGATAACACACTGATGTTTCAGTCACTGCTGAGCAGCGCTTGCATGAAGTCAAGGAATTTTGGCTTCTCACACTGCCCTATCAGAGAGAAGGCTGTGGGTGCACAAGGAGGGGATTCCTGTCAGAATCAGAACAGCTGGACCAAACAAGTCAAGATGTCCCACACCATATAGCATCATGTTTAACAATAAAACTGGATGAGTTGGTTGAGGGCTTCCATTCGCCAGGGACTGGCTGGGCATCGGTCAGCAAGTGGTGAGCAATTGGATCTTGCATCACTTGTTTTATTTTTTTTTTTTCCACTTCTTTCCTTATTAAACTATCTGTATTTCAATCTACACTTTTTATCTACAATCTACAATCTTACATTTCTCTTTTCAGTCCATCCCTACAATATGGAAGGGAGGCGAGAAAACGGTTGTGTGGTGCTGAGCTGTCTGCCAGGTTAAGTCACAACACATATTCAGCCACATTATCTTGAATTACGGTATGCACACACACAGCTTATAACTTTCAGTCTGAAATTTACTGTTTCTACACAAGTTTCAAAGTAGGGAAAGTTATCAACATTCAGTTTGAATCAACTTTTCCAGTCAAAGGTAAGCTGTGTTGATGAAATGCTTAAGCAAAAAGAGGGGTGAATGGAAGCTGCAAAGACAATTCTAATTCTCTTGAGTGATGCCATAAAGGTATGAGAACACTAGATGGCAATAACAACTGCACATGCATCATTCCATTCAAATGTACTTGTCTTAAAATAGCCTTTTTTTTTTTTTTTTTTTAACACTGCACCATGCACCACTGCTTAAAAAAAAGTAAAACACAAACAACAAAACTAAAACAGATATAGGTTAGAGTAGGTTTTGTTTTCCTATTTTCTCCTTTAAACCAACCAGACTTCCTAAAGAATCAGTTTCCAACTCAGTTTCTATAGTGTTTTACAGCAAACTGCCTCAGTGTGGATCAAGCTGGTGTCTTTGTTGTAGGGCCTGGAAGTTTATGTACAAGAGAAGGAGGAAAGGGCAGAAATGACAGCACACTGCTGCAGTGATCTCATTCCTACTTAAGTACTTGTTTTAACTTCTGGCACATAAAACAACTGCTTAGAATACACAGCTATCACAAAGCAATCATATGCACTTGTGAGGATGTTGGCCCAGAAATGCATTAGTTAACTAAATCAGGCAATGCAAAAATCATCTTAAACATCAGGAAGCAAAGATCATTTTGGAAGTGGGATTAAAAACAAAGAATAATTCAAAGAGACAGAGCGAATGACTAAACTCCACTATCAGACCATAAGCATCAGGAAAACCAGGAGATTCCCTAGATGGACTTTTCCCTTTCGGAACAGGGACTTAAGGACACCGACACTTCCATGAGTACGGCAGTAAGGGAGAAATCCAAAGAAAGAGCGCTGACCGAAACCCGGCCCCCGGAGCTGCAAACGGTCGCCAGGTGCGCGGCGCGCGTCCCGCCCCGACAGCGCAGTGCAGGAGCGGCCCCGCAGCGCCCCCTGCCGGCCGCACCGCGCACAGCAGGCGCCGCTCCGGGTTTGCTCGGCAGCGCCCCGCGTTCTGCCCTCGTGTCCTTGCAGTGCGCACTTCTGACAGGTGTTCAGATCGAAAACTCCCCGAGGGCTTAGGAATCCATCCATGTAACAAGAGAAATGAAAATAAGTGCAAACAGTACCAACTTTTACTTCCCCCCTTTTTATGAAATCTCAAGAACTAATTCTTCGATTTAAAAAGGTTTTTAGCTGTTCCCTAGCCCCTGTAAAGCAAAGGACGGTTTATTCATTCAAGTTGTGATTAAAGAAAACCATCTCCTACAGTGATTAAATGCATATATGAACTCCTACTGAAAGAACCATCCATTTAAATATAAGTGTATGTGCTTTCTTAGAGTGAGACATCACCCTCAGTTACCATGCACTGGATTTCTGTCACTGACTTTTAGAAAACCTGGGAGCTTAGAACAGCTCAGGATTTCCGAGGCAGACACCTTCCCTCATCACTCCTGCACAGCAGTGCAGAGCCCGTATGCTGTGGCAGGGAAGGAGAGATGTTTTAGTGGTAATAAAAAAAAAACTTACTCTGAGTTAATGGATGAAATTGGATGATTTTTTTGCTCACAAATTGCTCTTTTCATCATGGAAAAAAATGGATTTTTTTAATTCGTTTCCTTCCTTCATACCACTCAAAAGAAAGGAATACAGGTCTGCAGTGGAAGAAGAACATTTGTATTGAAGTCCCTAAAACAAAAGGTTTCACAATCCATCAGTAACAAAATGAAGAAATCAGCACAGCAATATTCGGGTGGCTGTTTTGACAGCGTTTTGAGATACGCCTGTCTGATGTAAATCTAGAAAAAGAGTAAGTGGAAACAAGTAAACCCTACAGAAATAAAGATACCCTCAAGTAAATAAACATACAAACATGTCACACAATGCTGAATCAGTTACATATGTCTGTTGTCTACATGTGTTAGATCTACAAATCTCGTCTGAGATGTCTGTCTGCAGTGCCATACACCAAGTTCACAGCTGTCACATGGAGAACACTGGTCCCATCAGGCACAAGAGCTGCCACATCTATAAGGGGCCCAGGGCTGTACCCAGCTGGCAGGGAATGGACGGTTGCAGCTGACAGAGGACTGGGGCAGTAGTGCTGAGTTTCCTCCTTACTGTGACTCAGTGTATCCAGATCCAAGCAGTCATTTGACAAGGAAAACAGTGCTTTTTGCTAACTCATTGTAGATCTAAAAGTCAGATGGGATCATCATAATGAAAACATAGTTAACAATCCTTATATTGTAGCACAGGAAACCAGCTCTCCTTCCTTACCTGTAGGCACTGCAGTCTGAAAGGGGTTATAGAGCAACGTATTTAAGTACAGGACAAGAAGGAAAAGAAGAGTTCTCAGCAGGCACACGTGGAACAGCTCCACCACTGAAGAGCTTTCTCATATGCTACCATGTAAGAATTTTCAGAAACAAGCACACAGAAATAAGACAATCGATATCTATATTCCTTGTGTGTGATACCTATTAAACAGATCAGGAAAGAAAAAAAGGGAAATGGTGTCCTTGTTGAAGTAAAAAATTTGACAGCAAGAGGAACTGCAATTTCCTCAGTTCCTACACTGTGTTCACATCTCTGACAGAAAATGTAAGTATTCTATATCTCCTATTTGTTCACAAAGCACCTTCACTTCACCATTCTTGCTTTCTCCAAAAGGTAAAGTTGCTGAGAAAAAGCAAACAGATCTTGTGCTGACCAGAGGCAGGAATTCTCTCACTAAACCACCCCACTGAGGCGTCTCTCTTCTTCTCAGTGCCTCTCCTTGGAAGTCAGCAAATCAGGTGAGACAAGACAGCTTGTGAAGTGGTACAAACCAGAGCCAGAATCACGCAATGCTTCTGCTATTATAAAAAAAATTATTTTTTGGTTTTGGAATCTTGGGGGAAAAAAAACAACTAAATGTTTCAGTGGGGAGGGCTGTCTTGATATATCATTCATAGGCTATCTTTGGGGATATCTATAGGCTATCTGAAACTATGCTGCTGGGGAATGGGTGGGGATAATCCCAGAAAGAGACTGACAATTCAGCCTTTACTATATATTTCTGATTTCTCAGTTATCTGTAGCAGATCCAAACCTGCAGCATTAACATCACCTTACATGCTCTGGCCTGGGAATCATATATATCAGTATTACCTAAGCACAGAAAATGGCTCCAGGTTAAAGCCTCCCTCAATCACAAAGCAGTTAAAACCCTCAGAGAGCGAAGCAGCGCTGATCAGCAGGCACTGCTGGCACACACAATGGCACTGAGACCAGAGCGTGCACCTCGCTATCTGTCAGCCACCCCTTTCCTGCATCAGACTAAAGAGACCCACTGAAGTCAATGAAAAGGTTTCCATGGAAATCAATGAGGTCTCAGTAAGGCTGTAAAAGATGCATCATTAATTTTTTCAGCCTCGCTTTCACACACATCCATTCCCTCTCTAATATCAGTTCTTATACTATTTATATAACTCAGGATCTAATCAAGACATGTACTCCTACTTGCTGGGAGCTGAAAAGATCATGCTGATTTGTTTCTTCTCTTTTAATATTTAGGAGGTACTCAGTTACGCTGGGGACACGGGCTCCATGAAGGCCTGTACAGAGGTGTCCAGAAGAACTTTGGCTATCTATACAAAGGAACTTTTATGTCTAAAGACCTATTACACCATTTCTGAAGCAAAAACTGCTTAAAACCTAGCTCGGTAGAATTGAAATATTGCAGTCACCACGTTATTAATGCCTGGAGTAGGAACTAATTTTTTGCTGGCTAACATAAATTTCATGGAAAAAAAAGCCTCAGCAAGCAGCTGCCATCTAACCATTATATAATTAAAAGCCTATTTTTAATTTCCTCTCTTATGTCATATTGCATTGTAAAAAAAAAAAAAACCAAAGAAACCAGTAAGCACCCACACAGATGTCCTTAAAATTATTCGTTCTTTGCTTCTGATATTTTTTTAAAACTCAGTTGCTACTATACATGAAAATGTACAGAAGCACAGATATTAATAACTGCAGAAGCTGTGAGATGCTAATGGCATTGTATTTCATAAGACTAAAACATGGGCAGAGTGTATTACTATTGTGAAGTACAGCGTAAACTACAAGAAAAGATTTTAAATTATTTACCTTTCTACTTCAGCACAAATGTCCCATAGCCAATTATCATGAGATATTGCCTAGAAATTAACCAGTCATCTTGTGTTTCTATCTCCAGATTTACAATTAGTAATGCTATTAATGTGGATCCTGTACTTAGCATCACTAATTACATCGCTATGAACTAATGGTGTTAAAAATAGCAATAGCCATCAACTACCAATTAATGCTTAATGAGAGCATATAAACTCTGGCATTGTAATGAATTTCCAAATTATTGTTTCTTGTGTGTCTCTTGAAATCATACAAAAATGGATGTAGCCATGAACTAAGGCAGTCACTAAAAGCACATTTATCACAAATTTTGAATCCAAAAGGGGAACAAGAAAAATAGGAAACGTTTTAGGATTAGTCTACACCTTCCAGGCATTAAACAGTTAAACAAATATATTTTTAAAGGTAATCTCTCAAAATTTGACAGGTGAGAAAGATAGTGGGCACTGAATTGTTTAACTGTTGACTGTTTTGAACACAGCAGGACAAGAGCCTAATGTGTGGGAAGGACTGTGAGCACTGTAAACAGCATTCATAAACTGTTTGTGTATTGAGCTGTTGCAGTGCAGAGTAACACCCGCTTTTTCCCCCATTCAAACAATGTTTTCTTCCTCTGAAGGCTGTGATATACGTGCCAGAAGTCACCTGCATAATGAGAGATAGCTGATGCTGTTTACCCCAGCAACTTCCAAGAGCAGAGGCCAGGATGTGCAAAAAATCCTTTGGTGGAAGGAAGTAGAGGGCTGCCACAAGTCTGATCTCTGAGAACTAACATAAGGCCAGATGCAGCCATTGCTAACACGTAAAGGCAGGGAGAACAAAAGGAAATAGCAGGTAGGAACAAGCATTACTGAAAGCAAGTTGGGCATTCTAGTGCTATCAACTCAGTTGACTTTCCCACTTTCAAAACGGAGGGAAGGCTGAAAGTGGAATGTTATGTGAGAAAGGTAAGATGTATCTCAGTCCAGATAACTTATACTGCAGGCTTTACATTGCAGTTTTGACTGTCAGAAGAGATCCTTCTTCAGCAGGACAAACTAAACCAAAGTAACTCTGAGACCACTGTCCAAGCTGTTTGACTAACTGCAGTTACAGTGAAGCATTAGCATTGCAAACAACAGGTAAGAAAACACATTCTGCTAAAACAGTGAAGATCGTCTGTCTAGGAAGCAGCCAGCTGGACAAAACCCCTGCAATGAAAGACAACCCTTGGGGCCAAATTCCTGCTGCACCTGTCATCCTTCATGCAGCTTCTGAGAGCCAGGAGGGTGAGATGTGTCTCAGAACAGTGACTACAATGAAGAGCAGAGGGAGCACAGAATTAAACTGCTTTCCTGTCCCCAAAAATATGAATAAGCAAGGGATAAAGGAGGGGAAGAACAGACGTGCTGCAGTCATAGCCAACCTGCTCTGCCCCAATCTGTTTCCTGGGAGCAGAAGTCCAGACATAAGGTGTATGGGCAACGGGTGGTATCCAGGCATCTGGGGACAACACAACTGAGTTGTCCCACACCCTGCCATGGTAAACACAACTTGGGGATGCCATGAGCAGCCCTTCCCCTCGTGGAGCAGGCAAAGCCATCAACACACCTCCACACGATGAGTGCACAAAGCTGGGACAGCCCAGGTGACATGCCCTGTGCTTTGCCCTCACCAGCAGCCTGGAGACACTACTCTGAGAGCACGTTGTTCTCAGTGCAACACTTTTCACCTTTGCTCATCAAGCTCTGTGCACAGCTTTGATCAGAAATAAATCCCAGAAATTCCTGATATCTCCCTACCCGTGCATGTCATGAACACATGCTGGGACAATTGAAAAGACAGCAGTTAACACTGGGAATAAGCTCCATGTTTCCTATGCTGTTCTTTGCAAGAAACAAGAGACGAGACAATTCCATGAGGAAGGCATTACTCATTGCTTACATTCTTGGCTTATCTATGACAAAGTTAAGTAATGGAAGATACCCTAACACAGAGTTACATGGGAAATGGATTTTTCCCACCTTAAGTTTCAATTTTATTCTCCCCCCAGATGTTTTCTCCCTGCATAATGGGTCTTCACGGTGCTTTTCCTGAAGAAACAGATGTGCCACCTCAGCAAAGGAGGTGGGGGGAGACGAGAAAAGCTGAAGACAGGTATTCCCCAAGGAGGCTGCTCTGTCTGCAGAGTGCCAAGGGAACAGCACAGCCACCTTACCATATTGTAACTCAGACTCAGACCATGCTAGACCTGAGGAAACCCTTGCAAAGGAAGCCTAAGATAGCTTTTGCTGTGCACTAAACAAGAAATATCCAAACAGCTCTAATTTGAAAAGCTTACCTTCCAAAAACCATTCCACATTTCTCATACTGGAAAGAAAGCAGATCAGCACACATAGGAAAACATTAGAATTTATATTGCCTTCTTGGGAGAAAAAGCATCTTGATTTCAACATATATATACACATGTGTGTGTGTATATATATATATGAATATATAAATATACACACACACACACATATATATAGTCTTCTGTTTTGCTTTCCTTTTAACTGTATATTTAAGTCCAAAAGATTAGGTGTTTGTAAAGCCATTTGTTTCTTTGGATTGTCTTGTACAGAGGCCTCTTACAAAATTCACAGCTAATACTTTGAATCAGCTGTTACATCCATCTCTTCTAGGTTCCTTACCAACAAGGCACTGTCTCAACTAATGTATTCAAATTATCCTAATACACCTTTGAACATTACATCATTACAATAGGAGTTTTTACGCTCCCCTTCAAGTGTTTACTGTGTATAGCCATAAACAGTTCACAAAAGTAAGAAAGATTCCCTATTTTATCATCGTCTTTGTATTCTCTCACTATCAACATAGCAAACTCTGGAGCACAAGAGGTAACCTATTACTAGAGCAAAAAAGCAAAATGAATTTTAATACTCTAGAATAACTATGGATCAGAGTTGAAATGTTTTCATACACCTAAACTCTTGAAAAGTTCTTGAGCTAGACCAATCCTACTGAACTAACATCTACCTGCTTCAATTACTTTTCTGAAAATATGCACCTATGACATCTCTGCAATGGAAATTTAAATGCACTTGTCCAATGTGTTTTGTCATACAGGATCCTTCAATTTTCTGCACATCTAAAGATGCAGCCATAACAACAAAGTTGGGCACCGCAATCAACTATGAACGTTCAGACAAACCCACAGCATCTGTCTCCTTTTGCCAAAAGCATCAATCTATTGTGCCTCCATGGTGGGAAAACAGGCTCTATCTGATGTATTACAAAGGATTCAGAGCAGAACTGATAGTATACAGCTGGGATATTCTGGGAACACATGTTGGGAACACATGCTGAGATTCTGGGAACAGCAGGGAACACACGTGTAGACTGACAACCGCTGTAGTCAGTCTATATGGTTCAGAGAAAATACTCAAAGCAAGAGTTGCCTAACTAAATACAGATCCAGCCCCTGTGTGCATGCAGTATTCACTGCTGGGCACCGTGTTATATATCATGTCTCTGTCTCCAAGATCAAATCATTAATTCTGAAAATTAGCCACCCTTTTAAAGTATTTGAAAAGTACTTTAGAGCTCAAGTACCAAGATCTCTAGCCTTGTTCTTGGAAGAAAATGTGTGTATTTTTCATTCTCCCTCCATGTATTTTCATTCACAGGGGAATATTTTTTAATTCAAATACATTAAATTTCTCTTTGCTTCTTTCAGTCTTTTTACTTCAGAGACCTATTTTGTGTTCTTTTTCTGCTTCCCCACTCGCAATCCAATTTCGGTTTAGAGTCAGATGCATTTAAAGTTTGTTGTTTGTTTGTTTTAAAGCATTTCAGACAGGATTGTCTCAACTCTATCCTACTCTGGTGAGAATTCCAACCATTAAGTATTTCAAATTTCAGTTTTACTTTTTCATAAGCACAAACTCATAGCATAAAAATTAACTACCAACAGTCCAATCTGCACAGTAGGTTCTCCCAGAACATAAAACATGGAAGTATGCAGAAAAAAAATTCATTAGAAATATATATATAAAAAAATTGAATGATTATTAGCAGATATGAACAGCTGCTCATCCTCACTACCACAGACGGATTAAAGATATTTTCTTAAATATCTTGTTCAGCAAAGACATGGCAAACATTTACAGTGGAAGATACTACTCAGCGCACACACAGCAAGCAGCAGTCTCTCAGTACAGTTGTCAGCCTCATTACTGCCTGCTAGAGATACGCATCCATTAGACTGCATCTCAGAATGGGTAATGCATTTATCCCAATTTTACTTAATGAGTAAGGTCTTCTGAAGAGTATCAGAGCCCAAAAATTTGAATTTATGAGAAGCTGAATTTACAGTTAACCCTAAAGTTCAGGCAGTGCACGTACAGATGCGTGAATTCAGATGCTCAGCCCACATATCCAGATCTCAAACTCTGCACTTGCATCTCTGTCTCTCTTGGTTTTCTACAGCATAAGCACAAGAACACTATTGAAGTAAATATTTATTCATTCCTCAATTCAGCTACATGAGAAAGTAATCACAGGGTGCTACGGGATGTTGGAACTAACACAAGGTGGTGCTCTCTTCTTACCAAACAAAAAAGCTTTAAGCCTGGTTCACCCCCGAAAGGAAAAGGTCAGGCTTCCCTGAAACTGACCACTTTTCAGAGGCAGTAGTTTTAGAAGAACCAGAATTTCAGTATCAGTCATTTGAATAAGCACTGAAGCCCCCCCCCCCTTTTTTTTTTTTCAATTTCCCCAAAGTTATTTTACTGAACAAACTCCCTCACTGCATTTATCAAGTCTCCTGCCATAGCTCTGTCTCTAGATCTCTCATTCCATCATCTAATCTCTCTCTAGCTGTTTCTGATATCATTTTCCCTCCCTCCCACCATCTGCATGTCATCAGGACCGAGATCTTTGGCTGGAAGGGGACACCCAAGCTCATTTATCTGAGACTGTGTCAGGGTGTGAGCACATGAAAATCTGTTTCTTAGATTTATATCAAGCGGTAACTGAGGATTCCTCAGTGCACTCAGCTTCCATCCGCAAGAACCTAAAAATTAGATTCAACTCCAAGTTTGGTCCCCTATTAAAGACCTAACCAGCTTGTTTCATACTGGTATTACTGGTAGTTGCATGCCAGAACTACAGTTTTTGCCATTTCTTTACCTTAAGAAATCATTGGTAGGCCTTCATTGCCAGATTTTCTAAATCAGCCCCCAAAATAACACTCATAATACTGTCCATGATAACTAGTGCACATGTAGCACTTCCAGATGAGAAAGGAAAAAATGGTAATCCTACTTGCTTATTGAAAAAGTTTTTCTTTTAGATGAAGAGAAATACCCAGAACCATTTCAATCACACATTTCTGCTGTATTTTTAATTTTCTAAGGTTATGTATTTACACAACTAATACAGCAACACCAGCAACATCTCAGTGACAGTGATTAGCCACTGAGAGCACACCAGTATTTCTTGTGTTTAAAGTGCAGCTCAGACATATAGAAACTTAAGCATTGCCTTGGAGTGAGCAGTCACAGTCCTTCAGCTCATTACATGCAAAATCATGGGTGCAAAAACCTGCCCCCAGTCTCTTACAGGCTGATGTGACCTTTGTACGCACACTGGCCACTTGTAGATACCTCTCAGCAATGCATGCTACTACAGACTAAAGAGGCACACCTTGTTGCCTACAAGGTCAATGCATCTAATCTCTCACACAGATACCAGTGGTGGAAATTTCCTACTGAAAACTGGATTCTTGCCCTTTATAAAAGCGTATGCTACCAAGAAGCTGACTGCTTTTTCAATCACGTTAGTAAATTCCACAACAAATTAGAGAGTGGAAGTCTCAAAGCACAAAATGAGCAAGATGAGTATTTCTCATTTCTCCTTTAAAATTGAATTGCATCACAAGAATAGTAAGCATATGATAAATTAGATAACTTTTACAGACCTGTGCTACATAAACATCTCTTTAATCAGATTACTCTGGTGCCACAGGATTGTGCCATGTTTTATTTCCTCAAAGAACACACTGTTCGGTTACTATAGCATTTCTATATCTGGATTAATTAGAAACGGAAATGTAGATACAATTAAGTTTGAAATTAAACACACTTCGTAGCAGTGAAGATAATCACTACTTTAGAATGATCTGGCTGCTTCAACCTGTGAAGTATCAAGCTATTCTCTCAATTAATTGGAACAGTACTGTGTGTTCTTGGAGCCAGCTAACCATGGGGCGCTGTACAGAATATCTATGGACATATCAGTTTTCTGACCTGTACTATTTGATGATAAGAATAATTAATGTTCTTACACAATTACTCATGTCAAGCATAGTACTTACACTTTTAAATGACTTTGGTTGATTGCATCTCATATTCTAGCTGCTGTTCGTTCACACTTCCTGCTCTATTCAGCCAGCACTTCCTGAAGCATCACTGAATCCAGGAAAATAAGTGAACCAGAGAAGAAATTATCAGCTGTAACTTCCATAAAGAGGGGTCTGCACAAATAGGAAGTTATCTCAAAACAGGGAAAAGATGTTAGCCTCCCCAGCCCTAACTCTTATTGAAAGAGAATGAAGAGTTCACGTGTAAAAAATCAGGAAGGTGCAAGATCATAGTGAGAAGGGTACTATTAAGGTAATTCTGTGCTTGCTAATAGCAATTCATTTATCAAGAGAAAGACAGCAGAGTAAGCTTTACAATTCAGTCTAGCAAGGGGATGCAACAACAAGGTGATGTTCTTTGGATTACAGTTCTAAGAACATTGTTAGCTACAGGCCATTGGGAAATACAGAACGATAAGAGCCAAGAACAGTTCTTCCTGCACTGACCTGGAGATCATCTTGGTTCCGTAGATTAAGAACAGAAATCTCTAAATGTGCATTATTTTATCGGAAGAGCTGAACAGGGGAGGAAAAAGGGGAGAGTGAAAAATATTATGAATAAAATTTAAACAAACTCTCTATCTAGAGTTTTTAATCTACAATTTTAGGTAGCTCAGGCTTTCAAATCTGATTTTCACACTTTAAAGCATCCACTGTACATGTGAATAAAATAAACAAATAATAAAGACAATGGAAAATTATCCAAACAGCATAATTAGAACACTACGATCTTCTTATTGCCAAGCCCTTGGCTTTAACTGCTGGACCACATGGTTACATCCTAATTAATGGAGAAATGCAATGCTATAAAAATTTCCAAATCTTCTTTTCTTTTTTTTTTTAAACCTGAGATGGAGATTTCCAGTATCGAGCAATTATAAGTGTCTTAATCCACCTCTTACAAAGCTAAGCATGCAGCAAGAGCCTTTTGCAAGTCTTGCTTTTAGGCTTCATTGCTTTTATTTTCATTTTTTTCTTAACTTCCATTAATAAGTTTTTCATATTTTGCAATCTTAGTCACAAACCAGCTTCACTGAGAACAAGAAAAGACTGTTCTTCTACAAAACTACAGCATAAACGAAGCAGAGACTTTCACAAGCCTAAGACAGCCACACACCAGTGCTTCTGTATGCACTGGGTACATAAACAATCTTGGGAACCCGCACAGTGAAGAATCCTATGCCATATTCCGCAAGAGATGTTCAACTTTTTTCTGTAAACGTAATTACAGAAGTAATATTGATAGGCAAAGAGAATTAAAGTGTCCTCTTAGGAGTTAGATCTGATGGTCCTTACAAGTCCCTTTTAACTCAAGATATTCTGTTCCTGCCACCATAGAATTATTTGCACAAAACCCACGATGCAAGACCACCACCTTCTGCACCCTTATTCTGTTAAACAGTAACCTACTTGCAAGTGCTCGTAGAACGTGGTATAGGAACAAAATAGAACAAGCTCCCTACAGTATGGAAGTAAGAAGATTCCATAAAAATAATAGAACAGTTTCCTTTTCAATTCTAACATCCTTTTGCAAGCCCCTGGCTTATCCTCAGATATTTCCAGTATGTTGAAGTACTCTTATATTTGACCATTAATCCACATTTTTGTACCGTTTGAGAGGTGATTGGGCAATCTGGATTTCTTTAACCACTAAAGCTTTTTAAAAGAAAAAGAGAATTAAAATGCTTTTACTTTTGCCCACTCTAAACAACCATAGATTTTCATAACAGCTATAAGTGTTGCTTAGATAGAGCTTCTCAATAATTAAGAAAAATATACAAAGGCAAATTACTATCATGTGATGAGTTCTAGGAAAAACTCATTGCATGTTACTGTGGTCTCAGACTGACACACACAAGTTCCTGAAACATGCTGTGTGGTGACAGGTCCAGCTTGCAGTAATCTGCACATGCTTCACCATTAGTGCTTCTCTTTTGAAGCCTGAAAAGCTTACAGTCCTAGATAGAGGAAAATCACATTTCCAAGGAGAAAAAACAAATATACCAAATTCAGCAAGTCCAATGAGTTCAACATTTTAACTCCCCATGACACCTTTGACATTGTCATGGCCTTTCACTTTCTTATGGCTAAAAAACAGCATAATAAACATCACTCAAATGCTGACTGATGCCAGTTATGAGCTTTTACAGAAATCCCATACTTAATATTCTAAGGTCACCGATGAACTACATTAGGCACACTTTGAAACAGTTCCTACTTTGGACACAAAATCTCTGTAAACAGCTACTCTCAGGACAACAGTTAAAAAATCTTCAACCCAAAGATTTTTTAACCTGCAGCTCCATTAGAGGTTAAAAAATCACACTAATAGAAATGGAACAACCTGTTCTGCTACCATCCCACTATCTAACCTTACCATTATTCCATGACAGCTAATGAATAACCCTAAGATGCTCTGAAGACATGGAATTCGGACTGACTCTACAGTTTCCTACTCAGTTATCAGTCTGGCTCGGGATAAAATCAGTAGAAGTGTTACGTAACTCTCAACATACAATTCTCACAATCAGAGGACAGCAGACACAAATAGATCCCCTCACACAGGGCTGAGAAATGAAGGAACATTTCAGATCTAAAGCACAGCAGGCACCATTTTCCTGCTGACCTTTTCTTTACAGCAAAGCGATGGCCGTGGTGAATAAATGACCAATCTTGGTCTTTTTTTCTTAAACTGATTTTTGCCGTGTGGGGGCTCCAGCCCTGTCCCTCTCTCCCTGGGAAGGCCCATCCTGCTGCGAGCAGCTCTCTGGGTCAGCAGCAGGAGGTAGTGCTGATGGCGGTTGCCTGAAGAGAGAATACAGCAACCTATTACTGCTTCATACAGGAACAGCAGCCGCCACCGATTGTGTGAAGAAAGAGAAGGAACACTTGTTTTGCCCTTAGCAATCTCCCCTATTTCATCCCTACCTATAAGAGGTATTCACGCAGCCCCTACTGAGGCCTTGCAATCTCCACCTGCCTTACAAGACTTCTGCATTACAGAAAAAAGCATATCATATCTTTGTGCCCATCAGAAATGAAGTACAAAAAAATTGCATTGCTTGAGATAACAAAAAGTTTGTAACACAGAGAAGTAACTCCACATTTGCAGAAAGCATAAGGAAGCTTCTGTTCATCCAAACTCCCCAGAAAATTGCCAGTAACAAAATCAGTAAGTCTGCAAAACACCATTTCTACAACTGTCTTTTAGTCCAGATTCTATAGTTGTAAAACATCATTTGTGCCTTTTGTCTTAAAATAGTACTGAAGTTCTTCATCTTCAAGTACTTTTTACAGCTGAGCTGAAAAATCAGCCAGCCATCTTGCAGTAGGACAGGAAGAAAAGTGGCTTTATCTTCCTCTACAGAATCTCTGGACAAACTCATCTACAACCCCATCTTGATCAGTGCTGATGAAATAGGGGTTAGAAGAGCACTCTCTGCAGACAGAGTATCTCAAGGTGGAGTAGGGAAGAAAGAATAAAGTAGAGGGTACAAATGACTTTCTTACAGAAAATCTGCCTGAAACAGAGTCCAAGGAGATAAGCATATTTCAAGAAGCGTGGAGTTTTCTTGTGGAACAGACAAACTTAGTTCCTTATCATTCCTTCTCTTCTCTGTGTTGTCTATTAATTCACCGGGATAATTTCATCAGCGTGTACAGCTTACTAAAGGAATTGTCAGGCACAATCACCAGCACTTCTGAATAATCAGTGTGGATCAGTTATGTTATTTTGCTGTGACAGTGAAAGCTGGATTTAAGAGGTTTTTCTTAGCTTTACCACTACTTCAAATATATGGTAGTAAATATTGATGTTATTGGATGTTTTAGCATCAGAGTACATGCCTAATAAACATAAAGCTTCATGAAACTGATATTACTGAATATATGCTACAAGTGGAGATAGTGCATGATTTTCTTTAATTTTATTTTGTATAACTACTTTGAGTATCACTTTCGGGGGGTTGTCTCACATAGGTGCCATCTTTTCCTTTGGCAGGATATATAGCATAAGTTTAGATGTTTGTCCTGAATGAAGAGAAATGAAGCATTTCTAGGCTTTATTGTTACTGCTTCCTGGTACAATCTTTGGAGAGAATAATTATGCAAAGTGTGGAATTTATTATATATTTCAAAGTTATATTTAGTACACAAAAAGCTAAATCACTTGTTCAACTACTATATATACTGTAATTACAGTCTAATTTCATGCTTTTGGTCATGCAGTTAGCATAAGTAGTTGTAATTACACATTTAAGGCACGTAATCACATAATAATTAAGATACACAATTCAATTACATAATTAAGGTATGCAAATATGTAGGACCATCCTGTGACACTGATTTTAAGTAGACTACTCCATTAATTCTGAGGAGAGTTCTGCTTAACAACGCATTACACAATACAGCTTACAAAGTAGAATTGCACAGACAAGAAAAACGCAGACTTCATTTCATGGCCCTATGGATATCTGCCTGAAACATGATATAAAATAGAACTACCAGATTCTAATAATATTTATGGTAATGATTCTTGTCCTGACCCAAGTGAAACATTCAACGCAAATAGGAGAAGGTGCATTCTATTCTAAGTGGACCAAAATATTTACAGGCTTGTTCTGTAGGGTTTGGTAGAAGAAATACAGTCTCCATAAATATCCCTACTACTTCCTAATGACCTGTCATGTCCCCAAAATATGTTAAATAAGCAAGCCAAATAGCTAATTGTCTCTTCGCATGTTGCAATATTAAATATGGTTTTCATAATTTCTTTCAGCACACTAGGAAATGAAAGAGAATTTTTTCATAATCAGAAGAAAACAAAGGAGCACAGAGAACATGCATTTTCATTGTGATTGCATTTATGTTTAACAACTGAAAACTTTTATCTAAAACCATTAAAAAATCAAGATTGACTATAATTTCACTATATTACAATTATGTTCATGCTTTTAGTTGTTTTTTCTCTATTTTCACAATTAAAAAAAAAAAAAGATACCCAAAACTTGAGGGCCTCCGTGCAGAATACCACAAGAAATTTTCATGACTCCTTCAAGGAGAGTAAGAGGCAGCAGAAGCACAGCACTTTATTGGATATAACTTTGTGATTAGAGATAAGGCTGTGTTGAGAAAGTTATTCCTGATGAGAGACTAAAGCAGGTATATCATAATGAGGCCTGACTGGAACTCAGCAGTCTACAAACAATGAATAATTGCTGGCAACTCACTACAATTCCTCATAGAGATATACTAGAAACAGGCAGAGAAGCAAAAAAAAAAAAAAAAAGGATCTTAAACTATTTTTATACAAGTTCCATTGTACTGTTGTACACTCTAAGAAATAAGCAATACCTTGAATATCATCTGGCTTAAAGATCAAAGTCAGTAGACCTTCATCGGTATCCGTGATAGCAAAATCAGATATTCAGTAACCTATGTCAGAATAGTTCAAAAGAGCCTACTTAGAATATTCATAGGACATGAGGTGAAGACTTTTTTCCACCCCCACAATTAATATTTGTTATTATTCTTTATATTATTTATTTGAAAGATAGAAGGATACATTCATATTTTTGAAATGGTTTAAGTATGAAAAATGCTTCACTGCCTACTTTGAAATTAAATAACCACAGTGGCATGCCAACCTTCAGTAAGAGAAATTGAATTCTGCCAGGAAGAAATACCCAGGGCAATACTATTTACATTGCTAGGTACTACAGGTCAGGAATAGATTTCTATTATGCCTAAGGTACATCTCTCAGGGCCAGAGGGAAAAAAAAAAACAAACATCTCAAGCAGAAGGCTGAGAACTCCAGTCTATACAGCACCAGTTTGCACAGTGTGACTCTGATCTTTGGTGGCATTTCTACTGCACACTCTGCCATTCTGCAACTAACAAATACCATTTATAAACAGGCAAGCGATGTCTCTGCAGGTGATCTCAGCTCAAAGTATTCTTTCCTCTCCTTGCTGAAGAATAGCATAGACAGACTTGAAGAGGAATTCATGTCTATCTTTGAAGGGCTACCACTAGCATTTCTCTACTGGCAATATTTCAAAGGGAAACAACTGCTTCCCTCTAAGCTCTCAAGAGAAGGTAACTGAAATGTTATAAATCAGAAGCATACAATCTTCTGTCTGAAAATGAAGTCAATATGAGTGTTCTTAAGGGATTCCACAAGAATAGTATGGCATACTCCTATTTCTCCAAATTTTCCACCCTATCTTCACATAGCACAACCAACATATGGTTTTCCAATAATTTCAGAGGATTTTGCTATGTAATACTGGCAGTTGAGAGCTATTGCTGTAGGACTTGCCAGATTAGGCAAAGAGACCTAGAGGAGAACCTGCCCAGACCTTGGAACCCTCCTGTCCTCTGCTGCTCAGCCGAAGAGATGTCCCACCTTCTACAAGGACATCAGTACAAAGATACGTAATCAAAATAAGTCCAGGCTGGCTGTACTTGTGGGCATCAGCTGCTGGCATCTGCCTCTGTGCTGCCATGGGCATGGCACAGCAGATACAATGTCTGCAGTTCCCTATGTCACACAGGCACTGGTGACTTGAAAGCCACAGGGAGATAATAGAAAAAGCTGCACCCCTCTGCCAGATTAGGCAAAGGAGAGTGGGATGTTGTTTCAGTTCCTGCTGATGGCAGGAGGGACTGTGAGGAAGGGAACATTAAAGGTATGCAATGGGCAGGGATACACATCTGGTTTTCATGCTCTATGACTTCCCTCCACAAAACACAGAAGGAAGCTGACAGCGGGATGTATTTATTCATCTTTATTTACTGCTAACAAATACATGCTTTAAACAATTTAGTTTCTAAATTGAGTTTTATCCTTTTTGCCAAGATAAAAGATAGCGTTATGGATTAGTTCACATAGGAGGATAGTAAATATCACTTGGGCAGATACATGAATGGTCATAGCCTAATTCATTTCAGTTTTTCCTTCATCCTTTCCTTGATGACCAGAATTAGCTCATAAAGAATATTTATGCATAGACGGGTGATACTACACCTATATGGCCCTATGCTGGCTTTCTTTCCCTTCCACATTAATTATGTACTTAGCAACTTTAATTTCAGTTCAATTCTTTTTTGTCTTTAAATGTTTTTAGTGCACTGACTGAAAGAATATAATGAGACAAATACCTCTTTTTTGTGCATCTTTTTTTGGAGGAGAGTGAGGGATGGCAGTGTGGGTGCAGATAATGAATAAGCAACTCCTTCCCAACTGCCTTAAGGAAGACAATGAGTTCCCTTTTCTCTGACACTTGTTCTGATTATTGATGGAAGAAAACTCTACCCCTGAAGTCCATCCTCTTATGAATTCATCTCTTCTTCACACACACTCCTGACTTTCTCCTTGTATTAAACATTCATGTAAGCAGGGTAGACATTAAACTTGCTAGAAAGAAGACAGCTCTGCAGCTCTGACCCAATGTGTCAAAGGGTATCCCAGAGACAAACCCTCACATTTTGTCATCATGCTCACTGCTGCTGTCATGGTAATTGACCACAAACATGAAGATCCTTGAAAGTCATTAGATGCTATGATTTGCATACATACAGATTCTGCCGCTATGGATGAATTCAGTAGTGGGCATGCAATTTGCCAAAAATCCTCAAGCAAAGAAGCTAATACATGCAAGACACTGAATGCAAATTTTCTTATGACCTTTCACCAAAAATGTGTTTCACAAGAAAAGTCACTTTGGAGTCTATTTAGCTAAATGCAGGTAGTCCAGGAAAAAAAAAAAACAATGATAAAGCTGATTTGCATTGTAGTTTAGTATTTATTATTACCAACACATCTAAAGAGAGGAAAAGTCATAATGTAGAAATTACAATTGTATATTTCCAGTGAGATCCCATGAATATTTCATTCTAACCTAGTCTACTAACTTTGTCATCATCTTCTGTGGATAAATTTGAGCCCCTTATCTGCCATGTCTTCAAAACAAGGTGATTTCTGCACTTCTGTATAATTTTTCATCATTCACAACTCTGAAGTCCATTCTCCTTCTATCCCTCACCCCTGCTGCCTCACAGACTAACCAGGATGAAAGAAAAGAGGACTGTATACAACAGTCCTTATTTAATACAGGTCACTAGCATCCTTAAGGGCCATTCCATGAAAAAGGGCTGATCATTTTTCCCCACGAGGATCCACCTGCACATCCATAAAGCCATGAATACTTGGTATTTGATGATATCAAAAGCTGCTGAAAAAACTAGAGAATAAGCCTGGACAATGATGAAGTCATAAGGATATCAGCCACCAGTGACCTGAAACCATTAGCTAGTTAAGCCAATGTTGATCTGTACATTGACCATAGGATGCATATTCTTCAGTCACGACGATGGTGTCGGCTACTTTAAAAACGTTCACCAAGATGTGGTGACAGGACAACATACTTGTATGTGCTTTAACATTTGACACTAACTTCAAGATGCATTCAATTAACATATCAGATCTCAATCCAAGTGGAGATAAAGAAATCAAGTAGTACAATAGCATTTAACAGCTGATAATGGTGTTTCTGCCCGATTTGCTCTAATTACACAGATGAAATAGGCTGTGTTACAGGCAACCATTAATTGTTCTATAACCCAGCCCACACTTTTATTCAGAATTTAAGGCTAAGGTCCAAATTCTCTTCATAAGAGAAGTAATACAGTAACCTTCCTTTCACACTGAAAAACTTTTAACTTCAATTTGTGAAGACGTTTTAATTTTACTACTAGTACACTGAAAAACAAACTACTTCTGAGAAACTTCAAGCAAAATACCGAATTCTTAGCAAAGCATTAGCTAAATACGTATTTCATTATATATCCAAAGTCATTCCACAGCACATTTGCTGCTTTTCACATAGACTAGTAGATATTTTTGATTAAATTATTCAAGGGCAGAATCCATCATTACAATAATTTAAATAAGTTTGGAATTCAGAAAATTTACCTTCTCACAATGTGTGGTTCCAGGGAAAATTGTATTGTTAACATTAATGAGCCTATATACTCATTGACATTCACCTCTCTAAATTTTGAGAGACTTAAAATTAATGCAAATAACAAACTGCTTCTGACTACCTATTTGTGATAAACATTTATGTCTCCAGAGCATTTAACCTCTTCTCTCTGGAAGTGATCTTGGCAGAAATAAAACAGGCCTGCAGACTGGCTTTTCAAACGTGTATTCCCACTACATTTACAGACACCTGATGAACCTAAAACTTCTTAAAACAGGACTATACAAACAGTCCTTTCAAGTGAAGGAACACTTTGGAATTTTTTTTTTTTAAACTTAACAGAGGAGTTTGATAGAGGGCTGTGAATAATTAAACAGCAGGAATAATGCTACATAAAACAGTTCTGTAAGCCTTCTTGCAAAAATGTATGCATTCATTAAGAGTGTTAAGTGCAAAAGCAAATAATGAAGAACCTTCCTTATTAACAGGTAATTTTGTTTTAAAATAAATGCATGATTTAGTTCAAGGTCTTCTCTTGTTTATACAGAATTTGGAAACTAACTCTCCAATCTTTGATAAGAGTTCAGGCTAAATGGAGCTTGTACAAGGAGGTCCATGAAAGTAAGGGACTGAGGCCAGGGCTTCATGTGCTCCACGGCACTGAAATTGAGTCTGTCTCTATTTCTTAGAAAGAAATTGTCTTTCAAACTGGATACTGTACTATGCTAAAGTATTCCAACTGTCAGCACTGCAACATGGAAAAAAAAAAGTATATGCAAACACTGTTAAGCAACTACACAGTGATATTACTAGACTGGCAACTACAACTCAAACTATGAGAATAATACAAACAAGAAAATAAAAGCTAAAATTTCATAGCAAATTCAGCCCATCAATAACTTCATTGTAAAAACATCAAGACAAGTAGTCCATGTTGAGACCTGCAACTACACTCTCTGCAATTAAGGAAATTATGTTTTCTTGCAATTCTGATAAAGGCAGATAAGCTCAAGAACCCTCCCAGAAGGCTGAGGACAGCTATTTACTTTTGAAATCTAAGATGCAAGTCTTACACCTAATTTCTTTCTGTAGTTCCAGCTACTACATGCTGAAGCCATTTCACATTGTGAGTGATCAGAAGAGGAAAAGATAAAGAGTCAAAGAATGCAAGCCACTCACCAACAAACTCTGGGAAAGTTCATATTTTTCAGCCTATCAAAGGGTTAAAGTTGCTGTGAGGTTTCTGTCACAAAGCCGATAATTCAAATACAATTTGTATTCAGAATTTTTAGACATCTTTCTAGTTAAAAGACGACCCCACTACAACAAATAATGTGAGGAAAATGAAATCGGAATGATCTGATCACAGATCATTTCCTCCTACGAGAGCGAGGAACACTTCAATGTCTCCCCTCTCCTTCCTCCTATTTGTCCTTTCAGGATATGAAGGTACCTTGGAGGATTCTATGCTTTCTACAACACTTGGTTTTGCTGTGGGAATGAGCTCTTTTCCCACCATAAACATAAAATAGACATTATAATTGGCAACTGCTGATGAAGGATTTTATTTGTACCTTGGCAATTCCCTATCATTATGAGTATGCTCAAGCAGATAACATAACATTGCATAACATTGCCACAGGTTGGTGTACCATTTATATCACCCAAATTCAGCCTCTATTCTGAGCTCCTCAGCATTTCTTAGCCACTATGGTGTTAATACACTCCACATTCATGAACACTGATTGACATAATTGAAGAAGAAATATTCAAGATTGTTTTTACAAATTATACTGAGATATAAACAACGGTCACAGCCATATTCTCTGGAATCTTAAGTTCTTCCAAAGTTTATTTTCTTCCTTTGTCCTCAACTTCACTAGTATGTTTAAAGATGCATTACTCTCCCCTTGCTTTTTACCTTTGTAACCTTTAACGAGTACAAACTCCATTTCATATAATCAGTGTTAAAAAATAAGTGAAATAGCATTTCAGGTTTTCTATCAGAGTCACAGTCAATCACGTGCACAAAAACATTCCCAAACTCTTAACTTCACCAGACTTGTTTCTTCTGCAAAAAAAGAGCATTGATGCTGCAAGCTTGTGTTAAAAAAAAAAAACAAACATCACCAAAACGCCTTTCTGAAAGCCCTCTTGCATAGCTTATAACCTTAGGAATAGAGTTATTCTGTCCAATAAGATGGAAAACACAGTATTCCCTTTTAAACAGCATGCTTTCTTCTATCTAATTGCCAGCAATGTATGTACCTCTTCCAAGCACATTACTCACCCCAAACATTTTCCATCACTGTGATCCAAAGGTGATGGAAAATATTTGCCACCCTGGAGAGATGTCTCCTCCTAGTCACTAACTTCTTATCCTTAGCAGAAAGCACTATTAAATTCCAATCAGTCTGCTCAGGCAGCATATCCCCTGGGGCTCTCAGTGATATTGTTCTTCTACACAGAGGTAACACAAGAGCTTGGAGTTCTTTAAAGTCTCATTCAGAATAATACTTAACTAAGGCAACTGTATACAGAAAATATGTAGCTGTTCATTTCTTGCAATGGTTTATCACAAGAAGAATTAGATAAATCGGGCTCTCTGCCTAGACTGTTTAAAGAACTGCAGAATATTGCCTCATTTTTCCAGCAGAATACCAGGAGCTATTTGTATTATTGAATTAATACTCAAAAATACACTCTGCTTTAATATAAGAATATACATTCTCAGAGAGAACTTTTGATTCTCCAATTACATATAACAGGATAACTCTGCATTTAGTTTTGGCTAATATAAACTTACACAGCAACAAAAATGCAATGGAATATTGGTGGGAAGGTGCAGCCTCTACTGCCAACCCACCAGCAGCCACCTTTGTCACTGTGGGCCAGTGTAATACAATAGGAGGCATTACTTTTAGAGCAGCCCTCTTACATTTTTCCAGACCACAAATCTTTCTATTTTTCCTTTAGACACTGCTCTGTTCTTCACATCTTTTGAAAACACTGACCCCAGAAACACATGCATCATACTATTTGTTAGCTACTTTAATCCCACCTCTTGGAAATATTTTGTATTTGCATCAGAAAAGAGTAATGCCATACAATCATTTGTAATAGATCACAGCATCTTTAAGGACTGCAATACACAGGAGACTTCACTGCTTACCCTGTCATTTCACAATTCACTCCGCCTTCTAACCTCTGAAATACTTCACATACACAGTCAATCCTGTACAAATTTCTACCTGACTTCCCTAATTATGACAATACATGACAATAATGGGAGAAAATGCAGATTAATCATCATGTATCTGATTATATACATTCATTACCTATCTAGATCTTGGTGTATTAATATTTTTCTCAAGTAAAAATCAGTTGAAATTATGCAACTCTATAATTGACAGCAATTTAAGTCATGCCCTGAGCTGCATGTTATGAGGGAAAAGTTTCCTTGCTCTGTTTAGTAATGAAGCATCTAAATCTGATTGCCAGAAGCTGGCAGTCACCGTACACTAGCCATATTTTTACGAAGCTTCCTCTCCTTGTCCCAGTCAGAGGCATCATACCAACGCAAGAGAGAGTAGGCTGATTCTATATGGTTGTTTTGATGAATTTATAAATTCATAACAACTTAGTCACATTTTACAAAGGCAACTTATTTCTAATATTAAACCACTCTCTTGTCATTTGGAAATAAAATAAACATATGGAATTGGTTATTTCATTTTTGAGTCATATATATTACTCAAAAGACAGCACGTTTGAAGATTAATGAGCTGATCCCAGCAACTAGTATAACTTTAAAGATGAAGACACTGAAAGATGCATTTGCATCTCCTTGGCATTTATAGAGAAGGGTGCGTGGTTGAATCACAGAACTGATAGATATCCTTGTTTCAGAAGACAGCTCTTCTGCCAAGTCATGTTCTTTTCTACCTAATCCAATAAGGAAAACATAATGCAATCTATTTTACTACTTTTCCTACATAAATAACCATTTGCAAGATGCTTGTAGCCGTATACGCAGCAAAGCTCAGGAGGAACAGTTCAGTGCTATGTAGTACTACCAAGACAAGTGTAGAGTTTACCAAATCTGTGTTCTTATTCATCCACGAAGTTCCTGTCTACAGTATAATACTATGAAAGCACAACAGATAATAGCATTAAATGGAACAATTTCACTCTAGTGGAAGCCACAGCAACAGCATGAGATATAGAGCATTTATCACAGCAGATGCAATTTTCTTCAAGCTCTGATTGTATCTACTTTTTGAACACAAAGGTATTAAAAATTAATTATGCTACCAGTCAGTTACACAAACGTGTTACTATATGTGATGATATGTGATGAAGTCAGCTCGAGGCCTAAAGGAAGTCAAGAGAATAAAAATGATAACCTAGTTACTTAAGATAAATTACGAGCGCTATAAGATTTAAGACATACTTTCAGCAGGAGCAGACTTGTTCGACATGGCAAACCAAGCCCCAAATTCCTCTTTACTTTATAAATTACTTTTTAGAAGACTATGAGTACATCATGCTACAGAGGGAAAAAAATCTAATATGTGCAGACATGCAATCTCACAATGGTCCTCAAGACCAGAACAGGACATTCACACAAAGACAAAAGTCCCATAAATTTACCATCCTCTGCCTGGTGTCCTAGAGGCAAAGATGACTTCACAACCCAAAGCAAAAATAGATAAAAAGACAACTATGAGCAACATTCAGCTTCAGTAACAGTCAGAGGCTAAGAATAACAGAGAACATTGCAGCTCCCAACAGCAATAAAATCTGACCAGCATCCCAATGGCTGACTTTAAAAAACTCTGACAATGAGTAGAGCCCAGGGCTGCTCCCACTGAAGTTAATGGGATTCATGTAAATAATTCAGCTGGAAAAAACAGCTCTTACTGCTGTTAATTCACACAACCAGTGAAAATAAGGAATGGATAGATAACACCACAGACTTTTCTATCACCTTACAAATACTCTTTAAGAACAATTGTTAGACTAATATTCAGTTTCAGAAAGATGAAAAATATCAAATAATTGTCAATTAATGTCAAAGTTACAGAAATAAATGTTTCTGTCTGAAACAAAAATCATTCACTACAAAGAAAAAGGTTTATTTTATTCATGACCTTTTCTACCCAGTATTTTCAAAACTCTACAGATTGGACCCAGGCTGAAAATACTACCAATATTTTCTCTTGCCAAAAAAATTGTGACGGAACAAATCCAGCTGAAGACTTGTAAGCCAACACAAATCCTTGTACAGCTTCCTCTGTCTCCTAGATTTTGCTTTTTGTATGAGACACAGCTCAGCACAGAACAGCCCACTGTGATGGGTCAACCATCCAGCCAGAAGCGCCTGCATGAGGCTGTGGAGCACTGGGTGTCTGACATGCTCCATCCCTAAGCCTCCACACTGGCAAATTAAATAAAGATGCTACTTTGCTTCCTTTCAGAACTGATTGACATTTTAATTAGACTACAGTTAAAAGCATCAATCACACTATGAAGTGAGGCAATAATTCACTGCTAATAAAACTTCCTGCAATGCATTTTTTTTTTTTTTTTTTTTAAACAAGCACCAATATGCAGTTTACCACACTTATGGTTTTATGTTTTTTGGTTTTCAGTATTCCACATCAAAACATCATGTACTGGAATTAAAGTGTTAATGCTCCAATTCCAGGTACCTATCCCTATACATTACAGAAGTCAAGGGATCTGACCCTTCTGAGTGGGGCGGTCTCTTACTGCCTGGCAGTGGGTGCTGGAGGGTGCTTTCCTAGCCGTTCCAAGCTTTTCATGTTTGACTGTCTCAGGAACTCTCTCTCCCCCCTATCTTATTTGATTTATTAGTCTCAATTTCAATTAGATTGTATTATATTGTGTTATCTTGCATTCCAATATCCTAGTTAGTAAAATAAGTTTTCCTCCACAGATTGTTGCCGCTGTTTTTTTTTCCTCCCTTCGTTCCTTCCCATTTTGTGGGGCCAGGAGGGGCAGGGGCCTACTGCCCCCTGTCACAGGCATAGATTGATCTAGTTAACTCCGTGACACACACTAAAAAAAAAAATAACACAAGCAAACACAATAGTGCAAACTTTTTTTTCAGTGAAGTATCAGCTTCCATGAATCCATTTCTAAGAGAGGATTTTACTTCTCTTCCTTCAGATCATCTAAATACTTAGTGAGTTCAAAGGACATAAATACACTCTATTTACTATTCTCATTTTGATAGATTTGTAAAGATATATGAATAGTCCAGACTCCTCCATTCTAAAAACTTCTTCCCTTCAGCCCACTGATCATACCACAGAAACAATGTTTTTCCTTTTATTTTTCAGGTATTTTACCAGTGCTTTTCACTGTTGCAAATTTTCAGGAAAGAAAGCTGTGCTTACTATTAAAAACAGGAGCAAAAAACCTCTATGTCTAGGTAAGCATTTGAAATCAAGAAGTAGCATATATAGGCCACCAATATGTTTTTAAAGAATGGAAACCTTTCACAACAAATACTGTTAAATTAATCATTTGTTTGCTTATTTACGTGTGGAACACATGTGCAAGATGATTTATCTTCTGCAAAGCTCAGCCATCTGGCTGTTGTTAAAGCCTAAAAGAACACGATAAAAACAAATGGCTACAGGATTGCTTTGTTTTTCTAAGGAATATTATGGGTGTGGTGAAGTTTTCTGGCAGCATCTCCAGCAAAGAATGGCTACATCACATCATCATCTACTGCATAGACAACACTCTTTGCTACAGTTGACATACTCAACACTCACATCCACTGTTTGCCAGGAGCAGAGAGAAGAAAATCAGTATTTGAGAAGCTGCCCCTGGTATGTAGACACATCTCAGGTTCTGAGAAGTGCATTCAATAAAAACGTACCTATCAGATGTAGACACTAAAATTAATGTCATTCTACCAAAATAGGAAATGTAGAAAAAGCTTCATATCCCCAAGCTATATTGGATTTATGAGACAGCATAAGTGTTCAAGAAGTGCTTCTTTGCAGAGTTCTAAATTCATATATCTGTAACAAGAATAAACAGCAGTTTTTCTTCTTCTTCTGTTACTATTTTAATGAAGAAACCTTTATAGAGCCCTTTAGTGAGCCATACCTATGAATCAGTTTAGCACAAGGCTAACATGGCATCATCTGCAACTATGAGGAATTGTCTTCTGTCATGCTGAATTCCTGATTCTGTGAATATCTTTAATGAGCAAAACCACAACAGTAGAAATGCCCTCACATATGCAATGATCTCACTATAGTCCTTGCAATTCATATGCAACTTTCATGCTTCATTTGAAATACATATTGCAATCACAGCCCAACTAATCTAAAAACTGGTCTCTGAATGTAATGAAATGCACAGAAATCACAAATAAGACAGTGTTCAAACAACATATTGCCCAGACAGATTCTTAGTAACGCTGTTTTCCCATAACAGCAAGGAGGAAATCAGTTTCAAGAAAAACTTACACACACATCATTAAAACTTTTAGCTTAGGAAATGGGACAAGGGTTGCTACAGATGAGGCCCACGTGACTTTTCACTTTCCATATGAAAAATGAATCTTGGCTCCATGAGCATTCTGTGGAGCCAAAACTGAGGGAGGAGGAAAAGGGGATTATTTGTAGGGCAGAAGGAAGCGGGTGTGATCACATGTACGTGAATAAACAGATCTCCCTTGCATGTCCCCCCCCACCCACTTTTCCTTATTTTTCATGTGTCTAGAGGTTACATTTTTCTTAGCCTAGGACCACAGGACTACAACAGTAGTCTACTGTATATTGGGGGTAAATTCCATGCACAAACCATTGACTGCAGCTTGCGCAAATACGTGGGATTCAATACTTATATTTGTTCATAGCACTACATTTTTATTTTAAACCAGAATGGCTAGGAACCATGCAAGAGAACTTCTCAGATTTATAGAGCCCATTTTTCACTCCGTGAAGTTTATAAATTATCCCAAAAGAACAACTCACTGAGCAAAACCTAACCCGCTATTTAGTGCTCAAAGCAAAAATGTTTCCCTTTAATCAAGGAAACTTAAGAAAATTATAGGTCAACTACAGCAGAATAAAATAGGTGTGGCAGGCATTTAATGGCGCTATAGTAAGAAATGGACTTCACTTTCATAATTCCTAAGAAACTATGTAGTTCAACACCAGCTACCTATTCAGACCCAAGTTTTATAAAATAAGTTAGGAAGATGTAAAACTCAAGTCACCACTTGACAGTGGTGACTGTCCACTATCACAGAAAAAATGAGCTATTACATTTACTTTATTTCATTATCACACAGGAAAAGCAAACAAAATAACAACTGTGCTTTTCTCTACCAAATCCTAGTATATTTATTTAGAGAGAAAGAATAAAGAGGACTTTCTCTTGGTTGAGAACTCAAACACAGTTTTGTCCTGAATCTTACATGCTAGTTGTACAGAAGGTCATGAGCCTTGGCTTGCTAGTGTTCTTCAAAATGCAGGCTTATGACTGCTGTGCTTCATAATGTAATTCCCAATTCTCTGTTAAAAGTGAAGCTGCCAGCACTGCATGCAGTACAGATGAGAAAGTACTTTTCCCCCCTCCCCTTCTCCTTCAATTTCATAAATAACATGACTGCATTTTTCCCCACATGCTTTCAAATTCATAGTCAACAGTTAAAGAGTTTCAGCATCTGAAAACACCAACAGGTGTTGGTAAGCCACTCACCACAGGTGTATTCCCACCTTGCCCACTAGCCAGCTAGTCACATTGGAAGCTGTCCCTTTGCACTGAGCTGCAGAACCATCAAAAAGATGGTCTTCTGGGAGGACTTCTTCCCCCTTTTCTTCTAACAAGTCAAAGATATGACATGCCAGTGCATTTTCCCCTTCTCAGCCCCGCTCCATCAGCTGTGAAGTTAATCTGTTCTGCAAGAGAACAGAGCATTGTCCAGTAGTGTTCACATTCAGAAAAGCCTCACCCAAGTTCACTCCTTTCCTATCTTCTTCTGATTCTTTATAGCTCAACACAAACCAGTGCTCTGGGACACAAAATCATGGCAGCTCACATTTCAGCTTACAAAGAGCCAAGGCACCTAAACATATAAGTCTGAAGAAGATAACAGAGAATTCCATCCTTTCAAAGATGGAAATTTGAAATTCTTCAATTGCACAACAGAAACACTTCTTAATTAAGATGCCCCAGTTTTAATTGTTTCACTCTCCCCAACTCCCCACCCCTAACAAACTTTTAAAGAAAAGCGATGATAAACTCCACTCCCAATCTCAAAAAACACTAAACATAGTACACTTACAAATATTTGTGTTTTGTTATAATGGAATGATTTAATATTTGGTACTAAAGGATAAAAAACTTGACTGATGGTTCTTCTAACCAGACTATGCCATTCTCTTTCATTTAATAATCTCCTACTTCAGGAAGAAAGATACCACTCTGACAGAAGCCTTTCAATTCAGATTCTTTAGGAATTAATTATCAATATCACTGCAATATTGTATCCAGAAAGGACACATGAACATTTATAGACATACTGGTGTCATAGTAGAAAGGACTGTCTCACATCAAACACACACACGTGTATGTGCATATATATTATATATATATATATATATATATATATAAACACACACACACACACACACACACACACACCAGATTGCAATTGAACATGAAATATAAGAAGGTATGTATAAGATAATGAGAAAATTTAATATCATGTCCTATATATGAAATTCTATTGGTATAAGAATGTTACTTGTAAATAAAAAGGGATGGTGTTAGAAGTATTAATATGTATTTTTAAAAAAGGGAAGTAGGGGTAGGATGACATCTTGGAATCTTTCTTTCACTTTCCAGGTGATTGGGGTGCAGATCAAGTACATATTTTTGAATGGACCACATGTTTTTATGTATTTTTTCAAAACTTTATCTGAATAAAAATCTGGACTAAGATGCAGGAAAATAAAACTGCTCAATACCTAACACAACCCTTTTTTTGTGTGTTAAATACATAACACATTTTCAAAAATAACACTTTCCTGTAGCAGCACTTGCAAAAGATAGCTGACCATTTCACCACCTTCCAAACACCATAATCTCTCTAAATACTTAAGAGATGTCATGTTTAGAGCTTTTACTACATCATAAAGCTTCCTTTGTATACCCAAATGTTACTAGACTTTATACAGTTGACTGAGATTTATGAGGCAAATGAGAAAGCTGCTTGTATGAGTCAGACCTTGTAACTAAGCAAGAAGCTAGCTCTAACCATGGAAATAAAGCATATTATCAAAAAAAAAAATCTCCAGGAAATAAAGCAAGATGGGGGTAGTAACATTACAAAGTGAAAATACTAGAGAAAACAAACCACATGGAAAAAAAAAAAAATCAGGAAATAGAGCAAGACAGATTTGGTTCTACTCTCTAGTAACAAAATTAGAAGTAGCACATATTAAGAAAAACATTGAAGGGAACTGGAAGCAACAACAGCAAGCATCCCCACAGATGTACAAGATCAAAAAAAAAATCAGGATATAAAAACTCATGAAACAGACCAGCTTAAAAACTGATCAACTGAAAACCTCCACTTTTCATTTCACATTCATTTCTACTAGATTTCAGATGAGAATACATGCAAAGATATTTTCATTTGAATCCCTGAAATGCATATGGAGGATTTCTATCCAACAGTGAGTGTTCCTGGAAAGCTTCAACTTTCTTATCTAACTTCTCTAAAGTAAACAGATTGCTGGGGAGAAAATAACATGCAGAAATGATTCTTTAAAAATCCAGTGGTAACTACATGGAATGTTAATTATTAACTTTTTAATTATTAACTCACTATTAATTAATTACTTTCCAAGCTTTATGCAAGCAGACAAGGACCAAGTTCAGTGGCACAAGGCATAGAGAGCTCACACTTATGTTCTCAGTTCGGTACTGAAACTGAATGGAGATACAGGTAACCCTCTTAAAAGTCCTCAAATTGAAAACAAAAGGCCTTTCTTCTTTTCTTTCCAAATGTCAAGGCTTGCTCTCTTTGAGAAGGCTGGAAAAATCAAACACCTTTTTCACACACAAAAAAAGTTTACAGAAGTGTTTCTGAACTACTTTATGAAAAACTCACCCAATTTTTCCATTTACTCTTTGGGCATAAATAAATGAATGGATTTTGCTTAATTTTTCCTTTTATTCTTTGACTTCTTGTTCCTCCATTCAACTCTTTAAATAGATTTCCTTACCCTTCCATTTCTCAGCTATGATTCCTAGCAGAACTGTGTTCAAGAGTGCACAGCAGAAGGCAGTAGTGCAACTCCCAACACGTGGGGTCCCACACAAAACACACGTGGCTGTGTATTTCATATGCTAAAAGTGCTGATGGTATCAAATTGAATTGGTGCCAAACACCACAGCATGAATGAAAAGTCTATACGCTTGCACAACGACCACTTTAAAGCCTTTTTTAATGTTTCTTCAAGTACTGCAAATAAAGAAGGAAAACCTGCTCAGAAAGAGTAGTATACTTTATACATACAAAAAAAAAAAAACAACCAGAGAGATCCAAATGTTCTGTAAAGTTATTTCTCCACAGAAACTATTTGATTCACGGTTATTGTCATGAAAAATAATTTTCCAGTAGGAAAAAAAAAAATGAGGCCATATGAAAAGAGAAAATATACAACACTGGTTCCACAGGTGGTCATCTGAGCACTGTGCCCTTCCTGAAGGGATTACTACCCCAGGTTTGCTCATTAAAGAGTTGGATGTTTAGTCCTCTGTCAGGTGCCATCTGGTGACAGGAGCATCATCCCAGCACATTACAGCAACCACCCACCCTGACAAACTTCCTGCAAAACTGGAATATTGCATCTCTGCAGTACACAATGGAGTTTTGCCAAATGCTTAACAGCCCTATTATTTCTCCCTGACAGGCTGTTTTACAGAAGTTATTATTTTCTGATTACACTAAGTGAAAGTATGGGTCGTTGGACAGAACAGAGGATATTTACATTGGACCTCTGGCATCATTATAACAAGATAAAGAGCAAACAAGCCAGAAATGCTCCATTTGGAGTGACATTGCAACTTGTTATACCATGTATTTACAAAAAAAAGATGAAGCAATTTAATTCTTACTGCAGAACAGATTTTCTCCTAAAGGTGAAGCCACCAAAAGAGAAGACAAAGAAGCTAGGAGCAGAGAAATTCTCAGGATTTCAGAGAATTGGGAAGAAAAGAAGAGCAATGGAATTATGACATCTTACACCAGCTGGAGATCTTGCCTTAGCAAAGCAAGTCTAATGTAATTCAGAGTGATTGACCATCAACAGATTGTAACATACATAACACTAAATCATGAGAAAAATGTATTGCTTAAGTAGTACACTGATATGAAGACACTCCTTGATTTCAAAGAAATTTCAAACTGAACTTTACCTGCAGGTGTTTCATGTTAAATAAAAGTATCTGCCTCCTATTGACTCTTCTCTCATTTATCAGGCACATAGCACTAATTTGGCAGTATTAGGGTCCTATAGCAAGCAATCCCTTTAGAGCTGTAAAATTGTCTAATAATTCATCCTCTTTTCTGTACCACTCAACTGTGCACAGAGTGCTTCATCCAGCAAAAACAAGGATTCATCTAAGAGAAAATAGTAGTATGGCAAACAGAAACAGAACCATTTCATCCAGACAACAAAAGAGTAAGAGATTATTTATCTGCTTTGCCAAAAAAGCAGGAGACTGCGTTTCTGCTTTGCATGCCTCCTTTAGGGGAGAGAAAGGTTACACAGCAGGCATCTATAAATGCATTTATATATTTCTACTCTCAGAAAAAAAAAATAAATCCACAAAACCTAGTTGTGAGTGGGAATTAAGACATCATAAATATGCTAACTAATATCAGTTAATTCAAATATCATGAAGATTTCATTTTATGTCACAAACAGAGTAATATAAAACTGCATAGAAAAGAATAAGGGATTACATGTAGTTATTTTAACTACATGAAACAATAAGAACAGTACATATGCTAAAGATTAATCTGATCAAATTACACAAATCTTGGTTCAACGCAGTGCCAAACATGAGGAAACTGAAAAATCTATCAAGGGTCGTATATGAAATCCAAAAATCAGAAGATAACAACCTTTCCACATTAGCCTGCAATGGATCTGTATAGCTGTGATACTAGGAACAGAATAAAAAGTTGCTGGTTTCAAGGCTGAACCTTCTGCGGTTATAAAATCCACTTGATATTGGTAAAGTTATTCTGATCTGCACCAGAATAACAGATTGGCTTGAGAAGCAGCTGTAGTTAAGTTGTTATAATCACACTTAATGTTGGCCCCTCCATCAGACACCACAGCCCACGGCACAGACAACAGACCTGCTCATCATCTTGGCCACAATAATCAATTACTGTGTGCAACCCTCAACATCTAATTTAGAAGTCATGGCTTGGCAAAGAGAACCCTACTGTCTTATCTGTCTGCAGTTAAATGAGAAGTGGTCACTGTAAAAACGTAGCCTTCTGGTTAAAAATTTGGAAGGATACATGACAAACAACTAATTATATGACAAAAACTTAACTCTGCAGATCCAGTCCAAAAATCTTTCACAGCCAGTAAGATCCCCATTTAGCTAAAGAGCGTAAGCACCATCCCAACAGGGAGATTCCCAAAGACATAATACATACCACACCGAAGTTACACAGTTTGGAGAGGTGGGGGAGGTTGTTTCCTCATTGTGGGAGGCTGAGGAGAGAAAGGCTGAATTCCACCCTGAGCTTCAGAATAGAAAGCCCATTATATATTTGTGGTCTTGTAGAGTATAGAAGAAACAGATTCAGTTCTGACATCGCTCTGGTCGAGTTCGTGATCTCGAGGGATGTGGGCCTGGTGGAGAGTGGTGTCAAGACCCTGAACTTTGGAAGAGCGAACTTTATGCTGTTCAATGGACTGTTGCCCGAGATCCCCTGGGATGCTGTCTTTAAAAACAAAAATGTTGAGGAGACCTGATTACTCTTCAAAGATGCCTTCCTAAGAGTGCAAGAACTCTCCATCCCTCTGAATAAGAAAGCGGGCAGAGGAGGGAGGAAGCTGGCATAGCACATGAGTTAAGGGCTAACATCACCTGCAACATGACATGTGAAAGGTAATGCAAGCTGGAAACTGCAAGGAACAAGTTCAAAACGCTCACTGAGCTTATAGTTACCATAACAGCTTTGTAATAAAGCTATAGGATAAATCAGAAAGATTTATTTGTATGACAGTCCATGGTTTCACACCTAGATATTCAAAAGTGACCTCACACCAATCCATATTCAAACACTTCTCACTCCATGACTAAATAACAAGCAAATTCAGAGATGAAACAGCATAAATGGTAAAAGGAAAAACACATTAAGTAACAAGTGTCCAGAAAATGGTTTGAGACATCAATGGATAAAAAGCATGCCCCAACAGTTTATTACTAAAAAGGCAAACATCATAGATGCATAATAAGCATAGTCTAGAAAACAAAGCTTTGATGTTCCTTAGCTATTGCAAAGCTTGTCCAGACCAGCTTTGTGTGGCTTATGAAGAAAGATGTGTGATGGGTATCAGTAGTCTGGAAAACAAAGCGTGGAAGAAATGGGCTGAAGGAACACCAACTTTGCATTTCCTAAAGATGTGGCTGAGGGAAACATGGTAAGAGTCTGCAGAAGGTACTTATAAAGAGAGAAGAAATAATTCATTAAAGATTAATTACAGATACATTTTGACAGCAGCAAGAAAGACTCTAATTAGAGCAGATTACCTGGAAAAAAGTGGTGTCTCCAGTACTGGAGGTTTCTATAATTAAGAGAGAAAAACCTATCCTGCAAATTGACACTATTTCATCTTGCCAAGTGCAGGAGATCTTACTGAAGGCCTTCTTGGGATTCACTAGGAAAACAGGTCACTAAAGGCCTCACTCAATCCTAATGGATTGGCTTGGGTTTGTTTTTCAGTGTTGCCCAGTTCTTTTAAGCCAGCCATCTCCATTTTAGAAAATAAACTTTTGATAAAAATAGAGATGGGTTGAATATCAGTGCCTACTAACTGCAGTTTGTATGTATGTAGATAGCTAGGCTGCAATCCTCAAAATGTGTCACGTATTCTGCTGATTATTTTCATAATTTAAAAAATTCATTTTCAATTGCAAGAGTCACATTATGATACTAAGGAAAATTATATACAGAAAATCTGCACAAAGACCTTGCACTCTACACACGTAATGTGATGCACAGAGCATTATGCATTCCCCTCTGGATTTTGAGCGTGTTTTGAATTTCACAAGTTGATTAAATTTGGTTAACAGTGAATTCATGAACAGTGAAAGGCAGCAAATGCTTTGTTTTCAACTCTGAACAAACATTTTGATTTCTACTCTGTCCCAGACTCTGTTCCTGGCAGTTTTTTAAACCTGGAGCATAAACTGCCAAAAATATCAGGACAGCTGACCACAACTAGCATGTTCTGAAGGAGAAATTGTTTTCAAAAACACACTGAACTAAGTAACCATAATATGGTTTCTCCATGTGTACTACTACAGCTGAAAAAGAAAATCATAACTATAGTTGCTACTTTGAAGCCATATGTTACTAAGTCCACAGAGGTAGCTAATCAAGGAATCAGCAAAGACCTAAGGGTTCACATATAAGGAGAGGAAAAAGTTGAAGAACTTCAGAAATCAGGAATTGATACTATGTCTACCACTTATCCAAATTTATTTACAGGTTTTATTTCAGCCTGGCTGAGTGAAAGCTTTTCTCCCCACTTTATTCTATAGATAAGGATCAGATGAGATATCTTTGGCCATAAATCTGGACCTTCAGCCATTACCCACAAAAGAAGCATCCAAGTAACTGCTGCTTCAGAAGCCTAACTTGATCTACTACCTACTGACTATCACGAACTAGGGATTAAACCTAGAAATTCATTACTGTGCCGTTGTCTCAAAAATGCAAGGTCCTAACTGAAAGGAAAGGTATAACATACAACTTAGAAAAATGTATTTCAATTCTTTTTTCTATTTTTTTTTCTAAACAAAAAAGTAGCAAAGTAACTACACAACTCCAAAACCTTCATGTTCAAATTAGAAAGAACTTTTGTTGTTTTCTTAAGAAAAATTAAATTTGTGCACAGCCATTTGTACAACAGTTTAGCATTTAAAAATGGCTTTTCTTCTTGCTCATGTAAACAGCTATCATAGGCTTTTTTTTTTTTTCTTTTGGAATTGAATAAGTCATGCATTTACATTTCCCCTTGTACAGGGAGTTCTCTATTCCTCAGATGATCCTGGCTGGACATTCAAGTTTGGATCCATATCTCTTGACCATGATTGATTAGAATTGCTCAAAACATACCAAGCAAGACCTCTTGCGTGCCTGAACACGAGCATCAGTATGTACCCTTTGGGAGCACTTTATTTGACACACATTCCATTTTTCCTCAGCCATGTGACACTAATGGCTCATACTCTTCCTGTGACCAATCAACACACACATAGCCTCTTCCTCTTTGAATCCTTCCAGCTGTGAGCCCCTGGAAAAGATGTTTTGATTTCCAGGTGTCCGGACCTAGAGTTGGTTTTATTGACTTTCTATTAATTTTGTCTTCAAGGCTGTCTAGTTCTTTTATAATATAAAAAGCCTCCATCACCACAGTCCCTCCTAAATTTCTGTCATCAATAGGTTTCATCAGCATAATCCCATTGTTTACGCCAAAGTCATTAACAAAAAACACTGAACAAAAGTGATTCTCTCCAAGTTAATCCTCAAGGAAATAAGATGTAATCACCATCCAGAAATCTCTTTCATAACTATTCATTGTTGACATATTTTAAACAGCTCCTTACGTGCTGTGTACATTTTCTACCACTTACCATGATTACTAATAATTTGACATTATTCTTCCTGTTCTGTAACTAATAATTTCCCAGTGGTAGATTTAAAGTGCAAAGACTTCAGAGAATAGTCAAATACAAAGTACTTATAATTTCTTTCCAAACTCCTGTATTGAAACTATTAACTTTCTTGCTCAGCCCACAGGAGATGAGTTTCCACTCTTCTCTCGTGTACGAGTAAACATAGATTACATTTGCAGTGAGACTTTCACGGAAGACAGCAAAAATAACTATGGAAACAGAACTCTCAAAAATATTTAAAATATTCATCAAAAGAGTTCCAGCACATGTTGTCTACAATATGGAATTTACTGCAAGAAACACTTTTGTGCACAAAATCAGGTATTACAAACTACCTGAAAATTACTGCTGCTACTTCCTTCTGCTTCGCTTTTCCTTGGGAGTCCATTCCTGCTCCACAATAACACTGCTTCCTTTCTTGGATGCTCATCCCAAAGCCACCTCTCTGCTCTCCCATCACTGGGAATCAGTGCAATCCAAGATTATACCTGCCAACATCTCTTTCAAAGACATTTTGAAATTATTTTGGTACTTTTTTCTTGCCATTAATAACTTTTCACAAATCCAAACACTGCTTCACTATTTTCAGAAGTGCTGATAAAGCTGTTACTAACCTCCTGTGATGAGCTTTCTAGAGTATTGTACACCACAGCAACCTCACTACAATTTCATTAAAACTTAACGTGCTCAGTAAATAACAGAATTCCACCAATTCCACATGAAAATAAGTAACAGAATATTTAGCCTTCTGTGTATTCTTACATACATCACTTATTTTGTTTTGCTTTCTCATTAAAGATACTAGAGCAATATAATACTCCTTTTTCCTTAACTGGTTTCTATAAGCTCAGACCCTCTAATATGGCACATTTCTGAGTGTCACAGCCTCACAGAACATTTCTCCTACTACATGTTTACAGCATGTTGCAGAAAAGATTTTAAATCTTGGATAAATCATTTCAGTACTATTTTAATACTAAAACTGGTGAAAAGCAAAAACATTTATGTACTTAATAAGTAAGGAAGCATTATAAGTTCAGTGTTGTCTTATACAGTCCCTGGTAATTCAGCCACAAATACCACAGAAACAGTTCAGGAAGTAATCTTCAGAAATAGTACATCAGGAGTTAGGTTAAAAATAACCCAGGACAAATGAGTGTCAAACTTGCTTAAACTTAGGTTTAAAAATAGAATGACAGTGTTTTGTAACATTAACTAAGGAACTTAAACCTCACCATGAAAAGAAAAATAAATAAATAACATTAGTAGCATAAAAGGGCCATTAGAAAAGACACTAGTGAATGTCTTCCATTGGAAATATGAAAACAGAAGGTGCCCAAGCACAAAAGCCTATAAGGAAAGAAGTACGTGATAGTGTAATTAGGGTAGTTATTTCTATTATATTCTGGGAATTTGCCAACAAAAGCTTTCTGTAAACAAAGGAGTAGCTAGACAACAAGGACGTTAGCTATATCAAAAATTGGAACTTGAATAAAGCCCAAAATATTCAAAGGTGAACATCTAAACAAAGAACCAATCAGTAAATTTTAGCCACAGAATTACTGTAAATTCTGTAACTGTAATTATAGACTGACAAGGAGGAGATATAAACAACAGTAACATTACTTAGATTAATACTGCTATATTTTCACCACAGATTAAGATGCATCACAAGAACTTTGACACAGTACTCATTCTCTATCCATGCTAATGAAAAAGGCCAGAGTACTGTGAGGGGAGGATTTGGGATCCTTCTCCATGACATGATGCAGATAGGGGATGAAGGGTGCTCAGCAGTTTGTTCACGCCATGCACCATTAGGTGGTGAAGCACTGGCACAGCTGCCCAGAGAAGCTGCAGATGGCCCAAGGCATTCAAGGTGACAGTGGATGGGATCCCAAGCAATCTGATCTGGTGGGTGGCAACTCTATACACAGCAGGGCAGTTGGAACTAGATGATCTTTAAAGTCTCTTTCAGTGTAAACCATTCTATGATTCCGTGATCATTCATTGTCTTAGTTCCAGCTGAGACAGAACTGTTGGCTTTTTTTCCACCCCCAAAGTGTCGAGTGTGATGTTATGTTTCTGTTTTAGGAGAAAAACAATGTTGATAACACATCAATGTTTCCAGTAGTTACTAAGCATCACTGTACAGAGCCATGGCAACTACAGTTTCTCAGCTCCTACTAGCAAAGGGCTTGGGGGGAGCCAAGGAGCTGGGAGGGGACAGCTGACTTAAAATGGCCAAACAGATATTCCGTACCAAATGACATCATGCAGGAGAGTTTGAAAGGGTGTGGGAGTTCATCTCTCTCTTTCTTTCACTGCTTGGGGGCTAGCTGGGCATTAGCTAGAGGGTGGTAATTGCTTGTGTATTATTTGTTATATACATTTATATTTTTTCTCCATAACTATTATCTTTTCCCTTTTCCCTATTTAAGTAATAAGTTTTATCTCTACCCATGCATTCAAATTTGTGGGGTTTTTTTTGAGGGGACAGGAGTGAAGAAATAATGCTGTAGTGCTTAGCAACTTGCCAGATTAAACCACAATGTTCATGCTTCAGAGACACAGGAATCAAGAGAACAGTTCCCAAGTAACAGCCTCAGACCCACTGAGTGTCGGTACGCTATCTCAGCAGAGTCCTTCAGGACATCTTCCAACTCATGTCTGGACCTCCCAAGCATCCATACTCTTCGCTCAATCCTCAGAACACCCTTTCATATGACGATGGGTTAAGTATGTAATACACAACATATGTGAAGTGTCTACATTTCTCACTGTAAGTCTACCTGGAAAAGGACCTAGGTAAATAAAATTCAGTGTTCAACTGCCCTGAGAGGCTCAAATTCAAACTTTTTATTCTTCTTTTCTAGGAGCCAGAAGTTGGATTGATTAAGAACAGCTAGTAAAATTGGGACCACAGGATACTCCTACCCATCCACAGCAGCTTATAAATACCTCTAAAATCTTTCCTTGTAACCAGACACCAAGTTGGTTTTTGTGTTTGGATTTGTGTGTTTTTGTTTTTTGTTTTTTGTTTTTTGTTTTTTTTGTTTTTTTTTTTAAGAAAGAGCTTAATCTTGTTCTAAACAAATAAGGCAGCATATCAAAGCAAGCATCCGCCAGGAAAGTGAGAAAGACATCTACATGCATCCAAAGTCAGCATTTAATCAGCCAGATTTTCAGCTAATGTAAAACAGCCTTCTTAACTTCTCTGGCTCTGAATCATCTTCTAGACTTACAGCACATACACTGCACATGACTTCTCCCATAGAATTTTTCACAAGTGAATTCTGCCACCTCCTTCCCCCACAGCCTCTCTAAGCTGTATCCTGTTACCAACACAGCTGAGCTTCATTATTGCACCCTCAACTGCTCTGTGAAAGCACATTCTTCTCAAAGCTAGATGCTCTTTACTACTTTCCCAGTGCTACAGAAGCTTGAAAGCACCACCTAATGGCACAAGTAGCATCCTAAATATTAACTTTTAAAGTATTTCTAGAGTAAAAAGAAATATGGGTTCATACAAGCAATTCTAAGTAGCTGTATTCCACAGAACATAAAGGTACAAAGATGGGAAATGCTTTAACTTACAAAGTCACTACAATTTACTAAGCTATATTTATACAGAGTCACATCTTCCTATACTTTATGTCAGAGTTCACTGATACCCTCAGTTTCCAGAAGAGCTTAAATACAGAGTTCATTAGTGCAGTGACCACAGTTCTGCATCTGCATTTAGAAGAGATCCAAGTGAACTGTACTGAAGTAAACAAGAACTTTTCTACTGTTAACTGCATCTGAACAAGAAAACAAATTAAAAAAAAAAGCACAGTGGAATAAAGTTCAAGACCCCAACTGCAGGCTGCCTCATATCATCAGTACACTAAGAAGAAATTGGAACAAGTGGAAGCTGATACCTTACTTTATCCAGGCTTCACTGCTTGGCTACTGTTATGTTCCCAGTTACTTTCAAGAGTACAAATGAAACATACAACTGTGATTTCATTCACAACAGATTGGATTGGATTTTGGCAGCACACCACAGACTGCTGCGGTCAGCCTCTGACTGAAGTAAACTGCCTGATACTTTATTCAATCCAGAGCAGAACAACTCGACGTCCTTCTTGCCTCCATTCTTGCCAAAGGAAGGCCAGAAGAAGAGTCAGTGACTGCATAAGCCCATTTACATCCTCTATAATATCCAAACATGCAGACAAGTAGCACATAGCAACTAATAGAACTAACACTGCTCCAGCACCATCCAATATTTTTCCCTTTTAGAGTGAATTATGCAAAATAAATTGATGATATGCCTTCATGAATGAGAATAAGAACGCTATCTTCTGATCCAGAATGCTTCTTTCATTAAAAAAAACACCAATACTATTTTTGCAGGTAGGGAAAGCAAAGTAGGAAGAAATTGAGAGATTTAGACAGCACGTTTGGAGCAGATCTAGAAACAAATATGGGATCTTAGACCTGTTCCAAAGCTCTATTCACTTGACTGCATACATGTCTTCAGCATTGTGCAGGAACTTGAGTCGCCTACATTCTGCATGTGCTAGATGTTAGACATACTAAGTATAAATTAAAACACCAAGAGAATAATTTTAAAAGGAATGGAACCCTGTTAAGAATTTCAACATTAAAGCAGGCACATGAGAACAATTTTGTCATATACAGGAACTTTGTTCCATTTAAAATATACAGTCCCCAGCCAACACAAACTTTTAGTACTAAACACATGACAAGCAAGTACTGTGATGTAACATAGCTTCTGCAGATACAAAGGAACAACGATGTCTCAGCATAGGATTTTTTTCTTTTCCAGTTAAATCTTAAAACTTTCTTATTCTGATTCCTGTTTTCATTTCCAATTGTTTATACAATAATATTTGTCTCTCAAGAACAGCCACCGGATAAAACTTTTATAAGTAAAAAAAAAAATCTACCTAGTTTGAAATAAGCTGATACTGAAGTTGTTTCTACAGAATCTAGGGGACAAAAAAGAACAACGCATGACAATACACCTGTAAAACCTTATTTGTTGCCTACTTTTCAGATCTTCTATACATCTTTGATTAACTTGTAATTTTTTTTTTTTTTTAATATTTTTAAAGCTAGATTCTGATTTACTGGAAGACTCATTCATCTTTAGAACCTCAAAGGTTTTCACTAGGACCAGATCCAAAGCAGTCTGATACTTAACTAAGGCTCCGGAGTTTATAATGAAAGATATTTCTATATGACTCAGTCATATTAACTGTATGTTAGTCCCATACTTATTTTGTTCATATTTTCTCTTATTCTAATTGCACAAATGAAATGTTAACATTAGCCAAATGAATAGGGAAACCATCTCAGCCTGGGATCAGCAGCCAATAGGTAAAGAAAAAATGTAACATTTTAGAATATGTCTGGACATTTCTACGAAATTGCCTACTATACTGGGTAAATGCATCAAACCACAACAGTTAACATACTGAGAACTGCTTACATATCTTGTATTATTTAGAAGTGCTTGCTGTGTTTATGTTTTTACAAGATAACACAGATGGTTTCCTCCTGCACAACTGAATAATAAATCTCTACTTATTCTAACCGATTTGACAAGACTCCCTTGAAATTGTCAAATATTTCATTCAAAGGATTTTTTCAATTTTCCCATGTCAGAAGGAATCTCCTGGGACAGAAAAAAAAACATTTTCAATACAAGTTACATTAATAGAAAAATGTTATCAACTGCTAAAAATTGAGCATATTCAGAGCACAGTATTTTTTTGTCTACAGACTGAGTATTAAGGTTGTCTGATAGTGGGGGAGAAAGTAATTTTATTATTTCCATTAATGAAGTGTGAGCATAGTTCAAGAATAGTTATTTTGATTTTTTTAGCTTGTGTTGTAAATAAGGAATGAGGTTCCTTTCAATATTTTGGTCTGTTTCCACTTCAGCTACAAGAGTTCAACAGATGATATGATTATTAAGTGATTTAGCAAGGAGAGAACTGGAAATTGGAAAAGCCACATTCAGTTTCTGGCACAGCCTGTTACTCCATCTCTCTGTTTCTCTAAAATTCATTGACATAACACAAGGAACAACATTCCTATTGTCCTAAATTTTGTCAGTTCAAACTCCACAATAAAATTCAGCCTCTATAGGACTACACAAAGGAGGACAATCTATTCAAAGCGTAATGCACCGAGTCACTGGGACAAAGTCCACAGCTCCAATCAAGCTGATCAGATCTCCGTACAAGACAATTTACCAAAGTCAGTGTTGCTACAGAAATATGACTTGATTGCTATTTAAATAAAGCTAGATACACTAGACAGATACAGAACTGTTAGAAAAGTGTAAAGGCACACAGATGCATGGTTGAAAAGAGAGTCAAATTCTCAGCTAAAACGTTTCCATAATGCATTCTCCTGCCCACAGGCAGAACAAATGTGGTATCATGCGATACTGTAACCAATTTTATTACTCATAAACTACATGTGGAAAAAGGAATCCACAAAGGAGAAGCAGGCATCATTGACTTTTTATTGTTCACAGTGATAAAGAACAGGATAACCAGTGGTAAACATCATTTCTTCTCCTTTAAAGCATTTGCTTGATTCATCCAAGCCTCCCATAACCTTGAAAATACATAATGCATTATGAAGTGCCCTAACTTCAGAAAATCTAGAACAGAAAATTGTCCAGGTCTATAGAGAGACCTTAATGTCTACACAGGCATACCCACCTGCCATATTTCTATTTCTACGCTGTCAGGAAGCAGCAAGATTGCTGGCACTGGTGATAGTTTTTTCCACATCACACTTTTCTCCTCATGAATTAATACTTACAATTTCACTCCAACCAATCCCCCCAAAAAACAAATGATAAAAATAAAAAACAGGTCTACTATCTCTGAAAAAAATGTAGAAATACACCAGACAGTGATCAGCTTGAAATAAATTCTTGTTTATTAAGTGATAGAAAAGTCTAGTAACCTGGACTTTTTCTCCTATTTTTCTGCTCTTCAAATAAGCAACACTTTGCACACAAACAGTTGCACTTTATTAACATGAGTAGAGTCTTCGTTGTATTTCTTCCCACCATAATAATCAAAATTCCACAAATTTTCACTAAAAATAAATGTTTTTTGTTTGCTTTAAAAGAAAAAAAACCAAAAGTTCTGGAACACTAAAGCATTCCAACTAAATTAAAGTAAGGAACTTAGCAATGACCTCTTAATTACTTCTGTTTTTGAAATAATTCAGGGAGCCTTTCTGCTACTTCAAAGGAAAGTAGATTTAACTCTTGCACACAGTTGGCATAAAAATCCCCTTATATACATAGAACAATCATTTTTCTAGTACCAAACGCAATTCATAATAAGTGACAGTAATTTATAACACGCTGTGTAAAACTCACTGATCAACATTTCACCAGTGAACTGCATCATGAAACCAATTTTGTTTTGGACATGACATCTTAGACAACAGTGCCTTTGCAAACACTAAATTAGCTGTTACCACACAGGAAGTGAGGGTCTGTGCAGAACTCCTATTTTGATATCAAGCTTCAAGTTGGGTTTCTCATTCTATGACTCAAAATTATCTTAATTACTGCCCCAGGACAAGGAAAGTAAAATAAAAAAAAACAAAGAAAAAACACAAAACAACACCAACAAACCACAGAGTTTATCTCAAAATATACCACTGATCAGAAAACTGCTGTTAACTTCATGAAAACAGCTCCTACGGTGATTCAGAGAATTTAGCTCATCAAGAACACCATTTTTAAATCACCCTAATAACTTTGGTCAAAGTAAGTTCAGAATTCCAGCGTTTCTGTGAGAAGCACACAAGGAGGCCTAATCCATACATTCCCACAACTTCCCCTATGTCCACACTTAGTGACAGAGCTGGCTGGACACACTGGGGTCACAACCCTCCAACACAACACCATGAAAGCTCTGGCTAGAAGACTCCTGAGGAATTATCTGCATTCTGCAAAAGGATGTTCTTTTGAAACAGAGGAACTGGAGAGAGGAGCCAGAAATATATATCCTTCACATTACAACGTGTCTTTTTTTTTTTTAATATTTTTTGTATTCACTGATAAACTCAAGTTTCTTCCATGGATACCACCTCATTTTATAGAGCTGTTGCTAAAAACAAAATCTCTACAAACAGATTTACATTGGAAAACAAGACAGTAAAGCACAAAGCCTAGAGAGCAACAGATGCAACATCATCTTTAAAACATTTCAGTTAACTTTTATAGATCTAAGATTTTACTATTTGACTTTACTGCACAGCAACAAGGACTGAGATACAGAGCACAATACACATTAAGGAAGAATCCTTTCAGAAGAGGCTGAATATATTGACTTCTTATCACGACAAGGAAACTAATGATTCAGTTGAGGAAGACACATGTTCAAATGCCTCTTCTTAAGCTCTGTTTAAAGCTTTTGCAGAATTTATCTTAATCCATGCTCACACTTTCTAAAAGGTTTTAGTCAGTAAGTTCTGTTGCTTGCACACGATGGAGAACAGATAACTCTACTGAAGGACTGATTACAGGGCAAAGTGCATCTTTTGGGAGCGGAATGCAACTCCCACATTTCACTTCCCACATAAGAGTGTAGCCAGAGCCTTCCTTTGGCAACGTGGGTTTTGGCCAACAATGTTTACAAAAACCAGTGTTTCAGAAGTCTTATTACTAAGTACAGTCCCAGGAAGAGTGGAAATGTTAAACCTTGCTCACTGCTAGAGCAGAAATGAAGTTAAAACACCTAGCTACCACACTGCCTTCTGGCATTTATTAGGCTGGCTTTATAAAGTCAGGCCAAAGTACAGATAACAGCCATCGAAGCCACTCTTTTAACAATGTTTGTTAGCAACAGCTATTCATGACGATCTTTTTCCATATGATCCATCAACCAACAAAATATTTTATCTTCATTGTTTTCCAGATGTACGTGTAAGGAGGAGAAAAACCTCTTCATGGATCACAAAACAAAGGGCAAGAAGTTCACAGATACAAGACTCAGAATTTGCAGTTCTACAGAGAAATCCTTGCACTGGCACTTCTGACAGATAGCTGCAATAACCAAAGCCTTCCTGCTCTCCTCATGAACTATCAGATCACTCCCTGCATTCAGGCCCAATGCCCAAATGCAAGCTGTCACACATGATAAAGGAGCAAGATTGTTTAGTTTATTTTTTTTATTTTTCCACAAAATAGCACATGCAGAAAGTGACAAAAGTATTTTTTTTCCTGGCAGAATTCTCACATGCTCCTGCTGCAAAGCATAGGGTTTCTAATATAAGAGTTCAGTAAAATATATTTTTTTAAAAACACATCGATATGTATGAAAAAAAAATCAAAGTTTACTACACAGGTCTGACTAAAACCTCTAAAAAATAAAAAAATGCACCAATTTTAAACAGGCAGCCATTATGGAAAACAGCAGCCAATGTCATCAAAACAACAAGATTGCAGCCACCCATTCAAAAAAAGAAAATTACAGGAAACAAAGACTTCAGCTTTTGGTCTGTACTGGAAAACACTCAAGAATGACAGCTTCTGTTCAGTAGTGATGCATCTGGTACTTATTGCTGAACGGATGAAATTCTTGAGACTGCAGTCACACAGTTCTCCAGTCACAGGTTAGATTGAGAATACTCAAGAAAAGGTTCAAGTGTTTCAATATATCTATTAACTGCACAGATTTTTCTCTTCAGTGCAACACCTGGAATTAATCATATAGAATAAAAGCCATTTGCCACATATATCCATTCAGGAGCTAGATAGCCTGCTCTAAAAACAGCAGCTTTATTTTGCTGTGGGATACAGAAGACAAACTTAAAGTACTAGTTTCTGAATTGAAGTTAGACAGCATCTGAAATAAAACCTTCCATACTGGATTTTGTAAGCAATCCAGATACTTTTCTCAAAAGCTGTTTTCTTTCCTGCCCCAAACAGAGATAAGGTGACTCCTGAATCACCCATTCGTTTCTTCATTTTCCACACATTTAAATCTAAATTTCAAAATGGATTAGCTCTGATGCCATAGGGAAATGACTACACAGGTCTGACTGTCAAAGACAACACATCACATCACCATCTGAGACCAAATCCCTTCTTTCAAAGGCTTCAATAAAGGCCATAGGATTCATTTAGAAATAGAAGAATTGTTTTTAATTTAAACAATTAAACAATGACAGTGTTTCCATTAAAAATACAGGAATAAAAAAACTTACTACTGTGTTGTCTCAGGTATGAACTTTTGACCTGTCAAGGCAGGTCAAAGTTAGTTATTTTAGGAACCTAAGGACATCACAGAGAAAAAAGGATCAAGAAATACAAACTTAAAGAAATACTGTATTTTGTCTTTTTTTTAAACAAGAACATCAGTGAAGAATTTTCTTACTCTAATCAAAGTGGCAAGTCCTACTGTAGTTCAAATAAATAGTGTAACTGTAAGCAAGGGTGTAGAGGATTAACTATTTTGTGATGCTATTAACACATTACATGTACTAGGTGTTCCTTCTGATTATAACCAAGGAAATACAGAGTACGTATTTGTGAATACACACTTGCTTCAAGGCAGCACCAGCAGCAGTGCAGAAGTGTCCCAAATAATTCAGGTCATTGACAGGGTCTATAAATTGATTAAACTTCTACACATTTCAAATATCATAATTGTATGATTAATACAATACAACCATAATTGTATGATTAATGAATTTTTCCCACCCTTAACATCTCATGTCTGATATGTCATTGTTCCTTGTGGCTATACTTCACAAATAGTTTTGTTAGCTAGGTTATGTATACAAGTAAAGGACTAGGGTATTGTTAATAGCAACAAGAAACTAAAAGACTTTTTTATTGTTAGGAACAAGGCAAAATATGTTTTGTAGACTTTTAAGAGCAGTCTCAGCAGACAGCTAACATTACTTTTCTAATGTCACTGCCCCCGTGGCCCTAAATCTTTATCTGCATCACTACTCTCAAACATTACTGCATTTAATATTTCTGGGAGAGGGAAAAGCCATGACCTCTTCCATTAGGAAGTTGTTCATCACTGGATTTTATCCAAGGAGAATGTTAGTGATGATACAGAATAGCAGTTAAGCATTTTTCACAAATATGAATGGCATCTCTCATTTAGGATATGTTTCCGGCTTACTGTGGGAAACGCAGTCAGAGGTGACATATTAATCTTTGTTTGTTTACATGAACTCTTATCTTCAAGATGTGGACAAGCTGACTCCAAAATTATTCTACCTGACAGCAGAGAGACTGCTTCATCTCAGCCCCCTCACGAGAGAAGAATTATACTGATCACAAGGGGGAATGTACCAGGCCCCTGTGTAGACTTCTCTTTTCCAGGCCTTGATGAACAAATGTTACAGGAACTACCAAAAATTGGCTCACATATTAGGTACATGTAGCCCAACACCCTGTCTCAGCAGAGGCAGTGAGAAAAGCTATTGGGAAGAGAACACGAGCATGCTCTGTAGTCTCCCTGATTTTCCTAGCATCTGTGGCTAACTGTGATTAGGAATGCCTGATGAAACATCTCTGCCTAGACCCTTAACCATCCTTACAGATATAGGGAATAGCCTCTGCCTCCTTCTCAGCAGTCTTTGTGAGGATGCCCATGATTACGTTGGCTTTTTTGGCTGTTGCACACCAATATCATTTCAGGGACCTGAAAATTATAGCTCAAAAAACTCCTCACTGCATTGCATCTGACAGTTCAGAAGTTCAGTACCATGCAGGCATGTTCCCTCCACAACGTACTGCTTACATTAAAGCTTATCTGCTGTCATTTTGTTCACTCACACAGTTTACAAAGATCCTTACTGTATGCTTTAAAAGTCAAGACACTGTGGTCGTAACAGACACATTAAGGTATCTGAGCTGTAAAAACAAATAAAGAAAAATCCCAAAGATTATCCTAGTTAAGAATTAGAATCTTTTTCAGAGTGATGATAGACATTTGTCAGAGTAGTAAGCAATCAAGTTAAAGATAAAGGAGTCATTCTCTTTCTGTAGTAAGTGACTGGGTCTTGCAGGTGAAGGAATAAGTTAGGTTTGTTACATCCAAAAGGCTTAGAAACCACAAAAATCAGTTATTTGTTTCCTTTTGTGAAATGTCAGGGTGACATGGTAGCATTAGCCTATCTATTCCTACTATCAAGTTGGAAAAACCAAAACTTCAACTCTTGAAAATCCATGGCATTCTGTTAAAGAACATTAGCACTCATTTCACAGTTGCCTATACAGTGAATATCTAGAGGCATTTTTATTTTTGGTCACGTTTCTGCCACACCACTGAAGTTAACAAGGGCAACAGTTCACACACAGTACCACCAAGACCAAGCAAGGTTAAACACAGCTCCTACAAAGCAATCGGCAAAGTACAAGGAATGTGACATATGGTCATTAGATTTGTCAGCATTACATGCTCTATATCCACAGCTCACATGTAGCTGGAAAGGTAGAACCACACCAATGGAGAAAAGCATCACCAGAAAGAATGTGGCCTTCTCTTCCCTAAGGGAAGATGCCTTATCTGCCCTTCTCTTGAAAAGACATTAAGCCTGCTCTCAAAAATCACCGTGTACAGAACAGAGCTATGAAGGGCACAACACAGACATTTTTCCAAAGTTCTGAAAAAGTTTGATCCATTTTGGAGATCTCTCAGTCCCTTTGCAGCATTTTCCCGTGGCTATTCATCTCCGATTAGTAGGAAGATGTTCCTTGAGTCATTTATAATAAAAAATGGACCAAAATACAATCTCCCCCTTTCCCATACTGGTAATGAATTAATTCCACTCAACTTCAAAGCAATCAGCAATTTTATGGGTGTTAAATGAAGTTAAGTCCTTATTTACCAATGAAGCTGTTCACACAAATGAAGACAGATTACACAATAAAAATGTCCCGATTTACATCCTAAATAATGTCCAATTACCATTAGGTTTTGCTGTTTGGGACCTATCTTGCAGAATGTTGAATGCTATTAAATCTTCCACTTTCTAAAACGTTACTTGTACAAAGTCTCCTGTATCTCAGAATCAAATTATTTAGCAACACATTAAATAAATCAGAAAATTAGATTATAGCACAGCATGCAATAGAATGGACTCCAGTCATTGGTATATACGATGCTTTGCAATTGAAAGCAACCATTCCAGCATCAGTTATATTTATCATCATCTCATTTGCAATTTTGTTTACACAAATTGTAGCTGATTCCACAAATGGTAACTGGCAGGTCGTACTGGAAGTGAACGTGTGTGTATATATATATTATATATATGGAAAGTGAATATAACAAGAAGGTTATATACGTATGAATGATACACCTAAACTTTTGAGATATCAGGCTTTTTCCACAGAAGGACATGATGTATAAATCTATTAAAATTATGACTTGGTCTGACAGTATAGAATAAAGTCAGTTTATTAGCAGTAACTTGGTAGATTTCAGAAGGCTAACTTAAATCATTCATTGAGTTATTTGCAGATCTCCTTTCCCTGAGAATGAAAATGTGATTAGACAGAACCTCACAAAGTACTTTGGAGGTGAGAACAAATGTGTGAAGTGTGAAATAAATGTAGCAGAACATGGGTCTCACTTCCCAACAGCTGTTTGGCAGCACAGAATGTTTACGTGACCGCAATGACAACATACCGTCCTCAGAGGCTATGAGAGTTGCAGCCAGGCAAGCACAGAAGATGCATCAGAGTTTCAGGGAGCCCCAGGACACATACCTCAATGCACAAAATACATCACGTTGGGTTTTGGGAAACCAGGGTACAGGCATTGTTACAAGCAACACCAGAGTACAGTTAGGGGCTAGAGCTGATTTAATAACATATCCTTTCTTGCTGTCGGTAGGTACTAAAACAGCCTCCTTACACCAACAGCATATTTAATTCAACTTGAGTAAATTAAAAAACATATTAAAGGGAGCCTGCTTTCTTTTTTAGTTGAAAGCTGCTGCTGTTGCTGACAAGTGCACTGGGCAATGCAGCAAAGCTGGGATGACTACATGAGATAAGAGCAAGAGCACTGACAGCTTCCACTGGAGTACGAGAACGAGGCATCAAATACAACTACAGCCAGAAAATCCAGACACATCCAACACAGAAGAGGAGCATGCATTCACTGAGCACTTGCCATAGTTTCTATTATCTCTTCTCTCTGGTGAGAGCTTTCTGAAAAGAACACAGGTTGGGAAAATTTACAAACCTAGCCAAGGTCTATTCACCCACAGAAGTAACCTGCTCATTTGGGAGGAACTCTGCTTCCCCCCAGGCAGACGTGGCACACAGTGCCTGTGCATGGCAATCAGCACCTTAGGCACAGCAGCTAGGTTCATTGCCCACAAAGGGCATCCTGTCACACAGCACAGGACTCACTCACTGGCTCAGCTACAGCATGAGACTCCAAACAGGTCCCCTAGCAGTGTGCAGCATCACTGGGACTGCCCAGAGAAACAGCCATGCCTCTTCCATTCAGATTCCCTACCTCAGGTTCCACCAAGCACCTTGTTGTTACAAGGAAGAGAAACCATATACGAGGTGCCAGAGATGGAGTGCAAACCACAAGGGTCACCAAAAATGTGCACACTTTCTCTTTGCTGCCAAGAATCAGCAGGGAGAAATGTGACCCCTGCAGTCTGTACTATCATCTGCCTTTGTAAATGAAAAGAAAACAATCACAAATGCTTTTTGGTTAGTAAAAAATAAAAACCCATTTGTTCTGGATAACTTCAGTGAAGTTATTTGCTAACTCATAAGGCTTTACTTTCTGCTACAAGCACAGGAAACAGAAGACAAATACAGACATGACTATTTATTACATACACCGCGTGGACTTTTCTGAAAGGTCACCACTGCCATAAGATTGTTGTGATTAACCATACACACACACACTGAATTTCCTACAAAGTCACTATTTTACTACAAACAGCTGTCCCTTAGTTCTTACATGTATCAAAAATCAATTAAAAAAAAACATTATTATTCTAACAGTAGAAATGTAATTCACACTTAAATAGTAAGGTAGCCCAAATGAGATACGCAAAGGCACGAACAACTGTTTAATTAACTAAGCAATTCCAAACTGTGAGGAAAAGTCATTCTTATTTTTCTCCCTTCCTACTTTCCAGGAGCAATTTTCAGGATACAACATGATGGTTGTTGACATGTTGGTGTGTTTCAGTCTGATAAAAGTAAATTTAGGATACCATAAGCCTAAATAATTAGTCATTTCTGAATTCTTATTCAAATCATAACAGATTATACGAATCATGCTCTGAAAATGTGGACATCCAATTTTTCATCTAGTAATCTGCTTTATTCTTCATTAGCAATTTCTTCAACAGCAAGGACAGAAAAAACAATAAAGGGCCAGTCCACCATTGTATTTCAGGGCAATTAAATGGATACTTAAGAAACAGTGACAGCAGGAGTGAGTTCTCTCCAGTACACACTCCTGGGGGCATATATGGAAAAGACAACAGATTCAGAGAATGCTGAAAGGCTAACTTGTAATTTTTGGGGGTTTTTTGGGTTTTTTTTGTTTGTTTTTTTTTTTGTTTTGTTTTTTAAACTTTAAGGCAGATATAATCTTATAAACCACTTGCCCAGAATATAATCTGATTTGCTTTGCCATATTTAAACCATTTGTAACACTAATATCTAACAGATTAGTATGTATCAACACTACTTGCATACACATTGTCATATTCAGACCATTCTACACTTCAGAGCAACTATCCTTTGGACACTGCAGCAAAACATGCACAGGCTAATAAAAGCAACCACAGGATTGTTTAGCACACAGGATGTCACAAGACTTGGTCAGGCATGCATTTGCTACTCACAGAGAAACTCACACTGCACACTATGATTCTCTGAAAGCTAATTCCAGAAAGCAAACATTGATCCATTTCACATTCCATCATAGAAACTGTATACACTGCACAGTGCTCAACTGTATTTCTTCAAATTAAACAAAATAGGTGAGCATTTTGTTAGCACCAAGTTAGAATATAAAAATCATTTTGACCAAGATGGCAACAGCTAATAAGAGAGCAACTTAGAAAAAGAACCAAAGATATAGTTTCAAGTAGTGGGCAGTTTGGCATGGAAAGTGATTTTCACACACTAAGGAAAGTATCAGTCTAACACCTGAAACAGAACTTTCCAAGGACACAGGATGACGAAAGAAAAACAATGTTAAGAAATAAAAAGATGCTGTCTATTAAATATCCATTCTTTTCATTTTTTCATTCAAAGACTGACTAGAAAGCCAAATCTAACAGTGCAACCAAGAAGTGACTGAACAAGATAAATGATTTAAAATTTACAATAGAGTATATGCTTTTCACATTTTCCCAGATGTTTGCCACTTCCCAAGCCTGAAAACTTAGGAAATTCTATTATAGACAGAATATTTGTCCTGTTTGTTTTCAGTTAGCACCAGTGCAAAGCCACAGTTTTGACATACAACAATTAACACACTGTTAGACAACATGATGTTATGCTGGACAAATTTCTAACATTACTAAGTAACATTTATTTCAGTATCTAGAAGAATCACTAGAAATACCATAAGACAAGACCATCATCAAGAAATTTTTCCTCACACAAATACATATCTCAAGAGACTTAATTTCAATAGCATCCCCAAACAAACATTTATACAAACTTGTTTCCTTCTGGTAGCCATTCTAGAACAGGTTTTTCATTAAACGCCCCACATTTGCAACTCTTCAGATTTTATCAAAAGGTCTCATTAGTCTGGGGTTTTTGTGCCTTCCCATTCCAGTAAAAACAAATGGAAACATCCTCATCTCTCCCTCTCCTGCACGACACTATGTATATATTGTTATTTCAGTTATAGTTATAACAAAAAATGACAAGAGAAGTGCCAGACCATCCCATTCACAGACAATTTAAGTAAAAGCTCCAGAAGAAATGGCCATGTGGGCGCCAGCAGTTCTGTTTTCAAGTTTTTAAACAGTCCTCATTGATGAGTAACATTAGATAAAAAGCTGCTCACCTAAAATCACTGTGTCTGTAAAAGAGCTTGATGGCTTTATCAAAGCAGTATTTCTATTAGAGAGTCATTGAAAGTGTTTTTTCTTCCCATTTAGTCTGAAGTGTTGATTTCTGGAAAGAACAGTTAAAGCCAGGAACCCTAGTGCATCATTGTTCATCTGAAGTTATTAACAAGGACATTGACTTTACAATAAGTAACAGAAAATAACTGTTGTTTCAATAGATTTCTCTATTATCATTAAAAATTGTTGAGAATAGAGCATCATTTCTGTTAGCTACTTCAAGGTTCCAGGGACTGATGGTTCTCCAAGAGGCTGACTCTTACCTTGCCTACCACTATTAAAAAAAACCACAATTTGCAGATAAAAGTCGTTACCCTATACAGCGAAGCAAGCTGTAGTACCTCACATCTTTTCATTAATATAAATAAGCATGTAAAAATGAGAAGTCAAAAGCTTCATTTCAAGTCCAAGTTAGCTTCAAGGAGAGCATGCTGGTGAGGCCTTCTAACTTCAGCTACAAGAAATGCCATGCTTGCAGGTGAGAAAAATCTCCCCCAGTGTAAATATAGAGCACAACAGAGACTGTCTCATGAGACTGAATGCATACAAATCTACGGGGCTGTATAACATGCATCCCAGGGTCCTGAAGGAACTGGCTGGTGTAGTTGCCAAGGCGTTCTCTACCATATTTGATAAGTCAGGTGAAGTTCCCAGTGAAAAAAAGGGAAATATCACCCCAAATCCTAAGAAAGGAGGACTTGGGGAGCTTCATGTCTGTAGCAGACATGTAGGAAGACTACTAAGCAGATCCTCCTGGAATGAAACACATACAAGATGAGGAGGTGATCCAGGACAGCCAGCACAGCTTCACAAAAGGCAGATCATGCCTGATCAATCTAGTGGCCTTCTACGATGGAGCGATGGTATCAGTGGACAAAGGAAGGATGACCGATATAATCTTTCTGGACTTTGCAGGGCCTTTGAAATGGTCCTGCACCACATCCTTACCTCTAAATTGGAGAGTTATTTGAAAGCTGGACTGTTAGGTAGATAAAAAATTGGTTGGATGGTCACAGTCAGAGGGTTCTGGTCAAGAGCCTATGTCCACACAGAGGCCAGTTACAAGCAGTATCCTCCAGGGGTCTATCTTCAGAGCAGTGCTCTACAACACGTTCATCAATTGCATAGACAGGGGGATTGAGTGCATTCTCAAAAAGTTTGCCAATGACACTAAGCTGAGTGGTGCAGTTCACATAACAGAAGGAAGGGATGCAATCCAAAGGGACCTGGATAGTCTGACAGAGCGAGCCTACATCAACCTAATAAGACTCAAAAAGGCCAAGCACAAACCATTGTTCTTGGGTTGAGGCAATTCCAGCTACAGATACAGACCAGGAGAAGAACTCACTGAAAGCAGCCCTGCAGAGAAGGTCTTGGGGGTTCTGGTAGATAAAAGCTTGATGTGAGCCAATTTTATCCTGGGCTGCATCAAAAGAGGGGAGGCCAGCAGGACAAGGGAGGTGATTGTCCCCCTCTACTCTACTCTTGTGAGGCCCGATCTGGAGCACTGTTGGGCACAAACGCAAGAAAGATGTAAAACTGTTGGAGTAGGTCAAGAGGAGAACCACAAGATGATCAGAGGGCTGGAGCACATCTGTTATGAAAAAAGCTTGAGGGAGCTAGAAGTGTTCAGGCTGGAGGAGAGAAGGCTCTGGAGAGACCTCACTGCAACCTTCCAGTAACTGAAGGGAGCTCATAAACAGGAGAGAGACTAACTTTTTACAAGGTCTGATAGCGATTGGACAAGAGGGAATGGTTTTAAACTAAAAGAGGAGATGCTTAGATATTAGGAGGATTTTTTTTTTTTTTTTTTTTTTTACTCAGAAAGTGGTGAGACATTGGCACAGGTTCCCAGGGAAGCTGTAGGTGCCCTATCCCTGGACATGTTCAAAGTCAGGCTGGATGGGTATTTGAACAACCTGGTCTGGTGGGAGACAACCAGTGCGCAGCAGGAGACTGGAACTATGTGAACTTTAAGGTCTCTTTTCAACCCAAGCCATTCTATGATTACTTGTCCATGATAGTAACACTGCCAATACAAGGAGCCAGCAATGAGATGATATCATTATGCAGAGCATTCGTTATCATACAGTCTGCTGCCTCCAGACTCCTAATCCCCAAAACATACAGAAGAACAAAATATCTCCAAAGATACAGAAGAGCTTAATCAAGTCTTACCTAAATCTGACATCAAAGTTAGAAACAAACAACAACACAACAACAAACTGCCTCTAAACTTTAGTTTGCTTAGGTTTTCCATCTGAAAGTTTTCCAATAATCATCTCAACTGTCACACACCACTGATTTTGCCAGGACCTACTATTTTGTAGGTCTGATTAAAATGATGTGTTTTCCAATACAAGTGCTCCTCTAATCTTTTTTTTCATAGCTGGAAAGTGAAGACAATAAACAAAATAAAACTAAAAACATCTGAGATCTCATATATACACTTAGCTCCCTAGAACTTAGTTCAAGTTCTACTATACCTCTGTGTATTGTAAGAAGTATATATTCTGAGAAAAAGAGAAGACAATTTCTCTAGTTACACTCAAAGACTAATAAAGGATAGTATCTTCACAGATGAATTGATTTATGAAAAAAATTATGATGATTGTTCATATGTTTTTCTGTTAGTGAGGAAATAAACAATACAGTTCTCTAGGAGAAACTGCATTTTACAAGCACGTGCATGTTCCCCATATAGTCTCCTTCAAATTCATTCTTATATACAGCTACATTATTGTTCATTTTATTTCTGATTCCTTTGTTTTTCCCCTCTCTCTCTCTGTCAGCATTAATCTCTTATTTCCTTTCACCAACAGTAAGTGTGAACTCTCAAAGGTAAAGCTACCCACAGCAGACAGTTTTGCCTTACAAAACATTCTGCCATTGAAGGATTTCTGGAGAAAACAAGGGCTGTGAAACAAACTTACCAAATGCATCATGGTTAAACAACATCAGCTGTCCTGCCAGCTGCCTTAATTTCAGTGTTCCCAGTACACCATCAGGTACTGCATGATCTAGCTCTGCTCACGACATCCAGACAGCCCAAGCTGCACAGTGCTCAATATCGGAGCTGCAACCAGTCATATTTACAGCTTCCCAGTTTATTAATGAGCCAAAACACATTAAAGAGCCAACAAATCACCACGCTAGGAGGAAGAAACCTACCTAACTGGATTGTATCTCCTCATCTCATTTCAGTCTTGACCTTCAGCTTTTGACATTTTTCACAGGTGGGGCAGACAGAAGTTAATTATTTCAAAGCCGCTTCCAATATTCAAGTATTTTTAATCACCTGCTCCCTCCATCAATCACAATCACTGCAAGTGCCTTGAAGCCCTTTTCAAATTGATAATGCTTTTCAAAGAACGACTTGGAAAGGTTTTTCTTAGAGTAGATGTGCAACAGTTAACCAAACGTAACACACTAGCTGTGATTTGCAAACGACAGTTACAGAGCAAAACACAAACGTTGCTAGCAAACTCAATCCAAACTCTTGTATTCCTATACACTTCAGATAACTCTTGTATTTCTTTTTAACCAGAAACATCGATTTTAACCTTGAATAAAACTATGCTCTGATCTTTCAAAGGGAGATAGGGCTTCTAAAGACATGTAAAGACTGATTAGAATAACAAAATATACTTAAGCACCCGTTTCCACCCTTGTGGGCTCTACAATAAGACAATCAGCGGAAGCGAGTTACATATCTTAAGCTGCAGGCATCAAAATTAATTATTTTACAGCTATGCATGACTCAAAAGGGACCACTGTAATTAGCATAATAAGCATTACTGCACATCGTGAATTTTATGCTTTTTTTTTTCCTTTAAGTTTATAAATCCCTTTTGGACATAATTGTTTTGTTATTGTTATTTGTAAGAAATAACAAACAAGGAATATGAAATCTTATTAAAATGTATGCAATTAAACATGGACTGAAGTGTATATAATCCTCCCACAATTTCAGACTTTATGGACAATATCTATCATGTTAAGTCTTTAAGTATATTAATTGCATGGATTTCAAGTACCATTAACATTCATTCAATATTGTTATTCCAGAAAGCTTCCAGCTAGGATTAGGACCTTTTGGAAACAAAATTTAATTTGCAGAGAAGATAATCATAACACTTTAATCTATCTCAATGTATTAAAAATGAAAGGAAAAATCAGCTAATATTGTTTTTAAACACTGGAGACCTGGCCCACGGCTCACAGAAATTAAAACCAATCTCTCCATTTACAGCAGACTTTAGAGCAGCCCACAAATGAAATGGGGTGTAGTTCACTACGCACCATGCTCGCTGCTGTGGTGAGGCATGAGCTAATGCACCTTTTCATGCTCTCCTCACCTTAGCTGAGGCCCCTAACTAGGAGAGGGAGCAGATACTGAGTCGGAAGCAGACAGCACATTAATTGCCTCTTTTAAGATTAGCACGAAAGTGTGATATATAATATTTAACCCCCACAAAATACCCTCTGCTCCCGCACCTTTTGATCAGCTAAGCACACTGCACAGCGACAGAAAAGAAGGATTTTGCCTTAAGCCAACACAACATTTATAATCATTTGACTTTGTACAAACAGCACAGTTTAATTTTGCTTCCGTTTTTGAACGTGGTAGTTGTTTGCTTTTGCAAATGCTACAAGGCAACATTAAGTTACTGGTACCAGATACCACATTCTTGATTACATCTCAGAGTCAATTTATGAAACAATTTGTTAATACATGGAAACCTTGTTGATGAGAGGGATTTTTTTTTAAAGACAATTCTGTGCAAAGTCATTCTGAAACTTACGGCACTCTCTCAGAAATTTACATTATTCAACCCCACATTCCAGTATTTTTTCCCCCAACTAATTACTGCTCTCCTTCCCAATTTTCTTGACATTTTGGTAGTCACAATACATGCAACTTCCTTCCATAGATTATTTCACAGCACTACAAGTACCTCTAAAACAACTGCCATTTTCTACTCAGAACTTACTGAGTAAGAAGTGAACATTTTCTCCATTCAGATCTGTTGCACAGCCTGATTAACATCAGTAAGTTCTCCAGTATCCTCAATTCAGACAAAGGAAGAGTGGTGAAAGAGTTTTAACTGTCCACAAATTTAAGCATTAATTGAATCACCTTTTCAGAGAGGGGATGCACATACTGGAAACACTGCCTGAAAGAAGGAAGGAAAATTCCACTGAAAATTTGACCTGCCACTTACCATTGCTGAAATAACAGCTGATAACAAATCACACCAACTAATCAGTGGTAACTTCTCCTTCCACATTAGCTGATACTGTCTGCCTGTGAGCTGTTGCCATATCCATACAAGTTGTTTATACACATCACTGACCTGCTCCTTGGGACTCAAGCATTTCTATGATCCAAAGCTGGAGGAAACCTTTTGGTAATATTATTGTGTTTTGAATAAACTTTTGAGCACCACATGAGGACTGAATGGACAGGTGCTGCCTCAAGACAGCCTAGGTGTAAAGTTCTCTTCCACAAAATCATACCAGTAATCAGTCTGGAAGGCAAGGTTCGAACTGGTGCCATAAACACATAACCTGAGCAATCAAGGGATGTAAAACAGACTTTAAGCAGGTTTTAGCACACCTAGAACATTCTAATTAACTAACCAAAGGTTTGTTGCTTTTTTTTTTTTTAAGTAAAAAAAAAAAAGGCAAACAGAAGACCCTCAGAAGACACATTTCATTCCATTTACATGTGAGAGGAAAGCAAACAAAGCACTGCTGATTACATGCTACTTATCAAGGTTTGAGGATACAAGGAACGTAAACTTGAGTGTAAATTTTAGCCAGCAAAACAAGCACACGTAGATTTGTCCAAAATAAAGGAGTGGACAGAGTGCAGTGCATCTGGCTTATGGCAAACCTCACATCATAAATGCCTGGGATAAATATCTGCTGACCAAATCCAGATTTGTTCAGGACTCTCCAAGTAAGAGCAGTTTTGTTTAGAAGCAAACTTCATTGCATTAACTTGGATCTATTTCGGAATCTGTTTGTAGCCTATATAAGGGACCCATGCACAAGAAGATTGCAATCCCTGCTCTCCTGCCTACCTGAACAGCCATTAGCCACAAAGACAAAAGCAAGCTCTAAAAGGCTAAAATACAGGAGGTGAAAACTCCTGGATCTATTAAAATCGTTGGCAAATGTTTGGAAGTAGAACAGGAGAGCACTTGAAGGAATAGTGATGTTGCTACAGCTTCAGTGCTTTTATTTTCTTCCAAAAAGGTGGTGAGTGACATCAGTATACACAAAGTACATTAGCCTCACAACTTTACAGAGCTCCTAAATTCAAATGCAGAGAACAAGTCTATGAACACTACCCAGAGCTTCTCTTCTAAATAGAAATCAGAGTTAATGCTGCTGTAGAAAGAAAGATGCTACTGTATAAACTCGGAAAACAGGAATAATTAATATTAAAAAAAGCTCTTAAGTGTGAACAAAGGAACACGATTAGTCTGCTAAAAGAATGTACAGCCAAGCTTCCTGTAATAGGAAGGTTTGGACATTATGTAGTACCTTATATATTCCTCAATCACATGGTTATCACTACACAGGTAGAACAAACTGCCTAAAGTGGCTGACAGAAAATGCTTTGATTTAGCCAGCTATCTTTCAGAAAAAACAACTAAAATTTATCTTCTTAATCACTAGCTATACTTTAAGCTTCCAGACACTTAAGGGTTATAGTGCAATAACTTCATTAAAATAAAACCAAACCATAATAGTAATCACAGCACTTTTGATAACTGTCCTCATTTCTTAACTGGATCACCACTCCCATTTTCCTCCAAGTGCTTGTGCACCTTTAAAATGCTTTTCTCATACAGACTGCACTTCAGGAAAGAGCTTCATTACATTTTTGCAAGTCCGCCCTGAGTCTAAATGGCTTTATACCTGGATGGGGGAGACATTTTCACACACACAGAGCACAGGGAGTAGCATCAAACATTTTTGAAATTGGATATACATTTACCTTCCCCCCAACCTCCTTGGTTTTTATGGATTTTTTACTTCTTTAGTCCCCAACTCTAGAACTGGCACTTCATAAGCTCAACTTCTAGAATGCCTGTTTCTTTTCAGTCTCTTGACATCCAAGTCATGTTTTCTTTGCTTCCATCAGCAAATTTCTTGCAGCTGTAGCTCTTCTCCACCCAGCTGGAGCTCAGCCCACTCAAGCCCCCCATGAGATGGTGAACTTGACCTGAACAGGTCCTTTCATTTTTTGTACTTCCTTTTATTTCTGTTGTCAGAACAGATACTCATCTTTTTCCTCTCTTTTTTTCCCTTTCCATCTATTAACTCTTAAAGCAAGGCACATGACTGCACCTTGGCTGGCTTGCTGTCAACTATTCCTGTCACTTTTCTGTAGTGATATCAGCTGCTTCCTTGGATGTTCTACCATCTCTACTCCTTCTCTCATAAAAGAACATTAATCAATTCTCTCTGCTGCTTTTTAAGCATTCAGACCACACTGCTCTGTCACTTTCAAAAGAAAGCAATTGTGCCCTGCGACCCCAGCAGCTAGGACTCCTCCCCTGCAACACAGCTCATCACGTTCCATATAAATCAGTCATTTTGTGACTGCTTACTAAAATAAAATTGGAGCATTCAGCTTGCCCAGGCAAAAGTCTCAGTAGTCAAATCCAAGTACCAGATAAATCCTACCCACGACTGTAACACGATGGAAAGCACAGCAATAACAGCAGAGCAGCGAGGTCTTTAGTTACAGTAAATGAGGACTTGCTCAAATTCAACAGCCACAGAAACAAAGGAAAGAAGCTTCTTACCTCTGTAAGGCCTAAAGCACGCAGAGACCTCCAGGCAAGACCCCTTTGCCTCCCCCTGCCAACCCTTAAATGAGGTCTGGGAAGGGGTGCATCCTGGCTCCTCCCCTTCCAATCACTCAGGTACACTGCATGCACCTGAGCTCCCTGGTTGGCCCTGCCTTCCCACCAGGTGCTCAATCACTGCTTCAAGCTGTGACTCAGCATTTCTGCTACAAAGACTCTTACAAACTTTTAGCATTCCTTAGTCTAGTCAGTAGTGAGGGGAGAGAAGATTAACCCACCTGGTACTGACACACACTTTGCATCATCTTCCAAACCCTTTCTGTAACCTTTTATGCATTTCAAACATTTTTGTCCCCCAGTTGCCATTTCTGTGTCCTCTGGTTGTATTTAAGCAGAACTGCCTGATGCCTCTGGATTTTTAAACAATTTTGCAGCTTGAAACAAAAATCTACTTCAAACAAAATCTGCCATGTGAATTGCCTTTTTTATGTGACAACTGAGCTAAGTCAATTCTCCAGTCACACTTACCCCACAGGTTAATTTGCAGCTCCATTGTGATGTTATCTTTTTTCATCTAAGCAGTTGGCCAGAAAATTAGTAAGGTGAGGCACCTTTAAAAACAATAACCTCCCACATTCTCCATAAAGCAGCAAGTAAAATGAACAAAAGAAAAAGGTATACATATCAACACACACCAAAAAAAAAAAAAAAAAAGAAAAAAGAAAAAAAAAGAAAAGCCAGAACAGTGAGCTGTCAGCAATTGCAGGCATCCCAGAGACCACACAGATCAGCATGAAACAAATACATACTGGTTCAGTTTTTTTTTCCAGAGACTCCTGCCATAAGAAATAGGAAGACGCCATATTCATGTTTGTGCAACTTCTGTATTCTAAACTTAAGGAAATGGCAATTACATGTGACAGAATTTAGATGTCCAAAGGACTGATGATTCCTTAAGCAGATATTCTTTTTAGCAATGTTTTAATAGTTTGGGTTTTTTTTTTTTTTCCTTCATATTTTATTCCAGACCAATATCACCACCTTTTTTTCTTTTTTAAGACAAAATGATGTTTTAAATAAAATCCTGTTGCTATTTGTTTCTGCCAATTTTGTTCTACTAAATTCAGTTTTGCCTACAGCTGCATTTCAGTTCTGACTTATGGCTCTCACAAGGCAAAGGCAGTTAAATCTCATGATACCACATTTACTTAACCTAAACAGAATTAAGAGTTTCCCTCAAAGCAAACTTGTTTCCTCTAAACCATATTTCAGGTGATGAAGGAATGCCAAAAAAAAAAAAAAAAGAAAGAAAGAAAAATGCAAGTCACAGATGAGAAAATAACGAGTGTCGTTCCACTGCTTTTGCAAGCACTTGCTGTTTTAACAAAAATCTCCCCCAAGAAAGGCTCAAAATGAATCTTAGAAAGTCTGGGGATAGAATGTTGTAAGCATTGGACAGATTTCAGCAAAACAAAGGACAAAATGGCAGAGGAGAGAAAAAATAAACATAATTTCCAGTTTGTGGAGCCTCCTACCCAGGGCAGTCTGTTCCATCTCCCTCTATGACCAGCTGTCCTCGTCTCTTTGTATAGGTTCCTTTCAATTACATCTTACCACACCTAGCTAAGCTCTCGTTTTTACTCTGAGTTTCCCCAGTTCCAGAAATCTGGACATACATCACTACAAACAGGGAGAAACCTTCTGAACAGCACTTCTGTCCTTTTATTTTGCTCACATTTTCCTTAAGCTCTGTATTTCTCAAAAGCAGCACATCCACAAAGGAGAGCACACTGCCACTCAGCTGAAACAACACAAACTGCTTTCTTTTCATTTTCCCTAATTTAATCCATACATGTGGGAGCAATTCAAAAACACCTGACACTGGTATTTGGGTGTTCATTTTCAACCCGATCAGCCCTGAAATGCTGTTTGGCATTTGTTTCTCTCTTCTCTCAGCCATAATACAGAAGAAAAAGAAACTTGCATTAGAGTAATAGATCCCCATTCAACTTTAAGGCAATAGAGTTCCAAAGAATAACTGAAAAACACAAGGGACTATTTTACTGGCAGTATGTGAAGATAGGCATTAGTGATGTTCTTTCTTCTCTTTCATTTCCTCCTTACTATACTTTTCTACAATACTTTTGTTTTAATATACTTTTCTACAGTGCTTTTACTTTCTTCGGAGCACACAAGCAGAGGAGATCCCAAAACAATGCACAGAAGCAGACAAATCTTGCAAGACCTCCCTAAATGAAGAAAGGGTAGGGAGGTGGTGCAAAGGAAGAAAAATCAGAACATGCTTAAATTCTGACCTCTCTGACGAGCTTGTAATGAAAATGAGACTTGCTAACGAGGTGCCAGAAAGCCATTCTGCCAGCTCACTTCTCCACCTGCAACTGTGGAAAGTTTGCTACAGTTGTACTTCTAAGTAAGCACCTGGTCCTTCCTAGGACCAGGCTTTTCCACCTGGCTCCAAATGAGAGCTAGCTTTTTCCTTCAGCACTCCTACAGAAACAAATGGATGAGCTAGGAAACATACCGTTTCTGAGAGACAGTATTGGTACGTGTTGGCTCTAAACATTGGAACTAAGTACTGTGCTGATTTCATGTTGCTCAGATACAAGGAAAATTACCAAGAATGTTGCTGATTCTGTGAGCTGATAAAGAATTATTATATCAAATAGCTTCATTTTCCTGTATGGATTCTGGTTTTTTGACTTAATGTAATTATACAAGAACAGAAATTGTTTCTGATCAAATTGCACTAATGTTGAGGTAAATTTCTTGAGGTTATAGACCCGTATTCAAAACTAAAAATCTAAACACTGCAGAAGAAATAATAGTTCTTGAAAAAAGTATGCAGGTTCCTCGTGCCCATCAATTGTTTATTGAAATATGAACAATGACATGTACCTATCATTCCCAAACAAATCTTCATAAGATAGTTCTAATTCACTACAATTATTTCATGCTTTGAAGAGGATTTGGGTTTAGAATTGCACATTGCAGCAAGGAGTTAGTATCTTTTATGTCAAATTGTTCAGAGTATTCTGCATTCCTTCAGTGGGCATTTAGCAGTTCTTCCTTCAGACAAAAGTTATCCAAATCCTTACAGACTGGTCAGGAATACTCACTCCATATGAGTGGAATGAGAGGAATACGAGTAGCAAATAAGTGAAATACAATCTCATTATCAGCCAGCCTTCTCTGAAAACTGATTTGAATGACTAAATGTATTCATAAACACAGCCACACTCCTTGCTTACCTGCAGGAAATATACATATTTCATCCAATACGTTTATAAAAGGATATGCATGTGTCTTCGTGCTAGTATTTTGATTTTAGCAGTATTTCAATATGTGAATATCATGTATTAGATAATTTCAACATCTAATAACTGCTGACTGCATAACATGGATTGAGCCTGACCCTTTATGTGCAGAGGAGAAAATTAAGAACACAAGTCACCTGGATCAGGATCATCCTCCTCCTCCCATTCTTTGGATTAAAAAAAAATTATATCACAATACATGCTTTTTTACATATTCTTAGGTAAATATACAAAGAATATAACCATATATAGACATATTTCTATTCCTTTGTATGTACACTAAGAAAGGCTTATAAGAAACCAGCATTTACTCTCTGGAATTCATATTTTCTAAATATCAAAGAATCCTAAATGCTGCTACTCACTGGTGTTAAAGGCTTAATAACATAAATCCATTTAATAAACACATGTACACACACACAAAAATAGCCTTATAACCATACTACCTTCCTCTTAGTGGACTGTTGTTCTCATTCTCCTATTTACCTAGTTCACTTAATACATCATTCCAGCCCATTGCAAATTAGGATCACAGTAAACAAGCTAAAACCATCTAAATTATGTACAAGCTAATATGTTCCCACCATTCATTAAGGGTTCCTCGGAACTAATTTTACTTTTTTGAAAAACAGGATAAACAACCCAGCTCCCAAACACAATAAAAGCAGAAAACATCTGAAAGCTATGAAACAGGAGTGTCAAAGGTGCACCTCGCCCTGGCTGGGCTGCCTGAGAGCACTAGGAGGTAATGACTTAGTAATAGGGGGAGAGTGTGCTCTGGTCAAAATTAAGTAAAGAAAGCAGCCTCCTAAATTAGGCCTTTAAAACATATGTAATCATATAAATAAATATCATGATTCTTTGGATCGTTAAGAGACAACATTAGAAAAAAAAATTGCTAGGTCTTCTTGTTTTTCATTAACCATAAAGAAAAATGGGTCCAAGGGGAGTAGTTAACTACATTAATTAACCTTAACCCCTCATTCTTTGCCCCAGCAGTGTTTCCCCACATTTTTCCCCACAGTACTTCAATATCTGGTGGTGCGGCAGAGATAAGAAGCACGACATAAGTATTTTCTCCTATCTGTATCCACACAATGTCTTGTAAATGAGAGGGGAGTTCTGCTTGTTTACCCAGGTGCTCTTCCAACTCTGCACCAGAGGGACTTCACAATGCATGTCAAATGCCCAAATCCTTGGATTTCTGTGCTGGATTTTAGATCTTCTAAATTCAGACCAAGCCCGAAGCTCTGGCTCCAATGGAAATACTCAAAATTCTTGGAGTGTTTGAAAACTACAGACTGATCAAGATATACAGTTTTTAGAAAAATGAATTTGCAAAACCAGTGCAACACACTGTGAAGTTACAACCCTTTGTAGAGGTGATCTTGAGTGTCCCAGAAGAAGGTGATACAGCAAGGATACCTGTCAAGCTATTCAGAGGAGTCAGAAAACTGTCAAGGACCTTCATAAAAGCACCAAGATCTTATTGATACAAGGTAATTAGTGAGAGTCATATTTTATATGAGTTACCTATGCTATGTAAACAAAGTCAAGTCTCTTCACATGCACTGACATACTAAAAGGGAAATTCTCATTAATGATCTTGGTACAATGGTAGAATCATCCCAATCAGGTCAGTTGCTTCAATAAAGCAATGATGTGCTTTTAAAGGTAAAAAGATATTCCTTATTTTACATATTACCCTATATTACACCACATTTTATTTTACAATTATTGTAATACACAAAAGCTCTACATTATCACTTTCCAAATCAACTCAGTCCTTGTAGGCCAGCATTTTCCAAGAGAGCCCAGCTATTTGCCTAAGTTCAGAACAAACATACATTTTGAAATGTGCAAAATGGTAGCTCCCACTCTCTACATGTGTGTACAGTGGGAATTGTTTCTTTTTTTTCCTGTTCTAGGACAGTACTCGTAATCTGTGATGGTGTAAGTAGTGATGCAAGGCAACAAAATGCCAGGCTCTTTGGCTCTGCAGCTCCTACACAGCTTTCAGTACCATACTGGGTTTTTCAACTAGATTTTCACAGAAGTGACAGACGTGTGAGGAAGGATTACTTCTGCAGTAGAAAACTCAGAAACTTGCGCCTGTTATAAGTAATATCAAGCTGACAAGTAATGGAATTTAGCTATTCCCTATCCTACTTTCAAAAAATTCTTGCTTACAATAATTTAACTAGAAAGCAGTGATTTTCAGACCACAGTGGTGTACAGACAGCACTGCACTCGGCATGAGACAGCAGGATGTCCAGCAAGTTACTGAGCACTTAAGTGGCTGAACTCCCCAGTGGGATGATGGTAACTACTTCTGCCCTGTCCAGTTTTATCCCACAGGAATCGGGAAGGGTTGGGCTGATAAGTGGTAAGTGCCTGGAACATGGGGTGTTCAGACAGCTATGACAATCATCATCCTTGCTCTTAAATACTCTGATGAGGAAAAAAAAAAAAAAAAAAAGTTGGTTTTGTGTCAGGAACCAAAAGAGGTTCTTTAATAGCCCCGTGTTTAAAATACCATCTTTTATTCTCCTATTGTTTGAATTTCTTATTCAGAAGCAGCAAAAATTTCCTGTAGTAAAAAATATAGTGTTTCCTACAGGCAATCTGTACAAAGAAAATTCATCTGTATGTAATTCTGTTCAGCTCAAAGAGCACAGAAAATAATGTTAAGAGGGTCTTCTAGGTGTGGCTCTCTGGAAATTAGAAATTTTCAGAGTAAAATTGAGTTCTAAGCTTTTCCATAGTTAGGAGAGATTTTTTACACAGTAATTATCACTGATAACACTGCACCCTCTCCATTAAATTTTAATCTCAATGATTAGTTCCAACAAGAATTGGAGGCCAACTCCAACGCTAATCTTTTTTCCTCCTCTCGTTCCGAAGTATAAATGTGTTTTTATGAATATGCACTGTTTTTAAGTTTACCACAATGGGAAGTCTTGTTTGTTGTTTTGAAAAAAAAAAAAACATTTTAAAAATTACTAATTACTCATTAGTCCAAACCCATTTTTCAGGAATGATTAAGCCATGCAAACAAAAGCTTGCTTTACCATAACCACAGCCTTTTCCAGAAACTGATAATTTTATGACAAGTTAGAAATTAAACGGAATATTTCTTAGAACCTATAAGAGCATTAAATCATTAACGTGCTGACAGCAGGTTTCCAACTATCCTTTTCTAGTGCACAACTAAGGAACCAGATATACTCAAAAGTTGTTACCAACGTTAAAGCTTAGATTTCTCCATTTCCATATTTAATATGCTTTCAAATTTTAGCTCATATCTACGTTCAACATCATTTTTACATTGTTTCCTTCAATAAGGTGAATTTACTTGAAGAAAGAGTAAACAAATGGCTAAAATGTGCTCTTCTCTTAACAGAACTCAATTCAGTTCACACGTAGTATCACATACTGAGAATAAGTCCCACAGCCTCTCCAAACCACTGCTTCCAGCCCAAAGGATTTTAAACTTATTTCCTTCTACAGGAACACTTCTTGGCTCAAATTCTGCCCTTTCCACATCTAAAACATAAATTATGCCAGTGGCATATTGTGTGGTGATTGAAATAGAGTCTGAAATAGATGTGAGAATAATTGATAAATGAGTCACACTTCAAAGGCTTATCGCATTCAGTGTTCACTGTGTAGAAAAACCTTACTTTGAACGATATGATCTGTGCAATTTTATTTTTATGGCATGTAGCATTTTAGAAAACATTTAAAGTATGTTTTGCTGACAGTTCACAGAAAGAACGTTGGCATGATCACGTGGAATGGGTGAACGTCTATAGGGACGTTCCATAATGAAGCCAAGCTAACAATACATGTGCCTGCAATGAAACACTATGAAAAAGTATGCCCTGTGAGTCTGAGGGGAAAAAGCTGATTTCCAAAAGTATAGCAGCACATTTGGATAAATAAAAGGCTCCAAATACCTGGCTCCTCAAAAGCAGAACATTTTTACCAGAGTAAAATTTCTGTGGGGCTCTCAAAAGATGCCTCGTCTTGGCCTTCCCTGCCCAGTCAGGTGGAAGGCAGCAAGAATAGAAGGTTCCTTATCAAGACTGTACTTCGTTCATTTAAACAAACACCAGATTTTTTACATGAATAAGAAAAACAAATAAGGAAGATAAAGAAAAGAAAGGAAATACAGGAAGGAAACACATCCTGCAGTTAAAATATCTTCATTCCTACCCACTTCAATATTAATATAAATCATAAGTCTAGCAAACCAGAGTCAGTTTTACATCCTACTTGGTCACAAACCACGTGAGAAGAGCAGTATCTGGTTTTTGGAGCTGCCAACCCTGCACCAGCTCCTGCAGCTGTGCAGAACTGTGCAGTGCTGGAGCAGCAGATCCAGCCTTCCTACATTCTATTCACACCCCGCACAGTTGGCCCATGCCTGTACCCAGTGGTCAGACAGCATCAGAGCTCTGCCAGGCAAGAGCAGCCACAGAAATGAGGAAAGAGCATGTGTTCATTGAATAGTACCATATTTCAACACTGCTGACCAGGACTTTCCAAGAACATGAACTTCATGTCACGAACCCTTAAGAAGCAACTGCAGAGCGGAATGAGCTCAGTTTGGGGAGCCCAGCCCAGCCCTGACTGCTGCCTTGTCAGCATCTGGGCTCCTCTGGCTCAGATATTGCTTCCCAGCAGTGCAACACCCAACACTTGCTGCTGAGTTAGGCCCTGGTTTCTGAAAGAGATCTCTACCTCTTTCTGTTTCTAGGTCTGTAAAAAACAACTGGGATCTGCCACCTCAGCATCCTACAGATTGTCTCAGTCCTCTGGAAGCCCTGAGATTTGAAGGAGGACGAGAAGTTTGCATTGAGGCAAGTGACCTCCTTCTGCTGCAGAAAGAACCCTGGGAGAAGAACCAGGGTTCTGCAATACTCTGGTGACCTGAGAGTTTCATCAAACACAGATTTACTCTGGACACAAAGAAAAGTCAAAGTTTCCATGCCACCCCTGCCCATAGTGCCATCTAATATTCTATGGCAGTGCTCAAGTCCAGTTTGGATAGGGCTATGAGCAACCTGGTCTGTCCTTGCGCAAGGCAGGGTTTGAACTAGATGATGTTTAAGGTCCCTTCCCACCTAAACCATTCTGTGATTACTTCTCCAATAGCAGTGGCAGCACCCTGTGCAGAGCTGGCCACATGGCACTTGATGTACACCCACAACTCCTCTGTGTTCATGCAGACCCAAGGCCCCAGCACTCTGCCCTTGAGGCCCCCTGAATCGCAATCCCTGCACCCCTGCCCATTACACATTATATCTGTCCCTAAACTCAATAGTCCAAACCCTCAAAGCAGTTACTGTTATTAAATTAACAACCTGGCAAAATCCCATATAGACAGAAAAAATAAGTACATCATCACAGTATTTTATAAGCTTTAAACAGTGAAGATGCCCAGTCCCTGGAGGCATTCAAGGCTAGGTTGAATGGTACCTTGAGTTGCCTGATATGCTGGGGGCAACCAGCCTATGGTGGTGGGTGGTGGTGGGAGCTTTCAGGTCTTTAAAGTCCCTTCCAACCCAAGCCATTCTATGATGCTATGATTCTAAGATGTAACACACTTTCAATTCATTTCAGCTTCCTACATTCACAGTAGAAGTTAATTTAAAAAAATCTAGTACTTATCTCCCAAACCAAAACCAGTTAAACTCTAGCGTTGAGAAAACACTGAGTTTTGAAACACTACCTTCCTTGGAGTCTTCACATTTTTCAGCCTCCCTTTTTCAGTACTTCACAATGATTATAGGAGATACAATTAAAGCATACAGCTGAGAATGACTAGAAGCTAAAGTGTATAGTTTCCTGGAAAGAGATTAACTATCTTAATTATTCGAGGACCTCATTGTAAAAAAAAATAATAATAATGTAAATTTCCATAGCTCTGGACAGGCAGACCTTACAGATACTAGCAGCACTGCTGTTCAAAAGTTTACATAAATGACCTTTATCTCTGATCCCAAAAGACACTTCTGCCTCTCCCACTCTCTCACTATCTGCCATACATGAATACATACTGCCCTAAGCAGAGGCTTCTAGTCTTAGCAAAACCTTATGATCTCCAACAGTCTCACACAAAGAATGGATGACAGCACCAACATACAGTCCTGTTCCTAAAAGATGACCACTAACATTACTTGTGCATCTGTACAGATCTGGGATCAAGAGGAGGATAGCAAGACTCACAGTGTTTATCTTTTCTTCAAAATTTTATTTTCTTAATCTTTCCCATTAACTTTCAGTTGTGATAAATAGCAAGGGAACACACACTGAAAACACAGTTCCTTGACAAAAGAGAATTACAACTTCTAAATAATAGATGCAGCAACTTGGGATCAATTCCTGGTCCCTCTTCTGAGGAAATGTTTAGATCTGAAAACAAGATGTGACTGAAAAACTCATAATGGTAAAAGGATTGTCCTTTGGTGAGAAGTGTTCCTAAGAAAGTGTTTGCAAATGCTCAGCATATTCAGATACCTGGATCTACCAGGACACACAGCGGTTTCTGGTACAGCAGAAGATCTATATCTGAATTACTTGCTTTCTGTAGAGCTATATTCTATGTGCAAAAGCACAATCAATTCCCTGAACTAAGCAACATGGGGAAAACGAATCAAGAATACATATAAAAGAATACAGTGAGCAGAAGCAACCTCACAAATCTCACAGCCTGGCTCATGAAGTTCAGAAGACGGGGATCTGTGTATGGAACATCAACTCTCAACAAAGAAAATTATTTCCTACTTCTCATTATTGTATTTTTTTAAAAATGTATGAAAATGTGAAGAAGCCCACACTACTAAAAGATTCGGATTCAAGATGTTGCAGTCATATTACTAAAAATTGGAGGCTTTTAAAGGAATGTTATTTTGTGGTACAAGTAAAGAAGAGTTTTAAACTCTTTATTCTCAGTACAGTACCAGTGATCTTAATAAATACTGCAACTGGAAGAGGTATCCAGTAACCTTTGTAATGAGAGCTGTTTGATCTAACAAAGAGTGAAATAAAGCCAGCTCCCTGAAGCCTTTTCTGCATTATAGACATCTCAATCCATTCTGGTAGGAAGAAGGCTCTTTATTTATGGCAGTTCAATGAAAACTGAATTCCAGTCATCAAATCTATTATTCACTGGATGTTCCTTAAAAGACATATTTTTATAGCAAGCACACGTTTCAGTGCTCATCATATTAAAATCCTGTTACTAAGGTTCCACACACAAAACTCCTGGTAATGAGGAGATTTTCCCTAATTTACACAAAATTACATCTTGTATCATGAGAATATCCTCCAGAGGTGAACTAAACAAAGATCCACATTCAATTTTAAAGGCATCTTTTTTTAAAAATCTGATTTTCTTCCAGTAGAAGTACAGTGATCATCTACTTTCTCCATGACTTTCTGAAAGCACAAGGATGATGGAAGGTAACAAAGGGTACGACTGGTCCAGGGCAGTGATTCAAACATCCAGGGGCATTTTGTGACTCAGAGTCACCAGGGTTTGATACCAGCATTTGGATTTGGATTCAGTTCCTTCAGCTTAGCTTTAGGAGAATTGAAAGATCACTTGAGGGCAATCTCCTGTGAGCACCACCTTACAGAGATCTCCTCCCTATCAGTTCCATCCAGCAGGGTGGACTGAGACAGAATTGTGCCTCTTACCCTAGTAATGTCTGCCAAATACATCTATACTCAGTAGAATTGTGTAATCAGTCACATATGTACAAAGAAACATTTGCATTGAATAAATGTGTCCCACATGTCAGGAGCCCCACATAACACAACCAATAACATATATGGGAATAAAGAGCAAACAGTGTTAGTTGGCTTCAGGGACTGCAAAGGCCTGAACAGTACTTACTGGCAGTGGCTTCCAGTCCCCATAATAGTAAAGCTGTGAACACACACAGTTCATCAGTAGATAATATCTCAGCACGATCTCCTCAGAGAGGAAGCCAATTACAAACTCCCCAAGTGGCAGGAGGGCAGCAAGCAGCCAATACAGACTGCTTCGATCCTGACTGGTGTTCTGATGAAAAGGCAGATTTTTTTTCTTGACATGACACAAACAAGATGAGGGCAAAGGACTATGTCACTGGTGAATTTGTATCTCCATGATCCAACAGAGACAGCCTGGAACAATTAAATTCATGCAATGCACTTTGCTTCTCTATCGGAACCTCTATTTCAGCTGACAGATTTTTAAAACCAAATTATAACCAGACAGTTCCTTACTGATTATTCCTGTGCAGATGTTAAAGAGCAATTACTATTCTAGCTAAAGTTGTTATTACTGCAGGATCCAAGTGTTTTTTCATGATGTGCCGCCTTCTAGCACTAAGATTGCTGTAGGTCCTAATCACTCCTAGCCATAGTCAAGTTACACTACCAGCTCATCCTACATCACTGTGTCTTCCTTAAGTGGGCTATCAAAAACACACTCGCTGTACAAAAAGATTACAAAGCAATTTGCAATGTGCAGGTCCCATTGGAAGCATTAGCTCTCTCCATGATGACGGGCAGAGGACTTTAAAATAAAACAGAACTTGTGAAATGCTGTTCTTAGCGAGCTTATCAGCCTCAGAAACACTGCCTGGGAGAGGGAGCTCCCTATCCTGTTCACCACATCCAGGTTTAGAAAAAGAGAGAAACAAACGATCACGCACAGTCCCGTAGGAAATCCTTAGGATGTGTGCCCTAAGCGGGTTAACAGACTTGTCTCCTTCTTCCCTCTACTCCCATAGAATTAAGTTTGACATTTATTGTATTCATATCGCAGCCTCACTAGCGATGATCGGATCGCTTCAGGTGCGCTCACAGACAGCCCGTGGAATTCTTAGAGAAACTGGAAGCGTTTGCACGGCGCTCTCGAGCTCTCCTTCAGACAGCCGCGGTCAAACTCACGAGCACGCTTCCGTGGCACTGCTCACAGCCTTCCCTGCGTTGCCAGCGCCCATCCGAGCCAAGCCGTGCCCCGGCACCCCGGGCATCCCGCAGCGGGCAGGGGCGGGAGGGCTGGGGGGAGTGGGAGGGAGATGGGTCAGAGGGAGGATGTCCCGGGAGATGGGTGGGGAAGACAGCGGGCGAGCTGGGCTGGGCTGCAACGCCCCCCGCTATAAACCGAGGGGCCGGGCAGCGGAGCGAGAGGAGCGGCGCGGCCGGGGAGGGAGAGCCTAGCGAGACCCGAGGAGCGCAGCCCGGCGCCGTGCCAGAGTCCGACGGGGCTGAGCCGCCCGCTCGTCGGCGTGCTGCCCGTGCGGGGCTACGGCAGCGCACGGCCTCCGCCGAGCCAGGTAAGAGGGGCCCCGCCGTGGCTGTGCAGAGAGAGCCCGGCCGGGAGGGCGCTGCCGAGCCCCGGGGGGCAGGAAGGCGGCCGTGGCTGGTGGGGTAGGGTCGGGTCCGGCTGCGTTTGGGCATGGTTAGGATGGAGTTGGCAGAGGAAGCACCTTATCCTGGCAGAACGCAGGCATTTAAATCCCGCGCCCTACCTTACCTATCGAGAACCACTTGTTCAGCCAACATGTATTTGTTTTAGAGACAGACAGACGTCCCTCACGTTCACAGTCATGTCACGTGAGTGAGCTCTCTCGTCTTTGTCACCAGCCCGAAGATAAAGCCGATGCATCCTCTGCCACATGGCACCAGCCAGGCACTCCCCGACAGCCAGCCCTCCTATCCCTAAGCATAGGCGGAGGAGCACTTCAAGTATTTTTTTTAGTGTTGAAACCTATGATGTAAACAAATCAAAAATCACCAAAGGCAGTGCTGAATATTTTCTAGATTTATGCAAATATGTTTCTTTTCAGAAACGAAAAAGAAACAAACAAGCCAGACAGTACCAGTTAGCAACTAGTGCCAGTTTCATCAAAACTGAAGTAGCATGCAGTCTCCATAACCAGACTTAGACCTCACTCTACTTCCAAACTCAGCTTTGATTCTTAAAACTGAATACAGAACGTCCTTCAACATCAGTGGGTGAAATTCTGCAACATTTACTGCCCTCCTACTCTCCATACATTAAAACACCAGTTATTTACTGATATTGAAGCTCTGTATTCTTCCAATCAAATCCACCAATCAGATCATGGTATGGACAAGCACTAACTTTTCAGGATGTAATTTTGCTAATTTTTATATTTCTACAAGCACACTGGAGTTAATGAATTGTATGGCAATAAATGACAGCAGGATTCTGTCCAGAGCTTGCTACAGTTCACTGTAAATTTCCATCCATTAGTGGCTGTTCTGGTTTTGACTGTTGTGTTACATAGCATGGGGCAGTCTAGTAAACAGACTCGGGCAAACTACAAGCTCTGAAAGGGATTCTGTTAAAAAGGGCTTTTTGTTTAGTTGGTGGCAGGGAGCAGGAGAAAAGGGGGCTGCCATACCTTTTCACCTTCATGAGCCCATGCCACTAACATGATTAGATTTTTGCCTGAGCAAGAAGGACTAAGTATGGCCTGGAGCAGGTAATTACCATGGTGATCTAGAAGGGCTCTTACCGCTCTGTTTTAGTGTCTGACAAATGTTTCACACCCCTGACTGCGTCAGTCCCTTTTGCTTGTTGCCGTCATAACCTTTTATAGTATCTTTAAAAAATATGAAGTGTCTACAAGTTAAGTTTTCATTCATTTATTAAGAATTTTAACTGTGTGCCTTCCCAGCAAGAACATAGCATTTCTGTTGCTTTTCCCCTCTACTACTTGAACAGCAGAGCACAGAAGTTTCAGCTATTTCTATGATGTCCTCTCTAGTTTATGTTGCCAGACTGAGAGATAAAGAGGTTGAGTACCAGATAAGAGATGGAAATCATGTTTATCATGAAATCATCAGTCTCATTCTCTCCTTACTTTTAGCAAGGTAGTAGATGGAAAGAGTTAATTTTTGTACTGGAGGAAGGCAAAAGTAGAACTATTTCCTGCCTTATTGCTTGGAAAATGTACCTTGCTTGGGTTGGACGGCATACGTGAAATGCAATCAGAAGTTACTGGCTTAAAATACAGTAATTGCCAGCCTGAAACCCAGTGCAGCAGAAGTGAGGAGAGTGCTGCCTTCCTAGTTTAAAATGTCACAATTCCACAACCTGCTGAGAACAAGATGCAAGATTTGCACGTGCTACCTGCTGAATGTTATAATCTTTAATTATGATCAATATCTAAAAGTATCTGGAAACACATCTTTTTGCTACTGGTTGTAGTACTGCAGAAGCTGAGACATGCTGAACAAAGAAAGTGATTTATTTGCACTTGCTAGGATAATTGTTGAAACATAGGGGCTGTGTTTGTCATGCAGATAGGAGTTGGAAAGCCTCACATGAAAAATTTCATATAGTGGGTAGACGATGCATCTTTACTACTACTACTACTTATTCTCTTTTCTATAAAGGAGTACATCTAGGGAGTCTACTTGCACTTCCTGTTGTTCTTTACTACAGCTCTGCTTATTAGTGAGGCAGTTTAAAGCTGCCATGAACTACAAACTCCTATTACACTGTCCCAGTTAAACTTTTTATGCAGAGTTATAATCTTGGTGGAAAATGTTTTAAACAGTCACAAATTACTTGTACTTGATCACTTTATCTTCTTATCCTTGGACCTTCCTGTTATCCAGAAGCTACTAGTGTCACAAGGAGTATTCATAAACTTAGGACCATTTGTGCCTGAGTCTCAGGGCATCTAAACACACTGTGAGAACCACCTAGTTGTTTCTTAACGGCTGGCACATCTCTTCATCCTACACTTCAACTGTCCTTTTCTCTCTTGGGGACTTCATAAAAGTATAAGCATAAAAGTATAAGTTTTGTTATGAGTTGGATAGCACACACAGATATTTGTGCATTATTTTAATCAACTATTGTGACTCTCTCTACTTGGTTGGTATTGTGCTTTTTTTTTTCTATTTTATTTTTTTCCAATAAGAGGTGAAATAAACCAAAATAAAGCTGAACTGGGGAAATGGGTTATTAAGGGTAGACCTACTTAGGCAGTCCACCCTCACCTGTCTGCAACAGTAATATTGGCAACTAAGCAACGTATCTCCTCTGGCAACCAAAATGCTAACCTAAAGAGGTCTGAACAACAACAGCAATAACCCCAGCACCCAAAGCTGTAACGAAGGGAGCTTGGGCAGGTAAGTGAAACAGCACAGACAGAATTGAGACTGCTTATTTAGTGGGGAATTGGATCATACTTATTCCAACAAATGACAAAACAAAGAGGAAAAGAGGAAGTGAAATAAGCACCAGCATTATTTCGTCCTGATTCCAGTGCTAGCTAAAAATGAATTTCACATCAGATCCCTTGCATATTCTTACATCTTCATTTTAAACCATCATCTGTCTCCAGAAAGTATAATCTCAAAATTCTTTCAGACTTGCAAGCCTGGTAAGGCTTACAGTTGTGAGAGCTGGAACATGGTATAACCCGGTCACTACAGGCCCATAACAGTCTTTTTGTGTTGTTTAGCTAATCCGGGCTTTCAGTACCCTCACTGCAGTTTTAAGCCTTACCTGGCATACTGCTGATGTCTGCACCTCATGTTCTCAGTTGTGCAACAGTTCTATTAGAAATGCACTGGCCCTTTGTGCTTACATTGTGTTCTGCCATATGTTCCTCTCAAATTTTAATTAGCAATTTTGCTGCGTTCTTGGGTAGTAGTTCTGACTTTCTGACAGTTTCTCCTTCAGGAAGCTATACTATTTTTAAGAAATCAGCCTCTGCATTGCTAGGATCATGTTTGAGAACCTAGGAGAGAGAAGAGTGCAGAGCATCACAGAGACATGTTAAATATTTTGTAGAATTCTGAAGACAAATGGAAAATATGTATTGCTTATCAAAAGGAGGGAAAGTGAAGACATTTTCTTTTTTCTTACTCTTGTATGGTTAGTGTATATCAGGCTAACAGGAATAAAGGGGTTGCACTTAGTGAGAATTGAACCTAGCTAGTTATGAAGACATGCAGACAGGTTATACTCTAAAGGTGTGATATTATTTCACAGGTAAATCAGAGAGCAGGTCTAGCATTAAAATTTTACACCAAGTTGAATATTTTGTGTGTAGACACTAGCTCAAATACATTAGAGAGTTTTAAATAGACACAGAAGGATTTACACTTCAAGTATAAAGGTGCATGGACCTCACACAGGAGGTCCAAATACTGTGCCCTGAAGATCAAAAAGGTTCCAGTGAAGCTGTTTTTCCATATACTCTTGCTATTGCACAGAAAGTTACTTGTTATTTTGTGCCTCCTCCTCCTGGTCTTAAAAACCCTTCAGTGAAAGCAAGCCAGTAAGCTTTTGCTGACCACAGTATTTAAGTTCAATTGCTATCAGCAAAGGTGTCACTTAAAATCGCTTTCACCAATAAAGTCATTGTACTCAGAACATGTTGTATGCCATCTTCTAAGACTTATCCTTTGCCCCCCTCCAAAAAAAAAAAAAAAACTGACAGATGTTATCTAGAAGAATGTGTCATTTTTGGAACATTTGGGGGAATTTAAGAAATCTGACAAATAAACACAAGAAGTTATGATATCTGCACTTTTCCTTACCTGCACTTAACAAGCAAGTGAAAAGAGGTGATCTTAACTGTAAATCCTAACAGCTGTGATTGTTTGAGACAAAGTGCACATGAAATAAAATAGCTGGTCTAATGATTTACTGGCTTATCCTCAGATAAATGATGGATTAGACTAAAATTACTTGGAGCTTTCAACTGAATTGCAACTAAGGGTAGGAAAATACCATGCTTAGAATGACATGCTGTTAACTATTCTCTGTTGCACCATCATCTGACAGAACTACAGATTTGGAGCTGTTAGGCATCTTTTACAATTTTCATTCTATTTGGTTTTTGCTTGATAGCAAAACTGTCCAGGTATCCACTATATAACAACACTAGCTAGAATGCTTGGTTTCTATTTGTGGTGTTTATCTGCTTTTATTGTAGTTGAGTAGCATTTCTCTTATAGGCACAGAAAATGGGTAATAACTGAAGACTACCTCTCAGCAGGAAAGTGAGATCAGATTGGCAACGAATGGCATGATTGAAGACAAAAAGCCAGCTTCAGCACAAGGTAACATTGGCAGTATCTAAAGAAACTGGTACTGAATTTGGGCAGGGTCAGTGTTTAGACAGTATTTCACTGTCTGAGGTAAAGGCTAATATTAGAGCTAAGGCCTAAGAGTGATTTAACCAAATGCCTGTTTTCAGCTAAATCATCTGTTCCTTTATTTCTGAGTCATACCAATTTGTCAAATTCTGATCAATAGTTGGCTAGTGGAGTCTAATAGTCAGTAGATGAAAAACAGGAACAAAAATACAAAATAAAACAGCGTTCCTGAGTCCTCTCCATTTTCTGAAAATTGAGAGGCTTACACCAAATGAGAGCACTGTGCCTCAGCATTTTTAGCTCAGAGGGACTCATGCAAATAGTAAAACATTCCAGAAAACCACTGAACAGCTGTACTTTTATGTTGGGGGGCTTACGCAAGGGAGAAAAATGCACTATCTGACTTCCCTAAAAATGTTCTTTTGGCAGTTATCCTCAATTTAACCCTCCTTTAGCATCATCACAGCCTGGGCAGACCATTTGCTCAAAGCAGCCAGCACATGACATACAAAGATGCAGACTGAACTTGTTTGTTTAGAAACCATGCATGCCCCTTTCAATCTAACTTTATAAGACGTGTGTCTCCTTCTCATTTTTCTTCACAAAAATTGGTTTTTTGGCTTTTCTCCTTTCTCCCCTAATTCCTGTAACCTCAAACTAAATGTTTATACAATTTTCCTTTCCTCCCTGTGAACCCAAGAGTGAGTCAACTACTGTTCTTAGTAGCTGCCCAGGAGCTTCTCCTTCCTCAGGTACTGTACTTGGGTCAGAAAACACTTGTTTTCTCAGTAGGACTGTAACTCTTCTGCTAGATTGCTCTCTGTTTTACTGTTGGCTTTGTTAACTAGCCAACAGCAACTTACCTTAGGAGAGTTGCAGGTTTTCCTCAAATCAAGCTTTTATTTGGGTAAATATATATATATTTAAATATTTATATACTTATGCATGTACTTTCCAAAAAAACTCTTTTAAAAGGGCTTAAAAATATTTTGAGTATAAGTACACTGTTATCATGCTGTTCCATTTCACCAAGAGTTCTTTGCATACCATCAGGAAAAAAGTGCAGGACAGCCATATATTCCTAACCTCAATTAATATTTTTCCTAGCAGTGAAGTAGAGCTACTGTGGCATATTTTGGAGTGCACAGTGCTATCCTTCTCAGTTATGTTTGCTTGAAAATCAAGAGTGCACTTTACTCAGGGAGCAATTATTCACAGCACATGAGCTTACCCTTGTGGTATTTTTTGTTTGTTTGTTTTTAATGGATTTGGTTATTTATTTTTATCAGGTTTGGGTTATTTGGGGAGGGAGAAGCAGGGTAGGGCAAGTGCATTTCACCTTTTTGGTGGTACTCAGTACCTACAAGGGAAAATTCTCAGAGCCAGAATGGTAGAGATTTCAATAATTAATTTTCTTTTCAAAACAAAAGAATAAATTTTATGTTGAGAAAAACAAGCAAACAGAAAACAAGCTATACACATTTGGTAGAACATCTATTTTGCTATCATTCTATTAAGCCTGCAGCTTTCCAGAGAAAGCACTAGGGATCACAGTATCTGGTCTTTTCATGGGCAGTAACACCTTCCACACTATTTTGAATTAAGGTATCTGAATCTGAGCTTTGATTCTCTTTGATTAACCCCTTAGCACCTTAGTAGTCCAACTGACTTGTATAAAAAAAATTACAGATGCATTGCTTATCTTCATGTTTGGCTGCTGATCAGATTTTCTCCTAGTCCCCTAACAGGAGTTTTGTTTAAGTGAAAGCATGACTGGCCTCTATGTTCTCCATGTTATACTTACTAACAGCTACAATGCCACTAATTTCTCTTGGGCTTAACTGCATTACCATTTTAAAAGATCTTGGGGGGGGGGGGGGGGAAGGAAGGAGGGGAAGGGGTCTGAATAACTCTTGTAGTTCAGCAGTATTACCCATACTATTTTCTTTCCTTTCTGCCTTTGGTTTCCTTTTTTCTGACCCTAATGAGGTATTCATTAAGAAGCCTCCATGCTGATCCTTTGCTTTTAATCTTTTAACTTTTCCCTCCAGGCTGTTACTAACATTTTCATTTAAGGAAAAAAAGTCTTTTCTGAGGCAGATTGCCATAGTGCAGTATTTTCCCACCATAAGAATATCTAAATTAATTATATAACAAAAATAATCAAGTGTCTCAATCAGACCCAGTGAACCAAATGCTGATATGCTGGGCTGAATTATGACACATGGAAAACAAAGCTTCTTTTGAACATGGGCGTTGAAATCTAACATTCATTTCCTTACACAGAAATTCACAATATGCTTGCTTTTGCTTTAGAACTTCTCCAGTAAGACAAACAATATTTTTCACAATGAAGTCAAAAGAAAAAATGCTCAGCATAAGATTTATTTTTCCCAAAAGCCATAACGCCTTGACTAGCAGGAAGTTTGATAGGAGTCACCAGCCAGGTTACTAGAAATGCAGTGCTGTACTGGCTGACATGGAAGTTTTAGCTAACATGACAAAGTGCTTTAGTGACTTTGATACATCTTTGTCCATTTGTATGAATGCTGCATCTGCACGAGTGCTTCTTTTTCAGCTAATGTTTTTGCTACTAAAATTTATCAGTCACTTTAACCACTGGTGATAGGTGATAAACAGGAGTGCAGTTCATGAGAGCTTTTCCGTGAAGGGAAGCCTTTTAAATGACAGTGTGCAAATTTTTTTTGTCTCTTCCACTTTGACAGATAAGCTGTTGCTGCAGATGAGAATGCACAATGCATTTATCAAACTTGAGAAGTCTCCTCTGGCTTTTATTTATTAATTTACATTTTTCTATATATTTCTATATATTTTCTATATTTTCAGGTGAGAAAAAAGTAGAAGTGCAAAGTATAATCTGCAGATAGGACTGTGTTCTTAGACATAAGTAGCTTTGGATCCCCCAAGGCTCCACTCGTATTTAGCTTAATGGCAGGAAGAAGTCTCTTGGAGGATTAACGTATATAAGTAAGGCCTCACACACAGACAGTATTGTCATACTGGTCAAATGTTGCTGATGTGCTCTACAACTTAGGGGAAATTTATGCGCGTGAAGTCTTGTAGCACCTTTCTTGCTGTTTTACAAGAAAGTACAGAAATGCAGTTCTATCACTTCTGTCACAGGATCTTTGATATTTTTCTTGAAAGCTTTTCAAGAAGTTCTAAAGATTTGCAGTGAGAATATTGTGCCATCACCAGACTAGCTTGACCGCTAATACTACAATGCAAGTTTCTTCAATAAAACTTGACAGTGAGAAAGTGGCTGAAGTACAAACAAATCAACTGGTTAAACTGAAAAATGAGATCATATGAATGAGAAAAGGAAACCAGAAAACTCACCTTTCCTCAAGCATTTGATGTGAGCTCAGTTTGATAATTGTATGTGCATCATTTCATCAATGTTGCCTTTCATTCCTCAGTTCCATGAAGGTAGCCATGTGAGTACTGTTTCTTCCTCCCAGGTCCAGTTCTGGCCATAGCAATGCTTGGAACCTCTAAGTTGTACCTTAAGCTGCAAGTATTGTCTTTATATATTCAAACATTGTTAAAAAGAGCAGATATTCAGGCTAAACCGGTATATATCTCTGTGCTGCTCATAACATTGTCTCATCCTTGAGCAGCAGTAGAGGAGAGAGGCTCTTGTCTTGCCTTCAGAGCAAGCTGTGGAAGTGGCCTTCCCAACATATGACTGCCTTCCAGGTGATAGCTGTGTTCCACTGAACTTGTGAAACCAATGAGTAATACAAATATCTCGATAGCAGAACTAAGGACTCACTAAGACATTCACTTCAGCAAGAGTGAATGATCAGAGACTGATGATATTCCCAACAACATGGAAAACTATAACTCCTTATTAAGCTCTGAGCACTCTGCAGGTTTTCTCCCATGACTTGGGAAGTAAAAATGGCAGTTATTGCTTATGAGCTTAAGCTCATATGCTTATGAAGGTACCTACACGATGCAGTGAAGAGCACCACATAGCTTTAAAGGCATAAACTGATTAATAGGTATATGATATACCCAGTAAGTCAAACTGTGATTTTTATGTGTGACCTGAAAGGATGTAAGATACTTCACATGCGATATCCGGTCTCCTATTAGAAGAGAGCATAAGTGCTTTCAGCAGTGCTTTTTTACTTCAGTAAGTCCTCCCCCACCTTGTCTCTCCAAAGCCTTTTTAATGTAAGGCTGGAACATACAACTGAATCAAGCCAAGAATTAATAACAGCTCCCTTATGCCTCAGGTTGGCGGAGTTCACTGTAGAAGTTTATAGTTCATTCTCTATGGAAATAATGATGCTAATAGATTCGTGGTGTTAGGTGTCCAGAAGCTACATTTGCATAGTATGTGCACTGCTGTGCAATTAAAAAAAATACTTTAAAACTTATTCCATGGAACTAAGCTATCAAAATAGAAACTTAAAATTCATCAAGTTATTTCACTTGCTCTTAGCAAACCTGAATTTGATTTCTGTCTTTTATTAAAAATAATCACATGGGGCACACTATATTTTATATAGGCAATTCTGGCTGCAATAAAGGAAATGTGTTAATCCACTCATTTACTATCATTTGGAGAAAGTAACCGTGCATCACGTAACCTTTCACAGCTCAAACTAATCTCACTTTTATTCGTTCTGGGACTTGATGGCTTCATTCTTGTTAACTGTGGACTCTTTTGGGTACTTCCAAGTACCCTAAGGGTACTACATAACCAGACATCACATCTGAAATTATGAATGTACACTGAACTGAATGTTTAGAATAAAACAGCATCTTATGTTGCCCTTCAAAAATTGTTACAGGTTAATGTTGAAAACCTTAGAATTTCAAATCACGGCAGTTCTAGAACGACTTTTCTCTTTCTGGCATTATGTATTAAATGGGGCTGTTAAAAAAAAGAGAGGAACTGATAAGTCCCTCTTAGGTAATCTTTAGGTTTGCATACTGATTATAAATATTTTTTCTCTCCTTGTTTATCACCAATCTTTCTGGTAAAACTAATTGATAGAACAGAGATGCAATAATAATAATTAATAATAATCCATGCTGATGGGTAATGATGGCCTCATTTGGAAATATTGATATATCCAATTGTCTTCTGTATCTTTTAGAAAAAAGTGGCCATTTTTCACCCTGTGGTACAAACAAGAAGAGGGACCACCTTCTGCTTTAACTCATTTTTAGAAAGGAATTCAGGTATAAGTTAATAACCTGAATGAGAGAAAGAAGATCTTCATTTCTGGCAAGACTTGAGCAAGTGTCCCAGGACTGGGACATGGGGATATCACTTAGAGATTCCATTTTCAAACATCATCTTCTCTGCAGCTTTGCCTTTTGATGTTTAGTTTAAGAACACTGAATAGAAGTCTTAAGCTAAAAATTTATTTTATGTTCTCATTCTATTTATTTTTTTCAATTTTAAAGTTAGTGCTATGTGGATAACATTACATTCCTATCACTTAAGTATTATATGTGTATTATACATACTGTGTTTCCTTAAGTCATACTAAACACCAGAGAGTTTGCAATACATTGTTACAGTCTTGGTCAAAGAATGAGAACAGATTGCTCTCAAGGATAAACAAGGGAGGAAGAGACCAGAAAGTTACATGGAAAGCTGTAAGCTACCCAGAAAACTGCGTACACCATCAAGCCAGAACAAGTGATCTATAAAACCTCACCAAAATTTCCCAAGAGGTTAGATAAACAAACAGTGCATGGTGAGAATGGTTAGTCCTGCAGTGTTTCGGAGTGCGCATCTACATCTACTGAACCTCAGAATGGTTTTTTCTCTGCTATTAAGGGGAGGAAACTAAATTTCATGCTTATACATGAAAAACTCCCAGAGAACAATGTTTAGTGCTAAGCCCTAACCTAGAAGACCAGAGAAACAAAATTTATGAACTAAAATACTTACTAAAAGTCAGTTACTATACTTTTGGCTATCCGTAATGAATGATCTGTGGATTAGTCAACAAACTTTTGTAAAAAACAAACAAACAAACAAACAAAAACCTTATAATCACCATGCTAGTGTTCTAGTGAGGTTGAGAAATTCTAGTTAAGCAATCCTTCCTTGTAGGAATATAATTTTGTAGAAGTATGTAAATCAGGATTTCCCAACTCTTGGTAGGAGAAAAAAAAACCAACAAAACAACAGATGAGGAGGGAATTGGTAGTTAATTGTGGCCAAGGAACTAAATTGCATTAAAAAGTATTTCCAGCGTTCTTGGACCCTGCAAGTACTGCACGAGTACATGAAAAAGTCGTCCAAGCTTTTACTTCCCCTGCAGCTAACAGTAACATCTGTGATGTTAATGCAGTGTAAGCTGTTGGAAAGGGCATCCAGAAGGTTTGTCACATATTACATTGAAGTATTACTAAATGCTTAATAATACCACAAAGCTTTAATAGTTATGTTGCTTTTCTGAAGCCAATATTTTTCTGTTTTAAAAGTCCTTCAATTGTAAGGACTCAAACTGGGCCACAGTGTCCTAGAACAAGTCTTTTGCACTCCATGCAGAACATGGCAATTTTCTCAACTGCCTCCAAAACTTTGGGGATTAACAGAAGATTCTTAGGGCTGCCTAAGAACAAGCTGCAGTGACAAGACTGGCCCTCTGGGTTGTTCCATCTCCCTTTCAAACAAAGGTGGTCAGAAGGTGCTCTGGTAATACAGCATATCAGTGTGGAGTGATCATAGCCTCAATTGATTGAGGCCTTGAAACATTTTATGTGTTCTAGATACTGTAGAATGGATGATTTGGGTGGCTGTGATTGGAAAAGATATTTAAATTTTCAAATGATGAAATTGTTTACAACTCAAAAAATACGTTCTATGCAGTGTAAAAATCACTGTTTGCATAATAAAAGCTGCGTAGGGTCACACTGCCATTTCATCACAAAAATAGTTCTGGAGTTGCTTTTGCAGCAATAAAAACTTCCTTGAAATACAGATTTGAGTCAAAATAACTTAGTGAAAGTGATTCTAATATTCTGTCTGATATTTGGAAAAAATATGTTTTGACTAATAACAGCCATAGTTAGTTTAGAAAGAAATGTAGTTTACTGAGTAGGTGCCACTTTTTCTTCCTACATTATTTAGGTAAATTATACTTCTACTCTCCCTAGTCGTTTTTTATTTTTTAATTTTTTATTTGGCTTGAAAGCTTTATAGTCTAACTACGTATGTCTAAAAGTGCCAGGGCCTTGCTCCATGACTTACTGGGGCAAGAACTGGATTGAAGGTCTGCAAAACCAGGAACATACTAGAATAAAGGAAATTAGATATAAACTAGTATGTAATAAAAGAAAATGTAAATGGCTCACACTGGTACGTAATGCTTTACATAAATACAGATGTTTTTGATAGAATTTTGTTTTGTATTTACATCTTGAATAATCTTGAAGGTGGTATTTTGAAAACTGGTGACACTTGAATATGAAATAATTATTTTTAAATAGGAAATATGGACCTCTAGTGGTCAAAAGATATATTATCCTAATTAAATTCCAAAGCAATTCAAATATCACTGTGCTAAACTGTGTTATTTTCCTTCACGTTTTCCTCCTCCCATACCCAAAACAAAGCATTCAAAGTAGCCTCCTCCTGCCTGAGTTCACTATTCACTCATTCCTCAAGCACTGATGTGTCCAGATGAAAACATCTTTTTATCTGCCCTTTTCGCACATAAAATTTGTCTAAAATTGAGTAAAGTTGAGAGACACTTAGGAAGTAAGGGAAAATTAATGAGAGTAGCTTCTGAAAACACACAGCAGAGATGCTCATTCTTTTCAGCATAAATTATGAAAGCCATCATACAGAAGGACAGACTCTTGAAATGTGCAAGAAGAAATAAATACAGAAGAGTTCTTACAGAGAAGGTCAGAGTAGATAAACAATTTCTGTTTACAAGGTAGCAATAACTAGTCTTCTGCTAGCTAAAAACGTGATAAGCAATTTAGAGTTTTGAGGAAACAAATCCTATGAAGATCACTGGCACTTTATGCATCACGTACATAAAGCTAGCACAAACGAAGTTATTTTTCTGTCAGCTGCAGCAAGGAGAATCTACTTATATAAACTATACTTAAGAATAAAATATTTATCTTTTTATATGTAGATACACATATATATTTACAGTTCTGCAATGCAAAACTGTCAAGAGAACACCAGTACACATCTCCTCTACGTGATTCAAAGCAGCAGTTGTTAAAGTAATAAAGCACAAATAAAAGTTTAATTGCTGCACGTTAAGATAGTGTAAGCAAAACACAAGTTAATTAAAATTTATTTCAGATCAGTGTCCCACTGCTGCAAAATGCATGAATATGGATGACACTCCACCTACCTTATGGGATAAGTAAGAGTAATAATTGAGTGCAGTAGGATTACTGGAAATATATTAGCATAGGTCATACAAATACACATTTATACAGGTGTTCTTTTTTCTTCAAAAGTACCAGAGCATACTTCTGAAGTAAAAAGTTAAGTACCTCACTATGACTCAAGCATGTAGTGAAAACAAGCACCACAAGATTGACAGCAATTTCAATGGAATGTCAGTTGCTTTATGCAAGACTAAATAGGAGGACATCTATGCAGAGGCCAAGTTAAAAGATTCCATAAATTCTACTTGTTCTCATATCAAATCACTTTTTGTTCCAAATCTGCAAAAGCAACACCCAACTTGACAGTTACAAATAAGGATCTTTTGAAGCTTACTTCTGTTCCTGCTGCTCCTGAGCCAATGCACAGACAGGGTTCCTGTTCCACACTGCCTGCTGCAGTTACATTTCAGCAGTACGTTGGTTTATTGTCACTCACCACCAAGTCAGACACTGACCTCTGTGGAAGATAGTGGTAGTGATGACAGGAGACCTGGGCACACTGCAAGGCCACGATAGTGTCCTTACTTGCCTAAGTGTTTGCATTGCTCTCACTCTTCTCAATTCACATACCAACTGTAGACTAAAAATACTTTGTTAAGCTATGAGTGAGGAAAACTGGCTGTTAGAAGAAGCAACTAAAGTAAGAGCTAGGAGAAAAGTAAATGTACAGCTTTGCAGAATGTCCAGTCTCTTCACGCTGGTGATGTTAGTCACAGGGCTCCCAAGCAATTGTCCTTCCCCCAGCTCTGGAGAATGGATTTATGATTATTACATGAGCAAACGTTTTCTGCAAGACTATTTGCTCAGAGAGACAGGAACTGCACTCAATTTGTTTCTTATGTTCATTTATCTTCTAAATCCATATTTGTTAAACAGTAATTCTTTTCTCTGGATGCATTCCTACTCCATTTGGTGCAAAGTATTTGTGGAATATAAGCTTGGTACTGCTCAGGAGCTCCAGGAAGACAAGGAAGGGGCTGAAGTAGGCACATGAAGTGGAAAAAAAAATACATTTATTTTTTAAAATACTGTGAACAAGGGGGTTGCAATGCTGGGTAGGAAAAAAAAACCACAGTCAGATAAAACATTTGGGAAGCATCGTTAGTTTTTCAGCAATTAGAAAAAGAATACAAGAAATTAGGAAAGGAGTGGGAGCTAAAAACCTCAAGATAGAGGGAAAAAGCTTGAACCACAAGAAAGTAAACATAGTTCAATACTGAACATACTGTTCCAAACATTTTACAGCCTCTTCTCCCTGTGTAATAATTTTATATAAAATTAGAATGCATCATCCTCCAACATGGTAATATCATCTCATTTATGAGAAAAGTAAATAACCTACCATCAGAAGAAAAAAAAAAAAAACAACACCACCACATTTCCTAATGGTGGCAGGGTTGTTCAGTCAGAGTTTACTTAGTTTGTGTCAAAGCAAATATTAAAAACACATTTTTTTTGTTTAAAAACTGACTTGTGACATCTGCTTACCTATTAATAGCTGATGAAGTTCTCACAGAAAGCCACTGTCAGTGTGATCTTATCTTTCAGCAGGCAGAGTGCTGTTTACCTTGTATGGGCCTAGCGTTCCTTGTTGTTTCTACAGGCAGTTTAATGAGGATGCATATTCACCCAACAGAAGCAATGAATGAAGTGGTAAATAATAGTTGGTAGAGCAGTCTGAAGCATTTCATTATCAGTGACTCATTAGAATCATTGTAATTAAAAAAGATAAAAGGTCAAACAGGACAGTAACATACAACAGGGGTTTGCTGCTCACCAGATAATTTGCTTTACGATTGATGTTGCCACATCATTCACAATTCAGTCTTTGTAGAAAAAGCTCCTTGTGTATCAGCCTTCAAATGATCCAATTATCATTATGTTAACTCAGGTCATTTAAGATGCTTTAAATGGAATTATCTATGTGCACAATTTCAATACTTGCATTTAAGTGGACAGTGGTTTAATCTGTTGTGGTGAATTCTAAGAGAAGAAAGTTGCACTAACCACTATTTCTGCAACACTATCGAGCAGTCTGTAATACATCCTATGTGGAAGTATCTGCTTATATAAAGTGTTTATAACCGTTTATCTAGTCCTGGAGAAATGTCTTGCTCAGCCTTAATTGGGCCTTGAATACTTTACTGCAAGCCAGATTTGCAATGCTGACTTCAGTTTCATAGTGCTAACTTTTGGCCATTATCTCAGTGGGTAAATAAGCAAAGGATATAGGATCATAAAGTGATTTGGGTTGGAAGAGACCTTTAAAATCATTTAGTTCCAACCCCCCTGCTACAGGCAGGGACTCCTTTCTCTAGACCAGGTTGCTCAAAACCCCATTTGCTACCTGTGGTAGTGAACAGAGCACACAGCACCAGCACGTAGGTGGGGCAAGGTACATATTGCCAGACTTCAGTGTTGCAGAATCTATTATTTACTGTCATGCACTTCCACAACCAAGAACTGAGATAAGAGGATTTATCTTTTTGTGTTGGTGCTCCCTGTCCTATGAATAGGATGACCTTCCACTGAGCCAGACACCAGGTACTGTAGATATGGCACAGTGAGAGCCAGCAAGATAAGCACAAATTGCCATATGTGATCAAAATGGAGTACATATGTGTAACGTCAGATGTATCTGCTTAACTTTTTAACATCTTAAACATGGTAGAAAAAGGTGGTGTCATTTTGAAGCATCAAGACTAATTCACAGAATAAATTGGAGAGCCTGGTAGGTATTACATATCTTGACAAAAGGTTTGTCATTGGCTGGAATTAACTAGATATTCCAATATCCAGAAATATCAAGATCCTAAGTCTTGAGATTGCCCCGTTTGATTTATTGAATCAACTTACTGATGCAGACCTTATAATAGAACACTAGCTAAGGGGGAAAAAAAGAATATTAAAAGATAATTAAGTGAGGGCTAAAGAGAGACATGCTCAAAAGGTACTGACTGTTACCCATATTCTGTGTTCAGTGCATGGCTTTTCCCCAGACTTCCTGTATGGACTTTGCAGAGGTGTATCTGTGTGTCACTTTCCTGTTAAAGATGAAAAACTCAACTATTTAGGAATAAGATTTGTCTCCTAGCTGGAGCACATCAGTCTTTAACACAGTAGCATTCTGCCTTTACCAGAAACATGGAATGGCTTGGGTTGAAGGAGCCTTAAAGATCATCTAGTTCCAACCCTTCTGCTGTGGGCTGGGTTACCACCCATTAAATCAGGCATTACATCAGGTTGCCCAGGGCCCCACACAGCCCACCACTGAACGTCAGTGCTAGCAATGAAAATAATGAGCAACTGCCTCCTTAACAACACAGCCAGCACTACTAAAAGAACAAGTATCTTTCTGAATATATACTGTTTATACAAAAGTGACTTTACAGGGTTTCTTGTTTGTTTTAAAGCCAGTATATTTCACTTAATCTTGTTTTCAAGCAGCACAGACTGGGTTGGGCTGACAGCTGTCAGGATCCTGCATGCAGCAATAAAAATTACTCTGTGATAATAACTATTGATTTTTATTTTTATTTTTCTAAGTTTCCTTTTTTTGGGGGGGGGGATTTTTTTGTTTTGTTTTGTTTTTGCTTGTTTTTTGTTTGTTTGTTTTAAGTGAAGACTGGCTGTTTATTCACTCTGGAAAAGGTTTAGTATCAGGCTCACAGCTAAATTCATAAATCATTAATAAGGAAATTAGTCTTGCAAAACACACAAGCCCTGGCAAACCAAATGAGTGCCATTTTGTACAATTTCCATAGAGTTGATGTGGTCTAGAAGTATTTTTCTTGCCCTAAGACTATGACTTCAACTCTTTGGCACATAAGTTAGTAATATGAATTGTGCCTTCTCTAACATCCTTAGACTCTATTTCTGAGGTTACTAATTAACCTAATTAACAACAAAGAAGCACAAGCCTGGATTTTCACAGATTTTCTTTTCTTTTTTTTACTCATTCATAGTTCAGCATCGTACTTCTAAGCCAGACAGAATCTAGGAAGCTTCTGAATATTTAAGGTCCAACAGAAGACTATTCACATCAAAGATCAAAATAAGAACTCTTATCTGAATTCATTTGTTTCTTTGTACTTTTTTTTTTTTATGTACACAGTAAAATGATAGTCAGAGTGCTTAAGCATATTTCTGAGATATCCAGATAGCTTTGCTCAAGAGATTCAGCACTTGATTATAGGAAAAAAAAAGTCTAAATAAAGGCTCTGAATGTACCAAATCTGCTGTTTTGGGTCTGTATTATTTTTATAACATACATTCATTAACATATTGTTGTATTTTAATCTGGAACCTTGTTCAAAAATTGAAAGAAATCTGTTGGATTCTTTTAGTGTAAATGAAAATTAGCAATGTACAACCAGCTCCTAGCACTATTATCTCTGCTATATTCTGCAAGGTCTACTTTAAAATAGTTGAGAAAATACTGAAAGACAGCTCTACGGCTCTCTCTCCCTCCTTCCTTTCCCTCCCTTCCATTTGTTTATTTCAAAGGCATTGAATACTTCTGTATTGGCTCTCCTTGACTTTTAGGACTAGAGGGAATAGCTTTAAGATGCACCAAGGAAGGTTCAGGTTGGATATCAAGAAAAATTTCTTCACTCTTGAGAAAGAGTAGTGATGCATTGGCACAGGCTGTCCAGAGAGACAGTAGAGTCACCATCCCTGGAGGTGTTCAAGAACTGTGGAGATGTGGCACTGAGGGACATTGTTAGGGGGCAGTATTGCTGGTAGGTGGATGTTTGGACTAGATGATTTTAGAAGTCTTTTCCAACCTTAATGACTATGACTGTCTTAGCAGATATAAATTGATCAGTTTAAGATGGTGGCTCACTGCTTTCTCAGAATTTTCAAGAAACTGTAACGATCAGCAGATTATCAAGACATATCTGTTATAGAAAAAGAATTTTCCCTTCAGTTTTTGTGGGCTGAGAATCAGTATTCTTGGGTTGACATGGCCATTTTTTTTATTATTATTATTTATTGCTAAACTGTTACATACTGCATGGCTCACTTCCAGGTCCCTCTAGAGTCAGATTAAATCTCCTGCTATAAGTATTGTAGCAAGGCTGTAGCATATAATCTAGTCTTTCACTCCAAATCAGCAAAGAGCAAAGTAAAAGAAACTCCTGGTTCCATCCACCTGCCTTCCAAACAGAAAAATGATTCAAGAGAAACACACATTGTGAATTTCCCACTCAAGTCAATGCAAGTTCCAGACAAACAACTGCTTTGTATTTGAGGCAACTGCTATCTGTGGTGTCAGGGTAAAACTCTGCAGAGAATGAACTGCAAGTTCCCAATTTGCAGATTGCAGACTTGATTACTGCTTCTATTCAAAGCCAGAAAAGAGCCCTACCCTCATGTTTTTGGAAGGAAGTTCTGATTTCACAGACAATGAGGGCAGGATATGGCCCAGGAATTATAAAATTGAAAAGCATGAAACACCAGTAGCGTTAGCTATATGAGACAAGCATGTGGAAAAAAAGCAAAGGAACGCTAGTAAAGAGATAATACCATATATTTATAAATAAAAATTAAAAGGGGAAAAATCTGTTTCCATTGCTTTCCATTTAAGTTTTTCAGGAAGAGAAGTAATTAATAATGGGGCACCTACAACCTAGTTTTCAACTGAAAGTCATAGGCAGAAGTCAGTTAATGAAAAGCAGATTAATTGCTGACTATTCCATGTCTTATGAGGAAGAAATGGAATTTGCTACAATGATTTGTATCCCCAGTTAAACAGAAAAATCTCGAGATTTAATTGAAACTTAAAAAAAAAAAAAAACCTAAATCCCTCATGAACTATTTTTATTTCCTCTTTTTGCCCCCCCTCCTCACAGGTTTGATCTTCACATTGTTTCCTTGAAACAAAGCCACAGCAGAAGAGATCAAGATGGTCCCAAACTATTCTACTGAAGAAACTGTTAAGAGAATTCACGTCGACTGCCCTGTTTCAGGAAGGCACAGTTACATTTACATTATGGTTCCAACTGTTTACAGTATCATCTTCATCATAGGCATATTTGGGAACAGCCTGGTCGTTATTGTCATTTACTGCTACATGAAATTAAAAACAGTGGCCAGCATCTTTCTGCTAAACCTGGCACTGGCTGACTTGTGTTTTTTAATAACTCTGCCACTCTGGGCAGCCTACACAGCCATGGAATATCAATGGCCTTTTGGCAACTGTTTATGCAAGCTAGCATCAGCAGGAATAAGTTTCAATTTGTATGCCAGTGTGTTCCTACTCACATGCCTTAGTATCGACCGCTATCTGGCCATAGTACATCCAGTGAAGTCACGAATCCGGCGTACCATGTTTGTTGCCAGAGTAACCTGCATTGTCATCTGGCTCCTTGCTGGTGTGGCCAGTTTGCCCGTCATCATTCATCGTAATATATTTTTTGCGGAGAACTTGAACATGACAGTCTGTGGCTTTCGATATGACAACAATAACACAACGCTGAGGGTTGGGTTAGGTTTATCCAAGAATTTACTGGGATTTTTGATCCCTTTTTTTATCATACTAACAAGCTACACCCTAATTTGGAAGACCCTGAAGAAGGCATATCAAATTCAAAGAAATAAGACTAGAAATGATGACATTTTTAAGATGATTGTGGCAATAGTATTTTTCTTCTTCTTTTCCTGGATTCCTCATCAAGTGTTCACTTTTCTGGATGTATTAATTCAATTACATGTAATAACAGACTGCAAAATCACTGATATTGTGGATACGGCTATGCCCTTTACTATTTGCATCGCTTACTTTAATAATTGTTTGAATCCTTTTTTTTATGTTTTCTTTGGAAAAAACTTTAAAAAATACTTCCTTCAGCTAATAAAATACATTCCACCAAATGTCAGCACACATCCAAGTCTCACTACAAAAATGAGCTCCCTCTCATATCGACCACCAGAAAATATACGTTTGCCCACTAAAAAGACTGCTGGCTCTTTCGACGCTGAGTGATGCACTTCACTATATACTTTTTTTCCCTGAACAAGGTTGTGAACGAAGCAGCATGAATGACAAAATCCATCTGCAGTCCCAGACATCACAGCTTACTGCTTATTACAGAAACATTAAATCACCTCAGCGAAATCACACTACAAAGATTTAGCAGTGGCCTTCTATTTTACATTGTGCAGAGGACTGCCTGATTTTCATTTTGTTTTACTTTGTTGAAAGCAGCATAAATGATAGAACAGATACATCAGAGTTTGTCAGCATTCTGCCATTTACTCAAAACTACAGAAGATCTCTGAACTTAAAGGAAGAGCTTTTGTAAGTGACGTGAATTACGAAGAACCTGTTTTGCACATGTGAGCCAAGTTTCACCAAGTTTTGTTTCAGGCCCTGATCGAACGACACTGCTTGATTTTGGGTTTGTGGGGTTTTTTTGTTGTTGTTGTTTTGTAGGTTGTTTCTTGTTCTTTTCAATGAGTCATTTGTCATTGTATTTATAACTCGTTTTTCAAATATATACTTTATCTACAGGCCCAATTTTAAACTTAAATTGAAATTTAAGGACCATGAAACTGATCTCATTCTGATTTGTGCTACTATTTTCCATTTTTAAATAGCAAAATTTCATAATATATGCAATAAAATGCAGGTTTATTTATTAAATATAGAATAAATATATTTTTAGATTTATATTCCTAATTAGAGATTTCAAACGTTTCTTCAAACATTTTTATCCCAGTGGGTATTTTTATACTAGTAATATATATATACACACACACACACAGACACACAAATAGGGTTTCCTCACATTTCTCCGTGGTGTGCCGTGCTGACTGAAGAACACTGCTTATGGAGTGAGCTAATCCTGTGCTTTGTGCAACTGTTGGAAAACAGAAGTTGTAGGACGGAAGTGATCAGAAACCTTCAAGCTATTTTTGTAGAATAACCAGAGTACTCTATGCGAGAAGTACCAACTAATGAGGTCCATTCAGTTTTTCAAAATTCTTGGACACTTAAGCTCAGATTCTGACAAAATAATTGTGATGCTTTTAGTCATATCACTAAATAAGCAGGACCAAACTTTGTCCTTGGCATTTACTCCATTGCTATTCACTTATATGAAACTCATCCTGAAATGAGGATTATTTGCTCTATGTAGACCCACATTTTATTTGTATGGAACAATTTCAAATTTATACTAGCAAAAATCAGAACAAAAATCTGGCTCAAACAAATGAAGGGAATAAGGTGATAAGAAGTTCCAGCTCCTGAAATCCTCACATATCCTTGTAACCTCAGATAGCGAACTCCAGAAAATATTTGCTCCTGATTAACTCCCATTTATTTTCTTCAAAGATAAATGAGCTCGTAAATACTTTCCAACATAACAAAGCTTAAGAAAAAAATTCCAAAAATTCACATATTTGTCACATAGACAAATACATGACCCTGGAGAATTTGTGGTATTTATAATCTTCTGAATGATATCTTTAATGTTGCTTAGTAAGCAAGCAGCTGGATTTTCTATAATTCCTATTTACATCTCACAAGGCACTGTGATGATTCAGTAAAACTTCTACAACTGTACTTCATTAAAAAATGCTCTTTCATTGAAGGTTGATTTAATTGAAAGCTATTTTTAAAAATCTGATACCTGAATGTGTCATTTAGGGACAGCTGAGTTATCCTCACATATAGCGCTTTCTTTTCAGCTTATATCCTTACACAGGCACGTGAAATAGCCATTCTTTGAAAATAAACATGGCAACAGTGCCATGCATTATAAATAGCATCCAGAGCACACAGTAAGCTGATGAAGGACTATCAGAGCTTGCCATTCATCTGTGTGACATTTTGTTCATGTGTATGCATACAAGTCGAACCACGTCAGGAGCCTCCAATGGAGGAAGTAGCTCTTTCTCAGTCATGATTCGGTGTGCTGTGCTTGCCACCTGCTGGACGCAGCCACAAATTTTTCATCTCAAGAGTTACTAAAGGAAGAAGCAGCAATATTTTCCTGCCTCTTGATAGATCTGCAGATCCTTGCCTCTGGCAAAACTCCTGTAGAAGTAACTGCTTCCTGGGTGGACAATTTTGTATTCAGCTCCCTTGGGAAGGAGCAAAGCAAGCATTTCTTCAAAACCTGCTGATTCCTTTGGTCACCAAATACCATTGTCCCAGACCACCACAAGCATAGCTCATCTACAAAGTGCTGATTGTGTTACTACAAGAGACATCTCAAAGATGCACGTAAATTTTTTGGTTATTTTTGCATACATATATAATAAATAGAAAAAAAAAAAAAAGCATACTTGTGAAAGCAGTAACTAAGTATTTAACTGAAATGACTCATTATTAGGAAGACAAAGAAGCAGAGTCAGTAGTGATTATGAATAATAAAAATAACTATCACAGGACAAAACAACCAGAAGCCATTAGTTAGTAATTTTCATCATTTCAAGTTATATCCTGCATTTTCAAGAGTGCGTATCCTAGCTGCTGGTGCTACCTGTGTCGTGGGAAAAAGCAAGGGCATGCACGTTCTTCTGGGTTGCTCCAGGAAAGGCAGGAAAGGATTGCAGCTGTTGTGCTTTGAACGAAATGCTAGCCTTGAATAGATAGCTAATAAATAAATAACACTCAGATATTTTTTTTTCTAAGGAGTTGGAGAATGGTCAGCAGCTGTCAAGGACAGAATCCTATTTTAGCGTTTCCTAAAACAAAAATCAATAGATACTGAAAACCACCTATATCCGGAGTTAGAAGTCTCCAGCAAATCTAACAGGGCAGCAGCAGAGCTAATGCCTCCAGAGCACAGCTGTTACTGCCTGCAGCCATGTACTGCAGATGCTCCCGCAGAACCTCAAACCAAGAGTCAGTTGGAGTCCCCTTCTCCTTTAGTAAACTCACACCATTTTCTTCACCCATCCTGCTGTAATCAGTGCAGGTGCTGAGAAACACTTTTGCTGAGCCCTGCTTCCCCTACCCACGTACTTGCTGAGAATCCTGTGCTAGAGACCTGTGAGTGAGGCATGCAGAGCAGCAGTGCCAAAGGTTGCAGGGTCAGGCCCTTCTAGTCACAGTGTCCCCTTGAAGCACCTTGATTTAATTATTCTGACCTCCATCATGCAAGATGCAAAGACTCGATACAAGTTTGGTATCTGTTAGGTGCAGATAAGAGCAGTGCCTCCTTGGCCTTTGTGATAAGCTTGGGACTGCATGGTCCATACTGAGGAGAAGGCCAGAGAACCTACTCCTTGCCAACAAAGGAGGGAAGAGTAAGGTTTGGCCCTGTACGACTCTGCCACCTTGGGATATCTTTGGATTGAGCCTTCTTAATTTAATATCAAAACATGAACTAGTTACATGTACTTTAAACAAACTCTCACTCTCCCAAAGAACACAAAGTAAGTTAAGATGCGACGATATTGCATTTTAAAAACAAGTATCTAAAGTACTTTCTATTCTTAGGGCATCCAAAATTAAAATCCTTGATGTGCTTTTAGTCTGTTCCTGTACTCTCCTGGTGTGTGGATCTCAAGGCATTAGTGGGGACAGCACTTAGACCTAAATATAGGGCTATCACAGTTATAGTCCGTTGACTTGTATGAATGAATACTGCCTCTGTGCTGGAGGAATAATTGCTAAATCACATTATACTTGACATGTACATACATAACATTTATTTCTATTTATTGTGCAGTTGTCCCTTATGACTCATGTTTCACACTCCACTCTGTACTTGTTGGCCCATTAAATGCCTAGTCTGAATCATACTGTGTGCTGAATAACCTTAATTTCAGCAAAGTCTTTACAGATACAGTGGGGATTAATTTGGGTTCTTAGCTCAAACAATTGTTTCATGATTATATTGTTAATTGAGGTGTTGCAGAGGCCAGAAGTCCTTTCCTTTATCAGAATCATTATTAAGACGATGGTTCTCATCAACTTGGAACCGCGACAGCAGCAGACAATACAACAGGATTCCCAGGTTCAGTTTGGTTTTGCTTGTATAGCTTCAGCAACGATTTATCTTACTGACCTGCTTTTTAAATATTTTAAAGTGCAAGTATTCCCAGGGAGAAGGGTTTGCTGTGGAAACAAACAAGCAAACAAACAAAAAAAAGCAAACGAGAAGAGAATGGGATGGAGCAAGGAGAAGATCTAATAAGGAACTTGTTACTTTCAGAAATACTTAGTGCAGTATGTAAATAATTCTATTTTCACAAATTTTCATTTTGTTTTCTGTTTGCTTTTAAAGAACCTAAAGAAGAAATCTTTCAGCTAAGGGTTAAGAACTTTCAGAGTGTTTGGAGAGGCTCTTTTAAGATTCTTTAGAACATCCTGCTCAGTTTGGAACACATCAAACCATTCCTACCCAACTCACAAGGTCAGGGTCTCCAGCTCTGCTCTTCTGTGTCACAAGCTTGGCCAACGTATCATCCCACAAGCTAGTGCAAAGCAGTGAGGTTGTTCTATCAATCACTAAGTCCATTTTATCAATGACCTCGCTACCAAGGCTGAGTTAACAAATCCGCTATCTAATGGCAGAGCTGTCAAGCTCATTGTCGCTGGTGAGTTCTGCAGACATAGCTGTACAAGAAATAAGCACAGACCACATTTGAAACCAGGATCCCACAGTCTTTATAATGGTCTAGTGCTGTGTCCTTCAGCTTTAAAAATACCCTATGAATAACGTGTCAAAAACTAGATATTTTCATTTCAGTATTTTCGTGCAGTCATGATTTGTGAAGTGGTGGCTATGTTTTCTACTTCTATAGAAATAGCTTTATATTGTAAAAAGTTACTATTATAAGAGCTTCTATTGTCTGAAGTGTTATGAAAAGATACAAGATGTGTCGTCAATAGGTAACATCTTTGTGAAAGCTATCTTTGTTGCTGTGTTAGTCCACTCAAAGAAGAGATTTATTTCTATCTTACTGTAAGTACTCCAGTATTATCAGTGTCTTAGAAACCCATCAGATAACTGTATGTCCAGGAGAGGCAGATAAAGTGCTGCATATAGATCTATATCAGCTTGGCCTACCTAGCCTGAACTCCAGGCTTAGTTTAGAGCAGTGTACAAATACAAAAGAACAGAAAATATATGCTGTAGTAGTACTGTGTATAATTAAATTTGCTGAACAATTATGAAGTACTAAAGGAGCTAAAATAAGGCTATTTTCTTAAGTTTTGATCAAAGCGCTTTTATTTTTATACCCTTCTCTAAGAATTTGGTTTTGCACTGTAAAAAAACCCTCAAGCACAATAAAATTTGCAGACCCAAACCCTTCTTTGTATAAAAGCAGCCATAAAAAGAGAGAATGTTTATGATTTGCAGGATACTTCTCAAGGAAAGGGTATAAATAAAAGGTACAGGAGATGTAATTTCATCTAATGGAGAACTGTTAATGTTGAACCTGGTCATTTTGTGTGTGTAATTTGATCACACTAAGTGGAAGTATAAAGGAATATGCAGCAAGGCATACTTCATAGCATACTTTCTATGTTAGACTGTTACATGGTGCAACATATATCTTAAATTCAGCAAAATGATACTTCTGTTATTCTTGAATTTCTCTGTTTATCTGTAGTAACTTTGTATGCCATTGTCTGTAATTTTTAGATGAATGAGCAGTAGAAATGTAGTGCTTTGCTTTAGAAAGATCAAATTTTATGTTTTGGTCTAACTGGTAGTTTTGTAAAGTAATATTTTTGCACAGAAGCATTTACATCAAGTTGATGGTATTTTCAATATTTTAAAATATTACTCTAAAATACATTTAACTGTGTTGGTTCAAATTATTTTTTACACCACGTGGTTAGATTGTTTCTTTCAAATTCATTTTTTTTTTTTTTAATCAGACCTCCAAACAAAGCTGTTTTTAGCTTTACTTCACAACAGAGGTAGCAGAGTTTAGGAAGGACAGGAGCTGACAAGAACACTGGACTCCAAATGAGAACATTTTCTTTTTTTAATCTTTTTTTAATACAGCTCATAATCCAGAAACTCTGAAGTTGCAACGTGATTTTGTTTTGCTCAACAAGGCTTGTGAATCAATTTCCTGTTATTTAAAGAAAACTTTAAGCTAACTGGAAAAAAATATGTTGTACTTATTGCTTGAACCTGGGTAATATTCTGCACCTACAATAAGTTACTACACTCTCTTTAAGCATCTAACTTCAGTTTTCCTGCAGGGCTCACTGTTACGTGTGTACTGAATATGCCTTGAGAGCTTAGCAGATGAGCTCCAAAATACTAATATTCATTGCTATAGCCTGTAACAAACAGGTGCTGGATTTAAACAGGGCACTCAGGCAAAATCCTGTCAAGATGCTAGAAAATATACAGTATATCTAAAAAAACAAACAAACAAAAACAAAAAAGCAAAACCATCTAAGGCATATTCCGATTTTGATCTCTTACCTCCAACCCAAAAGAAGACTGCAAAGCTTATTTGCAAGATAATTTTTTTCCTTACACTTCACTTGAAGTTACGCTTACCTTGGAACTGTTTAAAGGCCAAGTTTTCTACCAAGCTAATTCAAATACTCTGACAAGGCTGTTCCATGACGGAATATGCCTTTATCTCTCCTGCCGTATCATTTGATTGATGATATGCCTGTGTCAAAGCAGAAGCCAATCGACACTGCAAAGCTCCACAACTTCCAGCTATGAGCAGATTGCCACCACCACCATGTACACTCGTGCAGAGTAGCACTGTGCTCATTAGCACCTAGTTTCACTGCAAATAACCTTACTTATCTGGCCCAATAAAACTATAGAATCCACAGCCTCCTGAAAGATCTGCCTCAAGTAGGGACAGCCCTACATTTCACTTACAATGAAACTCCTGCCATGCAATGCCAGCAGTATTGCAGTTACTGATAATGCATAATGCAGCACTTCACACACAGCTGTTAAGTTCACTATAGCAATGAAGAAGGGCACATGGAGCAGTACGAAGAATGTGCTGCATAACTGTATTAATCATATATTTTTTTAAATGCTTGCTTTCACAGAAAATAGAGGAATCAAAGACTTTGTATGCTTCAGATTTGGGAAATGCTTGCTTTTCCAAAAGCACAGTGCAGTTTTCTTAAGAGAACTCTAACAAATAAGGAAAAAAAATAAGATATTGAAACATCACTACACACAAATTTTGAATTGCAATTTAATCATGTAAAAGAATGAACTGGCATCTGGTCTATAACTTTTTCTGTCGACCGTGTGTTTGACAGCTTTTTACTGACAGTGGTTTCAGTATTTCTTTCTCCTTCAGAAGGAAATAAAACAGGAGATAAGTGAAAGAGAAGAGAGCAAAACACAGGAAATGTTTGAAGATGAGTCAATGCAGATATAGTTCCTAGAGCTGCATTACATGCTATTACTTTTGTTACATTGAAAATGGGTAGATTCCAAACCAAGAAACTATCTAAAAAGCAGAATTTGCTTGGAAGCTCTGTATAATGTTAGGCTGTTTGAGAAGTATAAAGCCTCAAGCTTTATAGTAATCAAAATTGCAAACATACTTTTAACTACATATTAAACCCTCTAATATTCTATACTTAAATTTTCAGTTTCTACCTTTTACAAGCGTACTTTGATGTTGATTTAGAGAAGTAGTCAAAGCAGTTCTGAAAACACCAACCATAAATCTGTCACAGCTCTTCCAGTGAGCAAACAGGGCAGTCTGAACATTGCTCTTCAGATTTCTGTAGTTCAGTACTAAAATCTGCTTGCTTTATTCTCATCTAAAATGGTGTTGCCTCATGGACATGGTTATAGTCCCTAGTCTGTTAAATGAGACTTTGTATTTTTAAGAAGAGGAAAAGACAAAAATGTGCAGTCAGCTGTCATGCAAGAGCTATGGGGAGTGGTACTATGGCATATCACAGACATTTATCAAATGAACATGAACACTGGTTGGAGTCCATTCACAGTGGTGTCAGCTGGAATTTGACCATTGGCTTGAAATAAGAGACAGCACTCAGTTCTGAGAAGTCTCATGTCCTGCCTTTAATTCTAAAATCAGGACAAGATCAGCATGTGAACAATCGTTTCATCTCCCTTTGCATACAGATTGAGCTATAGCATTCAACCACAAGAAAACCACTTGCACTGTCATTGGATGCACACGGTGCAATCAGCTGGGGTTCTCTATGCAAAACAGATAAGACCAAAATGATGGAACCAAAAAGTCAACCCATCTGCTTGGACGGGTTGTAGTAGACACAGATAAAACAACCTAAAAAGTACCAAAGAGATTTCCTTATACTACAAAGCTGCTTCCTAGCTGCCTTTCCCCTGCCGCTTCTCTATTGTTGTGAACAGCACTTCTTGCAGCACATATTAATCAGGAAATTAACCTGATGTTAGTCTGCTTTGCTATCAGGGAGTTTGCAGTAATTTGCATGAACACCACGTGCAGTGTTGCTTAGTAACAGGGACAGTGGAATAAAGCCATAAAATGGGAGGAGGAAGATGAGGCAGGAGAAAATCATAGCAGCATAAAAACTTTTATTGGCACTTAAGCACACTTTTCCCTGATTGAAGCAGAATTCATGAAACAATTACAAGCCCATGACAAAGGCTGGTAATGATTAGCCCTTAAGAACTACAGTTGTTTTCTGACAGTTTGGAAGCTATTTTTGTTTATTGCAGAAAAGGAAACATCAAATCTTCTTTGGACTACTCAAAACTGAAGACACAGATTAGCACCAGCTAATTACCTACTGCCAGCATTTCACTAGAACTCCCACTGTAGAATAGAGAATCTATGGAATAATTTAGAATTGTAATTAATTCTTGTCACCCAACTAGATTTTTTAAAGTAATATTATGCACTTCAGTACTCAATACTTATATTATGATGTGCAGAAGTGGAAAATATATGATTTAAGGAATTATTAGGAAAAAAGATAAGTAGTTGTTACAATAAATTACAATAAATTCAGCCTGAAATACTGACAAAGATATGTATTATAAAAAGAAAAATCAGTTTTGCAATGAAGTCTAATCTACATGAAGCCTTTCATACATTTCAACTATAACTGTAATTCTGCTATTTAAATAAAGACATACCTTTTTACTAGTAGCTAAATGTTACTTCAGTCATGGAACATGAGATTTTTTTTTCTCCTAGATACAAGATTTACATAGAACATAGAATAATTTTTCATAGCAATGATCATGTTTCTGACACATGTAGAACTTTTTCTAGTCATCCACCTATTCAAAAATAAATAAATTGCAGAATATCCCTGCAGCAACTGGACTGCAAAATCTCAATACCTTGCTTTGTCCCACTGCTTGATGCAGTAAAGCAGTACCCAGAAATAGGCAGCATGTTTGACAATTGTTCTCTAATTTAGAAAAAACACACTTCTCACTGTCTCTTTGTTATCTGCTTCACATGACCCTTGAAATTAATCTTTTTTCTTTTTTTTTTTATTGTTTCTGTTTCTCAAATAAGGCCCTGGATCTTGGTATCCTTTAACGTCATTTGAATGTTGTCTTTGATTAGTGACTATGTTAGTTCACTAAATTTTGTAAGGTCCACTCCTAACCCTGATCTATCTAGAAGCAGCTCAGAGCTTTAGACAGATATCAGCTTACTCCAAAACACCACTTCTGAGCCCATCAGTGGCACATAACCATAAAGATGGGCAGAAATGCTGCAGCCTCTATTCCACCCAACTGTGTCATACAAATAAGCGTTGCAGACCACTTCCTCTGGACAGAAGAGTTGACGTTCATCATCCTGTCTTTATGCCACTGATTTCTATAAGCAGTAGAATTTTCCTGTTGTGCTTTTTCAAGTGAGAGCATAGAGTTGGAAGGGAGAGAGAAGCAGCAAAGCAGAGACCCATGTTAGGATATGCCTGGTGCTCCACATGGTCTTTACAAAACTGGCTGCCCTGCATACAGCAGTGCCTTTGATCATGTCTAGGCCTACTGCTGGTAGTACACTGACCTTCCACTGATCCTCCACTAGACTGCTGGGACTTGTCCAGCTCAGAACTTGGGCATTCAGACAAGATTTGCATAGCAACCAAACAACCTTATTCTTTTTCACTCTAAGAAACTCAAACTTTATCTAATTTATGAATTCCCGGACCTTCTCCAATTCACATTTGCACATACTTCCCCTGCTTTGTTGATTAACTTCTTGTTACGCCTAATTTCTAAATGCAATGCTGTGGGGAAGGAGTCAAAAAGTTTACTCAATAAGTTCAAGTGTATGTTTTTGATGTTGGATAAACAATAAATAAATGACAGCTTCCGTATTGAGAAACTCAGAAATGAGTCCATATAAATTAGCAAACCCTGCTTCAGAAATACCAAAACCACTGAACCATTAGAAGACTCTATATAAAAAAAGAGAATTTCTTATTACAAAAGTATCTGAGCTTACCTGAGAACCTATCCAGCCATAACTTTGAAGTCATAACACGCATCTTTGAAGTAACGTGTACCTTTGAAGATTTCTCTTCACACAGTCTCCACCACAGATTAAATACCCTTTCCAATAGATAATTCTTAAACCTTTTCTCGTCCCCACAAGAATAGGTAAGACAGAAATGCCAACTAAAACTTCTTCTCTAAAAGCATTGTCATCTATCAAACGAAACACATCTAGAAGCAATGAAAATACTACAGAAATATAAAATATTAGTGAAATACTAAGACTAGACTCGGGCTAACCCTGCCCCAGCTCTGCACAGGGCATGCCATTTGTTAGAATGCATTTCCTCTCAGGCAGCTGTATTAAAAATGAAGCAACATAACATCATCTTTTGACCACAGCCCTTTAAGACAGCTTATTACATCACACCAGTTACAGGTGTATCCAAAAGCTGCAACTCTTTTCATTCAAGTTTTCACTGACAAATTTTAAATACTTCCCAGTGTCCCAATTTTTTAAAGAAATACAAATCTCCATTAAAAAAAAAAAAAAAGCTGACATGAAAGAGAATTCTATGCAAAGTTGCACACACAAATAAAAATAAATCACATCCCGTGCGATTTCCTAGGGGAGAATACCCCATAGAATTTTCTGATCTAGGAACAAAACAATGAGATACAATTTGTGAATCAATGCTCAACTCCGAATATAAAGAATTTAAACAGAAGAATCACTTCCCTCTCCCCAAAACTTTTTTAAAACATAAGCACTGTTATTTATCAGCTCCCTAGTGAAAAAATATTTGTGGTTTTCTTTTAAAAAATGATGAAGCAAAACAGATGCTGCAGTGCAGAGAGCACAACAAAAATGAGAACAGTTGTTTGCTGACTCTCCAGTGTGCCATCCACATCATTCGCAATCATGCAAGACCTCATTAGGCCATGTGCTGAGCCAGGATGCAGCCCTACTGCCTTGGGAGCTCCACACGTGCAACTGAGATCAGGATTTGGCCATGTACTTTCTTTCCCAACCCAACAAGCATAATCCTTACAGCATAAGTTCTTACAGATGCACAGATAAAGCCAGCCATGGTGTAACTTCACTGCTGGCAGAGCTCACATTCCCAGCTCCAAACACAACTCACAGATGTCACGTCTGCATTTACACCAGGACAGCAACCAATAAAACATGAAACAAGACTGTCCACTTACCGCACTCTCAGTAATCCTGCCATGTCAAAACTCACCAAATTAACAACTTTCCAGGACAGCAGCAGAATCCTCTTGCTATTGGTACCAATGGCTGCTGCACCTGTGGCGTTACTCCTGCAGCCTGCTGTAAGGCCCTAGCCAAAGCAGAAACCATTTATTCAAGTTCTTTCACTTTCCACAGCCCAAAAAGCTTTTTTCCTTGCAACTCAGAGTTTGGGGAAACCAAATCCCAAACAAAAGTGTCTCATCACAGAAAAAAAAGAAGTGAAGACCCACACACCCCCAGCTGCTCCTGATGGGACTCCTCCCTCAGCTGCACACTGACCAATCTGCCTCACTCCCAGGGGGGCACCACAACTGCCCTGAGGGCACTTAACAAACTGGGCAGCCCCACCTGAGGCCTCATTTCAGCCCAGCTGAAGGACACTGGTATGCAGTCCTGCTGAGCTGCAGGCTTTCCTGGCTTTGGAGCTGATCTACAGGCTGATACTAGCCCTGCATGACCCACCCATGCCACGTTTGGCCCAGCTGCCCCTGCACTAGGTCTGACTGAAATAAACATGCTGACAAGTTTGGAATTATTCTGGTAGCAATCTCTGAAGCTAAGAGTTTACCACAGAGAAGACTAGGATATAGGTTAGCCATGCAGGCTTAGATAGCACTAGGGTTATGTTCCACATGAACACCTGAATCACATCTCAGAATTCAGAGAAAGGATTCATTTGGTTAGGGCTGCCAGAATAATTTCAGTCATGTTCTATTATCTAGCTGCTTTTGAAGACTCAGTATCACCTCGGATATTTCTGAGTGAATACTGTTGGCCTCAGCAAAATCTAAGATGCTTTTTGCCTTCTTGTAGCTTGTATCCTTCTAACAGATGTTGTTTTGCAGGAATTTGGAAGATCAACATTCTTGGGCTACAACGTAATCTTAGAAATTGCAAGCTCTCCCAACATCATCAGAACTTCTAAGCTGTATAGTGTATACAGTTCAAAGACGGCAGTGGAAGCTTTGCTTCATGCTGTTAGCAAATTCTGTAAGAGGCATGATTCCTGACAGACATTTTGTGTTGTGACTACATTGCGTGGTTCATCATTTTCCCTGTATAGCTTGTAAAACCCTGGGGGGGCAGGGGGGGAGTTGAATGATGCTAGTATGAAATTCTTCAGGCCTTGTAAACCTTGAGGATTCTGTAAGGAAGAAGTTTCTTAGATTACAAAACTTGTCTGTTAATTGACCCTACACATCAACACTAACTTTCTCCTCATCTTCAGCCTTGAAAACTTAGTCTAACCAATAAACAAATCAGAAGTGTCTCTGTCCATTCAAGAATAAAAACAAAAATCTGAAAGTACAGGACTGAAACTTAGTTCTGAATGATATTGAAACAAGACTTAAGAGGAGCCAAAGGAAACCAAATAAAACGTTTCATTTCCATTATTTAGAGAATATTGTTGTTTTTTTTTTCTTTTTAAACAAATGCTTCTCAGCACTAGGCTATTTCATAGCAACCTAATTACATTTTTGCTAAAAGGGCATAAATCTCAAACAGCTGTTACATTAATGTGCAACTTGGGACAAGAGAGGGGGGGGGAAAAAGTAAATAAGTACCCGGAATAGTTTTAAAGCATCTTAAAAAAAAAAAAAAAAGTAAATGTTTATAGTCCTCTGTAATGATCTGCAAAGATCTCTGTGCTGTTGCATCCCTGCAACTGGGATTGTGGCCTAAGTCAGCAATTCTGAAAATGTTGTCCCTAGAAAGCAGACTGTTTCCTCCAAGTTTCCAGATGCTAAACTACATTAAAAGAAGTACATACATTAGGCATTTTTCTCTGTAATTGCTGCTGTAATGTTAGAAAATTATGAAAGGAACAAAGATCAGCAGTTTGTGAATGGATGGAAGCAAGCAGTCTTTCTCTTGCTATGTGGTCTGTCCCAGAAATGAGTTCAAGGATTCCTGATGTAAGTCTATTTGAAAGGTAGATTTATTTTTTTAATGCTTGGTGCTCTCCAGGCTGCTTATAAATGCTTATATGGTTTGTCTGTGTTCTTGCAGACTCCTGGACTTCTGCTTGACTGTGGTTCCTCAGGGCAGAGTGAATTATAAAAGAAAAATTATATAGATCAACAATTCTTGTAGACTACACTATGGGAAAATATATATATAAACACACACATAAGAAAACCTAAAGCTCTTACCTCCCAGATCTCAATTACAGAAAAATAATGTCAGTGAAAAATTGCTACTTTCATAGTTACTCTTCTCAATAACTGTTTTTTGAAATCCCATGACAAGCTCTCACAGTGCATTTTAAACTTTGAAGCAGTGAGGTAGATCAAAGCACATTTGTGTTTATTCTCTCTTATTAAGGAAGCTACACAGTGTTTGACAGCTATGGGCCTTGTGAGTTATGTGAAACTTGTAGAATCACAACAGCAACAGACTTGAAGCTGTACATGTCTCGATAGATTTAAATACAAAATAAGAAAGTATCGTTGGCAGTTAAATGGTTTGTGGAGTTTTTCTCTTCTTCTCAAGCCATTCATGCAGTGTTTCAGACAAGAAACAATAAAAAACTAAGGTTAGAAAGAAAAATGGTATCTCTTCCACTCATGAAAAATATTGTTTTCCTATATTTTAACACACTATATTTGGTGGGGGAAAAAAAAGAAGAAGAAGAAAAATTTAAAAAAAGAAAAAGTTTTTAAGACAAAGTCTGGCTTGAAGAGCTAGGAGAAAGGACATGGTTAAATGGCTTAGAATACCTGTAGAACACATTGTCAGGAGCACTTGTGCTACTATTTACACTGTCTCCAAATCTTCGATACAGAAATACTTTTAACAGAGGGAGCAATTGCAGAGATCAAGAACACTTTCCTCTGTCATTCATTGCTTTGAGCAATATGTACATCTGCATACATGTTTCTTACAACATGAGTGTTTCATAGAGTTACATTTGGAAAGAATGTGGCCTCGTTTCACTGGCCCAGCCTTTGCAAAGAAAAGCTCGTAGAGAAACAAATCACTGAGGAAGATGTGTCTGAAAACACAAGTTCACCCTCTGAAGCAACATCTACCCTTTGCTTTGTCAGTTTTCCAACAACAGCTGCTAGTTATCTGTCATATTAATATGCTTTCAATATACTATGCTTGAAACAGCTGGGCCAACTTGAAACCAATTTGAAAAACATGTTTATAGAAAAAGGCAAAGGAAATGACCTGTAACATTGTAGACACAATATGTTCCACAAGAGAGCTCCATCAGTTGAGTTTTTACCAACTCAGTTGTTTTCTTATCATTCAATGTCTTCAGTTTTCATTTTGCTGCTGCTTGTAGGTCTGGGTTGCCTCTGACTTCCAATCTATCTTCCCAGTATTTTCTGTGGTTCTTTGGTCCCAGAAAAAGCAGAAGTAGAACAGCCATTTAAGTGGGCAGCTTCACCCCGACATTCCTGTGCATCTGCAGCAGCATGCACTGACTAAACCAGGGCTTGGTTACATAGCAAGCAGGTGAGTGAAGGGAATGAGCAAGTAGTACTTCCTTTTTGCAGCTATGAAGAGACAAGAATGAGATTCAAAGAATTAGCACTGCAAAATGATTCAAAAAAAAAGATCACAGTTTTAACTATTTTAGATGTTAGGATGACATTTTATAATACGACAAAGAAGAAAGCGTTGGTGAAAAAATCATTCTCCCAGCTTTCATTCTGCATAGTTATTGAGTTGATGAAGTATTCCTAAGTTTCAGTGCAGAAACCAAGGCTCTTCTTGCCTTTAGCTACAGTTATTTTTCATTTTTCCACTATCAGCGCACAAAATTTTACATGGTCCATGTACCAGTAACCCAAACTAATTGCATCTTACATCAGATTTTGAAGCTGAGAATGTGAATTAAAAAAAAAAAAAAAATCCTCATAAATACTACATCTTTTCTCCCTTTCACAAAGAAACACATGCATGCTTTTAAATAGACATTTGAGAAAGGAAATACTGCAGACATATTGCTGTCACTTGGCACTAATTATTTTGAAAGTTTTGGTCATTTTCCACTTAAATTCTCAAGCCTAGATCCAACACTTACAGGAAACACAAGAAACACAGGAAACTTTTATGTATCCATGTGTTTTTGAAAAGGAAGTTACAAAGTGATCAGTGGTGTTTAGAAATAATGAGCCACGCAAAGAGCCAGTTGACTAGAAAGAAAGTCGATACTGACTAAAACATTCAGCTCTGCAAGTTCTTTATCAGCAAATCAAGATGCTGCTGGTCTGCAAAAACACGCTTATTTCAGTTGTGGTCAAACACAAGTTGATCATAAGCTTCTGATGCAATGCCATTGTGGGAAAGCCAATGCAGTGCTGCAATGTGTGACATGAAGTGTTGTCAGGAGTTAGGAAAGTACTGATGCTTTTGCATAGTCTCTAGTGGTTCTTTCTCTGAAATGCTGATCTGAGAAGCCACGGTTAGAAACAAAAGTTGAGACTGAATCACTGCAGAGCAGACAGTGAGAAACACAGTGCATGCCTGTCATAAATGGTTGTTTAATCCAGAAAATAGATATGAGACCATTTTTTTTTTCATGTACAGTGAAGATCCTGTGTCTGTAAATTACATTTTTTCCTGCTTCTCTTATGTTACTGTGTTCAGGGAGTACTTATTTAATCAGTATTTAGACATACAAAAAATACATAAAATTTCACACATTTATTTATTGCCCTGTAACTTGCAGGATATCTGATCATGCAAATGCAAAACTTCCACTAGTGACAGTCACATTTTTGTTTAGACAGAACTGCATCCCATGCTGAACTGGGACTCTCCTCATGTCAGTTTCCCTACCAGCTCTAATTCTCAACCTGGCTTCCCACTTCTTACCACACCTTCAAACTTCTTAACTTCTTCTCTTTGTTATAAATCTAATCAGAGGATAGCAAAACAAAACAAAACAAAACAAAATAAAAGAAAACACCATGTTGTAGCCAACTGCTATGCCACCCCATTTGAACCATTGCTTTTGCAGACAGGAAAGCTTGAAATCAAAGTATTTGTCTCACTTCTACCAGACCACACAATGAAAACCTTGAGCATATTACAGCAGTAATATATCAGTTTCAGAAGGCATGTTAAATTACCCCGAATCTGCAGAAAATTCTGTGGCAAGTTTGCATAAGGAATGAAGATGGCAAATTTGCAGTGCTGTGTCCTGCGATACGTGGCCTCATGAGCTCAAGAGCAAATACTACACATTGCTGCTTCATTGCTGCTTCACGTTCCATTTATTAGTGCAAAGGTGTGATATGGATTTGGAAATGTCAGCATCCCAACAAATCCCTACAAAATCTACCAGGATAAAACTATGAGTGATAGAAAGTTTTCAGTTGTCTCCAAGGTGATTTGTAGTTCATACACAATATTAGAAAGTCTATAGACCCAATTCTCTATGAAATATTATCAAGTTGTGCACAGCAGGACTAATGAATCCTCATAGAATTTATCATTCAAAATAGAAATAAAACAAACAAACAAAAACAAACAATAGAAGGATAAGGAAGATTGTTTTTTTTTCCCCTTGGATGAAAGTGCTCTTTCAAAAACGCTTTTAGTCATTCCCCTCGTCTACAAATTACACTGCCAATGAATATATAACTGCCCTTGCCTATGTATCACTTCCCAATCTGAAGATCTTAATTAAATAAATGGTTACATTAAATGAAATTAGATTTTAAAATCCCACAACACAAAATAAATGAACAACAACAACAAAAAAGCATAAAAACCCCATACATTTTACATGGAAAATCTTTATTTTCTACCAGCACACTGCTGTTGAATAGACACAAGTCAGGAAACCATATCAGGGAAGGAACTTCTATTTATAATTGGTTATTTAGCAGAGATATATATGTGTGTATGTATGTATATATATTCCACACCTACATATAATTTTGTGTGTGCATATATATATGTCTATCTTTTATATTTTATATCTGTCCAGACCATCTCTTCTGATGACCCATGCACTAAACTGCATGGCTGGAGTCCTCAGTCACAAAACATCACAGGTGTGATATAGTGGCTGGAGAATACAGCACAGTGTATTTGGGATACCTTCTGTACGATTTCCATGAAGCAGTACAACAACATTTCCACATCAAAATATATCTTTTTTTTCTTTTTTTTTCTTTTTCTTTTTTTTTTTTTTGAGAAAAAGTTTTAAATAATTCACAGAAAATGTAAAGATTTCAGGTAGCTGTGATGTTTCAGGAGGATTCAGGAGGTAGCAGATCAAAGCATGGTCTCTCCTCCTTCACCCCTTCCCAGCAGATCTGATTTCAGGGTTGGAAACTGAGAAGTGCAGAGAAACTCAAGTAAGAAGCAGCGATAAATTAGTAGCAAAAAGCCTCTGTCTAACACTGGATCTGCATGGTCCCAGTGTTTGAGTCAGCTGTATTACAAAGAAGACTCTTACAGACTGCTTCTAATCAAGGTGGTAAAAATAATTGTTTCAGTTATACTCTTCTATGCAAAAAAAAACCCCACAAGCAACCAACCAACCAACCAACCAAAAAAACAATTTAAAGATCTAAACTTGTGTAATACAACAAATACAACAGAATCTGGACACTGAATTTAAAGCAGCTATCTTATAGTCTCTAAACACCGCCACATATACAGACCAGAATATTTCTCAGGAATGCTATCTTCTGAATTCTGCTGCTTGCTTCTTTTTTTTCTCTGTCAAGGCCCTTTTCATTCAAGTTTAGCAGAAAGGTGTCCAGCTGAATTAATTTCCAAACAAATTCATGCAAATGAATAGCAACATGACATAAATTGTTTGCACTCCTTATGTTTTTCCTTTGTTCTGTGAAGGGTACTTGCTACTGAAAAATATTAAATTATTCATTTTGTGAGAAGTCCAGATTTATCTTTAGCCATTGACTTGTTTTTGAGAATAAAAGGAACTTTTCATCTAAGCAAAAATCCATATTTGGTTCCACACACTTCAGTAGCATTAATTTGATTTCTTGTTACTTTTTCCTATCATGTCTCACAACAACCTAATAGAATTGCTTAAATCAGCCCTGTTCTCCTCTTGATTTGAGCTTTGTTTATTTACATGTTCACAGAAGAACAAACAATGCCAAGATTAATCAGAATGAATTAATTTGCTACCTCATACTCCTATAATGAGTGAGTTATCACTATTATCTTTGCAATTAGTGTGCTTTAGCAATGCTATCCAAGTGTATATTATTCGTCAAGTTAATCACTTTGGAAAGAGTTTTGTGAATGCTTCTCATTAACTAAGAACCACGATTCTTCTGTAAAGGATCACATTGTTACATGAGCAAAGTGATATGCAGAATACCTCATTTATAATACCTGGTCTATTTGGCCTTTTTCATTTCATGTTTTTGTTTTTACAGCATGACATATCCAAAATCTGATGATAAGGAAGAAGGAAGCTTATCTAACTGAAGACAGAGAAATAGTTGTAGCCTCCGTGCTTTCAGCAGAGTTCCATTTTTTCTGCAGCTTGTGAACTTGTCTTATTTCAGTAAATGCAAAGTGAGAAATTCTGACCATTTCTAACAGGCCTTGTTTTTCTGAAATGGCAGAGCTCCCTGACCTTTGCCCAGGCCTAGCACCAGCTGATAGAGCCCTTCTTCCAGCAAAGGGCAACAGACTTCAAAATCATTCAGAGTTGAAGGTGATTTATCCAAGCACTGGACTTCAAACACTATCAAGTCTACTGATGACAAACAGGCTATACAGGAGAAAAATGGTCATGATTTACATCACCCACGAAGGCCAATATTGCAAAAAATCAAAACAGAACAGTAAATTACCCAGCAAGCTGTAAAAAGAAATTTCACTTAAGCCTAAGAGCGGAATCTAGCTGCTGTGCCCGGTCCATTTTCTTCCTTGAACCTTTCTTGCTGATGTTTTTGATACAGCCTGGACTCTCCCATTATGTATCATCTGTCTTCCCTCCCACTCGTGGTCACCCTGCTGTGCTGTGTTAACTCCAATCCATCACTATCTGGATCACATTTAACTAGATGAAATGGAGATTCATCTGTCTGTCTAAATCCTTCTGTTAGAACTGGAAGTGGATGATAGCACACTGACAGCCTGATTTACCCTTCTCCCCCTGAGGATCCCGGAACAGGAACTGAGGAATACTGAGGAAGAAAATGTGCTAACAACCCACATTAGTTATCCTGGGGAGACCTCAGCAGTGGGCAGATACCCTTGTATCTCTTACAGCACAACTCTAGCACCTGCCTCCACAGCATCTGCTTCTCACATTGCTGGAGATGTTATATAGGTGTTAACGTTGTACTGAACTACACCAGAAGAGAAACTCCTACATCCATCAGATATAGCAAGAAGTTGAGAATTGAAAGAGCTGGCTTCTGTCAGTAAGGGTGCTGAGTGCCTGGTTATTTTTGTACTTTTTTCAGATTAGGATCTTTTCAGGGAAGCCATGATCTCTGACTATACACCACATGCTGATTTCAGTGCCTTAAGAATTAAGGGAAGGAACCTTTACGCTTTTTGAATCTTTGAGCTGTTGCTGAGCCCTGCCATGACCCCAGCCAGCCTTACACATGCCAGAGAATAGGCTTGAGTACAAGAACCCACCACTCTTGATCACAATGGAAAGCCCATCCCAAGGGCAAGATAATTAAGCAGAAGACATCCATAACAAATGAGTGTGAGGTCAGTCCTTATTGTTCTGTTAAAAGTATTTCTTCTGCTTGGTACTCAGCTTTTAGATTCTCAGTACCTGGCTTCAGAGAATTCTGGCACTGCCACGATATTTACCTGCTCCTTCCACTTCAGTAGTTTCACGTCATTTTCAAGCAAGTAGGAATTCAAATGTGAAATGTATGTACAACATTCTGTAGTTCAGGATAAAAAATACTTTCTGAACACTAAGCAGTTCATAAATGAACACAAAAGAAAGCTGCAATACATTCATTCTTAATCCTAGTCAATATTAAAAATATCTCACGGGAGATACAAATCCAATGACTTCATAAAAGACAGATTACAAATTTTGTTGCTTCCTTGTTACATTTTTGCTCCATAGCCTAGATCTCATCCCAACCGCTGTTTCCTCTCCCTATCCTAGTTCCCATTCACATGTTAATATGCATCTGTGAGGAGAAAGGAATGGGGGGGAGAGGGACATACATACCCATAGCTACCGAAATGGTAGGATATAAGCATGTCCCAGGGCACAAAAGTTGAAAAAGCCTTTGATGAATTACAGGATGCAATATTAATAATATATAAATACAAAGAAAATACCAGCAAAGCTTGAAGTACATGTTGGATAGCAGATTCTGCTGATCCTGGCATCTTCAAAGTATCTCAAAGGTTTTCAGAATATTTTCAGAAGTATAACTCTTCAAAACTAATATTATCTAGAACACACAAGTAATGATGATAAAATAAACAATAATGATAAGATATAATAAATAGAGATAACAGTATCCCATAATCCAAAAACATACGCTGGCCTGAGGCACAGTTAGGATTTTCATACATTATATACATATATAGGATTAATATTTGGGCACTGAGGAATTTTTCAATGTTATTTTGGAACTTAATAAATATCAAAGAATAATAAGATAAATTTGTCAGTCAGGGATTAGAAGTTCTGGCAATATATTGTGACTAAAAGAAAATACACTGTTTTTAAACATAACAAAATATCTGGTTCAGAAAATGTGTAACTGCTGAGAACTTCTAGAAAAAGAGATGTTATTTAATCTTAGACATTTCACTCAGTTTGATAACAAATGGAACGAAAGGTTTCATGTGATAAAGGATGCTTCTGAAACATCAATATGTATTTTTTCCCTTTACTGGTTTACACTTATCCTTCATAAGAATGTCAAGGCTGAGTGTTCTACTGCAGAGTATTTCTCTTCCCAAAACTGAAATAATATAGGTAGCACTAGCCTCTGCTCTCAGTTTTAAGTACTAATGCCCAAGGTTTATTCAGCCACGGCCTACTGATGTGCTGTTGGCTTGTAATCAGACAATAAAAAGAACAGATGGCTTAACCAAATTTAATTTGTTATTTTATTTATCCTTATGCTGCCTCTTTATCATACAAATATTGAACAGTTATATTGTACAGTTAGAAAAACAAGACTGTGTTAGAGCTTGTTTAGGAGCTAATCTTACACTTAACCATCAATCCTGAGATGCAAAATGAATAATTTAAATAGGATTCCAGGTCATTGTCTTTTTCCTGACCTAGTCTGTGATGGAAACAGCAAAAACTGCCATCAGAAATTATATTTCTAACACTTGCCAGCTCAGTAGCTGATGGCAGTAATGCTGTGTCAGTGATTGTTTGCGAAAGCAAAAGATCTCCAACTGCATGAAAAAAACATTTAAAAGTAAACTCATGCCTTGAAATCTAGCATTCTTCTATTTCCAAAATATTTTTCAGCGCTCAGCAGGGAATGATGATATCTGCAATTTGTTTGATTACTCCTTATGATCATTTACTCATTGCAAGATCTGGGCTTGATCATCAGTGCATTATTGTCATTGCAGTGTTCGTGGACCAGACCGTTTTACCTAATACCATAGATCTAATCAACTTAAAATTAAAACTTCTGAAGACTTTGCAGTATTGTTTTGGCAGTTTGTCAGAATAACTCCTGCTGTCATCCTTCTTAGGAGACTCGAGTAAAAGCAAGATTATTGCAGGGTAAGTGCCCATAGTGCAACAAATTAGGTCATTAATTGTGAAGTAAGTTCAAACTGAATGATTTGGCAAGCATAACTCTTGAATAAGCAGGCTCAGTTTGGGAGCATCCTTTTAAGAGCATATTCATTATGTTATTTTTTTATGTAAAACTGCTGCATACTTGGTACGTAGGTTTTAAAAATGTATTTCTAGGGCATTCCCTATATAAAGCTGCTGCAGTTTTACTGAGCAGTTTTACTGTCTCTAGGGAACCTCTTTAAAAAAGCTAAGTGCAGCATCTATCATGACTTTCTTTCTTAAGATAGTCCTCTGAAACTTGCTATTCCTTTTTCTGCAAGATGAACGCATTCAATTTTCTGATGCATTTTGACATATATATGATATTTGCATATGCAGATTTCTGCAAAATAGCAGACATGGAGTCAAAGAACATCTTCAAGATGATCTGTGTCTGAAACCCTGGAATCTGTCAGGTCACTTAGGCATAACAGAAAACAGAACTGAGCTCATACATTCCATTCTTTATATATATATGTATGCTGATTCATTTACAGGCTCCCTGCCAAAAGCATCAATCACCTCAGGACACAGCATCAGCAGACAATTCATGTAACATTTAATGCCTAGGGCATGTTAATGAAAACTAAACAGATGCAAGCACAGTGATGAGAAAATACAATTCTCAGATAGTTTAAGAACAACACGGAAGTAAAAATGAAAATGTGTTTATATGACTATGCGTCATTTGATCTTCACAGAATCACAGAATCACAGAATGACCTGGGTTGGAGGGGACCTCAAGGATCATGTAGTTCCAACCCCCCTGCCTAGCAGGGCCACCAAACATACACCTTTACTAGATCAGGTTGCCCAGAGCCTCGTCCAACCTGGTCTTGAACACCTCCAAGGACGGGGCATCCACAACATCCCTGGGCAGCCTGTTCCAGGACCTAACCACCCTCCTAGTAAAAAACTTCCCCCTAACATCCAACCTAAATCTTCCCTCTTTTAACTTAAAACCATTTCCCCGTGTCCTGCTATTATCAGCCCTTATGAAGAGTTTATTCCCCTCCTGGGAGTAAGTTCCCTTCAGATATTGAAAGGCTGCAATGAGGTCGCCCCGCAACCTTCTCTTCTCCAGGCTGAACAAACCCAACTCCCTCAGCCTGTCCTCATAGGGGAGGTGCTCCAGCCCCCTGATCATCTTCGTGGCCCTCCTCTGGACCCTTTCCAAAATCTCCATGTCTTTTTTGTACTGAGGGCTCCACACCTGAACACAGTACTCCAGATGGGGCCTCACAAGAGCAGAGTAGAGAGGGACAATCACCTCCCTATCCCTGCTGACCACCCCTCTCCTGATGGAGCCCAGGATCCCATTTGCTTTCCGGGCTGCCAGAGCGCACTGCTGGCTCATGTTAAGTTTCTCATCTATCAGGACCCCTAGGTCTTTCTCTGCCGAGCTGCTCTCAAGGACAACTCCCCCCAGCCTGTACAGGTGCCTGGGGTTCTTCCGGCCCAAGTGCAAAACCTTGCACTTTGCCTTATTGAACCTCATTAGGTTCACCCGAGCCCAGCTTTCCAGCCTGTCAAGGTCCCTCTGAATGGCCTCCATTCCCTCCACCGTATCGACTGCACCACTCAGCTTGGTGTCATCAGCAAACTTGCTGAGGGTGCACTCCATTCCCTCATCGATGTCATTAATAAAGATGTTAAAGAGCACCGGTCCCAAGACAGACCCTTGAGGGACACCGCTCGTTACCAGCCTCCACCTGGACATAGAGCCATTGACCACCACCCTCTGTCTGCGGCCTTTCAACCAATTGCTTATCCATCTAGTTGTCCACCCGTCAAATCCACTTCCCTCCAGTTTGGAGATGAGGATGTGATGGGGGACCATGTCAAAGGCCTTGCTCAGGTCCAGGTAAATGACATCAGTTGCCTTCCCTTCGTCCACCAATGCCGTCACTCCATCATAGAAGGCCACAAGATTAGTTAAGCATGACCTTCCCCTGGTGAAGCCATGCTGGCTATCTAGGATCACGTGCTCGTTCTTTATGTGATCAAGCATATTGTCCAGGAGGATCTGTTCCATAATCTTCCCAGGCACGGAGGTGAGACTCACCGGCCTGTAGTTACCCGGGTCCTCCCTGCTCCCCTTCTTGTAAATGGGAGTGACGTGACCCTTCCTCCAATCGTCCGGGACCTCACCTGACAGCCACGACTTCTCAAATATGATGGAGAGCGGCTCAGCAACCACCTCAGCCAGCTCCTTCAGGACCCTGGGATGCACGCCATCTGGCCCCATAGACTTATACTCATTCAGTCTAAGGAGGCACTCTCGGACTTGCTCAACCCTTACAGTGGGGAGGGATTTACCTCCTTGGTCCCCACATAGAGGTATGGGGGTGCAAGACTTAGGGACATGAAAAAGACTAGAATCCTGGCCACCAGTGAAGACCGAGGTGAAGAACTCATTCAGCACCTCAGCTTTCTCTTCATCTGTTGAAGCCATTTCTCCTTTTAAATTTACCAAAGTAGGTACGCCCGTTTTGGCCTATAGTTAATTCCCACAAGAGAGTGAATTTGACCTCTGATTTTCCTATGGTATAATTAGAGAGAACAAATGAATCTGTGAATATGTTATGTGAAGAATATGTACAACTCCACCGTGACTAGAAATATCTACACCTTCAGTTCTGCAGGCATCTGATTCCCTTCGAGTGAGATAACTGAAGCAACAAAAAGTTCAGTACCTTTCCTCCCTACTGGGAAAAGATTGATAACTCATACATTCAAACTGTGTTTCCTCTTCAGACACTCTGACTCTGTCACAGTCAGCCACAGACCTTTCAGGAAAAAGAGAGAGTGGTGTGTGATTAAGAAGACTGGTCACACTGCTGCAACATCTGAAAGTCATCAGCCATTACATAAGGTGACAATTAACTATTATAAAGTTTGTAATCCAGCAACCAAACAACTGAAAAAAAAATTACATTTTTCATCAAAATATACACACAAAAGCAACATTAAAAAAGAACAAAATGGATTAAACTCAGTTTCTCACATAACAAGTTCATCCCACTCTAGCAGAAAAATTCCTTAGCCCCTACTGCTACTACCACCTTTGAGACTTTCTGCTGTTTTCACAGGTGTGGAGTAAAGTACACATTATAAATAATATGCAAACCAAACAAGGCCAAAGGGATAACCTGTCAGCTGATCAGTGGGTTGTTCTGGTGTATATTTGATTTAAAAAAAAAAAAAAAAAAAAAGCACAAAACAGATTATAAAAGAAGCCCAGAACTGAATGCCTGTTTACTTCTTTAAAAAACATGTGGGCGTTCTTAGTTCTCATAGGTGCTGCAGTTGCTTCTGCTCACCTGCAAGATCTGACTTTTGACGGGTACGTACAGACATCAGGTTTATATTTTCATGGTTTCTTCTCCATGAGCAAAAGTCTTCCAGCTGACTCATCTTTTTAAAATCCAATTTCTCTCTCCTTTCAGCCACAAGGTGTTTCGTGTGATTCCACAGAACGATGAGCAGGTGGAAATCATCCATTCCCTTGCCAGCATAATGCAGGTAAAGAACTTGGGGAAGGAGCTTTATTGAATCCAAATGGAACATTTCTCCTTTTTCTTAACAAACCAAAAAACAACAAAACAAAAACAATAACAAGCTTCTAAATTAAAGACCTAATCCTGATTCCAGCAACTCATTGTGAGTGCTTCTTCAGAGGGAAGAGGACAAGGTGATAAAGCTGGAATTACTCAAATACAAGTTAATGTCTTCCTGAAAAGACTAGATGCCCCAGCCTGAGTATGAAAGCGTGCACTGCAATTTATTAATTGAGTTACTTTGAAATTATATATATTCATTGTGGAGTGCCTTTATGAATTAGACAAAACATGAAACTTCCAAGTACCAGAATGTTTAATGTTATAGGTAAAAGATTTTGTTCATGCAAACAATCTAAAAATTCATATTCATAACAAACTGCACATTGTTTTGGCCTCTAGCCTCTTGTGTCACCTTTTGTCTCTGACTTTCCTTTAAAATTTTCTTTCTCCAGCCAAGCTGCATGTTTCTGACTGACCTTGATGTAGATATATGATGACATAATGACATGAGAAAAAACAATAAAGACAGCAAATGTGTTTTCAATATTTCTCTTTAGCTTTGATGTTGTAAAATAGCTGTTGGTGAAAAAGACACCATTATCTGTAGGATAAAAGGATGATATTTTTAATGAAGTACAGATGTGGAGAAGTAGCAGCAGCAGGGTACTACAGTATGCTGAAACAGTATTCTACAGAAAGAATATACTACTGGTATGTTGCTGCTAGTTCTATGAAAATGAATATAACAAGTTTGCTTCTAAGTCTGCAGGATAAAGGGATTGCTTGTTTTCTTTAAAGTAAAGATCTCTAAACTACCATTGTTATACAAAGCAATCTGCCAGGACTTATGTGGTAGCAGTATACACTGTAATAGTCATCTCACTTGAAGATACATCATTTGTGAACATGCAGACCAGCCCCAATTTCCTTTATGTTCAGGACATGAAAAGCTGAAAATGCATTAGACTGGTAAACCAGTTTTGTTTTCACTGACCTTTAACAGGACTCTAAATCCAAGAGATCTTAAAGCAGATTTCAGAAAGAATATGTAAAGTAGTAATTGCACTGTCATTTGTCCATTATGAGTTAAACAATACCTTCCAAAGGCATAGGCTCCTCCTACAAACTGCAGCAAAATGAGTCTTAAAGACACTTATAAATTCAACAGTCCTTTCCAGCTGATGTATGTAAAGTATGTTTGTAGCTTGCTATAGTCAGGAGACCATTTCCATTTAATGGTTATAGGCAAAAATCTCCAATGAAATGTGAACAAAGAATGAAAAAAGTTATAGAGTTACAAATTTTGCACAGCATTCACAAATCTGTATGCGTTCAGATGCTGTCATAATTGTAAGGGAGGTTCAGAGCAGACAATATTCCTTATGTTCCAAAACTCCAGTCTCTTTTACATCAGATTCTTTTAAATGAAGTTCAGAATGTTCTTATGGATATAAGGGCTACTTGTCATTTGATTTAGTGTGATACTTGTCTTTTTTCCTTTTTCAATTTTGAAAAGAAAAAATACGAAGCACTGATTTTAGCACTGTGCAAGACTAGTGCAGTCCCTATTAAGTAATATAATTTAATAAGTCAAAAATTAAATGTACTCAAAAACTGAGTTAATACTTGGTATTTGTTAAACTGTTACTGCCATCTCCAGAAATCTTCCATATAAGTTCAAGGGTCTAATAAAATCTTCATTGAATTCCATTTAAAACTTAAGTCAGTTTTTCTGGCAAACAAGATCAGTTCACTGTAACACCGGCATGAAATTTGTTGTATTAATCACAATTAATCAGCATTACTATATCACACATGCACTCACTTAAAACTCAGTCATGCGTATATATGTATTTGTTCATATATTCATTTGGCCTTCTTTCAGGTTGACTTTTGGCAGCCAGACTACGTTGATCTGGTAAAGCCAAAAATGCAAGTTGATTTCCGAGTTGAAGCTGACAAGGCTTTGGAGGTTGAACATCTCTTGAAAGAAAACAAAGTGGATTACAAGTAAGTTTTGAGTAGGAGGAGACTGAATACTGGAGAAAATGTGTTGAACGTTGTCAATATTGATTGAACTTATCTTCCTGTCACAAACATCCTCCATTGCATCCTCCTTGGTCCAGCTTGATTAGCAGGCTTTTTCAATGTGTAGTGTATGCATAAACACAGAAACAAAACTCAGTTTTACTTGATCAAACTCTCATGACTTCATTCAGCAGGGTGGAGAGTTTTCATCACTCAGATTTATTTCCACCAGATCAAACTCATTTCTTGGAGTTCTCATGAAAAACAGCTGTTAGGTTCTGCTAAATCTGAGGATTCTCTCTCCCTAAACTTGCCATCTCCATGTTAACTGTGTCCTGTTTGGATGCCATGGGAGGGAACAGAGTTAAAAATACTCTATAAGAGATTGTTCTCAGTAGTACCTCAGCCCATGTACCGCACAGGAATCCAGTATCATTGGAATTATTTCTTTGGCAAAGGAAGAGTTACATGTGCTATCTTTCCCTATGATATTTATGAACTCCCTCAGGTCCATACACAAATCTTTTGATTGCAACAAAGGCAACAAATGTCTGGAAGGTGTCCCTGACAAACTTCAGTGGAGTGTCCTTGTGACAACCCAAGCAGTTAAAATTCTTTTGAAGTGGAGCTGTAGTGCCATGACATCATGTCAATGTGCTCATTTGCACTGTTTGTTCTGAAGGCTGGTGGTGCCTCACAAAGTGGCCTCCTGCTCTTCTATCCAAATGATTGAGGACATATCGTGAACAAGTGAGAATTTGTAAGGATATTAAGACAAGCACTGGAAAAAACAAGGAAACATCTTTTTTTTTTTATAGCCAAGGTTGAAATATAAGCAAAAGGTCCACAAGACCATGCTTGATGATGAGCTGTGCCTTTCTCTAAGCCCCAGGGAAAGATGAACAGGAGAGATTCAGCCAATGCAGTCAGGATGTTAGAGTGGTTTTTTCTGTTGTTGTTTTTGTCGGGTTTTTTTTTGCCATGGTGTGTTACTACTTTAATAGCTGTTCTCACAAGCAGTAAAGCAGATTGGAGTATGGATCCTGCCATCTGCAAACTGCACCTAAACTTTGGAAACCTGGTTTGATAAAGAATTTAATCATGCAAACATCTCTGGGTTGCTAGAGATCCTGGATAACAGGAGGCTGTTACATTACTGCAGTCTAATTGTTCTTCAGCATCATCAGTTCAAGAGAATGCCCTTTTCCTTTTGAGGAAGAGGCAATCTGGCATCATGAGGTCAGTCCAAGGCAAAGGAGAGTTTTACTTGGATACAGAACTAATATAGTTTACATGCACCCTGTTTTAGCACTGCCATTCTTCCTAAACCAAACTATTAGTACTCTGGAGGTTTGCTAGTATGGGAGTTAAGTGGGCAGGTGTGAGTTAAGAAGCTATTGCTTTGTGATCATTCTGTCAGCAAGGATGAGGCAGGAAGGAGATTGAAACTTGAACATAACTTACATTATTTTCAAATGCATAAACCAGTCCCCCGCATGTCTCTTCATAATCAACATGGCCTTAGTTCTGTGCAAATCCAAAGATATCCATATGGTGCTTAATTTTCTGCTAACAAATTGCACATTTCTTTCTGCTTTTTGTGGTATTGCAGAGTTCTAATTGACAACCTGCAGACTGCACTGCATGCTCAGTTTGACAGCAAAGTTCGTAGCACTGGTCACAGCTATGAAAAATACAACACCTGGGATAAGGTAAAGTCCAAAAGTTTTCCACTGTCTCAACTTGATATCTTAGCCTCCATAGTCAAAATGGCTTCTGATATTCTTCCATCAATATTCCCTTCTCCTCTTCTGTTACATCCCTTAACTTGATAACCTCCTCTCCAAAATCTCTCCTTCATTGCTCATTACAGAGATAATCTGCATAATCCATTTGCCTACACATATTTATTTCTTTTGTATTTTACTTCGTTGGACTGTTCCCATAAATCCCCGCCCAGTGCTTCTGTAAGCAGTTCAAGAATGATAATAAATAGAAGAGCTATGAAACTGAAAAACATGACAGCATGCAGAAGACTTAAGGCATTCAACCTACTTACTGTAAAAGGAAGAATGTTTTCTTTTGTTAAATTAAAAGGATGACAAAATCATAATCTCTAAGCACTATGTACGGTTAGCATTCAAAAAGTTTCTTGACTCACCAACCAGATTCCAATGATTAGAAGTTTTAGATAAATTCATATCAGAAAATCCTAGTTCAGCAATAGTTTGATGAGGTCTGCTATGAAACACTATCTATCACTGGAAAAAAAAAAACCAACTAAGATTAGATACATAGTTCTGGCACAAGTAAGAGTTAATTCTTGGAAATCTATGAATGGTATTAAATGTTTGGTTCAATTCTCAGAAGGACCCTTCCAGCTTGAAAGCTGTGAATAAGTTACTCTGGACCTGAGCACAGACACATCAACATCTTTATTCTCCTTATTAAACAGATAGCTGCTTGGACTGCTGACATTGCTGCTCAGAACCCAACCCTGGTCTCTCGCAGTGTAATTGGGGAAACATACGAAGGACGGCCGCTGTACCTTCTCAAAGTAAGTGCAGCGATTCATTTGTGCCAGAATGCTCTTATCTATTCAAGACTATGATGCCTACTGAATGATGATGTTAAGATATTAATCTACATTTTGAAAGAAACCAAACAGATTTTTTGCACAACTTATACTATGATCTTTTTTACTTTAAGATATAAGGGCCATAATGAATTACTAGAAGTTCAGGCATAAATTTAACAACAATCCTGTGAGGCAAGTGAATTATCACCTACCTTTATATTCTCTCCACCTGTAAGCACATTTACTCTAAAAGGATCTATAGATGTCAGTCTCCCTAGCAAAAGGCAATATGTTTGTTTCTTCATCAGATGCGGGGTTTTTGAATAACTCTTATGAATAAATAAGATATGATTAACGAATTAAAGGTGAGAGAATAAAGGTTACTTGCCTAAAATTGCATAAGCCTCTGTCACCCATCCAAACAAAGCTAACTACTAGAAACACCACAGGAAATATATCAGCAGTGCAGAACAATCTATTATTGTGGTGGAGGAGAGTAACCTACATTAATAAAAATAAAATCATTCAGATTATAAGGTTTTAGCTTGAATATCATTGTCAACTACAGCTGAGAGAACTCCCTAGACATCTGCATACAAATTGTTTCATTCGGAACCTGGGTTTGTTTTTTTATTTGTTTCTGTAGTTGGGAAAAAGCGGTACGAATAAGAAGGCCATCTTCATGGACTGTGGTTTTCATGCAAGAGAGTGGATCTCCCCTGCTTTCTGCCAGTGGTTTGTGAAAGAAGTCAGTAAGCATAATGATCAAAACTTGTTTTACAAAACGCAATTATTTTTATTTCAACCACTTACACTAGATCTTAATGGCTGCCCTGTAATCTTTGAGCAGCTTAAGACTACCTAAGCATGTGTATGAGGTATGCTTGCAGCGGCATCGGTGGCAAATATAACCTCTATCTCTCAGACAGCCATGCGGTTTTGTGTAAGGAGCAGTGGAAATTGAAAGTGACATCTCAGTGAAGTCAAAGGGAATGTTATTTCATTATCTCCCAATAAGGCTGCAGACAGTATGTGCTACCATTCTTCTCTCAGCAATTCACGTCACTACAGCTGTCATTTTCACTGTCTGATCATTTAATTCATGGATGTACCTGACACCAGCAGTGGCTCTGCGCAGAGAATGCAAGTGTGGATAGGTAGAAGAAACTTTAAAGTGCAGTCCTCTGAGAGTCATTGGAGATTCAGCTGGGATTGCTTCCAGACATAACAGTCAGAAACTACAGAAAAAACTAAGTAGATCATTCTTTGTATCTGCAAACAAACAAGCAAAAAACCCAACCAAACAAAAAACCCACCTAAAGAAATAAACAAACAAAAAACACCGGAAAAATGTAAGTTCTGGTGACCTAAAATTTCTTTTCCAAATTCTACACCTAACCTGTCTGCTTGCTAGCTACAGGACAGTAGATTTCTTTTTCTACTGCACTGCTCCTTGCATTGCACTTTACATCTTCGTAAAGTAAAGGAAACCAGGCCTTTGTAAAGTAAAGGATGCAACCAGGCCTTTAGAGCAAATGTCAATTATAATTGGATGCTCACACAAGACTGACTTAAATTTCTGAACAAGCATACAAAGTGCTAGGTCATAAACAATAGGATATGTAGGCAGGAGTTCTTATGACGTACGTACCTGGAAAATTGCATGGAAAAATCCGCCTCTCTATGAATATGTGCAACCAAAGTATTATGACTAGAAATGTCTAAGGATGTAATGACGGAAATATTCTCTGTAGTTTTGATTAGTGATGAATTTTATCTGCATAACAGATATCAAAACCAGAATTTACTATCGATTCAAACTATAAACAAGCGTTTAAGACGACAGGACACAGGGAAGATATACGGGGAGAAAGACAGAACTTTCTTCTGTCTTTCATTGATAAGCTAGTAGATAGAAACCTTTTCTTTATTATCCTGTTCAAAATCAACATTGCTTTAAAATACATTTTATCCACCAGAAAAAAGATGACTCTCAGGAACATGGTTTCAGTCACTGTAAGTCTTCTGAGCATATATAACATCAGAGCTACCACCTCATGTGGAGCAGTGCCCTGGATGACTTCACCTTCCACATTCAGTAATTCTAGATCCAGGCCTTCAAATATATGCTGGAGGTGTTTTCATTCCATGAAGGCATCATCAGCTCTTTCTACTTTTCTCTGATTAGGCTGTTGAGACCTACGGAACAGACAGTACCATGACCGAACTTCTCAACAGCTTGGACTTCTATGTTTTGCCAGTTGTTAATATTGATGGTTACGTTTACACCTGGACAAATGTAAGTATGTTCCTCTTTCTCAAAAATATTGCTGGCTAAGCCAACTGTAAGAACTCTTTCTTACTTTTACTCTAAGCTTCACCATTCTATTTTAGGACCGTATGTGGAGAAAGACACGCTCTAAAAACACTGGCACCTTTTGCATTGGTACCGATCCCAACAGGAATTTCAATGCTGGCTGGTGCCGTAAGTGTCTCCTAATAGAAGCTGCAGCAATCACCCAGAAATGCAATAGCCAAAATACTTAATTATGGATTTTCCCTTATGTTATTATGGTTGGTTCATCATTATTTTGATTGAAGACCACCAATATAGCATTGTGGAATAGCTGGTGTTCAAATTTTATGCAAAAAACAAATTTTGGTTACTAGTTTCATTAGTATAGCTACTTCTATGAACAGCAGACTTCAGAAGAGAAGTCAAAATAGCTTTCTTTCAGTTGTTTCACTCATTGCAGAGGGCTGCTCTCTTTGCTGGTTCCTGAAAGCACCCCAGATATGGGGGAGATGTGCAAGGAGAAGACTTTTAAGTAAGGAAGCAAATAATAATCATTTAAATAACATAGGGCTTTGCAAAAAAACTCATGTCCCTCCAAACAAGCAAAGAAGAACAGATCGTATTTACTGAACACTGTGTCATATTGCCTAGTGCCTTAACTATGCAACAAAGGACTCTCTGTTCCGATAGAATACAGGTGTGGCAGTTTATTATGAAATTTATATAATATCATTCTCCTAACAACCAACTTTTTTATTAAGTATTCATTACATTCACTGTTCTTTCCAGAACTGGGGGCCTCAAATAGACCCTGTGATTCCACTTACTGTGGCTCCTCACCTGAGTCTGAAAAGGAGACAAAGGCTTTGGCTGATTTTATTCGTGAACATCTTTCTACAATCAAGGCATACCTGACTATTCACTCCTACTCCCAGCTGCTACTGTTTCCTTATTCATACACTTACGCACATCCAAAGGATTACAACGAACTGGTAAGCACAAGTTCTTTGTCATTTTGATGTAATGAAAAGAACGTTTTTGAGATAATGAAAGAGCACTATTTAGGTCTATTTAACTTCAGGCAGCATCTTTAACTGTGAATAAAGAGTACATGTTGCCAGTTTTTGAAAATACTTCAAAAACCAGAGAAACCCTGATGGCTTCCACATAGTTCAAGCACAAGATAAACTTGAGAACCTTACTTTATTTCAATATATACAATGAATTTGCCACAAGGTCAGGATTGCCTTCCAGTCATGCCATAGAGAAATTCACTACATCATGCAGCACCGCTTCTTCCTGACACAAGAGTTTGCAGTGTGTGGCAGCAGAACATCACACAGAAACATTACGCTTTGTAAGCCATGCCAACAGCTTGCTGGACTATCATAACTACACAGAAATGACTGAACTGGTAACAGCCCCAGTAAATAAGGAACTCTGCCTAACACTTCGTACCAAACCTTACTTCTCACTGAAGGAAAAGAGAACGATACAGATTAAGGACAATGAGGCAGTTTTTGTCGATAATAAATATAATATATATTGGACTATGATTATAATTAAAAACAGGCACAAAACAGGTGAAAACAATGAGTTCTGAGACCTTTCTAAATAGGCCTTGATTCAAATACACCCCTTACTTGGAAGAGAAGAGGGAAATGTTATGTTCTAAATAACAACTCCTCTTTTATTCATCCAAAATGAAGGACACACCCTAACACCATTTGAATAACAATCCGGAATTAAAAAAAAAAAAAGTTAAAAATATTAAGTGTGCATAAAAGTTGTAAACATTTCATAAGGCCAAGAATCAACGATCATGAATAATAAAATTACTTCAGTACTCTGGCATATTAGCAATTAGAAGCTGTTGGCAGGAAAGACAACAGAGCAAAACAAAACAAACAAATCTTGATTCCCTCTCTTTCCTGGATGCTGCCAAAAGTCCAAGGCAACAACACTAAGTGTGCTGGTCTGCTGGGGGGGCTTGACAGATTTATGAGTGCTCCCAAATAGATGTCACAATTCCAAAGCACAAACAAGAACTCGGGCCAACAGTGAACTTTCCTGCAGCATATTTTACTCTTAAAAGAGAGGATGAAATCCAGATGAAAATTTTGCTTTCTTAATTTATTTTCCAGAAAGCTTTGATTTTAATTATTCCATGGAACTATAGTGAATTTTTGTCTTCAGTTTTTACATTTTTTCACATTTTACACATTGCAGTTCAGTCTCAGGCAATAAACAGCACAAAGCCCTTGAGCTGCTTCATTGTCAAGATCACAAAGTTCACATGTGCTAAAAAGTTGCATGACATTCCGCTCAACTTTTTGAATCAAAAGCAAATGTGAAACTTAACTAAAACCCCAGCATGCTTCTCACAGTATTAAACTGAGAAAGTTTGCATCAACGGCCTAGTATTTAAAAAACACAGGAAATCCTATCTATTAAAATGATCTTTAGAAATAAGAAATAACTTAAGATTTTCTTGGTTTTCACTTTCTTTTATCAATTTAAATTTTTATGATATGATTCCAATATGGAATATAATTTCATGAATTACTTTTACAATGGCTCCCCAGCTTTTAATTAATAAAAGCCTTATTTTCCTGCCATAGAGAACAAGTCTACTATTATTATTCAGCATAAGAAATAAATAGCTCAGGAATACAACCTATATACTTCTCTTCACCTATTTGATTTCACTTCATAAGTTAGACTTTTAACTGTCATTTTATCCTACATTTTAAATTGGGCACAATGATCCCAGAGGGGGTTCCATTATTTTCCAGTACAAAGCAATTACAAACCTCACCACCAATGACAAGGTGACCCGATGAGTGGTTTTCATGTGTTAATTAAGGGAAAATACTTCTTTTACTGGTGATCCCAACAAAAAGACAGCAGGATCCCAGAGATGTTCTACTTGAGCAGTACCTGACTTTAACAAGGGAAGACTTCTTGCCAAAAATCCTTCTTTCAGAGAATGAGATCAGAGTATCATCCAATCAAAACTGCCTATAGCCAGGATAATTAAACAGAAAAGGCCCAATTCGCTCCAACACATATGAATTAAATAGGCTGACTTCCACAGGCTCTGGGTCAAGTTCAAAGGTGCGGCTTTTCAGGCTACTTGAGATAACTAAAGCACATTCATTTGAGCTGTAACTAAAGAAATTTAAGGTTTTCCATCAATAGCTGTATTTGCTTAAAATGATACACTTACAAAAAGAGACGAGGTGTATGCCAGTCATTATTCTGTGACAAAAAGTTGTGTCTAGATTTAGAATTTAGAGAAATGGTGAAAAATTAGAATCTCTTTTTTCATAGAGATTGTTTGGGTGAATCAGAGGACCATAAATCACTTTTCAAATGGAGCAAAATTTATAGTGCCATTATCTTATCTTGGATGTTATTTTTACTCTGACAGATCTAATAAATTAAAGGAAATATAGCTGCAATTTCTTATCTCTTCCAGTGAGCAGCTCGACATGTGGTTAAACAAAATTTCATGTCTGCTTATCATTAATAATATTTTGTTCCATTATATTTAATTAAAGGTAGCATAATACACTGAGGTCTGTGCCACATTCCAGTGTCTGAGACACATAAGGGTACAAAAATTGAGTAATTTGAGATTGAAATCAGTAGCTCTGCACAAAAGAAAGATGTAGAGAAAGCTTGTACCTTCCTTTCCTGCAAGAACACTGAGCAGTGTCCTTGGGGCTTGAAAGACTTTTTCTTTTGCTCACAGCCTCAAGAAATCAGAAGGCAAAAAAACTGTTCTGCTTTTTGTTCCTCAGGTAAAACAGGGCACTCTAGGAGTTCCAGCAACCTTAATGCTTCATTCTTCACTGCTATAGTTAATCATAGCAACCTCACATTACTGTAACTTGGTTTGAGTAGAGGATTAGGGCTATCCCCAATCACCCCAGGACTATGCAGTATGACAGAAGATGAAAATCATGCATGACTTTTCCTTCCCACAACTTCCCTCCTTTTCCTCAGAGGCAAGAGGAACTCAATCCCACAGAACACAAGAATTCTCCCCAAATTTTTCTCCCTGTATTCAGCATAGGATAATTTGTTTGTTTTTCTCACTTCTGAGATGCTGCACAGAACTTTCACTGTTATCCAAACAATACATGAACAAATAAAAACACCCAAGACAGGAAAATCTAGGTCAGAAATTTCTCAGAAGTTGCACAATATTCTGGAGATGACTCCTTGAAAGAAAAATGTACTCTTTTTTGGTGGATCTCATTTTGTCTGCCTCATAATCTTCAGTTGGCTCATTATTTACTGTACCCTTGAGAGTTACATTGCACACAGAATACACACTCAAATCCGTCGCCTACTGAGAACAGAAGCATTAGCTCTTCACAATTAAAACACGTGACTGGCAAGACCAATATCTCTCCCCACCCCAAAAAGATTCTTTTTATCTTCATTTTACCATTCACATTTTTGTCCTTGCAATACAGGCCTCTGCATTTAATCACATTTGGCATAAACCATTCAACCCGTATGTTTTTAATCAGTTCAAATTTTTGCCTTACTTTCCTATTAGGTCATCCTATGCTTTCCTCATTTTCAGCAAAGACTTATCTAGCTCTATCAATTCTTGTTTGCATCTGAATTGGTTCTGAACTGATAGAGAGGGATGTCCACCATGCTCTCTCTTCCTTTCCAGGTTCAATGCCATCTCTTTGCTGAACAAACTCAGCACCAAATCCGTGTCTGCATGTTAGATTTGTATATTGGTATCATATACTATTTGGTAGGCTATAGAATATCGTATTAATTCACAGCTGAAGATAATTTTCTAGACACAAGATTTCCACTTCTTTTGTTGTTTAAGCTCACTGAAATTCATGTTCTATGTTGGGTTGGTCAACCATTTCACTTCTCATACCTTTGGAGCCCTTAGAATAGAACAAAGTAGAAAGCGGAGATAGGCATAGAGTCTGTGCAGTCTGCAAGAAGAGTGAATTTCAAATATGTTACATGACTTGGTGAATACTATTAGTCTGATTATTTAACCTGATTCCTGGGAGCAAAGTCTCTTCATCCCTGATTTAATTCCAGAATGTGTTTAATGTAGTTACAAATTTTTGAACAACAAAAATCCTATTTTCTAAAGGACTCAGACATACCAAAGAAGAGTCACAACCTATACTATTGTATCTGTACTGTTAAAAACTCCTTAGATTGTACTATATATAGTAAATATTTGGTAGAGAAACTGGGAAACATAGCAAATGGAAGCAGCCAGAAAAGCAACATTTGGAAGCTCTTGCACTGAGTTTGTCAAAACAGACCTGCTCTGTACTGGTAGTGTCACTGCTCTGAAAAGGATGCTTACAGTAGCAGCTTTGTACAGATGATGCTTATGTGTGAGCTTGGCTCAAAGTCAAGTCTCCTACAGTTGTAGGGCACATTCACCTTAACGTAGTCACACTGGAAACCCTCTCACCAGGGATCAATTTCTTATGCAGCCTGTAAGACTGCCTCAGAGAAACTGGCTTGCAAAGGAAAAAGAGCATCATACTGAAGTCTTCCACTTGGCTGGATTCCCTAGGCTCTTGGGGGAGATGCTTAACCATGAGCAACAACGAAACAGTACACTAAATTACACATCAGCTATGGACTCCTGAGGAGAGTCTGGTTTTACTGCCAAAACAAGAAGCCTCGGAAGTGCAGCTTCACTTGGCTACAGCTAACTTTGCAAACAGCACCCTTCAGACTTCCATTACAAAGGAAGCTTAAGTAGTACATGAGACAGAAGTGGAAGGAAAATATGGTTTTCATTCTCAGGCAAATCAATCTGCAGTGCAGTGAAAGAAGAGTCTGGCCCAGTCACTCAGAGAACAGGTGTTTCAGCCTGGTCTACTGGTTTGGCAATCCTGCACATAGCAGGGGAGTTGAAACTCGATGATCACTGTGGTCCTTTTCAACTCAGGCCATTCTGTGATTCTGTGATGGCAAAGGGACTTGTCTGCAAGCAGCAGCTGTGTAATCAACATCCCTGAAGTGTTTCTAAACAGCCACAGTTTGCTGGTAAATCTGCCCTGATGATGAAAGAATGAAATGAGGGAGCTGCCCCCCCAAAATTACTTATTAACAGGCAGAAGATGCTTCTCCTGGTAAATTATGTTGTTAGCTCAAAGCTCCAGATGCGATAGAAAGGGTGGCCAGTTAGACACATCTTTCATTAAACACTAATAACAATAAAGATAGGTTTAAATGTTGTAAATTATGTAAGATAATGACAACTGAGAACACAGCTCTGCTGTCTCACTGCCCATTGCACTCCGCACACAACATTAGGCAAAATATTAGTAATTGCTGTGTAAACGCAGGTGGATGATTAGTGCAGGGAATACACCTTCTGCTGAAATGACCTGCTCTGCGAGTTCAGCTCTGAGACAGAATCTGAAAAGCCATTCCTGCTCCCAGTTACAAGGTATTAATTAGGAGTTATTCCTAGGACTTCAGGGCGCCGCTTGCTTCTCTGCTGCTATATCTCTGAGCAGAGTTTTCCTCGCAACAGAGACATTCTTGACAGTTAAAAACAAACAAAGAAACCACAGCAATTGAGTTAAGCCAGTTAAACAAAGAAATCTTGAAAATCAGTAACAGAAAAGAGTATCCTCTAAGGCCAATGAGATAGCCATGCGTCTCCTGGCAGCTGTATTCCAAATAGCATATGGGTATGAAAATCCAAACTATTTTTCAAAAGCTAAATATCACAACCCCTTTTGAAAAATGCTGTGTTAGACTCACAAGCTTCATTCTTACTGTTCCTCATTTTTATATCATGAGAAAGAGGTGACTTTAGTTCCTAAAAAGTTGAAATTTTGTTTTGACCTTCAGATATTGTACTGTAAATCCATTAGGAAAGCAACTGGGAGAGAGTCACTTAATAAAGAAAAAAAAAAATCAGATTTCAAACCTTTTGATAAATGTTCATTTCAAGATGAAGTCATAAATGCTCGGTCATGTCGTTCAGTTAATGGAGAAGGTCATTTAAATACCACATCAATCTCCAAGCTGCAGAACTTGAGGAAGTTGTATATTTGGATTCCAGTCTCCTTACAGCTGGAAATCTCAACTTCTTTTCCTACAAATCCTTCTCATAACTTCCTGGCCAATAACAAAATACACCCCAGGTAAATACACTTCCTGACATCCTTTATCTTCTGCCTGTTCTGGTCTGATTTGAAGCAGGCATTTTGGCAGAGAGAAAGGTATGCCCCACTCTTCCCTAAAAGCAGCTTTGCTGTTTTGTTGTCTCTACAATGCAGTTCACTGAAAAGAGATCAAATATTAATAACCAGCAGGTCCGTAAGTAGTGTAAAACGAATCATTCCAAATTTAGTTTCCCCTTTGCATATTTTTGAAAAGAGGAAGAATCTGTTTACATTTAATAATGAATTTACTATTTAGAGATTTGACTCAATCTCAGCTTATGATTAAATTTATATATTATTTATTAAAAAAAAAAAAGACTGAAAAAAAAAAAACCAACACCAAAAAAACCTAGGGTATTGCTAGCAAATGCCAGAGAGAGCTCAGCTACCCCTGCTGCTCTGAATCAAAATCCAGCACTTACGAGTGGGGAAACCCTTGCAGTCCTGTATTAGGTTACCAGCATTAATGCAAACAAATTTTGATGATGTTCTGCAGAAGCTCTCTTGCTAAACTCAGATTTCTCAAAACACATGGTCCAATATGCATTTTTCAGTAATTCACAGAAACACTTAAAGCACGAGGGTAAACAGAATATTTTACAATCTCTCTTCCTTTTGGAAATAAGCCAGAGTACAACCTATAGAGAAAGAAGGGGCTTGAGGAGATTCTTGGGATAGTGAGCATTCAGCTGTAAGCTATAAACAAAGATAAGGCAACCCATCACTTACTCTTATACTGAACATCTGCTTTCAAAAATTGTTCACATTTATCATCTGTTAGTAATAGTTTTCATGTTTTATTACCAACATGCTGTATAAAGAAGAAGTGGAAAAGTCACACATTCCAAAGTCTGTAATTTTCCTTAATGCAAACATACAAAGCTTCATGGTAGTACTGATGGGCCTGATCCAGCCCTCACTGAAATCAGTGGGAGTTGAACGAGTCCCTCCGAGCACAGGAAATGAAATGAAATTAATGAGACTACATATGGTTCTGAGGTAATTTATGCCTTTTCTGTCTATTAACATTTATTATACTGCTTCCACTTCCAGCGGTGTCCAACTAAACTGGCACTACTCTGAATTTAAATGCTGCATGAACAGAACGAAAAGGAAGGGTATTGTGTTCCCAGTCTACTGTACCAAGTTATTACTCTTCACAGGGATTCCTTATTTATTTTAAGTCTTCAACAGGTTTCTTTTAAGCATAAAAAATGCTGTTTGCTATTGCCCCAAGCTATATGGGACTATGCACCAGCTATACGCTAAGGCAGCTCTACACAGGCAGACTATGCACCACCGAAGCTTGGAGAGTAAGCTTTTTACTGACAGGGCATGTACTGGCAACTACTTGCACCTAATCATTCTGAGAGGTGGAAAACAGTTTACCTTCTCAAGCACAGCTTTGCAGTTTGCTCAACAAATTTGCTGAGATTCATCCAGAATGCTTCTGGAAATCTGCATTTATATTTGCTCTTTCCCTACAGAACACCATTGCTAGTGTTGCAACCGAAAAACTGACCAGTTTGTACAACACCAAATACGTATACGGTCCAGGAGCTACAACAATCTGTAAGTACTGGCCTAAGTATGCCAACCTGAAATGGATCTCAGTAATTGCATAAGTCACGAATGCCTTTCCACCAGAAGAAGAAATCAATTGATTCACTATATATCCTTTTTTTAACTGTTTGTTCTGTATTTCTGGTTCTACAGTTTGTCGTTTCCACTTTTACAGTCATGTTTTATTTCTTTATCAGACCCTGCTGCAGGAGGCTCTGATGACTGGGCTTATGATCAAGGCATCAAGTACTCTTTCACTTTTGAGCTCCGTGACACTGGTAATTATGGGTTTCTTCTGCCTGAGTCTCAGATAAAGCCAACCTGTGAGGAGACTCTGCTTGCTGTTAAATACATTGCCAGTTATGTCCTTGATCACTTGTATTAAAGGAAATTCTAGAAACTATTAAAGTTATTCAAAGATACCTTTCTCTGTATGTTCAATATTTTTTTATTTTTTGCTTTACTTAATGCTTGGCCATATCCTTAGTCCATAATAGGTCAATAATCTGAAAGTCTTCCAAGATAAATTCTACTTTTTTGTTAAGACAACTAATATAATTAGGGAGGGGGGATGGCAGACAAGACTTGCTGGAAAAATAAGCATGCCCAAACACCTGCTTTTCTGAGATCCACATTTTTAAGTTCAAATTTTAAATCACTTTCCTTACCAGCTTTGTCTCTTCTTTAATCTTCATATGGAATTACCTAGGTATTTCATTGCCAATTGCTAATGGAATGTTAACAACATATAGAGTGCTAGAAGAATTTCTCCAGTGACTGGATTAAATGCATAAGCAAAATAATCCTTCATATTTTGACATTTTTAAAAGAATGGCTTTCTCAGCAAAAAAAAAAAAAAAAAAAAAAAGAGAAAAGACTTTGGCTTCACTTTTGCCAAAGTGCAAAAGTGAGTCTTTTGCACACATACAGGAAGGAATATATTAATTCTCTCACAAAATCAGATGGTGAAGACTAGTGGGCTATTAATGTCTGTCCTCCAAGGAGTGTGGCAGCTACTGACTTCCTCCTATAACCATTAGGTGGGATCTCTCACTTGGATTCTTATTATTTATTCTGGCAAATGTAGTACATATTTGTTTCTGCCTGTTAAAATCATGATTTCCCCATTTCTCACTTCACCTTCTGTTCTCCCTTTCCTCTGGCACTCCTTCTTCTCACAAACTATGCAAACTTTCCCAAATTTGTCCCTTTTGTTCAGTTCAGAACAGTAGCATTCCTGAAGTGAAAGATACCCCTGAATACAGTACAGAAACTGATACAGTTTCTATTACAAGTTTAATATTTTAATAATATGGATTATAAAATAAATGGAATGGATCCTGAAACATTCCTCCTTTTTCATTCCTGAGCTGATATCAGAATCAGTTTAAGCTCATTAACCTAAAACTTGCTCAAAATTGCTCTTCAGCTCCATGTGGTCAGTGTTTGCAGTCTTTTCACAGACAAGTGAAATTCTAATACCTTATTTCAAGCTGTTAGGATTCATCCATGGTAACGAGAAAAAGTGAAAATGCCTTACATCTGAGTTAATACGTGAAGTCTGCAAATCAGAAAAAGGAATACGGTTGCAACTAGCTGAAAGAATCAGTAAATTTATTCTCCACTGGGTGAACAACTATAATGCAATCTAAGTTCTAGTTGAAAGGAAGTGTGTGACAATACCTTTTTGTCTTGTTTTTAAAGCATCTGTGGGCCAGATTCTTCCCTGCTGCAGCTCAGTTAGGTCAATATGACCATATGCTCTGATCCAGGAGATTAATTTACCTTTCAAGTGAGGTGATGCATTTAAAACTCGCAACAAGATGATTTTACCTTCCCTTCTTATGAAGGAAACTTGAGACCTATCAGAAAAGAGACAAAATCCCTTTATTAAATGCTTATCTTAGTAATGAATAAGGCACAGAAGACTCACGTTAAATGAAGCATTAATAGTGAAGATGGATATGGGACACCAGACACGTCCTGGGGGGAGCTGACCAGTTTCATCTCTGTAATAATCTGCACAAGAAGCTTAAGGAACTTAAGATAAAGGTTGCTTGAATGATTAAAATGATCTTTACACAGAGCAGATGGGCAGAGCATTAGGACTTACACAGCCTGAGCACTAAGCATAATGAAAACATCTAGGTGATTTACATAAATACAATTTCATCCAAACTTTGCCTTCATGGCGACAGTGGCAAGGAAAAATTCTTATTATATACTTTCAAAAGGAAGATATCTGAGATATGTTCTTGGGAACTGTCTCAAAAACCACCTCAATCTGCCCCATCACTGCAGATCCAAGGTCCTGGACAGTCCCATCTGAGCTCAGTGCTGAAGCTCACAGTTAATAGCAGTTCTAACAACTGAGCAAGCAGAGCTATGAGCTACTCTATGTAAGGCTCTCACACTCACAACAGTAGCGTTTGTCAAATGTCCTGCTATTACATCCGGGGGCCCCACACGTTTCCACTGCCATTAGCAGAATTACAAACAGCCGTGAGAATTAGTTTGATGATGAATGAGCAACTTACTTTTTCAAAAGAAGCTGTAAAAAATTATCCCTTCCTGATCCACTTCCTATACAAGTAACGTGGGTCTGGTTGGGTCAAAATGGCTGAGAGTGATATATAGTTCCCCTGAGCAGCTTTTTCACGCAGCTGCACAAAAGGTGTTTGGCATTTACCAGTGCTGTTTAGAATTTGGCTGCTACGGGACACGCTCTGCAGAAAGATGGAGAAAAATCTTGTGCCAGGACAGGACCTGCCCTATCTCCCTGCTGCTGGAGGCTTTGAACAAAGATTTCTTCCGTCCATTGGCACTCTGGCAATTAGCACTGTTTTTTTGGCATTTCCCTATCTGATGCGCTCAAAAAAGGACGTGAAACGCATGCCTCATTCAGCAGCCCACTCCAATCGGCCCAGCCCCACTCCTTGCATGCACAGCTGGTCCATCTGCTGTGGACCAGTGATGAAATAGAACCCACATGCAAAAGTAGCACTCACCAGTGAAAAGACATGTCATTCTATTTTGCAATAGAAGTAGGGGGGAAAATAATCAGCGTTACCAATAATAGTGCAAGCAGAACGTGCTGACCAGAGCCAAACATCTCATGAAGGTCAGGAAAATATTTTCCTTAGAGTACAACATCTTTTGGCTAATTTTAACCAAGCAATATTCACCCAGGGATTACCCAGGCTACAACTGTATAATTTTGGCAAACGCCAAAGGCCTTATGCTGACTGCAGAGTGAATTGCTGATGCTCAGCACCATTCATCCCTAGGAAGATGTCAAGCAACCAAACACACCACAGGCAACACAGACGAGGTGTCAGCCATTGCCCCCAGCAGCTCCAGGGCTACCCCAGTGAGCTCAAACCCATGACAACGAGGCAGGATGTGGCACACATTAGTGCTGATGCTCACAGAGCCAGGCTGCAACAAGGCAGCAGTACGTAAGGCTGCTGTGCCTTCACCACAGGCACCTCTGGTCAAATTACAGACATGCAGAAAAGAACAGCAATTAAATGTGATCTGTCATATATGATCCATGCAGCTTAGGACAGGAAGAGCATACAGGGAGAAATTTAAGCCCAAAAGGACATTCTGCCAGCACGTAAGCTGCTGGGATACAGACACTGAAAGAAAACAGAGGGGAAACAACAAGTAATCAAGCTTCAGATTTCAGCACTTTCAAAAAGCATACAAAATCACTTGCAAAACTGATTTTCAAAGATGTCATCATAGATACTCTGAGCCAATTCCTGTTTTGATATTATTCTTTCAGAGAAACAAAAGAAATATAGGAGAAAAAACAAAAACATGCTGCATGAGTCACAGAGGTGAATTTTGACATTTTTTCAATAATTCTAAAGAAAATCACAGAATCACAGAATTGTAGGGGTTGGAAGGGACCTCCAGAGATCATCGAGTCCAACCCCCCTGCCAACCCTCACCCATTTTCCAGTGTTATCCAATCTGAATCTTTTCTTGCTTTCTAAAACCAAACTGATCTGTACAAGAGCAGTGAATATTCCACTAGTGCAAAAACATAAACAGAACCCTCACAAAAAACCTCTGTTTTCAGTTTTTCTTTCTGCATTTCAGGATGAATCTTTGCGGTGAACACTGTAAAAACACAGTGCAATTTTGCAGCATTTAAAATATTTTTAGCTGTACTTAAGTTTAAGAAAAAAGTCTTGAAAGAACACAGATGAACCCCTCAGCCCTCATATGCCACCTACTGAAGGCTAAGGGAATGAGAAATTTTTCAGGAAAGGAGAGTTTTGTTGACAGGTCCTGTGATCCCATGAAACTCATTCCTGTCTTCTCTGCCTGATGCAGGTCAGCTAAGGGTGAAGATGAAGAGCTTTCCCTTTTCGTTTAAGGTTGCTCCTTTCATTAGATAACTAGAAAAGGAACATTCTGATCTCTTGGTTAATAAATGCATCACAAACTTGCCATCTTTCTCATATTAAGCTACCATTCAGCACAATACATTCGAAGTCAATGAATTTCAGTGCTCCAAATTTTAGAAGAGATTAAGAACTGATGAAATGTTTTGAAGACAATGCACTGCCCAAGTGCCATCTCTCACAGCAGCAGTATCAGAGAACAGGCCACAGGCAGAGGGAACATCCCACCAGAGCAGATCATCCAGTCCAGCTATCAACCCACCCCCCCATCCCATGTCCCTAAGCACAGCATCGGCCCTCTCCTTGAATATTTCCAGGGATGGTGACCCCACCACCTCCCTGGGCAGTCTGTGTCAGAGTCTCACCTCTCTTTCGGAGACTTTCCTAACAGCCAACCTGAACCTCTCCTGGTGCAACTTGAGGCCATCACTTTTCATCCTACTGTTGTTACCTGGGAGAAGAGGCCAACCCCCACCTCGCCACAACCTCCTTCCAGGTACTTCTTAATGATTCAGACTCAAGTGCCTCGAACGCTGCACTAGAAGTTAAGCCTATGCTCTCAGTTCAGCCTGCTCTGAACACTGCTTTGCTGACACGTGGCCTCACTTTGAACCATCCCCAGGCCAAACGTGGGCTGTGCAGGGCAGCAGGTTGTCTCTGTGCTCCCCACTGCACCCCTACAGCTGTGCTACAGCTGCCTGCATGGGTTTTTTAAAATGGGAGCAGAGGGAACTGCCAAATGTTGCTTTGGAGAGTGGGGTTGTGTCTCTGGGAAATACGGAAACGTATTTTGAGACAAGGAAATATCTCAAAATATATAAAACTTTTCCTTCAAAGGTTACTGAACAAAGCACCCCAGCTTCTTGGCACACATGGAAATGTTTCATTTCTGTATTTAGCAAAAGGCCTAAAACACTTAACTCTGGCGTTCCTCAAGAAAAGTATGAATCACATTGCTTTAATATAAAATCAACTCCCAATTTCCTGGCTTCATGGGGAAGAAAAAAAAAATTCATGTTTCTCTTCAGCACACTGATAACATAAGCTATAAAAACTGGCATAAAGACTGCAATGAAGGAAAAAGGAGAAAAGCTTGGGAGCAGTGGCTGTTATCCCATAGATCCCTGAGCTGCTGCCAATATGGATCAGGCCACGGAGCACAGCCCCACAACACAGCCAGCAGCCAGGCTCTGGCCAGGAGCGAACCAGCTCAGAGCACCTCCACTCCTCCCAGTGCTCATCCGTAATCAAACCGCTTCAAAATCAAGCAAAGCTGGTAAATTTTAAAATAACAAACAGAACTGAAAAGACAAATATCCTGTGATGCAGCACTGGTGTTTTTCTGACCGTATAAATTGCACGGTCACTTACCAGAGCAGTCGCTTTCTCACCACTGCGATCCCAAACTGAGATCCTTCTACCCCTTCCCCACGACCCCTCCTCAGCGACCGGCACAGCGCAGGAGCAGCAGGCTCATTTTGTACTGACTTTCACAAAAACGATTCTTACATTTTCCTGCTACAAATGGAACTGCTGTTCATGACCCAAAGGCTTTCTTTAGGGATCACAAATAGAACAGTTCCTACTCCAATGGAACTAGAATTCCTAATGACATATTTTAGTCCATGTCTTTGAATCCTATTTGAAAAGCAACAATATAGCCTTTATAACTGTGGAATATGTATTCCTCCTTATAAAAGGAAAACTGAATAGAGAATGTTTTATTTCTAGCTTTTGTCACTGCGATTTCTTTGCGGTTTCGGGTTCACATCTCCATTGTAAGCTATACTGTCACAGACAACACTTGTGGAAACATACTAAGAATGTCTAGAAAAGAATATATATATGTATCTTCAAGGTTCTTAGCACAAACTAAATTTGCATGACACTTTCTAAATCAAAAAAATTTAGACAATTGAGGAACTTCATGTACTTCTTCATGCTACAGAACCAGTTCCTGCTTACTAACTTTACCCTGGTACCACCCCGTGCCCTGCAGACCGTGTTACTGGGTCAGCACAGATCAGCCGATGTCTTCCTGTTTTGCACCCTGCGAGCCTTGCGCACCCTTCTGAAGCCAGGCCTTCCTCTGCCAGCCTTCGTACACTGACTAATGTTTGTTGGCCCTCACACCTGGGATGCTGAGATAAATACTGTCTTGCAGCTGATCTTGGATACTTACCCTGAGGGACACTGAATCTCTCCTACTTTCTGTGGAGCTGTTTTGCTCAGCCTCCCTGGCTTGCTTTGAGATAATTCAGCAGTCAATACTGCTCCCACATTCCCTTTCAGGAATTCTCCTGGCATATCAGCCACAGCCATTTCTCATAAAGCTGTTGGAAGCTTGAAGAGTTATGTGAACATCTGGTTCACTTTCTCACTCTCCAGTATCTGTAGCACTTTCTGGAGCCTTAAGGCTCATTCTCGACAGTGGCACTAAGCACTAACAAACCTTGGGCTGCTCACAGAGTCCCTCATCCTGACTGCGTCTTTGGCCATACCCAAAACAGTTCAAAATGAGAAATACAATCTTCTTGGAATACCACTGCATGATGCTCACCTGAAATATTATTAGGTTGCTCACAGAAATACCTGTTCATAAATGTAAAGATGATGAGATCACTCATCTGTCTGAAGAAGTTTTAGAATAATCCACATTAAAGCTGATTTAAAGTTTTTTTTTCCCCAAGAGCTGTAAAATGATAGAGACAACATAACAGAGCTTCTCTGAAGTTTGTTATTCCTCTAGCAATGCTTTTGGTTTTCGACAATGCGATCACATGGAGGACATGCCAGACCAAAATGGGGCTGAACAAGTACAGTCACCAGGTACATAATCCACACACGTTCTTCATCCATTTATTCATATTTTAGAATACTCACTACTCTGACAAGAGTATTTTCAGACCTGACTCTAACAGCACTTCACTTGCAACCAAAGGCTGTGAGAAACCGATTCAGTCCTGATGTGGTCATCATAAACACAGGTGAAGATTCTCTCAGCTGGCACTAAAAGCGGTATGAGTTACAGCACATGCCGATACAGAAATGAGGATGAGGATCTGCTGCTGCTGGACTCCGCAGTTGCTCACCCACAAAACAAACGCTTCTATTCTAGAAAGGTTCGAGTCCCTATTGCCCCATGTGCTGAAAGGAGAACAAGTGGGGAACATATTCCCAAAATGGGACATATGTGTTAATTTACCCATCTGTTCCTCAGATCTTTAGCACATAGCTCTTGGACTACAGTAGCCAGCTAGACAGCCTTGAGATATTTTTGGTTCATATTCATATGGGTAGATGTGTTCTATTGCAATTTGGAGTTACACTGACCTCATTCAATATTCTCATCCAAAATCCATAAAGCTGCCTGAGAACCCAGCCTTTTATCTTCAAGGAGAACCACACTGATGACATGGATATTCAATGTAAATACGATACAAACTGAACACATCATTCTTTTCCAAGATTACCCTGAAATCACATGAAGAGGAATCTTTTCACTTGTGAATATTTACGTTGGCAAAGCATCACCCTCCCTCCCTGCCCAACTCCATCTGTTAAAACTCTAAAAAGAAACCAACTTCTCACAGAGAACAAACTGTAGCACAGATCTGGCAGCATTTCCTCCAGAGAAACGCAATGATTACGGTGCCTTTTGGCTTCGTTACAGCTACCTGTGTTCTTACTGCTGCTGGCAGATCCTAAGATTCCCTTTGATTGTACCTGGATAACAATATAGCGATGCACAAATTTAGTAACCAGTCCCTCTCCTGATATCTTTAGGTGTAAAGGTATTTGGTGCAAAGCCCTGAAATGAAATGCATTGAGCACCCAGCCAGCAGTCACAGGCAGCAAGGCTTACTGAAGAGGGTGGTACAAAAAGAACAAACGTCTTTTGGTTGAGACCTGCTCTTATCCCCAAGATCAAGCACAACATTTTTTAAGTAAGCCCCATATCCTCTGTGTGTTTTGTGTTTACCTGACAGAGAAATAAGTTTGATAAAGCTCATTAAACCACATTCAGTGCTTAAACATTATGCAAGCAGATCTCACTGAACAAAATGGGAGAGAAAACTGAGTTCCTGACAGGTCTGCAAACAAATCAATTCACCAAAAAGCCTGCCATGACTTAGAGTACGTGTATGAGACCATGGCAGCTTACAGAGTCTCCACCCAGTTTCCCTCTATCAAGGGTAGGCAGCAGCAAACAAGTCCTTGCTGCTATGCAGTCTGGAACATTGCAAGGCTGCTGCTCAGAGGTTTGACCAAGATAACGTGGACATTTCAAAGAGGAGATTCAGCTGGGAATTTAAAACCAAAAGCAAGGGGGAACAGATTAGGACATTCTGGGATTTAACGGGCAAAAGCCGTTCCCAGTTCCTGGAAACACATTCCTTTTCCTTCCAAAGTATACATACCAGAGGATGGAAAAAAAAAAACAAACACCAAAACCACCCTCTGGCAGTTTGCAAAATCTTGGTTACAACATACAGAAAGAACACCTCCACCCTATGGTGCTCTGCATTACGCTACACCTCAGCACTGTCAGCACACATTCACTTCTGCCACTTTAGAGTGTGTTCGGAAGCAATTCAGTCAGCAGACGTTCGTTTCAATGCAAAAATAACACAAAAAAGCATTTCTTCAAGGAGCAGCATGGCAAAGCGATACGCCCCCAGAGCACATTGCTCCATCAGCACAGCTCAGCCTCGCTGAGTGCCAGGGATGCAGTGTGTGAGTCCTGCAGTCAGACACGGCTTCTCATGACACCTTGTGGCAGCACGACATGCTGACCGCGCTCCAGCTCGTTCTCATCAACAGCAATCGAAAACAAACACCCAACTGCCCAACGAAAAGGCAGTGATTTATAATTAAGGTAAACAGACAAGCGTTTAATTCAGAAAAATTAGCCATTCCAGAAACATAACACTACGAAGTACGAAGGAATAAGATCGCTATTTCCAACTAGTAGGAAGCCAGAAAGCTGACACAAGTTCAGCTTGATGCAATTCAAACTACATGTGAGCTACAGATCTAAAGACAAGTGCACTTTTATATCTAACACGTTCTTATCTACTGTGAGAACAAAAACTGCATCTCTTTTCAAACCACTGCCTTGCAGGGAAAGGTGGGTGCAGAAAGTGGAAGTTTCATTATCCAGAAACTTAATTGTAAGCTGGCTGCATCTGACTAATTTATGCTGATGCTTATGTTACATGTAATTGGATAAATGTAAAAATGGCAAATTTTATTTCCCATTTGTCCTCAAATCGCATTGAGAGAAAAACATCTTTTAATCACAGCTGAGGTAAATTGTGATCCAACACCATCCTTACAGAGAAATGCCCATTCCAGAGGAATCTGTAACAGCCCACTCTGACTAATGGGTCAAAGATAGCTCTAATGAAAATAACATTAAAAACAACACAAGCTCTTAAGCTATAGTCTTATACCTGACAACACTCACCCTCAGGGCAGTGCAGAAAGGTGATGCTCCCAGCTGTTCCCTGAGTAACACTTAACACACACTCTTTCCTCCCCAGCGGTATTTCAGTTTCTTACTACACATGCAGAATAGAATTAGGGTGGGTTTTGGATTTCTTTGGTTCATTTTTACAACACACAAAAAAGCAAAGCTGTGAGCCTGTACCACGCACCCGCATGCTGCATTGAGCTGCTGCCAGCAGCAGGCTGTGCTGGTTCAGAAAGCAGACACACCGCCTTGCAGTCAGGAGAGGGAGCCAGCTGGCACTTCCCAGCTGCTCCTTGTGTCTGAAGCTCAAATGCCACGGCTTTGTGGAAGGGAAAGGTTTGCATCAGACCTAAATATGCCAGTTAGTGAGTGCTGCAAAGAAGGGTTTGGATACTCGTGTCAACTTGTTCTCCTCCTCCCTTGTAGATGACCATAACAGATGCTCAATCTCTCATCAGAAGCTGAAATAAAACTGAAGAGTGATATCCCACTGAGGTAAAGCACACCTCTGCCTCTGGTAGCAGGCTGGGAAGCAGAGCAGGGGCAGATCATCACCATAAAATATGGAACCAATACACGAGAACACACTTCTGCTTTTAGAATGTAGCTTCTGAAGGAGGTCAGCAAACTCTCTTTCTTCTGTAACCATCTTCATCTGACCAGGACACATCAAAGCTTTGCTGTCTTTTTGGTGTAGGCATTGGGTTAAGTTATGTAGTATTAGTACATAAATCTCGTATTTTCACATGTTCTCCTGTCCTAGTTTCATTCACCCAGAAATTAGTGTGGAACACTGGAAATCTGCCCAACCCTTATGGGATAATGTGCTACTGTCTGCAACGTTAAGCAGGACCCACTCAAGACCTCTCCAGGCCAAGCTGAGAGTAAATAATGTAGGCAGGTGACAAGGAAAAACTCCGTGTTCCTCTCAAATCACGTCTTGTAAACTGGACCATCATGGCTTACCTTTGTAACGACACACCACACACGAAACTTTGGTCCCTGAAGCACTCAGCCCTAACTTTATGCAGACATACACTCTTCATGCTGTAAGTGGCCACAGAATTGGCAGCTGCTTTGGTACAGCTCTTGCTTCAGCAGAGCCATGCCGGACTACTATTAGAGAATGTTAAAATCAAACTGGGCTCAAGCAGTTTCCTCTACAACCCCTTTTGAGACACTAAGACTTTATGTATATCCATGTGTTTTAAAATCCCACTGAAAAATAGAAAACCTCACAGTAAAAAACCTTTCAGTTTTTATTATTTTTTTCAAAGTTGTTCTTCCTGTGTTAAAAGAAATTGAAAGCTGGTCATCATCATACTAATAACTAAAAAAACAAAAAGCAAACAAACAAACAAACAAACCAACCCCAAAAACATAAAATCATTTAATTATAACTCCTCATCTCATTAGAAATGGGTCATTAGTAAAGCAAGTCACCTCCAACCAGCCTGCTTCCCATTCAATGGGAAGAACAAGAGAGGATCAGGAACCCCTCCTGAAGGCAAGTCCCAGCTTTTCTTAAAAGGACAACTTGAAAAGTTCTAAAACCTCTCCCTGTGCTATTCAGTGCAGTGCAGACAGATGCACAGCATAGCTGGTTTACCCAGTTTGTTCAAAAAAAATGGAAGCACTAAGAGTGCTGCCCCTTTACACACCAACCACAGCTAGAACTGCACTATGATGCATTCAGTAAACCAGTTACATGTATAGCATCTTTTTACTAGACAGGACCTAACTCCTAAAGAATACTGACCTGATCTGAACAGACCCATTGATTAAAACAAGAATTTGCCTTACAGTATCACATGCACAGGTGTTTTTCTATAGTTACTAGTGGCTTCTCATTTTGAGGCTGTAGCTGTACAATTCACGACGTTATTGTTACAATATTAATAGATGTGAATATTTTTTGAGAGCCTTACCTCATATCTCTGTCACCATTTCAAATACTTACCATTAAACACAACACCAAACAGAACCAGTCTTTGTCTGCTGATCTGCAGCCAGGAAACGGCGCTCCAGGCCGAAACACACACTGCTGCCTCGCGTCCAGATTTAATCTACCAGGAGCCCTAAGTCCTTCTCGGCAGGACTATCGAATGCAGATAATCTCTATTTTTATTTATTTTTTAAACAGAATCATTGGAGAAAAAGAAACATTTTAGTGTTGCAGCTTTATTTGAAAGTGACCTCAAGTTTTGATAATACAGACTTTTATATAAAATTGGCACTGCAAAAAATAAACTTCAGAGGTTTCCTACAACAGATCACAAGCTGCAAGTTCATAATTAAATGATTTTTCTACACAGAAAAAGATAATCTGCTCAACGTCTTGTTTTCAGATCAGCATCAAGTGATCCTGAAAATCCAGCTTTACTCTATGTGCCAGGAAAAAAGTAAAACAAGAAAAAAAAAATCAAAAGGCCCCCCTCAACCTCACTTAATGGGAAAGGCATCTTACTGCAGTTCTGTACTTCCAGTGTACAGTAACAGTTGTGACTAACTCTATACTAGAAACATATCAAGATTTCCAATATTATATTCCATGAATAAAGGTCAAATTTTACATACTTAAGATTATAAAGACCTTTGGGAAGTCAAGGTATTTGGACAAAACTTTATGAATTGCAGTTTCCAAAGAACTCAGAAGTCCATCCAGAAGGAAAAAAAAAAATCCACAGCCTTTAACAATTTCTTCAAAACCCAGTTCATTTCAGCAGTTCATTTCACAATTTTTTTTTTTCCTGATGCAGTATTACAACAATATCCCATCACGTTAACTGGCAGTATTAATCACAGTATGACAGAATGGCTTGGGTTTGGAAGTCAGTCTGGTGGCATTGTGGCCCCCAACCAATTCAGGCTGTCCAGGGCCCCATCCAGCCCAGCCTTGCACACCTATAGGGAGGGGGCACCCACAGCTCTCTGGACAGCTTGGGCCACTGCCTCAGCACCTCTGAGTATGGAACTTTTGCCTAACATATCCCCCCCCCTTGTCCTAAGATCCAGAGGAAAGAAAAAATGCAAAAAGAGTTCCACAATTCTTTTACCAGTCTTACCACATACTCCATATAAAGTAAAGCTTCTCCAAAGCTAATCTTTTAAAATTACTTTTAACTTTATTTGCCATCAGGTTTCTCAAACAGAAAATCTATTTTGAAAACAAACTTTCTCACTATACAGATAATTCCTCATATAGATTTTGACGAGGGCAAGGAAGGAGCAGGAAAGGGATTAACTGCAAAGCTTGGCTCCATACTATCCTTGCAGACACAGGGAAGATACTGTTCCTCAAATATTAAGGCTATGGAGCTCTACCAGACTGGAGTAAAAGAGTACTACTCCAACCATGAAAATAACTAGAACTGTAATTCCTGCACTCCATACCTCACAAAGCAAGATGGTTCTGAACCATACAATGTCATACAACAGCAGTATACTCTGAAGAATACTGGAGGTCTGATTTTTCCTATCTGCTAGGTTTGCTTCTCATTTTATGATTCCTGGGCTCAATCTGGCTTACTTTATTGTGCCCTTCATAGATGTGTGCTAACTCAGAAAGGAAAAGCATCAATGTAAAAGGCTGTTAATTCACCAAACTCAAAGTCTACAACTTTAAGACTACTCTGGAAATTGGAATTTCATTTCCATTTTGGGCACTTTGACTTTTCCTTCAGTCTCTGAACCATACACAAATCTACCTTTAAGACCCCCCCTCTGTTTTGTGATACTAACATAAACAAAATTCAGTGACAGAATAATCAAGTTTTTGCCAGAGAAAGAAAGAAGCACCATTCTGTTAAACCTTTGATTATTTCAGTAGATTTGTAGCAGCATTCTGAGACCAAAGTCTCATGCATACTATTGCTTAAAACCTTGCTCCCAGGTCCTGTGTACTAGTGTACTTGGCAATGCTTTGCATCCTGGTATTAAAACAGAAGAGAAATAGAATATACTAGTGATTACAGGAACACTGATAGTAGCTCCTGTAAATTTCTATTTACATGAACTTGTGTGCAAAAGATCTACTCTGCACCTCAAAACATTTACAATTGGCATTTAGTTCTCCTGTGAGGCTGGTGACTCATTCACTATTCACTGGCATTGAACAGTTTTACCATAGCCACCTCTTCCAGCATCATAGTCTTGCCGATACTCATCTCTGACCTTACAAAGGAGAAAAAAAAAAGTTTGGTAAATGTATACAGAAAGGTATTTTAGCAAGAGCTTCTACATCAACAGACTGTATAGTCAAACTGAGTCTGCACAAAAGTTGTCTGACAAAAGAGAAGGTAAAGAGCATCATGCACAAGCCCAGAATGCCAGGTCAAATAGCTTTCCTGTTAAATGGTCCTTTTGGGCACTAACAATCAAGATAGACTGGCCATCATCACTTTGTCTCATTTTTCAGCAGTAAAACCATCTGCTATCTGCCTGACTTTTGGTAAGTTGAGTGTTATCTTTTGTGTTTTTGTCAGTTTTACATTTCCTGGGTTTATTTATATTAATTACCTCCCCAAACAATCATCAGGCTTCTGAAAATACCTTCAGTGAAATATGTAAAAAAATCACTTATTCTCAGCAGGTGACACCACTGATAAAACACTTAGGGATTAATGTATATTATGATCTTCAACACCTCTGAAGTTGCTGTTTCTTAAGCTGTTCTGGGTGTGTCCATTCAAAAAGCAATAAGCTGACAGTCACCAGCCCCTCAGAAAGCAGACAACCTACCTGGCCCCCTGACCTCCCCCGGCCGTACTGCCGGCCCTCCTTAAATCCTGCATCCCAGTCAGTCCTGATGATCCTGTCGTCAAGCCTGGTCCCATTGATGTACCGCATTGCGTTCTCAGCATCTCCTCTTGCATAATACCTCAGGAATTTGTTAAAGAAAACCGTGCACAGATCTGCCAGGCCTGAGAGCTCAGAGAGAACACAGAGCGATAGCAGAACAACACCCGGACACGCAGAGGCCGTGCATGGCAGGGAAGCACGATACCAACAAAAGCCCGTTTTTACTCTGGCGCTCAGAGGACGCTTTTCCTGCCCAGACCCAGCGCCAGATCGCGGCCGGCAGAAGGATACTCGACGAAGCAGAAGCCGCAGGCGGTTTTCTTCACCTTGTCCAGCCCCATGATGATCTTCTTGATGTCGCCGCTCTTGCCGAACAGCTCGTGGATCTGCTCCTCCGTGGTGTAGAACGAGAGGTTCCCCACGTACAGCGTGCAGCTCTTCCTCAGCAGCCGCTCCTGGTCGTACCGCGTGCCCTAAGCGGAACCACAGCGTTACCCGGCGCCGGCGGCACACGGACCGGGACAGGGACCGAGACCGAGACCGAGACCGAGACCCCCGCGGCCCTTACCCGGAAGTGCTGGTCGCGGTACTGGCTGAGGTCCACGTAGGAGTCGCTGCGCAGGATGCTCAGCGTGCCGCCCGAGCACATGCTGCCGGCCCGCACCGCAGCCGCGCAACACGGCGCCACCGATTCCGCCACCAATGGCGGGACGCGGCGCCGCTCTCGCGAGAACCGGTCCCTCCCGCTCGGCGCCGCTCTCGCGAGAACTTTCGGCTCGCGGCGACTCTCGCGGGAGCGGCGCGCGGGATGGCGCTCCGGCGGCTGCTGCTGGCGCTGCTCAGCAACCCGCACCTCATCGAGAAGCTCTCCGAGTCGCGGCCCATCCGCGCCGCCGCCCGCCTCACCGCCAGCGCCATCACCAGAGGGCAGCTGGGCGCCCGCCAGGCGGCGAGGGACCTGCGGCCCGGCCTGACCCGCCTGCGGGACGCCTTCCTGGGGCGGCTGAAGGACGGCGGCCGGCCGCGGGGCTGGCCGGAATCCCCCGGGAGGGGATCGGGACCGGGACGGGGACCGGGACGGAGCGGCCGGCCCTGAGCGGCGGGAGGAGGCCCCGCGGAGGCCCCGTGGAGACGGTTCGGCGGTGAGCGCGGCGATGGCACCGGGCGGCACGGAGGCGGCTACGGAGCGCTGCGGTGCGGACGGTCACCGTGTCACCGTGTCACCATCACTTCGCACTGTGCACGGCGCTCAGCTACAGGCGGCGGGCAGGCTTACATCGAGCGTCGTCCTGAATACTGTGAAGATTGTCGCTGCGTGATGTGAAACCTCAAATAAAGCCATTTCTCTCCGGAGGTCCTGTAACGATTCCTATCCGTGCAGCAGCGGTAGTCTGCGTAGCCTGTGTTTGTATGGCAGCATTGAGACAAAGAGAGCTCTAGTGATGTTGATGATGATGGGTAGAATGGAAGAAATGTATCCGTCGTCCTGGTACGCTGGGCTGCTTTGCTTTCAGTATTGTATGAACATCCACGAGACTTAAATAGCTTTGCCACATAACTCTGGGTGCAGCTGACTGCATGCTGGGGTAACCTGGGAGGGAGATTGCTATAGTTGGTATCACTGCAGGTGAAAAACCCTCCCTAACTGTGAGACAGAATCATAGAATGGCATAGGTTGAAAAGGACCACAGTGATCATCTAGTTTGAAACCCCTGCTATGTGCAGGGTTGCCAACCACCAGACCAGGCTGCTCAGAGCCACATCCTGCCTGGCCTTGAATGCATCCAGGGATGGGGCATCCACAACCTCCTTGGGCAAGACACGTTGCTTCCAGTGCTGCTGGTAAAATTAAACTGGAAAAACTGAATCTATGATGTACTCAATAAAAGTCCATCTGATGAGACAGAAGCAGTGCATTTTCAGTCTGAGTCAGTATTTGTAGTCTGGGGTCTCTGCCTGGCTCCACTCCAGGTGACCTGTGAGTGGTACAAATTCATCATGCTGTGAAACTGGTGCTTTGTTACAACCAGGAAGAGTTTCAAGATCTACCCCATTTGTACAGGGATTATAAGTTCAACAGTTACCATAAGTTTATAAGATCATAAGTTTCAAAACAGTAATGAAACTTTATAGCTGAAAACAGTAAGCAGGACACAGAATACAAATTTTGGCACAATACTGTTGTCCCAACTTAAAAGAGCAAAAAAGGAATTGACTTAGAGTATACATTCGTGATGTTTTTGTAATTCCTTCTGCCACTGGGTGAGCCATTGGTACAGCTGCTCTGCTGCTACCCCACCAAAAAGCACACATCCTCAGTATGCAGGTATCAGCAGTGAGAGATGGAGGGGTTCATGGTGAGCACACAGGGGAGACTTACCATCCAAAATGCTTTATGGGAAGGCAAAATTATAGGATTTAGCATAAATGCCTGTGCTGAAGCATCCTCCATGTTGTAAATCTGCTTCTGTTACATCAATACTGGGGATTTTTCAGGACAAAAATACTTCAAACAATATCCTAACACCGGTGTCCATATCCTATATAGGGACAGAGAGGAGGGTCTGAAATTTCAAGTGCATGAAGATAAAACCATACTGAATCAGATTAAGTTCTCCTAGTCTAGTATAGTAACCTCTCTCCAGCAGATGAACTAAATGCCCATTTTCAGCACAGCCTGCAAACCTTCTATCTGAGATTATAAGAACTTCTAATGTGTATCTCATACGAAAAGAAGAAAGCTCAAATCAGTTTCTGTGGTCTCTGGGTTCATCCTCTCTCATCAGGAAAATGAGGCATGTTCCTCAGAAACACCACAGGGACTGAATGATTCAAATCTTGGTAGAGATGGCTATGCTGAGCATGAAGAAAGGGTGAAAATTGAGCTCACAACAGCACTGCCTGTGCTGAGCACAGGACTTTGAAGAGGAAGGTCTGACAGCACATTTGGGCACAAGTGAAAACCTAAAACGTTCTGAGATCTAAAGTCTCTGCTGAGCTCTGCCTAGCTGAAGGATGTATAGTCCTAACTGACTTCTCCAGTTTTCACTGAATAGGAAGGATATTTGTGGTGGATCTTCCATTGATAAGTGTGGAAATATCAAAGTCTCATTCTTGAGCGAGACACCACATCTGGTAATTGTGGCTCTGACTGTACCAGGGATTATAACCAAAAAGTGACAGTCACTGCAGGTACAATTGTTTGCGTGCTGTTCTACCATTCGGCAGAGGGTTTCCTCTTCAGACCCAGCCATATCAATCACTTCTACATGTGTGTCTTTCTTCTTGATATTTAGCAGGGACCTAGGAGGCATGTAGGTGTGAGCAAAGAGCAGAGTATAGTGTCTTGGATGGTTTGAGGAGTCTGAAGAATGCAAGACGTGCTCCAAGTGAAAAAAACATGGTATCAGTCCCCCCTGGTGCAGGCATCCAAACAGGAAAGCCCCGAGAACATTAAAAATGATAATGATGGGTTTCCACTTCACAGCTCTATTCTGTGATGCGCTGAACAGGACTAATGGCAAAATGAGAGGGATGAGAAATCGAGGCTCTTGGTGGCTGAACAGGGAAAGAAGTGCCAAAGGAACAAAATAAAACAGCAGCAGTGTTGGCTGGCCCTTGGAATGCACTGATAACCTGGGTGGCCCACGGTAATACAATCCGACCCGCATTAACTGATGGATGTATTTCTTTAGCATTTTAAACCCAGCAGTGATGGCCAGAAGGTGTAAGATCCCAAAGAGCATTACTCCATTAACTATAAAATGCGTAACTCGTGGGTGATTTCCATGCTGTGCAAGGTTACGAGAATCAAGATTATAGCAGAGAAAGTTGAAAGGGGTCACCACCACTCTGTGATTTAACAGAGCTATGACATCGAACAGGCTGCTGTTTGTAAAGCTGAAAAGGCTGTCCAAGCCCGCTGAGGTAAAGTACATGGTGTCGGCTGTTATGAAAACAACGGCAGTAAAACATGCACAGGTGATAAGTTTTAAAAAGGGGTTTATGAGAGTTTTAATGCTCTTTTGAGAGTCAGCATTTAAGCCTGCCCAGTAGATCAGGGGCATTAGTGCAAATGCCAGAAAAGTCGGCCTGTTGAAAAACCCTGCAGCTATTACAACACCTATAAGAGGGCTGCGTGTAGGCTTTGTGATGCCGCTATCAGATTTTTTGGAGGAAACTAAGACCAGCAGAAGCGCAAAGAGAAATCCTTCAAGTGTGTTGGTGAACGTTCTGGTATAAAACACCAAAGTGACGTAGGATCCTGCAAGGAGGAGCAGTGCTTCCCACGGATCCGCTCCCCAGGCAGGAGCCAATCGGTGCACACTGTAGTCGAGTACAAAAGAAAAGACCGTAAGGAGAAGGCGAGGAGACACGAGGAGAGTATAGCTGCTGACACAACGCGAGCACACATCCAGCTGCTGCAACGCCCTCAGCACCCAGTAGGCAACTCCAGAGGTCAGCAATGGGAAAACAGCTGTTCTGCAGGGAGAGCTGGAAAGGAATTCCCAGGGATAATAGACCCGCAGGTTTAAAACGTCTCCTACAAAGGAAAAAAAAAAAAAAGAAAAAGAAAAAGCAAACGTATCTATTTTATTCAGTAATTCAGCGTCGGGGTACAACTCGGTGCAGGAGGCACTGCGCTGCACAGCCGTCCCCAGAGCCCCGAGCTGCCGGCAGCCTTCAGCACGCGCTCCGTTCTTACCCTCTCCCGGCGCCGCTCGGGCAGCGCTGCCGCAGGGACGGGATGTGTCCAGGTGAGGACACGAGCTCTGCCGGCGGCAGCTCTCGGGGAGCAGCGTCCCTCGGCCCCTCCCGCCCTCCCGCCGCGTTACCTGCCATGACCTCGGGCGACTGGAAGAACTCGTCGGGATGCAGGTAGCCGACCTGCGGCAGCAGGCACCACCCCGCCCGCAGCGCAGCCAGAAGCGCCCACAGCCGCCGCGCCGCCATCTCGGCCCCGCACCGCCGGACGCGAGGGGGCGCACGAGGCCGGCCGGAGCGCCGCAGAGCGGGCCGAGTGCGCAGGCGCGGAATGCCTCGGGTTACGCATCTGAGCACCGCAGTGCAACGCAGCGCATTTACACGCGTACAGACGGCAGCGTGTGCTGACTTCTCCTGTTTATTTCTCAGGTTACATTTATTTACAGTATGTTTTTACATATTTTTTTTTTATTACGCTGAATCTCTCTACATCCCGGGATCATGGGGTGGCGGCTGCGGTCAGGAGGATGCTGCCTGCCAGCAGCACAGCAGCATGTGTTGTTAGTGCAGCTATGGATAAAAATAAAAACTGAGTGCTGCAGGTGTGGAAACAGGTAATCAGCAGTGAGCTACTTTGTTTCACTCACAGAAAACAGAAGCGTTGCTCACAGGCACTCAAATAACCCCCTGTAGAAGGAGGACAGCCACATTTCCTGGCGGAAATGGCAGCAAAGATTTCAAGCAAAGATTTATGAAGCAGTGAGCATACTGGTTGTGGAAAGTCAAGGAGCTCAGTGGATGAACACTTCATCCTTTCTCCTCTCCCAGCAGCCAGTCCCTCCAAGTCTCTCTGGCTTTCCTTTTCCTCCAGTGACTTTGGAGATTCCCCCTGCTTTCTTCTACTGGGAGGTGGAGGACCCTGTACATGGCAGGGGTGGTACTCTGGGCTGCAGGTGCTCTCCCAGTTCATGGCCTGTCCATCCTCTGTGCACTTACCTCTTTTGGCAGCAGAGCTCAGGAGAAACTGTTGCCTCCAGCAAGGTGAGGATAGGATAAGCAGGGATGAAGGAGTCAGAACACTACTAGCAAGGAGGCCAGAGTGGATCTCTAGACAAGACTTTAATACTGCCTTCCAAGATGCAGAAATTCTTCTACACATCAGAAACTCAGTATCCATCTAACAGCACTTGGGAGTCCTTCAGCCCAGCATCATTCAACATCAGCAATGATGATAGAAGTACTTCAATTTGGACTGATCTTGTAAGCCATGATGGCACAGTACTGATAGCTTCTGCCTCAAATTCCACCCCATCCACATGAACAGAGGCAGCTTTCAGTCCCACCCCACTTCCCAGTGAGCAAATGGTACAAGCACCTTGCCTGCAAAGTGGCAGGAAGAGGCTTTAAAATGTTAGCACAACATATTATCCAGACAGCAGCTAATCTGAAGAAAAGGTGCTAGGCCAGGGGTGGCCTGGAAGTTGCCATTTGGACCACGTTAGTCCAGGCCCTGTAACTGACCTAAAATAATGAAGGGAACAAAAGTAATCACTAGTAGGTGCTGTTGTGTTAACTTATTACCTGCCCCAGAGCACTGTGGTGTTTGCATCCCTTCAAGGGACTCAACATATTCACTCCCCAGCCATTCTGCATATGTCCTCCTCTCTTCTACTGGCACTATCTTCACAGCAGAATCCTTAAAGATCAAGTCTTTTCCTTGAAAAGCTGAAGAATCAAACATTTTGAATCCATTTCTGTTGCTGTTATTTCCAAAATATTCCTGAAAACAATGCAAAATTTTCAGTATCTTGCAAGATTAAGTGCCACATTTTTCTAGTACAACACGAACTGCTCAGTACAGGAGAAGTTCACACAACTACAGACCCTGCATTCATTTAAAGACACTCCAGTAGATAACATACAGACTACTGCCATTGGCAATTACAAGAATTTTGGTTCTTGTTACTATCTGGAAAGACTTGTACTTCCATTAAGTTCTTCCGTGTAAGCATTATTATGCAATACAGGGTTTGGCTGCACAGGAGTTAAGGAAATGACTGAAGCATAGCATGGAGATGCTCAGTATTGCTTTTAAAACCAGATTCCCATCAATACTGAAGCTGAATGCCTGTGGCAGCCTGGCATGGTCAGCCTAGACACATAACTCACCAACAGAATAAATGCATAATTATTACCTGAGCTTTGTCCAGTAGTCCATACAGAGCAAAAATGTTGGTGTCTGGGTGAACCATAATGGCCTGAGCTGGCACCCGAGCCAGGTGGCACTGAGCAAACTGAGTGACTTCAGCACGGGCCCCATTCCGGCACAGTAACTGGAAATCACTGGACTTCAAGTCACGGGCCCAACTTTCAGTATTCTTACCTAAAAGAAGAAACTAGTCACTGTCACTCATTGAATAATGCTTTAGAGCTGAAAGGTTCAAGAAAAATAACTGAATTGTAATAAAGAGTCAAGTAAAACTAAATACCATCTGTGTTCTCAAACACTGTTGAGTGCTTCACAAAGGCCACATCCCCAGCGTCCTCTGCCAGGCACCTTTATGAAATGTGAGATAGAAGTTCAATTCAGAGCATCTTTATTGGGACAACATCATTTCTAATAACTGACAGATTTAGAAATCAACCTTTCTTGCATACTTTCCTGCAAATAAATCCATTGGACCCCAAAGTAAAGAGAAAAAGCAAACCAAGAAAGGAAGCATCTTGATATGAGAAAAAAACCAAAATCATTGCAAAGTTTAAATAATACTTTAAGAATTTCAAGAGAGTAATACAGCAGGAAATTGCTATTAATAACAATGGGAGAAAGGACAGAGAAAGGTCAATATTAGATAAACAAAGAAACAGAAGATAAATGATACTCAGTGCTCTACTCCCCATTTGGTAACAACAGCTTTCACACCTTTTAAAACACATACTAAATGTATGCCATTAAGACTCCTTGAGTGCATAAGTGTTTACCAGGTTCTGCATATGTGTGCATACACAAGCACTTCTGTGGGTTTTTTTTTCCCAGGTTGGAGTGATCTTTTGTATGCACAGATGCTTCTTTACAGCCCTCTACACTGAAGACACACATCTAAAGTAACTGCAGTTTCTAACAGTTGAGTAACCTAGTTCCTCAACTAGGTTCTGTATCCCTAATTTCCTGAAGCAGAAGAGGCCCCACTTGCCAAGGGCACCCAAAACTTTCCTCCTTCTTCTATGAGTGTGGCATCCCATGCCAGAGAGTTTCAGGACGAATATGTCGAACAACACAGCTTTACAATCATTTGCTGTTTCCCATGTTGTAACTGGTGCTGTCAGGCACACAATACAGCAGTCATTACAGTCTATGAAGAGACTTACATGAGGCCTGAAATATGAAGTCAGCACTTGAGTATTTATCAGGCAGCTGCTGTCCAAGGCTCTCCTCTGAAGGAAGATGGCCACTCACTGCCAGCTCTGTTGCAGGCACCATTATCTTCAAAGGTGAAGGCCAGGAAAAAACTTCCATATCTACCCAGTTAATGACCCCAAATGTTGATGTTCACTGTTATATGAAGTATTTATTCAATTTTACGCTATTTTTGCCTCCTATACCATTACCAAATCTTGTTTTGAAAAGGATATGAACACAGCTGTTTTTGCTGTTACGAAACCTATTTTTGAATACCACCATAAATGGTGACAACAGAGAAGACCCAGCCCCAGTTCCCTGCTCCTAGCCTGCCATGCTCAGTGCACACCCATAGCCACCCAGTACTGCCTACTCTTCGCCCGTTTCCCTGCTTAAGCTCTTTATGGATGACCTGACCAGAGTGGCAGGCTGTCACACTCAATCAAAGCAAGGCTGCAGACTGATGACAACCCATGTGCTCCTCACTAGGTGAGTGGCCATTGCTCTGTAAACAGAAACGGGGATTTGGCTGTTCCTCATCTGTGTGGCTGTAGGCCAGGAAGCTGGCAAGAGGCTTTGACGTGCACATACACACCTCTTTTGCTATGACTGTCACAGCATCTTGCAAAGGGGAAGGCTGCTACTGTTTTTAGTGGGCTGTTCTTAAAAGGAATTACGCTTCTTGCTGACTAAGATAGAGAGCGTTACCTCCTTGTACCCTGACAAACTGACAGACTAAATAACAACCACGTGTGCTAATTACCTGAAGGCTCCACTGTAGCTGTAATACCGTTCTTGGCTACTTGCACTGCATTTATTGTTTCCACTATTATCTCCAATACACAGCTGACAGAGCGTTGATGGGTAATTATGCTGCTCAGCCGAAGGCACACAGCTGGCAGAGAAAAACTCACTCACAGCTTAAAATAAAAAAAGACAAATCAGCGTGTGGAAGTCTCTTCACAAGAAAAGGTGGTTACATTCTCATGAAGTTTTACCAACACCAGTTTCAGCAGGACACTAGAAACATAAATCGTAGCTGCCTTACTGAAATTCACAAAATATTTTCAAAGTGCCACTTAACTGATTATTACTACTGTATTATTATTATATTGCTCCAGTACTAAATAATGTTTGAAAATAAGTGCAGTAAAATTGCAGACAACAATACATCTATCATGGGCTTAGATTGATCTAGTTAACTCTGTGACAAATGTAAAATCCTGCTTTAAGAAGGAATAAATCCTGCAAGGCTGAAAAACCTGGAGGTCCTGGTGGTTAACACATTGACCAAGAGTTGGCAGCATACTTTTGTGTCAATGAAGGCTAATAGAAGTTACAATAAAGAAAATTCTGATTAGATATAAGGAAAGAAATTATTTATACCAAAAATGGACAAAAACTGGGGCAAGGGCCCAAAGAGGTTGTGGAATCTCCATCTTCAGGATTACTCAAAATTTGGTTGGACATGGCCCTGGACAATGAGATCTAAATGGATATACTTTGAGCAGCAGGTGCTCTAGATAAACCTTCCAACCTGAATTAAGAAATGACTTTGTGAAAGGAACACTTTCATGTTAGAAGTAACGTTCTCTACATGGCCCCTCTATTAGCCTAATCAGCAAGCTTACAGTTTCAAAATGTGACATTAAAAAGGCCACAATCCCTCACAAACTTAATATAGAGCTTTGCAGTATCAAAACTTCCCTAATGTACTTCCCTAATGAAAGTTTATAATTGGACAGTTACTGTATGCCTTCTTACCTTGAGGAATATTACAATCTCTGGGATTAATAAAGCCCTTCTTAATTAGCATGCCAATGGGGATATTCCATCCAGCAGTTCTCCCCAGTCCTGTGTGGCAGGACTTCTTCCCTTTCAGGTCATTGATGGTGAATGCATTGGATGGATTCCGTTTCACTAATGCCACAGCATAGTATGCATTATTGTTGTCTTCAGCTTGCAGAAGCAAACAAAAAAAAAGCATGATGGTTTTCCTTAAGTATTCCCGCTGCTTAATGACAGTGTACACAACCATTACACTTCTCTGGTGCCAATTTTACTGCACCAACAATCAGCCAGTCAGGAACTCTGAACTCACACACAGAATTCTTCACTTTTACTACTCCACAATGTTGCATTCACTCACGGCCTGTACACTTGAACTATGTAAACTAGAGGGGAACATGAAAGCATTTCATTAGCACTAGCTATTAAATATACATCCCTTGAAACCAATGTTTGGGTGATTAGAAACTTAGACCTGTTGTAAGGAGTTGCATTTACGTGACAGCATATTGAAATTCTGCCCTAGTGACATAACACCCACAAACACTCTTTTCATCAATGATTATGAAGCACCAACACAATTATAGTAAGAACTTGTCTTAAACTAGAATACGTTGTGTAATTTCTGTGTCTTTGCATGTTAAAATTGTTTTGATTTTGTGAATACTCATTTTTCCATTTAAAATACTTTTTGCAGAGTTGAAAAGACAAATACGTAGCCATAAGACTCAGGACTGCAAAAGAATGAACCTCGTCCAGGAGAAGGACAGACAGAACTCTCACTCATTCTGCAGGAACCCAACCCATACTTATTTTCTCTTCTATCCATGATGTGATGATAATAATACTCATTTTCCCTGCAAGCAGCTTTCCCAGCGGGGCCAGGGAACAGAGCCTGTGCTTTTAGAGCTGTTTTGAAACAACCTGGAAAAACAACGTCTCTATTTTCTGGCATTCTTACCAGAGAAACTTTCTCCAGCAGCTGGTACAAGGCCATACGTCTTCCCAGCTATGTAAATATCAGCTCCGTCCAAAGCTACAACATCAATTTCCTTTTTCTGAAAAATAAAATAAAGTTTTTGTGAAAAAACAGTAGACACCTTCCCTTCCCTGCTACAATGACAACTCCAGCATCATATCTTGCATCTCAGCAGAGAGGTCTGGTAGCCAAAGAGCAATCACAGAATGGCTTAGGTTAGAAGGGACCTTAAAGATCATCTAGTTTCAACCCCTCTGCCATGGGCAGGGTTGCCTGCCACTAGATCAGGCTGCCCAGGATCCCATCTAATTTGGCTTTGAACGCCTCCAGAGATGGAGCAAAACACTTGTTGCAGTGGCAAAAGCACCAGGGTTTGGGCCCATTCACAGGATATGAGTTGCAGATCACCTCCTTGAAATCCAATATTGCTTGCTGATCACCTAAGAGCACATCCCTCTAATCCTACCTACCCAGCAGAGAGCAGCTTGTGTTGATTGGTTTATTGCACAAGGATCGTACAGCTTACCTCGATCATCTCCATGCATTCTTCTTTTGTCTTGGCTGAAATACACTGGATTTCTGGTTTCAAATCCTTATTCCTAAAGGCAGTTCCCATTTCACCACATTTCCAAATCTCCTCAGTGGAAACAACACACCAGTTCAGGCTCTCTGGCAATGCTGCACGAAAATGGAAAGCAAACACTACACCTCACTTCCTTTGTAAAAGAAAAGGAGGCATACGACTGCACCTCCATCACATGTGCCATATATGCTATCAAAATATTTACTTCTATGTTTCCCTCCCGTTCTCTAGCTCAGACAAACACCTGATTCAGTACCACTGAGGTCTCCAGACCAGGGGTACATCCACACTTCACATCCCTTGGTGTGGAGGAGCAAGAACTCCTATGAGTGCTGACCACTGAGCACAGCTATAAGATATTATTTGCAGTCTACTGTCACAGGAAAAACACACTGTGCAGTAAAAACACACCCTGAACACAGGTTCCCTCACAGCCAGCAGTCACTAAACAGCCCTCAGAAGAGGCAAGTCCTGGAGGTGGGGGACCTTGCCACAGCACAGGGGCTCAGCTGCCATGATCATTAATCTATGTTTCCGAGTGTGCCAGAACGTACAGCAATTCCTTTTTACATCCTTCTGGTGGCAGAGAAGATTACAACAAACATATCTGAGGATTTTACACAGCAACACATTACTCAATTTCCCCTTTCTAGCAGGTGAGAAATTGAGTTCTAGTTAGCAGTAGTAACCTACTAAATTCATGTCTCTCACACACACCCAAAAGGGTAGGAAACGTCTGCATCCTTTGGCACAGCATAGGCCCATTTGCACAGGAAAGCATTCTGCAGTGTAATACCATTTCTAGGCAAAAGCACCCTTCCTCCATGCTTGAAGATCAGCTTGGCATCTTGCCATAAGCCTCAAAGAATCATAAAATGACAGCAGAATAAAGATGGTCTCCATTATCAGCTATCTTTGTGCACAGTTTTGAAGAGAAGAAGACAACTTACTGTTGGGGTCACAGCTCAGAGCCTGCATGACATGAAGATACTCATCACCCAACCATGCCTGGTAATTCTGAGATGCGACTGCAACGAGCTCTGTGGTGGAGTCTCTGAACATAAGATTCTGGGCACCATAGGCTGTGGAGTCAAACATCTGAAACTGGGTGCCTACACCATTAAATCTTTGCTGTAATGTTGAAGAAAAAACACCTGTCACACACCCCTCTACTTGCTGCCATACTTCTGTGATGACTTCATTTACATGCAGGAGAAAGTCTCCTGCCTACATAACAGACAAACAATTAAGGTTTTCCTTATGGAAGATTTACAGGTTAAGAATTGATGGGAGAAAAGACAGGCATAAAGACAAAACCAAATCACCCCTCTCAGGCAATTTTCAGTGTCCCTGAGACTATGAGGACAAAAATGAGCCCCAAACCCCACTCTGCAACTCCCATCAGGGCCTTATGTTGCTGAGTGCTCCCATACTGCTTCAGACCCCACAGATCCAGAGGTGCCCAGATATCTTCAGCTCAACCAGTGGGTGAGTCGTAACGGACTGATGAAAAAATCACTGTCCTACTTGTCCCTGGTTCAGGAGCTGGAACACAGCTGCCCCGTCTGTGTCTGGCCGTACAACCACGGCACGAGCTGGGACTCGGGCCAGGTGGCAGGTTCTCCACTCTGTTACATCAGCCGTGCTGCCATTGCGGCACAGCAGCTGGAAGTCCTTGGAGCGAAGCTGCTGGGCCCAAGTAAAAAGAGTTCTTCCTGCAAACAGACAGAAAACGCTGACAAAATGGACATTAGGCAGGGCTGATACTTCTGGCTCCAAATGTGCTTCAAGCATCACATTCACATGTGGAGGAAAATACAGCTTTCCTGAGCATCACTGAAATATCCCTGCTTGTACAACGTATTCCATGCATGTATATGGTCCTTCAGACTTATACCTCCAACAAGACACTCAGCCTAACACTTGTGAGATTGCACTGATCTATACCAGGGTCTGCAGTGGTACCCAGAGCATCCTTAAGACTAGATCTACATACTACATTTTTTTAATTACTTTTCCCTGCTGTAACTGATGGTTGATCAGGCCCACATCATTAAAACACATTATGCTCAAGGTAGATTTCTCAAAGTGCCAGACAGGGGAGGCCACATCTTGTAACAGATTTCCCGCTTGTCTGGGCATAAGCAACATATTCATAACAGCCCAGGTACAAAACCACAAGTTTAGTGCTGCTTAAACTCTCCTTCCAAAAGCAGCTGAGGATCCCACCTCTCACCCTTACTGAAACTATCAGTGTTTGGGGGAAAAAAAGAGAATCACATGGACTCATCTAACTCCTACTGCATTTATATGTGCATGCATCTACTTCCACTATTAGAGCATTTTTGCTCATTCCTCAGTTGAAGGTGAATCAAACATCTGGCATCACACTGGCATTGCAGGCACCGTTCTGCAGAGCTGCAGCCACTGTTCTGCACTTACCGTCAGTATTTTCAGGCACCGTGCTGTGCTTCACAAAAGCAACTTCTCCAGCATCTTCAGCCAAACACCTGATAAATGCAAGCCCAATACAAAGATGTATTATAAAGCACAGCTTCCACGCATTGAGCGCTGCAGGCTGGCAGCCAGAGGGCTGCATGCTACATTCCATCAGCCAGCAGACACTGACCTATTTCGTTGTGCTGAGAATTTAGCTCAAGGCAGAGACCAGTGGCTGACAGAGCATGAAGTAAACTACTGCTGTCATTTGGTGAACGTGGACAACATGTTCTGTGCTGCTTGGGACAAACACCATGACCTTCTTTGTCCAGCAGAGCTCTCTGTCTAATGCAGTTGCACAATCTTTTGAGGAATACATGGAGGGAAACAAGTGTTTCCCAGGAGTAAATTATACCTCTGCTCTGTCAGTGCTATTACTTGGGGGCTGGGAACTGCAATGCAGCACACAGACAGAAGAAGGGAAATACAGCAAAGTGTGCAAAAATGGGGGACAGAGCAAACGGATGAGAGAATTCAGTGCAACTGAAGGGAGATAACATGAAATAGCTGGGTAGGGTGGCAGATAACCGATAAGAGAATTCAGTGCAATTGAGGTGAGATAACAAACAGCTGGGTAGGGTGGCTGGTCAGCTATCAACCTCCAAGGGTCATCCTGTTTTACAAGGAAAAATGCAAACCACTGAAACAAACACAGACTTTTGTCAACAGATACCGAGCAAAGGAACCAGCAGTGGGATTGCCCTGCCCAGTACTAATGCTAGATATCTAATTTTAACAATCAGGTATTAATACCTGAAACAGTGGGTTCAGAGTTACTTTCGTTCAGTCTCTAGGTTTAAATCATGGTCATTCTAACACTACAGCAGGTTTTCTAACAGGATCAACTGAAAGTTCTCTTGCTGCAGTTTCCTGCAGCATTGGACATTATGGCTGTGGATACAGCATAGAGATAGGAAGGGACAGAGCTGTGATTTTTACCTGAAAGCCCCGCTGTAGTCATAGTACTGCTCTTGTGAATTTCCTTGGCATTTGTTCTGCCCAGATGAATCCCCTTTGCAGACCTGACAGAGGGATGTGGGATAGTTGGCACTGTTGGCTCCAGGAATGCAGCTAGCACTGAAATAGTCACTAACAGCTAGAAGTGAAACCAGAATGAGACATCTTTAGCTGCGAATAAACAAGATCTCATTGGAGAATATCTGAACAGTACATCTCTGCACAACACATATAGGGATAAGCCATTCTGTTCTTAAAGGAGTTTCCAAGTTTCAAACAAACTTGCCGTTTCCATCAGACCTATGTTTGTCTATTTCATCTTACAAGGAGCAGAAAAACCACCAAGAAACAAAACAGCACAGAGCCACACATTTCTGCCCACGTGCAGATGTCCCAAGAACATGCAGAAAGACACTGCCAAGGAACAGATCTCTGTCCTCTCAGCTCTTACCTTTTGGGAGGTCACATCCCATTGCTGGCAGGCGCCCGCTGTCAATTAGGTAACCCACGGGCACATTCCAGCCTGCAGTTCTGTTGATGCCTGTGTGACACGAGCGGATGCCCTTCAAGCTGTTGATGGTGATGTTGGAGCCCGTCCTTACCACAGCCACAGCATAGTATGAAGTTCCAATCTCTGCAGCACAGGGAGAAATAGAAGCAATTGACTGGCTCCCCCACACACGGGCAGTCACATTGCTCCTGTCTTGACTGTGGGTTCGTGTCCCCCAGTACCTCTGTGGTGTGCAGTGTCATAGAAAAGGCCAAAAGCAACTTGGAACAGGAGGTGAGATGAAAGATACTCAGAGAATCATCCTGAGAAGAAATTCTCTGTGGTTATAAATATATTTGGATTGGATTAATACCAAGAAAATTGATTATCCTTGTAGATGGTTTAATTCTCTTTGTCTATAGTTTTAGATAATTCATAGCATTAAGACTTAAGGGTCTTAAGGTACCGTAAAGTCATTTAATCTGACTTACATGGATCAGAAACCATTAAAGTCCATTCATCTCTGACTTGTGCTCATAACCTAACAGAGACAGCTGGCCATTGGATCATGGGGACATTTGCTTTTGAGCACCCAGGGTCGTGATGTACTTAGTGGTGGGGCTGGGCTGCTGCCCTCTGTTCCCCATTTCCCCCCATACTCTATTATGGACAGGAATACCCATGTGTGAACCAATGACCTGGAGTTCGGGGTCTTCAAGTAGAGGATCCCAAAATAAAATAGAAACAGTAGAAATACATCAGAAAAAAACTTGTATTAAGTAACCCAGAAGTTTTTTAGTCTGATTATACCTTGATCATATACTTCCCCAACCACAGGTTTCAAGCCATACTCCTTTCCAGCCTGGTAAATCCAACGACCATCCAGTGTCACTGCATCTGCCAAGTAATTCTGTGCAGACACAAGGTAAGAATGCATGTTGAAGCTTAGAATTATGCTGGATTTTATGTAGGCACAGACAGGACCGTCCACAGCTGCAAGAAGGAAAGAACTTCTATGCATCCTTCTGATCTGCTGAACCTGTGTTATTTGTTTATCATGTACTGAACCTAGTGCCCAGGAGACAGCATTTCTGACAAGATGAGATATGGCCAAGAAAACAATCAGCAGATTGACATTTTGCATTTCTAAGGTGATGCCAAGCTTTTTATCATTTTGCTTTACCTTTGGTTCAGCACCAGAGAGGACAGTAGACAGTATCCCTTGGCAGTATGCTGAGCATTAGTTAGGCTAGGACTAGTAGAAAGTCATTTTCCCCAGGCTGATCCACATAAAACGTGAAAAGGGATCATCTGAGAGTGTTGACAATACACTGATGTTGGTACTTATGTCAGATTTGAAGATGTCATGTAATTTGAAATATATAATTGATTTGTCCAAATGAGAAAAAAAGTTATTGATTAGCTGAAACATTAGACATCTTGAGAGCTGTTTCTTGTGAATGAAAGGTGAACCAATTTCCAAGGAAGTCTGTAGAGGGGTTGGGGTTGGGAGATATTTGCATCTTAAAGAACAGATGCAGTCTGGAATAACCTGATCCAGTATTCCACTGGGGAGAGTCAGGGCCCAGGACAACAATTTGGGAACCAAACAGGGTCTGTTGTTTAGCAGAGATACCTGACAGTAAGAGGAGTTGGGAATTATAAAGAGCTGAGCCCCAGGGAAAACAAAATGAGCCTCTGGTAGTGGTGGTGTACAGGAAGCAGAGCAGATAGAATGGGAAGGGTTGCCCACAGGAGACCAGGGCTGTATTACGTGTATATTTCTCCATCAAAGACAGCATTTCTCAGATTGGAAAGCTGAGCCTTTAACTCCCATTAAACAAAAAGGCTCCTATCAACAGCTTGCGGCTGAACTTCAGTGTATAAGTCACAGCAAAGAGAAAAAAATACCTATTATTGTATTTAACCTTAAGCAGTTGACAGGCTACAGACCTTAGCTCCTGTAAACATACACAAGAGCAGCTGAAGTGGAATAGCAAGAACAATGTATTTCTGTTTGCAGCAAAGATTTTCTCATACATCTAGGAAAAGCATGGGACAATTCCACATGTGATTTTTGATACAGATGCACTGGGAATGTAAGTTAACTATTTTCAGAAGGACTTCATTTCTGTGTGTCACAACACTTGAGAATTACCTTTAGAGGTGTTTATACACCTGCTAATAACTATGGCCAAATTAAACATTATCAGGTTTCTGAGTTTAATATTTAGACATTTCTCAATTTCTAAGCATCTTCAAAGAAAAACACTTTATCCATATGCTAACACGTTCACAGAACTAAGTCCAAGTGGGGTAGTGCTATAAAACAGCATATCTTCGCCTGCTGAGCCAGTGTGTCCCACCCCCCTTTTTGGCCTCAAGGAGCAGAGTTCAGCACAGATGCAGAGTCAGGTGTTCCATGCAGCCCTACACAGAGCAGAACAGCTTAAACATTTAGTAGATTATTAGCACAAGAAAGAAGAGGTGTCAAGGACAAAGCCTTGCCTATAGTGAAGATCCATTTTATCAGAAAGCTACATAGTCATGCTATCCACCCGCAGGTTTCTGAGTTCAGCTAATCAAGTTTTATAACAGCAAGCACAAAGAGTATAATTTATGAACATATCCAGTAATCCTCCTTTTCCCTCACACTTTGCCAGTGAAGACATTTGCGATCACCCACCTCCACATTTTCTTCAATTTCCACTTGTTGTTTCTCACTCCCTCCTAAGGAGGGAATTGTTTCCCAAACACCATTTTGCAAAGTTGAGCTTTTTGTCCAAACTGAGCATGCTGAATTAACAGTTAGGTTAGCATGCCCTCTGTTCCCCCTGCTCACTGCTTTGTCTATCTCATGTACCCTGTTTTGTATTGAGATTTGGCTCGATACTCATTTGTATAGACAGCAATTTCCATGGTGAGGCTCTGAAAAAGGAGAATTACGCAGAGTTTCCCTGAAGACAATCTACTTAAAGGCTCAGCAGCACAGTTTTAACTGCTGTCCCCATCCTACTACTCCACCCCTTCTTAAGTATCTGCTAAATAAATCTAATACAATTCCCAAATCAAAGATTAGTGCTTCAGAAAGAACGTTTAAGATGTTTGCTTGTGTTCCTAATGACCGGCCATATGTGACTAGCTGCAGAGAAGACACAGTGCCATGCTGGAATTCAGTTCCATATGTACATCTTTATGTCTTAAAAAGAAACATATATATGCTTTGATTTTCCAAAGACATGAATGCCATGAAGCTGTTTGGATGAGACGCTCATTGTGGAGCTCTGTACGTTGTGATGTGATTTATTATCAGGCATGCAGGGCAATTAAATCACTGACATCTATCATTTACAACTCACCTTGATCATCTGAGTGCAGTTAGCAGCTGATTCTCCCTCCACGCATTCCAAAGGGGGAAGGATGCTGGCCCCAGCAAAGGCGTTACTCATGTCCTTGCACTTGGAAAGCTCTTGGTTAGACACGGTGCACCACCGCACACGTTCCAGGCTGAGAGCTGCAAACACAACACCAAGAGAAAATCTTACTAAAAAAAAAAGAGAAAGGTCCCCTTGGTAACAGGCTCTCAAAGGACCAACCTTTCGTTTTATTCCTTCAAGAATGAAAAAAAAAATTAAAATCAGGGATCATTCAAAAGCGAGCTTTCACACTTCTCAGTTCAACAAGAATACTGAAGTTATTTGGACTAGAAACAGGATAGGTTCAAGTCTGATATTGAAACTTGCTGGCATTTATGACACAAGAAATATGGGTACTCTGAAACAGGTCACAGAAGCCAGCTTGCTCTTAAAGCCTTGAGGAATATGGCATGGAGAGAACTGAGAGGGGATCTTTTCTCTGCTTACAAATACGTAACAGGCGGGTGCCAAGCAGATGGGGCCAGGCTTTTTTCAGTGGTGCCCAACAACAGAACAAGGGGCAATGGGCACAAACTGGAACATAGGAAGTTTCATACAAACACAAGAAAAAATTGCTTTAGTTTGAAGGTTACAGAGCACTGGGACAGGCTGCCTGGAGAGGTGCTGGAGTCTCCTCTGAGATACTGAAGATCCACCTGGATGCTTTCCTATGCAACCTTCCATAAGGAACCTGCTTTAGCAGGAGGTCAAACTAGATGATTCTGAGAGGTCCCTTCCAATTCATGGGATTCTGTGATTCTGTGAAACCTTTGTATTAACCATCGGAGGCTGTGGGTTTCTGAATTTCTGTGCCAGTGTTCTTTTTACAGAAGGGCACAGTCTTTGAGAAGCTCAGGTTTGCTTTCTGGAGCCACCCTGCAGATGTGTATGGTGCCATCTGTACAAAATGGTCACTTAACTATGAAGAAAAAATGGGACAATTCTTTTTTTATTTTGCAGCTGCAAAGAGTTCTCCAGAACAAACGCTAGGGTCAGATGTGTTGTCAAACAGATGGAGACACATTTAAGTCATACATACTGCAAAACAATTATCTTTGAGAGCACCATGTGCTGCAAGAGCGATCGTCTGCAACTGTCTGCTCGAGATGTCCTGGGACACACAGAGGATCTTTCTACTGAGCCAGACGTTTTAAAATCGTTATTTGAAATGACAGGCCACAAAAACAAGGAGGCTGACCAGAGACAACTCTGTCTCAAGTGTTGCTGGTTACAATCTGGAGTCCTGTCCCTTTTTTCGCTGGTCTGAATAAAAAACAACTCTAGGAGCCGAAGTACCTCACCACTAAGCTTACCATGAAAACTAGAAAAGTAAACTTGTCTCTTCAAAGCCCTCTTTCATAAGAGGCTGTTTCCGCAGTCACCAAAAGGGAGGGTCAGTCCCACGAAGGAACAGACTCAGATTAAGCAGCAGAGACTCCACAGTCAGTGGAGAAAGGTGCCTTTCAAGAGACCCAAAAAGCAGTCTTCTAAGCACCAGATCACTTTGTTGCTGTTGTGAGGACATAACACCATGCACAAATGGTTCAGCTTTCTGTCGAATGTGTGTCAGTATGCTTTATGCTGAAAAAAATGGGTACAGGTCACTTTGTAAGCAGTCAGCACCAAATTCCATTGCTTTTTCTTCAATTTTGACTTCTAAGTCAGAGTCTACTTTAAGTTACTTGTCAGGTTGTTTTCTGTCAACTCCACCTGACCCTCCTCACTGCTTCCTCACTATTGTCACACAGTTGAGATGCAACATTTTGTAAGTTAATATGATTCCACTAGTGCCCAGTAGCAGCTGTGCATATTTGCTGACTCCAGGGCTGCAGTCTCAACAAGGCTGTTGATGCCACAAACCTTGTTTTCCATCAGGTACTGAAACAGAGGCCATGGTCTGCTGCAAGTCAAGAGTCAGACTTGGAAAGCTTACAAGACGCTTTCAAAGCAGCACATGCTAGCAGGAGAAACGAGATCCTACCTCTGAGATGTAGGAATTCTGAGAACCGAGAGGCGTAGAAGAAATGTACTACAGTCATGAAAACAGACACCTTATGGAAATTCAACATCTGCCTCATTTATCTGAGTGAAATCTTCCCTATCTATTTCCTGGGGCAGGAAGAAAAACCTGATCAAAGCTCCCTCTTGACTCCTTCCCAAATATAAGCAACTTGGAATTTGCCTCTCAGCATCTATAGATAAGTGCCATTCTTCAGCCTCAACATTCTGGCCTTAGATACAAACACACTGCAGGTAATGCATGAATCGTATGAAGAAATCATTAGGCACATTTATATGAAACATGAAGCAAAGCTCATTTGGCTCTACCTTTCAATCACAGTAGGGAAACAGCAAGAATCTGTTCCTTACTGCCTACACATCACCCGAGAGATGCACTTAATCTGCCACTTACAAAACTGCTGGACATCACCCAGGATCTGAACAGATGCTTTCCTGTAACAACAAATCCCCATACAAGTTAACCCATCTGAAGTGAGCTCGAGCCCAGACAAGGTCTGTAGTCAGACTATCCTTCTATTGCCAGACAAGAACATGTTGAAATAGCGGGCGAGACTCTGAACCCAAGTTAATACACAATCTTGGTCCAAACTCCTTTGCTGAAAATAACACTGCTGCATTGTGTAACATCTTCTCAAAAGATCTATTAATATACTGTCAAAGGATTTCAATAGAAACAATTTTTTTTTTTTTTTAAGAAATATATTACAATAATTTCAGAACCAGAATGTTTTGTTTTTAATTTAATAGATTGCATTCTCTTCAGAGACAGCCTCTGTACCTCTGGTGAAATTTAAAGCATTCACCACTAGAACTTGAGAGTGACAGGAGAAAGCCAGCACGTCACACATGCCCTGCTGAGTAGAACAAGGTAATTTGTTATTTATTTATTTACACACACAAAAAAGAAGTGTTACAGAACTGTTCACATCTGTGAAAAGTGGAGAGTGTGGAGCTAAAAGTAGATTTAGTGTAATTAATAAGGCAAGACACACACATGACATTCGATACATCCTTTATATTCTTTAGATTTTGTGGGTTTTTTTTCCCTATTTTTTCCTTCTATTCCTTTTCTTGACCACTTGAAGTTGGTTTCTCAAGTGGTTCTAGTTTCCCTCTGCACTCTCAAATCACAGATTAGTCAATCCCAAAGATACCATGCCAAGGCAAAATAGTTTGTGGAGGTACTTACCAGCGTGAACCAAGAGAAGGTAGAAGACATTTTCAGAGCTCTTCATCTTAAAAACGTTGGGATTTGTGCCTTTTCCAGCCTTCAGAACTCCCACAGATCAGTGCTTCTGCAAGTTTGCTCTCCCTGGTGTGCTTCTTGGTGAAAATCAGCAGCATTCAAATGCAGGTGCACTTTGTTCAACAATTTATCTTGCTTACTTTGGCACACGTCACCAAAGGGAAAAACACGCCTACCTCTCTGCACGCTGCCTTTACGCTTGGAAAAAAAAGTCAAGACTAGGAAATTACAAAATATTCACTGCACCAGTGAAGTTGTTACCACTTCAGCCCCACCTACAGACTTAGATCAACAGCTACACTGACTCACAGGGTAAGGTGAGGCTGTGTAAGGGAATCTTCACCTCGAGTTGTCTGAATTCCCTCTGTGCTGGGGCTCCAGAAGTAATAGTAGACTCAAGCTAAGCAATTCATCTACACTGCGTTTCCAAATACAGGATTCTCAGAAATACTGCACGCTTACTTTACCAAAGAAAACAAAAGCAAAAACAAACCCACAACTGATTTTAGGCCATACACTGGCAGCCAACACGTGCTTCAAGTCCTGCAAGCGTCCCAATTAACATCCAGTGTTAAGTGAACTTCCAGTGTTCAGAGTAATAACTTCACTTGCCCCCACTCTGATCACCAGTATTCCTCTATCACATCATCTTTATTTAAAGCCTCAGCCAATCATTTTAAAATACTACACCACCTGTATTTCTTTGGATGAAAAACACACTTGACAAATACATTGTACAATGAAGTTTATTAGCTGTTCTCCTCTTTCTAACAAATGGAATGGATAGTGTTAATAATTCTTTACAAACCAAAGCGAATTTGGTTGTGTGACTGCATTGTGACTGCCATAAGTACATCCCCCTCATCAACAATCAGCTTCAAATAAGCAATGGCAGGTACCACGTCATACGAGAAATAGAGAATTTCATTACTGAAGGTAGTTCCATGTTTTGCTACAACATATTTATAACATTCTGCACAGAAGTTTGTGCTTTGCAAATGGAAGATCTTGCACCTATGCAATCCAAGATGAACATATACAGAAAAATAAAATGTATCATTGACTCTGAATTCTCCCTTTGGTTAAGACATGCATATTACAAAGAAAAACAAAAAGAGACAAACACCTGAAATTCCGTAGAAAAGAGGAGAACTTGCACATATTTTTTTCTTGTAACTAAGAATTCCCTGGACTTTTTGCCCAGCCACCACAGCCCATTTGACTTCATGTGATTAAGGAAGGTAAATTCTAATTTGTATTTTTATTCAAAACAAAAAGCTAGGAGTAGGTGGTAAAAGAAAAATATATATTTTTATATATATATATTTATACGTGTGCGCAACTATGTAAAGAAAATAATTCCCATAGTTACAGAGTTTAGTTAAAGAAAGTTTAATATATATATATATTTATTATAACAAAATAGGCAGTTATTGTGGGTAAAATATTCATTAAAATCTGACCCCTAAGAACACACATTTTTAGGCTACGAATCGCTCTCTCATTGCCCCAACAACCATCTCTGCAGCTGTTTTCTGTATTAGTGCCAATGGAAATTTGGCATTCCTCTGAAAATACAAGGTTTCCTAGCACCTAGACATGTTTTAGGCTCAAAAAGTGTGATGACCATTATCTATAAACAATTTCTGTAAGACACTATAAATAGTGCTGCACGAGGAAGATTAAAAACATTACACATCTTTTTCCCTAGCAATTTTATTGGCAAAAAAATGAAAAAATAGATTATAAGAATATCCATATGAAATTATGAAAATGAATATCCCTTGAGAAGGAGTGATGGGAGTTAATGAAAACGTTAACTCAAAATTTGAAAGTTTCTCTTTAACTGCCTGGAAAGAAAAAAAAAAAAATCTGTGAGAATAGAATTTAACTCAGAAAATAAAACCTGATATTGATTGCGCTGACCAAACCATGCTATTAAAGTTAAGCGTGCAAAGTTACTCATGATTTACAACTTCCTGGAATACAACTTTTCTTTCAATTGTTATGAAACTTTAAAAGAATGTCTATAAAGCTTTTTTGAAAAATCTTTGAAAGTTACTTTCCCTTAAACATTAAGGAATTTTACCAAGCAATCCCCTCCCACCCCCACCCCAAAGTAATAGCTGGTCAGGCCATTCCACTGTCATGTTTGAAAAATGGCAAACCAACAACACACAATAATACAAATTATTTAAACTAAGAGAGACATCAAATTTAAAGCGTTATGGGAACTGCAGAATGTGATGGTTAGGGTATGAACCACGCTGGGAGGAACTAGAGGCAGGCTCCACTGGAAGGGCTTAAGAGTTGTCAGATGTAGTAGGTGATACCAGTTAGAAAATGGAAAGCAAAAATCCGTTTTCATAATTTTTCCTTTGCTGGAACCCAGATGTAAGGCCCAGATTGTTCCTCTATGATCTGTTTCACTTGGTTGTAGATTTCTTCCAGTGTGTCTCCTTGGATAATAGCTGCAAAACATAATGTGGCAATCAGGAATCATCTTTCTTTGCTCCTTATGGAAACCAAGATGCTCTAAACCAAGATGTTACTTTCTCTCACAGGGCAGCAAAGGGATTTTGGATCACTGAAGGAATGGATGCCTACTGAGAACTCTGATTCCTGTGCTTCTAGATGGACAGACACTGCTGACACTTGTTACAGGACACACAAAAGCATGGGGTTAGATTGTGGTTTTCCTTTTAGACTTATATATCTACAGCTGAGGAGGTTTATTTGCCTTTTCCAAATACAAGCTAGAGTTGGCCCAAGTCATTTCACAGACTCTGGTGCCCTCTTTGATCCAGCTCTCATTTGCATTTCCAAGAGAGAAAGACAAGACTGCACAGGGCTGTGTCCTTGTGCAGTCTGTGCGCACTAACATTGGCTTTGGCAAGAGAGAACGTGAACTAATGGGGTTTGTTGTACAGCAAATAGATTCCAGTTTTGTATAGTTAAAATGCAATTAATATTCAGACTCTTAGATACATTTTCTCCAAGGCTAAAAAAAATAATTAGAAATGAGCCACGATGTGTTTTGACATATCAAACTAACATATAGCCTGGTGAGAATGAGGGCGAAGTGAAGTTTGAGCTGTTCTTACCACACTTCAGCCTGAGAAAGCATTCACCATGAGATAGCAAGCTCTTTCTAATTAGGATCATCACCTCAGCATTGAGATAAGCCAAGAAACAAAGTTTAATTTGAAAGATAAATATTGGAGGTGTGCCAGATGTAATTCTTTGTGCATTAATTTATTACTGCTGCTTCCAAGCCCTTGTGTCTGTGGGAGGATGAGGTGGTTCAGTTATTCAATAGTTCACGTGTAATCCTCAGCACAACAGCACAATGGAAAGATGTAGAAACATCTTTACACTGCAAACATCTTAATTCTCCAGATGTTTCAACCGCACTCCTTCCAAAGCCCAACACCCTCAAAACACAATATGGATGTGCTCTCCCTATGCTTTAGTGTGAAGTTTAAGTCAGTTTAAGCCTAATTTGCTGATGAAGTTGATTTCAGTTACTTCACATGATGCAGTATTTTTAACAGATTAGGGAATGCTCACACAATTTGCTGAGGCAGGTGAGTCATATAGGCAGCAGCAGTAAATGAGATTGTAATGTTTTGAAATATCTCTAACAGATTGCCAAAACTTAGCAAAGACAAATTTGCCCATGGGATGTTGCTATCTGCCCAGTCACAAAGCCTTACACTTCTTAGAAAAAACATGGTCATGGGCACTAGAGCTCTTAAAAAAGAAACATATGATTTTCAAGTATCTTCAATTTTGGCCCTTATCTTCCTAACAGAATTGCTTGATATGATACCGTAAGACAAACTGGGCGAATACCAGCTGCTAACTAAATACTTAACATCTATTAAAATAAACTCATTAGTTTTCTAAACAACAAACCTGACATACTTGCAAATCATCTGGTAAATGACTCTGTAAGATGAAGAATTTGCAATATATGTTGGAGAGTCCGATAGCTTTCTGAGTATAGGTGGTTATAGAGTTATGGGAAGAGTGGGAGAGCTTGATGTGGGGATAAACAGTGACAGCTGCAAAGCAACCGAGAGGGAGGTAGACAAAAAGGGAGAGACTTAAGTTGCTCATTGGGTGGACAGCATTCAATGTGGAGAATGAGGCAGCAAGAAGACTGAGGCAGGGAGTCTACTGGGTCTTTCAGCTTCCTCCCATATGAAGCCAGCAGGTTGAGCAGACTGTTTAAGGAAGTTCTGCATTTGTAGCTCTGCCCACAAAAAATATGTGGAAAAAAGAATTGGGCAAAGGTGATATGTCACAAAGATGGAGGTGGATGGCGCAGCAGCCATTAAAATATTGCCAAAGAATGTAATAGAAAAGAAAGGAGTGAGTGTCTATCTAGGACAGGAATAGAAAAGGCTCGCTCCTGTCTTCCTGAAGGTCCTGACTTAATTATTCTCCACATTTGCATGCCATGATGTAAGCACAGTAAGCAAAGCCTGAGTGCTTGTAGTCTACCTCTTGCTGCTACAGTTAACAAACTGCATTTGTGCATGCTGCAGACTCTGCTGTCTAGTTTACGTTTATCACTACTAACATTCTTTATTTCTTGATTTCAAGAATTGAAAGCAAATAAAAAGCTTTAGGTGTATAATTTATCAACAAAGCAGACATATACATTTCAAGAAATACAGTAGCAAGTTCCATGGATTTAAAGAGTAAATTGAGGGACTGTTGAACTTATATAGATATTGAATTCACTGATCAAATTGGTATCAGCATAGATGCACTTGGGTAATTTTATGCTTCAGAACAATCACAGATAAGCTTGAAAACCAGCTCAACATTATCTCAGTGGTGAGGCAATTATCATACAGCAAGCAATAAAATTTCAGCTCTGGCCAAGCAAAACAAACCTGTGAAGTGTTCAGTAAACTCTTGCTCCAGTTTCATTGCCCTCTCAAATGTCTTCCTGGCTTGTTCTTCCGTTAAGCGTTTATTCATTTCCCTGAGATTGAAAACATTATACACATAAAGAAGCTACCTGTTATCTTTGGAAATATAATTTTAAACCAGTGTGTGAGTATTAACCTAATAAAAGGCAGTCTTCTAAATGACATTCTAAGCAGATATGTCTCTAACTGGAGACTGTAGAGGGAATGAGCAGTTCTGACACCATGTTATATGGAATTATGCTCAGTGGCACTCATTCTCAGTCACTCGTGACTTGGATTAGAAATTTAGTTTAGAAGGCCCTAGAAATTCAACCCAGAAAGTTTCATGAGCAAAACAAAAAACTACATGCTTTTAAAAATTCAAGTATTACAATTATTTTCATATAATTTGCAACTGTCACAATCTCAAACAATTTAGTTTGAGGTACTTTGCTTTTACTCACATGATATTTTCCACTGTTTTGGGTTTAATAAAAATGGAGATTGGGTACAGCTGGGCAATCTGCAACCTTTTGATCGCATTACCAGAAACATCAAGAATACAATGTTTACCCTAAAAGTAAGAGAAAAAAGGGAAAATGGCAATAAGCAAAGTTTAAGTCACAGCTATGCATACAGTAATAACTTAGAAGAGAAACCATGTTTCCACCAAAGCCAACAAAATTAAAGCACCTGCATCAATGATATCAGGATTGCACTAATCTAGCATGTGGTCCCATAGTGCTCACTCCTCTGGGATCATGCATAACTTGAGATGTTCTTGACTCTTTTTCCATCCTCTCTGTATCAGAAGCTTCAGCCCAATCAACAATGCAGAATACAGAGCATCTGTACATCAAACCACATCATCCTATTTAAGGATGTAGCCATGACAAAGTTTAGAAAAGAGCCACATGCCTTGATGAACATTTCTGAGGGAATAACTGCCTCTGATGCCAAGCAAATCTGTCATCTCAGAACAGTCAGATGGAACTGAACATAATCTTCCTCATTCACTGTCAGGTATCACCGTGGGGAACACCAGGTTTGAGGCCATGAACTACATTTCTTTGGGCTGATTACTTTTTATTATTTAGGAAACAAATACAGCTTATTCCTCAGGGGGTTGAAGCAGAATGCAGCAGGGTTGTTCACCCAGTATTATTAACCTGCCATTGCTCCAGCATTTCCTCATCTCAAAGATTCCTCCTATTCCTCAGCACCTCTTGTGTCTAATACAGTAATTTCTACTCCACATATTTTTATTTATTTCCTTTGAGTAGCACATGAACAATTTGTGATATCACCATTTTAGAAAGGGGAAGTGTAGGGGAAGTAGAACAGAAGGCCTTTGTTGGTAGTCTGAAATGAGAACATTTTTTTCATTAGCAGGAGATCTAGCAGAATTCTGCAAGCCAGGATACAAACCCACAAGCACCATAAAGACAACAGGCTACATATATCCTAAAACACATTTCCTGAATGCATTTTCCTTATCCTTTCCTGAGAGAAAGGATTGCTAGGGTCATTTACTTCTTTTCTATTGAGTAACAAAACCACAGAATTTCAAGGAACATTTAGATGTTGTACTAAGGGACGTGGTTTAGTGGGGAAATATTGGTGGCAGGTGAACAATTGGATGACCTGGGAGATCTTTTCCATCCTTGGTGATTCTCTGATCTTATTTCAGGAATTCTTAGAGGACAGATACATTCTTCCCACACAAAAAATGTACAACTGTTTGCTTTCAACTGATAAATTTTTCCAGGACCTACTCCATGGATCTGGATGCTAAGCAATAACATTAAATGAATTTTATGTATGTTCCAGCACAGTATTTTGCTATTCATGCTGACCTGTCCACATCTTTCAATGTGGCACATGCCCTAGGAACAGAGAATTAAGAGCAGTAACTGGTCTGTGTTCCCTTTTGTGATATGACAGCCAGTATTTGCTGTATTTGGCCCAACAATTATGCCAAGTGTTGAAGGATCTTGAATGACAAATGGAAAACTAGACTGTCAGCACTTAAGAAGTTGCTCTTCTCTCACAGTTTGATCATGATGTTCTAATTGTTTCTCTTAAATGCATTTGTAACAATGCTCTTTGTTTCTAGGTTTGTACAAAGTCCTTCTAAGGTCAGAGGGTTCCCAGTGGCTTCTTGCCATTCTCCTATTCCCACCAAATAATCACCTCAGTAAAAGAAAACAACTGGCACTGATTTACCTTTTCTGCTACTTCTCGCACTGATTGCACACTTGTTCCATAAAGATGATTATTGTACTGGCCAGCTTCAATGAATTTGTGCTCCTGAATATCCTTCTCCATTTGCTCTCGAGAAGTGACAAAATGGTAATCACGTCCATCCACCTCATAATCTCGTTTTGGTCTAGTAGTATCTTTAAACATAAACCAGTAACTTTTAAAGAAAAAAAAAATGTTCCCCCCCCCCCCAACATTCAAAAATAGACCTCAATTTAAACTGCAAAACTGTAACAAGTAAAGAGAAGAATAACCATTAATAAACTTTACAAAGGTGTCCTAACATTTTACCTCTATATACAGAGGTTAGGTCTATAAAGGAAGTAACGACACAAAACCAAAAACCCACTTATAAGTGCTTTAGTATCTGCTGAAACTTACGTGGAACACATGAGCCAAATTTGTCTGGAAATTCTGAAATCAGATCGTCGTTAATTCTGTCTTTCATGGGTCCCAAAACAATCACAGGTCGAGTATAGTTCACTGTTAAACATAAAGGAATAACGTAAGTTACGTTTCAATGACATCACCAACCTTTGAAGTTTAGCAAAATACCACATGGTAACAATATTAATATCTAAAAGAATATGTACTTCTGAAGAGAAAATAAAACATGTTGAAGTATTTGTATCAATTAACACTGCAGTCAAAGATGTCAAATCTTTACTCTCAAATTCCTGGTCAGTGTAACTGAAGATGACTCTTGAATTCTGAAACCTTTTCACAAAGTAACATCCTTCACTCTAATGAAAATAGTAAAATGGAAAGACTGAAAATTATTTCACTTCTTATTTCTTAAAATTCAAATCTACTGTTGGGAAAAGCCTCATTATTTCTAAAATCCCAGCTTACATACTCACATAGCTATAGCTCCCATAACTACTATCACACTTATAAAATGAAGTGTAGCATCTTTTAGAGCATGCTTAATTTGTAACAGAGTTAAAAAGACTTTTTAGTTGGAATTTAAGGACAGAAGATACCAAATTATACTGCAATTAGCATAACAACAGTAATATCTAAATATCTAGTCATAAGCATATCTTTTCAGCCATATGAATTTTAGTTTTAAGTTCTGTCATTACTACAGAAGTCTAAATTAAATACAGTTTGACTTGTAAAATACATTTTAATTCCTGGAAGTAATTCCAATTCACAAAAAGAATGCCTTGAATCTTATTAATTGAATCTGTGTATATACATGATATACATTTACTCTGTTTTTTACTGTATTTTGTATTTAATAGATACCAAGCATTCCTTTTCTTAAATCATATTTTTAATCAGATTATATATATAATATTTTATCAGATTACATAAATGAATCATTAGCACCTGTGGTGGTGAATGAGAATGCTAAAACTACATCTATTATATACAGAGAAAAAGGATCAGGAGAAGATGGAAAGGAAATAAGAGGATCCCATTAAAAATCAGTGAAAAGAATTTTGTTCTAAATGTAAGCGTGGCAGGGTGTTTTCTCCCACTGATTTCCTCTTTATTCAAAGTTTCTTTATTTTCTGAAAAAAATTCACATGGTTAACAACTAACATAGCAGCCATACAAGAAGCAGCACACAGGAATGCCAGACTGCAATGACTTGGAAACATTTTAACTTAGGCTTTCTACAACAAACAAATAATCTACTGACATGAATTTTCCTGTGACAAAAAGGGAACATTGGGAATGCTACAGCAATATGAAATAGAAGAAAACTATCATTTCTGAGATTCACACGGATGAAACAAATATACCCTATTTTCCTTATGCAGTATAAACCCCACAGTGGTGAGACATTAATTAGCACACCTTTGGGTTACATGCTAAATAATTTAGCAATTGTATTTAATAATTTATGCCTTTATGCTTTATTCATTTTAATAGCGATAACAGAAGTTGAAAATCAGTGAAGAAGTTTATTATAGCACTGGGTGCAGAAGTGCACAGGAACCATTCTGATATCAGAGTACAGTGATGTGACACTAAGCGAGCTCTACAAACCTTCTTGTTGATTGACTTGTTCGTAAGACAGGACATATTCCTCTTGGCCACCTAGAAAGGTAAATGCAAAGAAGTATTTATGCATTGTTTTCTAAAGCAATAAATTTACGTCGAGTCATTTAATGAAGAGCAGCAATATAGGCATTCATCAGCAGAATACGTGTTACAATGATACTGATGGAGCACGTTTTTAAAGAGCGATGAATTACAAAGCTCACAAAGATACGCCAAACAAAATTTTGAAGCATAAGATGCATACAGTATACAATTTCTTCAGCTATGTTAGCATGTCAAACTGACATCAAGCACAAGAAGTACTTTAAAGCAGAACTGAAATGCTCTTGCGTTTCCCCGAATGAAGTGCATGCATGGCGTCATTCACTGCTACAGGCATTGCCACCTTCTTCTTGAGTGCTTTCCCTGCTTTAAATGTTTCTGCAGCATTCTTCTACATACAAAGCTGAAAGTCATGCATGTCTAGGTGTACATCTCTCCCATAAGTTTTTCATGAAGTGGCATTTATACAAAGACCTTCAACCACTTCAGTTCCACAAAAAAATATTATGATTGTATATATTTCACTACTATTTCACTAGTAAGCTTTTAAAGATGAACTTGAAATTGAAGAATGTTCTGTATTGTTCTCAGCTCCAGAAAGCATATCAGCAGTGAATGAAACTAAAATAATTAGGCTTTGACCTGTTAAAGCTGCAGGCTTTAAAAAGTTAGTGCAAGCATCTGAAATATACCTCAGTTGCCATCTCTCTAAAAGAACATCTCTAGTCCAACAAAATATCTCAGTAAGATTTCTTGCATGGGAATCACTAAAATCAACTCCACAACAGCAGAGAACTTACAATTCTGAACATATAGGCTAAAATTACATGACAACACTATGAACTCTCAATAAAATGCAGTGCTTCAATAACTCACTTGTGTAGCTTTTAAAACATTCTTTTCAGTTCATAAGCCATACTTGTAACAGCCAAAGGAACACACCAATGCTATACCACAGCTTTTTAAAAAATAGATGGCAGATGAAGGCTTTTATATATTCATATATTGCTTTGATATGCACGTTCTTTATTTAATAGCATAGTCCACTAATCTTTTAAATCTGAAATTTACAATGTCTAAGAGTAATAAGACTGACTTATAATAAATTTGCATTCCAGCAATACATGAACGATTTCTTTAATTCTTTAAGGCATTGCAACTGAGTAATACATTAAGACAGACACAAAAACATGCAACCTGAATATTTTAATATCTCAAAAAGGCACTCATGCAAATGGATTTTAGGACAGTATATACTTTCAGAACCCTTTTTAGGCTAGGGAGAGGAACAGGGAATCACCAACTATCAACTCGTCCATGAAATATCCAGCCCACAGACAATTAGATACTTCTTTGGAGAAGTCACATTGCTATAAGGTCAAAGATTAGTTAAGCAAACTATTAAAGAGACAGTAAGAATTATAAAGCATCCCCCAATTGAGGGCAAAAAGTATATATTGTCATTGCTTTTTCAGTACTGTTGAAAAATGAATATTAATAGAATGAACCTTTTGAACAACCGTACTCATCTGTAATCAAGATAACTTTTAGACAGCAGTAAGAAGAAATTAAAAAAATAATTTTAATAAAAAGTGCTTCGAATTCTACATTGAGATAAGTAAATCCATAATATTCATAGTAAAATCAGGGCTTCTTAAGTAATATAGGATTGAAAAACTAACTAGTAGTACCAGTGATGAACTTTAAACATAAATAAAGCAAGTTCTGAGAAAAACCTTGGGGGAAAAAAAAGAGGAAAGCAGCAAATTTATGGAGAAACAATCAGAATTAGATAGTTTTAATGGTATATCATTAAAAACAGTTAAAATCTGTAAATTAGTCATATATGCAAAGGCAACTTCCATACACATTTAATCTGTGTTATTCTCAGTGAACATGAATGCCTCCCCTGCTTTTCTTTTCTTTTCTTTTCTTTTCTTTTCTTTTCTTTTCTTTTCTTTTCTTTTCTTTTCTTTTCTTTTCTTTTCTTTTCTTTTCTTTTCTTTTCTTTTCTTTTCCTTTCTTTTCCTTTCTTTTCCTTTCTTTTCCTTTCTTTTCCTTTCTTTTCCTTTCTTTTCCTTTCTTTGCAACTGGACTACAAGTTTTAAGCACTGTAAGCACTGAGGAATTTGTACATGTACACATTCTCTCAAGTGTAACCATCTGCATGCAAACTCAGGGCTCCTTATTTCTGACAATATCTGCAGCTTCCAAACAGGTGTAGCTGTTAGTGAACCACTTTCCTTATTACCCTGCCACAAGTGGCATCTGTTTGTGAAGTGCCTCTTCTTGGGTTAACAGGCACCCAGGAGCAGATCACTGAGCAGCTCTGACACATCACTTGACTTTTACTGTTCCCTCTTTTTCTGCTCCTCTATAAATCCTCAGTCTTTAGCCTGCTTGCTCTGCTCTACCTGTGGTTCCTGCTTTGGACTCAACAACCTCACTGAGGCACTGGAAATGACCAATGAGACAGAAGCATCTGTAGAACAGCACCACACAGCATATTATACACTGGGAACGTGTACATTTGGGCAGCTTGGGCAGAAGTAAACAGCACTGTAGCTCAGGTTAGTGAAAAGGGTAATTGAGTCTAGTACTTAAAAGATGCACTGGTGGGGGATGAGGGACGTGCACAAGCACAACTGTGCATCTAGCATGCTGATTTATCACAGCTGGCTCCAGCACCTAACATGTGTCATGTTGCAAGAAATTCAGACAAAGCACCTACACTTGACAAAATAGAGAAATGAAAGCTGAAAAGCAAGGGTAAATACATGTTTGTTCATCTTTACTTTCATTAGAAGTATCTACATGTTCTATCTGAGCATCGTTGATAGGTACTACGCTGTGTAACAGATTACACTGTTCAGCTACACTCCCTGTATTAAGCACAACAACCATTATATTTGTCAACACTAAATTTACATTTGGGTTTTAGCAGGTCTAGCTAACACAGATAATTTAAATAAAAAGGAATTAATTCAAATTAAGCTGAGCAATGACAATCATAAATCACAACAAAAATATCCATAAAGGAGGTTTGCAATGATTCTCTCTTGTCAATTAAAAAAAAAAAAAAAAGACACTGGAATTTTGCAGTACCCAATTAACACACAAACATGGACTTTGATGGAAGCTTACTGGGAAGTTCAATTTAACATGTAAATACCCAGGAAAGACAGACAAACAAAAGCAAAGGAAGAGCTACTGAACAAAGATTCTAAATAAAGAACTTAAAAACACTTACGGTAACTACTTTCACTATCGCTGGCATTAGAGGTTACATGCTCTGAAATTGCAACACAATGGAGAAAAATAAGGAACACACACTAATGACATGAATCCAAAGGAAAGAAAATCGACAAAAATAATCCAGATGAAAGACAACAGTGATATCGAAATGCCGAAATCAATACATACTGCATATAAAAGTTTTAAGGTACTTCTCATAGCTCTCAGGATCAAGCTTAATTTCACACAAAAGGAATGGATGTTAATAAAAAGAAAAAAACATTAAATAGCACATCAAAATAAGATTATGAAAAGTACACATTCGTATTTCACGCACAACCCTGCAATTTTTAGGTTTTCACTTCCATATGAATATTATTGTGCAAGAACTTTTGTAACAGAACCACCTGGCCACTTTTCTGGATTAAATTGCAGTCTAGCAATCATAAAGCCAAAGTTGCTTATCATTGGTCTTCTGCTCTCAACCAAGAATCTCCTCTAAACTGGTTTCAGAAATGGAAAATTAATGCTATTGCTACCAGGATTTTTATTTATTTATTAAGTAGTTGAGGCCACATATAGAAGTATCCCCCTCCCCCCCACCTCGTACGTGCAATTTCAGAAAAACTGTAGGTTAGAATTAAGGGAACAGTTATGGTCTGGGAAGAAAGGTTATCTTCAGTGACTAATTTTACTATCCCATAAACCCCTAGCACTCTACTTGTTTAGTATCTGTCATGAAAGAAAAGTCATGACTCTTATTTTAAGTACAGAAATGATGTCAGGGTACACAAATCTGATGGGGGTACTCAGCAATGCAGAATCTTGCTGTGTAAAACTAATGCTTACGTGCCTCCTCTATCAGCTCCCCCACCACCTGGCCAGCAGTGCCCTGTGAGCACCATAAGAGTTCAGCAAGTCAGACAGAAAAACTCTCACAGCATCTGTTAAAGCAAGCTTTTTTGTTTGTTTGTTTTTAAAGAGCTGCCAACATCAGTCACCTAGAGAGACGACTGACAACTGCTGAAATTGCTATGGCAATAGTTCTGCTATGGCTGTGAAAATCCATAGGTTAATTTCAATAATAAAAACACAAAAACAATATAAAAATGACATTAGCAAAATATATGAGTGTCAACAAATTTACAAACACAGTCACTACCAAGGACAAACAAGTAGGTGCTGGTAAGCTTCTGGACAGCAACTAAAACACACTAATGTCATAATCACCTAAAAAGTAATATGTTCCTGAAAGCAAAAACCCCCAAAACATTACAAACTAGAAAAATCTTATGAAACATTTTTAGAGTCAACCTCCTTATGCCAGTAGAGCACCAGTCTCAAAGAGATCTGTTAAAAAAAAAAAAAAATGTAATTTTTCAGATGGAGGTTAAAATAACTTGGGAGTATTTTGATCACTTACTCAGGCCTTTTGATCCCATGTCGTCAGGGACCTCCTGCAGAGTAGTCCCCAGAGGGCAAGCAATAAAAAGACAATCACAAAGAAAATAATTGTCAGTAATATATAAAATTGGCGCTACGACAGGAGACAGTTCCCAGAACATCACAGGGAAGACAAGCCTATAGGAATGAACCAGACTGGCACAAGAAGTGTAATCACTGGTGCAAATGACAGAGAATGGCTGAGGATGCGGTTTGTAGCAGATCTGGTCTGAATCAGCAAATTAAGTTTTTGAGAAGACACTTTTTTTTTTTTTTTTTTAAATGCAGGCGAAAACAATCAAATTCACCTCTTTTCATTAAGGAAACCAAATTAGAACAGAGTGACTTTGAAGCTGCCAGTCCAAAGGGACTGACTGGAGAGCCTAGTAAGCTCAGACATGCTTTCCTTGCTGCTCTGCACTCTCCTCAGAATGACAACTGAGGAACCATTACTGACAGCTCCAAAGAGTTGTTATCTCCTCCAGTTACACATATGCTCTTATTCATCTGTATTAACCAGTTTGCTGCAAACTGAGATATGTTCTTGGTTTAAAATTTACCTTAAGAGCAAACGGAATGATTGCATTCATCCTACAGATTGGATTGTCGTTTGCACGCCAAGCTCGTTAGCCTGTTGCAGCTCATGAAACTGTCTCCATGGTAACACCCTACTGCAATCTAGCAGGCCCTTCTACTGCGCTTTCTCTTCATGGAGTGCCACATACTTACGGTCAATATCACTGGTTTCCTGCTCACTCTGGTCCTTGTTCTTGTAGAAGGGAAATTTTCGGGAAAAGAGGTTCTTTTTACGCTTGTCATTGAATGACTGCTGAAGAAGAGAAGGAGGGGCAAAACAAAGGATGTCTAATTCTGTGTGAACAAAGGCCCAGACCAGCAGCTTTGTGGAAGCTGACTCCTATAACCACATTATGCAGTGCATATTTCAACTTAACAGCATCTTCTCAGCTCATGTCAAATAGAGAGAGATCATGATCATGGCTTTGCTCACCCCCTCAGTATTTCACACGCTTACTGCAAGAGAAGTGACAGGCTGGCTCACCCTGGAAGGCCTGACCTGCATTTCACAAACTTCAGCTTCTTGTGAGTGTAATGAGATGTGAAAAACTAGGCTGCTAGAAGGTGGCCAACCCAAAATGAAATGAAAAAACAAAGCCAATGAAATCACTGATATTATCTAGTACAGGAACTATGGTAGTTCGGGAAAAAAAAAAAAAAAAGATGTCAGGTATTCACACATGCTCCTACAAACAGCTACTATAAGAGCACACAGAAACGTGATGCCCCTCTGCAAAGGTCAAACTGTAAATACTTTGGTGACAGCTGCTAAATAACATACCACAGTTACAACCTGGCATTGCACTGAACTCTCTAATGGTAAAACTAAGAAAGTAATAGTGAAATAGTAGAAATGTATTAAAGAAATGTGTCTCCTTAAAATAAGATTCTTCTTGTGTAAGCGATGGAGAGCATAAATGTATATTCATTCATATATACCTGAGCTTACAGGTATAGTTACTGAAATATTCGTATGTTAGTAATATCTGCTGTCATGTCTCTAGCTGAAGACACTGTGACTGCAGCATCTCTAACTTACTGTCCTGCAAAAAGTAAATAAAGAACCTCGATGCATAAATAGATCAGTAATTATGCACAGAACTGGTACAGGTAACTTCATGCTAGCTGAAATATCTTCTTTTTTTCCTTTAAGCATCAGTGAATCCACAGAACACTTCTTTAAAACATAATTTTACAAAGAACCAAAATATATTCCATTAAGTCAATAAAATTATCTGAGCAGCTATTTCTAAAATTTAAACCACATTAATTTTCAAAGATTGTTTGACCTCATTTAATCCAATCCGAGCTTTCTTTCTCTATGTACAAAATGCAGTAGTAAAAAGTTACACTACCTTTGTTACCAGCCCTAAGCACGGAATGAAATATAGCAACTAGCAGGAGTCAAAAAGGACTCATGTTTCAAATCACTGGCCACCTTTTTTGGTACAAGTACAAAACCAGCATTTGTTTCCTTCCTAAAGAGGATGCCTGTAGTGCTACACAAGTTGCATACTGCTACTCTGCTAACAATGCTTCTGGCCATCTGTTTTAATACAGGCTTGCTTGGCAGTATCACATACTGAAAAATCCAGTGATATTTTCATTACCACTGTCAAGACAAAAGTATTTTATCAAATCTACCAGGTGTTACAGAGGCACGCGGTATCGCAGGAGCACCATAGTGACGTAAGCACTGAGCTCTTGATACAGCAGTAATGTTTTAAGTAGGAAACACATAAACCTTTAATAGGCTGGCATCTGTGTTGGACTAGAACTGTCATTCCTCTGTTAGAACTGGCAAACTTTCAACCTGACATACGGACAGAGGAACTTGACTTCTCATAACCAGAGATGTTACTGGGATCTACATAAGACAGGCAACAAAGAAATATGCCCAAATGAGTAGATCTTAGCTGAGCATGATGAAGAATGCTGTAACATGCACTCTGAAAGGTGGATGGCTCACATCTAGCCAGTTGTCTGCTGGGATAAGACCCTCAGTTAGGTCAAAAGAACATGAAAATAAGGAAAACGAAAACAACGCCAAAATGGTAGAGTTTTACTGAGGTGGTGAGATTTTGCAGTGATTAAAGGAAGTGCTGAATTTATTTTGCTTCACAAAAAATAATGTTTTTCATTTTAGTTTTGAAAATATTTCATAACATTAATGGTTTTAACTTTCTCTACAGTAAGTCTTACTGAACTAATATGAAAATTCATATACTGCATGTATAATGGTCAGAGTCAGTTCCATAGCCAAAAAAAAAACCAAAGAAATTAAAAGAATATTGGACTGATTTTGAACAAAAGATTAGCCAAAAGATTACTTTCAAAAGATGCCATGATTATAAAAAGCTGAAGAGAATTGCTTATTAGTTGAAAATGCATAGTAATTACATTAAATTCTTCACAAGCTCACCGCAAATCATGATCAGGCACTACAAGCAAGAATATATTAAAACAGAAGCAGCACAGAAAGTTAGGTAAATGTGTATATGAAAGAAACGGGGAAAAAATAATCACTTCTGCTCCAGTTTCTTAGTGTTACTTAAATGTAAAGGAAGGCAGACTTTAGTATTTGCCATCACTAGGGTTATTCTCTAGGATTTCAATGTAGAATTTTTGAAGAATTGTTCAAAACTGATATTTCATATTGTCCATGGAGATTTATCACATACAAACACAGGAATGCACACAGTCCATGAGGATGTGTATGTTGCAGGTAACTTACTGGGAAAAATACCCCACGACAAACACAGGAAGAATAATTTAAAGGAGAAATTGTCATGTTAAAACATTTACAGCTGAAGCAACAGATTGTGAATAAGTGTAAGCGTGTCTGCAAAACAAAGTGTTACTAAAAAACTGCAGTTCCGTATCAATGGCAAGCGTAGTTGCTTTTCCACTCAGTATCCCATGCATATGTTTGGTGCTGTTAGTACACGGTGCTTGTGTACTAACTGCTCTATTGCCAGAATGCTACCTCAGGTAGGTCAGTAACTGTTCACAGTTTGGTGGTAGACAGACTACAAGAACATGCAATTATCTTCTCAAAGAACACGGTAATATTTGAAAAACTGTGCAATATAAAACAATCTGAGGTATTTAAGCCATTTGGTTCTTATCCAACTTCTAAAAAGTGAACTCAAAATCCAAAAATGATGGGTTAAAAGTTACCACAGTGATCGATAACAATTTATTCCAGTAGGAAAATATGAATGAATGAAAAGAGAAAAGCAAAATGCAAATTATCAGAGGGATCCTCAAGGCAGACTCTAACTGTTAACTAGAAAATATCTAAAGATACTGATTTTGCTTTAAACAGTTTGCATTTTAAAAACTTAAAAAATTAAAAATTACAAAAACTTGACATTTTCTTCATTAGTAAACTAAATAGGAAACCTTTACCACGTAGGAGAGGAATGCATATTTGGATTTTGATATCTTTAAAGTATACAGATACATTATTGAGGTTTTAGTACTTAATATATTTGATTTTTGAAGAAAGGAAAACACTAACTAAAATAAAAGAAAAAAAATAATTTGGATCTAAAATAATTAATGTCTGTGCCATCTGAAAAAAATGATATATGAAATAGTTTCCTTGGGAGCTTAAAAGCACATTGCAGACTACTCTAAAAAAGCAGTTACCTTGCCTCCTCAGCACTCATACCACTGTCCCACCTTATGTAATGGGACAAAGCTGACATACCAAGCAGTGACCTGCACCAAGGGACTGATTGCTATTTCTTTGGGACTAGTTATCCTTCCATCTACACTGCTTACTTTGTATGACTTCTGCACAGCCACACCAGTGTTTGTGCCAACAGAGAGCAGTGCTGAGACAAAAACATTTGAGAGATGGATGGAGACTGTATGGTTAATAATAGGGGAAGACTTGAAGAGTCCCTTAAAGCTTCTGTAGCCACAGGTGTAACAAATAATATATATTATCCTGCTTACTGTGCACAGTATAAAACCTCACTTTATCACAGGGACCCTGATGAGCAATATTTTCTTGTTTTCTACATGCATTACAAAAACTTTAACAAAAGAAATGTTGTTAAAAAGAAACATAAAGAGGTAGTAACCCTCTTCCCAAAAAAGGGAGTTCAAGAATACACTCCAGACCAAAGGGTTAAACAGCTTTATAAGAAGAACTTGCAGTGCCGCTAGAAATGTCTCTAGTCAATAAATAGTTACTATATACAGCTCCTATTATATTACAGACTTAAGAATAGTATCTTTTTCTAAGCTAATTCTTTAATTTGCAGTGTTTTGGTAATGGGTTACTATTTAAATTTGCTTTCAGTTTAAGAAATATTTTCTTTCTATTTGACAGAATCTAATCTTTTCACTAAAAACTGACATGGAGCCTTAATACATAAACCACAGAGGAATGTTACCATTCACAACACCAGGTTTAATTAGCACTTCATAAACTCACCCCTTTCTCTCCTCTTGTCTTGGAATTGAATTTCACTGTCTTTAAACGGGCTCGTTCTTTTTTCTCAACTCTACCAGAAAGAAAAAAAAACAAAACAGACAAAACAGTTAAACAAGCAATATTCATGAAGCTTAAATTAGTATTTGTTATAGTATAAGCACAGTGCTCAAGTGCAGTCACAATCAGCAGCGTCATATTACCCAAAATTTATTTTGCCCCAACTTATACATAAATGGTGTAGTATTAAACTAATATCACATTTCTAGTAAAAGCAGTTAACTTGCTTACCACGAGGATAAGGAGAGGAATTTGGAACCACCTTTGTCAATTTAGGAGAATACAGCTCCTAAAGCTACATACGATTCCTCACTGAGCTAATTACAATCACACTGCAGATTTTAAACTTTTTTTTAAATGACTGGATGATGTGGCAAAGAATTAACAACCAAGAGCAAAACTGAATGTCTACAAACATATACACATTAATCATATCAGAAATTTAATAGCAGACATCTCAGAGTCAATAAAACATCAGGACATACCTGCGTTTGCTTGGGATAACTCCGATTTCATCACTTTCTCCATCTGGAGTTACCTGCCTTGCTTGCCACCATTCATCATCAGAAGCATTAATGACATGGAGAATATCACCAAATTTGAAGTTCAGTCCTTGACTTGGAAGGCCACTGTCTTTAGTCTTGTCATAATCAAATAGAGCTCTACATTGAAAAGAAAAAAATTAACTAGTGAAAAAGATGAAACGGGGCTGCAAATAGCACAAGATTTATTTAAGCTGTCTGTGTTCAGAAATGACTGCAACATTCTGAAAGGTGCTCAGAAGAATGCTGAATGCAATCTCTCCCCCCACACATACACACATATAGTATAGTATTCACACAGAATACATTTGAGACCTTTAATGAGTGAGAATAAACATGGCCCAGAGCAAAACTCCAGTACCTGACAGAAGTTTCACAAGAAGATAACTCCTGCAATTCAATCAACACTTCGCATAGAACAAATTACACATCAATGTAGGAAGAAAAAGTAAATTATTTGACGAATGCAGACCTGCTGAAAGTTTTGCAATGCACTTTGTTAGAAGTTACAAACTGAAAATATTTCAGTAAATAAAAGTTACTGTCAAATACTGCACAGGAATACAATACATAGGGATGCAAAAAATAAAAAGCTCAAAAACATGGTCTGGACAGAATGTTGCTACTATAGTATCAGAAGGCAAAAAAAAGTATATGAACTCTTTTGGAAAATTCCCTACCATTTCAGAGGAATCCCATCCTTCTTTCTAATATCAGCCTATTTTCAAGTAATAGGCACCAGCACTACCTGCAGACTACCAGCAGGCTGCAGTTTTATTCACGTTCTCTTTGCTAGCAAAGTCAGTTTATTCAAGCTCACTGCTACTCTTGCTTTGTACTACTTTCTCCCCCTGTCTTAGTTACAAAGCAAAATTGTGTGGAAATGGACATGGTATACCACACTGAGGAATCAATACAGGTTGAAGTTAATTTCTCCCTGTTGAATCATTTTAAATCTCAATCAGTTTCCTGAGGAACAGAACAGACCTATGGTACACTTCTGGCACCACAGCCAAGGATTTAGTGAGGATGTGGAACTGAATGACAGGAGCCTCTCACAGAAGCTAGAGACTCTCCCAGGATGCTTTAGAAAGGACTCGTTTTACTTTTCAAAAAGGTGCATGAACAGATGTCAAGTGAAGTGCCTGTAATGAAAAAGGCCAACAAAGCCATCATGTGTTTCATCTGACAGCTCAATCGTTTCTCAGTGACACACCTGCTAAATGACAGCCTGTCTCAATTTAGAGATTTGATAGCAAGTCCATCATGACCTTAGGAGAGCAGTGTCAACAGACCAAAAGTATTTTATAAAGGGATAAAGGTTTTCATGAATATTTTCTTCAGAGTCATGAGCAAAGATAAAGATTTTAAAACAGCTAGACATACATATGGCTCTGTGTATGATGAGCCAAACAGCGCCTAGAGTTAAGAAGAATCTCTTTCCACGCCAACCAATTAACATGGCGTTTCCTGTATGTCTGGAAAGTTATCAGATGAGAACTTAATTTACACTGAAGATGACCTATTTATCTACAGATTGCTATATCTAAGATAGCTCTTTGATGAATTCCTTGTATGGAAAATTTTATTGCTGATTAACATCGCATACAAGTATTTAATGTAAGTCATAACACAAATACAAATTTACTTTAGAATAAACTCAGCATTTCTGACTAATCCGTGCTTTATACATAGTCCCACAATATTCATTTTACACCTAAGATCCTGCTAAAGGCAAGTGACAAGTCCTAAAAATTATTTTAAAGGGAAAGCACCAAGTCCTCCCTACTATTTCACCTGCATTAATCAGAAACACAACAACACTAACACGGTAATTTGGTTTCTTTAGTTAGAGGTGTACAGAAACTGAAGGCAAGTTGCATGCTTCATGAATGCTTTCAAAGCCAAAAACTTAACAGTTGTGTTAACAGCGCCACATTTTCCACAATGCCTTTTTACCTGGCTGTGTTTGCCACTTGCAATACCACAGGCTGCTGATCAAGTTCTACTGAAGCATTTCTTTTGCAGTGTCCTTGATGAACAAAATAATGAGTGCATCCCTGGAGCAGCAGAAGTATCCTTCTGTACTTCTTACTAAACTTACCTCTTCAGAATGAATGAAGGTCAGCCTGTACAGGAGCTTCTCTTTTTCTCCCTGATTTTTTGGGAAAGCTGTTTGAAACTAAATGTCTGAAGTGTCGGAACAACATAAGGATGCCCAATTAAACTCTTCCTGCAGTTGAGCACACTTTTCAGGCCTGGTGCTAACATCAATCTTATTTTTCAATGGATCTAATTAAGATTTCCTAATGCTTCCAAAACTGTGAAGTTTCTTCCACTTGGAGATGCAATTATTTTCTACTCTCATGCAAGGGGAGAAATCAGCACCATTGTTTGAATTTGTAATGTATCGTGCTGGTTGGAAAAATGCATGGGGGTGAATGTCATCTTTAAATCTGCATTCTACACACACTGCACAGACAGAGATTTGGCACACAAGATTAGATAAAGCATGGAACAAATTTACTCCTGGCAATATATTATCAAAGAAATTTGATCCCATGAAAGAATTTCACTTTTTCACGTTTGCTTTTTGAATTTGCAGATGAAGGAGTAGAGCATAAAGGTGCAGCTCAGATTTAAAGTCACAAATATTGTACAAGAGAATCCCTCTCCTCTTAAAATAAAGATCAGAAAAAATATAAAGCAGCAATCAGAGAAGGTACTAAACCAGTACATCTTAATTAGGGGAGAGAGAGAGAATTAGCTGTGCAAATTCAGGAGTTAGTCACTGCTGAATTGCTATATTTACACTGTCCTCCAAGGACTACTTGCTATATTGTTATTTATCATATATACATGCAATTAAGGAGAAAAATCTGTCCTTTTACTTTAAGTTGCATCCTCAACCAAACACAACCATCTTTTCCGTAATATTACACAACACCCCCACAGTATTGTTTGCAAGCTATCTATTCATGAAGATACCACGTTTCAGCTGCATGGATACAATGATGCAGCTCATTTTACTCATTACTTTGGTAACATGAACATTTGAGAAATCACCACAGATTACTGTTCCCAAAGTCTTTTATTTCGGAGTTTTTCTGCAACTGTGATCGAATGTCTATGAACATCTCTCTGCTGGCCTTACTATTCAGTTTTGCTTACACTACATGATCTTAAAGGCACATCCAAAAAATCCAAAAATTACAGAATAACTTCAACATCAGTTCCTGAAACTAGTTTTGAACTAGTTCAAGTAAAAGTACAGAACATACCAAAGTAACTTACAGAGCATAAGTGGGACAGCCAACATGTTCTGTCAGTATCTAGCAATATGTTCAAAGATCCTTGGAAGTTATTTCACTGAGGTCAAAAATTGCACTGGAAACCAGAGAACAGATGTGAACCCACCCTGCATGTAGCCAAGTTGCCTACCAGACTTTGGCATCTTTAAATACGATGACAAGATTAGGTCTCAAAAATCATAGCAGCACTCTCTGAAATGGGACGTGGGTGGAGAAGTACTTTTCACAAGGAATTTTTGCATTTTAGATTTTTCTTCTAACTTCTAACAGAGCTGATTAGTAAGTTTCAAAAATCTTTCTTGGAAATGGAACCACCAGTTTCCACGGGGCTGCTGCCAACATTCTGGAGAAGGCTGCACTTTTGGCAGCTGACAAAGTCAGAAGCCCAGCCTCAACCATTTCCAGGTCATTTCCATCAGGAGAATAAAAGCTACATAGATACAAAACATTTGTCAGGGGCTTGAAGAACTAGATGAATGCATGAACTGGAATGTAAGCAGTTTAAAATCTGTAGCTATAAGCTATAGCTAACAAAGCAAATTGAAAGTGGTTGAGATTGTTTAGGCTTAGTTAAACCATAAGCACTAAAGTGATAAACTTTGTGATTGTGGATATTACAGTCTCACCATCATATCCAGAAGCATACATAACACATGTACATTGCACAAAGCTTGCCAAGGGGAAAAATCATCAATGTTGTAATACCATGATGACTTAAAGACTGATGGCAAAACTGCACAACTGCCTAAATGGATCCAAACCTGAGCAGCCATGCTGCCCCACCATCAGACAGACTTCTTTGAACCAGCAGTTGTGTTTGTGCAATTGTACGTACAGTGTGCAACCAGAGAGAGATGTACTGTGTGAAATACCGTGCTTTTCTTGGAGGTTAAAGTTACTATCACTTTATTTAAGCCTCTTATTCTGGGTCCTCACGAATGCAGAAGCAGGTCAAGGAAGTGCACTGGGGAGAAAGCAGGGACAGGGGAGAAATAACAGCAAATGACAGAAGTCTGGTGAAAGATTAACCAGAGTCACCATGTTGAGAAAGTCCTTAAAAGATCTGCTGCTGCATTAAAATCCCCCTATTGGCTTCTAAAAAAATCAACTCTGTTCAGCAATGTTACTGAATGTAATGGAGATAAAAATTGACTATTATAAACCAATTTACTGTGACTTTCGCAGTGAAGAAGTAGGGTATCACTGCTTACAGCTAAGACTATATTTCCAACCAGCATTTCACTTGATGGCAATATCACTCAAAGCAGATCCTACGACTCCTCTCTCCTAAGCTGTAACTAATTCTGAAAGGGACCTTGTTTCTACAAGAGCATGGTGATCAGGGAACTACTTCAGGTAAAGTGCATTTAATCAGGCTCATTTTTCTGTTTTGATTTATTCTGTGGCACTGCGAACAGATAACAAAGTACAACTGGGAGACAGAAACTGTTTGAGGTGTTTTTTTTTAAAGGGGCAAAGGCAATAGAACCTGAGCCTAAGATTTCAGCACATAAACCAGTGAGGTCCTGCAACATTTTAAATCAAATTTAAAGCAAGCACCATCACTAACAAAGTCTTGTGTGCTCTATTAATACATTCTGGACTCTTTCATGAAGAAACTGCTGGCTCTTTTTCAACTCAGAGATGAGTCAGATTGGGAAACTCAACGAACAATTTATTTTTTAAAATTCAATCCTTCAATCCAGATTTCACATTTGAAATGTTACACCTTATCAGTATGTCATAACTGATATAGGAGTAAGGCTGCACCTTGCCAGAATTTCCTGGGAAAGCTACTTAGTTTCTCAATTATTTCATGCTCTTATATTCCCATTTCCTTTTAGGCTTCTTTATGTTTGATTTTGCATGAAAAAAATAATGAAAGATATTCAACTTATTCACTCCGATGCATTTGATCCCTTGTTTTCCATGGAAATTGTTCTGTAACACAATTCTATTGAATTTCTTAATACAAACTGAGAATATGACTAAGGCAAGCTGAAGAAAATCAGATGGCAACCTGTCAAAGCTTAAGAATAGATTTGAAGTCAAAGCCTAACAAAGAGAAGAATATGCAGAGTTTTGTCACAAAAACACAAACTGAGTCAAGCCAGATGTTAAGACATCACGTACTTTGACTTAAAAAGAATAACTATGTGTTTACTGAAGGCTTATAATCTCAGACTCAGGACAAAAAGCAAGTAAATGCACCACTTTTCAAAGTTCTCAGTGCTAATACTACTTTTCCAGTTGTGTAACTACTTTTTCAGTTGTATTACTTTAATGAAACTGAATTAAGTTTTGTTTTTAATATGTTGCAATCACAAAAACATCAAGTTCAGCAATGAGTGAGTATACAAAAATACAGAAATGCTAAGTTTTCAGAAAAGCAGGAAAACACACCTGTAATATGATAAAAAAAGATGATTACCTGACGTATAGGGATCTCTTCTGGCTGGTTCGCAAAGATCCTGATCCTGAACTAATGCTACTGTTCATCATCTGCTCCCGTAAATCATGTATTTTAGCTTCAAAACGACTGTATTCTGTAAGAGAGGAAAGCACTGCTATTAATTTTCTCTGTACCTCTGGGGATTAAATTACTCAGAATAATACTGAAAATCTCAGAAAATAAATATTTGTTAGAGTTTTTTTTTTTTTTTTTAATGCAAGAGAAAGCTCCAAAATTCCAATGCTTTAAGCATCTTTTTTTTTTTGTAATTAAAAACTATATAAAGTCTTACATTTATCAACTGAAATAGAATTTGAAATAAAGCAAATGAACAAAAGCAAATATCTGTTACAGAGATTTCACTATTCATCCTACAGTTTACAGTGACCAACTCCTTTCTAATTAAAACATAACTCCATCAATCACTTCACAGTAATAAAAACACATAAATTTTACACCATGACCAAAAATAAAGGTTAGAATATGTATCTAAAGTGCACATATTTATAATCTAAATTATATTTTTTAAATGCTAAGATGTGAGAATTACAAGTTTCTGAAAAGTTGGAATTGAATAGATACTTCAGTATTGCTGGATTTGAGTAAGATACAGGATTTAGCACTACAAGGTGGGGAATATGCAAAACATTATCTGAATAAAACAATGTTCCCATGGGACTTCAAGTAAGGAAAAGATGTCCAGAATTCTGGCACAAATCTCAATCCAATTGTAAACAGCATTAAGACATTCAAACTCCCTCTGTATAATTATGTACAATGTTAATCCTGGAAAAACGGATTGTGTTCTTAAGCAGCACCGTGCACTAATAAAACTAAGATAAATACATTTGATTTTATCTACGAAGGCAGACAATAAAATAGCAATAGTTTCTTGAGGACAAACATATCTTAAAGCAAGGTACTTACAAGTTGCCAGCATAAAATGTGAACTCAAAACAAGTAAGTTTTTCCTTCAGTTCAACAGTTCGGACTTCAGGATAAACAGATCCACTTCTAAAACCTTTCTAGTTAAGGGAAATGCTCTACAGCCACCACCTTCACCAGCAGACCATGTGATGCAAGATTATAACAAGTCAACATTGGGAGAGCCAGGGTGTGCACAGCCAGCAGCTGCTGAGCTGGGTAATTTGTGCTCTTCTCCCTTGCTGCACCTCATTCCCTGTGGGCATCAAATTTACTCAAAATATGCAAGACTGATTAAAAGGGCTCAAAGATGCAAAAAATCTTGAGGAAATCTCTGAACTGCACTTCCTTCAACAGCCATCTTAAATACCACAATTTATCCTATTATGTTCTGTAGGACTTTCTCCCCACACATTCATCAGGCAATAAGCACCAAATGTACAAGTTAGCCAAGGGAGGAAGAAAACAAAATTATGTTATCGAAGAACTTTCTGTGAACTGGTTTCTGGTATACCACTTCATTCATCCAGGTAACTATAAATTGAATATTCTAGCAATAACAGCCCTAATTAACACTGTGCAGATTGTGACCGTAAGAACAGCCTCTTAGATAATCCTGTTTCTTGTCCTTTAAACCCAAAAGCCAGCAGTCGTTAAGATAGCATCTTAGTTTTTGAATCAGCAATGGTGTCTTTGTACAAATGAAGTCCAGATCAAATAATTTACCAGCACTAACAAAACTGATGATGATGCCTGACGAGAAAAACTGTTTCCACGCTACTGATATTATTACTAATATCAAAGGAATTCAGCATGACAAGATGGCAATGTAAGAGGAATGTGAGAAAACAGGATTTTTTAGAAAGCAACATCCCTTAGGGGAAGGACCCAGATACAGAAAGAAAAACCTCCTGCTGTGCCATTGCTGCACCACATGATGTGGGTAAGTCACCTCATTTTCTTCAGCTTTTCCCCTTCCTCATTGCTGCTTCTCTTATCTACTTAGACTGTAAGCCCTGAGACAGGAACCCACTTTTCACAAGGACTAATCTAAACAAGATTTTAGACAGCACCTGCATATCTGCATTTCATTTATACAAACACACAGGTTCGTTTTTATCAGCTGCTTTGTCTTTGTTTCAGAGGTGAAAATTATATAATAATAATGACTTAAATGGGAAACAGTCTCAGTTTACAATAACAACTGGGGAGCAAGCACTATGCTTATCAAGAGACAGGTATCAAAACACAGGAATGAATCTGAGACATGCCAAACACCTGAGAGCCAGCTCCTGAGATAAAGGAGAATGCAGTGCTAGTCCTCATGAGGAGACTGAATGCTGCCTAGAATGAGGTTCTCTGAAGTCTTAACCACTCATCTGAGTCTACTGTGACGGGACGCACTGTTTTTTCATTTGTAATCTGCCCATTAATTAATTCAAATCAGTGCATCATTAAAAACAAAAGTTTTCAAACACAGTCTACTGACTGAAACATGGCTTATCTCAAAGTTATTTATCTGCTCTAATTAGAAGAAGAAATAAGTTAGTAATAAGGCAGAACATAGTTACACAGTTAAATTCATACTGCCAGGACTGTTTGCATTGTAGAAAAACATTTTATTCATTCTGCAAAACTCTTCTGCCTATAAAACCGAACATTTTCAGTGTCACCATTTAATTTATAAGAAATCAAAATTTCAGACAAGGGGTCTGAGCAGTGAAACTCTCCTGGACTGCCGCTTTGGTGAGCCACAGGGATAAGCAGAAAGATGGTGAATTGTCTATACTGGCTATGGAAGATAAACAAGAGGCAGCTATGACAGTTAATTTGGTCTGGAACACACAACCTAGCAAAGAGAAATAAAAGAACAGAAGACTACAACAAGGGATAGAAAATTCAGAAGGAAAAGCAATTCATGGAAGCATGGATGTATGCACTGGGAACAGATGGCAGCACAGCACTCAGAAGCAGAGATTCCTACATATACTAAACCCACTAAAAGCTGAAAAAGTTCACTTTAATTAAAAAAAAGTATGCCTCTTCAATCCCTCTTACCATCTGTCTGTGGAAAGCCCTCCTTTAGTGAGTCCCACTGGATCTGTCAAAGCAGTTTCTGCTGAGAATTTTGTGCTGTTTTTTTTCCCCTCCACTCTCAGGATACCCACAGTTCTCCTTTATCGTGCTGCCTACAGACGCACTGAGAAGCGGAGCCTGGCAGTAAGTTAGAAAAGCCACCATCACAACCACCTTGTACTGACCTTCCACGTGCTTCCAGTTCTCGGCTGGTGAGGCAGCACTGGCACAGCATGCAGTGCAGTGAAGCTGTATTTACGAGCTCTGGTAATGAACTACTTCTATCTCTTGACTATCAACACTGATATTTGATAAATTCAAGGGTACAACTCATGTGCTTGTTACAGACTTTCAGGTGGTAGAGAAAGCTGTGGAGTGTGTGCTACTTACTATGACCACACAAAAACAGGTGCCAAGATGTTACGTGTGAAAATATACAGTAAAAGCATTTCAAGTCATCTGGGGAGAGATAGCACTCAGCTTCAACACCAGACTTTCTATATTAATGTGAACTGAGAGCAACCACAATGCATTCTATGTGCTGTTGGTGGCTTTCACACATTCACGCCTCACCAACCACTTGAAAGACCCTGGTCATGCAATTTCAAAACAGACTAAAAAACTGCATTTGTATTTAGTTAAGAATTGTTCCCACAGAACCTGTAAAATTCTGAATGAGACTACATCCAGCCACTGCCAATGCTGAAATGAATTTACATAGAACACGCATTTACAACTTGCAGAAGGCTGGACACTTCTTAAAGACTAGCAATTTTATTTATTATCTTAAAGAGCAGAAGTGAAGATTTAAAGGATTAAAACATGAATAAGCTGCTTTACAGTGTTATCTATCAGGACTATTTATAGCAGAACCCTTCTTCTAAGCTTAATGGGACAGACTTTAAAGGTACTTTAATTGACTAATCTGGATTATTCACAAATCAGTAGAACCAGGTACAAACAAGCAGGGGAAAAAAATGGATGAATAAAGATCACATACCTCACAACATGGTAAAACAATTTTTTCTACAATATTTTAAAATACTTTTCATTTTTTGAAATTGGGAAATGCTGAACTTTTAAACCACCACTGATTTCAGCAATTCATGTGCTCCACCAAATACTGAAATGTAAGTTTTACAAAAACATTATTACCAACATGCTACTTTTACAAATGGGAGACTTGTATTTCCAAGACAAATGTTCAGAAAAATTCTTTGCTCATGGACATGAAAATGCTACCATTTCCCAGAATTTAGTTTTTCTGTTTTAAATGCCACAAGAAAATAGTGCATAAGTAGCAGCGTCACAGTGAGAAAAATTGGCTCAATCCTGGCCATTGAAAAGTAAGCTTTAACAAAGCATTATTTCTTATTTTGACTCATTTGCTTTAAAGACAGAAGAATGAAAGACTACAAGGATGTTGTACTTGGATCTTATTTTCAGTCCATGTATGCATCCCATCAAAGCAAAAAAAATACAAGGAAAATGGAAGTAAAAAACTGGCTAGTTATGTATCAAGAGTTTGAATCTCAAATACATTTTGCAGTGGTTCACCATGAATCACATTTACTTTAATCAAATTAAAGATTTGCATGTATCATAACATGCATAAACAATGCAAGTTCAGAAGTGGTGTTTTGTTTTGGCTATTTTGTGTTGTGGTTTGTTTTCTGGTTTTTGATGTTTTTTTGTTGTTGTTTTTGTTTTTGTTTTTTTCACAACACATGAAAATCATCTCTAGAGGACTTGGCCTCACCTGCTAATCTTACACTGATCCTCTCAATCACCTAAGAACATTGGACTAATCTGATCACTAAACCTTCTCACTATTCTTTCAGAGAAGAAGTGGATACAAAGCGATAGATAGGTGAAATATAAAGAAAAGAGAAGCGTAGATTTTAAATTCTAAATACCAGGCAGCTGATAGCTGATGTAGAAAAAAAAAGCAAAAACCTGTTCTACTAGTTAAAATATGTTTTATGTTTTAAACTTCAGGTGGATTGTTGAGAAACAAAGCGCTGATACCATTTCCTGTTGTAAAAGGCTTCCCTTATTTTGAAGGAAGGGTCAAATGACCAATGAAAGAATGCTGATGCCTGCTTTTGTTTTCCATGACCTCTAAGAGCACTCTTCACAGTTATGTGTGTGTAACTGAAATTAATAAAAAGTATGGACTTAATTGACCAGTTTTGAGCTAGTAGAATTTAAGAAAGAAAAAGTGTTTAATCCACAAAATGATTTCCTACCCAAATTCCGTATTTTATGTATTTTCATATTTTAAATGTATTTCTTTTGCTATTTTTCTTATTTTGAAATGTTTGCATGCACACAACCTACGATAGAGTTGTGGTTGTATACTGGCACCTCATTCCTTGTTGCAATGGCCAAATCTAACCTTCTAGAAATGTTGAGGTAAGCCTGTATTATTATGTCATCCTCAAAACACAAGCAAATGTTTCAGATGACCTTTTAACTTCATTGGACATAATGGAAGTGGAGATGTCCTTGTGAAATGGCGGGAAGAGTTAAATAGATCCCTCCAGAGGCAGTATGTCTCTGGACAGTCCTATACTCCCCCTTGCTGCTCCTCTCCTCACTACATTCCCTTTACACACTGCTAGGTAGCACGATGGTTTCAGTGACCAGCTCTGAATAGACACTCCAAGAGATACACAGAAATCTAAATGGCTTAGAGCTTCCATTCATTCTTTCACACTATTATCATATTTTTTCCTTACCATCCTACATTTGTGGAAAACCTGAAGAAGATACAAATAATAAAAAAAAAAGAGAGAGAGAGAGAAGGCAGAGTGGCACTGAGGTCTCTGCAGAACTAGAGAACAACAGAAAGATGTAATGGCGCAGAAACCTTTACAAATGAGAATGGTTCATCAAATGCTTTTGTGCACTGGAGGAACATCGCCTTCTTTAATACTGCTTTGGGTAATGGTTCTTTGCTTTCAGTAGAACTCACTATAAAGCAAAATCCCATTTTATTCACAAACGATGTCCTAAAGGGAGATAGAAATGTGCAGTGCCCCAGGGAGAATAACAAAAAGGAATTCAAAAGGAAGAGGAAAATGAGAACAACATCCTGACTTACTCACCAGCTCTACAGGGTAATTCCTATCTCCCAAGCTTCTGTTCTTTTCTACCTTTCAGCAGCACTCAGCCCCAGCAGGTTAAAACCAAGTGCTCTCTCTGATATGCACACAACACGTGCATATGCATATTCCACACAAGTATGTACTAGTAAATCCAGTATGACTCAATGTCTCACAACATCTGAATTTAGGTGAGTTTGAAGGTAAATTGTAAAATGTACTGGAGAAGACAGAAGCCAGCTGGCTACAGTTGTGACACAAGTGTACAGAAGTGGTGCATGATGTACAAGCCACTTTAGTGAACAAGAAAATACTTACACATTTTCTCTTTGGCTTTCAGCTATTCCAAAGCATGGGTGTCTGAAACGTGATTGAGCATAGGAGGCAAATTTTGTAAGGCATCACTAAAATTACTAAATGCTGCTGAAAATAAAATGCATGCCCAGAAGGATATTCGAAGGCATAAGATTACATTTGTTTTCACACAGTTTCATGGTTTTCTGATTCTATAACCAAGGAACATTTTGGAGATTTAAAAGAAAAAGAAACTCAGTTACATAATCTGAGCCCAAATACAGTAACAGCAGTACCGTTCAGCAATGTTAGCCTATCTAGGGAGTAGTAACTACTGCTCACTAAACTGTGTTGTCCAACTGGATTTGAGGAGACTGGGATATGGAAAATTCAATATCTACCATGGCAGGAGTTTTCCAATGATTTTTATTTATTTACATTATACAGTCTACTGAGGCCTTTATAGGAGAGAACTGCCTCCAAAGTTTTTGGTTTTGTTCTTCCCAGAAACCAGAGCAGAAAGACAGAAGGGGAGCTTCTGAAAGAGCAAATGTTGCAGGATGCTACAATACAAATTAGCATTTTCAACCACATCTTTGAACATACAGACTGTCATATACAGTTACAGGCAGTGAAGTGAGCTGGTCCCAAGTGTCTTCCAAATGCTCCTATCATACTGAATTTATTTACCCAGTTATAATGAGTACTGATGGATGTCTAGAATCTCCTTGATCTGTCCTAGCTGTCAGCATCTTTTACTAAAATCCAACTAGAATCATAAATATAAATAACACACATATGCAATACAAGCAGTTAGAACTGATATTCTTCATCTTTAGGAAGACATTTGAGAAACACTGATGACAAACAGTAATTTCATGCTCTATTCGTTTAAATACTTTTTAACCTTTTCTTGAATGGCAGAAACAAAAAACAGAGATAGAGTGTATCATTCCCAACTTAACTGAATCAAGTTAAGGGAAAACAAGACCAACAGCAGCTATAATCCAGGAAATTTCAAGACAATCAGAATATATATGTATTTTTATTAAATACTCAATATTAGCGGGATTATATTTTCTACTTGGAAACTTGTATCTCAGGCAGAATGCTTTGCTATAATAGAAAATAATCAGGAACCTTTAAGAAAATACTTTTTTTTACTGATTCTTAAGCAGTAAGCAGTGAATATCTTATCCAAATTACTTCCTACACCAGATTGGAAAGAAACTGACAGCTAGAATTCCACTCAACCTCTTTTCACAAGAAGTAAGAAAACGACAGAGATGACAAAAGTCAGACATAAGTAGCTAGAGCTCTCTGTGGTATGTTGGCCATGTGTCTCCATACTCTCTTCATGCTTTGTCTCCAAACTACAATGGATCTCAATCTCCTACATACACTTTTCTTCTGTGGCACACTTCAAAAGGACAAGGTAAACCCTGACATGCTTCCAACATTCCCACTCCAAATAGGGATTAAAGCATTACTCCAGAGGGAAAAGTTGGCATGTGGACAAAACATATTAGAAGAAAAAAAGATCCTTCTAAGGATTTTTTCTAAGGAAAAAAATCCTTTATAAGAAGAAAAGATATCAGATGTCTGTCTAAAACCTAGGATATTTCAAGAAATATCTCCCACAACTACTTTTTCAATTAGGCCTCTATAATTCCTTGAGATCCATATTCTTAATACAGCTGAGCTGCACACAGTTTTGGTCCCTATGCTTCAGTAACCATACAGTAATAATGCAGCTCTTAGTATAAAGCCTACAAGTGACAGTTACTGAGAAATTTGTAACAGAGGAAGGACTGTGTTGCTGTAGGCAAACCTCTGTGCAGTGAGTCAAATTCCCATCGGTCAAGCACCTCAAAATGTGTTTCAAGAAAATGAGTTATCTAGTTGGACAAGCAGTAATGAAGAAAGCTGTTTTCCAGTGTAGAAAGAGCAGGAACCATCTAAAATGCTTAGTTCTTTCTTAGGAAAAGTGGGTTCCAACCTTTGGAGTTTAAAGCGATCCTTTGCTTTTATAAGTATGAGTGCCAGAAAAAGAGGACTGAAAAACTGCTTCTTTTAGATGAAGTCTGAACACATTTTTTTGGCAAGGAAGAAACAAAATGACTGTGTCTCGGAATATGTTCTAGCAGAGAAACATTTGTTCTGCTACTAGGAACCACTACTCAAAATATCTTTCTGGCAGAAGAAAGAGTGACCAAGAATGCCCTCTTTGTAAAAAAAGAAAAAAAAAAAAAAAGAAAAAAAAAAGCCTCAAAAGAACAACCCACAAGTAAATAAAAGCACAAGTTTTAACTCTTAATAAGTAGAAAGATCATTACATTTGGGGCTACTGGGTGTAACAATTTGGCTCACCTACGAGAACACTGTAGAATTAACAGAGGATAGGCCAAATGTATATCAACAAAAATACTTGATAATTCAGATACAAAGCCTAAGCAAACATGCCAGAACCAATGCTGACCTTTCTATTATTTCCAGTCTTGGAACAGAACAGTCTACAGATTCAACATGTGAACAGGATGCACACACTCAAAAGACAACACAGGCATTGACCCTATGGGCTGGCTGCAGGGATTTGACTGTGAAGCAGACACAAACAAATAAGTTGGCCTTATTACTGACAGAAGTTTCTGGATCGGTGAACATATGATGCAATGTTGACACAGGTGGAGAGGAGGGAAATATGAAAGCTAACACTTTAAAGGCTCAGAGAGAACAAGATAAGAAGGGTAAAAGAAACATGACAGAAAAGCAGAAAAAGAGAATGAAGAAGAGTGTGCAGCAATGAGCTACCTAACAATTTCAGATGAATATGGCAGTGCTTAATGTCCAGATAAACACTTACACTTACTCACTGCTAGGACTGCTAACGGAAAAGTTTTAAGCAGACAAATCAGTGCAAACAAGATTTAGTTGTGTGCCTTCCAAGTTAGTAAAACCACAGAACAAGCTGTTGACAACAGTTCATAACAAGCCATGAAGAATGTCTTGTCATATGCATAATAATAATACGTGGCCTTACAGACTCTATGTATGTACATCATTTTAGATCACTGAATTGTTGAAGTTCTCAAATAGACAAAGGCATTTGAAACTTGCTGTACAAGTGCATGAGGACAATACTGTATTGTGATGAGACAAAATTATTTTGCTTCTGCAGAGTCCAGAAGGATGGTTAATCAGCACCCACTACAGTCTAATCCAGATCAGAAGAAATTACTAGATAAGTGGAAATACCAGCTTAGCATGAAACAGAGGAATGAAAATCTGATGGTTTCTTTAGGTCAACACAACAGAGTAGGAATTAGTCTTTTATCCTCCTACTGATAAAGAAAATAAAACACCATATTAAAAGGTAAAGTCAGTAGTAGGATGTAAGTAATGCTGGGGTATTTCTACTCGGTTGTGGATTTACTGGCTTAACTTTCACATCCTAACAGTGCTATCATTTAGAAAAGAAATCAAAATTCTGAACACAATCTGAGTAAGTAACATACCAAGCTTTGGCACTAACACTTACTTGCAATTACGCTAACAGGTATGTATCAACATCTATTACATTACCTGTTTCTGTTATGCTCAAAAGGGGTTAGGAGGGGATGGGATGGGAAGACATTTTAAATTATCTGATTTTCAAATTATAGAAGTGCAACTCAAATGTGTATGGAAACTATCTTACCTTCTGGACGGTACTGAGCCACAATAGTTACTGCTTGGCCTGCATTCTTCAAAGCTGTTGCTGCTTGTTCATGGGTGGCTGCCTTCAGGTCGACTCCATTCACCTGCAAATTGTACAAAAAATCCTTTTTATCAACATAAATGTTTGTGTTTATTATTATCATCACAAATACAGACTCACGAATAAAAAAGAATTAAGTGGATACAAACAAGTTTCCACGTCCTGTGAGATTTTCCTGTTTCCTTATAATGAATAGTTAATATAAACGAAAATTAGTGATCTTTACTGAAATCAAAAGGCGGTGAATCTTCTCTCACATATAACCATCTGTTAAGAAACAAATAATCACAGTATATCACTTCATGAATTTATTATTGCTAAGTCAATTTTCTTGTTTAAGATCTTTTTCATTCTTTTTAAGGACATGCACTGAATGCTGCCTTCTGTGATGGTTCAGTTCACCTTTCTACAACAGGACTTCAATGGAGCTCCTTAGTAAAAGCATGCCTACAGACCACTGTGCTTAAAATTCAGTAACAGACCTCATCCTCCATGCTTTCAATGCAGCCATTTTAAAAAGTGTCAGAAAAAAAAAATTGAAGCAGAAATGTGTCATATTATAGACCAAAAGTGTTTTTTCATTATTACAATTTAAAATAAAGATGTACTTTATTAACAGAATTTTAATGACAGCAGAGCCAAAATTATTTTTTTTCTTAGATATCTACCAAAACACAATGTAACTGTTCTGAGAAATTATTTTTCATAAATTAAGTCATTTCAGGAAGAAACACAAGATCTTTATGACTTTCAGTACTAATACAGGAAAAGCCCTGAGGTATGAGATGGGTGCAATTAAAACTAATGGGAAGTTCTGCAGTTAATCCAGGAAGCAAAGCATCAGTTTCCAGATATTACTGCTAAATGTCTCCATCTCATTAGAAGGCTTGTTTCTGAAACCTGCATTCTTTCCATTTAGACACACACACACAGCTCAGATATCAGTAAAAATTACTTAAAGTCTTACAATTTTTCACTCTGAATAACATCTGAGATAGAATAGTGTCATTTTCATTGAGGTAGAGATGAGAAACTGAAGCAGACTAACATCCTTAAAGATACTTCAGAAATATACTGGCTACTGTTCCATTGCCTCAAATTCAGCTCAGTTAATTAACAATATTATTTACATTTATATTGTATTATCTGTCATTAGTATCAAATGTAGGGAAAACTTTTTTGTTGCTGGTATTTAAATAAAAGAAGCAAGGATTCCTACAGAAATTATACGATCGCCTTTCCTAAGTTCTCCACTGAGGTCAGCTGGTCCTCCTGCAAGGATGAAAGAGATGAAAATTCCTTCTCCATCTTCTCCTCCAACAATGTTGAAACCAAGACCCGTTGATCCTCGATGCAGGACAACCTTTCTAGGCTCCCTGGATGAAAGAAAGGAATGCCAAAGCTTAGTCACAAGTCATGAATGAAATTGAAATAAATAATTAGGAAAGGAAAGCTAAGTCATATGAGAGAAAAAGTATTGAAAATTCACGTATCAAACATTATATGTTTAACCAGTTATATTTTCAAATATTTTCTATTATTTGTATACCTTCTATTTAGCTTGTAGATGCAAAAAAACCCTTCCCATTGTTAGGTGAACTGAGCTACCCATTCGTATGTACATATTCTAAATTCCTGTTATGCTGCTTATGCAGCACTACGTGACAATATTTAATACTTTTCATATTGTTCAAGAGCCTGGAACAATCTAACGGTAATAAAAACACTATTTTTCTGAAACATACCAATTAAATTCTAATGGAAAAGTTGATAACGAAACGTGTGTCCTTGCTGTTCTAATTCCATTCTAGTTGGACAAAAAAAAATGTAGCAAAAAGAAATCGTAGCACTCTCAAATATATTTGAAATTTATTTGCAGAAATCGTAACTGAAAAAGTTTAATCCAAACCAAGTTGTTTAATTCTTGGCTTCCTGACTTGGATCAGGAAATGAAAGAAGAAATGCTGATCAAGTTAGAAGAGTGAATTCAATAGACACAGCCAGTCAACATCTAGTGCAGAAACCCTCCCTCCAAAAATCTGCTGTTTTCTCCAGTAGAATAAAAGCAGGGATGATTTCAGAAACAGAAAACTTCTAATAATAAAAAAGAAAATGTGCACTACATTTAAAAATCACTAGAGAGCACTAAAGAACAATTAACGGACATTCTTAAATATTTGGAGACATAAATTATTAATTTATAGGACAAACTAAGATGCTGCCTTTTTCCAAAACAAAAAATATAATCTAGTCTGATTTTTTAAACTTCACCGTTTCTGCAGTAGCTTTTAGATCAATCTAGCATCAAATTCTTAAATTTTACCCTCTACCAGATGTCAGATTCATCTTTTCAGAGCGCTGTTTTATTACAAATGTATAACCATGTGAAAACGCAACACAACAGATAAGCTGCAGTTAGAGAACATACATACATGGCATCTTTTTACATGTTATTCAACATATCTAAGCCTCTTTCTGGGATGAAAGCAGTGGAAAAAGGGAAGGTAATTTCAAGAACACCTAAAGCCCTCCTTGAATAGCCCTTACATTTCATCGGAATCCCAAAAATCTCAGTAATTTTGAGAAAAGCTGTACACTTATAACATCAGCAATACCATCAGAAGGATAGAACCACTCCGGCACACATGTCCACCTAACCATAAGTTAAACAATATAAAGACATATCTGAGGCCATCTCAGTTTCTAATACACAGAAACTCATTCTCCAATTTAACCATCTCACTTATGCTTTAATCTGGGTAGACTCCATCTCAGAAACAGAATGACACTACCCATATTAGACAATAGTGTGGCACAGATTTGAGCAACAGTATACTGAAAACGCAGTTTAACATTCCCGACTTGCAGGAGAGAAAAGTAACAAAATTAGATGTGCTGTATTGATGAACAAAAAGATTAATGCAGTCTTCTACTGAATTGGTGAAGTAATGAATGGTTGCTAATGGGAAGGGTTAAGAGCTCTCTAGCCATTCTGATGACCCATACACCATCCTAAAAAGTTCAGTCAATTCACGAAGCACTTTGGCAGGGCATTCTGATTTTAACACTACTCCAAGAATGACATATCATGTATATATTTTTTAAAATACATCCATTTGCTTCTTAAAACAGTAATTAAATTGTAAGAAATAGATGCATTTATGCTTTGAAATATCTTTATGAGCATTTTTCCCAAAAACACATATTCTGAGCTTTCGTGGTTAACTAATGTAGCTTTTCTTCTTCATTACCTGGTAATCTCATCATCTCCAAGCATTCCCTTTGGAATTGGTGAATATCGCCCTGGAGATGCTGGGGGAAGGGACTGTCCTAAGTAGGCAGAAGGAGTGATATGGTTGTCCACTGGTTGAGAATAAGCTTCAAAGAGGAAGAAAAACAAAAATAAGCATTAAGACAAGAATGAGAAAGCTGTTGGAACTGAAACAAAATATTATGTGGAGTGACTCCTAAAAACAAAATGTAAGCCAATGTTATACTTATTGCAAACTGGCAAGTAGCTTGCTTTTTTCTTCTAGAGATTTGATGTGGAGTATCTCAGCATCTCTAAGATAGTCTAGGCTATTCGTACTATCAGATCTGAACAAGAAGAGATGTTACGTTTCTTGAAAGTAATCAGTTCACTGAGACAGATATACAAGCTTGTGCAAAAAAGTCAACTGTACTGCAAGGATCATCTGCACTGATTAAATGGAGTGTTACAAAGATTTAGTCTAACTTCTTGTACAACAGGCCATGAGTCTTGAGCAGTCCTCCGCATGACAGGCCTAAGTTTTGTCTGAGCCACAGTACCCACACTAGAAAAGTTTAGCAGCTTAATCCTTACAGCAGATGGAAAATATACTATAATTTTGAGAAACTTTTCCCAGTAAGACCTGGGTTATATGCAAGCTTCTGCACAGAATTTTTGTAGGAGAGATTTGGTAAATAGCCAGCTTTCAAACCACTCAATCCATGCTGGGTTGATTCTGCATAGTAAATTCCACATACGGACATTCTATCACCCTGACCAATGCTCTGGTAAGTGAGGTTCTCAGGTAGGGAACCATATACTATCTTAGTGCCTGCATAGAATCTGATATCAGATTGCTTTGCATTCTTTTCTCTGTCACAGCAGTAGAGTTTTCAATTTTCTAGACTGAGTTTCAGCAAGCATTAAAATGCACTATTAAATGCCTAGGTAGTTTATCAGCTAGTGCTTTTACAAGTAATTAAGTGTGTTATTCCAATATACCTTTTTAAAAGCTAGCATTCTTAGTGCTGTGCTATGGAAGCTAATCTAACATGGCACAAAAGGCTCTCGGAGGAATTCCAGAGGAAATAAAACAGAGCCTATGCCTTTTCACAAACTGTTTTAGCTGGATATCATACCTGAAGGACATTCACAAGCAACATGATAGAAATGAAAAGTAAGCCATCACTTTTTGGATCCCAAATAAGGTCAAAAGTTCTAAGTAAACATTATTAGCGCAGTAAGTGATAACAAAATTGTGTTTTGAACAAAAAGAAAACTAAATACATAAAATTAACTTGTTTTGACAGAAAAAGTTAAAGACACTTAAGGAGAAATTCTGTGCCCAGATGCAGATCCACCCCCATTGCACATTACACAATTCTATTCAACAGGAAAATGGAGTATCTGCAAACTGCTCGCACTAATCACAAGTACGATCTCCAAAATGGAAATAAAATTAAAACTACACTGCAATTTACTGTCATTACATATTCTCCTCTTCCCGTATTTATGCTATTTAAGCAATCTTAGAGCATCTATGTTTCCAGTGAGGGAGCTGATTACTCCCTGTCTTGCATTACTTTATTTCTCAGTGCACAGAGGAAATATCGCACCAATGCACACAGGCGCATACGTGCACAGACACAAGACAAATAATTTCACATTTACTAGAAGTCAAAAGTGCATCATTAACAATGTCTTCAAAGGAGGCTTGTACATGAAATAAATAATCTATGTACTCAAGAAAAGAGTAGACACTTTCCTGTCTCTGTGATATTCTACAACATGCACGCTGCAATTTTATATGGTGGTTCTGAACAGCAAGTTCTAGATCTATTCAGTAATATTCTAAACTCATACTCAATTATACAAATAAGTTATTCAACATTTCTTCCAGGATCCCCTTAACAATCAACATTTATATTCAGATTACTGAGGTAATTTACATTCCCTACTGATATGACTTATTTCAAAAGGCCATTAGTTATGACTGCGGAGCACACAAATCAGTTTAGCTGCCAATGTTACTAGCCAGATGGATGGCATCAGTGACATTGCAATGAGTAATATACTTCATGTTGTGCAGACAGTACAGGTACTGTATCAGCAGGTACTGAGCATTGTGCTACCCTATGTCTCTGATAAAGTATTTATTTAAAAAAAAAAGCCAACAACAAATAACAAAATAAAACACTACATAAGCAAAACCAAAGATGGATCTGGGCAGTGAGCAGCACAGGCATATATTTGGGCAGTAGGGATTCATGACTTTATGCTATGATGCAATTAACTTCAATGAACTGAGTCACCAGCTCATCTACCAGTTGGGAGAAATTTATTCTCTGCATAAGAAGAGTGCCTGCAGCATGCCCTTATGCCTTATGCATGCTGCTAGAATTAATACTTCTTTAAAAGTACTTATTGATACAGACAGTAGGAATATAAAAACAGAATTATCACCCCAAGGAGACTACGAATTTCCAGTCAGTGAGACTTACACCAAGTTAGTTTTTCATTGATGTGGAGATAGAGGCTTTTTTCATGTGTGTGTGTGTTGTTGTTGTTTTTTAATAATCTGGGACTCTGAGGAATTAGTAAGTATGAACATCATACTTACTAATACCAGGGTATCACCGTGTTATCAGGAATTGGCCACTTTATCAGGAACTAGGTCCTTCTCTACCTTCCTCTCTTTGCCTCTGCCCCCCAAAATAGATTAATAAAGTAAACAACCCAATGACCAAAGGAACTGGAGTATTAGGTAAGTTACTTTTATATTTGTCACATCACCATCCACATAAATGTAATCATATCACTGCAATACTACCAGGAACACCACAAATCAGGTTCTCTCTGTTCCAGAAAATCTAAATTCGAAGTGAAACATATGAGAAGAAGTCAATTACAATGGAGAGAGAAAAAAAAAATTCTCTTTCCCACAGAAACAGTGGGAAAGGCTGAATTACCAGATAAATTAGATCCCGTAAGGGAAAATGGCTGCTCTTTAATCACTGACAATAGCATAAAACAGGATGAATAAAAGAAGGTTGAAAATCAGTTTTGTATCAGTGCACGGAACCTTCAAGATCATCATTTTAATAAGACAGTCAAGACACAAAACTTAATTATCTCCACACTGCAATTCAATAGGCTTATGAACAGATTTAAAGCTACTGTAGCTATCGTCAACAAGGTGATATAAGGCTTATAAGATACTTTTAGCCTTTGTTTATTGTATTTTTCTTATTGTTCATTACATACTGGTTTAGATTATATCGCTGCTTTATTCCAAGTGTTCCTTTTTCCATATGAGGTACTATCTGAACATATCAGTGCTAAGTATTTGATATCTATTATCTGCATCTCACAGTGAAATAAATAAATAAAACCTCTAAAATTAATAAAAAAAAACATGTTGCTTTTTCCCCCAGAACCAACTTCTGGGAAGAAATGAGTACAAGCGGTTCTCAAGAAAAGTCCACGTATTTTTCATTTTATTATTGGATAAATACCAAATTAAATAAATAGATGGCAAATAACATATTTGAAAATTCTTTCTACCCATTAAGAAAAGGTTTCCTCACTCCTACTTTAGAATGTTTGGTTATAGGGGGAAAAAAAATCCTAGAGTGAATGAAATAGCAATTGAACAAAAGGTCAGTTTGGATTAATAGAAAAAAATCTTCCAATATAGCAGTAAAAAGTATTCACAATATTCAATACAATTTATATGATCTATTATAAGCTATTGAAGAGTAAATCCTTCTGATATTTCAAATGATTAACAGTAGTACTAGAATTTGCATCAGCAAACAGCAGTATCTTTGAGGTGAGCTGCTTCTGCAGTTGCTGCCATAGTTGCTTCAACCATGTTTGATCAAATTTACATAACACTGAAGGTTTAATTTTAAAAAGCTTTAAAATTAAAGTACTAAAATGAAATATGTTAAAGCCTTAAAGAGAAAAATATGCCACAAAGAAAAGCTTACAGTTTGTGATGTCAGGAGGGGCGTAACTATCATTCATGAACATGCTGGTGGGTTTTGCAACTTTCAGATAAACAAAGTCAGAAGTGTTTTTTAAGGCAGTCACCGCTTCTTCATGAGTAACTTCTTCTAAGCAAACACTATTCACCTAAATATAAAAAAGAAACAAATTCTCAATACAAAAAAATGCAGGTTTTCATATGACACTCACTGAAATCTCTTGAAGCAATGTAGCACTGGGAGTCTTATTATGATTCACATACCAAAGACACAATTGGCCCAACTACATAAAAGATTCTATGTAGTGATGTGAAAGATTATAAAATATGGAATATTCTAAAATGATATTAAATATTTTATAATGATATAGTATGAAATATTATAAAAAATGGAAATAATATAAAAAGCTCCGGTTATTATAGCAAACAGTGCTGACAGTAACACCATAAAAGCAGAAAACATTACTTTGGAAAACAAATAGAGCAAATATGACATCACAAATTTCATAAGCATACACAAAGTTGTCTCCCTTTTTCTTCACTTTTCGTTTTTAGTTAATCCTCTCTCCTAGCTGGAGAGCAATTCAAATCAAAGCTAACCTCTTACTACAAGTTATGTCATGCTACCTCAGACATTTGCTGAAATCTACAACTTCTCTTTTTATTAGACTGTCAATTTACTCGTACAAAAGCAAACTCTTACATTCTTGTTTTATCCCTGGTACACAGATATGCACTTCCTATAATGCAGATTTAAAATCTTCTTTTTAATATTTATTTTTGCACAGTTCTCCACGAACACATAGCTTCATCACAAACTGAGCTGTGTCCTTACTGAGTCTAAAAGTAAATACTCACAAAAAAACTGCTGCTTTTACTTACAGCTAAAAGTTTGTCACCAATTTGAAGTTTGCCATCTTTGTGGGCTGCCCCTCCTTCAATTATTTTGGTTACGTAGATGCTGTTGTCTCCAGGTATGTGCTGATTTCCTACACCGCCAGCAATACTGAAACCAAGACCTGCTTGAAGATAAAGTCATTACTCAAGAAACCTTATAGCATCCCCTAGATTCAAATGACTGTATGAATAGTAATGCTACCTGTATCACACATGAGTACATACATATAAAAACACTAGCCTGCTGCTGAAGAAATACTGGGTGCCTTTCCAAGTAAACTCTATGATTTTCCAGAAAGTTTTGGAAAAGCAATAACATTCACAGGTGGTCTGAAAATCTAATTGTCTTCTTCATGCATTGTGAAAGACACACAGAGCAAAGCTATAACATCATAACTGATACTTTAAAAACTGTTTTCCAACACATCCATATATAGAAACAAAAGAATACGCTAAACTTTTTTTTAATGTCTCAAAGATCTAAGAAATTTACATTAAATACTTCACTCCTGTTTATAATGTACTTAAAGTTTACTAAATACTATCAGTAAAGCAATTGAACTACACACATTTTTAACAGTTCAATGAAAAATACATTCTACAAGAATAGCCCCAACAAACACGGATGCAAATATATGATATGCCTGCCTTAATTTGCATTATTTTGCATCTCCTAGAATTTCACATGCAACGTTCTGTGTTCTTTAAGTACTAAATGCAGAAATCTATCATCAACTCTATCCATCTCCTGAGGAGTTTTCTACTTCCTACATACCTTTAGGGCCTTTTACAAGTTTTATTTCCACTACTTTTTCTGTCACTGGTTTTCTTCTTTTGACATACAATCGCACAATTGATCCCGCTTCTTTCAATGCTTCAACTGCTTTGCTGTGTGTCACATCACGAACATCAACCTCATTTACTCGTAGGATACAATCATTAACCCTAGAGACAGCAATATTCCTGTTCAGCTGTTGTGTTATAGCAGAGCAGACTCAGTAGGAGTCCAACATTCTATTGAAAATACACTAAAACACGTTAACATGGTCAGATACACAGATTCTACTTCAAAATTAAAGTAATTCAAAACAACGCTACAAAATTAAAATAAAAAATTATTAATAATATAATAATATTTATATAATAATATAAAATTAATGCGTAAAAAATAAAACAAAGGACATATAAAACTGGAAAATATATAAATGGAATGTTTTGTCCACAGTTTCAGAGGATGTTCTTTAGATGAAACACGAGATAGAATTTTGCAGATGACTTTGTACAAACTACCTTCCATTTAGAGCTATAAAAAAATAACTTCAAAAAGTCAGACACTAGGCATTATATAGTGAGAATTCACTAGTTTTAAACCATGATATGAACAAGTCAAGCTCCTTTCCTGCTCTCCACAAGCTATTTAAGTGCTGGCTTTTCTTTCCATTAAATGTGTTGCTGTAGTAACACTGAGCTCTCATTACAGTAAGTAGAATGTCTGACCCACTTGTCCCTAAGTTCTGCCAGATGTATCTTCTGACAGTGCCAAACAGGCTAAAACAAAGTCTTGAAATAAGCTTAATAAGACTAAAACACTTAAGTCAATCAGGCATTTGCACAAAATAAGGTAGGAGCAAGTTCTGAAGAGAACGAGACACAAAAAAGCTAGGCTTACAACCAGCTTTTCTTATTTTATTTTTCCTTTACACGGTTATACAAGAGTTTACTGAGAGACTGCTCTAGATTTATAAATAATTTCAAATAATTCATAAATACGATTTGTTATTAATACGTAACTTCAAATCAAGTTGCAAATTCATTTTCTACTAGCTAATGATGAATCAACATTGCCTTACTAGTAGTTAAGTAGTAGTATCATCCCTTAAGTAAATAAGAAAACGAGGGGTCCTACAGAAAGAAGTACTCTATCATCTTAAACAGAAAATATGGCATTGAGGATATGCAGTATCTCTAAAAAAATAAGACACAGAATGAAACCAAGCATACAAGAGAGCAATTGCTAAGCTCAACTTGTTTAAAATGCAATGTAATATGATAACTGAAGCAAGGAGAATGTTCTATCAACTGTTTGACAAATAATAAACATTTAGCAACCCAATACAGAAAGTCATCATACCGTAATCTTCCGTCCTGTGCAGCTGCACCTCCGGCTATAATTTTTGTAATGAAAATACCTGAATCATCCCCAATATGTGGGTTGTCTGTGCCACCTGCAATGCTAAAGCCAAGTCCTGAATTTCCCTAAAGGTAGAAGGGGGAAAAATTACATATTTCTTTTTTGGAGAAAAAATATTATATCTGTTTCAATATAAACCTAAATTTATATAATTTAACTGATAAAAAATATTAAAAGAACTGTCAATTTGTGATATTAAAATATGTTGATTTTTCATATTTATGTGTTACAAACCCCACATGACAACAAAGTATGGGAAGACTTCAGTATATTACCCTTTCAAGAGTAATTTCTTCATACTCATAATCTGCATCTGTGCCATTGACCTGAAAAGAAATAAAACCAAGACTTAGAGAATTTTATACATTCTACAATACAATTTGCTATGCTGGCAGCTCATTCCAAACCAAATCTCAGCTGGTTGGCACTGATCAGTGAGCTCAGGAGTGTGATTTTTCACACCGCTCCGTTCATGCATCATCAGACACTTTCTGTATTAGTTTAAATGTAAAGTTCCACGAGCAGACTGTTTTACATGGAACCTGCAAAGCAGAAACCTATTTCTGACTTGCTGAATAAAATGCTCTTGCTGTTCCTCAGGCCATACAGCAAGTTAGAAGTGAGAAAAAAGAAGGGATTGTAGTGTGAAGGAAAAATTGTATGAAAAAAGAAAGCAGTATTTTCAAACTATTGTTCCTCACAGACCAGAGAAAAATCAAATATTGATGCTTTACATTATTTCTCACTGGAAATTAATAAAGCCCTTCTAAAGCAACATCCAACAATCATTTATGCCAATATTTATCATGTTACATATATACTATAGTCCAACAGATCACAACAGGACTGAAACCAGAAGAGTTTAAAATAATATTTTATGAAGCTAGATGAGAAAAACTCCTAGAAGTAAGCCATAGTAAGCCATGAAGAAAAGAGAAGCCTTGTTACCCACAATTTAGAAAGGATATCCCCATTCTTTGCTGCCTACAGAAGTAGGACACAAAGAACAAGTGACTAATACCTCAATTTCAAAAAACCCACAATTAAATGCCAAAATTCTTAACCATTTTTAATGGTTTAGCACTACTAAGCAAAATAAGGAATAACATTTCTCTAATTGTTTTACAAAGAATCTTCTCCATTCTTACTCTGTATCTTCCACTTCACTCTGAACAAAATTAAGATCACATCTACAGCGTTCCTCACGTTTGTAAAACATATTTAATTTAATTTATTTCATATTTATTTCAGCAGCCAGAGCTGAAGACTCCATCATTTCACAGACTGCCTAGTATCAGGCTCATTTACGCCTCACTACAGTTTTTCTTAACCTCTAATTACATCTCCCTTTACTGCAATACAACCCATATCCATTGCAGACCTAACAGATCATTATCTTCCTCTTTGCACAGTACCTCAAAAATGATATGTCCTAATAGTTTATTCAATGGAAAAGATACTCTGTTTTTAACACATGATATTTCTCCATTAAAAAGGAAAAGGTCTTGACCTTCGGAATACATGAAACCAGATCCATTACTACAACAACACCAAAGAAGCCACTGTGATCAAGATGTTTTTATGTTAGCTTAGTCCTTGAACTATTATCTACAAAAATGCCATGTGCTAACTGAACCACTTGTCTAGTATTACAGCACCTGGGAAACGGTTCACGATGACTGATCAGCACCTGACTTCTTTTTATTTTCTTTTAAATAAACAAGGATGATTAATCATTTTCCTGTTCATCAACAAAAAGCAAGCCGAATAGATCTCAGCAACACTCCAACTCAAATTTAAAATATATACTAGATAATGGCAGTAAAGAAGAATCTCCATCATTTTTTGTCTTTTACTTTAGCTCAGTTCCCCAGTCGATATACTTGTCAAATTGATTTTATCTAGTGAACTAAGCATTAGCACAGGAAGGGCGAGGGTATGCACAGTGATAAAAATCACAGTCCTATTCTACTTTTTGGAAGTTTTGTAATGATCTTGGATTGCTGAAGCAAGCAATATTTGCAGGGTCTTTCCCTGTACGAACAAAGACATCACAGTATACTATGTAAATGCTGTAATGCCACAATGGAAGACAAGCAATTTTCTTTGAAGACCAATTGGTACTTCAGCAGATAGTGATAGGACAAGGGGGAACGGTTTTAACCTAAGCAGGGAAGATTTCAATTAGATGTCAGGGGGTAGTCTTTCACTGAGAGGGCAGTCAGGTTCTGGCAAAGGCTGCCCAGAGAGGTTGTGGCTGCTCCACCCCTGGAGGTGCTCAAGGCCAGCCTGGGTAGGGGTGCTGGGCAGCCTGAGCTGGTACTTGATCAAGAGGTTGGCAACCTGCACACACCAGGGGGTTGGAACGTAGTGATTCTTGAGGTCTGTTTCAACCCAAGGCATTCTATGATTCTCAGCAGCTCTGTAATTCAGATAACAAGAGCTATGTTCTTGAACATTTATTCACTGATGACTTTCTAGATTCAGGTGGATTTTGTTCCTACTAGTAGAAAATCTTTCATAGTTTCACAGATGCACGATGCAGTTACCCACAGATAAGATTTTATGTTACATACCATGTAACTATGTGGGAATCTAGAAAGATATGTCCAGGTTCTTTACCTCTTATACTTACACAGTTGGTTAGATATAACTATAGCTAGCTATGGGTTTGTAAACTGTTAGTTTAGATAACAAATGGACACTCAAAATTATAAGCTCTGTTAGTCCTGTTTTCTGTTGCTATTACCTACTGCTCTGCCCAGGTCTTCTGAAATGTGAGAGTATTTTTATTCATTGCTTATCTTCCCAATGTAGTTTGTGTGTGCAGACACCCCACTTTCAGTATTCTTTCCTAAAACATCTGTGCCACATCACTAAAAGACTCACATACTGCAGACTGCTGCTGTCATCCTTTATTCAGGCAAGTAATTCATTCTAAGGATTCGCTTATGAGCCAATTGTGTCACTGTACTAATCTTTTGTCTTCTGCTTCAAGTAATACATGCTTTTGCCTGAGTGTTGCCTATTGCAGCTCCTTTTTAACAACTTTAATCATGAATGCTTCTGACAAGAGCAAGGTTCTTTAATTTGTTTGGTTTTGGTTGTTGTTTGTTTTGGTGTTTTCTTTTTTTAATTTTATTTTTTCTTTACTTAGCAAGCATAAATTTGTGCTTTACTTGCTAATACCTAGAAAGAAAACAAAATATAAGCTAGTGCAGATATTAATATTGTTTTAAAAAAACAAGAAAGCAGGGCATAAGGAACTGCAGGAGAAAGGTACAGAAGGAAAAATTGACACTTGTGTCAAACATGCATGCATTCCAATGCTTCCAGAGTCTATACCTGCCAGTGTTGTTCTTATCACAGACCATATACTGCAGAACACAGATTTGAGCCTCCACCTAATTATACTTATCACTTACTGTTTTGCACAGATCCAACAATTTCTATGAACACTTAGAGCACTATAAGCTTAAGTATAGCCACTGCACTGAGAAGTATTTTATGAAAAGTGCAATGGAAATGGAAAATGGCACTTCAAATATGAAAGCATCTACCTGAGCAGCTGAAGAAACATATTGTTCTGAGATTTCAGGGGTTCAGCATCCAATCAATTGCATTCTACACTGTGTTGCACTGTCACACAGCTGTACCCATACAGAACCTTCCCCTTACAGCCTACAGATTTTTTTTTTCTGGGTGTTTTTGTTGTTATTGTTGTTTGGTTTTTGTAAAACAGCTTTTTAAGGATTTCAACTAACTATTAGTGGAGTTAACAAATCCATGTACTGTAAGGTAAAATAAACATCGTTGATCAATAACAAAAGATCCAAGCTACTAGCATTATACAAAGTTGTAATTGAAAGGAAGTGTATGCTTACGTATGTTGGAGTGTCCAAAGAATCTGTATTCACCAGAACTGGAGGTGGGTTTGCCTTTAAAAGAAAAATTTAAAAATTATATGTATTATACAACATAAGAGAAAATATGAACAGTAATTACACAATATTTGTTTTGCTGGGTTTCTCAGAGGACTGTTAAAAGGTAACCTCAGCTTAAGAGTCTCTAAAATGGACTCTTCTGAAACACTTGCTTCTAGCCTGAAGAAAGTGCTTGCCTGCCAAAGACAAACTCTGAGCTTATTTATTTTGTATACAAATTCTGTCTCTCATTTTGTTTTTCAAAAGGATAAAAAAAAAAGTAAACATGCCATAATTTGACACAATATCAGTTACTTGTGATGCAATATTCAAAATTGCTTTATAAGCCAGCATCCTGAATGCAAATGTTGGCATTGATCACATCTTTCTTCTACTGGGAAGTTTTTGTATTATTTTTGGTTTGTTTGTTTCAAAACAGAATTGTAAGCTGCAAAAAGCAAACTTATAAAAGGAAACTTATGGAAGATCCACAAAACAGATGTGAAAGCAAATCCATATCAGCAGACATTCACTCATGGCAGCATGTACTTCCATTGGAAATTTGTTATCAACTCATAGGCTGTAAGAAGGTTGGAGATTACTGCCATAGAAATAGGAAATTACATAGCATTCTTGCTGGCTGGGAAAGGGTTGAATAAAGAAACATTTTTATTCACTTATGTTATTGAGAACATTCCAATGAAAATGCAGTTTCAGCTGAAAGAAAATCCATACGGATTGGAAGAATTTCCCTGAAACAGCCTGAAATAGATTCTTTACTTTTTCATTGACTATCTCCCTTAAAATCAGTTGCAGGTTTGTTTGTTTGTTTTTTAACTTTTATTTTTAATATATTAGATAGAGTGAGTAGGATATAAACTTTTTAGACTTCATCCTAACAGCAAGCACAAGAAGAGAAACAACAAGAATCTGCATTCTTTCAGATACAACTAGAGGCTGTTCCCACTGACAGAGGAGCTTCCAAGACCACAGGCAGTGGGACTGGAAATGCTGGCATTGAGCCTGGTCTAAGAACAACAAAAAAAAATACACAAAGGTGTGGAAATACATTCTTTATCCCAAATAATGTTGAAGTATTAAGTCCAATATGGGATGCACAACCTCAGTGGTACAACACAAAATTCATCTCAACTCCATTGAAGCTGAATACATTTTTTATGTATAAATACTTCTCATCTTTAAAATTAAGATATTCTTAATCTTTTTTCATCTTTCTGTGTGTTCATACATGTATGTACATATCTAAGCATATGTGTCTCAGTTTAACTATCTGTAATAAAAGCTAGTATTTAACACACTCAAAGACTTACAAAACATTGCAATTACAAAGGCCTCATTATCATTACAACAACATACTTCTGAGAAATACAGTTCCACTCCCAAAAGCCACAAAGGACTGACTTAGACTGAGATGAAAATAAACTATCATTACCAGGCAGGAGTTATCAGTCTGCTATTAGGCTGATGTGTCAGAAGCTTGGTCTCCAGTGTTTAGTAAGTACTAAAATCAAAAGGTATCTATACTAGTTAATTGAGCTTATTTTAAAAAAGGAAACAAAATGGATGACACTTATGAGTCTGTCCAGTTGCCACTGAATACCCTTCTCACATAGCAGTTCTTTCATAATACACACAGATAGACCTCATCCAGTACCTAAATCAAGTATTAGTAACCATTGTCATGATACAAAGCTCGTCAAAACAATCTATTGTATTAAAGAACCTGACTATTCCATGTATTCAGTGACTAATTAGGAATCTAATCTCCACTGGACCTACAAGAGATCAGCATAAATAATGTTTATTTTGTACTAGAGCAGCATCAATCAGTTTTCAATTTATAATTTAAAAAACAAAACAAAACAAAACAAAACCAGGACTATTTTTGAAGATTTAACAACATTTTTAGATTGCACTCAATTTCATAATTTATTTTAATTTTACAATTCTGCAATAGGAAAGTAATCCAACAGGAGTGCCAGTGAAAGGTTTCAGAGAGCAACCAATCAACAAATACAAAATATCCTCCATTAAGTGACTGGTCTTAGCACTCCTTTGGCACTTATCCACATTCTCTGTCAGAGAGAACCATTTACCATGATTTCCAAGCAGGAAGGAGAAGAGATTTGTGCCAGCCATTTCCAAAGGCAGGGGTGGACACTGCAAAGATACAGGGCAGCATCTAACTCAAAATAGCAAATGCTTTTGGAAGGAAGACCTGGTATTTCGGTCTGTTATGCAAGACTTCTCCAAATTACCCAACAGTTCCGACCTACTGTGCCAGTGCTTGTTCAAATATTTAAAAGCCATTTGACAAGTTTGTTTACAAGCAGACTTGGGCTTGCCTAAGGGGTGAAATGACTAACAAAGTAAAGAAATGTATCTGTTTCACAAAAATGCATCTGCCAAATCCAAAGTTGATAACTTCCTATGATATTTTCTAATTGCTTGGAGTTATGTATGATGCAGGATTCTATAGCTAACTCCTGCAGGCACTATACACACCCAGCAGACAGAGGCATTGATCACTCAATTCTCGCTGTCCTATCTGTAAGCCAGCACCAGTCAGCAGATATGAAGACTGTCAATGGCAGTTAAGTAGCGTCAAAGGAAACTATAGATATGTTTATATTCTCCAAGTATATATATACACATAAGTACATATGGTAGTGCTTATTATTACGATGATTTTAAATTCAGTTTAGCTGACAGTACCCTGAAAGTAAATGTTACTGGAGACTCAACTATCTTTATTCATCAAATCTGACAGCAGAGTCCCACTGGGTGCCCTGGTCTGTCTGTCTTGTATGTGATGTGGACAGAATCCCTCCAAAAGAAGGAAATAGATTTGACAGTAATCACATTTCTGGTCTGCCTGGTAAGAAAAGTACGGGTGACAGATCCATGTAAACACCTACCCACTAGGAACTGGACTTGAAGAACAGACTAAAACCTTCTGATAAGTTACTGGATTGGGTAAAATTTATACAGAGATAAAGATTGCCACTTGTTGCAGGTTCAGCCATGCAGCTTGAAAGTGGATTTTTAAGGAAAAATTACTAATGTACACACTACAGAAATATCCCAGTATTATTCTTGACAGCTTAATTCTCTTTTAAAGTTAACGTATCTGTCACCAAACAATTCCAAGAGATGGCACATTTTCTTCAAAGGTGTGGACCTGTCACTGATTAGTTTTTGCACTACAATTTACAATAAAAGTCCAAATAAAATAAAAGCAGAACGGTTTTCATTTCCAAAAATGTTCCGCTGCTTATTTCAAATTGCTCCACAGCCAGCCATGCTGCAGTGACACATTCAAAATTATACACAAGAATTTACTGTTAACTCATGTTTACAAATTACTCTTACATTCTGGCAACTTTGGTGGCGATATGCATTTTGTGGTTTGTTTTTGTGTTGGCACTGGATGACCTAAAGGATGACACCCAAGAAGTTAAGTTCAGTCTGTGAAGTAAATCATTAGGAGTTTAAAAATGCAACAAAAAAACACCTTTTATATCTTAGAGTGCCCCAATCATATTAATACCAACAACAGAAATAGAACAGAAGAGAATAGGAGAAAAAAATCAATGAATGAAAGACATTTATTGAGTATATGAGATGAAAGGATAATTTAACTAATACATCAGTAAGGATGACTGACTGGCTCTAGAACCATTCTACCTGAACACAAAATACCCAATTCTTTACTTTCTTCCCATTCTTTTGGGGTGTTATTTTTAGTTATTTCACAAAATTATCAATATTCTTCTACATGAAATACATAATTTTTAAATGGACTAAAATCTGCTATAAAACAAAAACCAGGATGAAACAGTAATGCATTACTAATTTAACTATTTCATAGTTCATCTAAAACCCAAGCCAGAGTTCCAAAACATTAATTTAAACAAGGGAATGAAATAAATCACATAAATAAGAGCAAAACAAATCTATCAAAAACAACAAAAAAGAATAAAAACCTGTGGTATGGTGGATGGGATGACAGTGGTCTCAGCAGGGACTGGTGGGACAGGGATCACAGGGACAATGGGAGAAGAGGAAGGAACAGCTTCTGTAGGCTAAAAATCACCAACAGCATGTCAAAAACAAGGAAAGCTACAAAAACATTTTCAAACAAGCAAAACTTAAATTTAATACATTTAAAAAGAAACTGAACAAACAAAATGATTTGAAAACTGTAACTATATTTGAAAGAAGACAAAAAGCAATGTGCTCATATCAAAGTGCCCACAGAAGTGAGGCACATCCACGTCACTTGTTCGCACCAAGCTACTCACCTGGCAGTGCAGGGTACGAAGGTTTTAGTGGTACAAAAGAAAAGTTGCTCACATCACTGGACAGAATGAAGGTTTTTGTGGGCTGGTTTCACAACATAAGCCCCTCAGAATTATACAGCAATGAACAAAAAAAGGGATGCAATGACTGAAGTCGGTAGCGCAGAACAAAGTTAATTTTTTTTTTTATAAATGGGAAAAATCAAAGGTACTTTGGGCTTTCCAAACCGAGCCCAAGTTTAAGAAAATCTTTCCCTCAAACAGGTGAAAGAACCTAACAGTGATTCATTTAATCATTTCAATGACTTTTATAAAGGTTTGGCATACGAATATACAGCACAACATCTTTGGCTGAGTAGGATTTTGGGTTGGGACATTCTAATTCAAACAGGAAAGCTACTAACACATAAGCTACGAGGGAACAAGACTACAAATAGCATTCTGGGCAAAACATTGATTCAAATTCATTTTGAGGTGCTAACATTCTGGTTGTCAACAAGCTGTCAACAACATAAACTGATGGCAACCACCATCAGAATCCCAAGTTGAACAACAGATCAAAGTTCTTTGCAACTCAGTTGTTCCAAGACATTCTCGTAAAAATATGCTGAAGTATAATGACAAAATGAAATTACTGCATGCTGAAAGTAAACAAATCTCCCAAACATATAAGTACAAAGCATTTTAAAAGTTCAGTTTTTGGGTTTTTTTTTAGAACACAAAGCAACTTACATCAATAGCATAACCAAAATAAAAAGTAATAACAAAGGTTAAAGAAACCAAACACCACCCAAGAGAAGTAACCCTTACAAAAAACAGCCATGGTATTTCGATGTTTGTTTTTTCTTTCCAACTCTATCTAAAATTAACAGTTGGTGAAAAATTTGCAGCTACTGATAGATGATAGAACAAGGTACCTTTGATGTCGTGTGAGATTATTACTAATCTCATTTAACTGTGCTTACGAGGACTGCAGTAAAATCTTTTGTGTGCTTAAGTAAGGGAGGAGAGGGGTACCAGAATCTAATTTGGTCTAGAAAAACACATTTCCCAAAAAATGTGGGGCATGCTCAGTACAACAAACGTCCAGTTACCAGGAGATCAATGGTGCAACCTTTAGAGGACAGATCAAATTAAATGGCTTCAGTAGTTACTTAGCCCACATAACAAAAATAAACCTCCTCTTCAAATCTGACTTGCTCCAAAACAAGCAGCTTCACCTATGTGAACAGAGTAAAACTCCTACTAAGCAAACAGTCAGATATTAAAATACAGCACTAGGGGAAAAAAGTTAACCATAAGCAGGTCAGAAATGCCCTTCTTTACAATTACAGCTCCTGGAACAAGAAAAGGTGAAAAAAAAGCCCATGTTACTCTCAGTCCACGAAACCACTTGCTCTTTGGCTCAGCAAAGTAACTGACTGATACAGTAGAAGTTTTCTTTGTACATCAATCCACACATCTACCATTGTATTGATGGCAGCTCTACTTCTGTGCTTCATTCTTTCTCAGTCCCTAATGCCCTGTCTGGGTTTCTAATTCCCAGTCACTTCAAGAGCTCTCCCAAACAGTTCCAATTCTAATTGTTGTTATTAATCTTGTAAAACTGGTCTTGTTCATAACCCTTTGTGCTTTAAGACTCCAGTCTTGTGAGCTGTTAGCATGGTCACTGTTTTCTCCTTGATGCTGTTGATTTGGTATCCACTTTGCCTTAGCAGCCTGCCCTGCTCAACCCAGCTGCCTGACAACATTCCCATTGAGTGCCCTCCACCGGTGTGTGATGTGCAAACCCAGGTTAAGATAAAACTATCTTCACTTAAATGTGAGCAGTTTTATGGAGTACAGGAACTGATGCAGGCACTGTGGCTACCACAAGGCAGACAGGAAAGGGTAGAAAAGAGGAAGCCCAGCCTTGAAACACACGCTGAATTACTTGAATTTTACTGCTTGACTTACAATTCACACAAGTGGAAAATTATCCGAACCATTTAAGTAAAGCTTTTAATTATTCAATTACAGAACTCGCAAAGAGTTATCTTTAGTGCCATTTTGTATTTCAGATAGGCTAATTTAATTACATATTTTAGAACCCCCTCTTTGCACACAATTCCACCACCCTGGCTTTCGATACAGACCACAGTGCTACATGAAATTTAACTTTGGGGACTGTAATGCTATGGAGGATGCCAGACACTCTCAGAAAAGCAAGAAGCTAGTAATAAAACACCCACCAAAATCACCCAAAAGGGAACACTTTCTGAAATGCATACAGGTAAAGCATCGGCAGTAGAAACAAGAAAGTTGTTGCAACTTTTTACAGGACAACAGCATGCCATATCCAAGATGCTCAATGCTCACTGCACCATTGCTGTGATCAGAGCCCAAACTAGAAGAGGAACAACAGAACCCTACAAGGGCAATTAGCAGAGCAGACATCTGCAAACAAAAAAGCAGCATCTGGCATGTTTCAGTTAGCAAAGTGGGCTGCAACGCTGACAGTGGCTTACACACTGAAACAATACATCCAGTCTGCACACGTGTGGTAGGTCATAAGACATTCATGTTCCACAGTGTCAGTGGCACTCAGCCTCAGGTCTGCATGTGCTGCACATGTCCCCAGACACACCTCTGTCTACTTCTCCTCCTTCCCAGAGCAGGGCTACAGCATACAGCAACTTCCAGAGTGGGCATGCAGACACTTTGTACTTCCCTTCCTTCCCTTTCCCAGCACCAACACCCTTCAATGCACCTGAAGGTGAAGCAGCAGAACAGAAATGCAGATCTGAGGTCCGCAAGCTGTATGTATGAAGAATATGCGTGGGGAAAGAGAGATGCTGCAAGGAAAGGAAGAGACAGCATAACCCAAGAAAGAGGGGAACACCTCAGTATCTGTTTTTTCTACATTAGTATATATTTTTCTACGTCCCCTTGGAGAAAGACTAAGAAAGACCAAATCACTTAAAGTGAACTGGGGCTGGGGAAGTGCAGGGCCAACAGAAGAACTAGCCCTGCTCCTTAACACTGCACCCAAAAAACATCACCTGATCACTTTGGATTATTGATTAGTAACAGACAACGCAAGAAATGACATGGTTTCTAACCTAGAAAGTCTTAATAAGAGAAGAAGAATACTAATTTTACTTCACTATGCCACATAATCAGTCTGAAAATGATTATGTGCTAATGGTATCCGCGAGAGCAGCTGAACAGGCTCCAACAGCCCAAGGCATCATCTCAGTGCTCTCTTTCCTAGGAATTTTAGAGCAAACATATTTAATAATGTTCCTCCAATGTTTAGGAATTTGTCAAATAAATACATTACATTAACCTCAAAGACAAAAGCTTATCCTCAAAATAACTCAAAATTAATACATCTCTGACTACAACACTGAATAATTCTGCTTTAAATGGACAGAAACCTACTTACACTATAAAAACAGTAATGTGCTAATTAAAAATGTGTAAAACAAACAGCACATTTATGACAGACTATATCATATTATATATATTATATATATGAGCACATAACTTGAACACTAATACACTAAGTGAATCTGACAGCAGAAATAAATGCATGAAAATCTGCATTAAAAAGTTATTTTATTACAACAGTCACCCAATTTTGTTGGGTACCAGCGTAATGTGATAGACATTCTAATTATATAAATTAAAAAATAATCAACTTTACAAGTTGCATGTTTAAGAAAAACTAATTTAATAATGCATTGAGCTAATTAAAATTATGGCAGTAAACATCTTCAAATCTAATGCCAAAATCCAGACCTTGTGAAAAGAAATAACACTGCCATTTTCGCATCAACCAACATACACAGTAAGACTTTCTATGATGAAATACCAACTAACCTGAAATGAATCAAAGCACAGAACACACCTGGAAGCAGATCACCAGATCAAATTCCATGATGCTGCTCTTCTTCAAGTACCAGAAGATAATATTTTGGAGAATAAAACTAAAGCAAACCACACCTTCCTCCCTTTCATTAAGCTACTATCTGAAAAGAACATTGCATGGAGTGCAATAATCTTAATGGGAAAATAGTGACTAGAAATACCCCTTTGCCAAGTGGACTTCATTAATTACTACTCTGATTGCTAACCATAAAACACGTGGGGAAAAAAAAAGGCAACAGCAGTATTAAACTACAGAAAGAAGTACGACATATTATCCACAGTCTGCATCATATACATCTCATCTCATTCAACAAGAGCACAACATCTTTCAAAACTGCACATCTCTAAGTGCCTAAAGCAATACGTACCTTTTCTAAGTAAGAGTTAGAGCACGAGCCATCAGACACCCAACCACTAGCAGCTTTAACTTTTGCTGTGCTTTTTGTAGGACTCTTTTTTACACTATCACGCAGGTTAGTAAATTTTCCTCTGTGTTTGGAAGAGGCTGGAAGTGTGGACGAACTAAAAGATGTATGAAAGCCCAGTGCCTGCTGCTGCTGCTGGAAAGGCTGCTTTGGCTGCACATGGCGATTTTGATGTATTTCCATTCTGGGCTTCCTGGTTAAATCAGCTAGCTTGAGCGTTCCCATTTCACAGTCATCTGTAGCACCATAGTGTTTGTAGTCGTGACAGTAAGCAGTCATGAAACTAGCAACACAACAATCCTTTCTGGGAGAAAATGGAGGGAAAATAAACCAAAATATTGCCTCCTGAAAAAGTTAAAAGTATTGTTTCCTGGATTATGGTCGTAGGAAAAAAAACCAATAGTGAACACTGTTTTAGCTAGGACTGCATGTAGTGTACTCTCTCACGCTATTTAAAGAGCACCATTGAACCACCACACAACAGTCAATTTGCTAGGCATAAATAATCAATGCAATGCACAAATTATTGAATAGATGGCAAAACTCATCTGACTATTAAAAAGCAGCTATGAAAGGTTATAGTCATTTTTTCTCCTACATGAAATCCTACTATTCCTAAACTTTGTTGTATTTTTACAATATCTCTGATATTTGCTGCTAGAAAATATTTTAACATGTTTATTCCTCCTTGGCAAACTTCACGGGAGCTGAATTACTTTGTGTTCATCTGTTAAAGGCTCACATTGCCATGAATACATCAGCACTGTGAAAGCACAATTTTAAGATACTCACTGTTTAAAAGAATAGTTTAAAAATCATAGCAATTATTTTTTTAAAAGTTCTTTATAAATTTCATTGTTTATTCAGCTTTTAGTGCCACAGGTGCATTATCTATTGCATTTTAACCCTTGTTTTCAAAACAAAACCCTCACCTCTAGAAAAAAAACAAAGCGTGAACAGAGGATTTAGCTTGATACAATCATACTGATGAATATTTAACTTTACCAGCCCATTGTAAACCAATCCTTCTAAAAAGAGAGAAGGTTTAAAAGTTAAGTTCCCAAAGACTACATGAAAATTGGCATCTGAAATGGTTACTTCCATGTCGAGGCTCACTGCAGGAAGAGGTGGGTTCCTACCCACACAGCTCCAGAGCAGCACGGCCCGTGATATCAGCCTTATGGCCTATGGGTCTGATGTAGGAATATGCTGTGAATCTGAATATCTATCTGGCACTGGGCATGGTAAGAATGAACATTAGCTCACAGAAAACAAAGCTTTATTAGGTCAGCTGTGCTATGATGAAGCAGAGAGATTTTATCAGTTCAAAGCATTAAAACAGGATTTTCCTTTCCATCATACACTCTTCTACAGTAAACCTGGCTACAGCAATGAGTCAGCATAATTATTTCACAGATAATTAAAAAAAACCTAGAAATACAGACTTTCGTACAAACATTTACAGTTATTTATAGCATGGATATTAAGAGAGAAATGAGAACTGACAGATGCTCCTCTAATCACCAAGAGCTGCCACGTCTCATCTTCTACCCAGAATGGATGTAATCAAGAGCTGCATATCAGATCATTAATATGATACTTAAAAATACAGAGACAGAAAGGTTTCTTGCCAGTGACAGAAAGCTGGGAACATGCTGGTCATACAGAGCCCCACAGAAGTGGGTTTGTGCACTGCAGATAGTGTCTTCTACCTTTGCAACAGCAGAAAGAGGGATGAGAGCATCCTGCTAACACTAACAGGTAGATGCACACTGATCGTAGAGAGACCCCAGATTTCATTACTGAAGGGCAAAGGCAGAGAGAAAGATAAGCACATTGTGAATGTGCACAGAGGCTAACAGTTCAAAATGAGCACTCCACAACTAATTTTTCCTCCTTGAAGAAAATTCCCCACATACATTCATAGTGAGCAAATGTGAGGTATCAACTTTGCACAAAACACAGACTAACTACCTTCTTGTTTCAAGTGGAAATCAGCTTTGAAATGCACTAATTGAAAATGTGAAGAGTTGCTGGATACCGTGTTCTTGGAAACCGAGCTGTACTACTTGGAACACTCCTCCAGACAAAAGGGAAGACACGAGGGAATTCACACCTCCGGTGCTTCAGACACACGGACCTCAGTAGCAAAAGAATAAAGGTGATATGGCAGATAGTTGATAATAGTACAAAGAGGTTTCTGGAAGTCCATGTGTCTTTGGTCCCTAAGACCATCACAGTAAGATATCAATGATTAAAAACAAAACAAAAAAAAAGAAAAAAAAAAAGAAAAATAGAGGGAGCAATGAAGTTTATTGTTCTATGGGTACAGAAAGAGAACCGTGGTGACAGAAACATGGGCAGAAGAAGAAATTTATAATAAACACAAAGTGAGGCTTACATAGAGTAATCTTGATGTAAACAAAATGAAAAGATAATAGCAAAAAAAAAAAGAAGAAGAAAAAAACAAGGAAGAAGAGAAATTAGTAAAGGTAAGGGGAATGCTATTCACAGAGATCAGACATTTGAGAGTCAGAGATTTTTCTGCCAAATTACATTCACACGAGTGATGTAAGGCAATGCCTGCCTTGAGGTTGTACCAGCAAAAGAAAAATCTGTGGGAGAGCAGAAGGACATATGGATGATTCAAAGAAAGAAAAACAGTTATGTAACAAAAGAGGCACAGATTTGACAAGATCCTCCTCTGACTGCAGAAAGTCTGTGAGTGTTCTCTGCAGACTGCATTAATGGCTAGCATGAGCTGCTTCACTCCGCTGCCAAGTGCTAAGTGATTTCACATAAGTAGAGGGGGTTCAGGATGAGGCTGTGCTGCAATCGTACCTGCAAACTGAACTACCTGCTGCTAACATGGAGGTGAATCATATTCGTTCTTTTAAATTACTACAGAAACAATTTGCATTGATCACTTCAACCAGGCATTCTGTAACTTTTTCTTTAAAATGGACAACACAGAGTTTTTTGCAGCAATCTGTTAAAATGCCAATAACACATCAAGTAGTATTTCTTCAAGAATCACCTTCTTTCCATATTCTGTAACAACCACCCCATAGCTGGCAACAATACCTGTGTACAGGGAAACCAGAACTAATGTCTGATTGACAATGTCTACCGCAAGGGTCTTTTTCAAGTCCAGGTAACCTTCAAGAGCCAGCTTATGTTACTTCAAAAAGAAATTGCAATGCTTAAGAGAGCTCTCCAAAAATAATTCTGTGCCTCACTCCTCCCATTGCCTTTCAGCAGTTACCACACACACAGCAAGTTCTGTTAATAGAACTCGACAGATAAAGACCAGCCCACATTCCTTACAACTTCATGCAAGTAGAAAATAAAGTATCTACAAAAGTGAACAAAACCTAAAAAGTAGGAAGGTAGGAAGAAATAATTTTGATTCAAAATCCACTGACAGGGCTGAAAACAAAGGCAATATTTTATTTCCAGAGATACATTGTTTAATTGTATATCTTTCTGTGAACTTTGAATGCCACAGGACATTTCACTAGTGCCACCTGAAGAACTTCACATCAATCTTGCTCAAAGCAATAGAAGTCAACATTCATCTAAGCATATTGTCTGGGATAGACAGGCTACTTGGTGGGGTCTAAAGTTGGGAAGAAGGAGGCACAGCTGCCATCCATCCTTATTTACAAGCCACGTTAAATGTATGCTGCCCAGAACACTGAAGACTATGGACGTGAACACTGCTGCACCATCCATACCATGCTCCTCCTGAAATCAGTGCCATCCTGAGGCCTGGGCAGGACTGCAGTAAAAACTGCACCTCTGTGAGCACTCTGTGTTAAAGACACCCAGACAGCACAGTAGATGTGACTAAACTGCAGCACTTGTTTTCTTTGTTTGTTTAAAAACAAGGCAAGAAATTGATTCTCTAACCTACTTTCTACTCACGTGCCACAGCACTTTACAATTAACTCAAATGAACTTAAAACTTCAAAGTTAAGAACAAACAAACAAAAAACCCACAAATAGCTTTGATGGGGAAAACAATAGCAGTGGAATATCAGGAAAATCACAAATGGTGAAGATGACCTCAACTGATTTAAGGACAAATGAGCAATTTATTTACTGTCAATGCCCTGCTACAATCTTAATCATACAAAAGAAATCCAATGAGGACCAATTTCTTCCATAATTACCGCAGTCAGAGGTAAAGCAATAAAGGCAGTGACAGTAGGGCTGTTGTTACTTGCTGAGGCCCAGTAAAAAAATTTAGGGAAGATAAACTGCTGTATCCATAAGCAGTAGCATAAGAGAAGAAAGGCTGTCCAGCTGCACATAGGACCAAGTTCTACCCTGTAGCAATAGAGCTCTTCTAAGAGATAAATGGAAACCTGCCACGTGTCAGTGGGAGGCTGGAGCCCCAAAGCAACTGGCGGCTCTCACATGTGCCCAGTTGCTTCTTCATGGGTAAAACCTTCAGGTGCTGAGAACTGCATGCAAATATGAGCAATAATTGCAGATTTGGCAACCAACAATCCATCTCTCTTGCCTCTGTCAGGATCTGAAAACTGAACCTTATCAACTGAATTCCATCCTGAATAACGCCTCGTCCAAAGGAGGGTTACCAGCCCCCTCCAAGTCTTCCTTCAGAAGGAGTTACAAGTTCAAAATAATTTGTCCTGTCAGCATTCTGAAGAACTGCTTCAATGACTGAAAGTAAGCCATATTCCTAATGTATATGCAAAGTTAAGTCTGGTTTTAATAAAGGTAAGTATGATTTTGGTTTTTCAAATTCTCAGTGTTAGCTTAAGTTCAAAACAGAATGACAGGCTCCTCACTAAGGTTCATAAGTGCTATGAGAATGAATTTAATGTATTTAATTTATTATTTGACACAAAGCCATTTAAACAACATCACCCTTAAAAATTGTAGCTTTCATTATTACTCTGAAGAGCCAACAAATAAGCACAGGCAGTGTTTCAGCATCAGAAAGAAATCAAGCAAAGGAAAAATGTACTCTAAGGCTTCATTACAGAAAAATAACAACGCTCTAAGATGTCTTGAGGCTGGTGGTGTTCTTCAGTATCTTTACCAATGATTTAGAGTGTGATTGAGTGCACCCTCAGCCAGTTTGCTAATGACACCAAGCTGAGTAGTGCCACTGACACAATAGAAAAAAGGGAGGCCATCCAGAGGGACCTGGACAGCCTTGTGAAGTTGGCCCACAAGAACCTAATGAGGTTCAGTAAGGCCAAGGGCAAGGTGCTGCACTTGGGTCAGGGCAATGCGAGATATGCGTATGGACTGAGAGAAGTCCTGCAGAGAAGGACTTGGTGGTTCTGGTAGATGAAAGCCAGACATGAGTCAGCAGTGTGAGTGTGCAACCCAGAAAGCCAACAGTATCCCAGGCTGCATCAACAGACAAGTAGCAGCAGGGCAAGGGAGGATCCCCCGCTACTCTGCCCTTATGAGGCCCCTGGTGGAGCACTGTGTCCAAATCTGAGGCCACCAGCAGAGTAAGGATGCTGGAGTGGGCCTCAGAGATGCTCAGTAGCACCTCTTCTTCCTATGAAGAAAGGTTGAGGATGTTGGGGGTGTTCAGCCTGGAGAAGAGAAGGCTCCAGAGGGACCTTGATGCAGCCTTTCAATACTTAAAAGGAGTACACAAAAGGAGGAAGACTAACTTTACTCCAAGGTTGTGAAGCCCTTTTACTGCTGCCCAGGGAAGCTGTGGATACCCCAATCCTGGAGGCACTCAAGGCAGCACACTTATTTTGTTCTTTATAATTCATTCAAATAGGAAAAGGTTACCTATATCTAGCTCTGAGACTACGAAAAAACAACTCTCAATACTAGAAATACATCAGTTAACTCTAAAAACTATCATACTATTCTTGAAATTTTGTAGAGCTTTCATTTGTTTGTTTTGGTCTTTTGTTAAAATTCAATTACTCTAAGAAATATTACTCATAAAATATTAAAATGACACATATGAACCACATCCCTTTCTTTTGAATATGAAACTTCAGGTTCCCTTGCTTAGAGTACTTCATTGCCCCTGAACGTACAGCCTTAAAACAGTGACTAAGTGTCTGAAGGAAATCAATAAATCCAAGTTTGGCATGGACAAGTTATTATTTATTTTATTGATAATTGTACTATTTTGCGAGAAAACCATTAGCTGCACAAAAATTGTTTTATACAGAAGTTTGCCCTAAAACACAGAGCATAAGCAGAATGTAATTTATCTCGCATTAATGAACAGCAAAAAGAAAATCACACGGAAAACCACTTTCAAGAATCCATTAATTACAATCATTACTTATTTCAGAAAGCAAGTGTCCGAAAATTTTAGTAAGTTAATTACTTTATTTACACATAAAGTGTTTTTTTTATACTGAAGCCACTCCTTACTTCATTTACAAAAAGCTTCAAACAGGCAGCATTAGCATTTAATCTTTACACATGCTGAATTCCTCCCAAGCAGAGATGACTACGTACTTTCACTACAGGTCTGACAGCTTTGTATTACTATGCAGATGTTTTGCCCTATCATTGCTCAGCGCTACAGCTAAAATCCTTACCATGCAATTACTAGCTAGGTACCACATTTCATTTTATTCATTCTTACACCATGGAAACACTGGAGGCTGCCTCACTCTTGCTTCCATGACAACATGCAGTTATAATGCTGTCTCAAATAAGTACCATTATACAACACATTCAGCCTCTAGAATGAGTCATAAGACCCTGCAACTTTTCAGTAAAATAGGCACCTTTTCTGTACTGCCAAACACTCATGGTGCTTAGCAAATTAAGATATTACACAACAGGTATAATGCTTAGTATTACTCATGAAAACTCCACAAGTAAATAAAAAGTAAATAATAATGCTGTTTGCTAAAGAATTTCCATAACATTTTAGCACTTCTCTGTATAGTTTAGAAAAGAACGTAATCTTTTTCAGCCTTACAATGGAAATTAAACACTTCTGTATAATTCTAATCTTACAATATTGAATAAAAATAATATATTTTTAAAAGAAGGTCTACAGAGACTGATTTGTGATCCATAGTTATACATCGGCATTTCATCTGGATTTCAGGTTAATTATTGCTCAGGGACACAAAGACTCAGGTTTGATCACTTCGGATGTGATGCTGGACAAACACCATCATGGCCCTTCCATAGACAGCTCATGCACAAGCTGCTTAACCTCCCAAGCAGCGCAGGAAACCTGAGCCAGTCATTCCAAATTCTCTCATATTCCACATTAAAGCAGTTTGTACAACTCATTAAGTGGAAACAGAGTCAGACAACCTAAATTCAAATGGAGCTAAGTACATCCACTTGTATCCAAACTGAGTGCAAAAGTCCCTCAGAACGCTCCCTGCAGTTGCCCAGGGTGGAGCCAAGGGCTGTGGCTGAGCGCTGCCACGTGGTGGGCCTCATCTGGTGACAGAAGGCTGCACTGCCAGCCATGAAGCTCTGATTAGCTAACCTTATTTAAAACAAAAACAAAAACTATTAACCATCCACCTATGCCTCTGTTTCTCATAGCTCTGCCAGGCATACAAACACCCTACCCCCGATCATTCATGAATGTGACCTCATGGGACTCCAGTCCCAGCTTGAAAACCTACAAAATATTCTTCCCCCTAATCTCATAACATCACTGATTTTAACTGCCTTTGATCCAAGAACTATTACTTTCAAATACTTCTATAATTATAATGACCTGCTGACGACTAAATGATCCCATGTATGCTTTTGTCTATGTTCCCCGCTTTCCACAAAGTCTGGAAGATCTGTGAATGCTCATTTTCCTTTACAAAGAGAATCACAGAATCACAGAATCACAGAATCGTAGGGGTTGGAAGGGACCTCCAGAGATCATCGAGTCCAACCCCCCTGCCAAAGCAGGATCCCTACACCAGGTCGCACAGGTAGGCGTCCAGGCGGGTCTTGAATATCTCCAGAGAAGGAGACTCCACAACCTCCCTGGGCAGCCTGTTCCAGTGCTCCGTCACCCTCACCGTAAAGAAGTTCTTGCGCACATTGGTGCGGAACTTCCTATGCTCCAGCTTCTGGCCATTTCCCCTTGTCCTGTCTCTGCACACTGCTGAAAAGAGTCTGGCCTCGCCACTTTGCCCCCCACACCTTAGATATTTATAGACCTGGATCAGGTCCCCTCTCAGTCTTCTCTTCTCAAGGCTAAACAGACCCAGCTCACTTAGCCTTTCCTCATAGGGGAGATGCTCCAGGCCCTTCACCATCTTTGTGGCTCTCCGCTGGACTCTTTCCAAGAGATCCCTGTCTTTTTTGTACTGGGGAGCCCAGAACTGGACACAGTACTCCAGATGAGGCCTTACCAGGGCAGAGTAGAGGGGGAGGATAACCTCCCTCGACCTGCTGGCCACGCTCCTTTTAATGCACCCCAGAATGCCATTGGCCTTTTTGGCCACAAGGGCACACTGCTGGCTCATGGCCAACCTGTCGTCCACCAGGACACCCAGGTCCCTCTCCACAGAGCTCCTCTCCAGCAGGTCATCCCCCAACCTGTACCGGTGCATGGAATTATTCCTCCCTAGGTGCAAGACTCTACACTTGCTTTTGTTAAACTTCATCTGGTTCCTTACTGCCCAGCTCTCCAGCCTGTCCAGGTCTCGCTGAATGGCAGCACAGCCTTCGGGCGTGTCAGCCAATCCTCCCAACTTCGTATCATCAGCAAACTTGCTGAGGGTGGCCACTACCCCCTCATCAAGGTCATTGATGAAGATGTTGAACAGGACCGGTCCCAGCACCGACCCCTGGGGAACACCGCTGGTTACAGGTCTCCAACCAGACTCTGCACCGCCAATGACAACCCTCTGTGCTCTGCCAGTCAGCCAGTTCTCAACCCACCTCACTGTCCACTCATCTATCCCGCACTTCCTCAGCTTCGTTATAAGGATGTCGTGGGAGACAGTGTCAAATGCCTTGCTGAAATCAAGGTAGACTACATCCACTGCTCTCCCCCCATCCACCCAGCCAGTGACAACATCATAGAAGGCTACCAGGTTGGTCAAGCACGACCTCCCCCTGGTGAACCCGTGCTGACTACTCCTGATAACCTCCTTTTCTTCCAGTTGTCTGGAGATGGCATCCAGCACAATCTGTTCCATCACCTTTCCAGGGACAGAGGTGAGGCTGACTGGCCTGTAATTACCTGGATCTTCCTTCTTGCCCTTTTTGAAGACTGGAGTGACATTGGCTATCCTCCAGTCTTCAGGCACCTCCCCCATTCTCCAAGACCTCTCAAAGATGATAGAGAGCGGTTCAGCAATCACCTCTGCCAGCTCCCTCAGCACCCGTGGATGCACCCCATCGGGTCCCATGGATTTATGAACATTGGTGTTGCCTAGGCGCTCTCGGACCGCCTCTTCCCTGACTAAAGGGAAGTCTTCCATTCCCCAGACCTTCTCACTAACCACCAGGGCCTGGGATTCCCGAGGGGGAGCTTTTTCACTGAAGACAGAAGCAAAGAAGGCGTTCAGTATCTCCGCCTTCTCAGCATCCCCCGTTACCAGAACACCCCCCTCACTTAGTAGGGGACCTACATTCTCCCTAGTCTTCCTTTTACTGTTAACATACTTAAAAAAACCTTTTTTATTATCCTTTACCACCTTTGCTAGATTCAATTCCAGGTGGGCTTTAGCCTTCCTCGTCGCATCCCTGCAGGCCCTGACAACATTTCTATATTCTTCCCGAGTGGTCAGACCCTTTTTCCACATTTCATGGACCTTCTTTTTCCCTTTGAGTTTGTGCATGAGCTCCTTGCTCATCCACACAGGTCTCCTGCCACCCTTTCCTGATTTCTTGCTCACAGGGACGCACCGATCCTGGGCTTGGAAGAAGAGCTGTTTAAATGCCAACCAGCTCTCACAGGCCCCCTTACCTTCTAACACCCTAGCCCACGGGATAGCTCCAAGTAGGTCCCGGAAGAGATCAAAGTTGGCTCTCCTAAAGTCCAGGGTAGCAATCCTACTTTTTGCTTTGCACCTTCCACTCAAGATCTTGAACTCCACCATCTCGTGGTCACTACAACCCAAGCTACCCCCAACTTTTACTTCCTTAACAAACCCGTCCTTATTTGTGAGAATAAGGTCCAGTAACACCCCTCCCCTCGTTGGTTCCTCCACCATCTGCATCAGAAAGTTGTCTTCGACACATTGCAGGAACCGTCTGGACCGCGCGTGCCTGGCCACGTTGCTTTTCCAGCAAATATCTGGATAATTGAAGTCCCCCATAAGCACTAGTGCCTGGGATTGTGACGCTACTTTCAGTTGCTTGTGGAAGGCCTCGTCAACCTCCTCTTCCTGATCAGGGGGCCTGTAGTACACACCCACAACGGTGTCACCCATACCAGCCTGCCCCTTGATTCTCACCCACAAGCTCTCCACTGCTACATCACCCTCCCCCAGGTGGAGTTCAATACATTCTAGCTGCTCTCTCACATAAAGAGCAACTCCACCACCCCGCCTCACCAGCCGATCTTTCCTAAAAAGCACATAGCCCTCCATGACAACATTCCAGTCATGCGAGCTGTCCCACCACGTCTCCGTGATCGCAATGAGATCATGGCCTTGCAACCGCACACAGATCTCCAACTCTTCCTGTTTATTTCCCATGCTGCGCGCATTAGTGTATAGACACTTTAGGGAAGCAGCACCCCCCTGCCTCTCTCCATCCCTTTGAACTCCACCCTTTTCACCCATCGAACTCCATTTTGAGCCACGAACTACCCGCTCAATCCCAGTGGCCCTCATTCTGTCCCCTTCCCCCTTCATACCTAGTTTAAACACCTTTCAATGAGCCCTGCCAGTTCCTGGGCTAGGATCCTCTTACCCCTTGGAGACAGGCTACTTCCATCTGCAGCCATCATGCCAGGCGCAGAGTAAATTGCCCCGTGGTCAAAAAAACCGAAGTTCCTGTGCTTGCACCAACTTCTTAGCCATTTATTTATGAGGCGGGTTTTTTGGATGCTCTCTGTATCCTTCCCTGCCACTGAAGGTAGGGAAGAAAAAACCACCTGCACACCCGTTCCTTCAACTACCCGCCCCAGTCCTCTGAAGTCTTCCTTGATAGACCTCAGGCTTCTCTCAGCGACTTCATCGCTGCCAGCCTGAACTATCAATAATGGGTAATAATCAGAAGGGCCAATCAGACCAGGAAGTTTCCTAGCAATGTCCCTGACCCTTGCCCCCAGGGAGGCAGCACACCTCCCTACGGGTAGGGTCAGGAGAAGCTGACTTCTTCTCAAGGTGTCTGTTTATCCATCTGTTAATTCTCTTTTAATAATCATTTCCCACAGAAATCAGAACTGCACAGCTGCAGCCTCAGAGAATACAATTCAGCACCTTTTAAAAAGGGCATCGTATTTGCTTTTTGAATTTTTTTATTTCTAGGAATACTCAGTTTAAGCAAAAAGGTCACATATAATATGATGGGCCCTTCATCCGTAATAAACATAAGTTCCTTAAGAAATCCTGTGTAAATGTCATCACATATTGATCATCTGTGCTTCTTGCCAAATTAATTTAAACACTCTCCTACTGGCACCTGATTTATTATTTTTTTTAAACACAGGAAATGAGTCATAGTAACTACTCCAAGCTCAAACGTGGGACTGCCCCAGCTGTAATCTTGGCTTGGATAAAAGCATCTGCTTTAGCATCCCACACCTGGGAATACTTACCTGGGAAAGTGTTACCACCATCAGCAGTGGGAGCAGTAGTATTTCACAGTCAATTTGCATTCCACTTTATTTAAGATGAAATCACTTTAAGTGCTGCTCTGTATTGGGTCTTAATGAACTGAAATTTTTAAAAGCTCTATACAGATTTTCCCTCACAGCGTTCAAAAAGAGTAACAAATATGAAAACGCAGAAAATTCAAAAATGGCAAGATCAGCTTACAAAAGAGACAAAACGAGTCATATAGGTCTGTTATCTGTCTAGAGAATGTATCAGCTCAACTACGTCCTAATGTGCAGCGAAACAAAGGACAAACAGACAAGCTGTAGAGCAACCGTGTTGTATTAGAGAAGGGGGTTACATGCAGTGAAATGAAATTCAGTAACAGCTGAGGTCACATGGAATAGCAGTAGGCAGCACAAAGGGACCCTGAGGAACACAAAACTGGAAAACAAGTCCAGAAGGACTTGAGTTGGTCAGTTAAAAAACAAATGTAGGCTTTCAAACTTTTATTTAATTTTTCATCTATTAAATGTTGAGCCTAATACAAGGAGCCTTGAGTCTTTCAAACAGCCAGGGAACACACTGGGATTTGTATCAGAGCCCAAGCAGTTACTGAAGGAACACAAACTAGTAGCAAGACATGAAGCAGACATGGAGGATTGATTCCACATCAACAAGTAACAGTGACTCAGGATCAAGGCATAAGCACTGGCAACACACACTACCATGCAGGTCTCAAAACATTAGAAGTAGAATAAGGAAGAAAACTTTCTCTCAAGACATGGTAAAATAGTATGTTTGATACAAGAGTCCATAGTAAATGTCATCATAAAATACCATGAACCTCAGACAAGGATAGGGAAGGAACTGAGAAATATAAATTCCCAACCAGGGACCAGGAGTTCACTCAACACGTTGAGTAGTTCACATGGGGTAGGGTCGTTATTGAGAAACGGAAAAAAATCTGACAAAGAAAAAATGATTTTATCATTAACACAGAAAGATAATTACTTGTGCCAGGGCCTCACCATGTCTGAGTAACGAAATTCTTCCTAACAGCTAACCTAAATCTTCCCTCTTTTAGTTTAAAATAGAGTAGATGGTAAAAGCACTGGCCACAGTAGGCATTCTGGAAAAGGGAAGCAAATTCCTCATGCAGCTAGCATGCACAAAGATTTTGATTTATCTTGCTGTATCAATGCCAGTCTCTCTCTTCATGTTTCTATAAATCCTAGAAAGCCTGAGGACACAAGGTTTACCAAGACTTTGACTTGGCTATAAACTAAAAGTATAATGCAGATTAAGCTATCATATCAGCCTTCAAATGTGGGTGCAGATCATTCTAAAAAGACAAAGTCATGTTTTCTACATATATCTGAGACATTTTGGTTGTGTTACATTCTTCAGACTATAAAAATCATCCTGCACTTCTTTAATCATAATTGAGAGTGCTCTCGATAACACAGACCAAAATAGAAGAACAGGAAGAGGATGGTGTTCACTTTAGATTCAGTGATTCTGTCACACAGTCATTTACTTAATAATTGTATTAACTGAAATATATACAGCAGCTTTGGCAGCAAAACAGAAATGTTACACTGAAGGAGCTTGCTTGAGCTGTTTAGTAAACTGACAGCTGGTGAAAAGTGGACTGGCCTGTACTTGATTTCCAAAACACTTCATCTGTCAATACAAGCCTCAGCTGAGAGGACAACTATCACAACATGAAATAAATTTGCAAAGTTATATGAAAAACCTAGAGTCCTACCCCTTTCACAGACTTCCATGAGTCCACCCGCATTATCTGCTGAAGATACTGGATTAAAAGTGCCTGCCTTGCTTGAATGTGGATCTAGGGCCAATGCAGACAGACAGACCCTGACAGCAGCAGCGCTATTTCAAAAGCGTGACATTGTGTTCCCTTCTCCTTCACTTAGCACATTTCTGATTCATTCTGGAAAAGTTAATTTTCTTGAGATACAGTGGAACACAAATATGAAGAAATTCTGTAAAATCAGCTCTGAGTGAGACAGAGCAACTGTGAAATAACAGGTGTGAGAAAGCAGAACCCCAGGCCCTCCGGCAGCAAGGCAGCCTGTCACCAGTTTTCATCATCACTGCTATGCTGCAAGTGATGAAACCAGCAAGTGCACTGCATGTGCCAATGTGACAACCACTGTATGGGTTTGGGAAGGAAAAAGCACAGCCCCTTTTCTTCACCTGCATACTAGTCATTTGCAAGAGGAAAGATAGTGGCTACAGCAGGGAACCAGCAGGACACCCACAATCTACATGATGTTACATGATTCATGTTACGTATTCCTAAGATTTATTGATTTTAATGTGCTCTTCAAATTGTTGGGTTTTTTTCATCAAGAAAATTTCACAGTCTTGATTGCACATCATTTCTGAATGAACCCGAGGTTTAAGCTCAATTTGTCAAAAATTGCTCATTCTCAAACTACTGAGTAGAACATACTTGCTGTTAATGTCTCCTTTAAAGCTTGAATTCATATCATTTTTATCTTCGCTATAAATCCACCTTATGTAAAATTGGACCAGTGGCAGAATTAATATTTTCAAAAAGTAAATTCATCCTGCTACAGATGTGTGATACCACATAGCTAAAAAGGAAATGGAAACACCACAGTAGAACTCACATTTATGCCTCAGATAGTGCTCTCATAGTTAAAGTCAACCAAAGCAAGCTATTTAAAGCTACTTTCTCATGTATTAATCACAGTATTAGCAGCAGCAGTTTATAGGCAGAGTATAGGCAGAGTATGGAGATTTTAAACTCTGGGAAAAGTCTGCAATAAGAATCTAATAACAACCATTCTGTGTCATATAAAATGTATCATATAAAATTCTCTACAGTCAGTCCTGAAACTCCTTTTTTCTTTACTACATCTCCTATTTCAGTCCAAACAATGTGCTGAACAAATCCTCCTAGTAAAGAACTTAATGCCTCATGGTGGTTGCCATAATCAAATCCCAGCTTCACTTGTAAACTTGAAGTGAAGCTATACCAGTTGTGCATTCACACTGAAGTTTAACATTCTTAAAACACATCATCCATTGAGACTCATCCTGATACGTCTGGCTAAAACATTCAATACCTACACTGCTATCAAACCTCCTGAAACTTTAGTTGCAATATATTCTGTAGGTTCCAGGTACAATTCCAGGTTTTACATGAAACCTTCCCTGCCTTTTCTTTTTGGCCCCTTAGTTTTGTGATTTCTATATCTAGAAATATATATAACAGTGTTGTTAAATATACCAAAATTATAGAAAGGAATGGTAAATATTGCGGTAAGAAATCAACTTTTGCAGGTCATGAGCTGTAAAAAGTACAATAAAAAAGGTGATGTGGATGAAGATAAGTTCTGATTACAATACAGCACTTTATACATGCTACAACTATGTTCATAATATTTCAAAGAGCTCTCCTTACCAAGCAATATTCTTGGAATAACGGCATACAGTAAAACTTGATATGCGTATCCTGAAAGGGAGAGATCCAAAGGGAAGAAACGCTTGGGCTTAAACAACTGGCAGAAGCAGTTTGGTAAGCTCTGAAATTTAAGATATAGAATTTGTACACTAATGGTATGAGTGAAATGGATGAGGGGAGTTACAGGCTTTTCTGCCTTTTCTTTTTTTTCCCTCTCCTAAAACATATCCTAAAAAACTGAGGTAGGAATTAGCACAGCAAATCCATAGAGCTGAACAATTTTCCAGTATCAAATGCTGGAAGCGTATTATATCACATTACTTGCTCACAATAGCCCGAGTGCACTGCTATTAGAACAAGTTCGGCGCTTTGAGTTTCAGACAAGTCAGTTTCTGAATTTGTAGCACAGTGCAGGCCAAGAACCACTTAGAGTTAAAATGCATTCTGAGGCATTGGGATAGTGGTATTCACCATCAAGAATAGGTGCTTCTCAGAGCTCCAGCTTTTATTAAAGAAATTTATGTATTTATAAACAAGAACTGAAAGACCAGCTTCTAATTAGATCCCTTAATTCTTCTAAGTGAATAACCAACTCCTCATCACAGAGAAAGCAGAAGGAAGACGGAAAAAAGAACAAAGGTCTCAAATGCCTGGCACATTCCATCAGCTTTCCTGGATACGTGGAAGAGCGTAGCGCAAGGAGTGGGGTGGCTGGCACTGCTACCTCTGACAGCTCACTGCTGTACAAGGAATGGGCTTTATGCCCAGGGATAGACAGCTTCCTTAACAAAGGTCTTCCTTGCACCTGGCTGGGGAAGTAAACTATCGCAAGCACCAAAGAAGGAAGGGAGCATGCAGCCCCATCTCCAACATGAACGTTCACAGAAGGACCAAAGCAAGCATCGTGTCCTGCTATACCTTCCCAGCCAGGAAAGCTAAAGTGATGAAGGGACCACCAAACATGGCTGTTATGCAGAAGGTTCTCATGAAGGATTCACAAGGGAAACAAGAGACCTGTAGCTTAAAAACTATCAGCTTAATTCCACATAAATTACAAATCACCACGTTCTAACAGTATGAAAAGATATTGCTCCTCATCATAAGCAGAATTTCAACAGACAAGGTTAGAGAAGTACATCATGCCTATTATTTAGACTCTGCAGTGTTGATTAAATCCAGATAATGGGGATGCCCTTAGTAACAGTATGTTATTAGAACAAAGTCATCAACCATTTTCAGAATGCTGCATCACAGAACAAAACTGAAGTGAACGGAAAATCAAAACTGCACCACAAGGAGCAATCTTTAAGTGTCTGTATTTTTCCCTCCGTGAGGTGTGAACAGCTGCAGTGGGTGGATAAGGCATAGGGAAGTACTGCAGCTTTCCAGAGGAAGAGGCTTTGTAACAGGCTCTTCCATTCTCAGAGCTTACTTCTGAGTAAGTTTAGTACTTTTTATCTTTTTTAACAAACATATAAAATCATTCTGGGTTTTTATTCCCTCCTTTTGGCCATGAACATATTTAAGCTGTTGTTTTTTAGTGTAAGAATGAAATGTAGACTTAGGGAAAAAAAATGCAAGCTTTCACATATGTAAGTTTCTTCATAGCAGAAAAACAGAATGAACTCTGGGATATTCACAGAATCACAGCTTAACTTTGAAGGGATCTCAGGACCTTTACTCAGTGCAACCCACTCTCAAAGAAGGGGCTATTTAGTGTTTTACTTATCAGCAAACACCTCGTCCTCACTAGTCAGAATGCAGAATTTTTCATGCATTTCAGCACTTCAGGTAAGTGTAGCCATAATATTTATTCTGTAAAACAGTGCTGTATATTTTGGCTTCAGAAAACTGACAGTACTTAAAACCTGATTGCCTACCTAATGCATCACTTAGGGCCGGATACTGACCCATTACAGAAACTGCATATTTCCAAACACATATTTCCAACAAGAACTGAAGGTCTCACATTTGTTTACTCAAAATTCACAAGCAAAAGAACAGGTAACACTGAGCAGATGTCACAGTAAGAGGAAATGGGAGTTTATCATTACCAATAGATCGACAATTACCAACAGATATGAAATACCTGAACAGCACAGTGGTGTCTGAGGACATTTTAAAAAACAAACAATAGAAACAAAACAAAACAAAACAAAAAAAAGAACAAGTGTCTGTGCTACTCTAGCATAAATAAAATCTGGAAAGCAATTACTCTTGGCTAATACTGAATTTAGCTTAAAAGTAAGCAAACCAAATATAACCCTTAGTTTTTGAAGAGCACTCAGCATTTTGCTTTGTTTCATTATCCAGAGATGGTCATCTGCTAACATCAATCAGTTTTAACTTCAGAATTCTCCTCAAATCTACATACTTGAAACTTGACTTGTTTCCTCTTACCTCTTTTGATAATAAAATAGTACTTAGAGCAGATCAACAGTGACATGGAAAAATACAGTCTTACAGACTGCACCATTACATGTATATTCTGTACATAAGGAAGGCATTCCTTAATCTTACTTATAGACTGCTAGCAATCAAACTGACAAAGATTAGAATTTGTCCCGCTATATATTTTAATTAAGACTCTAACTGTTTAATCCTTTCCTTTAAATTCAGTTCCTTAACTGGGAAATATGTGGTCTTTATATGAACTGTCATCTTACTACGGCTGTGGATTTGGTATTTCTTAGCTGCGTTATTGCCCTCAGGGACAAGCAGCAGAATGTAAGCTGCATTTTCCAATATTTCAATAAATACCTCATATTTACATTGTTGGAGGCTCTCCACTTGCAAAATGACTATAAAAAGAAATTGTACCTCATCTTAAGTGCCTCCATTTTCACGCTTTGATGATAAAAATTATACAGAGCTCTGTGAAATACGAAAATGAAAGCAGACAGAAAACACCATTCATAAATCAGAGAAGCATGAATATCTAAACAGACGGCTATTTCTGACCAGCAAGTAACCAGAACACATGCAGACACAATAATTTCAACAAGTGGCATATTACCTGGGTGGAGCTGGCAGCAACAGAAATGCAGTCAATGAAACCATGTCTCCGAGTGAAAAATGCAAGTATCTGCTGCCAGCGGGAAGGCTCCGCTCGTAACTCATCTGCCGAGCCTTTCTTTGCCCACTGCTTCTGCTTTGGGCCTATGGAGCTATGGCTTGAGCCCGTGTTGCCTCGATTGGCGCGAGAATAGAGGAGTGTGTTATTTCCGAAAATGTAATTCATCTCTGCAGCTCTGCAGGTGGTTGCCAGGCAGTCTTACTTCCCTACCAGCTGCTGAGTGGTGAATGAGCAGAAAAAAAAATGCAGATAGAATTACAGCAGCATCGCTTACAGACCAGGAAAACAAAATTCTTCATAGCTGATGCTGTTCTTCTTCCAAGCTTTCCTACCACCTACACCCTTCCCCTACCTGTGATTGCTCGACAGTATGTTCGTTACTGCATTAAAAACAAAAAAGCACCAGTAAAGGTTTTTCTTATTTTTCCCTTTTCAAAACACACAGGATCAAAAGCTTGTTTCCTTTTCTTAGCTGATAACAGATTTTTAAGAGAAACCGGGGAGCAGGTACAGCACTATGTCAGAAATGCACAGCTGTAAGGACGGTGGTGCATGGTGACAGCTTCTGGGAGGAGAAAGCACGGATCACAAATTGCAAGTTTCAATCACGGTCTGTAGTAAGATCCAATAGCATCTTTTCACTGCTTGCATAAATTATCAGAATGAACCGAACAAAACAGGGAACATGCAGCAATGCAGCATAATTTCACTTACTCAGTGAGATTACATTTAGAAAAAATATTCTAGAAAATTGTTTGCTGGTCCCTATAGAATAAAAATCCTCTCCTCCTTCAACATGCTTTTAATTTTTTATTTAGTTTTTAACACATCAATAATTCCATGCTGCACATCAGTGGGGTTTTTTGAATCAGCAAGACTAGGGATATTAACATCAAACACCAGAATCCAACACTGTTGCTCTTATGATCTTATATCACTATATATAGTGACCAAGGTTATTTCTCAAAAGGACAAGAAGTGGCAAAAAAAGGCAAAAAAACAAAAAAAAAAACTAATGAATTTTCCATAAAATTACTTTGATTTTCAATGCAAATCACAAGACAAGTAACACTATAGGAGTTTATTTTCTTTGCTCTCTTCACAGCACAAAGGCTAAGTCTCCCTGTAAACAACCCAAAGGTTATCTGGAATTCAAGTTATCTTACTGAATTCACTATTCACATTTGTATTGGCAAATATTTTTTTAAAAATCCTCTAGCTCACATCAGAGAGACTACTTAGGAAATCACTTATGTATCGAGGCTTTCAACAAGCTTGCCTCTGGATATCCAGTACTGAATTATCAAAACTGCCTGTCCTATATTTCTGAACAAAATGCTTTAATGGTCATAATCATACACCAGGGAAAACTTTTTTTTTTTTTAAAGAAAAAAAGTCTCAATTTGATTAACAAAGGCAGCAGAGTGCCTGTATGGGCTTATAATGCTAATAAAGGTACAACAACACAATTCTACAAATCCAGAGTCTCACGATGCTCATTTTAGTAGGAATCATCAAACCCCTACATATATATTTTTTTTCCTTAGTACACTTTACACCCTTTGACATATCAAATTTACAGACAACTTACATTGCAATATAAGCCAGAACAATAGCATATTACTGCTTAGGAAGATATTGGTAATAAGTTCAGTGCACTATCTGCTTTTCCTTACACACCTGAAATCCACACCATATTCTAATATTTTGAGAACATCTTCCAGAGAAACCTTAGTAATTTTCAGAAACCACAATGGCTTTTCAGTGCAAATCATAAGAAGCCAAGCCTGGTTTGTGCACGGCCTCAAAGCTACATTCATAATGTAGACGATGGAAGTAAAGAAGTCTCTGAGATGCTCTAGGTACAATGATTCATTTAAATGGAGAAGCTTCTCACAATGCTAATTCTTCCAAACTGGGAGAAGGGAAGACTGCAGCCTTAGGTGAACAATGCCCTACCCACACAAATTTCCACAGTCATAAAACACAATTTTTAAAACACTTGTTAATACTGTATCGCTGCACACAAATGAGGAGTTGCTAGAGATACTGCTATGCAGTGTGTAATTCGCTGGTGTAAAAATATACAAGCTATTTATTACCTTTAAGCCAGAACATTGAATTTTATATACTCGAGCATCTGATAAGAAAGACTGCTGTGATAGCCTAGCTTGACTTCCTGCAAAACAAATGACAATGATTTGTCATCTTCAAAGGTGCAGTTTTGTCACCGGTTTTAATTAAGCTAATTGTTTCACAGGCCAATGTGGACCAGATCTAGGGAAAAAAATACACTGTTCGTACATCTGGTTTGAAAAATTACACATGGCAACAAAAACTCCTTGTGATGAAACCACGATTCTTCCTTCCTGAAGCAACAGACAGACAGAAATCCAAAGGACTTCAATCCAACTTGTGACACAAGACAAGTGATCCACGTGGGCGTTCTCTACATGGATATCAATGATATTGAACAAGATTGCTGATGCCCAGGAAGATAGATTTGCAATTATTTGTAGAAGCCTGTACTGCAGGAATGAGACAAACCCACATTTACAAGTTACAGATAAAGCAACCTGAAGAGAAATGTATGGCGTAACTATGGAAATGATCCAGCACCAAGATGTTGCAAAGGCATCTGGGCAGGAAGGAAGAATACTAGCTTGTACAGTTGGAAAAAAGACAAGCAGGAGTTAAAGTAAGGGCTTGCCTTGATAAATGCATTTCAGCAGAGTCTAACAAAAACCACAGAAAGCAGTGCTTTGGTACAGACAGAAAAAGAAGCATCTAGAGAGAGAAGACAAACCAAAGACCATCATCACACAGGTGGTGGCTCAAACTTCACCCTCGACCAGCTAAGTGTCTGGGAGGTGAGGGGCAGGGCAGGGGAGCTCATCAGAATCCTAAGGGAACCCCGAGGGGAGCTGAGAGCTTCCACCATATCCTCTCCATATTCTGGACATTGAACTGATGGGGATTAAAAATACCACAGCCAAAGCAACAACAAAAAGTATCTTATTTACTGTGAGGCAAGAAGTAAGAATTTGAAGATAAATAAAACATAACAGTACATATACCTTTCTATACAGCTTAATAAAATTACTGAAAGATGCATCTGCTATTCTGGCAGAATGATGTTATTTGTTCTGCAGCCAGTTATGGAGACATAGTAGCCACTGTGATTACATGTAGTTCAAATTAGCATCAAAATAGACTTACTCTGATTTCATACTGGAGCCAATCTCAAAATTAAACCTTTCCTGCATGTACTTTTCCAAGCAGAAGGCATGCCTTGAAATTCAAATGTACAGTGACAAAAAAGAGAAAGCATTGAAAAAGCTGACCTGATTCCAATTTTAGCAGTGACTGTTCTCCACCTGCACTTGGCCATAGGCAGGTTCTGTTTTGCTAGGCTCTGCATTCCTGGTTGCCATCCACCACTACTTGGAGGAAGACAGCCTCAGCTTGCTGACACCCTTACCTCCAGCAGCACCGTGTGGCTCATGTGATAAATTGATGGTGACCATACCGTGTTTTTTGTTAGCAATCAATGAATAATTATGCAACATTTTAATTTGTTAAAGCTAGAAGCTTTAAGCCTTGCCTTCAAGCATCAGTCCTGCATGCATTCTTCCTCTCCTTCCTTAAAAGGAATCACCTGTGTTCCCGTTCCTGCTCTAACAGGGTTAAGTCCTATAACAACAATGGCAGTAGCTCAGTTTAACGTCTTCTTTTCACTTTGGTAGCATAAAAAGTAAACCACAGCTGTCGCAGTCAAAACGTGCTGCAGACCTCTGCTGCAGTCCCTGCAGAAAGCAATCGGCTACGGATGGTTAGCCTCGCACTGTGTGCTGGATTGCACAAGGTGAAAGTACTCCCTGGAAGTGCAGGAGCATTGCAGTTTCCCCGTCATCCCTCCCAGCCCACTGCTGGGGAAGAGCAGCACCCAGAGACTCTAAGCAGCCCTGCTCACGGGCACACAGCTGGTAGACAATGGCGGAGAGAAGGGGTCTCCAGGGCCTGGAGAAACACTGTGCTTCTCCTGATGCCACAAAGGATGAACCAGCATGAGCCCAACCTTCCTGAATCTGTCTGTTCATTCTGGTTCAAACCTGACAGCTGCATGCAGCCTACCAGCCCCCCCAGGAGGCAGGGAAATGGGAAAGCTCAGCCAGCTCATACTGAGAGATGGGCTTCCTGTCCTTGTCGGCAATGCCCACACCTCTCTCTTTGTCTGCTTTCCCCAAGCCTCTGCTCTGGCCTCCACTCCTCTGTGTGCTGTCCTCTACACAGCTCTGCTCTGTCCCAGCCAGCTCCAGGATCTGCCCATGTGTGCCACTCACATGCTATGTAATATATTCCAAAGCATCTGTATTCACAGATGATCTACAGCAAAACGCTGAGAATGCAATGGCTTGGTTTGGCAGTGAATTTCCTTGTGCATATTTAAAAAATTGTTTGTGTAAGTTAACAAAAGCTATATTAAATGGGTATATACTCATAGTCTTTATCAGGCAGCATTTCCTGTCATTTTGTGTGACCATTCACCTGCAGTGTCTGTCACTAATTCTACATTACTGAACCTGGGCTTTAAGCCTGTGCCAGATGCTGGAATTGGATGGTAGGAGGGGGTGTCCTAAAAATGTAAGGCAATGACCATCACACTGGGCATATGTTAGTGTAAATACCTGTACTAATTTTGCAACTTTATAACATTAGTCAATATTAACAAACAGCTGTTCACATAAAGAACAGTAACATTCTCAAATGGAAAATAGAACAAAGCATGTTATGGAGATGATGAGTTTTCTCTAACACTGCAACAGGTAAACCTGGGCTTCCAGCTGAGTAGATTTATTTGCTAAAGGCAAGTGTTTGAGTGCTTTTTAAAGAAAAGAAAAAGCTCGTGGGCCAGTGGTGCTGGCATGAGATGCTGCATGCAGAGGAAGCTGTAGGACCAAAGCTCAGACCTGACTGCAAGCAGCAGCATAATCTGAGAGGTTTTCTTTACATGTGGGGAAAGCAAGAAGTAATTTTCAAATCACAATTACAAGCATGCTGAGACACAGGCTGGCAACTGGCTTTTGCAAGTGACTCATTTTGAAGGATTTTGTAAATTGTATCTTTCTGATTAACTCCTGGGCAGTAACGTGAACCACGTGGCACTCTGAACCTCTCATGCCCTCTCTCATGCACCCATGTTGTACAAGCCCCACCTGTCACAGTGCAGGTCTGCAGATGGGAGGGGAACACTTTGGTTCCTAGGGTTTGCTCTGTGCAGGGAAAAGATTAAGATTTACACGTTGGAGAAATCACTTGGGTTGGGGTCTGCATGTGAGGAATTGGGCTCCTTCTGAAGGTATGGGGGTATGTGGAATGCTGGTTTACATAAGTCAAGCTCCTTAGTAAGCATCCAGCTTTAGAGCTGCTGTTCTAAGCATAAAAATATTTGATCATCTCATTTGCATTACATGACTCTGCCTCTGAGTTCAAACTTCTCACGAAAAAAATATAAAAAAAATAATTAACTGAATGACAGTGGTCAACTCTGTGTTTCTCATGACCAGATGTCTGTAACCTGTTGTGAATAAATCACACCTGTTAAAAGCAGAAGTGTCTTTTACTGCTGTCATTTACACATTGATTGCTCAGAGACTGGCTTGGGATGACTGTCCCTCTTCCGTGTTGTGAGAGACTCACTGTGGTCTGGCTCCCCACACTTGGTGTTCTGAGAAATTGTCACAGCCAAAATAATGACTTTCATATATTTCTTCTCTGATTTTCAGCTTGTGCTTTAAAAATGTTACTGCAGTAATGGGCAGCTGTAGGATTACTGTCATTTAACCCAAGCAATAATTATCCTATCCATTTAGCTTAAGGATTTCAGAAAAAAAAACCTTAATTGTAGTTCTGTCACCCCAGGCTGAATGATTAAATTCAGCATACAGGTGTCCTAGAAAGTAAAGACCAGACCTAAATTTTGAGAGAATTTTCACAGAAGGATGTAGATATATATTTTCAGTGTTTACTGAGATTAACTCAGACATTGAATACATTTCTAGCAATGCAAAGTTAACAGGACTATGTTTAAATCTTTGAGTAACTGTTTCAAATGCAGCAAGAACATAGGATAAACAATCACTTGCCTTCAGTAAAGCTCTTCATTAAAGAAATGAGCCCAAATGGTAAACTTTCAAACCATCCTCCCCAGGCTTAGAAACCCAGAAGTTAATAAAGATGAGCACAGCTTGCATCGAGATTTGCATGATGCTTGGTCAGTGGAGGCCAGAAGTGGCACTGCTCTGCAGCCATGCAGACACAGGGTCCCCAACCCTGTTCTGGTACGCAGTGCTTTGCACAGGGCCATTGGGATCAGATCCCAATTAGTTATGGACTGACATAAACATAGCCAGTTTCACCATGTCATCAGGATGCTGTTCTGTACAGTTTTGAGTTATGAATGTGATTTTGCAGTCTTACAATAGTTTCTACTAATCTGACCCCATGCATGTGCCTGAAAAACAAAAGGGCAAGATGGGTAAATGCAATATGCTTTTTTGAAATCCATCTTATTTGCAGTAAAGGGGGCATATGGAATCTGTTTTGACACTTGCTGGTCTTCATAGCATTGCCATCATGTGCAGAATTGAGCAATGCAAGACTAGGAATGATATATTTTATTAAGTAGCTTATTACTTGTTTTGTGTGCAACTGTTGAACTGTGTACGTCTATAGATTTTGGCTAATTAAGACCTTTTACTCCTGTGGACGTGACAGTATGATATGGTTTGATACTTCATGCTGGAGTCTGCTCTGAAGTAGTATAAAGATTTATGTCCTTTGCTACCAGCACGTAGAGAAGTCAAACACACTGTCAAGAGTCTGCTTTGTGGAACCTGAAGCCAGAGATCTCACCTATTTGTACAGGCAAATATGTAAATTACTCTTTTTAGGAAACAACAACCAACCAAATCCTTTAAAAAGTACCTTCTGTTAGTTTTATTTACATGCTGCTAAGTAGTATAAACTGGATAATATAGAACAAATTGAAGAAACTAGATGTAAGGCAAGTGTTTATTTTCAATATATATATATTTTTTTAAGTAAAAGCAAAAGATACTACATACAACTAAGTTTAAATAAGACTACACAATTAATTCCCGACGTGGCGAAGAAACACTGAAAAAGTAAATGTAAATTTGTTTCCTTTTAAAATTTCTCATAATTCTTTGTTTGATAAATGTTTGCTGACATAACAAATTGAAGTTTTGTTAACAAGCCTATTCAATATTCTAAGCCAATGCCCAGGACTACACTACTCAAATTGAACAGTGAAAAAAGAATTTAACCCCTTCTGCTATCTTAGTTTAATTGAGAGAGTTTAGTTGAGAGAGGAGACCAAAAGGATTGACTTTCATCAAGCCTTATTTGCATAGTCAAAAAAAATCTTAGTGGTAAACTACACAGTTCCTCTAGAATGATACCTTTCTAGTAGAAATATTGAGCATCAAAGATTATTGAACAGCATTCATATTACAGCTCTGATAACTTACCAATCTGCGCAGATTAAGCTGCCTGGTTTTACGTACACTGTTCATGAATCTCTGGCCCATCTTTCTGGCACTCCAGACTGATAGGAACATCCTACGTTTAATGCAAATTTCTTTAGGCTTTCTTCAGTCATCAAAACGAACCCAGCTGCACTGAGATCTCAAGAGAAGTCTCAGGGGAAAAGAGTGCAACCAGTTATTAAGAAGACTAGATGTTGATTACTGTACCCTAGGTTGTTCCAACATTTGGATTAATCCGCCTTCCATCTGTTACAGTTTTTTCTCTCTCATCTTTGTTGAGAAGAAAACGCTGAGCCGACCCACACTGAAAAAGGGGCCAGTTTGATTAACTGCTTTGTAACAGAAGATGCAAAGTAACACAAAGTAACACCCCTGCACATACCTGTATCTTCTTCACATACAGAAAGTTCAAAAAGTAGTAACTTGTCAAGAACTCGGGCAAGGCAAGATTGAAGAGCATCTCCTCAGAGTGACTACCAAAGCATAATGCTTGTGTAAAATTGAGTGTTCCTGAGGGCTTATTCAAATTTTGTTGTTACTACTTTACGTACTTTCCATTGGTCTCCTTACGTTCCTAATAGCAGAGGTTCTATCTTTCTGACTATACCTGAAGATGGTTTAGAAGCTTGAGAAGAGTCTTCATCATAGATAACAATATGAGATCATAGATCCTGAGATTGTAGATTTGTCACAATCAAAAATGGCAACTTATCTTGCAAAATGCATCTCAAATTATCTGAAATTATTAATTGAAAACAGGAGCTTCATCTTCAGGAGAACCTTGCCTATCTGTCTCAGAGGAGAACAAGGATTTAGGAACTCATGTAAGTGGCTAAATGTACTGGGTCAAGTAGGAAATTACTCTGACTACTAGTTCACCTTGAACGTGTCTTTGTAGCTCATGAAGTCATAAAAGTCTATCAGTATGCACAGTTTTTCCAGTCTCCTAATGAAGACAGAAGATCCACAAGCTCTAAAGGCCATCTGGGCAAGCACTTGATATAATGAAAATGATGGAGGCATCAGGCAGAGTGGCTGCAGGGAATAAAGACCAGGAGAGATCTTAGCAGCATAAGATTTTGGATCAGCAGGAAAGGTGGTTGTCCTGCTTTCAAAGCAGCATGTGTCCATATAAGCAATTATTTCTCATATAGATTAGTGAGAAGTTAAATAAAGGGCAGAAGAGACAGAATGTATGCTGATGTATGCTGCAATAGCTTTAACTGATGTAGCCAGAAACCAGAGCCAGCTCAAAGATTTTCAGAATGAGAGAATGACACTGTAACACGGTTTAGTCCTCGTATAGCCGCTACCAGCAGTGAATCCGTACTTCTAAATGAGTTTATACATCTCAACATAAACTTGCATTACTGAAATAACCATTCCTTAGGTCAGTGTTTACTAATGACTAAACATACTGACTCCCAATTTTATTGCTATCTCCTGACTCGGCTCTTTCCCAAACAAGGAGTCAAACTGATGCAACTTTCATTGTAAGGTAGCTGAATCCTGCCTCTGACTGTTCTTATTCCTGTTCTGTGAACCATTTCTAGGTTGATATCTTTTCTGATCTAAAAAACCACACACAGTTGTCAAGATACAGGAACCCTGTAGATTGCTATAGAGATACAATAATGCAGTTTTATTCCCATTTGCTTCCTCAAGCATCCTTTGAATTCAATTTAGCTTTTTAACTGCAACTGAGCACTGAGATCATTTTCCATTTATCTGTTATAATCCTGAGCTCTCATTTCTCTAAGGTGATGCAGTGAGAATGCAAGTTCTGATGGGACTATCTTGTGGAATCCTTCTGGTATCCTCCATCCACCACAATTACTGATCTCCTTTCCTACAACTGATGTACCTGTTTTTTTTATGACTTTTTTCAAAGGATTCCATTGTTAGTATCTAAAAAAAAAAATTCTAAAAACCAACATCAGCAAGTTCTGCTGCACAAAGCTATTAAGAGCATGCACACCAAGATCAACTCTACAATGGTTTCATCAGTTTCTCATTAACACTTTCTCCATGACTAAATGCTTTACAACAGTTTCCCCATTGTTTTCCCAGTCCAAAGATCAAGGTCTCTTTTCTAGTATCCCTCCTGAAATAAATATCATTCGATCCTAGAAATACTTCTACGAATGGCTTAGCAGGTGACAAAAGCAGGTATGCACTGAGTGGTACAAGGCATTTACTCCACAGTATAAATTTGTAGGGTATGTAATCAACTGGGTGACCCTGCCAGGAAGATTACAAAGTGTCATGTGACGTTTGGCTACAACTGAGATATACTATTGGAACATGTTTTGGAACTATGTACCAATATACTGTAAACATGGGAGCTATAAATACAATACAAGCCCTTTCACACACAGGTTGCTTTCAATGAATGATGCTTTAAAATATTCTTTTTTTTTTTTTTTTTCCCACTGTGTTACATCATGACCCACAATTTTAAACCCTTGCAATAATCTCTTCCTCAAAGCTCTTTTTCTTGATAGAAAACTTGACTTTCCAGTCCACAGTTAGAAAAACTTGTTTTATACCTTATCTATGACTGCTTTCATTTGGTCAGAGCTACTTAATAAAAATACTAAGTTGGGAAAAAAAAAATAGTAAATCTGAAGGTACGATAGAGAAGCTAAATGGAGTTTTAAAATCAAAATAACTTATTTTGTAGCATCACCATCTAGTGGTCAGCCTCGTTAGCAATGTATATTTTCAATTTCAGCAAAGTCAGTTCAATTTGGTTGTTTTTTATTGCAGTAACTTGAGAAATCTCATATTGTAATCTCAGAGTCCTACAAAAAATGATGAAAGTTCATACTGAAGAAACTCTGGTTCTCAATGCCTGCCTACATGGAAACATTCTTTAATACATATGGGACAGAATATTTCTGAAGGAATTTTGATTCTCTACCACCAAGTATTCAAAAAAAAAAAACAAACCAACACCATTTTACTGGATGAAGAATTCCACTTGACACATCCGCATTATTGCCCTCTAAACATTTAGGATATTTGCCTTTCTAGTTAGTGAAAGTGCTCTTTGAAAACCAATTGTCCAAATAAGGTACAACAGCTGGTGTAAGTCCTAGAAAACTTGACAGCTTCTCTTGAGGGCTAAACAAACTAGTTAAAACCCTGATCAATTTCTCATCATCTTTTATCCATGTTCCGCATTGTTGCTCCAAATTGCTGTGGGCTTGCAATAAATAAATAAATAAATTTAAAAAAAAAAAAAAAAAAAGTATTCTTCAGAAAATTTGATTCTACTGCCCTCTACAGCATTTCTAAAAAGCAGCATACAATGATAAAGCAGTATTTACATTTGATAGGTTCTCTGTTTTTTAGAAGTCGGATGTTTAGCATTTTTACTTGAAATAATTATCTTCCTGTATTATTAGTGTAATGAACACATCCTTAGTAAAACTTCCCAGTGCCCTCTATTATATTTTGTTTCTTTAAGCAAGTGCACTATTGTATAAATCTAATCAAAATTTTACACACCAGCTAAGACTAGTCCCTACAACATAGTCCAACAAGTCAACATAGCAAATGAATTATGAAAAGCTCTCTCAACTCAGAGCTGTTGTGACTATATAGACATTCAGGATGAGCTATGCCAAAACCAGGAATTCATCTTGAAGATCATCAGGACAAAAGAAGAGAGGACCAGCTATACTAAGCACACAAGAATAGCCCTGGGTTTCTCTGACATAATAAAGTCCAAGTTTTAAGAGCATTTATTCCAGCTTTAGCAAACTATTTCCTGACCAAAAATAAATACTGTAAGCTCAAAGGCATCTTAGTCTACAAGATTCCTTAAATACTCCCAGGGTCTGTGAAATTATGAATTACAGACTCATAGAGGTTGGAAAAGACCTCTGAGACTTTAAGTCATCTGGGTGTCTTACAACCATACATCTTTAATCAATGTGTGGAACTAAATCAATTCCTTAATGTCTATAAAGTGAATTTTACAAATGAGCAGTTCCATACACAAAAATTTAACCCAAGAGAGTATATTCAAACAGTTCAAACTTGTAACGTAAAGAACTGCCTACCTTTACTGGTGAAATATGAGAATGAGAAACAAATCCATGTACATTCTCAATCTGGGACAGATTCTTCTCCGATACATGAACCAGCTCTGGACCCGTCACCTCGTTGGCAATGTGGGGCGAGCTGTGCTCCTGCGGAGGTGTGTCTTCATCCTGGTAGCGGTATTTCTGAAGAAAACATTTGAAACAAAGATCAGCCCACTATCAAAACACGAAAGGATTATCCAGAAAACTCAGGACAAACATACGTAGTAATTTTCTAACTCTGCTAATCTCAAGGTAATAAAACCTAACAAGTTTAAATTATTTTCATCTAAATCCATCTACAAAGGTTTCTGCCATTTTAGTTTCATCAAAAATGCTTTGAAGCTACCTAGTTTATGGGGTTTTTTGTTTTGGTTTGTTTTTTTACCTGTTTTTCACCTGTTTTTTTTACCTGTACTGCGTACAGTAACAATGCTTCCACACTCTCCTCCCAAGGGCTCCTCTTAACTGTGTTTGCTTACACATTTAACACAAACCCTGTGCCCTGCCTTTCCATCAGCCTCAAAATCTTCTTCCACACTTCCTATTTAGAGCACCTGCTAAAAGCCTTTTTTGTCAGCTGAAGTCTCAGCTTTTATACCAGGTATCAACACAGCAATTCACTGCTCCTAACTCCGCCTGAAGCTATAATATGTGGTTTTACTAAGAGCCAGAGTAAGCTTCTGCAACACAGAAGCCTCCACACGAATACAAGACATTACTCAGTCAATGTTATTAATTTTTCATTCAATTTTAAAAACCAGCCCCTATTTATTTATCCATCAGGGATGCAGTCTAGCCAGATTGTTCTGTAGCCACTGTAGCAGACTCCTGCTAAAAGCTATGAATGAAGCTGTGGACACACAGGGGCATAATATTCACCTGTTCTCTGGGTTGCAGGTTAACTGCTCATCCAGCAGCTCTGAACACATGCTCACATTATAAATGTGCTTAAAGAAAAACCTCAGATTCAACTTTCCAGTCTCAACCAATTCCAAGGCATGCTCGGTCATCCGTGCATTTTATTGCCCTTCATAAAAAGAGTAAAGCAGTATTACAAACTTATGAGTTCTACAGGACAAACTATAAAGAATCCACTTGAGAAGGTGCATTAGTTACCAGTCCCTTAATGCTTAAGCCACTCATTTCTAGGGTGACTGGAACTTGTGACCCCTGAAGATCCTGCTAGTCCACATGCTGTGAAAATATGGGAAGATAGCATCTGAAAGTGAATCAACTTCACAACTCAGATCAGACAAAATCCTGTGCAAAGCTACGAGGGGATCAGTCAAGTTTAAAATCAAAATTGATAAACTGAAGGCAGGTGAATCAAAACCAACTTACTTTACAAAAAAAATACCTTTCGTCAAATCACAGAACTACTTGGCTTTTTTCCTGAAACCAAATATTTATCAGAAGCAGGTATTTAGACAGTGAGAGCAAATAGGCTCTAGATTTCGTTAAGAAACATCTCCACATAACAATACATTACATATGAAGCTTTAACAAGACAATGTGCATTACAATTTACTTTAAAAACAAGTTTTGTGGTAAAGGATTCTGCCATGCAATGATGAGAGAAATAAACCTCTCAGAAAGCATCGTAAACGTGACGTACTAAGTGGATGATGATGTGATATTCAAGATTACTGCTGTCTTTTGCACGAAATACTTCAAAGCAAAGTGTTTCAACTTCCAGTGAAGCAGACATTCTTTTAACACCTAGCACTCCAGAGAAGTGCAAGTATTTGGTACTACGTTGCTACTGCACATCACCTCCAGAACTCCCAGCCTCCTGATGGACACAGAGCACTCAAGGGAACCAGCCTGCTCAAACTGTGCCATTCCCAACAGCCCATTCCTTCCTTCTCCAGGAGCTGCCACCACTGAAACAGGAATTTGGTCATCTCCTTCAGTCAAATTAATTCTGCTGTCAGACTTGAATCTAAATCCCATACAACTTAAACCCCACATGAGCCTAAAGGCGCATTTTCACTGTACAGCCTTGTGACCCAACAGTCAGTGGCTGTGCAAAGCAGCAGGGCCCTCTGGACCTCTCCCAGTGCTGCTTTGCAACATCTTGCTGTCCCTTGCTTCCAGCACACACCTGGATTAATGGGGAGCAAGTTCAGCAGGCTGAGCCAGCAGCATTGATTCCCTGTTCCAGCAGTATTCATCTGCTAGAATTTTAATTCCCTGAACTGGCTCACCAGATGAAATATGCACTGATAGCAACACAAGGAGAAAGGGAGGGAGGGAGCAGGACCAACCCATCTTACAGTAGCTAGGCAAAGACCACTTCTCTGCTTACAGCTAAAATAATGCAATCGTATGCCCAACCCAGGCACCAGGAGACCCCAGCTTAGAAGAAGCAGCCAAGGAATGGGCAAGGCTGATAGATCAAAGGAAGGAATTAGGCCAGGTGTGGCAAAACAGCTCTGAATTTGCTGACAGCACATCTAGAAAGTTTCCCACACCACTCAGACAGTAGCCAGGCCTTTAAACTATTGTTTTTATCATTACTTTTCTTTTTTTTTTTTTAAGAAGCTTTACAGACTAGTTTATCATCATAATTTCAAAGTGAAAAAAAACTGCAAGTGCTGAACATTTAATGCACAATTCTGACAGATACTGTCCCCTAAAGAATTCAGCTGCAGGTTTATATGTATGCTAAGATGAAGTCCAAACATCTCTCTTTTGATGTAACATGGTTAACAAGATTTATTCAAAACAGATTACACACTTTATAGTATTTATTCACAGTTCAAAACCCACTGATTAAATTATTTGCTGATGTAAACTGCTGAAGTAGCCATTAACTTTAATAAACCTGTGCTACTTTGTGAGACCAGAAGTTGCTCCATATTCACCACAGTAAAATCATTCATTATGCTAAGTGCTCAAGCCTGCAGCCTCCCTGCCTAAATTCACCAGCCTAGCAGAGTTAAAAATAAAAACAAACACAGTATCTGCAAAACACACAGGATAAACAAGGATTTTGTGGACATCTTGTAGCACTGTTTTTCAGAATACAGATCATCTGTTCACAGAAAAAGCACAGAAAAGCTTCAGGAAATACTGTATTTTAGAAGGAAGGTATTTCAAACAAATTCATACATAATCTACTCTCCAGAGATAATTAAGCTGTGGTTTTATATTTTTAAGAAGTTACCCTAATGAGAGGTCTTACTGAAAGAGAACCAAAAGAAAATTAAGAACTCCCAAACAATCCCATGCCTTAAACTGGTGACCCACATCCACAACAGCATGCAATTCTGTTAATCTACATATTCAAGCCATACAGAATGCCATGTTCATGGACTGAAAATTAATCTTGCAAGAACACCCTCAACTACCAGATAATTTGATGACAAAAATATAAGACAGCAGCAACTATATTTCTCTTCAGGAGGGGACGTATATCAAAGCCCAATCCATATCAGAAGTACACATTAATCCGATGTCTTACACAGAAACAAATTTGAAAGCACAGTAATACAACTTCTGAACATACATGTGCACACAAATTCAGTGCTAAGGCAGCTTTAATGTTAGAATAAGAGTGATAAGGTGCCTAAAAAAAAACCAAGAAATACTGCCAGTCTTCTTTCTTGTACTCCCCTTCTCCCACAGCTTTAATGCTCCTCATCCATGCTGCAACATGATTCCCAAGTCAATGAAACACTACAAATAAAAATAACGAACAAAACCCAGAAAAACACAGCCTGATTTATACAGCTGTGTCAAGGCTGGTTTTAATTTTCACCGTACAAGTCCAATCAATATTTTGAAAAAGGTTGAGAATAAGTGAGGACTTAAAAAAGGAGATACAATTGCTTCAATGTGATAAATACAAAGAAGTTCACAGGGTCGAATATCTCCACTGCAGCATGAACAGACAGCATAAAAAAGCAACGTGGATTTAAACCATTTGCTCATGATGACCCAGATGTGTACACTTGTCCTTATTCAGTCACTGCTCCACTTCAGAAGTGAAGCTTGACCTGAAGGGACCCATCAGAAGGCCATGCCAGCAAGCAGAGTTGTTGGGAAACACTCCTTTACATTCAGCATTTCCTCTCCTGCACAAAAGGACTACAATGCAGCAAGTCAAAAGAAGGTAAGTAGGAAAATCTAAATAACTACAGTTATCCCCATATCTCCCTCCCAAAAAAACTGCCTTCACAACTCTTGAAGGTACCGATCAGCAGGAAATGCACTCCAATAACTGCAGCATCAAAAGCAACACCACAGCCAGATTTGCCATAATCATGCTAAAACAAAGCCATTAAGACGCTAGCATATTTCTGAGAGTAACCTGCAGCCTGGTGGAGGTGCTAAACCAGGAGAAAAACAGTCAGGAAAACACAGTGCTTTCTCACTGAGAAAAAGGAAAGGATACAAAACAAGAAGCATGCTCAGCTATTGCAGAATGGAAGTGACCTTGAAAACTTCTCATTTCTGACAGCTGGGCAGACTGTAAAAACCAAATGAAATCTCATTGAAGGTGAACAGCAACTCAGTGAAAAGCTGAAAGCCTGCAGCTATAACAAAAGAAACTTCAGTAATGAAACCGAAGCAGATTAGTGTGTATTTTCAAAACTTCTTCACTGATCACAGCATAGGACATTGAGAATTATTTACATTTTAGGTCTTAATATATGATAAAATAAATGATACAGTAGAACAGAATAGATTTATTTTTTAAGCACATGTTCAGGACTTTGAATAACTAACCCCTTCTCTCTCAAAATAGAAGCACTGAGTTTTCTTTTAATAACTAGTGCTGAGAGAAAAAACTAAGGCATTTCAACACTACAGACATGGGGAGCTGCCTTTCATATTTGGAATTCATTTTCCTCTTCAGTTTGACATTGTATCTTGAGCAAAACCGATGTAACACGCTAATTAGGTCACAATGTTCCACCATATGCAAAAATACACAGTGTTAAATGCAAACATTTATGCATTGCTTCATATCACGGATATTCAGAAATGATAAGACAGTTGAAGATACACATGCAGTGAAGAAATCCACCTGTACCAGAATGCCAAGGAAAGGAGACCAAACAAGGAGCAGTTAGATTGCCAGTGGTCTTTTCCTATACAGTAAAAACAAAACTTTTTTCTATGGAAAATAGAAAACACTGTTTCATAGAACAACTTGCGTGAGATGGATTATTTCTTGATGTAAAGTACTGAAAAGGTTATACTGTATTATTATTTCACATTTTCACAAGTATTGGCTCTTTGATTTTCCTTATTCAAAAGGGATTTTTCTGATATCACAATGGTATCTCAGTACAGTAAAACCTTGCAACATTCCTTCCAAAAAAAAAAAAAATTGGAAGTGCCAAGTGCAAAATCCCTCTGTTATACCAGCAGGTCACAGTTACTCAAACTTAATCTTCAGTTCTCTTGGGATTTGCAAAGCACAGAGCACTCGCTCTGTATTAACTGTGATGTGTGTTCTCAGAAGGGCTGAGGTGGGCAGCATGTCTGCATCCCTCTGCCCAGCCCTCGCCCCAGAAGGACCGCCTACAGCAGATGCCCAAGCGGCTTTGGAAGACCTCCAGGGAGGAGTCCCCATACCTCCCTGATCCCTGTGCCAGTGCTGTGTGGGTGGCTGAGCACTGAAGTGCTGCTGAATGTTCTCAGGGAACCTCCAGTGCACCAGCTTGTGCTCATGGCCTCTTGTCCTGGCGCTGGGCACCACAGAGCCAAACCTGGCTCTGCCTTCTTCGCACCCCCCGTTCAGCTATTTATAGACATTGATGAGATCCCCCAGAGCCTTCTCTTCTGCAAGCTGAACAGCCAGTTTATTTAGCTATAATTAAAGCCCATGCAGAAGAGCCTAACAAAACATTTTCAGGTACAACACTGCTCAATCACACTTGAGAAACTATCAGCCTGCAGGACACGCTCGTGTACAGCTCTCGGCAGAGGCAGCAGCACCACACCTGCCCTTCGGGCTGACCTGTGCCCATGGGGCCAGGCCGGGGCCCCACAGCCGCCCCCAGGGTGCAGGGTGCCAGGCCCAGCCGGGCCCACATGCAGCCAGACAGGCCGCTGACGTGCGAGCGCAGTACGAAACGCGCTGTCACTCAAATCCGGCACAAAACGCCTAAAGTGGATTCTGGATATTCGCTGGGTATTTTTAGTTTGCTCTTAAAGGGACCGGCATCTCTTAGCTACAGCACAACCGGCAAAATTCAATTCTATTTTCATCCTAGGGCTTTCTTCGCAAGTTTGCTGTTATAAATAAGCAGGAGATGTGCAGTTCCACAAAGAATGAAAGAAATCTTGATTTTATAGCAATAGCTTCCAACCTGCATCAATAAATACACACATTTGTGACTGAAAAATGCTTTGGGCACATGAAAGACAAACAGATACAAAACACAGCAAATTCCTGCCTACTGAATAAGGATTCAGCTTGGAGCTCCACAAAAATTATTCAGACAATCAAAAGAGCCATAAGGAAAAAAAAAAAAAATCAGAGCCTTTCTTCCCAAACTCATGGCATTTCTTCAGTGTCAACACATACATATTATTTATACGTGTGTACATATGTATAGGCACATCTGCTTCTAATTTATAAAAATCAGTTCCATTTTCCTGTATATGTGTTTAGAACAATGAACACCAACTTGGAAACACTGAACATGCAAAATAACTTCTGGAGACAAAGACTGCTGAATCTCAGTCTGAAAAGCAACTTCACACACATTAAAATTAAAGGGGCTTTCTAGCAGCTACATTCCCACACATCCCTCAATTTGTATTAATTTCACTGGAAAAAGCACTTTGAACAGCACTGAATACATTGCTTCTTATTCTGTGAATTAGGAAATTATACATTTTATTACTCTAAAATCCAAACAGTTGATGGAGTCCTAAAATGACTAAATGCCCACAGGCACTGTTAAACCCAAACCTGCCACTAACGATTGCTTCTATCAATCTGATGTCAAGAGGCATTTCCAGCCCCGCATCTCGGTGCAAGTCTCCCGTGTATTTAATTCTCCACAGCTGAAGAAAATGAAAGCCAAGTGCCATAAACTGATTACACGATGATTAATGCTGATTAATGGGGAATGACGACATTTTACATGCGGCATTCAGTAAATTCAAAACGCTGTTCAAAGGGATCTCTAAAGAGTAGTCACGATAATTCATTACTTCAGTCAGAATCACCAAGAGCCCCAAAAACCGAGTAACACACAGAACAGAATACACACTATTTAAACGGAAATAAGGTACAGCCACATTACACATCCTGGCAATCATTCACAGCCTATTAAATCCAGCTTACATTTCCAGGAAAGTCCTATTATAGACCCACCTTACATCCAAACATTAAAGATATTGTGTTGTTGGTACACGCTACTTTACAGTGGCATAGCATCGGAGAAAAACAATCCAAGTTTTTTATGCTAGGAGACATTTTTTCAGACCCTGTGCACTTCAATCGATCCACGACCGAGATTCCAGAAAAATGCCTCTGTAAGCGCTGCTTGCTGCCTGTCTTTGACATTTATTCTAAGTCCATAGTTTTCAGAAATAAGCCTTTATATAAAACAGCTTGAATCCTTCAGGAAAAAAAAATTGCTCCATGTTAGAAACCAGATCTTAAAAAAAGCAAACAAAAAAAAAATCCTGTGTCCATTTTTAAAAACGTTCGAGTCAGCTTTACATGTAATTACATTAGCGTCAGCCGGGAGCGACAACTGTACGGCAGCCCCAAGTAACACTCGGATCCTCGCACCAGACCCCGGGGTTAGATCCACCGCGGCTGCTCCACCTGCTGCAGTGCAAGGTCTGCGATCTCCTCCTCCATGAAAACAGAAGCAACTCCAGCAGAGCCACGATGCTCGGCTCGGTGTGCGCTGGTTGCTTAGGGGAGGGGCAAGATGTTGCAGTAAGGGACTCGCCGCACGGCCCGCCAGAGATCAGCCCAACGCTTCCCGCAAGGTGCTTTCGCACTGCACCAATGAGCATGTGAAAACCCATTTTAAAATCAGATGTGCGTAATTATAAAACCGGGGAAGTTGTAAGCTTAGCAGCAGGGTATTTGCTGATCTGCAGTTTGCACAGCTTTGTCAAGGAGCTCTCAGCAGACCGCGGAATGAATGGCTATGGGATATTTAATCCTCATTTTCTAGCATTAAAAATTCAAGGTTAATGAAACGTTAAGAAACGTTGACTGCTGAGTAAAACTCCTAGTGGTCTACAAAAGCAATTAAACAGCAACAGAAAGATACAAATATTCTCCAGCTTCAATACAATGAAATCACAGAATCACAGAATTGTAGGGGCTGGAAGGAACCTCGAAAGATCATGGAGTCCAACCCCCCTGCAAAGCAGGCCCCCTACAGCAGGCTGCACAGTCCATACAAGTCTTGAATATCTCCAGAGAAGGAGAACCCACAACGTCCCTGGGCAGCCTGTTACAGTGCTCCATCACCCTCACTGTGGAGAAGTTCCTCCGCATACTGGTGCAAAACTTCCTATGCTCAAGTTTACGGCTGTTTCCCTTTGCCCTATCCCCACAGACCACTGAAAAGAGGTCAGCCATGTCTCTCTGACTCAGAAATCAGAAGCTATGATTTTTCAACCCCAGTTGTCTTTAAGAAGTCAGGAATAATTTGGTATATCCATCAATTTGGTTATGAGCCACTCTCAGTGAAGTATTTCATTACAAGCAATGGTACAAGTGAATATTAAAAAAAAAAGTTTTTTTAAAAAGTTATTTCCTTAGAAGAAGTAAATACAGTCACAGTCTCCTTAAGATTTTTATTATTTGTTGTATAAGACATTTATAAAAAATGGTTATTGAGGTTTTCTTTATCACAACTATAAAGTCTCAATTCTTCCACTCCCCCTTTCCCTAGAAGCATCAGTCTGTGCAGAATTTTAATATATTTCTGTATTTTAACTTGATATTATAGATTTTGATCAAGAGCACATTCTGTGATTTCTCTCTCAGAAACTGATAAACCTTTGCAAAAAATAAAAATCAATTCAATAACTATAAGCCATAACATCAATTTTAAATTGTGCTGAATAATATTTTTTTTTTAAAAAAGCAAGCATTGAACACTCTCAGAGAAGTTTGCTCTTCTCCTTTTGGTTGTGACTGTTCACCTAAGTTTAAGTCTCAAGCAGCCTACTGTCATCTCTGTTTTATTTCACCTGGTTTACCTGACGAGTAAGAAGTGTAATGTAGTGAAAAATGGACATCCACACTTACAGCTCAGAAACAAGGAGCTTCACGAGTTGTACTGTAGGCAGTCATCTTAACAAACGTGCAGACCGATGAAACCAAAACTAAGGCAAAACGTCTAGAGAAAAATGTGCAACTCTGCCCACAATAAACCCCAAATGAACTTCATTTGCATGAGGTCCTCCTCCTTGGCAGAAGATGCTACACTAACAAGCATAGCTTTCTTTCCAGCACGTGCTATGACCTACACTTGCTCACCAAAAAACCTGAGGCATTGCTTCCTACAGTAGGTCACCTGCATCATGGGCAGCAACAGTAGCAAACCAAAGAAAAAATCCTAAGTGGAACAAGAAAATACATTACGTGCACACAGATACATCTTCTGTGTGTATATGTGTTGGGTTAAGCTTCTCTTGCATATACATTTAAACCCAGGGGCAGTCGAGTATAAAAGAATCAGTGAGGAATCTAGAAAAGCCCTCTATTCCCCTTCAGGTGGCTGGGGGTCACAGCATACAATCTCTCGTCTGAAGAACTAGGGCAAAGCACACAGAATGATAAGCATAAACACATGAGAAAGGAAAAAAATGCATAAGGGGAAAGAAAACAGTAAAGCACTGCCCATTCCACAAAGAACAGAAGACTGTTGCTACACCACAACGCAACCTTTTCTATACACAGTCTATTTTGTTTCCGTAGTTCCAGTCGTATTGCAAAGTATTCTAATGAAATACATAGCCAAATGCATGGCAATTTCATGACAAAGTCAAAGAGGAAAAGCAACTGGAGTGTTGCACAAATAGCTTTTTGTAATGCAGAAAAAAAATAAGCTCTAATGTGCCATGGGCATAGAAGAATCAATAAGTGGAAAATACAGTCTACACATCCACAAAGGATTCGGTCAGTAAGATATGAAAGAAGAAAAAGCTTAAGTAACTTCAGGCAATTACATCTACATTGTTGATGAAGACCACATAACATCTGAATCTTTCAGCCATGTCTTCACAGCTCTAGGCAAACAAATCAGTTATACGACAAAACCGCCCTGGTCTTTACAAAAATCACAACTTTTAAGAATATCATATCTTGTCACAAAAGCTTAAAAATACAATACTTAAATTTGTGATGTTTAAGTATAGTTTGCTGACCAAATCACAAAATTTAACTGCAATGGTTTCACTTGCTCAAAACAACTATTTGCACTCCAAGGCATCTTAAATATGCAGCTGTGAACACAAAGCTTCCAGAGATCTGAACAAAATCATACAAACACCCATACTCAAAATATCTCAAATCTACTTTTGAACTCTTCACCTCCCTATGTAACTACTGTTCTGACTGCAACTGAAAGTTAGATAAACATTTCAAAAGACAAAAAACAATCAATTAACACATGAAGTCATTGGTGAGAAGAATGCAGCCTTAATTGCTTATTTAACAATACTCCTTCCCAACTTAGAGGACCAATCCTGAGCTCTTTCAGTCTGAACCTTTGGTTTCCATGCTGATGATCCAAAACAATTTTTAAAAGGGAAGACTGCAAGATAAAGTGTTCCCTCTTCTTTCTAATGCTGCCATTTGTAAGGACAAGAACAAATCTGTATTCATTGAACAAAAGAACAACAAAAATTTAAACTCTCTTCCTGCACAGGAGGATTCCACCTGATCCCATAAAAATGTAAAAATTACAGTTTTATATTTAAAAATTTCTGAGGAAACGAACTCAAAGCTTTTAAAAACTGATATTTACTTTAAAGTGACACCACTGAAACGACTTTTCATGCTTATGAAAAGACTACATAAAAAATGAATTGCTTTTTTCCAAGTTTCTTTCAAATGTTTACTTGGCAATAACACATCTTCATTTATGGCTCCCACATGTTCAGTAAAAATACCAACATCATTAAGAACTTTAATTAGTATGCAAAAGTAATTGTTATTATCATAAAAAAAGAAAGCTGTTATTTCAAAGAGTCCTTGGGATAGAGAGAATCAAGAGTTATGTAGTATCAAAAAAAAAAAAGCACCACAATCCCTTCAGGAACCTAATATTCCTGTTTAGCATTTACCCACAATTCTTGACTGATTGCATGTACTTGTACCTGTTTCATCAATCCATGTGTTGCACTCATTCTCATACAATATAGGTAAGGAATAAATAACCTCAGATGACCTGGACTTTTTAAACAGCATGAAGAAATGCAGGTCTAATTTGGCAAAGACATCACTTAGTCAGAATGCCAAATCACAGGGAAAAAAGACTATACTAACCTTCATATTGCATTAAACAGAATATGACTCCCCGGTATCACTGCAGGCACCTGTCAGTCCGGTGGGATTCTAGTTTACATTCCTTTTCCCCTCAAGTACACCTTGAACTTGCACACCTCCAGGATACTTAGCATAATCCAATAAAAAATAAGATACTTTTTTGCATTCAAATTAATTAAATCCAATAAACTTATTTTAATCTCTTTTCCTCATAGTCTTAGCACATATAGATATTGAAAGAATACACAGAACTCCAAAATTAGTTTACGTAAGGAAGCTATGATACTGGTTTAAGATTACCTCATCCTCTAAAGCAATGGCTGTAAGTCTATCCTTTATTCAAGGAGCAGTAATTCTGTAAGCAATTTCTATAAGGTTAAATGAAATTTGAACACTAGCTTCATAAGCACCAATGTCTGGTGCTAACTACATCCATGAAGCTCTTTGGCTTTGCTACTGTTACTCCCCAAAATGCAAAATGACCACTCAATTTTGAGGAAGCAGTCAAGAAATGCACTGTTTCTGCACGCTCTATATTGCCGGAAAAATCATCTTCATGGTACTTTCAGGCAAAGGGATTTATCTACTGAAAACACCATGACCTGAAGATTCATTCCTCTTGTTAAAGTTAACTTCAGCAGTTACTTCTATCTCAGAAGCACTTTTTTGACATGTTGGCATGTAAACACATCTGCATGAGTTAAAATGCAGCCACCGCAACCACCTTCAGTTTAGAACACTGACTTTCTGCCCTTCTTAAGGAGCTTCATGCACGCTCGTGCACAAAATTCTCGTGCACAAAATTTGCAGTGTCCATTCAACCTGACCCACAGATGCCCAAAATGAACATGACTGAATACATACAAAAAAAAAAAATCTTTTGCGTTATTTTGATAAAACACATACATCAACAATAGAAAGATAATTCCTGGGAGAATAAGAAATTGACCTGCCTTTTCAGTTCCCAAAATCTTGAGTAACACAGCCCCATTAACTTCAGAGGAAAGGTGAAATGCTATTTTGGAAAGAGGAATTTGATTAATAGCACCAAATTTTTTTAATTTGCCCTGCAGTGGCACTTAAGCCCAGAACAGCTCTGAAGAATAGATGTTTTTCAGCGGGCATTCATGATTTTCTCCCAGTGTATTCCAAGTCTGAAATTGTTAAGTGGAAGACATATCTGGGACATTACTTCAATGAGGTCCTTCATAAGCCTTGGTAAGTCAACCCAAAACATGCATAAGAATACTTTCCTTCCCCACTGATTGACCATCTGTATGATCATTTTATCGTAAACTTGTTTTTAGAGCTCTCTTCAGTACAAAAGAAAAAGAGAAAAATCTCATGTCACATCAAAGAAAGAACCAAGAAGTGTTTGCAATTATATGTCATTTATATGCAAAAATAATCAGGCTGCAAGACATGAGCTGCACTGATCGACTGAGGAGCACTCAGAAATAAAACTTCACTCTCTTCCCATAAAAAAAGCACACCTTGACAAAAGTTACAGGAAATCATGCTTTACATGGCAGTTATAGGCCCTCAGAAGCTCATGCTTCAGAATTTCAAAGTCCCAGAGAAGAAACTTTTCCACTTCCTCCTGATATTTTCAAAGAAATTTAACCTTCCTCGAGCATGCCTTCACATTTCTGGTTTCTACCCAAGATGTTCTTGAGAATTAGAGGCTACAGAACTGACTAGTAGGACTGCTATGGAATCCATAACTCAGTGTTATTCCATCCAACTTAGAAACCAAAAAAAAACCAGAAAATATCTTTGCAACAAGGTAGGACTGAAAATGAATCCTTTTGCAAACTTCAAATTTAATCCAATAATAAGGAGGTAAATACAGCAAATAGAAACACTCTTCTTGTCAGATAGCAATCTATTTGATCTCCTTGGTTAAAGTCACTGCTGAAAGGGAATTTCATCATATCAGTAACATCTTTGTGAGAAAAAACAAAACAGTGACTCTCTTCTGAATAGACTGTTCTCTGATTGGAATACAACTTAGGAAATCCCTGAAGTCAAGCAGTACTACATTACTTCAAACACATCAAACCTGTTCAGAAACTGCCTGTGGTGGGAGCAACCTTAGCTGGCAGGTTGGCCCTCACCCAACCAGCTGCTCACTTCCCACCTGGAAGAATGAGGGAAAGAATCAGATGGGCAAGAAAAATAAGACACAAAGTTTGAGATGAAGGAAGTGTGATAAGTACAGGAAAAAATATGAACGAGTGACGCACAGCTAATCACCCACCAGCTCCCAGGAGCAGGGTGGTGGGACTGATGCCCAGTCAGTCAACAGCTACAATAGAACAACTCCTCCCCAGTTTTACTGTTGAGCATGGCATTAAAAGGTATGGAACATCTCCTTGACCTCTTTGGGTCAGCTGGGTCCCCTGCAACCTCTTGTCCACTCCCTGCCTACTTGCAGAAGCAGCAGAGTGATACAATAGAGAAGCCTTGATACTGCAAACACTGTTCAGCTAAAACACTTGTTTTGCTGGGGGGGAAGGGAGGGGTAGGACAAGGTGTGGAATGAGAGAACATTTTCTCAGGGATTATTGTAGAATGGATAATGCACTGAAGATCTCTCGGCTATTGAAGGACTACTCAGAATCTGACTCATTTAATCCACCTTTTTGAAAGAATTCCTTTTGGAGCAGCAGTTTTCAATTGTGGAGTGTCTTTTATGTGATTCGTGCAATGTAGTTAAGAAAAGCAGCACTGCTCTTGAGTGACTCAAACTATTAACCAAGCATCTGTGGCTCCACTGGATAAACGAGGGCACAGGGTGATCAAAAAAAAAAGTGAAAAATCAGGGAGAGGAAATATAACTGTATATACTTTTTGTCCAGTGAAGTCTCATGCTACTCCAAATTCATTTCAATGGCTGTTCATGCTTCCCCAATTCAACATTCAGAAAAGATAGCAATTTGCCATATTTCTGCTCTACTATTTTGATGTAGCACCAGAGTAGGTTCTAAGAGCCACTCATAGCCAACGCAGATGAGATGCTTGCACAATACTAACAATGACTTGAGGGTATTTTGTTGGTTTTTTTATTTTATTTTCCTCCACTGCAGAGAGGGAGAAGGCAAAGAAATCAGTCCTCCAGTTCCACTGCCTAAAACTTGTGAGAACAGACCATAATTCAAGGAGAGCAGGAGAGAATCTGGGCGCCAACAGTACTCAACTGATGCTCAATTATCTGCCACATTTAACTCTACCCGAAACTACTTACAGCTTGTACAGTCTTTTTTTCCTCAGCTTCTCTGTCCCCCAAAACCATCAGATTCCCCTGACACAGCTGCAATTCAGTCAGTTCCTTCCCAGTTCCAGTACACAGCTTTACTCTGCGCTTGCTGCAGAACTTGGCTCAACTCCTTGCCGAGTTTCATTAATTGCCTTCTAACGCAATTCCCCAAGTCACTGAGATCTCCCTGTGCCAAGATCCTGAAATTTCTTCTGTTAGCAACTTCAACTAGAGGGGTGTCATATCATTTTGCTTGGGGCATGTTGCGTCATTTCAGCAACTAGTGGTTTGACTTGTATTCACAGTTTACAAATAAAACTTAGAAATAATTATTCTAGCCTAAATCCCGCTCATCAGCCCTGCATAACCATGTTTTTAAGCCATAGTACTTCAAGAAGAACCCATTTCCTGCCCTTGTAAAACTTCAGCGGCTATTGGTAAACTGATGGCACAGTTCTTCAAAACTGAGCTTTCCTTTTTGAAATGCTTCAGCAAGACGCAATACATCCTACAGAAAATAGTTCCCTACTATATCTTTGGATTTACTGTAAAGTTAGTATCCATTGCAAATGTCGGTCTTTCTCGCCTTCCTTTAGAACACCTAGAATATCATACTTTAACTAAAAAGACAAAAGTTTTTAAATAACCAAATGGGGAAAGATGTTAGATCAAAAATAGCAGCACTGAGAGAACAGTAACTCTGAGGAAAAATATTAAAGTACTTGGAAGTATAGAGCTTCTTAAATCTGTTATAAAATCAGATAAAAAGCCATTTCTCCAATTTCTCTCAAGTTAATACAAGGTAAAACTGAACTAAACAGGAAAGAGCAAAGAGTAGGGGAAAAAAAGAAAAAAAAGAGTCCTTCTCAGCTTGGGCACACTCATTTTGCTTTTGATTCAAAACTAACTCATCTTAGCTGTCCAGTATATCTGGGCTGATAAGAATTTGCTAAAAATTACTTGAAAGTGACTTGGTTTTGGGAAGTAGTTTTTGTTTGGTTGGTGGGGGGAGAGAGATTATACGTGTGCACACGTTTAAATAAAGCCAAGCCTTCTGCAGTGAACACAGACCCTCTCAATTGGCAAGGGCTCAGCAAGGATCATCGAGTCCAGCTCTCGACTCCGCAAAGGGCAACCTAAGAGTTAAAGCATACATTAACATGTATGTTATATTACAAAGCATTTTTCAAATGCTTCTTGAATATCAACAGGCACGGGGCTATGGCCACTCCTCCTGGTGGGAAACAGGGAAATAAAATAATGCAAAGTATCAACCAAGATTTTAGAGTTGTGGGATCAGCAAACCTGTATCCTGTAATCTAATACCACACTTCTACACTCTTCTCCACTTTTCAGAAGCATCTCCTCATACTTTCAACCTTAGTGGGCAGAAAAAGCCATGCCACGTTTCCTAAAATGCATATTGTCCTCTTGATGAAAAAAAAATGTAACAACAGTAGAGGGCAGCATTTCTCCACGCACAAGGACTTCACCTGATAGCAATTAAAGATAAGGACATAAAGCACAAGACAGCCTTACAGTAACTGTCTCATTTTCTAAAGTCTCCATTTTACAGCAGAACACTTTCACAACTTATGCTATACAAGCCTCAGAACTGGGGTTCTAATATTGGGGTCTACTACCCCCATTCAATCCTTCAAAATTACTCAAAGTGAGACAGACCTTTCTGCTGAGTTTCTCAACATGAACTTCTAATGAACAACTTAATATGATCTTTGAAATCACCCAACTCCATCATAATGAGTTAGTATCTACATTATTATTAGAAAAGGCTTTCCTTGAACTAATTACATTTAGCAACAGGAATCTTTTGATTTGCAGTTTCAATTTATTTTGGTTTAACTCACATTGTTCATGTTCTAACATCCTGTTTAACAAGTCACTGCTATCTTTGTATTTTGGAAGTATATTCCCTTCTTGTCAAGACAAGCTGTACCACTTTTCCCCCCCACAATTCAGAGTGGCAATTATAGAGCACTGCGTAAAACTGCCCAGATGGTCTCTAAAGAGTATTTCACAACCAATTAAAATCACAAAGAGTTAAAAAGATCGTACTACTTCTAGCTCACCTTCATACTTTCCTGCATTCCCCTGAACTTCTGTTACTTTCATAACATCAGCTATGTACAGGTGATACTATGAACAACCCAGTAGGAAGGGAGAAATAGGGAAATTGATGCCTCAGATAAGAGATCATCATTATTTCCAGGATCATGATTATTTTCTGCAGAAGACTTAAGCTGCACTTACTATTAATGAGTCACTGAATTTGCTACCCCTCCTCATCTGGAACTGTTCTAAAGTACCGAGTCCCACTTCAACAAAAAACAGTGCAGTGGCTGAAGCACTCACAGGCTGTCTACCTGCACTGAAGGAAGATGAAAGCAGCAGGTTAAAAAAAAGGCTTTATGTAATAAGACAGTCCTACGTACAGCTTAAATTGTTATCAATGCTAACTACAGAAAGCAGTGGAAAAAAAAGGGGGGGAGGGGGTGTATAAACACCTTGGCTGGTCTTCTGTTTTTTAATAAAAAAACTGAAGAATAAAAAATTTCTTTCTGGTAAGACATCTGTAGAGAGGTACAGGAATATACTACACATCTACCCTTCGCTATTGGGAGTTACTGTGTATTTCCCAAGAGATAACTGAGAAAGAAAAGTAAAAAGTTGTCTGTTACAGAATAAGAATTGCCTAAGTCCAATATTATAACATTATGGGGACTTCAGAGTTACTACATAAAGAAGAAACCAAGTGTGTCCAAGAGGAAAGCTCCTGAGCTACCCTGTTTGCACCCCCCTGCACAGACCTCACAACATGCAAGCAAAGCATTCCTTGGGAGTGTCAACTGCACTAAGGCAATAAAGGCACCACAAACAGGCAGCAAAAAGCAGCCACCACACTGTCTGTTTTTCCAGTATGAAAGATATACCACGCTGGTAAGTAAAAATTCACTGCAGAGCATCCCATTGCAACGCACGCTCGAGAGAAGCCTAAACCACATGGCTGGCACATTCAGCCTTGCCCAAATGAAGAAGGACAAAAAATGTCCTCAGCATTCATTACAAGGTATGTAGGCACAAACAAATCCACTGTTAGAGAACGTACAAAGGATGTAAGGCAGCCTCTCTTCCAGGCAGTATGGGTTTGTCACTAAAATGTCATATGGACTGTTCATTATCCATTGGGCATGTACACGGGTTCAGAGAATGCTGATGACTTCTGCCTACATTGACCTTTAAGACAGTAGCCCTCAGTTACATTTTCACTAAATATCAGAATTTCATTAAAGCATATCCTTCCCTCCTCCAAGCCCAGGATGCAGCAGGGACCAGTCAACAAAATTACCACCACGTTAATATTGAGTAATATTCTCTGATAGTGTATCAAGCTATGATTAAGAATCAAATAAACAAAGAAGTGAAAAGAAAAGCAAACCTCTCATTAAAAAGTCCTGGTGAAACTCACTACATTTGCAAATCAAGTGCTGTGCCCATCTGTGAAACAGAACCAACAGTGGCATATGAGACAAATCACCAGTGAGTTCAGCCTCCAAAAATGGCACTTGAATAAAGAGAAACCCTACTTGGATATTGTTTTTGAGAGGTTTTTTTTGAGCAAGGGGTTGGGCTGTCCTTTTTTTTTTTTTTGTGGATTTATTTTTTGAAGAAACCTAAATACCCTGCCTGCTGAAGGAATCGTGCTGGAGACCATATGCCCAACTATGAGCAACCCTACATTTATTCACCCACTCTTTTCTCCCAGTTTTCATTACAACAGGAAACTATGCCAGAGCTGCTCACTCTGAGGGTCCAGATTCATGAGCAGCAGCCAAAAAGACCAAACATTTCAGTTCTCCTGTAGAGAGAATAACTGTTCTCCTCCCTTCTCCTTCCAGAAATGTTGATCTGTTAAACCCTATCATTTTACCTGTCTTTTCAGCTGCAGCTGAGCCAATTTAACTGCTCCGTACACTACAATTCTCTATTCCAGCAGATACCTTTTCATAGATCCAAGTGCTTAGCAGACTTCTCCATGAGCTGCTTTAAGTCACTACCCACCAGAAAAGCATGATGCATTCCACTGGGCTTCCAGCACATGAGCGAGAAGCTGGAAGCATTCTCACTTGCAGCAATCTGATACATCAGGCCACTGTCACACCTGAAGCTACTGACTGAACTCTTCTCCCACAATAAGGACAGACAGCAAAGCAAAACAGATTAGGAATAAACACTTCATTTCATTACTTCCATTAATCCTACCTGAAAAAAACCAATCACTTCAGTTGAAATCACCAGCTCCTCTGACATAAACTCACAGAGTTCCAAAAGGGAGTTCAGAAAATGTTTTGAAGGAATCTTTTATATAGGACAGATTTTTCCCCTTTTTATTGCTACATTCAGCATCTTCTCCAATCCAAATATATTCCACACCACCATCTCAGTACACTGATATTTTATAGCCATTTGTTGCTAATCAAACACATCTAGAACTCATGCAGGAACCAGATGTAATTAATTTCCACTACAGATAAGTAAGTACCAACTTGAGGACAAAGACTCAAAATCTTCTGGCAACATTCATCAGCTTCATATAGACACACCAAGAGTTGGCCCAACTACCCCACGTCTTCAGTCAAACTAGAAGTACAAACTTTGCTGGTGCGTGCCTGTCTGAAGAACTATGCAACTCTATTAACTTTATCAATGAAATGACCAAGTTAAAGATTCTAAATACTTCAATCATTTACAAAGAATAAGGAAACACATGTAAACAGACTGTCTCTAAGGATAACCTGCACATGAAGCACAAAGCACAGACTGATACCTTTGTTCTGTATTTTATGTGCACTGTAGGGACAAGTCCATATAGAAGAGAGTCACCCAAGTTTACTAAATACAGAGCAATTGCCTTCCACACAGGTATTCTGGCCAAGGCATTGGTGGCTGGTAGAATATCACATCAACAGAAAGATGATGATTTAAGAAAAAGCCTTTAAAGAGAAGTTAAGTGGACAAAGCTTACTGCATCTTTGTAATTGATATACAGTAAGACATTTTCCTAATATTTGCTTTAGCCTATTTTCTTATGCTTTTTTCAAAGTGCTTTTCAGATTTTATGCTTCAGGTCGCTCTATCATTTCCATTGCTGTCACTCTGTGTCATCTTCAATTTCTTCCTCACTCCTGGTGTCTTCAGTCATCTCATCATCTTCAAACCTATTCATCCACAGAACTCACACAAGTCACCTTTCAGTTCTGTCCATGGAATCTGAAATACAGTATTTTATTTAAGATCTTTAGCTCCAACTTTTGGATTTAACCAATCTCTCACTGGTTCATGTTACCCTGGACTTCTTTGTTTGCTATTAAGAGTCAGAAATACGAACCCCGGCCAAAGTCCAATCTGAGCAATAAAAGTTCAAGTCGTCTCTACAAACACAACAAATACCTGCAGTGGGGATATCATTTCTCCCAGCACGACTATAAGTTCAGTATTCTCTCCTCGTATTCCTCATCTTTTTTGTCAGATACCCTTTAAGTCCACCTACAGTACACATTCCTCACTCTTAACAGCACACCTCATCTCCTATTCCGAATGCCAATGAGCCAATCCCTCAGTCTGCAGGCAGCCATCCTTCGTTCTGACACCTACCAGCCATCCTAGCAGGCAGCTGTTTCTTTGGCATTGCTTTATATTGCAAGATTACATACAGTAGCAGTTTCATACCATCTGCCAACACTGCCAACATTACTGTGATGCACAGGTTTTTTTTCTTTCACTTCCCAAAGTTTTTATGATGACTGATTCTGCACCCATTTCTTCAACATTATAACCAGATGGCATATCAAAGCCAAGTGGTATCTTATTTGCACTACTCAATTGGCTCAGCAGACAACCATGTTCTATAGGCAACCCAACACATTTGGAAATCTATTTGTTCTTTAGTGAAGAAAAGAAATGGTTGCAAAATAAAATTACAGATGCCAACTTTGAAGTGCTGTTGTGGACTATTTAACACTCACAGTATTTAAGCTTTTGGTGTATTTATTTCTCACGTAACTGAGTTTCTATCTCTACAATTTTAAATTCAAGAAGTTTTAGGATTTGTTCCTTCATTTTAAGAATGCATTCTCCTTTGGGCCCAGACAGTGATTTCTGCATCACATTTATACATGAAAGCTTTTCATTTTTACAGCCTTGCCTCCATTGCTTCGTATTTCCTTCCATCTACTGTGGTCTACTCACAGTACCTCCAAAAATTTAAAGCTCACAATGCAACTTCTCCTTATCTCTTCTCATAGGGTTTGTTATAGCATAGCTGAAATACTGGTGACAAGTCCTGTGGAAAGCCACCATGAAAGTGAAAGAGCTGGAGCACAATGAGGAAAGGTTCAGAGAACCTGGAGAAAAAAAGCTTCAAGCAGAGCTAGCAGCAGCCTTCTTACACCTAAGAGGAGTTTAGGAAGAAAACCAAAATTGGCTCTTTGTAGTGCACTGCAGGAAGACAGACAATGTTCAAACAGACAGGGTGAGGGCAAACAAGGGAGCTACCAAAGGCAGTAAAAGAAAAAAAAAAAAAAGGCCTGCATTAATGAAAGAGAATTAATCCTCAGACCACACTGCCAGAAAAGTTGTCAAATGTCAGTTGCTAGACATTTATAAGCCCTAACCAGCAAAGCCCTAAGTGACCCATTTTGAGTTTGATGGTTGGGTGAAGTCACTTCCACAGGAAAGATCCTGTACCTGTAGGCAGCAGGTGAGGAGGAACAGGAGGTGTGCTCCATGCTTGGGCTCCACAGAGACTCTTGCCCTGCACAGCCACATCGCTGCTGGCCCAGGTGACCAACCTTTTCAGTGACTCCTGATTTAACAACATGGGGAGGGAAACAGAATAAAAAGCAAAAAATAGAAACCTTCATCTTTCTCTTTGGTACTAAGCAAACAGATCATACATGCTCACCCCCTTCTGAAGATACCACATTTTGGCTACTGTCAGAAACAAGGTGCTGGACTGTATAGACAGTACTGTGGGGCTGTCCAAGCAGCACACTTCTTGGGGCTTTGAAACAAAAACTATATGCAACAATCATTCTTTTGCACTTCTGTTTTATGAGGAATATTATTTGAAGAAATTTAAAATCAGATGCTTATATTTAATGATTTTACTGAATATATACAACTGAGCAAGCAAGTTAACAAAGACTCTCAAGAACTGCTCTTCTGGAAAAAAACAAAATATACAGATATGAAAAATCATTAAGTGTCATGTACTCATTTAAAACTGTTACTTAAATAAAATCATTACTGTAAGTGCAGCCCACGTGCCTGCTCTTAATAGTATCCATGGTTGCAGTGATGCAAATTTGCCTACCTACATCAAACCAAATGTGCCCACATAAGGAGAGAAAAAAAGCCCTGAATTAATCAGTGTTCTTTGCACTGGTTGAGTGTGAAGAAAAGCAGTAGTTTAAGGACTTATTTTCCCATCACGAACAGAGCTTCATTCTTAATTAAATACAGTATAGTGATCAAAGATCAAATTAGGAAAGATCTCTCAAATTCATTAAAAAATTTCTCCCTGACCAAATTCTCTATTTTGCTACCCTGAAATAAAAAGCAACAATGAATCGTTTCAAAATTTTTTCATTGGTAGTAGGAAAGGGAAGTATTTAACAGAACTTCTAATCGTATCATGCATTTCTTTAATGCTGATTTCAAATGTCACCTGCATTAATTTACATCAGAGAAGTAGTTTTGCGCACAACATTACGGAATGTATTTTTTATTAGATTACAGCTTTCGAGTCATCAGGTGCACTGATGTTCACAGAGAAGTACACAGTACTTTTATAAGCTTCATTTGAAATAAACAGCTTCAGATGAAGATGCCAGGCAGCACAGTAACATTTAACTGAGGCCAGAACCTCATGTTAAACAGCCAGGAAGGATTAACAGGTGGTAGGTAACTCCAGCTGGAGATGCACAATCAGCCTAAGTCAATCTAAAGACTTCTGTCGGAGAGAGGATGATCTCTTCCTCTTCTGTGCAGCACTGCTGTGAACAACCGGACTTGTGTGTTAGCTCTCATAGGGCAATGCTGGCTGAAACACAATTCTGCCGTGCCAGAATCAATTTTCAAATGTCTTAACTTTTTGTATGAATCATTTTTCTGCTCACTGGGATCATTATCTGATCCCAATCTCACTGTACCTAAAGGTGTAAAGCAGCAACACTGAGAACTATTGCAATCAACCAAACTTGTGATTTTAAAGGGTAGGTTTCACTTCCAAAAAACCAACAGCTTGGACACCAGAAAGATTTCTTTGCTGGTGACAGATGAGGTAACCTCACCCATTCCAATCAGCCTGTGCTTCTCTCCATCAAACAGACTCATAAGCACCTTTACCTTGGATCTTATAAGAGCTATCCTCAAATCCATGCATTATTCTTTAAGATGCTTAGTTTCATTCTATTCCACGAGAAAGTGCTTCTGAACAAGCTGCATTGTCTCAAATTACCTAAAAATAACACCAGACGCCAGACTAGATTGTTAAAAGTTTAAACCTGCAATTACTCAAATATCCAGGGAAAAGGGAGCAACATAGGACAACAGTTTACCAATAACAAGAAAAATAAAAACCTTCAAGACGACAACAAAATAAGAATTCTCACCCTATCCACATTCCACAAGCACACATTAATACACTATTTATGCATCAGATTTTACCTTTATCAGTTACATGGACCACATAAAAAAAAATAACAAACAAAACTTCTTTCTAGCACAGAAGTAATGGCACTAAGCTACTTGGGTACCTCCATCTCAAAGCAGCAAGATGTCCAAATTAGAGAACATATGGAAATATATCCATCCCTATCAGGACTTCCTAAATTCAGCATCTTTCCTTTTAAACATGTCCTGATAATGGTTATGTAAAACATCACTTAGAATTCCACACTACAGAACAAAAAGCAAACTATTACATTAGCACATTTAAAGAGTGAGTTCTATAGGAAAGAATCTTACTGCAAAATGACAAAAACAAATTCATCATTCTACTTGATATGAGTTTTTCAACCTGCATAATCAGCTCTGACAAGAATTATGTTCTGTGACTGTTCTTAGCAACAACTACAGAATGTATATTCACAGTTGGTGCATTTAAAGTTAAAAAAACAACACTAGAATACCATCAAGATGTTCACATTACAGGGAGACAAAAATGAAAGAGAGGTTCAAGAACTTAAGATCACAAGTATTAATCAAAAGCTTTATGATCTTACCTTGGTCGTCACAATGCATAAACAATCCATTGTTTCAGCATAGCAGGTATTTTTCCAAACATTTAAGAGGCTTATTTTCAGTCCCAGCAAAAGATCATCTCAAATGAGAAGCACTCTTACTGAATAATCAAAACAGTAGAATGTGAGCCAGGTTCCCCTTTGGATTCATTCAGAGGTAGCAATAATGTGAAGAAAAAGAGAGAGCAAGCTAAAATACAAATGCTGGAAGTTTCATGAAAGATTCTTAACCTATTTTGACTACCTACGTCTGAAAAACCGGAATTTATCCTTGGAAATATCTTACAAAAGATGTCAAATCTCATTCCATACCAGTTAAGTGCCTCCTCATAGTCTGTTTCACATACTCCTCTTTCAGGATTACCTAACACATAAGAGTCATAGGGATTCATTTGATGAAATGCACTACGAAATTATTTTACAGCAAAAAATCTCAGTTCAGCTTCTCTTAGCTTGTTACAATTCCTAAAATTAAGCTTTTGCTCAAAAATAGTTAAGGTTGCAAGCAAGCATTTTTCCTATAACATCATTTCAGCATTTGTTAGCTGCAAAACAACTGATTTCTTAAGCAGTAATGAATGGAATATTCCACGTAGAACAGGGAGAGCAGAAAGTGGCAAGGAAAGAGTAATGCATATTGCAAGAGAAACGCTATTTTGAGCCTTGAATTAACCTAGAATTTCATTTCCTTTTGTAATGCTGTAATGGAATGACAAGGCAAAGTTTGCATGCACAAGCATAGCCTTCTCAGCCTGATTAACACAGCTGGGAAAAGTGAAACATTTGGACACACACACACAAAATCAATCTGTACTGTGAAACACTAACCTGGCAGTTTCATGCACAAATTAGAACCTTGCTATATTAATCTAGCACACAAAGCATTGGAAGCAACCAGTTAACCTTCAGGTCCAGTTATTCTCTCCCATTAGGTCTCTCCCTCCTCTTTGCTGCATATACAAGAAAGTATTTTGAAAAAAAAATATCAACAGATAATTTTAAACTTAAATTCTCATGTATATTATTTTGTGTTTAGCCTACGATGTACAACCAGTGGTATTTTGTGTCACCAAACAAGTCTAAAACATTCCAGGTATCCACCCAGAGCATTCTCACAATACCATTTCACTTTAAAAACAGGTTCCAGAATCAAGTCCAAGCAGCCCCTGGTATGCATTGCATTAGTACAAGACTGTTCTCTCTCCTTTTTCATCCTTCAAAGAGCCATTCTTCACATCACATCATCTGGAACAATAAAGCTTAATTCACTCTGAGCCCTCTGGATGCCCACAAGAGGCTGTGCCAGCACCTACCAGGCTCAGTGCTGTGCTTGTCCCCACACTTACTAGCCAGAGCACTGTACCAGGCAGCAGCCACCTGCTGCTGCAGTCACCCCCAGCTCACACATGGCTCAGGTTAATGCAGCCACTGCTCACACAGTGACATCACGGCCACAAGCGTGTGTCATGATGAGACCTTGACTTTGAGTGAGGCATACACACACGTCTTGTAGCCAAAAACAGAATTAGTTTTGTTTTAATTGAGTGCCTCAACCAAAGCCTAGCTCTCATGGAAGTGGCAGGGCTGAGGAAGCACAGGCGTTACAACAGAAGCACCACATGTTGAATAGTATCAAATAGAGGCTGGCAGGCCTCAGCTCATGAGAGCTATGAAGTCAAACAACAGCAATGCTGTTTTCTCCTCAGCAGATACACAAGTAGAAAAATTCCGCAGTTTTACTCCACTGGACTCCCTGGCTCTGCCCTATTATATACACTGGGGGAAGAAAAAAAGCCAAAAGAGAAAGAAGTTAAGAAATAAGGAAACTATTTTTCCTAAGATTAAACTTCTTTTTTTACAACAAATGGTGCTTTTATAGAACATGGGAGAAAAGAACAATAGAAAATAATTTCCCCATTTCTAAATCACTAACATAAAATCATCAAGCAAGAAAAGCTTGCTAACATGCAAGCAAAAAAAAAAAAAATACTCTGCTCAGCTTAAATGGGATGTCAAGTTTTATCTTACATCATTCAGCCATCAAGACCAGGATTTCTACCTTGCATGTTGAAATCAAGGCAGAGATTCACACTGTCTCTGCTGCCTTGGAAGCAGTTCTAGTATGAACACCAGGTGAAGGTTTCCCACTGCAGAGATAAACATGCATCTTTCAGATTGATGTAAGCTCAACCCAGACAGAAGAAGTATAAAACTTCTGAGAAGCAAAGCAGCAGCCAAGCAGCTGGAAACCACCTTTGTCAGAAGAAAAAACAGGCACGTAGCTCAATGCATTCAGGATACTCCTTGTACAAAATATCCTTGAATCCCCCCAGTCTTCTAGAAGACTGACTGCTCAGGTGCTTTGAGCAGAGAACTTCATAAAGCACAAAGATACAAAACCAAGAGAAACTATGCAAATGCCTTTTTAGGTGGCTTGGCACACATTTAGAAATGTCTCTTAATACCTGGCCTAAGGCACGCAGCCCACGTGTGCATCTTGCACAGACTCCAATTCAGGAGTGCACCCAATGGTGCACACAAGCTCTGCCTGTCCATCAGCCATGCTCAGTGTATCAAGGGCACAAATCAATGACCTCTCTCATCACACAAATTTCTCTCAGCCATCCTGTTCTAAGATTAAGCTTATACAACCTAATCGTGGCTACAGCTGATTTATTCGAAGGTGCTTTCCTCCTTTTTCTTTAAATTCTTGTCTTCTCTGGGAATCCTTTAGAACCAAGGATCACTATCTTCCACTCACTGTCATCTTTTTTACCAAGACCAGTGGCCAATAAACCTTGTCACAAAAGGCACCCAACTATTCAGATCCACTATTCATACGAACTGTGCTAAAGAGAGCGATTCAGAGAGCATGAAGAGGCATTGCTTGGTTGAGGTTTCAAATGGATGAAAAATTATTTATCAGTAAATGGATGTCATCATGGGGCAAGTCCACACAGAACGGAAAGATACCAATCACACATATTGTAGTGGCAAAGCAAGACATTTTGTAGCAAATACCAGTGCACATTTTCATAAATCCAATACACAGATAGATAAGCTCTCAAAGAGAGTACATAACCCAGCAGTTTCCAGCCCAAAAACATAGTATCTGCATGCTCTTCATTGGAAATCCTGCTCATAAAACAAACAAATTCAAAAATGAGTCAAGCATTCCTGAGGCTTAGCATTTTCAGAAGAAACAAGAACATAACTTCTTGGAGACAAATTTCAAAACTCCCTGAACGACCAAGCACGTGTTACACCTTGGAGCTCAGAAAGACAGAGTTGTTTAAGAAAAATAAGTATGTAAAAAAACCAGAACTGAAAGTTAATCAACATAATACATTAACCTGGAAACTTCTTTACTTTAAATTGTGATATGAGGAGCAACAGAAAGATCCTGAAGTACACCAAAAACCTGACTCAACATCATGAAACGCATGGAAAGCTCTATTTTTAGTGCAAAGAACAAGACACTTGTACGGAGCCAGTAAGCATTTCTTAGACAGTAAAATCACTATTATTTCACTGAAATTGTAAACAGCATCACAATCTGTTCACATATGCATATCTACTGAAAAATAAACATTTGTTCTGTCAGCTCTATGTCACACCAGTAGTAATCACCAGCATCTGTTCTACCCAGTTCCATTCACTGCTACCTGTGCCATTAACACTGAAAAAAACAAAGCATGATACTCATCTGAGTAATACAAAGGAAAGAGATGGAATTTTCTCATGTTGAATTACCTACCAATTCTTTCAGGCTGTACTTGGCAGTCCCCTTTTTTTTTTTTTTTTTTCTTCACAGATCTATTCTTTTTCCAGCACAAAATTCTCTATCTACCAGATACACCACCAGATAATTAAAGGAAAATCCATGCATATATGAACCATACAATGAATAAATCACAAAAATTAAAATAATGCTTTGGAAAAACACCCATTTTGCAAATAGTTTCATCCACTAACAAGTTATAAAAGCACATACGGTTATTTAAGTGCTAATTTGCTCTCCAACTCTGAGAAAACCTGTGTAACACACAGCTGTCACAGGTATAACCAGAGAAGCAGGCTCAGCTGAGCTTTTTGATTGTACATCAGTTCCTCAACTTCAGCAGATCTGAAGAGATTTCAAAGACCTGGTAAAGATCAAGCAGTAGCATCACTGCAAGCATTATCTCAGCTCCTTTAGCAAAGAAAGCATTAACATTTTAAGATGCTGTAACCTAACTCAGCTAACCTTAGAACCTGGATGCACAATGCTATTATTACAAGTTAAAAAAAAAAAAAAAATTAAAGGTAAATTTTTAGAAATAGTAGAAATTTTCTGCATCCTGAACTGACTTCCACTCTCTTATTTGTACAAACTGTCTAAATTTTAAGAATTGAAGGAAAATAATAGCAAGCCAAATGTCATTTCCCTCCCACCAAGTTGGCATGGGGAAAGTAATGAGGCTCCTCAGACTGTACACTATACACTCACTACAAAACCTCAGACTCTACACTATCAGATGCCCAAATAAAACAAGCATGCTATTTCTGCAATAAAAGTAGTTGAAAAACATAGCAGGCAAAACACAAGCATATGCAACACAAGCATAAAGCAACAGTATGACAACAGGTTGCAGAACCATCGGACACAGCACACCATCAAGGTAGCCAGCAATGAGTCTGCACAAATATTAAGGACACATTTGAAGATTATCACCATGACAGGCCTAGATTTCTCCAGGAAGCACCTGTTTTTGGGACAGGTACAACTGACTGTGTTTGTAAAGGCCTGATGAGGATACTGCAGTCAACAAAGCCTACTGCAACAGAGAAACAGAAGCACAGCATCTTTAACAGCATACACTAGGTAGGCAGGTAATGTTTCCAGGGATTTCCTCTAAGATTCTGATTAACCATTTGACACACATTTCCAGTATGAATCCAAACTGCTACAGACTATCCATTAAGTGAGTGATTTTAAATGAGTGGTTTTCTTCATTCCCATGGAAAATATACCTCGAGTTCCTTCTCCATACAATGTTATCTCATCTTAAGGTGTTGCATAGAGCTATCAAAAATATCTTTGAAAAGTTAAGACATCGCTGCTTGCTTTGTAGGCACAACTAATTCTCATGCTGTACAAGAAAATTAAGTTAGTTTAATTCCATCTCTTATCAAAATATTCACATTATCTGTTTCTGTATGCATTTTGAGCACGCTCAGCCTGAGCCTGCAGTATGCTTTAATAGCAAAGTCAGCTAACAGCATCTAAATGGTGTTACCAGAAGTACAGTAACACCAAGGGAAACTATTCCACTTTGCTTGGCACTTTTATTAATACACCTGGAATACTGCATTCAGCGTGTGGCCCCCCAGCATGAGAAAGATGTAGATAACCTGAAGCATGTTGTGCAGTGGGCCATCAATACAGTGAGGGGCTGGAAAAATTACTCCATAGAGAGAGGATGAGGGCACTGCTCCTGATTTAGCTTTGAGAAAAAGTTTCAGTATGACCTGGAAGAAGTCTTCCAGTACCTACAAGACAACAGAGGCAAGTGCATCTGCATGAGAAAATTAGGGAAGAGAAATCAACTGAAAGAGATTTCATGAAGTAAAAGCTTTTTCCCTGTCAGGATAGTCTAGCATTGGAACAGATTGCCCAGAGAGCTTTTATAGTCTCTATGTTTTCATTAACCCTTAGCAATCTGACATTTTCCATTAGTGAGTCTGGATGATTCCACGATTGCAAGACGATTAAAGTTTCATTTCTACCTTGCCTTGGTTGGACACTTAGCTGACTGATCTGTAATTTCAGCTCCTTTCCTTCATTATTCCTCTTCTGCTTTCTTTCTATTGCAAGAGAAAAGAACTTGGCAAGAAGGACTTAGAAGACAGTAAGCCAGATACTCCCTACATGCCTGATTCTATCTGCACATGCCCATACGTTTGAACAGGGAAAACCACAGATCAGCCACCATTATTCTCTAAACACTGAGATCTGCTAGCCTAGCTGTAAAAGTAAATGTTCTGGATTAAGTTCCACCATCTAAGCCAAAATGTTTATTTTCAGATAGACAAAAAGAAAAGGAAAAAAAATTACCCTTTCTCCGCTCCCCCTCCCCACAGCTTCTAAGATGAAGTTGGGGCTACTTTTACATCAGAGAAATTAACAAGCATTTGCTATTCAGCTTGAATTAAACCAACCAGTACCTCACTGAGTTAAAGGAAAAAGAAAAAAAAAAGTGTTTCCTTAGCAATGAACTCCTCAATTAGGTCAAGGCAGACTTCACCAGAGATTCAAGTTTCACCACGTACTGCCCAGACACGAAGCGTCCCACCTCCAGATGGCACTACAGATCACGGCACGCGGCTCTACGAGCGCTCAGCAGCACAGACCCTTCTCCCACGGACCAGCACGGGAAGCCAGCTTTACAATCCTTAACCTGCATTACCAACGCACCCCAAGCTCAGTATTTATTGCACGTGATAGAGCTACGCACCCATTAACCTTTTTCAATTGAAACGAGATACACCTTTTACTGATCCTTAGCACTGTAGGGATTAACGCTCCTGGCCCGCTTATCACTGCCTTGAATTTTTTTTTTTTTTGTCCCATCATCTTTTTGTACTGAAAGCTAAAACAAACAAAGCTGTCAGAAAGCACAGAAAGGAAAACAGATTGCTGCGAGCAGGAAAACTGCAGTCTGTAGCTCTAACTTCCTCTAATACAGTATCTATGGGAATTACAAAATCTACTGCTTTGATCCAGAAGTAGTAAAGCCAAAGAACTCGGTTATGTTCCATTAAAAGCCCTTAGGCAAGCTAAACTTGCATACCACTACTCCATGTATATACAAGCACACATTGCTAAAAAGTCACTTCCAAAGTCAGCTGCATAGAAAGTTCTTGTAATACAATCCTCATTCACTTCAGGGAAGCATTCTATTCCCACTCTCAAGCAACTTTCACATAGAGCAAGCGTCAGCTGGAAGAAAACCCAGTTGCTCCAGAGTAACTACAGCAGAAACATATCACTAAGGCAAAAGAAGTGTGGTTTAAGGCATGACAGTCAAGGACAACAACCTGCAAGCAAGAAAAAATGCCCCATTCTCATCCACTCTTGTCCTACCACCTAAAATAACATCAAAGTGCACCTGGTACATTGGTCTGGTTATGCCCGGTTAATGAGCTACCATTCATTTGGGCAGCAGCCTTGCAAGTCTAAAAAGTGACCATTTCTGTTTAGAAGTTGCCCACAAATCAAATGGGCATGCTAAACTCAGGTTCCCTCTGATCTCTAATAAGTTTCAGTGAACAAAACAAATCATTAGGTGTCACACATGCTGTAGCAGTATTAGAGGCTCACTACACCCTTACATTGATTAAAACCACATTTATAATAAAAACAAAAAGTCCCTAGGAAAAAAGCATATTATTGAAAGCAAAATGCATCAAGTTTTACAGATTAAAAACGTTAACTTTTATTACTACACATAGCAGGTGTCAATATGTAAGAATTCCCTCTGTTTCTTTATGTTTGCCTGGTTGGAGGTAGGGTTTGGATTTTTGTTTGCTTTTAATTTCAAAATATGAAGGGAAAGGTATTAAGAAAAAACAGTCAGCAAAGAAGAAAATTAAGACTGAAAATAAGTATGACCACATGTTTATTATAACAATTGTTACATATAGTCTATTTTTTTAAAAAATATAAGACAGATACACTAAAAAATGCAAATGAAATTAATACTGAAATTCCACACTTCAAAACTCTCCATCTATCCAACTACAACATGGAAAAATAGCACTCCTAATTAGCAGTATTCTAATAAAGGCAGGTCAGCTTCACTGTGTGTGACAAAGACTGAGAGAAGCTTAGTTTGGTTTTGCATAAATTAACATCCACACCAACATGTACAACCATGCTTTTAAATAGTGGAAGTAAATGCAAGATCCAGTTCATATACTGAAGGTCAAACGTTTGTTTGCCTTCCAGAGGACACCTGAGACAAGAAGTCTGGAGGAAGACAGGTGGCTTTGTCACAAATGCCCAAATCTGGGACACTTAAAAGAATAACAAAGTGATTCACATTGTATCAGGTTAGTTCTTGTAACTATACACCACTACCACTGTACTGCACAGGAGTTGCTTCACCTAGCAAATAGCTCAGTTGAGATACTTCACTAATAACTATGTTTAGGACTTCTTGAGTTAGGCCTACAGGCAAAGCAGTCTTTTCCATACTATTTCTCAAATATCCAACATCACTGGATTTTCTCCATAGCTCACAGCCCTTAAATATGATTTTCATTAAGGCAACTACAGCAGTGGCTCACTCTATACAACCTCATGCAACTAACACCTCATTGACAAGTGATTTCACATTTCCCAGCCTACAAGTCAATATTCACAAAAACCAAAGGAAAATAATTCATTGCTACATTGAAAGTCCAACATCTAATCTTTGAGATACTTGATTACCTGCAATCCTGACAAAAATACAGTACACCGATGTTGTGCAGTTTCTTGATGCAAAGAGATTGTAATAATGATTCTTAGCAATATATAACATTTATCCCTGGCTACGCTAAAAAGTTGGTCTTTTCCCAGCTAGACATCTTCTAAACTCTGACAAGATGCAACAATCCAGTTTTCCTCTACTGAATTCGACAGATTCCATAATAGCTTCAATAGCACAAATTTTAGAAGAGCCTCAATAAGCACAAAAACTTTTGGGGTGGGTTTTTGATGTTTTTACTGCATAAACTCACTAGGACAACATACTCCTTCATGTTCTGTAACTAAGCCGACTTCCTTTATAAGAAGTTATTAGAATTGCTCAGGTCCACTCAGTAAGGCATCCTGAGGACTCCATCTCTCTGGGTGGCACGCATCCCTGGGCTGCCCTACAAGACACAGCACTACTCCTTCAGCAAATCTGTTCAGTGCTCTTCCTGAGCTCTATTACTATTTAATAAAAACAAGTCATTTTAGCTTGCTACCTTCAATCACTGAGAAGCTCACACACTTTTTGCAATACTGTCTGTATTTAAGGCACACTTGAAACAGAGTTCACCTCTTTGAGGACATAAAAACGAGACTTACACAAAAAAATGCAAGTAACATCACTACTTAAACTGAGGGATGGAGATCCTGGCTTATTGAAAATACACGCTATCATGCATTTACTTCCCTGCTCCATTTTCTCATCACTTAACAGTTGCTTCATGGCACATTTAATAAAAAAATTATAAACACATTAAGTAAAATGAACACATCTGTTACCTAACATTTCAATGGTTTAAAAAAAAAAGCAGAGACAACATACCTCTACACTTGGGCTAAGGCTGCTTGGCAGTGTTTCTGATGTCACTGTTGTGCTCGGAAGGCTGGAGAAGTCCCAGGTATTCACAGGCTGTATTGGTTCAGATGGCTGAGAGTGATCAATGCATTTTGGATTGTCAAGTAAGGTCACTTCATAAAATTCTTGAATATCTAGAGATGCAAAAAAATTGTGAAGTTAGGTTCCATAGTTATGATGATATTCTGAGTTTAACAGCATTCTCATCCTGCAAAACAAATCAGATACCTGCTAGTGGATATACATATCACAGATGAAGCCCTATCATTAAGATCACTTGAACGTTCCCCCAGGATGCACAACTCCCTGCGCCTTGTATCTCAGAAAGTGTGTGTCCCCACTCACTTCAGGCGTTGGTCACTGGCAGCAGTGCTACCAGAAGCACAGGCTGCAGCAGAAACAGCAGAAGCGTATGGAATAACTTCAATGGAACAGCAGAAGGGATGCGTATCTGTGCTTCAGCTGATGCTATGCCTAACCTGAGGGAATGCAGCCTTTGGTCACCTGAAAGCCCTATTCAAGGGCAATATTAGAAGGTCTCTTCCTGTGGTATGTACTTAAATTAAATGACCAAAGAAATATAAGTATATCGATGAAATCAGCGCCAAGAAAGTTAAAAGGAGTTAGGAAAAATGAAACTAATCAAGTTATACAGAACAAAAATAAATAAACAGCTGATAACTCAAGTAACAGAAATAGGATGAAAATTGAATGGTATGAATTAGTATGAATTCTAAGTCATATTTATGAACTAATAAGTAAATCTTGTTATTTGTGAAGATTCAGCTGGAAACTTCAGGGGAAAAAGAATCTGGCAGCATTAGCTTTTGTTTTTATTTTCTATTGACATCCTATCCACTGCATGAAGCACTAATTAAAAATGAAAAGCAAAAAAAAAAAAGGAAGGATCAAGGGTCTTTCCATGGAAATTTAAGTATCCAAAACTTGCTACCACAACAGTAATCATTCAGATTAAATACATACATATCAATTTAAATCTAAAGGGTTTGTGCTAAGGGAAGGACAGGGGAACAAAGAACTTATAAAGCTTTTACTCTCTTTTTTGGAAACAGAAAAGCCACTACACAGAAATTACAACTTATGTTTTTCATTACAACAGCTTCACAGAAGACGAGCACTTCTGACAAGGTTTGTCCAAGCAGGAAATAGGACCCAGCAAAGACTAAGGAGGGTTCTCATCTGCAGAATCTTGTTGCTTTCCAGCAGCTGCCCAGAGACACTAACAGAGGCACAATAACCAAATTCCTTTACAGATGGAGCAGCACCACAAGAAAAACACCACATAAATGAGAGACTTCTTACTGTTCTGTTGGTGTTCCACACGCAGGTTGTTCCTACAGACATTGCGCTCCTGCTCTTTTCATGTTCAGAAAACTCTAATCCTCAAATTCCATTTGTAGCTCTTCTCTTAGCAAGAGAAATTCCTACCAACTGCTTACATTAATTTTTAAAGTTACACTTGCTCTTTGCACTGCTGATTGGAAGAAAGCAAGGGCTGTAGAAGACATTAAGTGACCTAGATATACAGGAGCAAACCAAGCTCAGATTTAAAGGCAATTTGTATCTCTGTCCTTCACATTAGCTCCCATAGCTGCATTAACATTAATGCATCGATCAAGTGTACTGAGTAAAGATTTTTTCCCCCCTGATATGCTGCTTTGTACATTAAAATAGGCAATGTTTTGAGCTGATTCTGTAGCAGCAATCCACATCAACCAGGACATGAAGACTACTGCATTATTTATGGGAAGGGGTTATTTGTGCAAGTGTTTTACAGCAGAAATCTAGGGCATCTACTCTCAGTTCTGGTACTTCTAAGTCTCACTGCCAGCTGAGGTAGCCATTTGTGTACTGCAGAATGACTTGCTTCAAAAAGCACCTTATTTCCCATACACCATTTCTCCACCTCTGAAGGACACCATACATTTACTACCAAGATATGTCAGACACACAGACACCACCTAATATCAGGATTAGTCTCTGACAAGTTTATCCTGAACTTGCTCCAAGTAAGGAACTTGCTGTTTTCCTTGTTCCTGTAGACAGTAGCTAGCAAAATACTTATTTTTTTTGAACTTACATTTATGATTATTTTCCCCCTTCCAGCTAAATGCTTTTTTCATGTCTTACCATGTCTCATCCCCTTCCATATTACTTCCAAGAGTGATTATAAATCAATCAAGACAAAAACTAAATTACAGAAAAAATGAGAATTCAAGTCAGAGATTGCAGACCAGTAGAAGTGAGCACAAGTTGTAACGAGAAGGAAAACATTCGTGAGGCTGACTGACACAAGTAGCTGCACGGTTTCAGAAGAGCCAAAGAGCCAACGAGTGATAAACAGTAAAGCTGGATGCTGCAGTGACATACCAAATCAGAATTAGATCGGTATACTGCCTAAACATCCCGAAATTAAGCCATATATAACACTGGATTATGGTAAAATTTAACTGTGGTATGCCTGATGTCAGCACACATTTCTGAGACTTCAACTGCCAGGTTCCTGCAACAGACAGCTCACCTTCACAGTTCTCTTTCTGGGCCCTTGATGAAAACCTGGGCTGTAACATAAGCTTTTGGGATAAGTATGCTTTCATAAAGCTCTCAAAAAAGGATTAACTGTTTGCCCTTTTCTTTTGAAAGCAGGTAGAAATTACTCTGAAGTGATCTAACAGCCAAAATGCAAGAAAATTAATAGCATGCCTCATACCTCCTTCAACTCTTACATAGAGTAGCACGCATATACAAAAGAAGGAACAGCCCTGCAGACAAAGTTCTACAACATCCAGCACCCACTATAGCAAGGATTAGAAACAATCTGACAATATTACAGTATCTCAGCATTACAACACACACACAAAAAACCACAGACAGCAGACGCAAAAATAACCCAGTAACAGCCTTCAAAATTTTCTTTTTAAAGGACTAAGACACCCAAAAGCTCACCAACCCCCTGCACTGGCTGCGCACTGATTTCATAACTGTGAGTTCAGAGAAGTTCTGCAGAGAAGATATTTGCAAACCACAGACATTCTCTGTACTCAGGAGCTGCAGATTCTCCCTGAGAAGAGGCCAGTCTCTGCTTTCAGAGAAATGTCACAACACAAAATAAGTGCTAAAATTCACCATTTTAATAGTGATTGTACAGTTTAAAGTCAGTTTTGTTTCTAGGCTTCACTGAATGCATTACAGGCAGGAGCACAAGAACCAGTGCAATGTTTCTGGCTTTCTGACAAGAATGAAACAACTCACCAGAATCCTTTATTTATTGTTGTTCTTCAGGTTTTATTTAAAAATCCTAATAGCAAACCTTTAATGTCATGGTACCAAGGAGAGAACCAAAACATCACAGGCATTTACTACTTGCAAAAATGTTTTGAGCTATTTTTGGTGCCCTTTTTCTTTTTTTTAAATTAGAAAGTCATTTAATGATCACAGTAACTCACTGTTCTCAGGCTTTGCGTTTTCACCCTCTAAGCATTTTGGCCATTTGTGGGTTATAGGTGGTTTTCCTTAACTAAACACCAGGAAATTCCACACAAGCTTAACATTTTGTGGACTCAAACACTGACACACAACACTACAACAGACTACACTGGACACCATGCAGGTAAAACAGCCAACTGTTGCCCTTATGCCATACACTACACAGAGCTGTAAGCTTATCACAGTACTCACAAGTTAATGACATCTGTATTTGCAATATTAATTATATACTCACTTGAAGATTCAATTTTAATATACTTAACACCACTGTGCACAAACAACAGTTTATTTAACAAGCACGTATTTGTTTTCTGTTTTTCAAACAAAGCTGGTGAGGGGTCTGGAGTACAGGTCTTACGAGGAGCGGCTGAAGGAGCTGGGATTGTTCAGTCTGGAGAAGAGGAGGCTCAGGGGAGACCTTATTGCTCTCTATAACTACCTGAAGGGAGGTTGCAGTGAGCTGAGGGTCAGCCTCTTCTCTCGTGTAACTAATGATAGAACTAGAGGGAATGGCTTCAAGCTGTGCCAGGGGAGATTCAGGCTGGACGTTAGGAAATACTACTTCTCTGAAAGAATGGTCAGGCACTGGAATGGGCTGCCCAGAGAGGTGGTGGAGTCTTCAACCCTGAAGGTGATCAAGGAACATTTGGATTTTGTGCTGAGACTGTGGTTCAGTGAGAACTACTGGTGATAGGTGGATGGTTGGCCTGGATGATCCTGAAGGTCTTTTCCAACCTCGGTGATTCTGTACTGAAAGCAACCCCTGGAGCAAACAGCATACTCAGCATCCAACCCATCTGAATCCACTTAGCTCTTGCCTAACGCCAGTTACCATACATCCTTAATTACCTTCCTACATGCCCCTCAGTTTTACAGACCTTATATTCATCCCTCTATCATCTTTTTTAGGCTTCACTGTCCTAACTTGCATTCTCTGCCGTTCTCTCTGCAGGAGCCACCTCCTACCTCTTGTCACCAAGTTGTTACTTCTCCAACTTGTTCTATTTCTATTCCATCCTTCTGAAGGCCACAAAAAAGGAAGAGACCAAAGCACTGTATTGTATGAGAGATTTGGGCACAACCTGGATTTTTACAGTGGGCATAATAATCAGTATCAGACTATCTTCAACTGCTTTCCTAAATGTTCCTAGGATTTGGTTTTACTTCAACTGCTAGAGAACCCTGAGCTGACATTTTCATGGAGCTCTTTATGTTGCCATGTCAGTTCCAGGTGGGTGATGGTTAACTCAGAGCTTCTAGCAGTAAGTTTGGTTTGTTTGCTCTGCTGTGCATCACTTCAGATTTATTTGCAATGATTTTTAGAGGCTATTTAGCTTCCCAGTCTTACTTGCCTTTCTGCAACTTATCTTTATTAATCTCAATAAGCAAATGGCCATCTAAAGATTGTTGTCTCAGTACTCATCAACTTTCAAGGTCACTCATAACCATTTTGAATAACAGAAAACCATGCATGAATTGGAAGTTATTGAACCTCCCTTTCAAGTAATAACTGATAATTTTCTCTCATGTCTGGTTTCCTACTTCACTTTCTGTTTGCCCACTCAGAGAGAGACTGATATCAACTACAAAAACAAAGCCACTAAGATTGAGAAAATGGCCAGCAATACCCTACAGCCTAGCATTAACACTCAGCATTCTCACAAGCTCACAATACACTGAAATCAAGTCTCTGGAGTTCAGGCTCCTCAATCTAGGTCTCACCAAACCAGCATAAAAGAATGAGAGCCTTGAAATCTGTTCTCAAGCATTTGTGTGTTCCAGCTACATATTTAACTCTGCACTGACATCAAGGAAGTATTTCCTTCCTAGTAGACATTCAAGCAGAGAACAAACCCATTTTGGCCAAAGAAGGTCAGAAAGCAACAACATACAGATTTCACAGCACATAGCATTTTAATACCATGGTCCCTCAGGCTTGCAGTAATCAAGGAGCTTATGAATTCTTTCACAAATTTACTTACTTGTATTTCACTTTAGTATTCCAACTGAAGGTCCATCTAAGTGAACATTTCCTCTGTCATCTCCTGTTGGCCTGTTTCTTATCAGACCTTTATTCATCCAAGAACAGCAGATGCAAATGTCTGATTTTTCCAAATATATGCTTCAAAAATGAACAATTCTGCTAACAGTGGGACCATCTATGTAGGCTGTCTAGGAAGATGTGTCATCTCATTATAAATTACAAAGGTCTCTATTCCCCTCCCTAGGGGGAAAAAAAAACAAAGATGTCTTCCTTACTTCGGGCTTCATGCTAAAGCAGCTGAAGCACCTAAAACTTAAGACTTAAAACTAGTAGAAAGGAAAACAAAGGTCAAAATGTTATTTCAGTTCAGAGCAATTTGAGACGTATGGCTTCTGCCAAGTTCTTAGCAGCCCTACATAATGGATAGACAAAATGTGAGTGGAGTTATGACTACTGTCGGATCAGGCAAAAGAGTCCACCAATACTACAGATTTTCATTCCTCAGGTGTAAGGCAGTTCCTGCTCATTCTAAGGGAGCCACAATTCTGCATCCTAACTTCATCTGATGTCTCAAGCTAAGTAAACCCAAATAGAAGACCTGAAAAATGAATTATTAATAATTGACAAGAAAATAAAAATGTGAACAGAAACTTCACATTCATTTGCCAAACCAATAACCAGAATCAGGTGAGTGTTCTCTCTGTGTATTCATCCTTCAGCCCCAGCTCCCCAGTTCTTATTTATACAACAAAAAGTGAAAACCAGGCTGATGGTAATCCCTGTAAAGCCCTTTCTAGAGTTTGTTTGTTTTTAAACACGTGCTGACTATTGCTATGCACCACCGCATCTTGAAAAATACAAGTTTAGTGCAGCTTTCCCACCACACGTGTTCTGTTCTATAGGCTTTGAGATGCAGCAGCCAACTCCTCTTCCTCAACCCTTCTGCTTTGTTTTGGTGGCTGTGCCCAAAGCTTTAACCCTTCTGCACACACTTAACTTCTAGCCCTCAAACTCCAGAAGGTATTATTTTCTGCTTCAATAGCATAAATGCAGCTTAATTTGCACTCAGTTGAAACTGTTCCCATCTAACCTCAGATCCAGCTCTCTGCTCTTATTCCTCTGGCTGATGTTTGCAGTGAGCCACGTCCAACTCCTCACCAGCCTGTCAGCTTACATCTTCCAAGCTGTTCACATTTTCCCCTTTGCTCTCCAATTGCTCCATCAGCATACCTTCAGATGGTCTCTTTCCAGTTTTCCTTCAGAATCCCACAGGGATTATATTCAAAATTAAGGTAGGAAAAACTTAAAGAATTTAAAATGGTCATCATACAGCTAAAAGTTGGCATAACCCCCCTGGCTGTCCACACTCTTTTCTATTTAACATTACCTCATGTGTACTTACTCACCAACCCAAGCCAGAAAAAAAAACCCAAAACAAACTACCAGTTACCCATTCTCTCCAAATAACTGCAGTTCCAAACTATTAGCAACCAATATAACTGTGCCTTTTTTATTAAAAGGTTGTATTTACCACTGTCAGGTTAATAGAAACTTAACACAGGAAGAGCTATTAGTAGCTTTTAATTGTAGGATGGGCCAATACAGAACTGACCAGGATTTCCTCCAAAGGAATGAACTCTGGAGAGGAAAAAAACAATTGAGGGATATAGGGGATACATTCACTCAAACATCTGAACTGAGCTTTCACACAGGTGCACAGCTCTGCCTTTTCCTCTTTTACTAATATTAGCTAATAGACTTGAAGGTAACTGACAGTGGCAGCACCACACCAACATCTCCCCCAGAAGCAACACCTGTACGCTCCCTGCAGCCAAGTTCTAAAACAAAGTTCTGAACTTGGGATTTAAATTTTCAATGCTTTTACCGTTTGTCCACGTCTTCCTCGTTGTATCTTTGTCCTCAGACCAATTATCTTTTTAATCTCAAACCAAAGCAACTGAGTTTTTTTGAGGATATGGTTGGGAAGATACTTGCACATAACAAGATCCCTGTAAAAGCTTTACCAAACAACCCTACAGCCTCCCTTAGCTTAGAGAACAAACAAAGTTAAGGAGGTGATTCTACTGTCAGCCCTCTGCAGTATCTTAAAATCCCTCAAGTTCAGCCTACTTATGATTCAGAAAACCATCTGTGCAAGGAAACAACTCAGCAGCTGTCAGATTTTGAGCCTCTTGGATGATTCATTCCACCTGCAAAGCAAGTGCCACCTCCCAAAACACAGGCAACAGGACGCCCAGGACAAGCCCCCACGCCACCAGGCACACAGCATTCCAGCTGCAGCACTGGACAGAAGAAACTTTTCCAAAACCTGGAAACTGTAGCAGTAATTCTAAAGTTCAGCTTTCTCCTCAGCCTCTAGAAAAAGTTTATTGACAGAGTTCACTGGTCAATAACCCCTTCTGATGGTAGCTCAGCAAAGAGAGTAATACCGACTGACAGATTCTACAGTGCAGCGATTCTGAACTGAATACACGGTTGGGATAACCACAGGGATAATCTTTTGCCACAATACTCTCTCTGCACACCCATAACTGCTCAACTTACACTAGTCCTCCGTGCTATTTTGGGCTGCCAAAAGCAGCTCCTAATCCCATTGCACTGTCACAAACACACGCAGGACAGTAAGCACTGAAACATCAGAAGAGAAGGAATACAGGCAGCACGCACTTACACAACACCCCCCAAGGCTTTCCACACTCTCAAGCTGTATTGCATACATATAAAATGACAGGCAGTTCTTTAAGGAGGAGGAGCAATGAGAGTCTGTTTCCCTCATCATTGCATTCCTTCAAAAGGATTGCATGAAGTTCTTCCAAAAAATGGGTTCTTAGGCAACTACATACTACGTGGAAAAAGCACAGTAACTGCTGAGTTCATGCTCCACACTTCCAGACATAAAGCAAACTCATTTTGTACTCCCTCAATCCAAATCCAGATAATCAAGACCTTAACTACCTTTGAAGACATAACTCTATGTCCAATCAGGCTTAAACAGAGCATCTTGTCCTGAAGTTTAAGGAAGGGGACTGTACTAAGTAACTGCAGTGCATCCTCAAGAGACTGCTCTGGACAGCAGATAAACACCTGCAAGTTGTAAGAACTGCATCCATGGATGTTTCAGTCTCAAATAGGAGCAAAGATATAACCAGCCCTGGGGGGGAAGGAAAAAAAAAAAAAAAAAAAAAAAATGCAGCAAGGTTAAGATTCCAATCTCAAAATACCCTATTTAGCACCTACAATTTCAGTGCGATCCAATAAGTGATGATTTAATTTTCCCTGAACTTCCATCTAATAAAAAAGCACTATTCACTATCCAACCAGATCCCTGAGTCACTGTCAAGAATTCCCAGATCTGCAATGAAAATATTCTTCAGCTAAGCCTGAACCAGCCCATGCAGTGCCTCAGCTGCACTTCATTCAGGAAGCAGCTCACAAGCAGCCCTCCTCACCTTACCTACAGAGCAGCCTTACACAGTGGCACAAACCCAGCACTAAAGCTCTCTCAGGCATGCGCAGGTTTGAGAAGTTGACTGTGTCATCACGCCCTATGTTCTATTAACTAACCAGATCACTGAAATACAAGCTGATACTGAAGTTTCCCCAGGAGCAAGTACTTTTGGTTTCAGTTACGAAGAAAAGCTTCAGCTTTAATTGCACCAGACTTGAATTTAGCTAATAAGTAAAGTATTTCCACACCAGTTAAATAATTGAAAGGGAGTTAAAAGAACAAGAGTGGCATCTCCAAAGCCACAGAGAACTCAGTGTGGGACCATCCATGGTCAAACCACACCAGATGGTGCCAACTTTGAGGAGCACTGAGCCTACATCAGCCTAAAACATAGGTCCGTTCCCTTAACCAGTCTAGAAAGGCAATGTGGACTGCTTTAAATTCCTAGAAGTTTCAGCCCCAATCAGATAAACCTGAATGAGGCATTTACCTCACTGCAACCACCAGCTGTCATCACGTTTCAGAGATGAGACTTATTCTCCTGGTGTGTAAAAACACCAATGGTATTTCTAATACTCTATTTCATAGTGTTCATGAATCCAGACTGTGGTTAAGAACACCTTCACATCCACTAGGATAAGAGTTTCTTGGTTCAGCAAAGGCTACAGAAACCACTCCATTTTATCTGCAAGATTTCCCACGCTAGATATTTAGTGTTAGGAATATTCAGCACATAATTACACATCTTCACACGGAAAGGCTCCAAGTTAAATAAATTAGGTGGCTCACACGAATGATACTCATCACATTCAGCTTCCCCAATCAACTTCAAAAAAAAGACCTCCAGATGCGTAGTTATAAAAATAATGCTAAGTAACCCCAAGGACTTAAATGCAAAAGTATTATCTGATTATTTCAAAATAAATACCAAATTCTGCACCAAAATGAAATGAAATCATATGCCATTCCTCCTTATGTGGATGCCTTACTGTGGCCACTTAATAACCTAACTCACTGTATCAATTATCAGGATATCAATAACAAGCTATTTTTAACAAGAAAGAAATCAACAGGTAGAAAAGAGAGCACTTGATCCTCAGACAGTAAAATAGGAGTTTTACTTAAAAACAACACTATTTCTCAAGCTGACTTTAATTAAAGGCTGCTAGTATCCACTTAATTAAAGCACCAGACATCATTATACTTGGCTGGCTGAAGCAAATAAAATGGAAACACTACATTTCAGAACACAGAAAATCAAAGACAGGCTTTTTCAGACTCTTTGAAGGAAGGTCACTGACATTTGGTTTCTGATATTGTTACTAATTTAAAATTACTGCAGCTATTTCACTTACAGAAATAACACCAATGTGATAATGTCAATTTTGTAACACTGTTCACACTGAGCAGTCACTGCCCTAATTCAAGTCATTTTAAACCAGTTTGTTACATTTAAGAAGCAGGTCAAGTTTGTAAGATTGCTGAACTAAAATCTGTTGGAGGAATTAAAGAAAAGTATAATGTGATGGAAAAAAAAGTTCTCAGATGTGGGAATATCACTTATTTTTCAGTATCCAAACTGAAATTCAGAAAGAACCTGACACTTAATTCCTTCCTGTTCAAATAAATAGATGAAATATTCAGTATTCCTGGAAGAGAATACTGATGTCTTCCATTATAGACTTGAAGATACATTCCTGTGCATAAAGTAATGACTATTTTTTGCTTGAAAGAACAGTATTTGATTGCCAAATTCAGAACAACACTAAAAAAAGATGCACGAATTTGACAGCAAATTCTGACTGCAGCTATCACAAACATTCTTACCTACCATGGACAGAAGGGTCCTGGAGATACAGCAGCAACCAGGAAGAATAAAAGCAAAAAAAAAAAAAAGTAGAATGAAAGTAATTTCATTTGTGTTCATTGGAGGTTTTGTTTTACTTTTTTTCTACTGTTAAAAAAAAAGAAACTAGAAGTAGCTTGCTAGAAGAAGCACCTACATGAAAAATAAATTCATAGTTGAGTTTGGAAGCTTCTGTCAGTGTGCAGCTGTGGATATTTAAGTTGAAGACACATCACAACTCCTATAAAAGTCACACCTGAAAATCAGCAACAAGGTGATGACAAGTGCAGTATTCAGGGTAAGCCCAACCTGCAGCACAGCTTCATCCAGGCTGTTCCCAAATCTCCATGGCAAGAGGACAGGCAGGAACTGACTCAAGGGCTTCCCAGCCAATGCAGCCATCTCTCATGCAGCACCTTTTCCAGGCAGCCCCCTACTCCCTGCAGAACTGACCCTCTCCCAGGGGGCACAAAGCAGTAGCCACACTGTATAAAGGTATAGCCAGGATCACAACAGCCAGGAGCAGCCTGCCACGAGCAAGTAATTCTCCAACTCATTTCCATGGAAAGAAACAAGCAATCACACAGTTAACCACTAAACGTGAAATTAACATTAATGCTCTCAAAAAGCGCAACACCTATTTGTGCAAGCTGAGATCAGCTGAACGGGACAGAAGCAAAGACCCCATGGCTACAACAGAACTTCTGACAGATCAGAAAACAGGCCATGCAGCCCTCCAGCAGGCACATGGTAGCCCCCAGTTGAAGAATGCTACTGCCAAGTGCTAAGTTACAGAGACAAGCTGGCTCCGGATACGGACTTTAGAATAAAGCGTGTCTTGGAGGTTACAATACCAAAGGCCATTTCTGTGCCACTGACTCGTACCTCATTCAATTAATAACTAACATCAAGATGTCCTAGGTGAAAGTAAGAAGCATAACCACTGTATTAAGCTTCCAATACAAAACTTCAACAATGTCATTCAGCAAGACATCACACAGAGGTGCACAGATCCTCATGGAGCTGCTTAGCATCAACTGAGTACTGAAATGCATAGAGCTCCTGCAAGCAAGCCCTTTCTGGAGGCATCCTATGGGAACAGACCTATTTGCACAACCACCTTTCGCATATGGGAGATGTTCCATAAGATGACCAACTTCTGAAAACCCACCTGAAGATGAAACAAATGCTCCAGGAGAAAGCGCTTCACGTGCAGCAATGCTTTGCCCCTCCTCATGTTTCCACCACAACACAAATTCAAAGAAGATACAGCTCCATGAAGATGTACACCTGTGAGATACCCTACATACGCTGCAAACTGTGTAACTGCAAAGTAACAGCTAGAACCCATATTGTCTACAATGTTAACAACACAGTTTAGATACAAGTTACTTTGTTAAAAGGGGAGGACTTGAAACTTGGAAGAAGTTTTTACTCTGAGCTGTCACACATGTAGTGACGACCAATCAGGAAGAAACCTGAAGAAACTGCAAAGTCAGGGTTCTACAAGTTGTGTTTACAATCTGCTTGTTTATTTCACTCTGTTTGTTTTCTAAGAGACGCACAGGAAATTCAAAGCTTCACACAAGGATTTCAGCAATATTTACACTAACAGTTTCAGAGAAAAAGCACCAAAAGCACTCTGAAGTTGGGAATGTGTGAGGTTTTCACTATGCAACTAAAGAGAAAAAGTTGGTGCAGCCACCTGCAACGTTAGAGGCTTCCTTCCATTCACTTTAACTCTGCTTGTGACACACACAGTTCTCAGCATTTTTAGGGATCCTTCAGCAGGGAGATGTGCCCGATTTCTAATTAAGAGTAAAACCACCCCAGCTCACTCGTCTGGCACTTACACGTGGACTCACAACTAAAGCACATTCCCTATAAATTGTTCAAATCCACAGAAACAGGCGTGGAAAACCCGGCAGCACAGCCCAGCCCAGCAGAGACACATCGCACCGCCCGGCGCTTCCAGGCCGGGCAAAAACTCACGCAAAGTGACAGAAACCGGCCGATCGGAACGGCACGTGCGTGAGCGCGGCGGCACGAGGGCTCCGACAACGCAGCAAACCGCCCCCGTCACCGACACCGCAGGCGGGCGGCGGCACGCGAGATCCCGGCTTACCGATCAGCGCCTGGAAGAGGTTGCTCTGGAAGATGCCGATGACCCGCTCGATGGAGTTCCGCAGCTGCCGGTCCTCCGCCTGGCTCAGCTTGGAGCGGTACTCCTGCAGGAGGCGCAGGGCGCGCTGGGTATCTGCGGGCGGACACGAGAGCGGCTGAGCGCGGCACAGGTGGGTGACCGCGACCACCACCCCCGCACTCGGGACCGCCCCGCGCGGCGCGCCCGTTCTTTGTCCGCGGCCGGGACCGCGCCCGGCCCGGCGGCGCGCGGCGCTCACCTTGCTTCCTGACGGGCATGGCGGCTCCGCCCGGCAAACTTTCGGCCCGACCCGGCGCGGGGCGGCGGCGGCGGCGCGCACCCCCTGCCGGCCGGGCGCGGGGGGACCGCCCCGCCTGACCCACCGCCCCGCCGAGCGGCCGAGCGACCCTCCCGGCGGCTCCGCTCGGGGCTCCCGCCGCGGGCGGCGGGACGGCTGAGGGACGCGGCGGAGCCGGGCGCGGGGCGGCTGTTACGGGCCGGGCGGGGCTGGGCGCGCGCCGCCGCCGCCTCCCGCTCTCGCCGCTCGGAAATTCCAAACTTTCCAGCCAAAATGGCGGCCTGGAGGCTGGGGGGAGCGCGCCCCCCCCTCCCACGTGACCGGGCCCGGCGGCTGCCCAATCAGCGCTCGGAGCGGCCCGGGGCCGGTACCTAGGCGGCGGGGCGGGGGGCGGAGGGGAGGAGGCAAGGTGAGCGCTCGGCGCCCGCCTTAAAGGGGCGGTGCGCGGCCGCCCGGCCCGGCCCGGCCCTCCTCGGCCCCGCCGCCGCCGCCGCTTTGTCCCGCCGGCGCCCGAGGCGGCTCCCTCGTGGCCCGCGGGGACCGCTCCGCCCCGGCGGTAGCGGCGCGGCTCCTCCGTCGCGGCCGCTCCGCCGCTCTCGGGACAGGCGCGCCGCCACAGGTGCGCGGCTCCCGGCGCCGAGCGCCGCCCCTCAGCGGCACCGCACGTGCGCGCCGCGTGCGGCAGCGGCGTGCTGAGCTCGGCCCGGCTCCGCGGCGGCCGAGCGCTGCGCCGTGTGAGAGCGGAGCGGGCGGGCGGCGCCGGGCGGAGGGTCTCTGCGGGCCGTTCTGTGCGCCGCCAGCGGGGCAAAGGCGGCTAACGTGGGGGCTCGGGGCCGTTACTTACTTCTCGCTAAAGCACTCGAAAGCCCGCGTGCACGGCCCGCGTCCGGGAGGCAGAGCTGGAAGCGGAGCCCAGCCCGACCCAGCGCAGCCCTCTGCTCCGCTCCAGCCCCGGGTTGGTGTGCGATCCGTACCGGGAGCTCCTCCCGCAGCTTTCTGCCGCGAAGCGGTCCGCGTAGCTCCGTGAAGAAAGCAGAACGCGGTGATAAAGTCAGTGTTACTGACGTTACATCCCCATTTCCAACATTACCTATTTTCGTAGCCTCGGGGATTTGGCACTCGCTGGTACCGGTCCACATAACTTCAAATGAAACCACGTTAAGTAAGGAGGGACACTGGCTTCCATCATTGGCCTCATCCGTTTGCACTGCTTACAACAATGCTGCACGTACTGTAAAAGGGCCCCCGCTCCCCTTGATGCCAGAGGAGTACGTGTACACAAGGAGAGGAAGAGCAGCCCAGATTTAGCCAGCAGAAAGGAGACATCCATACAATGAGGTCGGTTTGTTGACTGTTAAAAAAATTTATTACAAAGAGAAATAAAAACTTGCAATTAAACAAACTTTTTAAAGAAACATTTTTTTCTTCATCAGGACTTGAAGGCTTTTTAAATGTTAAGTTATAATCTCATAAAGTAAGGTCATTGTGGTGGGGATAGTGGAATAATCCTATAAAACACCCTGAGATGGCATTTCTCACTTGTTACTCATGCTCCAGGGGAAAAAAAAGAAAAAAAAAGAAAAAAAAGAAAAAAGAAAAGATCAAAGAAGGGTCAGGATGAGGGATCAGTGAGTCAGGAAGCAATTAGGTGGGCCCCAGTGCACTTCCAAGTGGGGCTGGTCCCAGCACTGCTGTTTCAGTTCCAGGGGATATTCTTTGATTCCAAATGGTTGAACCAGAGTGCATGGTATGAAACTTTAGAACATGGTTTGGAAATTCCAGCACGGATAGAAGATATCCTATGAACACAAACAGCATTTTCACCAATACACTGCAGTAGGGGTCTGTTGTAGAACTGTCCTTAATTGCATACCTTCTTGCTTGGGCTCCAGCCCTAAGGAAATTGTCCATTCACACAGGGCAGCAGGAAGCAGGGCAATAACCAAAGGTTCGTTTATGCCACTGCTCAAGGAACATCATTTAAAACAAACTATTATAGGCAGCATACAGAAAGGCTTGTGCTGCAATTGTGACTGATGTGATGAGCACACAAGTCAGCATTATGCTGAGCTCAGCAAGTCCTGGCTCTGGTCCAGAATGACCCTCAGCATAGGAACTCCAGAACAATTACACTAAGAAGCTGCCTGCCTCCATTGTAGCCCTCCTGGCCACAGATATGACCCAGAGTGTGGCAGTCCCTGTCCCTGCCACTAAAGCCTTTCTTTTGCTACTGCTGCCAGCAGCATGTGTGGGACCCTGAGACAGTCCCCTGGTGACATTTACTCACATCAACTTGGACAATCATACAGAAGGTTAGTATTAATTCTTGCAATACGCCACTTCAGCAAAATAATAAAATTGCTGCTCGTTGAAGAGGAATGAGAGGAAAGAGCTTTTCGTATCAGGACTGCTAATAAAAGAAAACAGAAGAACAGTAACATTGATCCTTTCAGTCTTATGCTTGTCATCTGCATAGTGCCTGAAGCCTAAAAGCAGCTGCCATACAGCACACAGTTCCGAGCTGTGGCAGCAATACACCTCAGCAGACCTCCTGCAGCTGCAGAGATTTCACTTCACTTCCCCTGCAAAGTCAGCACAACATTTCACAGCTAACAGGGGAAGCAATGAAACTAATGAAGCCTAATTTCCTCTGGCTGTTAAGAAATAAAGCCTGAGTGAAGTTAGCTCATTCATTATTCTGATCTGGATTTTCTGATGCCTGGTAAGATTGGATCATGGGCTGCAGCCTTACCTTCCTGCTTTTCAGGGCAGCGTTTTTTGAATTGTGATTCATAATTCCATGGGCTAAAAAGATACGGACAACTTCTGGATGAGTTCTGCTTAAAGAAAAGCATGGCATAGTAGTATGCGTCTTTCTGCAAAACTTTCTGAATACATCCAGTTTCCATGAGGCTACTAAAAATTCAAGTTGTTCTTTTCATTGCAGTGTGCCATTAGTGGCTGTCGTATACACTCAGTTATCAGCCAAGTACCAGCTCACTTTTATCATCTTCTCTATGGTGGGTAATGCAATTCACTCCCTATCACTCACAGAAGGATATAGAGAATTACAGGAATCAATACACTGTGCTCCAAGTGCTCTTTGACCTGAAATTATTCCAGTTGTTAAAATCAAAGTTTTAATAAAAAAACACAATTTCATCTTATTTAATTAAGTCTACTCAGTAGAATTCTTATGAGGTCATCTTACACAGCTTTGATTCTTTGATTTTAACCAGGGAATGCAGAGAAGAATGCAGAGCACAGAGAATCATTTCTCAGTAATACAAACTTCGTGCTCTTAAGTTGTTACCTCTATGTCCAAAGTTTGTCCTCATAAGTGAAATGCCTCTCAGTTTAAACTGAACACATCTGAACACAAGGATCTAGCAACATGTTCCTATGGTTTAAGGGCCCAGCTGAGCCAGAACAGCGCACAAGCACGTTCCTGATTACAAGGAGAACGAGAGAAAACTTTTGCTTTGCGTTGTGTTTTTTGGTCTGGGGAGATTGTTTCCTCTCCAATCTTAAGTTTCCTGTCTGTGTATAGTTTGCATTCTCCAAAGTTATCTGAGTTATTTCTGAATCAGGAATTTGGTGCCTTGTATGTAATGTTATCTGTCCCTTCTCTTGCTCTTGTAATAAAGCATTCCTAGTAATGTTGGGACAACTCCCCATCCTACAAAAGATGGAGTTTTGTTATTCCATCATCCTCAAGAACTAGAAAACTATATGGAATGGAGAAATGTCTGACTTTACTTTTCAGATTTAAAAATAAAGTGTGTTTATTCTTGCCTACCATATAGAATAGTGTAACTGAAATTTCTATGAACATGTAAAGTTCTGTTCCTAGCTGCTAACGCCCAAATGCTTTCTGGACAGCTACAAAATATGAAAAACAGAAGCCTATGACACAATACTATTATAACCCTTAACAATTACTGCCAATACAACACACATCAACCCAGATCATCTTCCTCCACACTTTCTGTAACCAGGTCTGTGTTATATAATATCAGCTTAACAGCTTCTTAGTTGATTTCCTGATGTAAAGATAAACATCATTATATAACCTGCCTATTTTAACTTTGAGTCAAATGAAGCAGAGGGTGCTGTGTTGTGTGGAATGAGTCTGTGTGAAAATCCAACCTAAGAAGTAAAACTGCCAATAGAAACTTACACCCTGCTCAGGAGGGTTTTGCAGCAGTTGCTTTGGGTTTTGACTGATCACATGTAATAAGTGTGGTTAGAATGCTAGTTGGATTTTTTCTACGACCAGATGTTAGGCAATTAAAGTAAAATCTAGTCAGTTTAACTCTTACATTATGTAAGTGTTTGCCATCCCTCAGTCTGTAAGCCCTGTTTGCTCCGTGCTGATTTTTATCTCTGCAGGAGCTGCCCCAGAGTCAGGCACTGCCCTGCATTGGGTCGGACATCTGTGCCTGAGCCATGCAGTCCATCAGCACACAGCACATTGACATCACTGCATATCACATCCAGATACCTTTGTTTCCTCAGCATGAACAATGCAGCACTTGTAGCAGAGAGCACAGGGCTGTGCACCACGGTCAGATCCACAAACCTCTGCTGCAGCTATGTTGTCTATCACGTGCACCTGAAGGAACCCTTTAAATTTCAGGATTACAGAGACGCAAAGGATTAGGTGAGTCAAAAAACAGGAAGTTTGATGATAATGATTTCTTTTTGATGGAATCAAAGTCATACATGTCAGAAGTTGCCTTCGTTAGCAGCTAAGTATCACCTTACAGATTAGGTGTTCTTGCAAGGCATTAGGACATCACAGTTCTCACCAAGTACAGTTGCTGGCCTGGCCTCCCCACACTACTCCCCTAGCAGTTCTGCCTTCTGCTACTTACAGGCTGTGCTGAGGACACACAGATCACCAGATCCCTACCTCCTCTCCCTGCTGCTCAGTGCTGTAGAAGGGTTGTTCAGAGTTGCTGGAGACAGCAGCTTCACTGGCCCCCAGGGCTACCTCTGTGGTGAGCAGGTAACTGGATTATCAGGCACACCTTCCTTTTCATGGGCTTCTCCCTACTTGTCTGCGGAGAAACTTTGAGAGAATAAAGGTGACTGTGTGCAATAGCTATGTGAAGGAAAAAAGCAGCACTAAAAAGGAATGCAAAAAGAGAATTCAATAGATGTTTTATCTTGTTTGGAATTCTATGAATAATTTACATCACGAGAGGGAGAGGCCACAAATGAGTGAAGCTGAGAGGTGACTCCTGTGGTGTCACAGCTCTGAGTGAGCAGAGAAAATCTGTAAAGCTGTGCCTGGCTGAGCAGGCCCTGCTAATGAGAGGAGCAGCTCTGTGGGGGTCACAGACATTGCCCACAGGAATGAATGAGTCCCCTTGTGCCTTTGGGTGAAGCACGTGTTCGGAGGTGCTGAGCTCACACTAACTCTGCAATGCCCACATGCTCTTCTGTTTTACTTTGAGGCATATTTAGTTGCAGGAAGTCCTTGTAAACCTGTGGTGTTTTCAGGACAGAACGTTGCTTGGAGCCATCATGTATTTTTTGTAATGCCTTTGAATCCCAGTGGTATTGTTTCTACTCTTATGGACATAAGAGAGACTGTCAGAATCAAAAGGAACCTGTTATTGATTCACACATGGACTCCAGTTTGTCCTTTCAATAAATTCCATGTGACAGACAGCTCATTTAAGCCTTACAGCTTGCATGTCCCTTTTCTTACTCAAATTCCCTGAAGTACTGTTGCAAGCTGAGTTCAATAGGAATTTAAACAATTTCTGATACATTCCTACTAGCCTCCTATCAGGCTCTTCGGATTACTTCCAAACACATCAACCTAAGCTGTTACCAGCAGCTTGCATGGAAACCCAGCCTCTGCAGCCAGGCCCAAGGATCCAGCTGCGTGCTCCAAAAAGGTGCATGAAGCTGGCTGCAAACATCAGACAACAAGCACTGTAACACCCTTCGCTACTGATAATCCAGTGCTTCTTCTCATCCCATCTGTTTGCCCTTTGCCCCCCAAAACAATACTCTTGAAAATAATATATTTTTTCTTATTTTAAGATTTTTTTTGCATGTGACAGGAAAATCTTCCACTGACTGTGGACGATCTTTTTAAGAAAGCAAAAAGTGACGTCAAAGGCCATACCGCATTCCTTCCCAGATGTTTGCTATTGCAACATGGAGTAACTAGTTTGTCCGATACCAAGACTGACTCATAAGGGCAAGAAAAGTTGGAAGACAGGTGTATGCTTGCAGTTCTCATCCTATTTCCATAATTTAAACATCTGATGGAAGAAAATATCATTCTTGTGATGCACAGGATCTCAAGGATGACAGCCTTCCTCAGCCAGAGCAACATCTCTCCCAAAGCTGCACGGAGTTTCTGTTTGATGAAGGACTGCTGTGAGCACCCAGACCTTTGCACCGAGTGGGCACAGACTTGAGAGAAGAGCTCAGTCTGTATTGCTGCCCTGGATTGAAGGACTCCTCATTACTTTCCTAACCAGAAATAGCTCAGTTTTCTCCAGGCATAATGCAGGTGTAGAACATGCCTCACATTTCAGAATCTCACTAAGGATTTGCTCAATTATTAATTGAAAGCTCATTTGATTGTAACTATCACATGCTGGAGGAAACATCCAGTTTCATCACTAACAGTTCATTCAGACTCCAGAGACACTGTCCTAAAAACAAACAGTAGTCCAGAGAAAGAAAACTGCATCATTATTTATAGCATTGCATTACAATTCAGATGAGATTAACCAACTCTGTTTCTAATCTCTTTACAATATAATATGATGAAGCATGCTTGCCGTGTTAATTACTGCTGGCTGAAGCTATTTATGCAGGATACATCTTTGGCATAGTCCCAGTGAATTCCTGATGCATCTTTGCCTCTGCAGATACAGTAAGGTAAGATGGAGTAAAAATGTAACTAAAAATGCTAATCTCGTAGTTAGTCCTTGCAGTGAGCCTCATGCTCATATTTATACCAGAAACATCTCATATCTTTGAGGAATTAGCAAACAAAGTGTGCCAATTTCTGTCTGTGGCTAAAATTAGGTGCTATTGACTCACTATATCTGTTTTCCAGAGGCTCACAGGACTACAGGCATCCAAGGGAAGCTGTGTGAGGACAACACAGCCCCCTCAGACCTCACTTGATGCATTATGTGCACTTTATCTCAGTTTGTGAGGAAACATCGGGTTCTGCTGCCCTGCTCTGTGCTGCAGCACTGCACTCCCTGCACCAGAATGCAATGTGCTGCTGGCCCCAGTCCTACTGGTGATGTGGTCAGAGAGTCTGCTTTTCAATTTCTATGGACCTTCAGAAAGGTCTCTATCCATGCCATGAGCGTTGGTAAGTAAACGATGTGGTCTACCCCAATGAGTTCAAATTAACATTCCCACATACTACAAACACTTGCTGCTTTTTATAGTTTTGCAGTTGGTTATTTCAGTACACTGCTTGGATGGGCAGAAAGTATTTTTGAAAACGTGGAAAACTTATAAACCTCCTCCAAGCACCCTGCAGATCTTACCAGCCCCACTCCTGGACCGGCTGGGTTACGTGGCTGATGCTCACAAAGGAAAGCTGTCCGCCAGCCCCAGGCAGCCCCTGTCCAGCCCTCACAGTAGTGGCACTGGTAAAACCCAGGGAACAGCTCCAGAAGCACCACAGAATGAAATCAGCCTCACACCCCAACAAGTTCTGCAGTGCTGGATATTTAAAGCAATACAGGTGTTCACTGCACAGATCCCAGTGAATTCCTGGGAGCAGTGCTGTGCAGGCAGCACAAGGAAAGCTTTCCTCAGGCAGTCCTACCACACTCCTTAACACCGCCTGGGAAGGGCACAAGCATTTCCCATAGGGTATCTCAGATAGAATTGCTGATAAGAAATGTCTAAGCTACTATGCCTACTATGTCTACATCTGCTTTTCAGGAAAAGGGTGAGATGGACTTATTCCACATCAGAACAAACACTTGAAGCCATACAAACCTGAACTGGGAATGGTCTAAACCAGCAGTAGTTTTGCGTGCCCCTCTGTGGCTTTTCAGGTCAGGCACACTTACAGTGGCACAGGGGAAGACCTGCCTCCCCCAGCAATGTCTTTGGCAGAGGAGTGAAGTAACACATTTTTACCCAGTGGGGGAGGTGGCTAGACTATTTGTCCTAATGAACATTTCTGGCAGTTTTACCGAGTTAAATTACAGCACAACATTCCCTACAGCCTCACGTTGCTTCTTCAAAAGCTCTCACATGTGGCATACGAAGAAACAGCCTCTGCTGCTTTCTCTGACTGTATTAAGGCACAGGATAATCACCGGGTCAGGGAACACTTACAAGGCACAGTGATACTTTGAATGCAAGCAGCAACTAACCAGCTCCAAAGCAGAGCAGTGCACCTAGGCACCCCTTGTTGGGTGTGGGACTGTTCTGCTTGTCACCTAACACTGACAGCACTGGGGTACAGCTGCAAAAACAGCTCAGCTTCTGCTAGGCTCATTACAACATTCTTTTAAGCACAACCCGGGGTCACTGCTTTTAATTTGGTATGTAACACATCTCCTGCATTGGCCCTTCACAGAAAATAAGATAGCTGGTTTTTGCTGTGCTTTTATTGGCAAAAAGAACTGTCAAAGTTCACGCACCACCTACAATGTGCTGAGGAAACAAGATGACAGCCTTGCCTCATGCCCAGCTGGGACCAGAGCCCATGCAGCTGAGGGGCTGATGGCATGGATAAGTGTATGTCCCTCTTTCTTGAGTCCCAAGACTGGCTTAATCCACAGGATGAGCTGTAAAGATACAAGTGTGCTCAAAGAATGCCTGCATCCCCTTGAAGGCCACACAACAGCTACCATCAGCCCTCTGCAAACATCTAGGTACAATTTGCCTCAAAATAAGAAATGCCAGTGCATCCATAAAACTAAGAACAGGAAAAAAGGCATGCATATGCAAATAGTTATGTAGAATTGCCTAAAGTTCGCATGGAAAATAGAAATCTCACAGATTTTCTGCATGACTCAGGGGGCATCCAACCAGTGAGCGTGACTCACAGGCTGCGTAGGCATATACAGGTATGTGGGTAGGCTTCTGGAAACCATATGGTTTCCTGCAGGAGCTGAATCTCAGTACAAGTGGTGGTAGAGAAAAGAAATGTGATGTTTTCTCTTCGTAATGCAATGGAAAGCACAGCAACGGCAGCAGAACAGCAAGGTCCCAGGCTACAACAAACAAAAATTTGTTCAAACACCATAGCCATGGGTATAGAAATAAAGGAAAGATACAGCTCACCCACAGAAAGCCTCCAGGAGACAGGAATCTCCATTGAGATGCCTCAACCTCCACCACCAGCCCTTAAATGAGATCTGGGAAGGGGTGGATCCTGGCTCCAGCCCTTCTGGTCCCTCAGGTACATTGCATGCACCTGAGCTCCCCTGGATTGGCCCTGCCTTCTCACCAGGTGCTCAATCACTGGTTCAAGATGTACCTCAACATTTCTGCTACAATCCTACAGTGAACTACCTGAGCATTGCCTGTCTGAGCATTCCTGACAGAATGGAGCCTGGCAAGTGCTGGCTTCCATCAACATGGCAGAATACTTCTGCTCTGCTGAGGAGTGGGGTCTGTTTACAGGAAAGCCTTTGGAACACATTGAAATTTAAGGGGGTGAGAGGCAATTATATTCCCAAATAGTTTGTTCTTGTTGAAACCAAACTTTAAAGAACTCTCCATAGGAGGCCACACTCTGGCAGAACAAGGACATCATGTGGGTCTTTGTGAAAGCAGCTGGAAGCAATTTCATCTGAAGTCTAAAACTGTTTCAAAGTGAATAGCCAAACTTAGATTTCCAACAAGACACCTACTCCATAGATGCCAAAGGAGCATTACTTGTTTAACCCAGTCTAAATGCATTATGAAATACTATGATTAAATGTTAAGGTGGGCTTCTCTGATCAAAGAAGGGGCACAGTGCAGTAGCCAATTCCTGGCACAGGACAGGGTGCAGAGCTGCCATCCAGTGAGAACAAGGGAAGTATGACAAGCTGCTGCACCACTGGGGAACTCAGAGCTCCCTTCCCAAGAGCCAGCAGAATTCACATGGCGATTTCCCTTAGGGTGGGAAGAAATAAGCAGCTAAAGCTGAGTCATGAGTTTTGTGGCTCCTCGTGAGGTCGGGCAGGTGCTTTTCAAAGCTGGACAACACACAGCAGCCATGCACTGCCCCTTCTTACTACGTAAATGCAGCCTGCCAACTATTGCCTGAAAGAGAAAAATAAATTTAAAAGAGTGGACATTTTTCTATGTTATTTTTCCTGTAACAAGATCTTCCTCGCTCCAAATCCTATAGAAAAACTGAAAAGGGGGAGCAAAACATGAAATATACTGCTCACAAGGAAAATTTTTATTTAAGTCAGTCTCACTGCAACATAGCATCTGCTGGAGATGGTGCATTTGCTCCTGTAGCTTCAGTCTCAAATCCAACAAGATCAGGAGGCCAGTGAGGAAATCAGAATGGATTCATGTGTCTTTTGTCAGCCAAAGGTATGTGGCAACACGAGGCTTACATCCTGATCTGGGCCTGGATCTCATGGTTGCCTGCTGTCTGGGGAGATGTCTGAGCTGATCTTACCCACACTCACAGCAACCTGAGCTGCTGTGGAGCTGGGAAAACTCTTTCTCTGCATTGCACAAATGCTCCTTGGAGTCCCTTTCCAAACAAAAATGTTCCAAAAATGGGACTGTTTTACCTGAAAGTATCCGAGCCCATGAGGATATCCAAGTAGAGGGATCTGTGTTAGAGATTTACACTGGAGCATTTCACCTAGGGCTTTCTCTGTGGCTTTCACAGAGATGGAAAATGCTGTTCTCACCACAGTAGAGGATATCCTTAGATAGCACAGATTGAGCTGCTCTGCTCTGGGAGTAAGTGAGAATTTTGCCAATAAATATCAGTAGATGAAGATATGACCCTTCTGCCAACGCTGCTTTTGCATCATAGCAGGTTCAGGGAAGGAGAAGAGACAACCGTCTTGATCTAACAATGCAAGAGAAAAAATGGAATGACAGAAATAAAACACTGGTCTCTGAGCTGTCAGAACATCTCCTCTGCCTCGGGGCCAAGCAAGGAGACAGCAGCGGGAGAGCGGGATACAAGAGGACTTTGACAGCAGTGATGAGCCATGAAAGTTTACTTCCAAAAACCTTTCAGAAAGAATGGATGCTGAAGACTGAGCCTCATGTTTGTGTGCCAGTCAGGGTGCTCGTCTGCTGTCTCCTGTCAGCCTCTAGGGAGGAGGCAGCGAGCGTGGGCTCCAGCATGGGTCCTGCATCTCATTCACTGGTGATTGATGCACTTCGTGCTTCATTCTTGATTTTACAAGATCAGGCCTTTGTGGAGAGTGCAGTGCTATCAAATAGACAAGCACTGTAAGCCTTACATGTTTTGGATGGTAATCTTCCCTCTCTTCTGTGCATGATGCTTGACTAAATAAGCAATTGAATTAATTAATTTAACCTTAGGGCAATAAAGATGTCACTCTGAGAGCTTGAACACAACCAATAGTTAAATAAACTCCATCTAATTACATCTCACTTGTATGCAATTATCAGTGCCAGCAGGGCTGGCCAGCTGGGTCCGGCCTCCAGCAGAGGGGCAGTGCTCTGCTCTGGGCCTGGCAACCTCCTTCCTCAACCCAGCATGGAGCCAGGAGGGGATCCTTGCAGCACATGGCCCAGGAGGGCTCTGTACAGGCTTTACCCTGTGAGAAGGATCAGAAGAGTCTGATGTGAGATGAAGATTTGTCTTTTGATCTCTGTGGTAGATTAATCACTGCTGATTACAAACCCAATACAATCTCATTAATTTGCAACACAGAACAAGAGCTGTTCAACAGAGAGCAACCCTGCACCCTTCTCCTTCAAGCGTGAAATTCCCACATTTCTTAGCACCATGGCAGGAGGCTGTTTAGAAAGAAACTAGCATGTAGGTCTGGTAAGGGCCAAAAGCAACTGAGTAGCAGATAACAGCTACCTGATGAACAGCACATGGTGTTTTATGTTGCTTTTCCCTTTTAAATGTGACCGTGGTTCATGTGCAGTTCAGTTTGTATTTCCTCTTCCCAGTTGGAAGGGAGAGAGAGCAGATCTACTGAGCTGAGGATTTCTGTGCGACTGTCCCTGATGGATGATGGTGACATAAGCTAGCTGTCTTAGGGATTTCACGTAAGCTGAAGCTTGGAAGGCTGAACTACACAGAAGCAGCATCAAAGCACACCCAGGAGCCCAGAATAGGAAGGAGAAGCAGTCATACACACTGAAGTGGCTCAGAAGACCTAGAACTGGGCAGCAGATTAAATGTATACTGCTGTGAATATGGTCTTAGCTTAAACCAGCTCCAGTGAGATATCCTGCAGCATGCCACCCTTAGGGATCAGCAGCCTGTGCGGGGGGAAAGGGGGTGGAGGGCACAGGCTATCTTTTTTGGCATGCAGCCCTCAAAACACATGGCTCATCCCTCCTTTCTTGTGGTCAGGCAGCAATGCAAACAAAGAACCAACCCACCCCGCCTCCAGGTCACGTTCAGAAATATCATAGCCCAGGTATTTAGCATAGACACACCTGTACATGCAGACTCACAGCTTTGCCTTGCAGCGTGCCGTGGAGCAGCATGGTTAGAGCACGAGCAGGCAGATGTGCTGCACCGACTGGTGTGGGGGCACAGATCCAATCAGCGTTACACTCAAGGATGACAGGCATGTTCTGGAAAGGGAAGTGCTCATCCTCCCTGACTGTGTGAAATATGTCACCTCACTGCTAAACCCAAAACAACACGCTCACCTTTCAGCTACTGCATTTTAAAAAGCAATAGTCAGGTGAGGTATACAATGCCAGTTACCACAGAGGGAGCAGAAAGCAAAGCTTAGAGCCTCCTAAGCAGTTTAGAGGCTTTCTGTTATGCTTCTGTGCCTCCTTTATGTAAAGCAAAAGCCTGCAAAGTCCTTCATCTCTGGCACCCTTGGGAGCAGCACTGCCACACGGGTCACCGGGTTAGCACCAGCAGCAGAGTGTGGCTGCAGTCGTGGCATGTTTGCACCTTCCTCGTTGCTTATTTTTGGCGTCGACTCCTCCATCAGCACTGGGCACACTGCGGGACTGCATGGCATGTCGCACCTCACTGCGGCTCAGCATCCCTGCGATCAAGGGACTTTTTATCTGGATGAGCTCCGTATAACTAGGCTGAAATACATCGCACAGGAGCGAAAGTAATAGGAAATGGGGGAGTGTTCGCAGCAAGAAACCTGCTCGGCGCCTCTGTTGGAGATGGCCGGACACAATTCCCTCTGCAGCTCAGCGCTATTCATATGTAAATCAAAGCCGGTTCAAAGGCTTCTGCTGAATTCTTGATTCCCCCTGACTCTGGCTTTCAGTTTTCCCCATTATGCCAACAGCTTAGTCAGAAGTCTTTTAAATCACCGGAAACATCTCAATTATATAATTAACCAGAATGCGAATATATGCGAGCTGCCACAAGGGCAGGATTGGGCAGCCCAATTTTGGGCACGGTGGGAGCTGTGTGACACTCTGGTTTTCAGCCAGGGCCTGAAGGTAGAAATGACTCTGCCCACTCCTCCAAGGGCATGGCAGCCACCAACTGCTGCTCCTGGAGATGGCTTGTGAAAAACTCAGTTCAGCACAAATTTCTTTATTTTAGATTAAACTGGAAAGAAATAGAGGTCTGATTCTGAATTCTGGGACTTTGACCCAGAAGGGAGCATGTAAAACTGCAAGTGGAATGGAGAAAAATACATTTGTTTGTCAGTTCTGGCAGCCCTCAGAGCTACCTGTGTATCACTGGGGATAGCAAAGAAACAGAAAGGGCCATTCAGATATATGAGAAAGAGGAGATCCCTTTTACAGAGAAAATGGGATAAATGGCAGGGCAGGATGATCCCTGGCTAAGTTAACACTTTGCCTGGTTTTCAATAGAAAAACAATAATGATGAGTATGAAGAAAAGGCAAAAAATAATAGGATAACTAAACACCATGTAAAAAGCAGTTTCAGTACTAGGGGTGGATTTACATGACCTCAGAAACAGCTGTAGCTGAGGGAGTCTCTCATGTCTGGGGCATTACCATATGACTTGGAAAAAGATAATGTTAAGGCGGAAGCAGGGAAGCAAGCTTGAGCTCCAGTGCTCTGGCTGCAGCAGAAATGTAGGTCTTAAAGTGGGAAAGAGTCAGAGTTAAATGGAAACACAAGAACATTAAATATGGACTTTGCAAAGAGAAATGTTGTCAGACTTTATTCTTTCTTCCTTTGAAAGTCAAAGGGAGCCCCTTAGAGCTCATCTCTTTGGACTTCAGAGAAGCGGCTGACATGGCATCAAAGGGAGATCAGCAAACTGGAGACACTTCTGCTAAAATGCGTTACAAAGCAGGAAGGAACCAAGCCAGCTCCAAGGGCAGCAGTGAAAAGCAGTGCTGATGGAGGGAAGGTGAGCCTGGAGAAGGGTGAACGATGCGGGGCCTTAAGGGCTGGCTGCTGAGATTCGTATTTCCATGTGTGGCACAAGAAGTGCCGGCAGTGCTGGCAGCTCCCAGGTGAGCAGGGATGCTCCTGACAGCACCGGCCCCTGCCACGGTCCTCACACACTCGGGGCCATTCACCAACCAATGACACAGGCGTTGCTTCACGGTGGTCAGAGCCCTTGGCTCATAAAATAGGAGCTTGGGTTTCCTGCCTTTCATCAAATCAGGAGCCCTTCAGGATCCAGCTCATTGAGGGAAGATAACATCTCTTGGCGCGCGCTCTTTCCTCACTTGTAGGTTAACTTCATTGTTCAGCCTCTGCACAGCACATAATACATCTCACCCCTGGTAATCTCCAGCAAATTTCCCGACTGATGTGGATGGATACCAGCCAGGCAACACCAGTTATGGTGTAGGGGAGTTCATTACCTCTGTGCTCCATTTTTCTCTTCTGTTTCTACCACCAGCAGCACACTGTGGGACTGGGACTGCATGAGTGCCTGCAAGTGCTGGAAGTAGCCTGGCTCTTCTCTCCTCTGGTTCTCCTTAGGGACTGTGCTCAGCAGTGCTTACAGCCAGCATCAGGTGCTCCAATTCTGTTAGATAATAGCACAACTCCAGAGAAGTCAGTGCAGTTCAAAGAAATTAAGGAGTATAATTTTAATTAAAATTATAAACTAATGTATCAGGTTCCCAAGGGACACAGTAAAATATCTACCACGGAGCTTTCAGAGCAAGGCTAATTGCACAGCCAGAAAACTCAACAGTCATCAGCCTGGAACAGGCGTGGGAACCACACAGACATCTCTGAACCTCCTACCGAGCCCAAACTTCTCAGCATCAGCCAACCTGGGCCTTCTCCATGGCTGCTGTGGATATTTGCCAGTGGCTCCCCATCACTATTTAAATAGATGCGGTCACCAACAGCTCACTCCTCACCCCCAGGCCGTACCCTTTATAGCCATCTCCTCATCCCCACAAGCTTGCTGCTGCCTGCTGGAGGTGTGGTGCTTTGTGTCATGCTGCCAGCTGAAAAGCCTTTTGCTGCTGTCACTGAGCGTTACAAGGAAGCTCAGTGAGATGTGGAAGTGCCTTTGCAATTCAGAAATGCAGCACTGAGCCTAAAAAGCACATCCCAACAGAGGGCATTCATCTGCAGAAAGAGGATTGATCCAAACTGGGTGCTGTGTTCACCTGCAGAGTACCAGAGCTGAGAGGAGAGCAGGAGCAGTCCTTTTGCTTTCTGCTCCCCCAGCAACTGTGATGTGAGGCTGTTATTACAGAGCAGTGCTGAATAGTAACTAGAAATGCAGCACCTCTGCTCTGTCAGACTGCTGCCAGGACACCCAGCTCAAATCAGTGCAACACAGCTCTGGTCTGCAGCATACACAGGAAGGCACGATGTAGGAATGCAGCTCTGATTTGAATCACTAAAAGCTTCCTGATTTACTTCCTACTGGAAATGAGCTGAAGATGAGGACCTCAGGAATGCAGGCAGCTTTCCTCCCAGCTGACTTTTAAAAAGAAAAAATAGGACCACCCCAGTTCACAGTGGAATAAAGCATTATACTGGCACCTTTGGAAGTCCACGAGTTCATCAGCTCTGAAGAGCAGTGCTTCTGGGGAGCATCAAGGGGCTGTGTGAAGGCAGATGGAGACCCAGACCAAGAGGCTGCCATTCGCACTGCACTCACTGCCTGCAAGCAGGCGGATGGAGCCAGCCCTTCCAGATGTGGTTTCACAGTGCAGACCAGTTTAGCTTCATTTTTCTCTCATGCCAAAACACCAATCCTATTCCCCCAACGTAGCTTTTCTCATGGAAAATGTCTTTATAGAACCCACAGTAAGGGCTTTTTTTTCTGGCTGATCTGAACTGCCAAGGTCTATCATACATGTCTTTGATAAAGGAATAAGGTCGGCAAAAGGTGACACACAAAAGTATATGGATGTTATTCATACTGAAATCTCTGTGATGCTGTAGCTGTGCACATTTGGGCAGAGAAACCAACACACTCCGGGTGGTGATAGAAAGGAGCAGTGAATTGTGCTGCTTCAGAAGTTTCACAAAAATAATTCCTTCCTGGAAAGTTGGATCGCAATCCAGGGTGAGGTTTGCTCAGTACCTACAAAGGAAAGCTTTCTGCTGGGCTACTAATCAATTAACTTTATTTGTGCAAGCTTTGCCTAAGCAAATCCAGCTGTGCTGCCTGCAGAACTCCGTGCGATGCCCTGAGCATCCTGCAGTGCTGGAGGCTGGGCAGAGTGCTGGGACACAGCTGGCCATGGCTGCTCTCCAGCACACCGGGCTCTTCACAGGGCAGGGGCAGACTGGTGTCAGCAGGGAACTGGGGCCTGGCACAGCAAGTGGAGGCAGTAACTCCTGTCGTCAGGAAGGAGCTAGAATTAGGTAGAAAGAAAGAAGCTTTGTGTGGGTGGTGAGAGGAAAAAAGGGCAGATTAAGGAGACAAGGATAAGAATCTGCAAATCACGCAAAACCAGTTCTGTGTCAGGGAGTGATTAACTCACTCTTTTTCTAGACATGGAGTCATGGTGCTGATCCAGAAACATCCTGTCTGACACCGGGTGGATCTTGGCATCCTGAGGGGGTTTTGCTTTGGATTTTCAGTGTTTTTTATGCATAGCTCTGTCATTGCAGGTGGATGGATGTGAACATTATCTCCACTGCACGTCCCAATCTGTTGGGAAAGGCACAGACCTGGAGAGAGCCAGAGCCTGGCAAAGCAGCTTAGGACAGATCTGGTCGCAGATATCAGCCTGCTCAGACCAGCATAGCAAGGAAGGGACAGCTCTTGGCTTTCCAGGACTCAGCTAAAAACAGAGGACCTCATACTTTGTCCTGTGAGCAGCAGTCAAAAGCTTTGATGTACACTTTCACATGTGAGAGAGGGCATAACCACCTGCATTTAGTGAAGCCAAGGATATGCAAAGTCTGCTGTTGGGAGAAGAAAGTTGTTCCAAAGCAGGGAAGACAGGCAGTTATTATTCTGTCTATACAGGACTAATTAAATAACCCCATGTCTGCAAACCATAACTTGAAAATGTTCCCTGTCACACCATGTGCCAGCCCATAGCTACATGAAATAGAGAAAACCCATTATGAGTGACTAAAACCATTGGAAACTGTGGAAATATTGCCTCAGGCTGCAAGGCCCTTTCCTGTGGAAAGAAAATTTTGCAGTTGTCTATTAATACTGTTCATGGCTAAGAATGAGTTCTCGTATGCACTGGGTTTCATCAGAGGGGTTTTCATATAGGCTGTTCTGAAGTGAATACAAACGGAGAAGATTTCCTTCCTCATTATCCTGATGTTTTCCTACCTCCCCCTCCTCTCCCACCTTGTGCACCAGGCACTGGGGAGAGTGAGAACCTAAAGAGCAGAACATCAGTGTGCGGGACAAGCAGCCACGTGGCATGGAAGACCATAACTGGGTTCTCCAGGTAAAGACAGATTTCTGGACTAAGAAACGTAAGGAGGTGCTATGAGCACACTGGTTCCATGCAGAAACAGCCCAGGCTAGACCCTGCTGCTAATGGAAGGAATTACATGCCATGGCTGCCTGAGACAGCAGGCCCTCATCTGGGGGCTGCACAAACAGCCTCCTTCAGTACAAGGCAAGGACTCTTCTGTCTTCCTGTTCAGAGCTGGCTGGGTTGGGTAACCCAAGCAATGAAGGCCACCTCCACATCCTTAAGGATGCAGTGAGGGTGCTGTGCTCCAGGTGCAGGAACACCTGGTCTGCGGGTGCTGGCCATGGGGAGCTCTGTCCTTTGGAATGCACCAAAGCCCCATGCTCAGAGTGAGTCATTTATGACTGCAAAGTCCCAGACAAAACAGATGAGCTCAGCAGGCAGAGGGCAGGCCCACGAACATCTGTTTGTTCCCACTTGTTAAAATGGCACTGCTGCGCTCTGGCATCTTAATGGTTTGGAATTAGGGCAAAGCCACACAGCAAGCAGTTAAACAGTTTTCTTATCTCACAGAGAAATTAAATGTATCTGTGGCTCTTGCTGTGTACAAGATGGGGCTCATTGTAAGGGTAGTTAGGGAAAACATACTTGAAATAAAGAGCCTTGTTTGTTTAAATTTGAGTATTATTAGCGTTTAACCGAGAGAGAAGTGCTGGCCTTCTGCACCCTCTGCATCCCACTGGAGCTGCACATGACCCCATCCTTGGCTTCCCACCCAGCTGAGCCATGGCCACGGCCAAAACCTGAGGCATGGGGTGCTGCTGGCCCTTGGCTAAACAGCACTGCCCAGAGCTGCTGCTCTGCCTGAGGTCTGCCAGGCACAGCTCTGCTCCCACTGCTGTGTCCCCACTGCTGCCAGGCCCCTTTGTGGCCGTTTGGGTTTGATCAGCAACAAATGACTTTTATTGCACCCAAATTAAACCTGCTCCTTGAAGCTATTGAGAGGGCAGCTGTGATCAAAGGCGAACGGGGACGCTGCTGGTGGAAACAGCCAGCAGTGGTGTGCAGACACAGGGATGGTGTAGACTGGGGTGAAGATGAAGAAGACACCGTGGCACCTCCTGTGGTCCATTGTTCAGGACTTCAAAGGGCTGGAGATCTGCAGCAGTGCTACTAGCTGCTATCTTCCAGCAGCAGCAATTATGGGCTGAATGAGGCTCAGAGACAGTGACTGCAAAGGGCTGGAAAGCTGCTCCTTTTTGGTTCATTTCCCTGATTGCCTGCGTTTCCATTATATCCGCCCCTCCAGGATATGTCTTTTAATCCTCCGAGCTGATCTATCTCCATGAATATTCACAGTCTATGGCACACTTATTACTGCTGCCTGGATGTCCCGAAGCTGCTATCAATCATGCCTTAATCTTGCATGCAGCTCCCAGGACTTCATCTAAAATGCAGATGGGAAACATGGAAAATGTAAAGAACCAGGAGAAGAAAAAGTTGAAGTCAGTAAATGCTGAAGTAGGGGTTCCTGGTTCAGTTTCCTACTGATTTTCACATTACTGATACTGGAGTAGCAACTGATCTGGCAGCATTTGCTGAAAAGCTGCATCTGTAGCATTGTCCCACCCCTTGCACAGAAGCTGTTCAGATCCCCAGCACAGCCCTGCTCTCCCTGCACTGCTGCCGTGCCGTTTCCCAGAGCCAGCACACGGTGGGGCCGGGCTGGTTGTTGTACAGCAGATGCTGCCCTACAAACATGAATCCTCATTGCTGCTGGACTGCTTAAAATTGGAGGAGAAGTTTGGTGCAGGTGGGAGGACTGAGCAGGAAGGGAAGAACGTGCAGCTGGCTTTTGGGTACAAATCACTGCACATACAGTGACTCGCTTTCCTATTTTGGGGGCAAGCTGACCTTTAACTGCCGCCTGTTCAATACTGTGTTAGTACAGCTCAGTGGCTGTGCCGTGTGCCTCATGAGCCACTCAGTGATGCTGGGGCGTGCCATAAGGTTGGCTGGTGGCACACAGATGCGGGAAGTTGCCGATGTATGAGTGCAACGTGGCACTCCCAGGCTGCCAGGGCAGGTCTGCTCCGCTGTTCAGCTCCTGCACTCACTGAGCCGCTCCCGTCCCTGCGTGCCGCCCCGCTCGTGGGACAGCGTGACAAAAGCCATCCTCATGCAGGAGGGGAGGGCTGGGTCGCACCAAACCGCCCTGGTGCTCAGCGCAGGCGGCGAGAACCGGAGGGTGTTCCCTGAAGCAGGGACATTAATCACCACTGTTTTACACATCACTTCGTTCGCATTTCTTCTTCTACATAAAAAAGGGTAAGAAGCCTTTTGTCATCAAATGACGGGGAGGAACAATAGCTCCGCTCATTCCGTCACCGCCCCGCAGAGGCTGAATCACCACCGCAAGGCACATCATCCCCGGCCCGCCGCTCAGCTCCTGCATCCCGGTGACTCATTGAGGAGCAGGGATGGGAGCGGAAGGCGGCCGCCACAGCCCCCCGAAGCAGCCGTGAACTGAGCGCCGATCTGCGGCGGGCATCGGTGGGGCAGGGCGGCGAGGGGACGGTGAGGCAGAGGATGATGCACAGCCGTGAGTGGAGCTGTGCGGGACGCAGGGGACACAGGCAGCCCAGACTGGCAGCTCTGGGCATTCAGAGCTACTGTTGGGCCGGAGAGCCTCATCTCACGGCTTGGATGTCGCCTCAGCCCCTTCTTCCAGCCTGGCTTTGCAGTTAGCAGGGGATTCCCGTGCCCAGGACACCGCAGGAGCTGTGTGAGCACCCGGTCATCCCGAGGCTTTGGCTCTGCCCGGCTTCTCCGCAGCACAGGGTGGTGGTGGGAAGGCAGTGTGTGCCGCGGGCTGCTCTGCTGCAAATGAAGCAGTGCAAGAGAAGGTCAGAGCATTAGCTCATCGCTAACAGAAAAGTTCAGGCAATTAAGCTTTAAGACACATTGGAGGGTACTGGCAGTGATTACAAATGTCAGAAAAACATTTTATGGCAATAAATAACAAATGAACACAGACTTTTACCAGCCTCTTGAAGCCTGGAGGAAAATAAGGTCTTTTATTATATTTTTCTGAGGAACTTTCCCTCTTCAAAGGCAGTCAGCAAATGCTAGCCATTGTAGGAAGGAAACAGTCTTACTCCACCACCTCCGAATAGTCAATTCTATCCCCTTAGAGAACTGGCTTGCTCAGAGATCTTACAAACAGACCAGCAAGTGAGCAGGAACGGCAAACTGCTGCTGCCCAAAGGGCGGTGTGGGCATTACAGAGGTGCTGGGCTGCGGGTGGTTGGAGCTTAGCAGAGCTGGCTGTAAAGCTTCACCTCGAGGTACTGCGTGCTGCCACAGAACATGCTTCCATAGCTATTTCCAAGCTAGTTTTGAAGCCAGAAAAATGAAATAGAACGTTTTATGCAACTGATAGCCCCCAGTTCCCATCCGCTGCCTACCTCTGGCAATGTGAAGTTTCCCCAGCCACCTCGGGGCCTCTTTTCCCTGGAAAGGGGAAGGACTCCTGCTCCCTCCCTTGATCTGGGGGCTGCTCAGGACACAGCCAGGCTGCTCCCAGCAGCTGCAGCCCACACCATGGTGAGGGAAGGCTGACACTCCTGGTCACTGCTCCAGCCCAGAGGTTGCAGCTCCAAGGAGAGGAAAGCCATCAGCCTCCTGGACTCATAAGGACATCAGGAGCTGCTGGCACTGCCAGCCAGGCCTGTCACCAACTGGGGAAGGCAGAATCACATACCAGGATGTGATTTGGCTGAAAGTCTGCGCTTATCCAATTGCAGCCTTCCTTCACAGAAATCCCCCAGGATAGCTGCAGTCAGGAGTGCTGCTATCTGCACCCCCACCCCTGCCCACTGCTGCAGTACTGCATGGGCTCTTGTGAGCTCTCCCACTGCATCTCAGATCAAAGCCGGCCAGCCCAAGGCACTGATGAGTGGGTTTTAAAAAGTTGCAGCTCAGTCCTAAATAAATCCCATCTGCTTTCATCCTCACTGCAGTTTAACAGACATTTACAGGCCCCTGGGTAGTGCCTCAGATTCCCTTTGTCTCTGCTGAATCAAATGGGGACGAATCCCATTGAAAAGCCCATTTCAAAGACATCAGCATCTCCTCTGTCCCATCTGCGTGGGCTGGGAGCAGTGAGGGCGGTGCAGCGCTGGGGCTGCACTCTCCAGGAGCACATTGCTGTGTGCTCATATAGCCTGCAGCATTGAGCTCCCAGTCCTCACCGAGCTCCTGATACAACAAACCTGCTGTTTCCTGTGCTAGCGATGTGCAGACCTGGCGTGCTGGTTCAGCTGTGCTTGCAGGCAGCATTCAGACTCCTAAGGCCTGAAAAACTGGCTGCAGGTCTCTGTGGCAACACGTTATGTTATCTTACACGATTTATGGCCCACCCTGCTCCAGGTGAAGTCAGAAATACCACTGCAGTGATCCCTCCTGATATTGCCACATTTCTACACTGCTACTCTGACACACACTGCTAAGGGAGAAATGATGATAGGAACATTTACACTTCCACCCAGAGAACTCTCTAGGGGCTGTGCTGGTATCTTGGGGCAATGACAGCAGTTTCCTGCTATTCCCAACTTGTAGTTCTGGCTTGGAGAATAAGACTAGGTTGTGTTCAGGGAGGAGTACCTGAGTTAGCCAAGGGATGGAATTAGGGCTTTTTTTTCTTCTATTTCCTCTTTTCCATTAGTAAAGGTGTGACAGAGGAAGCGAGGGGAGCAAACACCCCGGGAACTAACATGATGGAGTTGGTCAGAAATGCAGTCCCTGCACTCCTGGGATGGCTGCAGTGGAACCACAGCTCCCAGGGCGCAGTTTCTTGGCACCATCTGAGCTCAGCTGGGCTGCGGGTGAGGTGACCTGCTTGTCCCATAGCTGTGAAACAGGGCCAGCCCCGCCTTGGGAGAGCACTGCTTCTCCAGAACTGAGGTGGTGGGTGATGACAGCTCTGCTAAGCTCTTCTGCTAAAGCTTACCCACGTCACACCAGGAATTACACAACCTTGTGCTAGAGGAGGAAGGAGAGAGAAAAACTCGGTGAGCCTGCTGTCAGGGCAGCTGTATGGCACGTACCAGTCTGATCCCTCTTCCAGATCATTATGTATACCCAATGGTAGGGCTCCATAAGTACAGAGATTCATTTGTGATCAGAGACAGACACTGACAAAGAGTCATCTTCAAACAAACACATAAACAGCAAACAAAACACTCTGTTAGCAAACATGATTTCAAAATAGCAGCCTACATCTTACCCAGCTTCCCTGCCCCCTCTGCTTCCTGCAGGCTGCCCCGAGCTGCTGTCTGGGTTCAGAAACCCGGTCTGAATTTTTCCTGGCTGTCCTCAAGTCCTGGGACTCTTCCAAGACACAATGGGAGGCAGTAATCCTCCACCTGCCCCTCACCTGTTGTGCAGGAGCTGCAGAACACATGGTGCCACTGCACATCTCTCAGCGTGCCTTTGGGTGACGCCAGTGCTCTGTCCCCTGGGAGGTGCTCCTGGGGAGCTGCTGTTGGGTCTTTCGTGAATTATGCATACGATCTCCTCCTGGTTTCCTGGGACCAAGCTGGGAACTGCTCGTTTTTCAGAGCCGCAGACCCTGAAGTGCCAGCAGCTGCATATCTGCTCCACAGCAAGGTCTCTGCTTCAGTCAAATCTCAGTACAGAATTTGTGGCTCAGCAGCCGATCCATTTGCATGTTTAATTCAGTAACTATTTCATTCTTACACTCAATTCACTTGGGGCAGGCATCCTGTGCTCAGCTATGTAACGCTGCCAGGACTGGATCAGCCCCTTTCACTTTCTGTTTCCAGAGCAGCTAGTCTCAGACAAACCCACAGGGACAGCAGTCAGGTTCCTGGCCATGAGATAATTTGCTGTTTAATCGGCAAATCCCTGCAACCAGCGGTCACTAAATGCTTGTCTCAGACACCACACTCACCGCCCTCAACACAAGGAGCAACAAGATCTTAAGTGGGTAGGGCTTCAAGATTTCCTCACTAAGGCTTAGAACAAGATGTAACAGCTGTAGTTAAAATTACCCCATCTCTGCTACCTCCCACCACACCAGGGAAGTTATTTTTAGGTTATTAGAGTCTTACCACGGAAAGCACTGGTGACAATCTGCTCATCTCCCAGGGAGCTGAGGCAGATCTCAGCCATGTGGCTGCACAGAGAGCAGTGCTGCAAGCTGGCCAGTGGCTTTCTGACAGCCTCCTCTCAGTGCACTGAGCAGTGAACCACTCTTCTCCCATCTGATTAGTTATGCAAAGAAAAAGCAGCAGATCCCCCATAACTCAAGCAAAGAGGAAGAGGTGGGATGTATTCCCCAGCAGCAATGTGGTCTCAGCCCAGCCTGCTCTGAAGGTCCTTCTCCTACCTTTGGATTAAATTGGACACACACCTGTTTCTCCAGCACTGTTTGTTTTACTTTCAAATAAACTTGGTGGGCTGAAGCTACTCCAGGAGTCCCAGAGGCACCATACAGGCAGGACCCAGTGCGCACTAAGTTGCAGGGATAGTCAAGCAAAGCTGAAGGAGATTAGCCTTTAATGCGATTCTCAGGGCAAACCCTTAAACTGTGGGATTGCCAGGATTCCAGCAGGAAAACTAACAAGCTTGCTGCCCTCGTGGCCATCAATCAAACTCTCCCAGTGTCAGGGAAAGTCGCAAAGAAACCTAGAAATGGCCCAGACACAGAGGAGCATCCCGGCCATTGCCTCCCACATCACATATTTGGCAGCACAGTCCTCTGTGAACCATACTGCAATGCAGACACTGTTACCCAGATGTTTTGCTCTGCCTTGTAAATTAGTGCCTGCTGAGTCTCTTGTGGTTTATCTTACATTCTGTCCCAGAGAGCAGGCCACGTATTGGAAAATGTGGCAGTGCTCCTCTCTGTAGCACCAGATGCAGCTACCACATCCACGTCACTTCAGGACTCGGGGGATCATGAAGGTCTGGAAGCTGGCTTGTCACACTCAAGGTTTCATTTTAGGTTTGCCAGGGTCCTGCTGCACGCTGCCCTGCTGAATCATTGCCGTCCCCCTCCTCCCCTCTTCATAGCTCAGTGTCTCTTCCCTCTCCGTGGGAATAATCCATAATAATCCTTTGTAATCCATGGGAACCTGGTACAGACGCAGGCTTAAGAGCTGTGAACATATGGAGTCCAGGGGTTGGACATATTTGTCATGAGAGCCAGGAGGAGACGTCTGGTACTCATACTGAAGCCTTGCACAAACATGGACATGTAAGACTCCAGGCTGCAAATAAGCCTCTGAATGAAGTGTGGATGTGTAACAACAGATGTCCAAATTAAACAAACTAACAAAAGAACTGAAGTACATAAGCTTTCCACTTTAAATATCAAAAAATAGAGAGGGAGCCTCAGAATTCTGTTACCATCCATGTACACATTTATTAAGCCAAAGGAGTTCAATCATGTCATGGTATGTCACTAGAGCACGAGATCCCTTCTCTTCAACTTGCTAACAATAGTTATTATAATTACTTTGTTTTTTGCCTTTTGAGCTTAAACAAATTAACTCTTTCCACACTTCCCCATGAAAGGCTCTTTTGTGGCTTTTTCTTTCTCCTATCCTTTCCTTTCAGTACAAAACAAATGTTTCACAGATATGTAAACATAACCATCACAGAAATGAAACTGCTCTAAAAGTTACTTTTCTTATGTTATGGACGTTTTGTTAGATTTATATCCTGTTAGAGGTACTTCGGCTTGGTGAATCCTTCAATGGCCAGCACTTGCACTGCGATGGTGCCTACAGACCCTGAAGAGGGTTAAGGCCCTTCTGTGCAAGGTGCTGCAGAAATACTTTGCTGTAACACACTGAGGTCTCTGGCAAAAATGGCATTCACTGATGCTACTAAAACCCTCTTTGCTTCCCTCTGATCAACGGTGACCCTCTCAAATTACAGGAGGTGGAGTGAAACTCCACTCCAAATGAAGTCTGGAGTTGATGTTCAACTACTGTTGAAGAGAAATGTTACAATGGGCCAATCCTGATGACTGCAGTCCTGCCACTAAAGCTTCTCATGCTCATGGGAATGCTTGTATGATTAAGAAACTTCTGTGGGAGAGGCCTGCCAGAGTGAGTCCCTTGATCACTGAACTCCTTGCTTTGCAAGAAAGCACGCAAAAAAAGCAGTCTGGTTCCTTTCTCTAGTAATTATTGGTATAATTCTAAGAGAAAAAGGGATATGGTCAGTTGCTTCGTTGCAACGCTGTGTTTTGAGTTCTGATCCCCAAATTAAAAAAGCCTCTGCTTTGCTTTGGGCTACTGTGACCAGGCCTAAAAAAGCCTGTTGGATACTCACAGTCATCAGGAGGCAGTGGTTTGCCTCTACAGCATGGAGTGCCTCTGCTATATGGTGTGAAGGCTGCGTCTTAAGCAGGAATTCTGAAGATTGTGAATGATCAACAGAAGAAATTATTTTGATACCATTTCAGAGCAATTGCAATTTAAATAATGATTTTTTTCTCAGCATTTGAGGTGAAAATAAAAAGATCACATGAAATAAATAGCAAAGAAACAACGTCCCTGTGAACATAATACATTCCTGCCTACGAAGCATCCCTTGCAAGTTACTGCCCTGTAGGTTTTGTCAGATGTTTAAATGAACCCTTTAGAGCTACAGTACTCTGAAATGAGGTTAGAAAAATTTAAAAAATGGGAATTGTGTACAATGCTCTCCTTAAAACAAAATGCCCCCCTGGGGTAACCTAGGAGTGTGAGGCCTCAATAGACATAGAGCCGATCCGAAATGGCTGCAGGCATGTGGGTCATGATCTGCATGCGCAGCCACCAGTAGTAATCCATGGGGTGGTAGCGAGTGTAGGGGGCCGTGGCAGTGAGCGCGTGGGCGACGCTTTCAATGACAGGCGAGGTGTCTGTCGAGCCGCTGTTGCAGTACGTCTCCATCTTGCTGACCTGCTCATCAAAGTACTTTCTGCCGTAGTCTTTGCGCACGATTTCGGGGAGCTCGTCCCACATTTTATCGGCTATGGCTTTGATGCGCTCGGGGCTGTACAGGTTGGTGGCAGCTATGAAGTTGCCAGGCTCCACGATGCTGACCATCACCCCCTGGGGCTGCATTTCGTACCGCAGGCAGTCAGAGAAGGCTTCCACACCAAACTTGGTGATGCAGTATGGTGACCGGGCAGGACTGCCCATCCGACCCATCATGCTACTGATGTTCACTACACGACCTAGGCAGAGGCCAGGGAAAGCACAGCTGAGCTGACAAGTGCAGACCAGATACCTGACGTACACCACCCACCAGATTCATGAAAGTGCATCCAGTTCACTCTGCATATCTCTAAGAGCTGCCTGACAGACCTGCTGCTGAGCTCTGTCTGAGCTGTGTCTGAGCTCTGCTGTCCTACATAGCAGCCTTCAGGCAGGAAAACAAGCCCCCTGCGGGGTGCTCCCTTTACATGCCAGCATAGGCACATGGTGATGCAGAAAGCAAAGAGCTATGGGGAACACAGAAGAGGCTGGACAGAACTTGCATAGTGAGAAACAGGATTGTCCAGCAGCAATCAGGACTGAGCTCAGACAAGAGGAAGCAGCATCAAAGCAAACCTCTGTCACCAAGACTAAACTTGTTTTTTTGCAAGGCTAAGGCACAATATTCAGGAGCCCAATGGTGTCTTATACTGCCTGCCTCTCAAAAGTGATTGCTCCTGTACCACAACTGGGAAAAGCATTGTAAGTCCGATGCTTCTTTTCCTACATGACAGCTGAATTGTGGCTTCAGAAATAGAGCTGGGCACCCTCTCCTCACCAGAAGCCACCCATTTTGGTAGTAGAGAGCTAGGAGACTGTGGATGCTGCAGCCTAATCAGAGGTTGCACATCACACACTGTCAGTGCTCTATGCTGAGTTGCACTAAAAAGAGGTTTGACCACAAGGACAGCTACATTTCCATGATGGAAGAAATGCTCCCTGGGACACATAAAGTCCAGGTGTCCAGCAAGACATGGGACAAAGGAGAGATCCATTTCACAGAATGCCAGTCAGGAGGAGATCACTCACCTTTTGACCTCCGGATGAGTGGGAGGAAAGCCTTGGTGGTTCGCACGGTCCCCCACAGGTTCACTTCAGCCACTTCCATGTAGGTGTCCATGCTGGTGAACTCTACCTCCCCAAATGTGGAGATCCCAGCATTGTTAACCAGCCCCCAGAGCCCTAGAAGACAAATCAAACATAAATCATCTCCTCTCTGAGACAAATGAGATCAGTTTGGGAAAAGCTTTCTAACAGATTATTGAACCATTTAACACAGCACTTATGACCTGTAGTGATGAAGCCAGATAGAAAAGAGCCCAGAGTGAGACTTAAGTATTCTGAGCAAATAAATCCACAATCAGGATCAGTCAGAAAGTAATGAGGAAAATGTAGCTTGACAAAGGGTGGAATGGTTTCAGGAATGCATGAGCAACTGGGATTTTCACCATACTGGAGCAAAATTTGCTCATTAGAGTGAGACAGGTACAGCTACCCCTTGAACTTTGACATTTATGGTAACATCTAAAATAGCATTAGCAATAGCCAGCTTCATGAGAAATCCTTTGAATAACCTCTCTACTTCCTTTGCCAATTTTTGAACATTGGCTGGGATTTATACCATAAAGGGAGTCACAAGAAATCTCAGGTCACAAGAATAAAGCACTAATCCCAGGGTCTTGAAACAGCACCCCAATTTCTGCTAATGTCCCCTATAGGAGCTAGTTGAGAAAAAGCAGAGTGATTTTTTTGTTTTGTTTTCTGGAGATGTCATCTTATGGTACAAGTGGGAAGCTGCATTCTGATATGGCACATTTAAACAGATCATTTGCTCCACACTGCTGCTCTTCAAAGCTTTTTGCCCTCCAATCGCAAGCGCAGCTTCTGAAGCATGCCCTGAAAATGCTCTCAGAGCCCAGCTGAGGGAGCTCTTGTCACTTATCTGCATATGACCTTACAGCCCACTGAATGCACCCACCTTTCTCTGGGTCTTCCAGGCTGCTGTTCACATGCTCCACTGCTCGGTCCACCTCTTTGCTGTCACAGACGTTGAGCTGCACAGTTCTCATTCGGTCACTGTTCATGTTGTCCAGCTCCTTGGAGCCACCCTCTCCCTTATTCTAGAGGGGAAGAAAGAGCTGGTTTGAATTTGGCCAAAGAGTTGTGTAGAAGATTAAAAACACACCAACCACCAAGTCAAGCAAAAGAGAGTATGCAGGGTAGACAGCATTATCAGGACAGTCCTGCAGTTCAAAGAGAAAGGAGACAAACAGGGATGTTTCTGCAGAAGAACACCATTCCCTGAGCCATCTGGCCATCAGCTCTGCCATTAAGTCAGCTGGTACCAACTGCTTTGACCTTGGGAAGCAGGCAGAGCTGGATCTACCCCAGCAACTTAACTCCTGCCCAGTACAAGTTCCTGACATCAAGCTATGATCCACCACCACAGCAGTGTCAGTGTGGTACCACTGCCACTTTTGCCTGCATTTGGTGCACAACATATAGTGTGGCTGTGGTGTGGTATAAAATAGCTGGTGAGTGGCTGCACACATACATTGCATGTGTTTCTCAGTCACACTGCCAGCTCTGGGAGCAACAGTCCTATTAGAGGGACTGCCTGCCTACTGCTCTCTCCCTTCAGCTGATCTGTACATGCAGCTCCTGCTGCCTGGAGACTCTGCTGCCTCCAATGGACTCCTACAGAGTACAACCATCAAATGTCTGGCCAACCTGCCTGGTAGTAATTCCCCAGGAGTCTTCTCCAGTATCTTACTCTCTTCTCTCTCCACAAGCTACTTCTCACTCCTGCTTCCCATCCCCACTCTTTTTTTCCTCATCTCAGAGCAACAGAGCCCCCAGCTTACACATATATATCTGCTCATGGTCCAGCCATGCAACTGCAGCCAACCCCTCAGATACCTTTCACATGAGCAAGCAACAGGGCTGCCATGCCCTCGGTATGCTACTTCAGTGGTCTTGCAGCCTAGTTTTGCTATGGTGCTACAAGGACACAGACAGAGAATATTAATAGGAGTTCATAACTATTCCTGAATTGCTTTCATGATTATGAGCTACTGGGCTGTGCTGGCCATGCTGGGGTACTTTTGTACAGGATAGTGATTATCTGAATCTGAAAATAAACACTTTTTTGGAACATCTCTGTCTTTACTGTAAGAAATGCCCCATGTCCCTCAAAATCATCCCTCACTAGAAGCTTTTACTCCCCAGTAACAGGCTAGCCATGAAGCATGTTCCACAGAACGATCTGATGATTGCTCCCCTAGCTGAGCTCTCATTCCTTCAGGCAGCCCTGCTTACTTTGTTAGCATCAGTAGGTAAGCATCAGAGTGCTCTTCACTCCTCAGCTTTTACAAGGCAGAAGTGTAGATGAGGCCACAAGGGTGACCATAGATTGCTCTCAGTGCCACCTTATCTTTCAACACACCTCCTGGCTCCTCTTGCTCCTCTGCTTATCTGCCGTGCTCACACACAGTACCCTGAAATTCATTAACTTAAGTGCCTGGTCTCTCCTGCATATCCTTCTGCACCCTCCCTTATTCCAAAGCAGACCATTAATACTGTTTAGTGCTTTTCTTTAAGAAAAGGCATTTACCGCACTCACTTCATACGGAAGCATACTGCATATGGAATTGAGCCACGAAAAGCCCCATGCATAGTTTAATGACGTTTGGTTTTACAGTGACTGAAAATAGAGTTTTATGCTGTTTGTTGCTCACTCAAACCCACTTTGGTGCTCAAGTCAGTGTGCATGGCAAAGCACCGAAAAGCATACCAAAGGCACATGTGGGAATGCCAAGAGGGAATCAGCAAGCATGCAAGCCCCTTAGAATCAGCAGCGATAGCTAAGAGACAATGGACAACAGCAAGGCCAATGTGCTTCTTTCCCCTGTCCCATATCTATGAAATCACCTCCCACAGAAGAAAACCATGAGAGCACAAGGTGGAAAAGGCACATGGCTAAACATGTCAGAAATTCTGGTAAAGATGTGCAGCAGTGAACTTGGTTCTTAAGCATTCAATTCTCCTTGCATAACCACAGCAGCCTCAGAGGCCTCACAAGCTTTACGGGGAACTTCACAGCATCTTCTTCCTCCCTCACAGAGCTGTCTCAGCAAGCCAACACCCCTCCTGCCTCCCACCCTTATGCAGCTAGGTGCTTGTACAGGGACACCCTGGGAAGGGATGCTGACTTGAGTGCTGAACTCTGGACACTAACCCAGGCACACAGGGTCATTCCCTTGGCTCTTCAGGAAGGGCAGATGGGTGGTGTTTCACTCAGGTACCCTGTGATGGTGTCATGCACTCCTGGCACAGGACTCAACCCCTTGGCCCACAAGCAGCAGTGGAAGGATCTTATTACCCTCTGCCAAGAGACCACTGCATCTCTGCTGTCAGCCCCAAGGTTCACTGACCCCATGGCAAGAGGTCTCAGCTCTGGCATCACTGTCTCATCTTTCCCTCTCCATGGTCACTCCCTGCAGCCCACAGCTCCAGCTCGGATCTTTCTCACTGTGTCCTTGAAGTGGCACGTGGCTCTGAGCACTCCTTCTGAGCCCTCCAGTAACTCACACCCTGGGTTGACCACATAACCTCTGGTTCTGCACCCTCTGCAAGCCTCAACAGACCTGAGCACACAACGCAAAGCAAGCAGAGATCCCACAGCACTCCTGACAGTAGTGACAAACATCACATGTCCACTGGTAACAGATACTGATGGAAAAATACCTTCTTCAGCTTGTGTCAGCTGGCTCGTCCAGCTATTAACCAAAGAGGAAAAACAAGACAGCTGCAGTGTGATCGTTCATTGAATCCACTGTCTTTTGGCAATGAAGAATCAATATAACTCTCAAACTAACATTTGTTAGTGAAAATAGTGAAACTAGTGAATTAGCACTGTTAGCACAGATGCATCCTTGGGCTGCCCTTAGTCATGACTTTAAAAACCCCTCAGATTTCCTTCAGTAAAAAGTATAGTCAGGCTCTCAGGATCTGCCCGCTCTAGGAAACGCTCCTAACAAAGAGTCAGCACTGCACACATTTTGCATCTGCGAGGAGACTGCATACCCTGGGGATATGACAGTGCCCTGAGCTGGAGTGTGTTCCTGATGTGCAGCTGTGCTCTGACAAGTAGTCATGTGAAAATAACACTGAAGTTTCATACTCATTTCCTCTCAGTCAGAGCAAGGTCAAATATATCCAGTTTACAAGCAAAATACAATGCTTCGTATTTCCACCTTTATTTCACTCTAGAGCCAAAATAAATGCTAGCATTGTTCTGCCCCTAAAATCAGCACCACCAACAATAACATTGATTTTATAGCACGTGGTTCTGCTCACAGTTTTGCTAATGAAACCTGTAACATAAACAGAAATCAGCTCAGTGTCTTGGAGTTTAGTTCTGCAGGATTATGAGCCTGTTTTTTTCCATAATGAATATGATCTGAAGACACCTAGTACACCAATTTGCTGACTGTGTCATTTATAGCATTTTTCTGATGACAGCTGCTGTTACCAGTCTTGCCATGGTCACACAGACTTTGGAACATAGCATATGAATGCAGCTAAAAAATCAACAGTCAATTACACAGGGATACAGTAAAGATTTTTGCTGATTCTTGCAGAGGAAACAAATGTTGATCAAAGAGTTCTGGCATGCTGCTTCATGTCAGCTTATGGTGAAACTGTCAGAGGCCAATATTTTCCACTAACATGCTGTAGTGGAAATGCTAAGTCATGGCCTGAAGCACTGATTGAGACCTGGTGGGAAGGCAGGGCCAATCCAGGGGAGCTCAGGTGCACACAATGCACCTGAGTGACTGGAAGAGGTGGAGCCAGGATGCAACCCTTCCCAGATCTCATTTAAGGGTTGGCAGTGGAGGTAAAGGCACTTTAGTGGAGATCCCTGCCTACTGAAAGCTTTCTAAATTTAAGCAGTTTTTTTTTGTTTTTTTTCCCTTTGTTTCTGTGTCCAGGGCTTGTTCTGATTTGCTGTAGTCTAGGATTGTGTTACTCCATAACCATTGCTGTACTTTCCATCACACAGTAGCATTACACATGCATTCAGCAGCATGAATACTGAAGACACCAAAATAGAAGGGAAGCTTCAGCAACAGTTAAACACATACTTGTGTTTTTCTGATGCTCAGAAGGAAGTGAAATGAGGAGTAACCCTGTGGCTTTGAGATCTTTGGCTACTGCCAATGTATAGGCAGGCTATTATTCTGAACAGTAGTTTTAAGTCTACAGTATTATCTTCTCCAATGCTTATTTATAGTTAAAAAAGCATGGTGAAAAAAAATCTGCAAAAAAAGAACTCTTCTATTCTTTCTCTTCTCGTTGTCTTTAAAAAAGTAGCAGTTTATAGCAGGTATCCTGTTTAGCTGTGAAGCCTGTAGAGGGAGCCAAAGTTAAAAAAAATAAACCCTCGACTCAAAGCTGAGACCACAAGTGATAGAGCAACCTAAACACACTTTTCAAATTGTGGTAGAAAGTAACAATTCAAGCAAAATGTTGTGATAATGGCAAGACTAACAACAGAACGAATATTGATAATACTTTTAGAAGCACCCGATAAAGTCTCTTTAAATAATATCACTGTGAATGTCTCCTAAGTAGTTATAAGTAAACTAAAAAGATTAGGATCAAAATAACTGATTCACCCCAGGATATCCTGAGAAGTAAGCTTGGTTTCTACTGGGAAATGACAATGCAGCTGAAAAAGAAAAGCCTCCTAAGGAGAAGCTAAAGCTTGCTCTCATTCTTCATGACCAGGTAACTTGGACTGCTCTTGGAGAGCAAACTGAAGACTGCATCACTGAACTATGTGTGTCCTGGTTGTGCCTCATATGCACTACTGAAACTATTGCTTTCACAGTGATTTCAGTGTGTACCTGCAGTGCGCACTGCAGCATGGTTGTGCTCATGAATGTAAAAGAAAATACTCATACCACATACTATAAAAACACTAGTGGTTTGTTGGATGTCATGACTAATCAAAATAAACTCTGCATAATTATGTATAAACTGAGTGCAGCTCCAAAGGTTCAAACTAAACCAATCCTCAAATCATTTACAGGTAAGCCTATAAACTCAGATTTGGGGTTTGAGTCAATTGTATTTGAAAAAGACCAGGATGTCTTAATTCAAATAGGACCATTTCCAAACCCTGATGAGCTCTTGTTATGGTCTAGACCAGGTAATGCTCCATGAATTCAAGCACATGTGCATTTTCTTTTGTGTGACCAACAACCCTCCCTCTCCTTGGCCAGATGTTGTGGAGATGAAAAACAGGATTTACTGTGTGTCTGTTCATATGCCACAGATGAAGAATAAAGCTTCTGGTTTTCCTACCTTTTGCAGGCAGCCAGCATAGATAATGAAGCCTTTAGCATGTAGGTGCTTGGCCAAGGCAAATCCAAACCCAGAGTCACAGCCTGTTATAAGCACAGCTCTGCTGCCAATCTGCAAGACAGAACAAAACAATGCCCTGGAACCGAGTAATCAGAAACAGTGATTTGTGTGCACTGAACAAATAGTGTCCTTGGCCAGGAGCAACCTGTTCTAGGCACATTTTCTACGTTCATTGCCAGCTACTGCCACACAGTGCCTCCAGAAGACAGGAAACTAAGGCTTCATGCCAAAAATCACTCCAGTGAGGTAGGATTGCTGTCCTCCCAGCACTTTTGGCAATAGGCTTTCAAAGCAAAGAGACCAAGTAAACCAGCTTCTCTGGCAGTTCATATCCATTTTGGGAACTGTCTGCTTTATTTTCACATTTCAAAACATGTTTTTGCTTCAGTAGGAACTGTTGTATTTTCAGAGCAGGCAGGAATCCACTCTTCCCTATTTTGCAGCCTGTAGGGTGTATGGAATATAGTTTGACTGAAGAAGATGACAACAGGTTAATATTACTGACTGCTTGTTTGTCTTCATCTTTCCAGCACATAAACCCTCATTTTAAGATCTAAGTAGGATCACAAGGCTTGTATAGTTGAAATTAAGATCAATCAGTGATTAGTCTTCTATTTAAATTACAGGTTTGAAAAATAAGTAGTACACTTCTTTCCTTCTCCAAATACCTTGCCATCTCACAAAGAGAGGCAGCAGTCAAGTGCTGTGTTAAGAACTGCATCATGTATCAACCGTTTTAGCAGCACCAGGTGTGTATACAGCAAGGTGCTGCTGTGGGTGGGATTAGTAATGACTGTTTGCAACTCATTTCAGCTTATCTCTGTTAAAACTAGAAGCTTGGCATTTCCCAAGATACAAGAGGACTGAGAGTTACACCAGAAGCCTGACATCACAAGGGCCATATATGAATTCCTTTGAGACTCTGTCCCAGACAAAATGTGCATGCTCTGGTACTGTTACAGAGCTGAGTTCTGTGCCATGTTACAGTGCCAGGCAAAAGGAAAGAGGATGTTCTGCACTTTTTTTCTGTTAAGTTAGTGCCTTCAAGGAAAGAGCTATTAAAGAAGAGGGTCAGTCTCCAGAGCGAGATGTGAGGACGCTCCAATTTATTTACATCACTTTATACAACCATACTCTGGAAAGAGTGCTTTATTAAGAACTTGTCATGCAAATTCCCTCCACTCTAAGGTGGAAGATTTCATCTGCTGAGTAAGTTCCAGAAATAGAAAAAAAACACCAGTCTGATTGTTTACTGCTATCCTTAGTAGCATGTACCATGTTGCGTCAATGGAATCTCTCTGCTAGGAAAGAATGTGGAGTATGTTGAAGAGGTCTAGCTCAGAGTCATTCTGGCAAATAGGAAAGAAGAATTTGGTCACCAGGCTCCAGAGAGCTTAAAGCCTCAGCTCAGCAGAACTAGATCTTGGAAACTACAATAATACTCACCTGATCAACCTCACTTGCATAAGAGCGGCTGCCACATGAGGACAAGAGAGGGAAGCAAAATTTTTGCACGGGTCTGTTAAAGAAAAACAGCAACATGGAACAATCAAGCATGGAATATCCTGTTCATACCTTGGTGCTACATATGAAAAAAAGAATATTGTGTTGCCTTTATACATAATGTGGACTGTCATCTGAATAGACAACCTCATCTACAGCTCTCCTTAGTCTAAGCCTGTCTGCTTCCTACAGTAGGAAACACTTGTTTCTCCCAAGACTCTGATGCTATTTCTATCTGCTGGACCTGTTTGGATATAGATGAGAATTCTAAAACAGTTCCTGGTTTGAATGCACAGAGTTGCCTCCACCTGCAAAATGGGCAGTACAGTGCTTTCATTTTCAACAGCAACCATGCTCTCACAAAGCAGGAGCAGTGGAAGTTATACATTCACCTATTGAAAGCACGCTGCTATGGCACTGTCTCTGATATCCATCCTAATGCTGATTTGCTTTTAATTATCTACTGTTTTTATACACAGCTCCACCCTTCTGTCATCTATGACACTTCTGCAGTGTGTACCCATTAGATCCTCTTAGATCTCATATCCCCTCTTAGCAGCTGTTAAAACAAAGATGCTTTTGTGCAATATGTGCCATGCAGATCTAAAGCTACTCTGCATAGTATGTTTGACTCTGAGGAATATACAGTGTGTTCAAAAATACAGATCAGAGCAAAGCAACAATGCCTTCCAGGGGAGAATCTGTTTAGAAAAGCTTTGTTACCAGTAGCATCTTATCTTAGGCCTTGCTATAATCCAGCAAAGCTGGGTCTAGAGAACACACCAGACTGACCGTGCCCTCTGACCTGCCAGCCACCTCTCTGGACTCTATCAGCTTTTTCACAGTTTGCTTTGAGCACTGCCATGGCCTGCTGCCTTCTTGCTTTCCTCCAGATACACTGTATTTCAGCTGTTCTCTGGTTCCTCTGATAACATCTATCCTTTAGCAGAGCTCCTCTTCGAGGCTGAATTTGCTTAATCACTCACAATTATCTCTGCTCAGACATCACAGGCACTCCCAGGGTGACCTATGCAACACTGAACTGCAATCTGCAGACACTGGCTTCTGAGCTGCATCTTCAGAAAACAAGGCTAGAGAAAGGTTCTAATAGAGCAGAAGCTTTGAACTAGGTGGAAAGGGAGCTGATCTACAGTCATATGATACAACAGATGTCTGTTGCTGATCGGTATAGGAAATCTCTAACAGGTTAGCTATCTTTGCTCTTTACAGCTCTGTCTCAAGAGCCAACCTTGATAGTGTGATGTCATTATCAACAGCAGTGGAACAACACTGAAGGTGTAAATTCTTGCTTAGCAGACCACTCTACAATCAGTGGCATGCACACTGTTGTGTGGGAACCCTGTTCTAAAGACAGTGAAATTTGCTCTGGGTTTGGACTAGCAGGGTTCTCATTCGGTACAAAGATTTGCTTTTGATTTTTTTAAAGAGCTAGATTTAGAATTAAATAATTTTCTGCCTATTTATGTTCCGAAAAAAAAAAACAAAACAGCTTTGTTATTCAACCTACCTTTCTTTCTCACTAAAATTCTCATCAACTTTCCCATTTTACATGATTAATTATCACTTAATTAAAGTTATAGAAACGTGACAGTTCCTTGCACTGCACCAAAGCCTACTTGCTGATATTCAGGAATGCCCCAAAAGGTCATGGAATCTCCATCCTTGGAGACTTTCAAACGCAGCCTGGGCACAGTCCTGGGCAAACAGCTCCTTGTTCTTCTTGAGCATGGAGGTTGACCATATGACCTCTGGAGGGCCCTCCCAACCTCAGCCGTTCTGACACTCTGTAAATAAACTGCCCCACTGAAATCAAGTAAGCCCCTGATGTACACTTTACTCAAGATCTCGCTCTTCTTCTCTACAAAGTTACTTACCTGAACTTGTTCCCTGGATTCTTGAAAGTCAGGGTTTTTACAGGGAGGTTCAGGAGAGGACGGGACAGCTTGGTTGCCAACATGTTTCCGATCAATACGCTCTATCAACAGCGAGCCTGCTCTTCCTTAGCTCTGCAAGGCAAGATAGCGCCTCACCTTTAGTTGCTCAATTATTTTGTAAGTCATGCTGACTCTGTACATTTTAAAGACAAAATAAAGTCCAAAGGAACTCATCTTTCCCCCTTGCGGTTCCTCATCTTGAGATAAATGGCTCAACCTTCAGCCACCTCAACACGCTTTTAAACAAGGAAAAGACGAGAGACGGGCTGACAAGCAGGAAGTCACTTAAAGAAAACGTCTGTTTCTCTTTGTTTACTGCATCTTAGATTGTTCTCTGAAACAACTGAAAACTGAGTTATTTACTCATGGAATTCATTATTTTGAGTACAATACATGATGTAAAACAGATGCTGGAGGCACAGGTGACATTGTGCTACACGTACCCGAAGCAATGCAGCCCATACAGCCACGTGGTTAAAAATGCATTTCCTTGTAATGGAGCAGCTATGATACCGGGCTGTGCACAGGAATCCCTGTGAACCCGGGGGAGAACAAGGCTCAAGGGCAGGAATTAAGCTCAGAAAGTCCACTGCATTCATTTCTTTTTTGTTTAAAGCTGATCCAGCTCACGCACCCCAGCTTAGAGCATTGTCTCCCTCACCGCAGCCGAGAAATGGTGCCTAATTGTCAGGCTTTATGCACGTCTCCGTTGAATTCCGCATTTTTAGGGCCTGCTGGAAACGGGCCTAAACTTGAAATTGCTATGAAAGAGCTGCCGTTGGCCGCAGCTCAGCAAAGAAAGGTCTAGAAAGTGTGCATTAAAGGCGCCTACGTCGCTCCGCTTTTGGGAGGGACCGGGCGGCTCCGGGAACCCCCGAAACGCTGCCGGCGTCCCGGTGCCGCCCTCCGGCCGTGCCCGAGCGGTGGACGCGTCCCTGGGCGGCCCGGCGGGCGGCTGTCATTCGGCGGCCCGGCCCCGCGAGGGGGGCGAGGGAAGATGTCGGCGGGGCCGCTACCCGCGCGGCCTGCGGGGCCCGGAGGATAAAGAGGAAGAGGACGAGGAAGAGGAAAAGCGGCGCGGCTCGCCCGCCCCTTCCCCGCGGGCACGCGAGGTCATCGGCAGCCCCTTACCTGCGGCCGGCGGGCGTCCCGGGCGCTGCGTTTGAATGAGGCTGGGCCGCTCACCCGGCTGCTGGGGCGCGGCGGGGGGCGGGCCGGGGGAAGGGCCGGGGCGGGCGCGGGCGGCGGCGGCGACGGGCGGCGGCCATAGGCTGAGGCCGAACCGCCGCGGCCATGCGCGGCCCCGCCGTGCTGCTGGCGCTGGGCGCCGCTCTGTGCCTGGCCCCCCGCCTCCTGCGGCGGCTGCGCCGCGCCCTGCCCGTGAGTACCGCGGCGGGGACGGGGGGCGGCGGGCCGGCCTCACTCCTCTCGCCGCTGTGCGGGGCCGAGGGAGGCGCGGTGTCGGCGCTGCGAGGGGCCGCCGCGCTGCTGAGCGCCGAAGCCCGGCACGTGCCGGAGCTCCCGGGCCGTCGTCAGCCGTTCGGCTGCGCTGCGCTTCGCACGGCCGTTGAGATTAGGAAGCGAACGTAGCGGAGAAAAAGGCCCCGTGAATAGAATAATTGCACGGCCGGCCTCCTGTAGCGTGCTCTCGGAAGCCCGGCGGGGTGTCTCGGCGGGTCGCGCGGAGCTCGGCTCCTGGTCGTGCTGCAGGACGGACCCGCAGCTCCAGGGATCCAGCCGCTGCTTCGCTGCCTGCCGCGTGGCGCCTCCATCGCCTTCCTCTGCCTTCTGGGCCACGAGGAACCCCTCCACCCGAGTAGAGGTGGCACCGCGGCCTTCTCCAGAGACTCGAGGAGCGGTTTGTGTCCGTCCGTCGTGGAGGTGATGGGTGGTGCACGAGTTGGCCGCCAGCCTTTGCCTTTGGAGGCCTTCAGGTGTGATGATTGCGCCTGGCTTATGGTGCTTTAACGCGCCTGTACGACTTTGCCCCGTGAATGTTTATTGTACTGAAGCAGCGGCAGTGCCTGTGCATCGTAACCAGGCAGTCCGTGCTAGCCAGAACTGCGCGAAAGTTAATAATTCGGAGATTCCTCTAGCAAAGGAATCCCGTGTCTGGTGGCTGTTCTGCAGGCAGGGGTTTCAGCATGTTGGGAAAAAGACAAAAGACCTCTTTAGAGAACATCTTCAGTTTCTCTTCCTGGGATTGAAAGCCCCAAGTTCCTAACTCTGGAAATAAGGAACAAGGAAAGTTTACAGTGTAACTGCTTGTTCGTATCTTCAAATTAACGTATCTGATAACAAGGAAATGATCAGGGAGGTCATCCAAGGCAACAGCACGCAGAAAATAACATGGCACAAAGTAGAAAAGGAAAAAGACAGGGCAAGCTCTGAAACTGTGGGAAGACTGGGGCTGACAGAGTAGCTTTGCTTAATTTCTGTTGCAATAAATGCGTACACTTTGGATGGATCACCTATGTAGGTAAAATGTTCTGCTGTTTAACAAAGCACTCGTATCCCAGTAGGAAAAGCTTATGGAGTGTGTGTGCCTCTGAGTACAATAGCAAATAATTAACAATCACAGGAGCCTTCTGTACTGTAAATTGTTTCTCACCTTTCTGGTCACTGTTAGGTTGCTGGGAGGGTTTTTCCCCATCCTTGTTTTTTGCATACATCTTGGTGGTTGGTTTGTTGTGTTGTTGTTTGTTTGTTTTAACCAGAGAAAACAAAACGGCTGCTGTGAGTTAAACTTGATGGAGATAGGAACACAGCCCAGCCATTTACAGATGGGTCTTCCCTTATTTCATGTACCTGAGCTGCCCTTACCAAACTGACTGAGGAGGCAGCTGCCTTTGGCTGAGGGCTGCACTTCTTTGCCTGTTCTGGTCTTTGGATGTGATCAGAGCTCTTTAAGTCCTGCTCATTTCTTCTGCTTTCTGGAAGTTCTTTGTGTTCAGGACTCAAAAGCAAATGGTAAGGTGGAGTAAAAAGAAGAAAGGTGCATTCTTTAAGGGTCAGGTTGCTGAATTAATGTGGGAAGTAACCTTGGCAGATCTGTGATCTGGTTCATTATTGATCCTCGTTTTTCTTAATATTGTGTCACTGTAGGTTAAGACTGAGCACTGTATCTGGTTCTCACTCAGCCTATGTCCTTTAGCTGTAGCTATCTTTAACAGTTCAGTAGAGCTAGCCTGTAGCTGGGTGCATTTTTGTCTGACTATAGGAATCAGTGTTCGTGTGGGTGTTGATGTAATAAATGCAGGACAGATTTTTCATCAGTTCTCACTTCAACTTCACTTCTTGACTGTCCTTTGAAACATTAAGTTGTGGATGGGAGAGGGCGTTGCCCATTTGCCTGTTGCTGTTTGCTCAGGCTCATTTAAGTATGTGCAGTAACTGATCACTATCACCCTGCAATTATCCCTTATTGCCATTTCACTACCACATGTCAGCAGAACAAGTGATTAGAGCACTGGGGATTGCTTGGTTTCTGTCTGAAACAGTGGTTGGTCAAGATGGTGCAATTCCTACATAGGTAGTATAAAATACAAATGTTCATATTCCAGATGCCATTAATATGGCAGTGGGGAATATTAGTTGTGAATGCCTCTGCTGGGATGGAAGTGACCTCACTTCCTTACTGCATTCTCCAGGCATTTATTGCCATGTCACGTTATCACCTGACAGATAAGGTTTCTGTTTGGAGCAGTCTGGAGCACTGCATTTGGGTGGCTGCTGGTTGAGATACATCTTAAGGGTTCACTGCTTCACAGTAGTGCCAGGGAGAGGGTAAGATGGCTTTCAAGCAAAGAAAGAGGATGAATGTGCAATGTTTTGGTATGGAATTCTATTCGGGATTTTGGGTTCTGTTTTCAGAACTATCACAAGCCTGTTATGTCAAAGCAGATGTAGTATCAAATCTTCTCTCTCAATTTAGCTGTCAGTCAGAAGATAACAATGTAGGAGAAAACTGCGGGATTTGATAAATGGTTCCTGTTAAGAGTTCAGTGCTTCAAAAGGAAGCCCTAAGCTGTAGTCACACTCCTGTGTGCTAAAATACAGCATGAAAAGTACTGCATAGAGTGGGAGTAGGAAGGGTACAGACAATAGTCACTGCAGTTAAAAGAGCTGCTGTGCTGATTGGACAGGTGACATACTGTCATTGTAACTTTTTCTGTGCTTTTCTTTCTTATATGCCTATGAGCTGATAGATCACTCATTTATTTTAAAATACCTCTGTGCGGTTTTGGCTAGTGATACTTGATAGCTGCAGTTTTAGCTAGGGCATCAAGGTAACACAAGTTGTTACAGACCAGTGATAAAATAAACTTAGGATTTCATGGTAGTTGGGAGCTGGTTATTTTTCTACACAGGAATCTTGTCTACACCTTTACGCTGGCTGCTCCAGCAGAAGTTCCGTAAAATCACTGGATCTAGTTTGCAGTGAAACAGGTCAGTGGTCATTGTGACTTGAGTCTGTGCCCACCACCACGCACAGGGGAAAGAGAGCTGAGCTGCAGAGAAATATTACCAGGCTTTGCTGCATTTACGTTATGCTGTTTTCAGAGTGATACTTGACCAGAATGGTGCAGCAGATCTGACATGGTTATCTGAGCTCCCTCTGGTGTGGAGGGAGGTTATCCCAGATCTTCTGGACGTGTTCTGAGGTGTTCTATAGGGGCTGCCTTTCCTTCTCTGTGAATTTCACAAGGATGTTTGACTGCTAACGTGAACGGCCATCTTTCAGATAGCTTAGACCAGGTGAGCTCAGCCCCACGCAGTGTGCACATGTCAGCCATACAGCCTCTTAGTTGCTAACTGTACCTTCTAAACACTGGCTGCAGGTCTGCATGCTGCTCTTTTGCTGCATAGCTCAATGCTGCTGGTACCTGCAGGATTGCAGTGTCTGATGATAACATATTGTCTTTCCCCATACAGGCTGAAGGGAAGGCGGTGCTCATAACTGGCTGTGACAAAGGTTTTGGACATGCCTTGGCAAAACAGCTTCATGCAAAGGGGTTTACTGTTTTTGCTGGATGCTTGCTAGCGGTGAGTAATTATATTGATCAAAATTTCACAGAATTTCACAGAATTTCACAGAATTTCACAGAATTGCCAGGGTTGGAAGGGACCTCAAGGATCATGAATCTCCAACCCCCCTGCCACAAGAAGAGCCACCAATCATCCCACCTAATGCTAGACCAGACTGCCCAGGGCCCCATCCAATCTGGCCTTGAACACCTCCAGGGATGGGGCATCCACAGCTTCTCTGGGCAGCCTGTTCTTCTTGGACTAGAGAAATATTTTTCTCAAGTAACAGCCTTTTTATCTGCAGCTTCCATTTGTCTTAATCCAAAACCCGTGGGAGGTAAGGTGGGGTTTCATCCACCTGTTGAATCTTGTTGTTCCTGTAATTCTGAGCTCTTTAGGGCAGGGACTGTCTGTCAGCTGCATGTCTGTACAGTAGCTTGCACAATAGTGTGCAAGGTTTGAGGTTGCTGCTGGAACGTCCCAGCAATGCTGCAAAATACACAATAAACCTGGTGGTTCAAAATTGCTATGGCACCATGCTTTCATGTCTTCTCAGGCATCTCTGTTGCTATTTTTCATTCTATCACTGTCCTTTAAGGACATTTTGCTCAAACTTCTCTCCAAGCCACATTGGTTGGGTTTATTTCCAAAGTGCTTCTGCAGCTTCTCTGAAAGCTGTCTGCTTTTTGGATAGATGAACAAACCAACTAACTGTACCCTTCTGTAGGTCTCACCTTCTGTCATTTTACTTGGTAGGTAGTATCAATTGTAAGAGATCAGTTCAGGCACATTGAATCAGAAGGAGCTGCAGAGCTGTCAGCCCAGTCCCTGCTCTTGCAGGTAATCATGTTGTGTAATCCTCTATAAATTGGGCACGGTCTGCTTCCATTTGCAGTTTTATCCTTTTTTTTTTTTCTCTTTAGACTATCAAAACTTATGTAATTTCCAGCATTAATTGTTTAAAATCAGTTCATGCCCGCTCGTTTGTCTATCAAATGATCTTCAATTTCTTATCTCTTCTCTGGATGGAATGACAGTGTGCTCAAAGCTTCTCTCAACATTTGTTTTCTAGTCTAAACAAAGTTGCCCATATAATTTCTCTTAAGCATCCTCCATTGCCTTAAACACACCAATCAAAATGAGTGTCAGGCTCATAACTGGCTTTTCTATGGTTTATTTCAACTCCAACTTTTGTCCTGTTCTTCTACTTCATTCTTCACGGCCATCCATGTTATGCCATGTTTCTCTGTATCTCTGATTTTTGTCATGCACACTCCTGCGTTATGGATGAAAGTCACTGATGAAAAATAGTGAATGAGGTTTGTCCTTTGGGAACTCCGCTGGTGACTCTTAACCAGAAAGAGTATTTTAATTGCAGTATTGTCCAGTACTGTCAATTGCCATCTCTCTTGATGGGTACTTTATATCCTTATTTCAGTCGTTTCTTAGATGTTTTATTTTCTTTTGGTGCAAGTGCTGCTTCTAACACATCAGTACATGCACTGGAGAGTTAGAGAGGAAAACTGACTTACCTATTTCCTTAAGCCAAAATAAGAGGGAAGTAAATCAAGTGTAATAAATAAATTCAGTTGGCAGTGTAACAATCATCACTTCTAGTGCTAACAGATGACATTAAACAGATAGTGGAATTCTTTGTTTTTGCCCTCTTACTACTTCTCAGTGGAATAGATGCTATTTGAATATGTCTGTTCCACTCCAGATGGTCAGACTGATGACCACTGGTTGATGAAAATTGTGAAGGGCAAGAACAATAGAAAAGCAGTGTGGCCATCCTTGCCTGCATGATTTCAGCGGAGGTTACGTTCTTCCTCCAGACCAGCAGGGAAAGTTATCAGCTGACATATTGTGTAACTGGAGAACAAACGAGTCCTCTTGGAAAGCTGCCATTGTTTGGAAATTTCCATGCAGAGGCTCTGTAAATCCTTCAGTAATCATGTCATTTGCTACTTTGGGGTGTCTGTCTTTGTAGTGATAGCAAGTCAGGCGCTCACTTTCTACAAGAGTAGGTGTAGGAAACAGAAGAGAGGTGACAGAAGGGGTTCTGAGGAGGCTCTTTCAGAAAGCAGCACGCTTTTGCACAGCAGAGAGGAACAGACTGGATTTGAAGACACATAAAGAAATGAAGTGCACCCAATATGAGCCTTGTTTGCTCACTTTATTGACACTAAAAGTTATACATGTTTCTGATCATAGACTATTACTTGTTCCCAGAGTGGCCTGGCAGCTGCTGGCATCCTCTCTGATCTGAGCTGGCAGCTTTTTACTCGGACAAAATTGTGATCACCGCTTAAACTGTGTAAGTGGAAAATTCATCAGCAGTCATAGCTGGTCTGCAGGTGACTCTTAAGATGTTAACTGAGTGTTTGATCCTGAAAAGGTAGAGAGTGGGAACAGCTTTGGGCTTCAGATGGTTGATGGGGGGAAAATGTCCTCAGAATTTTGAGCAGGAGGTTGCTGAAAACTTAATGGTAGAATGTGTTTGGGATGAAATCTAGAGCTTCTCTTCCAAGAAAAGGAAGCACAGAACAGAAAAGGGTTGATGGATCCAAATGAAGTAACAGACAGAGGTGAAGGCAGAGAGTTGTTAGGTAAGATCACTAGTGAAGAGTAAGATAGGAGCACGTGAGTGATTATTAGTAAGTCAAGCTGTGCGTATGCAGTGTGGTTAAGGATGCAGCCACCCTGTAAGAATTAGCAGTGTACATGTAACTGCTTATGGCAGATGCAAAGCAACTTACCCTCTCATCAAAGAACACCTGAGCTGTTGTAGGTTCACTGCAGGGTCAGAGCAGGTATGGGGGCAGTTGTCACGAAGTAGATGGCAGCCTGTTAGTTCACATGTACTCCATTATTGCTTACTTCCTTTCATGCTGAGAATTAAAGGTTCCCTGATGTACTACCAGTCACAGAAAGGCCTGATTAAATAGAATAGAGTAGTTCAGCTGAAAAGACTTTCAGAGATCATCTAGTCCAACTGCCCGATCGCTTCAGTCCTAATCAGAAGTTGACACATTATTGAGGATGTGATCCAAATTCCTTTTGAACACTGACAGGTCTGGGGCATCAGTTACCTCCTAGGAGCCTGTTCCAGCATTTGACCACCCTCATGGGGAAATAAGTTTTTCTCAATGCTCTTTTGGTACATTTATTACATTGAGAAGGTGAGCCAAAGTGGTTTCTACCATGGGTGATATCTTCAGGAACTCTTGAAGGTAGGTAGGGCATTTCCAGAAGGCTGAAAAAGAGAAGATACTGTACCTATGTCTCTAAAGGAGGCAGACCTGTGAGGTTATCAACCAGGCAGCTTACCTTCCGCAAATGAGATGAAGCTGCAACACACAGAACTGTCAATGTGATAAATGCCTAGATCATAGTGTCATGTGTGCTGTATGAGTTCACTGGGAACAGGTTGTGCCATGTCAGCCTAATCTCATTCTGGCTAAGCAGCAGCGTGGTTAAAGGGGAAGGAATAAATACACCTCAAATAAGGCTTCTGATGCAGTCCCTCGTAGTCTGATGAGCAAACTTACACTCTAAGCCTGTGACTGCTGTTCAGCCCCGGTGAAATTTTCTTGGAAGTGCTCTGGAACAGAGTTCACATAGAGGAAAAATAAATATGTGCGTAGTGCCGAGCAGGGAGGATTGCAGGTCCCTGAGGGATTAATATTCATAATGATGCCAACAAATCAGTTGCAATCTGAAAACAAGTAGCTGAAATCTGGTAATGACAAAACCAAGCGTTTTTTCCTGAGGAAATGTGGAGAAGGAATGGGTGGGTAGGCAGCAGCGAGGGAACTGAAGGTGACAGGAGGATGCAAACCCCATGAGTCAGCCCATGTCCTGCTGCGCCGTGTCACATCTCGCTCTGGGAAGCAGTCACAGCAAAGCTGTGCCTGAGTTGCTGTGTGATGTGGGTAGATCTGAGGCAGATCTGAGAAGCACAGTGATGAGGTGTGGGAGGGCTGCCAGTGGGATAGGTGGCAGCTCAGGGATGGTCCTCCCCATTCTGTTGGCAGCTTGGATAGGATTGTTTGCAAGGACAGAGGAACCAGGCAATGTGTGAAGAAGAACAAATGCCAGGTTCAAAACCAGCCTTCAAAAAATGAGGAGGAACCATGGGAGCGTATGAACTGTACAGTGTGCTCACTGTCCCTGAGGTATAAAACTATAAAACTATTGGTTTTATAGCTAAATAGTGTCTGGAATGGTGTCTTCTTGTTGAAATCAGTCTTCCAAGATCGCCGTGTTTTGTCAACAGCAATTAACTTGTAGCTGGGAAGGTAACTTTGCAGATGGGGTTGCAGTGGAATAGGGGAAAATAAGTTGTATTATTCACATTGAAACATATATTGGATTTTTAAGTTCATGATCTGCAAGTTTTTTCTCAAAAAACAACCAACCAAACTGTGGAACTATTTCTTTATATCATGAAGATTATGAAAGATTAAAAAAAAAAAAAAGGAAAACAACACAGGGAAAGGTGTGTTCTGTGCTCTGTGATTACAACTGTGGTTGTTTGTTTGCAGTGAGATACAGTAAATTTCTTCAGAACTTTGCCTAATTCAGAGCTGAGATGCAAGAGCATCTTCCAGAAATACAGTGAGACATCACACAACCTTCACTCATTTCAAAGGGAATCTAGTATTTTGATGACTGTGTTATTAACTACTTGCAATGTCACTTTTAGAGATTCCTTTCATGGCTAGATAAGAGCCACTGTGCACTGGAAAACTTCAAGTCTTTCTTTTTGTGATACCTTGAAATAAGTCAGTTGTGATGTGATTTGCAGCCATAGGGACAGAAGCAGATTCCTACTATTGCCATAAATCTGGAGTAATTATATGCTCATGTTAGCAGGGGTGCCCTGATTTTTCTCAATGCCTGGATGGAATTTCAGCTCTTTTTCTTCATAATGTGTCACTATTCACCAAACTGAAGGTAGAGGCAAGGTGGTTTATGCTGTACTCATTGAAAGTAGTTTGAGATGCGTGTAGAAAAAACAAGTGGTTACAGTTTTACATTAGCTTTGCTGTGGAGGCAGCGTGTTGCTCTCCTTGTTTGCCCTTGTGCTGTGGGTGGGTGTTGGTATCAAGTACTAAAGGAAGAGTGGCAGCCAGGCATGTGACTCACCTATTCATAACTTTTTCCTCCCTAACAAGGCAGATCCTGTAATTCAGGGAGTAGTTTGGTGAACTGTATCTTGAGCCTGCTGAGGAACTGTGTGGCTAATCTGTGCTGTATTCAGTTTCATTTTTTTGTATGATAACTGAACTTGGCTATCTATCCTGTCTGGAAGTGACCAGGTAAAATTTGAAACGCAAACCACGCTTAGGTTTGGTATACAAAAAAAAACCCAAAAAACAACAAACAACACAACAAACCAACAAGTAGTAACAGAATGTCTGATTATAACAGCAGTAAGCTGTTAAGAAGCTAAGGGCTCATAAAACAATCTTCATTATTCTAAGTTAATTGTACGTTACTTTTCTCAAACATCTCCTTATCATTCTTTAATAATGAGGTCTTCAGAAGGTGAGAAGTACTTGTAGAAAAGACAAAAGAAAGGAGAAGGAGAGAAAGGAAGCCATCATATTATTGGTAGAGCCTTGTTCTTGTTTCTTTGGACAGATCTTCCTCCTTTCATGCTTCAGCCATACAAGACAAAATTATAGGCATCTTCACTGTTCATGCTTTCCTGTGCATCCTGTTCTGCTGCATATTTAGTGCAAAATATTACTATTACATAGGTTATAGGCTTTCTGCTGCATCCTGTAGCATCAAACTGTTTGCTGGTAGGCATACCAGAGGTGACCCTAGTGTCTTGCCTTCTGACAGTACTATCTCATTAGAAGCTAAACAATAATTTGGAATTAGATGAGTAAGGTGCCTAATTAGCCTTTTGCTTTTAAACCTAGAAAAGCAGCCTCTGATTTGTGTATAAATGTTTTCTGAGTTACCAGTGGAGCATGGGGATTGGGGCAGCAGAGAGCTACCTGCAGTTATCCTGAGCTGATGCAGTATTTGACATTGTTATGATTGTGAAACCCTTCACATGAGGAGCAAACACGAAGGGCTTCGGCCCTTCCAGAGGTTTGGGTCATGATGTAGATGTAAGGGCTGTGCTGGAGGGAACGCAGTATAGCTGTGGGTTGCACAGTGGGTCATGTGTCTCATGTGCCGGTTTCTGTACAAGGTTTACACCTCTGCATGCAGTTTCAATAGGTGGTATTTCCTGTTCCTGTGAATATGCCTGCCACCTTAGCAAGGCATCTTTCTTTTCTGCTGAGCAGGATAAGAATGGAGACGGAGCCAGGGAGCTGAAGGACATGAAGTCGCATCGCATGAAAGTGCTACAGATGAATGTGTGCAGCGACCAGGAGGTGGCTCAGGCTGTGGATTATGTGAAGATGACCCTGAAAGACCCAGAGAAAGGTGTGTGGGGATCTTTGTTTTTCTGGGCCAGATGATTCTTTGGTGCACTCACAGAATCCTTCCTATGGATCAGGACCAACTCTGGCCAGGTTGTTCCTGTGCTGCAATGCCAAAACATGATTAACAATCTTGAAGGCCTGATGGTCAGGCAGTGCTGTATTTGGGTCAGTGGGAAGTCCCATGTTGCCCACATTAGTGCCAGAACAAGAGACCAAGATTGGATTAGATGGTAAGGCTCTAACCTTACATCCTGTAAAAAGTGATGAGTAGCAGCATGTCCCTAAGAACTTATGTCTCTGAGTGACCATAATGACATAGGATGGCAAGACCTTGATTCCCTTCTGATGCTCCTGTTACAGCTTCACAGATGTCTCTGTAGCAGTCCTGCTTGTGGAGAGGCCATGGCCCCTGGCTGCTTATTGCTATATTGGTACAACCTGCTAGTGTAATCAGGTGCTGAGCTGGTCCATGAAACTGACCTGGACCCAAATCTAGATCATTTTTCAGCTGTGCCAATCCATGCTCTCAGTTTGCCACGTAACACTATAGCTGTGATATGAGACAGAATTCAGGATGGGCTCAGTACAGACCACCTTAATCTGCATGCAGCCTCCAGCACGAGTCCAGTTCAGGGGCCTTAGGAACATGCAAAAGAAGATAATTCCTTCATGTTTCTTCTTTCTTGGGAATGTGGGGGGGGCTGGGAAGACAGGAGAGGAGAAGCCCATGAGAGTGTAGACAGCTCAAGATACAGGTGGCAGAATGCTCCATGTCTACCCTTGCACTGGGCTTGAATGGAGCAGAGGTACCTGGGGAATACTGATTGCACTGCTGCTGCAGCACAGCTTGGCTCCTGGATTGGGCTTCTGACTGCTTCTATGAGTGGTTTGGCAATGGGATATGAGCTTACAACCAGAGCCTGTGTGACACCTCACCTCTTCCCACATAATGAGACTGTGAGGCTTTCTTGCCCTTTCTGGGTTTCTGTGCAGCCTCTGTGTGAATAACAAGCTGGGCAGCAGCTACAGTGTCTGGCTGAGGGTGGAGCGAAGTTTCACATCTGTGTCTCCAGCGTTAATGGGTTGTGTGGCTGAATGGTGATCGCTCCTAAGGCTTGGATGAAGCTACCGTGAGCCTGTCCTAATTCATATAAATGCATAAAGCTAGTAAATAAGAGCTCTAATCTTGCAAATTATGTAGCACACCCTTCCTCCTAAAACAAGCGTATGAAACTGAGTTACATATAAGCTCTGTTCCCACACATGCTTTGCATGATTTTTCTTCCTACGCAATCATCCAGCCCTCATCGCATTTCATAGTTTCTCAAGCTTTTTTGAAGAACCCAGCAACAGCAGTGGTGGCATGGTGCCATTTCCCACTGCGAGATAACTTGTAAGGGGGCAGCTCTGTTGCTCCTATAAATGCAGCACTGTGTGCAGAATGAACAGTGAGAGCTTGTGCCCTTGGTCAGCAAGTTGGACCGGTTCCTCCTGCTCTTGAGAGCCTTACCTTGTCATTGGTTGCTGCAACACAGATTGCAAAGCAGTAAAGACCTCTTTTTAGGAGGCATGTGACTGAGGTTTGGAGCTTACTTATAAATAGTGCTCAGTAACGTATTGGAATATAGTCTGTATTCAGACTGAGGTGTGTTGCACACCAAGTGTGGCCCTGCAGGAGGTAGCACAGAACAGTTCTCGTGTTAGACTTCTCTACCTCTTTCCACTGTGTACATAAGGCTAAACTCATTCTGATGTTGGGAGTGCCACTGTTTGTCTTCGGAGTTATGTAGTTCCCACTGTAATTTTGACATTAAAGAAGTAATAGTGATAAGGCTATGCTCCATGAACACACCACTGTCCTGCAGACAGCCTTGTGACCATTTAAGCATTAGCTCTTTGTTCGGCGTGTAACATGGCATGACTGGGATAGACTGTGAGGGAATGCATGGTTATCACTGGGTAGGACATGACTTCCTCTGTTCCCCTCTACGTGGGTTGGCCAGAAGCTTTCAGGGGAAGTAAACTCAGCTGGGACCAGGACAGGGAGGGCTACCATAGACATCATGAAAGCCAGCCTAGCAAGAGCAGGTTGGGCTTTTAAAATGAACCAGGAGAATACATTCTATTGACATTTACTGGGTGAATAGGGGAATGTTGCAACTTGCTTAGACTGTATTTAGTAAAATATGTGGTTACTATCTCACCACAAATAAATCTAGGCTGGAAGACTTTCATACATGAGAGCAGAGGAGGTGTGGAACAGGGGCTGGGCAAACAGCCCGATTTATTTTTCAGAGTTTGTTAAGTTTGTGTCAGGGTGGTGTGGTATGGGTACTTGCAATAGCAGTGTCTGAGCTCCCTGTACACAAATATTATTTCCTATTCCTAAGTGTGTTCTTAGTACTTAGAAGAGGGTCAGAAAGTAGAACGGGGCCCCAATTCAAGCTTGCTACTTACACAAAAAATAACAACATCAGGACAGCTAATTAGGACAACTCTTATCTTGTTCCAGCTTTTCTGTTTGTTCTTACTGCAGTTTATGGCTGTAGTTCTGTGCTTCAGCAATTTCACAAAGTGTGGACTCCATCTTAAAGTATTTGCATGGGGATTTCTACAGTGACAACTTCAAAGGGTCAAATGCTCAGTGACCTGCTAAATCTTGGGCATGTAAGGGGCTGAGTGCAGGAGCTCATGGTAAGTGCAGTCCATTTAATCTTGATGGGACTGCATGCATAATAGAAGTTCATTTTTTTAATTCTAGTAGTTTAAGGGATGGTTGTAAATTTGCCATGTCCTGCAATAGTTAAGATTGAGGGAGTCCGAATATGTGGACTGAAGTACAGGTGCTGGTAACTGGGCCGTGATGCTGCAGATCAATACTGCACACTTTCCCAGGTAGTGCATCACATTCCAGTTGTGAAGTAGATGTAGAAATCTAAGATAGTTGTTTTTTCTGTTTTTTTTTTTTGTTTGTTTGCTTAATTGAGAGAAAGTTGAACCCTCTTCAGGATGCAGGAGGGCATGATAAAGGCCATGAGAGAAGACAAACCTGGGACTTAGAAGAGGCATAAAAGAGGGCCAACAGGATCCAACCATACAGAGCTAAAGTACAGCTTCTGGCCTTAGAGGAGACATTCAGGATTGCTATGCTTGTGGACCCCTCTCATAATCCCAGAAACTTCAAATAAGCCCTACAGGCTTCATATCTGGTATCTTTAGGGTATTTTTTCTCCTTGCTGGGTTTTTGTCTACAACTTTTTTTCTATGAACGTGTCCAGTTCTTTGTCAAGGTGTTGGGTTACTGTGAAGAGAGCAGCTTCTCTGTGACATTCCTCCTTGTTCCATTCCTTAACTTTTTTTGTGGTTGTTTTTGGCAGGTCTGTGGGGCCTGGTGAACAATGCTGGTGTCTCAACTTTTGGAGAGGTGGAATTTACAAGTTTAGACAACTACAAGGAGGTGACGGATATCAACCTGTGGGGCACCGTGAGGGTGACGAAGGCTTTTCTGCCCCTCATTCGTAGAGCTAAAGGTATATGCTGGGTAGTGTGGCAGGGTTCATGGATATTTTGCCACACAGCAAAATAGTTAAAATGTATGAACCAGATTGCTTTGAAGAATGCCAAGAAGGATGTCTGTGGCATGCAGGCAAAATAGACAGCATTGTTTGATGTATTGTGTTCCAGACAGGGAGTGTGTCTAAGCACTGCACAGCAGGTGTGATCTTAAACGTTCTGGGATATCAAAGACCTCCGAGCATTGCTAGCAGAAAAGACAGGAGAACTTGGTCCACCTTTAGAAAAAGTATCTGGAGGCCATAAAAAAAGATGATTCTGGTTTCCAAAGTCACAATGAGTGCTTAAGTTTGGACGGCTGAATCTTTCCCTTCATGTTACTCAACACACAGATGATTGCAGAGGAGTAGTCATGGAATAAAGAGTCCATAACAGCCATTTTAGATAGCGTACAAGAAGGTGGTTACCATCAAAATTCTATTTTATGGAGGGGGGGAAGATACCTATGAGCAAAGCTCTGAAGAACTTCTTTATTTAGTGTGTGTGGGAGAATGCTGGTACAGCTATGTGTTCTGTGAGGACAGAAAGAGGCTATATTGAGCACATTGCTCAGATACCATTTCCAGAAAGTACCCACTAAAGAAGCCCCATCTTACTACAGAATGCCACTTATCCATCAGATCAGTAAGTGGTTCTCACAGTCTCTCCAAATTTTGCTTTGCTCTGTAATGAGAGAACAGAGCCACCCACTTGTTTCTCAGCTAAAATTTCAAGCTACGGAAAGGAGGCATACTCATGGCTGTGAAAATCCTCTTTGCGGGAATAGCTGATGAGATTTCAGGGCCTGTTTTGTAAGCGTAGCCGAAGCTTAATCCCACACATATTGAGGAAGGACAGTTCCCCACAGAGGGGTCACTGCTACTACCACTGCCCTCAGACAGTGATCTAGCACAAGCTGCCGGGGCTCTGCCATTAGGCTGACATGGGCTGCTCGTAGGAGTTTGAACAAATGCTCTTTGCTGCTCCATAGACAGAAGCACATCAAGTCTCTTCTCCATTTATCCCAGGCATGTTCTGCTGTAGGCAGTTCTGGCCAGCCCATGGAATGAGCAAATTACAGCACTCGTGCTGCAGGTTCTTCCACTGGTTCTGCTGGTGCATGCTGGTGTAAGAGCATACAGCTAGTAGCCTGAGAAGATAGAGGTACTGACTTACTTGGAAATTAGAAGGAAGGAGATGTCTTGTGTGCTTTGTACATCCTTATCTGTACAGAGGCAGGTATGTAGACACCCACTGAAGAGTTGCAGCTGGCCTCCTCGAGTCTGGAGAGACTCCTGACAAAGGATTTGGATACTACTTAAAGATACAGATTTCACAAATCAGTGCCATCCAACAAAGCACCTTTCTACTAGAATGTTGTCACTGCTGCTTCTGCAGCCCATGCTGACCTCTCTGGGAACAACCAGCCAGGCATTTCTCATTGCTCTTTCCTCTCCAGGCCGTGTAGTGAATATCACAAGCATGTTAGGACGGATGGTGAGTCCATCTCGCTCCTGCTACTGCATTTCCAAGTTTGGGGTGGCAGCCTTCTCCGACTGCCTCCGGCAGGAGATGTATCGCTGGGGGGTTAAAGTCATCCTCATCGAGCCCAGTAACTTCGTGGCGGCGACCGGCATCCTGACAGAGGACAGCATCGACAAGCAGGCTGAGGTGCTGTGGAGTGGAGCCAGCAACACCGTGCAGGAGGACTATGGGAGGGAGTACTTCACTCGCCACGTGGCCCTGATGAAGTCCTTTGTTAACAGTGGCCTGAAGGACATGTCTCTTGTCTTGAATGACATCACCGACGCGCTCACCTCCGCACACCCAAGCAACCGCTACAATCCCATGGAGACCTACTGGTGGATGAGACTGCAAGTCATGACTCATCTGCCCACTGCCATTGCTGACTGGATTTACATTCCTGGAGCCACACTGTGAATGGCCATCCTTCAAACATCCTTCCAGTGCTTGTATGTACGCACAGTTTAGAGCTGACTTAGTCATACACTAATTTCTGGTGCATCTCCTCTTTAGATGTTTGTGCCTTCAGTTTGGTTGGGTTATTATGGCTTTGCATCTTGTGTTGTGGGATGATGAGAAAAGTTGCCTTTACTGTCTCTTTCCTAACTTGGTCTTTGTATCCCCTGCTGCCCTGATTAAAGTTGAAAGGTGTTTTGCTTTTAACTGTGGAGAAGACAGAGGAAGGTTAACATAACGGGTCAAATATGTGGCTAGTGTAACTAGGTCAGCTGAGCTCCCCTAGTGATAAATTGGACTCATTACTGGGCTCTTGGTTTTCCTTACAAGGATAGCCTGGTAATAGCAGAGTGAAGCTGTTGCTATGAGATGTCTCAAAGGGAAGAAGCTAAAATGGGAAACAAAGGCAGCTTTACGTTGGATTAAAAATGGGTCAGTCACAGCCCTATTTTGTTTTCACAGTACTGGTAGGAAGCTCTGCTGCTCCGTAACTGTTTGCTCTTTCCACGAAAGCAGCAGCACTGCCTCTAAACAGCCTCATTACCTAATTGCAAAGAAGCGTTCTTCCCTCCCAGCACTGTGAACCAGGAGCTCTGGAGCCAGCAACTGGAGACAGTCTAGGCAGGGAAAAGCCCTTGTAATAACTCCTAGTATCTGAGCTGCCCCTCAGCCAGTGGTCCCTCCACCCACTGCTGATGAGCTGCGTGAGACAGGCTTGAATCTGTGTAGCAAACAGATTTGGCTCCTTTAACTGCTGTGTCAGGTACCAGGTGAAAAAGAGCAGTGTGTGATCAGTTTGGCCTGACTACCAGCTCTGGAAGGATGTTTCAGGTGATGCATTTCTTTTTAATTAATACTGCACAATGAAATTTCCACATCACACATGATTGTCTTTTCAGAACTTCATGACAACTGATATGAGCTACTTTTGCAAAATACTCCTGAGGGTCTCTCCTGTTGGCCATACCTGTGGCATTCAATCATTTTTCCAAGTGCTGAGGCTGCCAAACCTCACACCTTATGTCCTCTTTCCAAGTGGTGAACTACCAGCAAAGCAGCTAGTGGGGATCTGCCCTGTCATTCTAGGGATCAGCTTCCCATTCTGCTGCTAAATTTTGTTCTGTTTTGTCTAATGTGAGATTAAATGAATATGAAAAGAGCTTATAATTTGCTCTTTCCTCATCTATCTTGGGTAACTGTGACTTTGAAGCTGTGCCTTAAACTTTTATATGCTGCTGTTTGTAACTGCTTGGAGACTGGATGCAGCTGTGAATGCTGTGATGCCTAAGGAGGCAGCAGGCTTCCTTTGGATATGCTGTGGACGTAGCTTGTATTATAAATAATTTCTGAAAATGCTGGCCATGCAGTTCTTTTTTTATTTCAGACCATAATCACATGGAGGCTGTCTGGGATCCAGTACCCAGAATGATTCCATGGTCCTACTGAACTGCAGCTTGTTTAGGCAGTGTTGACATCACTTCTTCCCCTTGCACTGTGAAATGTGAGTAATGTTAAGTAGCACTAATTTGCACAGAGGAAAATAAACTGTGAGATTTGTAAAGCACATGTCTGTGTCTCCAGTGCTCATTTCTACAATGTTTCTTTCCACCTCTGAACATCTCACTGTCCTGAGCAGTTTTGTGTTGGTTGATTATACCCATTTTTTTAAGCACTGAAGTAAAAAATGGGGTGAGGAGAAGGGGAGGCAATGGAATTGCTTGGGTTTACTTGGAGAAATGGGCAGTGAGAAGTTTAAGCTGCTATTCAAGTTAATGGCTTCAGTTACCAGGCCAGCTCTTCTCTGCAAGGTGGCTTTGTACTAAGGCAGTGACAGGAATGAGATCCTTCTTCCAGCAGCTCCCAGTCTGGTAGGAATGGGTGGAAGGGAAGAAGCAATTGGACAAAAGGTTCCACAGAAGATCCGTATTTTGGAGCCGTGCCTGGTGGCTGTTTGTGTTCAGCCTTTGATGTAAAGCAAAAAGCCTCTTAAGTTGTGCTGCCTTTGCTTAGGTCTTCTCAGCTATCCAGTTCAGGGAGGTCTCAACAAGCACGCTGCCTGTGTTGAGAAGGCCATTTCCAGACCAACAGTGCACTTACAGTTCCACAGGTCCTGGAACAGGTCCCTTTTCATTAGCAAAAGGCAGCCGGAGAAAGGCCTCTGCAAACACACATTACCACTGTTTGTATTTTATGTGGTTTCCCTCAAGTGACATTGGTGAGAGAGTGTTGATGCAAGTTATTCATTGCCTCAGCATTCTCCATGTAATTAATCCAAATGCTACAGCTGTCAGGTAATAAGGATTAGCTCTTCTTACAGGCAGAACTGAGACTTGCAAGCCAAAAAGTGCCCAAGGCCATGTGAGGACCTCATGCCAGAGCCGGTGTTAGGATTTCACAGCATGTGAGCCCCAGTCCCTTCATCTGTCCCTCTGAGAAGTGCTTGGGTGAGCTGCCACAGCCCAGTCTGTTTTCTGCCTTGCTGGAAGCTCTGCATGGATGGCTGGGGGTGAGAGGAGCAGAGTGCTGACGTGGAAGAGCAAGTATCAGATGTTTCTGTACAGTACATAGCTCTGATCCAGCAGCGGAGAGCCAAGCTGACTGAGCGGGTCCCTTCCCATCTTCCAGCAGCTGTTTGCTTCCAGTGGTTTTAAAATCTGTTCCCTGAGGCAGTTAGATCACTGTAGCATGTTGCATTATGCAGTCGTTGAGGGAGATCGTTGTCTCGCTAATGAGTAACAGGGAAGAAAGCTTAATTCCTTTTGAGAATGACCTTCAAGTCTGGAGGACAGATAAGTCAGAAGCTAAGTGATATCCCATGGAAATCCATGCTCATTGCTGCTGTGGTATCCTGTGAGGAATTAGGCTGTGGCTTTCCCACAAAGGGCCGGCTGCTAAGACCATGGCAGCCCTGCCTTTTCCTGCCTTTTCTTCATGATGCTTTAAAACATACAGCTCCTTCAGTCTTTGCAAAACAGTTCTGTTTTTAACATTGGGTTAGTTCTCTATGATACCTCTGGGAGCTGAGGAGTGGTTTTCTACATGTCGTGTTTGCTCTGGTCCAGCTTAACACAGCAAGGGAACTTCTGTAGCCTCCCATATGAACTTTGTGAATCTGTCTGGGTGCTCCAAATAGCTCCAGGATCTCTCTGTCTGAACCACAAAGCAAAGCAAGTCCCAGAATAGTGACAAGTCTCAGTGTGTGTCCCTGGCCTCAGAGCACCAGTGGGATTTGGCTTACACCCAAGATGAATCCTCAACTGGCAGCACAGGGAGAGAGTTTACAGGGTGAGATTCATTGGGGGTGGAGTAAATAAAGATCATCTCTAAAAGTCCAGAGAAACCAGAAAGCTCTTCTAAGCAGCAAGAGCTGCAGAGGAAGTGGTTCATCTCAGGCAGAGGCGAGAAGTTGCTATGGAGATCCCTCACTGATGGTCTTGTATGTGTTTAATTGTACAGGGAGATGCACAGAGAATAAGAATGCATGTTTCTTCCTTTGGGCTTCAGAAGTTGTTACCACAGCTGTGAATGAATGATGCTCTAGGTCTGCTGTTGTATGTCTGGGAGAGTTCAAACAATTGCAGAACTGGTCAGGAGCTGAGCGATACCAAATGTTAACTGCTGCACTGGAATGGTAATCTGCAGTCTGCTTGGCTGAGAGAAAAGCCAGCATCTGGAGAAGTTCATAGGCAATGTGTGTAATTTCTCTTAGATAATGTTAGCAATTGGAATATTTCTATGTGCCACTTTTCTTCCAAATGATGGCCTCGTAGGCACTGTCTGGTTACTGAGCACTGGCAAAAAAAAAAAAAAAAAAAAAAAAAAAAAAGGCAAGGGACGTGAGCTGCTCTGCCAAGCAGGCCCAAACTAACAGATATTCTTTTTCCTGGCCGAAGGGTGCATCTGACCAACTCATGTTGTGTTGGCAACAGTCTGTGGAGCCTATTGCTTTGATACCTGGGGTGGAGGTGGATGGACGTTGGATTTAAGAAGCCCTTTGTGCATATCTGGCTTTGAACCTGTAGCTGAGGAGCTGTATTTCTGCCAGAAACATTACTGGGAAGGAGGCCAGTGATGGCAGTATTCTCACACACAGCAATGTTCCTGAAAGCAGCATGGGACATTACCTAAGGCTGCTCTCCTCAACACCACACCTCTGTTGCTGCGGTGCAGTTCTGTTTTCAAAGGTCTACATGGGGAACCCAGGGCTCCTGACTTCCACCCTCAAATATCTCCTCCACCAGTGGGAGACACAGACAGGAGACTGTTCCATTCATAGCTGCTTTTTACGTATCTGAAGACTGTACTGAATCTTGACTAAAGAACCTCCATCTTTAAACCTTTCCATCCAAGTCATTTTTGAGTGTTGGAGTGCAGCACTGTGCAGACAGCTGTGGCCTCTCACTTATGTGATGAGTGAAGTTCAGTTTGAAAGACTGAGGTTAGACAAATTCATGTGGTCTGGCAAGGAGACAAGGCTGAGGGTTTCAGGCATTATCATCTGGAAAAGAAAAATCATTCAACATGTTAAATGAAGGTTAGAAGGCTGTACTCAAGATTACTATAACAGCTACATCAGCTCTGTGAGCCCTGCCCTGCACTGACTGCTGCTGGCCCAGCTGCATCCACTGCAACAGTGCCACCCAGTGCAACTCAGCTGGAGGCTCATTTTGTGCTTTACAAATTCAAAACCATTCCCTGTGTCCTAGGTCTTAATCTTCCTAGCCTGGGGGCTGCCCTGGACACAATGATGCTGTAAATAGTAAGATACCAGTAGCAGAAGCACCTGTCTTTCTGGCTGGGTTTTCAAAAGTGAGTCTTCAGCTTCTTCTGTAACCACAATGCTGAGAAATGCCTTTTTAACAAACCAAAACCAATACCAGCATGTTTCTCAGCCAGCTGCCTGAGTGCTGGGGATGGGAGAGATGCTACAAATAGCATGAGAGTTTGTAACAGAGCCAGAGCCAACTCTGGGGCCTGGCCCAGAGCCAGGCGGAATGCATTAATTCTCAGCAGAGCTGGAAAAGCCTCAGGGATGCTACTGACATGGCCAGATCATATTCTCCCCTGGCATGTGTTCGAGGACGTAGCACAGCTGTGCCTTCACCTAGAACAATGATGTGGAATAATAGTTCTTCCCCGATAGAAGCTCCAGAGGCACAATGGTGCAATGCCTTCTCTGGCAGCATCTTGATGTAGTGAATGGTTTTTCACATTGCTCTTCAGTCTGACCACCCCTGCGTGTGCATCCCCTGCTCAGAGCCACGACAGCATCACCTGGCTGGGAGGGGGCAGCTTCAGGCACCAATGGTCAGGTGTGGTTGTCGTGTCTGTTGTGCAGTGATTCACTTCTCTCAGGGTGGATAGTTTCACTTCCCTCGAGGGGTTCATCTCCCAGCACTGACTGCAAGCAGAACAGTTGCAGAGCGGGTCTCTGTCTCCCACCACCTATGGGTTTGCAGCACTGCTTTGCACCCGCAAGGTTGTCCACCCCCAAGTGCTGTGCCAGATGCTTTGGCCCCGTGTCTTTCTCTTGCAGGACCAGGCAGTTCCCCAGTGCTTGGCAGCTCCAGCACACAGCCAGAGCAGGAGAGTGATCTGGAGCAGCCTGACCCATCTTCCTTCACCGTGTGTGAAGACATCGATGAAAGTAGAAACAGGTGAATTTGAAGAAAATAGCTGCTTTGATTGTAAAGTGAGCATTTAGGCATGTAGTCGAGTGAGAGCTGCTTCATTTTAATGCTGTAACAGACTGAGATGCAGCAGCTCTGCTCCTGGCACTGCTGCTGGTGTGTGAGGTGTCCGAGCAGCTCCCTCTGCCTGTGCTCAGCTTTCTCACATCTCTGCTGCTGTCTGGAAGGTGTTAGAAAGTGGAAATCTGAATCTATTTTGTTGTCCAAATCACTGTTACCTCTTCCATCAGCTAAATCACTTTTTGTAGTAGAATAGAAGACCTTGCTCCAGACTTATGTGTCAAAGCTGCAGAAGTGAATTAATCATTCCTGAAATCCCCTAACTAATACAAAGCTCACCATGAATGGTATCTCTGTGCTATTTCAAAGCCTAACTGTGGATTGAAACAAAGTCAGAGCACTGGGTGCAAAATGTATGCTATTTATTTTCTGTACAGTGTAAGCTCGAGCGAGGGAACACTCAGGCCTGTGTTGCACTGAGGCAAATGAGTTCCAGCCCAACAGCCTCACTGCAGACACTCAGGGCACAGCCATCACCTCTGCTGCAATGATCTGCAGCTTGTGCAAAGTCCCCCCGCAGCTCTAAGTGTGTTTGACGAGCATTTGATAAATGCTTCAGTTTGCTGAGAACCACTTAAGGACTCTGCCAAAAAGTGGATGTGTGTGGGAAGGAGTGCCTGAGCCAGGCTGCAGCACTGACCCCTGTGACACGATGTGGCATGGTACAGCACAGCCCTGGAAGCTGTTGCACAGCCCTGGAGGAGTCCTCCACAGCACCCCTCCTCGCTCCTCCAAGTGGGGCTGAACACATGCTGTGCCCGGTACCCAGCACAGGGAGTGATAACGCAGCAATGAAATGCAAAATAATTTTTTTTTGCCCTTATTTAGCAGTGTACAGCGTGGTGCGGGGCACCTCTGGGTCAGGCTGGAAGGCCGGGATCAAACGGTGCCTGAGCTCTGGTCCACGGGGGTGAAGTGTTGCCACCTCAGCAATGTAGTCCTGTCTGAGGAGACTGCCTGGCTATACCTCTCTGTCTTTATTTTAATTTGCTCTCTTTCATTTTTTCTGCTATCAGGCAGGCAGGGACCCCACTGACTTCTTTCCCCAGGGATTTGTTTACCTGGACCAGGGCAGCCTCCCTTGCAGCCTTCACCACCAGGATTGCTTTGGCATAATAACATCTTGTTCAGTTTTACAACTCCTTAAATCTCTCTCTGCCTTCTTGTGTTTTGAATATGTAATTGGATAATTTCCGAGGTGGAAAATTACTCACTAATATACACACATGAATCACAACATCTTTCATGCAGTCACCTTGGACCACATTCCTCCATCCCAGAGGCCACTACTTGCTTCCAGAGCTTGTTTACTTCCTTTGGTTCTATAGCTGTAATTGGAATTTTTACACCATTTTGCACAAACAGATTTCAAAGCACTTTCTGCCACTCCTAGAAACAGAGAAGAATTCCCACCTGCCCTTCTTTTCTCTGCCTTTTCCCCTCTGGGCTCATTTTTGTCTCTATGCATGTTTTGGCCTGTTTGGCCTTCCCAAAACCACGTTTTCTTTAGGGGAGGCAGAAAAACACTCCAGATGAACTTGCAGGGGCAAAGACAAAGAAAGGGAAGGAAGGAACCTTCTGTATGAGGAAGAGCCATCCACGCACAGTGTTGTTCCTGTGCTGGATCTCAGCCCTGGCCCCGGGACATGCTTGCTCCAGCACTGAGGCAGGAGCTGCTGGTGTCCTACAGCAGAGGCTGAGCTCCTGGTCACTGCAGTGCCTCCAACAGAGGCTTTTCCAGCTGCTCTCCCATCCTGTGCAGCTGGGGTGCTGAAATTCCAGGGCAGCTCCACCACCCTGCCACAAGCAGCAGCCCCAGGAGCCATCCAGCCCCGCATCCACTGCAGCCTGTGCTCCCTGAGAAGCACTTTCACGTGGAGCTTCCAACCAGTACCACAGTCAGTATGCACACCGCGAACTCTCCATGGCAGAGGTGGACGGGGAAGATGGCATTTTGAAGGAGACCCCTCCCTGCCTCAGGGTCTCAGTGCAAAGAGGGGTTCTGTTGTCTCCTGCCCTAGGCTGGCATCCCTGGGGTGCACGGTGAGGAGCAGGCAGCAACTTTGTCACCCAGACACGGGTGGAGGCCCTGTTCCTGCAGCAGCGCTCCGGGCACCTCCTGCTCTCCCTTGGCTCATTTCCCCCCACCTCTCCTCCTTCCTGTCCTCCCAGCCCTGCCCCAGCTTCCTGCCCTTTGATGTGCCTCCCTCCTCTGCCCTGGGGCCAGGAGCCACCTGCCAGCTGGAGATGAGCTCTCTGCACCCTGCAATTAAGCTGCTCGGGAGGCTCAGCTTCCCCCTGACCCTTGGCTCTGTGTAGCTGGGCAGAGACAGAGGGACAGCCCAGGCACCAGGCAGCCCAGCAGCCAGGGCCCGGCTGTCAGCTCACCTCAGTTCTGTCTTAGTGCACCTGGAGGGGCCATCATGGCCTGAGTGTCCATGCCCTGCATGGGCTTTTTGGGAGGGATATTTGTGGCTCTTAGGGCATCATGTGGGCAGTGAGAGGCTCCCTAGGATGTGCACACACACATAAGGGCACACAGAGTGAAAGTCTCAGCAGAGATAAGGTTTTAAAGGCAGCAATTAACCACACGAGGCAGCTGGCTGCCACCCAGCTCCTTGCATAACGCACGGGCCCGGCGGACTCACAGATGACTGCACTGCTGTCAGAGCCATTTGCCGGGCACCTGTTGGAAGGGCTGTCAGATCAGCACACAGCTAATTACACTGACACCTTTCATTCGGGATGAGACAAGTCTGGAAAACAAACTGCCAGAAGACCCTGCGGCCCTTCAGCATTCCTGCAGTTCTTCCCACACTTCAACAACCCCATGCGCTGGGTCTGACCAGGATGGCTGGGAGCTGCCTTGCTCAAGCACTGCACACACTGCCAGCCTGTGTCACCGGGCTGCACAGGGGTCACAGACCCTGCACAGAGGTGGCTGTGAGGAGCCAGTGCTCCCCTCAGCAGGAGGCCCCTCTGTGGGTCGGCCATGGGGCAGCACCACGCCACAGCTCAGACCCCATTCAAGTGCCCTTGAGCACCCTGAGGGTCTGTGAGATGTGGGGCAGGGGACAGGCTCACCCAGGAGCACAGTGATGGGCCAGTGCAATAGGGCAGGGCTGCGGGTTCTCCCTCCTGCTGTGTGCAGCCACAGGGCTGTTTGAGCGGCCGGCCCAGGCTGCCCAGCAGCAGGGAGTGGAGCGCAGAGACGAGGGCTGCTGTTTGCATGGGTGAGCAGCCAAGGCGAGGCCCATCCCTGGCCCCGTACCAGCTGCAGATCCAAGGCAGCCGACTGGCCCTCCGCAAAGCAAAACACGTCCAAGGCCAGGGAGTGGCTTGTGCCAGTGCTGAATAATGAGAATCCCGGCACGCTTATAAAAGGAGGGGTGGAGATCTCCCTGCAGAGCTGTTCTGTGCGGACCTGGTCCTCCGCGGAGCATCGCTGTGTCTCATCAGCCAAGGTATGTGTCTGAGCTAGGAGATGCTGTGTTTGTCCACAGAGAGGCCATGCCCTGCAGCTGGAGGCAGACTGGGCTCGTCTTCAAAACTTGGGGAAATGCTGCTGCCGCTCCTTGCTGGATGCAGAGCAGCTCCATGCCTGGAGCGTGTGGGCAGGGTCCTGGTGCTGGGTCTGTGTGGGGTGGGTGGCACAGGTCTCACCCGGCTCTGTGCTGGTCAGCACATCACGAAGGATGCTGCATTGTGCCCGGGGCATGGGCTGGGGGCTGTGCTGCAGAAAATGTGCCCTCTACCTCCTCACAGCACACCTCGCTGGGGTGGGTGTTGATGAAGTTGTGAGCACCCCAGCACCTGAAACTGCGCTGTCATTCCTGCTGCTTCTCAGGGCCAAATGCAGCTTTTTTCCTCCTTCCCAGGTCTGTTTCCCACCAGCACAGCCATGCTGGGCACGGCAGTGCAGCTCTCAGTCCTGCTCAGTCTCCTCAGCTTGGGGAACGCACAGATGTTCCACATGGGACCATGCCCAGATCCACCAGTGCAGCAGAACTTCGATATCAACAAGGTGTGAAGTGATTCTAAAGCCTCGCAGCAGGCAGTGAGAGGGTTTGGGTGGCACATGAGCAATGGCACAGTGCTCAGATGTGGGTCAGTGGTGACCTGGATGCCCCATGGCAGCAGTGATACCGGTGCCCTGCTCCTGGTCCAGCCCAGCCCTGTGTACAAGCAGCCACCCTGCTGCAATGCCCATGGCTCACATAAACCCAGTGGGCTCAGCCGTTCCACCTTCAGCCCCTGTGCTCCAAGCTTCTCTCTTGACTTTCTTTTCTCAGTATTTGGGAAAATGGTACGAGATAGAAAAGCTGCCCTCAAATTTCGAGAAAGGAAGCTGTGTCCAGGCAAACTATTCGCTGAAGGAGAACGGGAAGTTTAAAGTGATCAACAAGGAGATGCTGTAAGTGCCGGTGTGCAGGCCGTGCCTGTATTGGTGAGGCTCTCACCTCCCCTCCTCCTATCCCAGGGGGTGATTTTTCTCCACATCCCCTGTTTCTGGCTGCTGGGGGAGGCATAAACACAGATGCTGATGTATCAGGCTCTGTGCTAGCCCTGGTGCCATGGGGTGCCAGTGGCAGGAGCGCGTGAGCAAGCAGGGGGGATGCGCAGTCCCTGCGCTCCCTGGCATGGCATGGGGACTTTGTTCTGCCTCACAAGAACAACAGCGTGGCACAAGGCGCCTTGTGGCCGACAGGGAGCTGTGCCCATGCTGCTCTCTGGCTGTGCCTCATTGTCCCTGCAGCTCCCATGCTGGCGAACAGCTGTGTGCTGTTTTTGGGATGCAGGCGGCGTGCCAATGGGGCTGTGCATTGCTGTCCTGGACGTTCCTGTTTCACAAGAAACAGTGAAACTTTCCTGCCCCACGGGCAGCGTGGAGGTCTTGAGGCATGCGGCGGATAAAGGCAATTATCAGATGGGTGGCCAAGTGGCAGAGCTTGCTGCCAGCAGGGCTGTGCTCAGCACCTGCAGTGGAACAAACCCCAGCTTACCGAGCAGGGATGGGTGCAGAAGAGTGTGCTGACCTGGAAAAAACACAGGTGATTAAACAGAGGTGAACACACACACAAGCAGTAGGGTCTGGTTAGCCCTGGCACACTGCGTAAGGTGCTGGGCTCTGCCTGTCCTGCACAGGGAGGTCTGCATCTTTGGTGTGTCCTGGGTGCTGCTGGTCCCATCCCTGCAGGCCAGCGGCTCCCACAGGCAGTAGGGAGGGTCTGCCCCTGTTGGTAGGCATGGGTATCCTGAGGGGTAACGTCCTGCCCACAAAGTTAGGAACTGAAATGTGATTTCAAGCACAGCTGATATGATTTCTTCTTTGTGTCCTCCTGCCCTTAGTTCCAGTGGCAAAATAAATGAAATCGAAGGAGAAATTATGCACACAGATGTGAAGGAGCCGGCCAAGCTGGGCGTCCGCTTCAACTGGTGTAAGTACTGCTGATGTGGGTGGGCTGAGCTCCCTCGCAGCAGAGGGGCAGAGCCACAGAGTAAGGGCCAGGCCTGCCCTGGGGCCTGGGAGCACAGTGGGGTGAGGGCACGGGTCTCAGAGCAGGCAGGGCCTGAGGCACATGAGTATGAATAGCACTCTGCCAGAGAACTGGGCAAGCAACTGGGCAAGGTCATGGCACTAACTCCCCTGCTACAGCTTCCTATGCAGGACTTTGTGGCACTCTGGGATCCCTCTGGGCAGAGCGAGGAATCCTGATGGGTTTTGTCAACAAGACCTGCAGTTTCACAGCTTGGCAGCAGTAAAAGCGGGGGCAGCTCTAAGTCTGAGGCTGTGGCCACCTGCTGTGCAGGAGTGGCTGCCCCCAATGTAACTGAGCCTCTCTCCCCCAGTTATGCCTTCTGCCCCATACTGGGTCATCTCTACTGACTACGAGAACTACTCGCTGGTATACTCCTGCACCAACATCCTCTGGCTTTTCCACTTTGACTACGCCTGGATTATGTCCCGAGCTCCCGACATGCACCCAGACACTGTAGAGCACCTGAAGAGCATGCTCCAGTCCTACAAGATCGACACCGACAAGATGATGCCCACGGATCAGCTCAACTGCCCCGCTGAGATGTAACCGCTGCCGTGCACAGCAGGCCAGCTCTGAACTGGGTCGCTTCCCTTATTAGCCGGTAGTGTTTCTGTGTAAGAGAGCAAAGCAATGATCCCTTCGCTCACAGTAGTCTGCCAGCCCCGGGCACTGTGTGCAATTCCCGCTGTCGCTGTTCCTCCCAGTCCATCTCACCCCACCTGACTTCTGCAGTGTGGCTGACTGCAAGCTGATGGGGAAAGACAACCAGCCCTGATGTGCAGGCATGGGGCTCTGCTGCTGCCACGGGTCCCACAGCACGCGGATACAAAAAGCTGTGAGATGCAGGGGAGACTCATCATGAACCCAGTTTTGGCTCTGATGCTTCTAGGCCTGCTGGGAACACAGGGGACAGTGCTGCAGCTGGGGCCAGCCATTCTGAGTGTGCTTTCTCTGCAGGTTGCTGCCACATCTGATCTCCACCCTAGAATTCAGATTTGGACTTTTGTATTTAAAACATGAGAAGTCTCCAAACGCCCAGAACCTCACGACAGCTCCTTCCCACGGTCTGCATGTGCCCCCAGCTGCCTCTGCGAGGCCTTGCAGAGCCCCAGGGCCAGCACCTCGTGTTCTGACAGCCCATAGTAGGTCCTGCCTGGGATGTGCCTTGCCCTGCTTCCACAGCCTGCCCTGCTCAGCACCTCACTCCTGCTGCAGCTCTGCTCGCATAGCACCGAAGCAACTCATTAAATACAAAACCAAGCACCTGCTCCCGGCCCTCTGTGCCTCCCTGCGGCGCTTCCCAGCCCACTGCAGCCCTCCCACAGCCCCTGGACGGTGAGGGGCTCGGCCAGCCCCTGCCTCCCACCTCTGCCCCTGGCACTGGGAGCCCTGGGCTGCGCCCCACAGCCGTGTAGGGCTGCATGCAGCTGCCGTGCTCATGCCATCGCCCCTTCACAGCTCTCGGTGCTTCCACCGCGATCCCATGGTGCAGCCCAGGCTCTCCCTGCAGCCTCAGGGTAACACGGGGACACGTGGGGATGCACACAGCCGCACGGCCGCTTCCCACTGGGTGACATTTCGGGGCGGATCACTTCCTTTCTCCCCATTCCCGGTTTCTTTCGGGGTTCAGCCTCCCCGGTTCCTAAGGCAGCATTCACCCAGCCTGGCGTGGCGTCTCCGTGCCGAGCTCTGAGATGGACGGGGACAGGAATGGGGACACAGACGGGATGACTGCGAGCCGTTCCTGCGTGAAACCGCACACGGGCCGCGCGTGCCGGTCCCCACGTGACACCGATCGCCATCAGCGATAGGGCACGTGCGAGAGGCCCCATGCGCGTGCCAGAGCCCGCCGCGTGCACGGAGCCCCGTGCACGCGCGAGAGCCCGCCGTCGGCGCACGGCGCCCCACCGCGGTCGCGCGGGAGCTCTGCAGGCAGGACGGCGGCAGTCCTCCGACCACCAGGGGGCGCAGCAGCGAAGGCGGAGCGCTACCCGTCCGGCGCCGGCGGATCTGACGCGCTGCGGATCGGGGCGGGCCGAGGCGGGGACCGGAAGTCGGCTGGCGGCGCGGCCATGGAGGCGCCCTCGGTGCCGGCCGCTTCGGCGACGGGAGCGTCGGGCCGGGTGCCCATCAAAGGCATCCTGAAGAAGGGCGGCGGCAAGCAGCCCGCGGGAGGCGCGGGGTCCGGGGCCCGGCAGGCCAGCCCGGCCCGCGACGACGACGAGCACGGGTGAGGGCCGCGCCCGGGGCGGCGGTGCGGGGCCGAGCGCGGCGCGTTGAGGGCGGTGAGGGCTGAAGCGCAGCGGAGGTCCTGGCCTCGGCAGGACGGGCGGGAGGTGCCGTAACGCTGCGTTCGTCTGAGCGCCGGCACCGCTCCGGGCCGCCGTGTTTATAACATGGCTTCAGACGGTTTTCTACGTCTGAGACCCCGGTACTGCGAGGAGAGGAGTAATAATAAAATAAAATAAAATGGGCATGCAGTCTTCTCTATGTCATAGTAATTCCTTTTCCCCTTTGGCTGGTCAGTCATTAATACAGTCCGAGTCTGCGAGGTAGGACAGACAGAAAGCCTTTGGTTTGCCCTATTGCCTGTGTTAAGGGCTCCTGTTTTCCAGGGAGAAAGTGTTGCAAAGGAAGCAAGTGATGGTTTTGGGAGTGGAATCAGATGTGAGTAGGGATGTGCTACACACAAGTTGTCCCTTTTTATTGTTTTTTTTTTTTTTTTTTTTTTTCTCTCTCTAGTTTTAATATAAGGACAAGAAACTGACAGCAGGCATAAAGTAAAACTGGCTGTTAGGAGACTCAGCTTCATTTTTCTGGGCTGCACCACCCTGCAGGGTGAGCAGAAGTTGGAGTACAGGCTGCTGAGCTGAGTGTGTGGTATAGTTGGTATTGCAGTTAAGTGGTCAGGAGTCCATCTTCTTGTTTTCTGATGAGAGTCAATAAATGCGTTGTTAGATTAATTCTGAAATTGCCTTGCAAGTTAAAGTACGCTGTCTAAACCTGGCACATTGCATTAGAAAATTTCCTGGAAAGATCAGAATAGGATATTGAAAGTTAGGCTGTGTGCAGCTATTATTTTCTGGATGGCAGGTCTTCATTAAAGTGATTTTATGGTCAGAACTAGCACCATTTTGTGCTCTGAAAGAATGGCAAGCAGTACTGCAGTTATTTTCCTTTAAGACTAAAAAATGGGCTTATAAATTAACGTGCCTGTTTTCTTAGTGCACGTCTGTCAGCAGCCTCCCTGCTTCTTTCTAACATTGAAATTCAAATCTGAACGCCTTTAAAAATAGCTGTAGATAAAGGAGCTCATTGTGTCAGCTGTCATCTTTCAAAGTACTCATGTTCAGAAGAGCTCTCATGTACTTTCATCAGCAGCAGCCTTGTGCTATTGTTAGCGATGGTAATGTCCTTAATGAAGATATGATTCAAGAAAGAAATTGGCGAAATTGAGACATCACTGGGACAGCATCTGAAGAGCTGAGATTATGACTTAATGGTAGCTATGTTCTTGGCAAACCAGATATAAAGTATCTTTTGCCTTTACAATCCAGTTAGAGTTCCTGTAGGACCTGACATGGCATTGTACAAAGTAGCTGGCTGTATTTAGCTGTTCCTTGGCCCTGTTTGCTGGGCAGTCCTGCAAGTAGCTGTGTTGGACTGGCAGGAGTGAGGGATCTAGGAGAAGTAGAATTTGAATAATGCTGCAGCCTCTAACCTGTTGGCTTGTGGTATTAAAATAAATGATTTAAGACGTTTGAGGACGTGAAAGAATGTGAATGAACACTTGTGGAATGTTTCATCTTTTAAAATCTGATTTTACTAAGGAAGAATCTGTTTCACGTATAGAAATATGAACCTGGTCCTCTGAAGGGATGTCAGGAAGTGTTTTGTGGTGATGATCCTAAGCTTTGTTGTTAATGCTAGGCTGCTATGGTGTGCTTAAGCATGCTGAATTGGAGGCAGCCAAGGGAGGTGTGTGTTTTTAGAGCACTTAGTCACCTTCCTGCAATGCTGTTTTCCACCAAGGGGTGAGATGACATGCCTGTCTCTTTGTCACTCATGATCATTTTTTTCCCAGCTGAATTTTAAGTTGTGTTCTGGGGTGTGTTCCACAGCCAAGGCTTTTTGTGCTGAAAAGTAAGCTTAAATACGTGAATGTGAAAAACAAGGCCACTAAAATCTCTTTCTGTGTTGTATTTGCGAGTTACTGAATTGCTAGCTCTGGACCACCTAATTTCCAAACTGATATATGACAGAGATTGGGTATTGTGTTGTGAACTCGTGCAGGTTTCACCTGGCTGTCCTCTGGGTGGTGCAGTGAGCACTAAGGTGTGTGATGGGACTGTCTCATCTGTCATATTTCCTTTCTACCTGAGCTCGCCCTTTGTACCATCATCCAGTTGCTATGGCTAGTAAAAATTCTCATGCACTCCCTGTAACCACATGCTTGTGGTACATTAGTCACGAGAGCTTGAAGCAGCTGCTCAGCTGGTGTTGAAACAGTGATTTTTAGAACCTTAACGAGGTAGGTTTGAGTAGTGGACACTCCTAAACTAGAGCTCTTGCTTTATCATTATGAAGCTCATGACTCTCCACCAAAGCAGGCACTCTGACTTGTGTTTTGTCTGTTCAGCTTGCAATCCTGATGTTGCACAAAGTTATTAAATAGATAGGGAACTTCAAATGGAAACTTATGGCATTGGTTAGTTTATCCTGAAGTTATTCAGCTCACTTGTCTGCAATTCTAGATTACAGGTCTGTGGCACGTAGGATTCTGCAGTGGCTCTTCCACTTCTATTTCTTTTGTTCCTTCCATTTCTTTCCACTGTATTATGGAGAACTCTCCATGAAGGCTAAGCTTGGTTTTTCCTTGGAATTTTACATTGTCAATTTTGTTTTTCGGATGGCATTCTGCTTAAAAGCAGTAGTATTACTGAGACTTGAGTTCAGATTTCAAGTTTGGTAATTTGTTATTGGAGCAATCTGCACTTAAATAAGAGTACATGAGCTAAATTCTTTCAGCCAACTGGCCCCCTACAGGGAAAATAAATCTATAGTGGAATTTAGTGCTGTTCTAGGATTACATTTCTTGGTTTAATCTAAGGGAAGGCCACCTCTTGGGAAGGCTGTGTTAATGCTTTAGGAAAAATGTGGAACCTGGTAGGTCCTGTTGACTAAATCTTTCATAGAATGGCTTTGGCTAGGAGGGACCTCAAAGATCCAACCCTGCAGCAGGCTGGTTGCCAGTCACTAAATCAGGCACTGGATCAGGTTGCCCAGGGAACCTTTCAGTGACTTCTAGACCAGCAGAGCGGGGACTTTTCCACAAGGCAGTTGCTTCCCTTGTGGCTTCCATGTTGTGTCAGTCTGGGTAGGCTTTTGTTTCTACAAATATACATAAAATGATACATTCTGTGACTAATTGAGGAAATTCTAAATTAAGCAGCATGGTTGGTGGCTGGTTGTATAAAGCACGAAACTCCCTTTGCTTAGTTACAGCAGTGAGTCAGTTCTGTTTTATGATTCCAATTTAAGATGAGAAAAGCAGTCTTAATAACAACCTTGTTCAGTCCAATTAGTTTTACTGCAGGAAGTTATCTGTTGGTTCCTATTGTTTGTGCAGCGGTTCTGCAAACAGTCCTGGCAGCTCACCGAGCTGTGCTGAAGTGGAAGTTGGTTATTTCTTTGCATTGAGTGTTGTGGGCTGTAATGACAGGAAGAATGATTGCTGCATTAACTTGTAACGAGCAGCTGGTTAATGGGGCAGTAGTGGACATGAGTCTCTTGAAGATATGCACAGGTATACGAACGTATTTGTGAGCACAGGTTCATTTAAATACTGTGACTTGTTAGGGAAAGGTAAGTCACAATGGTAATTTGTCACGACCCAACGGAAGTGTGTATGAGGTGGTGCTTAATAACCACCTTTATACTTCAAACGTGCCCCTGTGCCTCAACAATGCTTTTTTTCCATAGTGTAGAGTTGAGGGCAAAAGCCATTCGTAGCTTTCATTTTCTGTGGCCAAACAGAATGAACTGATTTTAGGGGATTAAAACAAAACCACTTTGCTTTCTTGTTTCAGTAAAAAATCTCAGAAGTGGGACGAAATGAACATCATAGCTACGTACCACCCAGCGGGCAAAGATTATGGCTTGATGAAAATAGATGAGCCAAGTACTCCTTATCACAGGTAGGTTTCTGAGTTGCCATCTGACCCGAGGCAGGTGACAGGGTAGTTTTGCAGTGAAGTAGACTTTCTGCATAATATATTACTTACTGTGCTATCCTATTGAATATATGCAACATATTTTAATTTACAAAGCTTTTAAGTAAAGGCTTATAGTTATTAAGAAGGACCATCAGGGTAAAATTTTGAAGGTCTGTGTGTACTGGAAGGTATATATATCTTTCAGGTTTCACTCATGTAATTGATGTCTCATTTGTACTGTTTTTTTATAGTTAGCATCTGTGTACTAGAACGTAAATTGTCACTCATCAATATTTAAATAGATTTGGAAAGCCTTTAAAGTATTACAGGAGTCTTTTAATTGAGCACTGTAACATTTTGACTGTTTTATCAATTGAATTTATACAACAAATGATTGATAAAGGCTGCTCTCTTTGTTTGCATTTCAAGCATGGTAGGAGATGATGATGAAGATGCAGTGAGTGATTCGGAATCAAATGAGCCGTTAAGAGCAGATGTGTTGAGTAAGAAGTAAGTATTGTCATAGAAAATTGACTAAATGTTAGGATCATGTTCTTTTTTATGGGTTGGTTTGCTTTTTGGAAAGGTATTTCCTTTTTATCTAGATGGCAAATTTTGGCTGTTGTCAAACAAAGTAGTTTTCTGGGTTGATAGTCCCACTGGTACTTAAAATCTCTTGCAGATTGTTAATATAAATAAGTGTAGTAAAAATACTGAACCAAGTTTGTATGAGTGTTCTGAAATTTCATGTATTTTATACAGTGAAAAACTTGATGGTTCGTGACGTTGCATTTTTATCTTCATTAGGCTGGCTGCTGCAGCTGAGGGTAAAGGACCCAAGGTTATAGCGAGACAAGAGGAAAACAGTGAGGAGGAGGAAGAGGAAGAATTAACACCTGAAGAACGAGGTAGGCATAAGTCAGAGGGTTTTTTTTGGGGTGGTTTTTTATTATTATTTATATTTTTGGCTGTTTTTTGTTGGATTTTTTTTAATGCAGTTTCTGCCATTCAGTAGGAAGGATTATTGAATAAAAAGTACTATCTAAGAAAGATTTTGTGATTTGAAAATGGAGGTATATAGACTTTGAAGGGTAAGGAAAAGATTAGAAACAAGCAGCTCAGTTGCTCAGTCTGAGTTGTTTAGTTTGGGATTTACATGTGAAGAGGAGTTGAATGTAACAAGCATAATGTATAGGAATTCCTCTTGAAACCTGGACTTCTCAAATGGAAAACTTTTCTGTTTTGTGGCTGAGGAAGTACTTCTTAATTGTATTACTTCTCTCTCTGTATGTAATATATATATTACTACTTAATATACTTCAAGTAGATGTAACAATTTAATGAGAACTGCTCCAATTAAGACTCTACTAATTGCAAATATACAAGTTTGGGTTGGTTGTTTATTTTTTTTAATTATTATTTTCAAAGCTGCTGGTAGATGGATCCAGCAGGATATCAATAATTATTCCTAATAAAACTCTCTCATCTTCAACTGAGCAGTAATGTTACATTAACTTAGAAAACAATAAAGCTAAGTTAAACAATAAAGCTTCTAACGTTTCAGGTCTGTGTCATTTAGCTGTTGCTTCTCATCTTTCCTGGCCTGTCATCAACTTTGAGTATATAACCTACAATTCTAGAGGAAGAGAAAAGCAGTGTTGGGGTCACCAATAAACAAAGTTTAATTATAAAATCTACTTTGGGAATGTTGGATGTACAAAGCAAAGATAAACTTCAGGCTACAGGGAAGAGAAGAATATTTTCTTCTACCTGTGTTAGATATATCTCTTATAACTAGCTTTTGATAGCTGGCCAGGAGCCATGTTGGACATGTGCAGAAGTTGGTTTTCTGTTCCACCAGTATGTCTTGGTTTGCCCTTCAGTTTCCTTAGAAACAAGGTTTGTGAAACTTCAGAATTTTTTACACCGTTACTACTTGCTTCTCTTGATTCAGACTTCCTCGTGCTTGCAGGCTGTTCTTTTTAGAGCCCTCCAGCCATTCCAGTCCATTAGTTACTACATTTTTTGTAAGTCAAACTCATTTAAGAACAAGGATTGCTTGGTAATATAAACAATACATTTTCATGGTAGGAGTAAAATAGGCCTACAGAGCACTTGATACCTCTCTGAAGAAAAAAAAAAAAAGATACTGGAAGTGAAAAATAAATATATATATTGGCTTTTGTTTTTTTATTATCCACAGAAAAAAAGAAACAGTTTGAAATGAAGAGGAAAATGCACTACAATGAAGGACGAAACATCAAACTTGCAAGACAGCTAATTGCAAAAGAACTACATGGTGAGGATGAAGAGGAGGAGGAAGAAGATGAAGAGATGCATGATGCTCCAGATGTAGAAACAATGAATACAGAAGCTATTGAACATGGTGAGCTGCTGATTGATCAATACCACATATAAGTGTTGGTTGTCCTTTCATCTGTTGGGATGAATACATTGAAGTGTGAGAACAAACAGAAAGAGTGAAGTATATATGTAATGCTTGATGTGCAATGCTGCCTGCTATCTTTATGGACAGATTTGTAGTGTGATATCAAAACAATCAGTGCTGTTAATTAGTCCGGGCTTTTGTTTGTTATAGCACAACAGAAAAACAAATACCTCTGCTTCAGGCCAGTACTGTCTCCGCAGCATAATTGACTCTTGGTAGTGAAGTTGCCAGCAAACTTTTTAAAGATGCACTTGTTATGCAGAGGATGCTTAAAGCTGTGGCCACATGAGAGAGCCTGTCCTTGTGTCATGGTGCACTTCCCTCTCCCCTCCCAACCCATGCTGTAATCAGCACTGGAAAATAGCTTGAATGCTTCCTCCCTGTTGAGAGCAGCGTATCTAATGAGCTTTTACCTGTCTTGCTATAACTTAAAACTGTTCAAGAGTTCACTGTGCTTTTGTCCTTAAACAGTAATATTAATTTCTATATGGGATGTGAACCTTTTAGCAGAGCTGCTGGAAGAAAGTCTGGGAACCTTGGCTGGGAGCTGTTTTTTGAGTCTTTTCTGCCATCTTTAAGCTTTTCTCTGGGACTGTATAACAGAAGTTTGATTTTTGTAGTGGCCTTCTGGTGAATAAGTACATCTGTTGAGTACCCACATCTGTTTGGAACAGCATATTGAACATGTTTCTTGGCATTAAAAAAACAGACATCTCTTGTTTATGAGACTAGTGGTGATGAATCTGAAATCTGTAAACCTCATTCATCTGTTGCTTGGCAAAGCTTTGAGACATTAGAACAGCATGCAGACTTGGGAAGATGCTGCATGGGTTTAGCTTTACTCGCATTTGCTCTTCATAACTGTGTGAACTAGAAATTCTTCCAAAATAAGTTTAAATTTCACCAAATAGAAAAAATGATTTGCCAGGTTGACTTTTTATATTTTAAGCTCTGCGGATTGCACAGTTTGCTCCCACTATATCTTACAGGAAGGCTCATGCCTTCATAATGGTTTTGAGATGGTCTTTTGGTATGTGAGTCTGAGACCCATTCATGGACCAAATTTCTATGGTAATTTATCATACGCCTTATAATGGCTATTTACTAGAACTTCACTCTCCAGGGGAAAGGAGTACTCCAGTAGGCAACATTATGATCTTTCTCCGTGGCTTGAAGCTGCCATCTGTCTGCACTGTGCTGTAAAACAGAGGCAACTCCGCTCTCCAGCTGCATTCTCCAGGGAACAGAAGGCACACCTTTGCAGTATTTTTCCATCTCTATTGTTGAAGTCCATTCCACCTTGGCTCATAAGCAGCTTCTGAGCCACAACTGGTAACTATCAATTTTAGGCTACTTGTGGCCAATAGATTCTATAAGTATGACTGCACACCAGTTTATCAATCTGTTAACTAACTGGTTCACCTCAGTAACATGGCATATAGAAATACTCTAATTTGATGTGGCTCTCAATTCTTCACTTCTGTTTTGTGATACTCTGCTTAACAGGCCCTGGTGTTTTGTTATCTCCTAATCTCTACATCAGCTATCATAGCTTCTAGTCTCTGTATTTGATCAGGTCTTCAAAGGTCAAGTACAGGCTCACTTTTATAATGGCTGGTAAACCGTATGCCCTCAAACTGATTACATGCAATTTTTCTGTGGCAAGGTTGCTCTAAGGACAGTGGAATGTGGTAAAAACTGTTGATAAACAGTTTTCTGCCACTGCCCATGCTTTAAGAAATTCCTACGTTGAGCTGATAAGTGCTCAGCAACATAATTGTTAAAGTAATGGCAAAATTTTACTGGAATCACTTTTTGATGGTAACTTTTTGATTATTCTCTGACTTTTATTCAAGGTGTGCAAAAGAATCTAAAGTATCTCTCAAAAGTTAGTTACTGTTTGTTTGTTTATTTTGGCTATGGAGCACTTCTCAAATAGCAAGTTTTAAAACTAGCTACTTGGATCTGTGCTTTTGATTATACTAGGCAACTGGATATTTAAACACTGTTGCAGGTTCATTGCTTCCTTCATGGAAGTGGATCAAATGCTAATAATGTTCTTGTTCCTGAAGTTCCTTCCCTAGGACTGTAAGCGTGTCAGGATGTTTTTGGATCTGTCTGAAGCTACGTGGGAAGTTTTTAATTCTTTTGGATGGCTTTTTAAGAGTTCTTTGACTTAAAATTGTGTCTTAAAATGCTTTCTTATAGAGCAGAAGAGAGTTTCCTTCACTCAGTGTGTTGGGTGTTGCAGGCAATGACTCTTGTGATGGCTTGTTTCGGCTTCCTTCTGTTAAACTAACAGCTCTCACATTTCTTTTAACTGCAGAGAAAACATCTGTTTTATTCTGCATGTTGTATTGTAGGTACAGTTTAATAATTTTTTTTCCCATTGACTTCTGAATTTGCAGAGATCATCTGGTGATATGGCTACCATTTGTTAGAACTGGCATGCAATGTCTGTTTATTCCAGTAGAATAGCATGGCTTCCCTTGTACCAAAGATAACTCCAGCTATGTGACACGAGGCATTTCTTGGTAACTGCTGTGACTCTAGGGCTCCGCTGGCTCCTGAGAAGTTTTGGGGGCAATTTGGGACCCCCTTGTCACTTGGAAGGTTTTAATTAATGAAGATCCCTTTACGGTTCTTTGCATCTCTTATCCGATGCTCCTGACTGCCCTCTAACTCTTACCTTTTTCGGTTTCCAGTAAAACTAACACTACTGTCCTGATGACTGTGAATTTTCCTTTTTGTTATATCTATGCTGAGGAAGGGGCTACAGACTTGAGATGGGATTTTAAGAAGTTTTCTGTCAGGTACCACAGAATCTGCTAATTTAAGTTGTGCTTCTTGATTACAGACTGAGATTTCTTGCTGATTGAAATGAAGATGGCCAGTCCAGTCAGTAATGGTGAGAACTCTTTGTACGTTTATGCCGCTGTTTTCATCTCAGGCTACCAAGTATTTTAATTAGATGAGTCGTTCCTTTCTCGCCTTAAGTGGCTGTATCTTATCTTGCATGTGTGGGTTCTGCCAGCCAAGCTTTTTGGAGAGCAGGAAGGTTAAAGTAGGCTGTTACGGTTGCTTGCTTCAGCATTTCAGCTTCTGTGGCATTTCTATGGCTACTCCTTATTTATGACTCCACAAACAATGTGATGGACTTTGCCAGCAAAATAGTGACGTTTGTTCCTCTCCAGAAACCTTTCCTTTAAAAATTCTGTTTGAAATCACTGAAGGGAAAGGTTCCACATGTGGATAGATTAAGCATAACGATTTCAATGCAGACATGTTTTCTACTACACAACAGTATCCCTCTTCAGGAAGTACAAGGGTGTGATCTATAGTAGATCCACTGACAAGCAGTACAGCTGCTGTTCTCTGCTTATGGTTCATTTAGCATTCATTGCTGTGATAACCTTACTCAGATACTGCTGACCCACTTAGCTGTCATCTGACTGGGTGTGTTCTGCTGGACTTTGACAGATACATTGTGTTTTCTTAACTATAGTGAGCATCACCATAAAAATGACTTATGTTCCCAGTCTTCTGACATATGCAAATTGTTTCTGTTTGTCAGACATGCTATTTGCTTGTTAAATTGCACTTGGAACCAAGTCTAATTCTATGCATAAGCCTAACTGGCTTTCTTTAAGAAGGACCAGACACGGCTTTCTCTGATCTGTGCATTATGCAGCAAATTTATTTATAAATAATAGCTGAAGTCAGTAGGCTTTTTCATCTTAAAATTGGTAAGGAAAAGGAATTTTTCCTCTGACTTCATTAATGTTCTTTTGTTCAAAATTGTGAGTGGAAGGATGCATCAGACTGCTACCTCATTTATTAGCTTGTCTTGTTTTGAAGTGTCTCATCTGGAATTGAAACTTGACCTGAAAGGTGCTGTGCTTACTGGTGTTTCAGGAACCTTGTATGTTAGTTCTGCAAATTGATCTCTCAAGTCTTGGGTTAAATCATCTCAATTTCAGGGGTGGCAAGCAGTTGGTGTTTGGTATGCAGAACGGTAGCGCTATTTCTTCAGAACGTGAGGGTGAAATAATTGCTCTGAAGGTTTCTGCACTCTGAAACTGAAAGTTGCTAAAATAGGTTGCAAACATTATCTTTGAGGAAGCAAAAGTGACTTCCAAAATGTATTTTAGTGGTACTTTGAGTTTGCTTTTTAAATATACAACAGGTATGAATAGTTAACTGTTTTTGTAATCTTTCTTATGCAGCACATGCTACTCATGACCAGCTGGAAAGCAGAGCACGCAGCATAGAAGAAATCTGTCCAGAACTGTAACTGCTTGTCAGAGACACGAACATAAACACTGCTTCATGACTTTTGCAAATAAGGCTCTTAAATATTAAGAAGCATATCAGTTACAATGTTGTGTTGCCAAGGTTGTTAATTTTAGACTTGTCCATTAGGCAGGAAAAAACTGTCTAATTGATTTATTCCTGTGCCTAGTATTTCATGGAGAATACTGCTTCATAATCTGTTCAACCAGAATGGCGTTCCCTATATGTATAATGCTGATTATCTTGCGTAATGTACTGTTACTCTTCATGCTTTGAAACACAGACAGTATCTCTGTTTTTTCACTATTTATTTGACAGTGCTCTAAGTGTGGTATCTCTTATGGAAGAGTTTGGGATTCAAGAGCTTAACGGTACAGCAAATATATCAAATTGACACGCAAGCTATTTATCAGGTTTGTTAAGCAGTTGAGAAAGGGATTCAAATTTTACAGCTTTTTTATAAAATATTGACCTCTTAAGCTAGACTTCAGTGTATTGTTACTTGTATTTTCCTAGACTCTAGAAGAAGAGTTGTGTAATTTTTCAGAGCAGTGTTTGGAATCAGTTATTTGCTTTTGACTGAGGCAGTACTAACATCTGGTGGGGGGAGTGTTTTACACTGGAAATGTGCTAACTTGAACTTTGAAATTAACTGTCACTTTCTCTTCCACTGGATGTTTTCTTTTCTTAAAATCACACCAACTGTTATTCTTCGGGCTCGTTTCACGCTTTTAGTCTTATCCAGTTGCATGGAGAGTGCCTGTGCTGCTAGCACCTGAGAAGAAACAGCCATGGAGGGAAATCCACATCAGGACTGAAGATGGGCTGTGCTTAGACTCTGTCTGTTCTCTATATAAGGTTAACTGCTGGTGATCTCCTTTGGGGTTTGTAACCTGAATACTGAAAACCACTGGTCTACATCTTTCTGCATCCAGTGAGACGTAGAGCAGCTGCTTTTGTACAGTGAAGGGTGTTTGGAAGGAAACAGAAGGGAAACTGCCTAATTCAAATACTTGTTTACAGTGCAGTCGTAGAGCCCCTGCAGAGAGTGGCTCTGAACCTCCGCATTGCTGTAAACAGCGACGGAATTTGACTGGTGAATGTTCTAGTACTCAGAATAGTTCCTGGGCTTTATTACACGAAGTATACACTTAAGCTTAAGCTTGGTTATGAAATACAGTGTATATCTTAATTTTAGTCCGAATTTGATATGTTGCAAAAATCCATATAATTAAATATGGATCTATTTTAAAATGTTTTTGTCCACTGTATATGTGACGTTTGAATAAAGGAATGAAAGTTATTTTACAGATACCCACATTCTCCCGTGTCAGCTTTCTGGAAACCCCAGTCTGAGTGTGAATGAAGCAGTGAGTGCTGCCTCATGTGACCCTGACACAGAACGATGAGAACGGATGTATCGCCGAGATACGGAGCTGTGCCGAGTGGTTGATGCGGCGTGCCTTTCCCCTTAGCAGGTGACAGAGTTGCCGGCTGTGGGATGTTCAGGCTCCTGGGGGCGGCCGCCCCGTTCCCGCCGGCTGCTGTGAGTGACAGGCGGCTCAGCCTATGGCAGCGCGGCGGCCGTCCCCTCCTTACTCATGAGAGCTGCCATTGGCCTTTGGGGTCGTCGTGGCAACGAGCTCTGCCAAGTGCTGGCTGTTCTCCCGTTGGCTTACCTGGCTGTCACTTCTGGAGCCCGATGCGGAAGCGATCCCTGCGGCACCGCAGTGGTTGGCGCCCTCCTCCCGCACAGCGGTCATTGGCCGCTCTCGCTGCCGAGCCCTCCTCTTCCGTTCTGCGATTGGCCCAGCCGCTCCCCTCTGGTTGCCGCTCTCCCGCCGATGCGGCGACTCCCCGCCCACCTCGGGCCGCGATTGGCCGCTCCCGGTGACGGCTGCCTTCTCTTGGCCGGCCGGGCCGTCAGTTCCGGCCGGGAGCGGAGGGCGGGCCGCGGGGCTCTCGCTGAGGCGTCCCCGCTGCAGCCGCCGGGCCCCCGCGCGCCGCCATGAGCGCCGCCCCCTCGTAGCCCCGCCCCGCCCCGCCCGGCCGCCGGCCTCGGCGCGGCCTCGCCCCGCACTCCGCAGCGCAGCCCCGCCGCCGGGCAGCATGAAGGTGACCGTGGACTTCGAGGAGTGCCTGAAGGACTCGCCGCGCTTCAGGTGTGCGGGGCGGGGGGCGAGCGGGGGCACGCGGGGGGGCGGCGGGCGGGAGGCGGCCGTGTGGGGCGGGGTGCGGCTCCCGCCGGGCGGCCCCCGTTCCTCGGCCGCTCCCGGCCCCGCTGCCTCTGCCCGCAGCGGCAGTCAGCCCGCCCCGTGCCGGCGGCTCCGCTGACCCTAACCGCAGTCAGGCCCGGGCGTGCGCTGCGCTCCCCTGTTATCTCCGGTGACCGCTGCTCTGTCACGGCTGTGCGCTCCGTGCTGCTGATGTTTCCTGTCCCATCTGGGGGCGATGCGATCGCGGAGCGACTTGATTGAATCATGGAAGTGCGTGATTGGACGTAATACTGATTGGTTACCGATAGCTGTTAGGTGTAGAACGCGCTTAAGAAAGAAGGAAATTAAGGCTATGATTTGTGAGCAGAAGCGTGCTGTCTCTTCAAGTTATCTTGGGTTCTCATCATATTTACCCCTCAATTCTCCTTTTCTCCACTCTCGATCCTTTTCCTTCAAGGAGAGGAACTGTGGGAAGCCCCTTTTATCAGTTCTGTGCTCTTTCTGAGAGCCTCAGACACTGCTGCCTTTGGAGAAACTGAGGACAACCTTATGATGAAATGGTTTGATGCCACTAAAATGTTCTTCCAACCTTTGAGCCGTGTGCGTAAAGCCACGGAGCAGCAATCCTGCAGTATTTCACGTGAGGAAGAACATTTGTATCTTTCATTATTAATCAGTGTTTACTGTTACAACTCTGGTTGTTCTCAGCGTTCCTGTGGCTCACCTAATGAGTGCTCAGAAACCTTCCCTGGACATTGGCTGTGGAGGTTGCGGTGAGTGTTGGTGTGTGCACTGACATAGGAAGGGCCAGCAGGAGCCTTAGTGCTGCTGCAGGGAGCTGTGTTCCTCATAGCAAAGCAGAGCTGCAGCTGTCTCCTGGCCCTGCTGAACAGGTGGGTGCAGTCCCACTCCTTGACACCGCTACACCTGTTGGAGCAGTTAAATGAACCTGTCGGGAGGCGAGGAGGGCATGGAGGTGTCACAGCACACTGACATCTGTAGCTGTGGAGACAACTGGAAGGAAGTGGGTGAATCAGAGTTGGTGAATCACCAAATCCCTCTTTTTGCAGGGCACAACTTGAGTCTCTTAAATCATACCACAACCTACAGCTGGGGACATCCAGCTTCCTTGCTTAGATAAGCTTCTCACAAATATCGCGTTGCTCTCTCATTGGCTTTGACTTGTTAATTGGGAATGCTGTAGTTGCTTGAATCAAAGGGAGGTCTGCTAGTTTATGTAAGGTGCATATAAAATGACACGAGTTGTGGCTGATGCAATGATGGATAATGGGTGTGAGGATTCACATTGGATGCGTGGTGTATTGTGTCTTGGGAAGACACATTTTTTTTCCCAGTGGATAAAGGAATCTGTGAGTGATAAAACCTGAAGCAAGGACAGCTTGTTGCTGTTTGTGAGCTGAGTCATACCAAATCCATTTGTGTTTGGGAACTTGAGGTTGAGAAACTGATTTCTGAGAGGACAGTAGAAGAGGCTGTGAACTGAAGCCCATCTTTGCAAACTGACAATTGTGTTTGTTTTGCACTTTTTTTCTTTTTCTTTTTAAATGAACTCTTCCTTTGAAGCTCTGAAAATAATCTCACAGAAGTCATGTGCTTTTCCTCCAAGACTCCATTTCTCAAAGTGTGGGCAAACCACTGAGTTAGCAAGGAAATGTGCTTGCAGTTCTTCCGCAGCGTGGTGGTGACTTCCCATCAGATGAAGAAGTTGCTGAGGGAGGGGCCGTGGAGCAGCCTTTGGGCAACAAGATCTCAGCTGTGCTGACAAGTTCCTTGTGTATAAGCAGGAATTCCTGGAGTGCTTTTTAATACGCAAATAGTGTTGTGAAATAATATGCTCTCCTTATCGTTAAACAATGAGAATTTCAGAGTTTATTGGAACAATCTTTCGAGCTCTTGCTACTACAATTATCAGATCTCTTGATAAATGAAGCATGCAGCCACTTTGATTGCTTTGAACATAAATTTCTGGAAAGGACAAGTATGGTTAGGTGACGTGGGAGTGGATCTGCTGTGGCAGTTAACAGTCTTGATAAATAATAGAAATAGCTCAGTTCTATTCCTGTGATGTGTGCAATAGTTAGAACTTGTTAGAAAGAAACCAAAGCTTTTGTCAATTCCAGTCTCTACAATACATCAGGGAAGCATTCGAATTTTTGAGATAATTTTCTGTCCTTATCTGTTACTCTGTCAGTGTTGCTGAATTTTAAGGCTCTGTTTTTCTTTTGGTGAGCGCGTGCTCTTAGGGGAAAGTTGAGTTTCTGAGACCCAGCTGCAGAGCAGGTGATGGATCCAGGAGGTAGATGAAAGGATGTAAATGAAACTGTTGCCAATTATCATTTGTAGTGAAAATACGTGATGGGCAGTTTGAGGAGAAGGGATGGCTATGGCATATCCTCTTCAGTGGGCCCTGTCTGAGGAGACTTGGAGAGATGTGACTGAAGCTGTGGGCAAGGGTGGTTCTCTCTGTGAGAGCAGCACAGGGTGGGGAGGTGCTGGGGAGGTCAGATTGCTCCTGCTGCGGAAATAAAGATCTGCTTTCGCCTCCAGCAGCATCTGATGCAGCTCATTTGCCTTTAGACAAGATTGAATCCCTTGTCTTGCACGCAGAACAGGAAGAATGGGATGTGTAGATGACAAGATTGCTTTCCTTCTCTAGGATGGAGGACGTGATTCACTTCAGTTTGTTTTTAGTATATCTTATGTTTATAAATGTGTCACATTCGAATGTGAATGAGCTCTTTTAAAACCATTGATTTTTGTTGTTGCGGTAAATCTGTCCCATGAGCTTTGTTTTTAGGTGTTGCATTTGGTCACTTCTGCCACCAGATCAATGTACCTTTTAGGTATAAGCTCATAATGCTCAAAAGGCAATAGCTTGAAAGAAATAACCTCTAAATTCAGTAGCTTTCCATTTTGCATGAAATTATCACTTCTCTCTTACTGGGAGACCAGCTCACTGCACATCCTGCTTCGAGGGGCCGATTTTGGATGGGTATCTGAATAGGTCACTTGTGCCACGCAGAGATTATTACATTTAGGATCATTTTTCTCTACTTCGTACTGTATAACCGAAGTTTAGTCAACAAGCATCTGTTCCCCACGTGACGGAAGTGCTGTGTCACATGGGGATGTGGAGCAGAGCAGAATGCCTTGCTGAGCTCAACTCACATTGGCCTGCCACAGAACGTAGCCTGCCTCTCATTAGGGCTGCTGTGCAGGGCACGCTGCTTCCAGGCACTGAGCGAGGTGGTGTCCAGCTCTCCCATCATGGGAGGGAGGGGCTGAGCAGATTCACAACCCATCTAGTTCTTCCAAGAGCAGTTTTGAAAGAAATTCTCTCTCTGAGCTCTCTGCTCTCACTGTTAGGGCTGGAAAGCGTGTTGTGACTAACTTGGCAGGGCAGTCTGGAAAATATTGCAGAATAAGGAAGTAAGAAAGATGCAATAACGCAGAATAGAAAACTTCTTTGTGAATATAAGGCAGGTAATAGCAAACTCATGCAGTTGTTTTTGTGATTGTAATACCTGGTGAATGGCAGCAGCCCAGCAGTTCCCCAGCAGAATGGTGCTATTCACCGCCTGTTGGAGTTACTTAGCAGTGCTTCCAGCTGCCTCATCCTTTGCTTGTGTGAATGCTACTGTCAGCTACCTGCCAGCCATCTGTGTTTATTTCAGGCAGGACTGCATCTTTCAAATGTGCACAAAGAAAATAATTGATATTAAAAAATATATATTCTGAAAAATAGCATTTTCATCCAGAGCAGTCGTACCAGAGCAACAAATTGTCATCACGCCACCTTTTCAAATACATTTCTTTTAAATCTCTCACACTGAAATCATTACTGCTTAGTTGTTGCAGTCCTTCCTAATGGAGACTGGAGAAATCTGTGTCTGGAAGTCAGGTTGCAGGGATTAGGTAGGACATCTAAATTGTTCTGTTCTGTTGTGTTTGGTTGTTTATTTTTTAAGTGCCTGTTATAATTGTCAATTACAAATGTTAGTTTATGGTAATTACAATTCTGTTTTGTTTGATTATAATTATTAAGATTTTTCCATTTGATTTTACTTAACCGTATCCCAAATTGCTGATAGGAACTTTAGATGTTTTCTTCGTTTTGGTTTGACATTCTCATCTGGGAATGCAGTGGTGGGGTTGTTGTTGGTGGTGGTTGGTGGCTGTTTGTTCTGGGATGGTTTGTTTGTGTTTTTTTCCCTAAAGAAACAAAGAAGTGAACTTAGAGGGGAGGCAGTAACAGCGCATTACTGTATGCAGGAGGGTCAGTCAGTCAGCTTTATACACAGAAGAGGTGGGGTTCTCGCTGTAGTGCTGTGAGGAGCTGTGAGTGCAGCTTGTCACCAGGAACTGCAAAAATACAGACGTGTGGTACTTAATGTGATGTCTCACAGCCTTATGTTTACGTTGGCAGGAAGCAGAAGACTCAACTTTGATAGACTTTTGTTTTAACTCACTTGTATATGCAGATTTCAATGTTAAAGTGTGACCAGAAGTTTAAACGTGGTGACTGCAGAGGTAATCTTGAGCCGATAGCGTGCTGTGTGCTGGGGGTCCCTCTGTGCTTGGGTAGTGGTATGGGCAGCTGTTGTTGGAGAGTGGCAGATTGGGCAACAAACAGCAGCAAATGGAGCTGCCCACAGTGGGAGATCTTGGAGGAGATAAAGATTAGCAGCACACGGTCTGTGGTGTTTATTTTAATATCCGTAGGAGTTTTCCCTCAGCTGTCTGTAGGGCAGTGTAAATCCTGCACTGGTTGCCACTCCTTTATGTGGCTGAAGGATGAAGTGGAAAGCAAAGCAAATAGCAGGTAGTGTCATTGTGATCATAAAGCATGCAATTCTAAGGAGTGCAGTAACACAGATTAAATGCTGCTTTGCCTCGTGATCTCTTCAGGAGGAGTCCTCATATATTCAGTAGAACAGTTATTTTCTGGATAGCATTCAATCTGTGAAAATTAAAAGCAGCCAGGACTCAGATCTGGGGTAAACGCACTGTTTGTTACACTGCCAAGTGCTCCCCTGCAGGGGCAAGAGCTGCCTCGTTTATGGAACGCTGCCCTCTCTGTTTTCAAATTGACAGTACGCCAGCATAGACCAAGAAAATAATTTGCTGCAAAGCATTCTCTTTGGGTGTTTTATGCCCGAGAGGATGATCTGAGCGGAGCAGAGGCCTATCAGATGTGCCTGGGTGCCTGCTGATGTGGCAGGGCTTTTTCTGGGATTGAGGTTTGCTGCTTGACATTCACGTGGCTGGATGCTGCGTGTGCAAGCACGGTGCTGTTGAATAATTTTTAGAGTTAGAATATTAATAGTAATGGGGATTTAAAATAGTTGCATGTGGCTCTGCGCAGGATATGCAGCCCAGCAGCGTTCAGTGCACACACAGAGAGCACTTGATTTTCTTGTGAGAGAATAATATGTGCTCAGTAGTCACTACAAGAAACTTCTGCTGATATTTTTTATGCATAAACATAAAGTGGAACGAGCGATCCGTTTGCATGATGCAATTTTGAAGTTTCTAAACCTCCAAAATGTATTTTTGTATTGTATGCTGGATATAATACAAAGAGAAATTGGAGAAGCCACATACAGTGAAATGCGTCCCATCTGTGGAATTAAAAAAGGTTCTGTTCGGAGAACTCCAGATTTCCATCTTCCTGAGTGCCAGATGTTTGTTTAAGGATATCAAACACAGTAATGTTTCTGGGTTTTTCAAATATCCTAATTTCCAATCACTGGTGAGCTTGTACCTGTTTGGAAAAAGACTTGCAGCTTGCATAGCGCTGAATAGATCACATAAATTTGTGCAGTGATGTTTATAATGACTTTTTGTGAAGTTTGCTTCCAGCTCCCCACTCAGCACAGAGGTAGAGGAGCCATGCTTCTGCTCTGTTCCAGGCGGCTTCTGGCCTTGAGTGTTATCCATTCTGCTTGGCAGAGGGGTGAGGAATGTGGCTGGGAGCTGGGCTGTGCTTTCTGCTCAGTAGGGTCCTTTAGGGGGGGAGGGGGGGCATCCCTCTCCTGCTGCCTGCAGTGTCCTCGACTGCCCTGTGCCCAGCCAGACCATGCCTCCCAGGGTCCCCCATCACCATCTTCCTTCTTCAGCCATTGGCAATGGCAGAGAATGCTGTGTGTTGGGGCAGAAAGATGTGGTTTGTGTGTGGTTTTGGTTTTTGCTTAGAGTACTTTCTGGAAGCGTGTTGCTGGATTCTTCTGGTGAAATTCAATGTAAGGAATGTGTTGAACATTACAATATTGTTTTCTATTGTATTTTTAATAGTATTTTCTAATATGCTTTAGGTGTGAGACTAAATAAAAACTGAGTGGATGAAGAGGGAAAAGTAATGAACTGTGGATGGAAAGGTGCTGGGCTGTGTGATCTGAGCTGAGGCTGTCAAAAGGCATTCAAGACCCACTGTGCTCACCTGACAATGTGGGCAGTATCTATAGTCTCTGTAGTGCTCGTGTCAGGTTGTTGGAGCTCCTGTCTTTCTCAATAATTTATTAATGAATGAAATAGACCCCTTCTTTCTTCATTTCCTTGAAGGAAAAAAAATGGATTTAATCTCATCTCAGCATAGCCATTGCTTTACTAAGGGAAAACTTAAGCTATGCACCTGGAATTCTTAATGAAGAGCAGGAGGTGTATCTCGAGTGCCTCCTGGTTTGTTTTAGCCAAGCATGTCAAGATAAGTTGAACTGCACCCTGGTAATGATGTGTTCTATGCCATTGTTTCCAAAGGAGATTTAGGTGACTAACCTGGGTGTCTGTGTGCAGATAGCCTGCTTTGATTGGGTAAGGCGTGCTGTGAGAGCAGGCCAGAACTATTGGCCTTGCTGGTCAGGGTCAGTGAGGATAAAACCTGCTTAAGGGGCTGAGGAATCTCTGATGTATCACTGAGGATGCAAATGGCAGCCAAATGTGTGTGTTGTGTGAGGTAGGTGTCTATTTAGGAAGTATAAGTATGCATGGATATCCTCTCTCTGGGATTCTTCTCCAGCAGTTCTCCAATTTTGGGTAGAATTGCTTTTACAAGTACTCATTTAAATTCCTGGAATACCTTCTTCTTAAGAGACTGACTGTGAATTTGTCAGCCTGTTTGTTCTGTCCTACTTGGTCGGTCTATATAACTGAAGAGTGAAAATTCATCAGATGAAGAACTGAATGCATCCACTATTGCAGAATATCCACTGCATTATAAATATTGATCTCACAGGATTCTGTCTGAAAATATTTACGGATGATGTGAGATGAGAAACCTTTAATGTGTCATTTATAAAGAATAAGTAAACTCCTGTTTTATTGAGAAACAGCATACCTGCAATCAGCTTCAGTGGAAGAGTGAGGGCCTGGGGTCTCTAATCTCCTAGTGACTGAAAATTGTGGGGGAAGAGATAGCTAAATGTACCCAAAGTGTATTTAAACCTTTTCCAAGGCTGCGGGTGTGCCATATGCATTCTGTAGTTTTTGTTCTACAATATTCCAAATGCTTATTCTCTTTGAATCTATTGCCCATTGTCACTCATGAGAGGAATGAAGAGACTTGCTTTTCTGACTGTGAAAACAGTAAACTTGAGGAAAGCACCCATCCATCACGTATGTTCATTCTTCTCATGCTTGTGCTTTCTGTCATCTTGAGATTGGATTCAACTGTCTTCTCTAGTGCAAATGCTGAGGCACAAAGGGCAAAGAAAGATCATCACTTTGAAGTAATGGTATCTGATAAAACCACAATAAAGTCACTTATTTGCATGTCGAATGTGGTTATTGTATGTGTGTGTGAGGTCTGTATGTGTCAGCACCTAAGAGCTGAACAAAAGGTTGGAGCTCATCTACTGCAAAACTGCTGCAACCTCCCATCTGACTTAAACAGGACATCTCGATTTTGAGGAAACACACTGCAAAATATGTGTATTTTTGACTTGCTGAGAACTGTCTGCACAACGCAGCTAAAACTTCCCTCTGGTTTCAGTACAGAAGATCCACCTGATTTAACTAAATTCTACAGAACGAATGCTCCTTAGCCCTTTTAATACCCAATAAGCTCTTTTATGAAGGCATTGGCCTCTTATGGTGGTTTGAACACGACAGTACTTCTCTAACTGTGGTTACATAGCTAGTATGTAAGCTAGGGGAAATTAAGGAAGAAAGGGATAGATATTGCTTTATTCACCTGAAATCTAAGATAATGCAACACCTGTATGGAGATTATAGGAAATCTGTAAGTTATGGCCTTTCAGTAACCTCAGAGCACTCTGATCTTCAGGAGGTGTGGTGTGCAAGTGTGTAAGTCATGCTGTGAGCAGTTCTGAACATCTTGGCACTGAGGAACTTAGACCAAGGGGACCTGGTGGTATTTCCTTTTTCTGTTTTTCAGGCACTGGTAACTTGTCTTTTACATTAGCTGCACCTCAGCTACATAATGGGTACCTTTACAAAACAGGAATTAATTCCTCTATTGTTCTTCTGACTTCATTACTTCTGACTTTAGAGTCAGATCAGATTCCAGCATCTGACTTGGAACTCCAGAACTTGAGGCCAGTAGCACATAGATGGTGAGCTGTCCTGTCTTTTTTCCTCGGCAGTTGGCTGCTCAATGGTAATGTTTGTGTTTTCTCTTGCTCACCTTTCTGCATAGCTGTGCTTTCAATGCTGAAGACCCTCATTTCTTCTGCTGCTTCTGTGTAAGAGCCTGAGCTGCTGAGATTTAATAGATGGGAACAGCCTTGTGATGTTTGCAGATTTTAGCGATGAGAAGTTTTTGCTCAGCAACCTCAGTATCTGGAGCTCGTTTCTGCCTTTTTTTTGTTTTACTATTTTGAAATGTTAGAACTGCCTCCTTATCTCATAATAAGGCCTCTTAGAAAGCTTTGGACTCGTTCTTGGAGTTGGTGTTACCAGTCAAAGCTGTCCAGGACAGAGATTGTGATGTGTGCAGCAAAATTTCCTGCTTTTGGCAATTACTTTATCACGTTCATTATCCTTTGAACCATTCCTGCAGTGAAGAATAAATCAGGTGAAGCATCTTAAAGGGGTTTGTCCTGTTTTGTTGCAAGCTCATAGAAGATCCCTGGGATTTCAGAGAGAAAATAGAGTGAACATCATTTCTGATTCTGGTTCAGGTTGTGTAGCTTTTCTGAACTATTGATAAAACGTTTTGTGGTAATAACTGAAGAATTAATAATGCAAGGCATACTAGTGTGGCTGAGGCAGCTCATCTCAGCATGTCTTGGAGCATTCATCATCTGTCCTGCATGGAGGGGCTCTGTGCCAGCAGGGAAAAATCTTTGTGGTGCCAAACCAGAGCTTCAATGGGCTCAGTGACAGGCTGCTACAGCCTGCTTTCTTCAGCCCAGACTCATGATTGTGGGTCATGCCAGAAGTCATTCAGCTGCTCTTGTGTGCATCCTAGGTGTTACTCGTGGTTTTTGGGCCTGTTGTTCAGTGTGTGACCTCTGTCTCTCAGTGTAACGTGCTTCTTTTTAATCCGTGATTTTCTTATACCATTTCACATGTACCAGAAGTATTCCTAGTTACCTTGCTGAGTAAGTTATTTCTAGGTACCTTTTAATATCCAGTTAGAGATGAAAGAGGTCAAATTAAATACATGGTGGAAAGAAGGAACAGTTGACAAGCCTGAGGATAGATCTTAAAGGTCCCTTCCAACACAAACTGTTCTATGATCTGCCATTCAGAGGGACGAGGTGAAGTAAAGAACTGGTGGAAGCCTCCCATTTCTTTGTGCAGTGGCACTAAGCCCTGTTGAAGTGTGTTTCCCCAGGCCTGATTTTTACCCTCAGCAATTATTGTGTGGCTGTTTTTAAACCTATGCGCAAACAATTGCTTAGCTTCTCAAGTGTGATAGCAAGGTGCAACTGCTCATACTTGCAGCTTGCAGTTTGTCCTCTGATTACTGTCTGCTGGCCTTTTTGCTGTTATGCTGGATTTTGACAGGGTGGTCGGAGAGGAGACGTTGCTGAAATCATCAGGTGTGTTCCCTTATCTTGCACTTCTGCATCTTATCCTATTGCCATGTTTTTCACAGTTAGTAGGAGTTCTTTTCAAGTTGTCCTTAAAGTATTTTGAAGTTCTCTCACTGTGAATTATCCTTTCTTGGAAAAATGTAGTGACTTATTTGCTTCTATTTCCTTTGTCTTTAAGAATGCAGAATTCAGTCACTCTTACCAGTGATTCATGAACAACTCCATGGCTTCGTTCCAGTTGGATAATTAGGGTCAGGATTCGTTGTCTTCATGACCTTTAAATGTGAATCTCAGTGGGCACATCAGGGCAGCACAGGTTGAAACCTCAGTTTGGTATCATAAAATGGTAGCATGAGTGCTTGGTAATTTCGATTCGTTTCTGTGCACATCTAGAGCAGTGGGATGCATGGATAGCTTGCAGCTAATCTCCCATAGTATCTATATGGGGGCTATATTGAGAAGTTAAAATGATCATCACTTTTACTTTAGCCAGTTAGGAACCAGCTTTATCCAGCTCTGACCTTGCTGTTAGTGAGCTGTGCATGGCTTTGTAACTGCTTTTCAGTCTTCCGAATGGCCTTAAAGTTTAAAACAAAATGCAGTGAAGAGGATAAAAGGCAATTAATCACCGTTCCATTTACTTGTTGGTTCACGTTCAGTCATCTTCATCCATCCAAGGCAGAACTGTTCTCCAGTGGCAGTGGGGCACAGTAATGCTGCCTTACTGACTGCTCTCATGTAACAACACTGCAGTGGAAAAAAAAAAAAAGGGAATATAGTAATGTGTTCTCAAGTACTTTGATTTAGCTATTGATAACTTGTGGCTAGTATTACATGTCAGCTTTGTACTTTGAACCATAGTAGATGTTAGTTGAAATGGTGTGGCATCTGCAGTGAAATCAGTTGATTGTGTACAGAATATGTGCAGGTAGGAGATCTGTGTCTTTGCAAGATTTGAAGACAATGCTGTAGCACTAATATTGTTGGAATTATAATGGTGAGAATCTGCTATTCCCACCACAAATCCTTATACATGAAGGTATGCAGAAATCTCAGTCTGAATAGCATTTACTTTTGTGTGTTTCTGTTCTTCTTAAGATATATTTAGGAGGTGAATATTGAGATTAAGATTTAGGCTTTAAAGTTTCTTTAAATAAAATGGGGGGGAACCCATGGGAAATTATTAATAGGCTGTTATTCTTTTGAATAATTTGTGATACTGGGCTGTATTCTTGAATTAACAATGATCATTAATCATCCACAGCACATTTGACTTCTCCAGTTTGTTGCCTTGAGTTCAGCATCTGATACATAATGAGTATCTTGCCTCCTTGCTTCCAGGAATGTAGTGTTAAAGCAGAAGATAGAATGAGTGGATGGGATGAATGAGTGGAAGGCACAAGGCTAGCTGTGACTTTCCCATGCAGATATTTGATGAACAGCTGCCTTTATGAGCCTTGACCATTGCCATCTTTTACAGTCTAAGGGTAAGGAGGGGTCATACAAGCCAAGCAGGCACTTGTGTGTCTGTGGGTTGCTCAGCCTTGTGCTCAGCAGTGCGTGGTGTTCACATCTGGGCTAAGTTAATTCCTTAAGATGTGCCTGCAGCTCATGGCCTGCAGGTGATTCTCCTGGAGCAGAGCTCAGCAGTTATCTTCCTTTGGTTCCTGGGGTTTTTGGTGTCCTCCCCCAGTTCCTGAGCCTGTCCTTCATCCCCTGCAGAGCCAGGTATGCAGTGACACCATCCTGTGACACCGTCCTGCTGCCCAGAGCCACCAAGTTGGGTTTTGAGTTTCCTTCCCTTGTCTTCTCTATTCCTTCTGCATTGCAGTATGGCTGTGCAGGAAGCTGTATTCTAGCAAATGCCTGTGTTTCAGGAGAGGCAAGGAGAGGAGGAACAGCAGTGGAGAGAAACACATTCCTGGGAGTCCTTCTTACGGAGCATGAAGAAATCTGGAGACTGCTCACTTACAGAGCTGTCCCCCACCCTTAAGCAGCTGTTCTGCTTTTGTGCTTTGCCATGCAGTGTTTGAACATCCCACAGCCACAGATGTTTGCCTTTGGTTCGTATACTGAGGCAGATTTGAAGAGCTGATCCTTAATCCTGATGCCAGAGCCTTTTGGCCAAGATTAGCCTGATGCAAACCGTGGTCCCAGCTCCCACTTTGAAGCAGCAGCATTCCTGGTACATGTCACAATTGGCACTGGGTCCTCAGTGTTGTTTTGTGACCATTTCCTCTGTTTATAGCTGGAGGTTTTGTCTTGGCTGAAGATGTGGGATTTACTCAATCGCGACAGTTTTCAGTGAATTTGGATCCCAGACACAGATGTTTTAGAGAAGGATCTGCACCTTTGTGTTTTGTGGCTTCATGAGCTATTAAATTAAGAAAAAAGATGCACAGCTCAGATAAAGGGTTTTTAATGTGTTCCCTAACCCAGTATGAAATTAATTCCTCTGGATGGATGGGTACTTCCACGTTAGTGCGTTATTAGATGTCTGTATCCCTATTCTGATAGGAGGGCATGCTCTCCATTCTTAAGCTCACAATCCTGTGTGTGTGCGAGCATGAAAGTAACTATTCCACTTGTTTTAATGTGATGGAAATGGTGAAAGATGCAAGTTTAATGCAGAGAAACAAGGAGAAATAGAGAGCTGGGTTCTGGAGCTCTCCGTTCCATGCCCAGATGTACTGTCCTGTCCCTCTGTCCTGTGGGTGTGTGATGGGCCAGCCTGAGCTGGGGGCTGCAGTGTCCCATCTGCAGGGAATGGAGTGATGGAAGGGCTGTGTGTCTGCCCACCCCTGAGCACAACTGTAATTGCTGAGCAGATGTGCTGTCTTCATTCTGCTGCTCTAACTGCCCTTATCTCCCCTCTTAATCTCAAATCTCTCTCAAACTTTTTAGCTCATTAAGTCCTGTGGAGCTAGAATTCCCTGCTAGTTAAGCACACACAAAACATTTTTCTTACCAGATCTTGCAGCGATTCTGTAAACAAACGACTTAATCATGCTTTTCATGTTGATGCCAGAGAGACAAATAAAATTGGTTGCACTGATTGTAAGCAAACTAATACAAACTAATATTCTAAATGTTGAGATGTTTATCATTTTTCTTTTTTGAAGTTTTTGCTTGTTTGTTTGTGTTCCATTCCATAGTTCCTTCAGAAACAAAATTCTGTTCTGTAGGCTGAAATGCAAGTTAACTGTTTATGGAAGAAAGAGAAGAAAGTAAAATTGCCTGAAATCCTTTTATGTGTGAAGCTAGAGAACAGCAGAAGCCAGAATGTAACTGCAGGGGAATGTGCTTGGCTATAGAAGGAGGATGTCACTGTGGGAATGCCTTTGGATACTGAACAGGAATGTAATTCTCTACTGGGGTGACCTGCAAAAGGCTGGGAATGTCATGCATAGTATTGGAGCACTGCAGGCAACTGGTTGTTTTTCAGATCTGTTCTTTTGAAATAAATAAATAAAATTGCTTTCCCTTAGTTTGGGGCTGAGCCAGTTTTTAAATTTTTTTTTTTAATTCTTGGCTTGAACTCATGTGAACTGGAATTAGCAAGAAGAGACAGTAAAGCTGTGGTCCCGTGTGCTCTCTCCTCAGTTTAAAGCTGGCTGAAGGAATTCCTGCTCCAAATTGTAGCTCTCTGCCCATTTCACTTTCTCCAGGAGGAAGTTTGTTTGGGGGGGCAGAGGGGACGACGACTGAAATGTGAGATTTATCCAATCCAGTTTTCCAAAAAACAATGCAGAAAGCTTCCTGTTGCCTCATGCTTTCCCCAGGACTCAGTGCAGCGGGTGAGCAGTGTGCCTCTGTGGGCTGTAAGGGGGGGAGAAGCTGACAGAACGAGCTGCCTGGGGATGGGACAAGGGCTGGGAATACAGCTGTTCCTACTGAGTGTTCTGTAACTCGAGAGCACAGCCCCAGTGGGTAGCTTTTGTTGTGTAGCAGTCATTGCCAGAAATGAATACATGCAAATCCTCAAGGCACTAGAGCCTGATGAAACTTACGCTCATGAACTCTGAACAAAGTGCCCTCCTTTCTCAATCTCCCGTTGGTTTTTATCCAGGTAGCAGTAAGGGAGGGGGTGTCAAAGGAAAATTCCGCCTTCAAACAAAAAAAAGTTACTGTTTAGAAATGCTTTACGAATGCAGCATTTGGTGGAAGCTTGAATTTGGCTGGCCCAGAAGATGGAATCAGCCTTGACTTAGAGGTAAGGGCTGTAACTGTCTTGAGCTGTATTGTAAGGCCAGCTGATAGTAAGTGTGGTATTTTTCGTACTCCTATTGCTGTAGTTCTGCAGAAAAAGGGGTGAGAGGACTGCTGGCACCTGGAGTGTCACCAAAGTATTACAGAATTTCACTCAGAGTTGGTTTCTTTCCATGTTATTATTATAACGGGTCACTGGCTGTCCAGCAGCAGAGGAAACATTTAGATGTGGCAATCATAAAGGTATAACACAATTGGATCTCAAACCCTTCTTAGTAAGCTATCTGAATTATTACTGTTTTTCTGGTAATGTGTTTTTTTCCTTTCCTTACTGTCTTTTCTTTCTCTGCATTTTTGGTAGTTTTTTTAAGTTTCAGGTGTAAGCACAGATTTCAGTGAAACTGCAATGCCAATAAATGGGTTAAATGAATGTGTCCTTATCCCTTCCCCCACCTCCCAGAGTATTTTTTTTTTTCAATCAAATTTTACATGGAAACATTTTTAACCATGCAGGGCAGCTTTAGAAGAAGTAGAAGGAGATGTGACAGAACTGGAACTGAAACTTGACAAGGTAAGCTTTTTAGTTCAAGAATGTCTGCTTTGGGGGAAAACACAGGATCCTTGTTTAGGTTTGTGTAATTGAAGTCTGCAGCTGGGAAGTGGCAGCAGCTGCTGCAGAGGGGATGGATGTGGGCCGAGCACACAGCGGGACCACAGGGACCCAAGCTTGGGTAAGGCGGCAGCAGGCAGCGCGGCTGCATCCTGCAGCTGGGGCTGGGCTTGTGCAACCCCTACCAGCCTTCTGGCCAGGACCCTTGCTTGCATGTGACAGCCCCGTGAGCTGCAGGAGAGCTCCATCAGCTTCCCCAGGCTTTGCTATCCCTGCTCTGAGAACTTGGGTTTTATGAGAACTGCATGCTGATCATGTCTGGGGATCCCTCGTAGTCTGCAGGCACGGTTATAGCCTGATAGGTGGTGTGTGTGTATGCATCCATCCATCCTGCAGCCCAGGGCACTTAACTGCTGAAACATTCATCCTGCTTTGTGTACGTATGCAAAATGTACGTTGTGCAGCACCCCCTCAGTGCATTACAATCCTTTTTTTTTTCCTCCAAACAGCAGTATGTAAGGCTTTTTTCTTTCTTTGCAGCATTTTGCATGGCTTGCTTTACTTTCACATCTATAAGAAAACCGTTTCTTCATTTTTTGCTAAATGTCTGAATTTATTTTCTGCCGGTGATCTGATACGGCAGGCAGATACCATTTGCTGATCTCCTCAGCTGCTTTTGCATATGAACCTTTGCTCCAGCACTTGCGGGTTGCCTGCTGGCAAACAAATGAAGTCTGTGTTAGGTGTGGTGGTAACTCCAGAGGCTTTTCCTTATCTTGTAACACTGTTTTTAGGTTTGTGATTAATAGCGTAACCATTCGCTTTTTCAAAATAAATAAAGGATACTTACTTTCAGCTGTCCGGTGCCAATGATGGTGAGGCTGATACTGCAAGAGACATTGTTGCTATAGGGGTGACGAAGCATCCAAGTATTTGAAAGACTACGTGGAAGTTTGTGTTTCCCACCAGTGTAGAAGGCTCATTTGGAGGGCTAGTTCTCCATTTCCGTACAGGATCTTGCCCTGCTCCTCCAGACTTCTTGCAGGAGTTCTGTGCCAAAAATACAATTGTTTTGTTTTTTTGTTTTTCATGCAAAATCCTTTCACTCTTTACCCTGGGACGGTGTCCTAGCATTTTAAAACAGAAACAACCAAAAAAAAAAAACCCTTTTACTCACCTGGCAAGAGAGCTAGTACACAAGGTAAGTATTTAAGCAGTGTAATTGTAATGTGAAGCATTAGTGATTTAGTCTAATGCTTTAATCTAAAGCCAGGCTTCTTGTGTGTGAACTAAGTAACTATGGCCTGAAGGTGATGGTTTGTCTATACTTGGATGGCAACCTTGTTGCTTGATTGGTCACATTACACTCAGCCTTACTGTCCCACAGTTGTGATTTCTGGACTAAATTATCTGCTTCTTCCTCTTCCCTGGAAGATGGACACTGTAATCAGGATAAGGAGCCATCAGCAAAAAGTGAAGAGAAAAGAAAGGTTATGTTGATAGTATTTAGAGAAAGTAAAAACAAAACAAGCAAAACCTCATAGATACAAACATCTCACTGTGTCATTTTTCCTCTTTTTAGCTGGTAAAGCTTTGTATTGCAATGATTGATACTGGGAAAGCTTTCTGTTTGGCCAACAAGCAGTTTATGAATGGAATTCGAGACCTCGCACAGTATTCCTGTAAAGATGCATTGGTGGAGGTAAGTTAGTGGTCAAAATGGATGTAGAAAAATATAACTTTAAAAGGGCATAGTATAACATTCAGCAAGAGAAGTAGCTGGGGTTTATGCTGCTGAGCTGTTGCTCATTTTTCTTTGGAGTATGCCTTAAGAGTGAGCTTTCTGGGCTGTGGTGCATTGCAAATGCATGTTTCACTTCAGCATTATCCTGTAATGACGAGGGTTTTTCAAACTCCAGAACATCTTGAGAAAGCAATAGTCATCTTGGGAGGAGTGGAGCAGTGAGCAGGTGTGCCCTGTTTATTTTGTTGTAGTTGTTCCAGCTACAAAGTGTAAAAGCCAGTTCTGTACAGCTGAATTCCTTGAGTTGATCTCTGGGGAGCTGGGCCTAGCATGCTCTGACCCATAGACACTTAGATTTTAAATGTACAAAGCTCACATTGGTGAAGTTGTAACCTCAGACTGATGACTTGTTAAGCTAATTTGGGAAACTTAATATTTCCCATTGGTGTGAAGTGAGTATGAAGTTATGTAATGCGCAGCTGTAATTACGTGCACATCTCTGTATATCATGCATGTTTAATGCATGTTATGTAACAGCATTGACTGCAAGTATGCATCTTCACACTGGTTATATGTAATGCCTGTGGGCTCCTGTATAGCCTTCAAGCATTGCTGAAGCTTGTTGTCTTGAATCTTACTTGTTTAAGATGTTGTACAGTGACAAAATCCCCTAAATTTGGCCCAGTTTTACTTCTAATCAGTTGTTACATTTTTTTTATTCCAGCTAGGTGGTTTTCTTTATTGTTAGAAAAGCTTTTAGCCAAGGATGTTAGGGAGTGTTATTTTCTGTTTCTAGTTGATACTTAATTTCTACAAATTCATTTTGGTGGTGCTAACCATACCAGCTGTGAGGCAGCACTTCATGCAGTAAATGTGTATGTTTGGATGATTGCAACATACTAACCAAGCTTTTGGGGTTACTTATAAGCATTAATAAATATGAAGTAGTGTAATATTAAGTTTTTATATTGTGTTTATAAGTTATATTAGCTTTATATTGTGTTAAATTATGTAAACTTTGCATAGTTTAGTCAGCTTAACTTGAATTTTTCCTGCTTTGCTTCGGGTTGGTCCTTTATGTATAGGTAGGTAGCAAAAACATTTTGTTTTGGTTGTTTGTACCTTCAGAAGATTTGCATTATGATATTCCCGTGTTTTCCTTCTAACAAAATGGTTTTAGTTTGAATAATCATGTGAAGGGAAATCTTTTCCTAAGTTCTTTAAAGCTGCAAGCATTGCTTTTGTGTTATGTATTTAGTAGTACTGAACTTAAAACTACTTTGTTTTTTCTCTTTTTACAGGCTAACTTGACGAAGTTCTCTGACACTTTACAGGAAATGATCAATTATCACAATGTAAGTGATTTTTGGCTGGAACATAACCCTGATGGCTCAACTCCAGTTACACTGGTGTTCTTTTTTTTTCTATTTTCTTCTTCTTCCTTTGGCTCCTACTGCTTCTCTTCTATTTTCCATAAAAGTGGTGGAAAGCAACTGAAGTATCTCCAAATACTCCAATGCCGAAGATATGTAGGGTTTTCTTTATAGTACTAGGAACTTAAAATGCAATTCAAATAGTTTTAGCTGAAATTCAGTTTGTTAGCATCAACCTAAACTTGTTCTACGAAGCTGTGGGGTGTGTGTGTGTGTGTGTGTGTTTTGTTTGAGATGCAAACTTAGAAGGAAAGAGAAACAATGCAAGTTGAATGTCTTGTATAATGAAATAAAATGATAGCTTGAGACGGAGAATAAGTGGACGGTGACATTTTGGCAGAGAGAAGCAATGTGAAGGTTCAAAGTAGCAAACAGAAAAGGATTCCTTTCATGTCAGCAATTTCTTCAGATTAGAACAGGTGGATCCAGTTGTCTGTCTCTTAATCTCCGTTGTTCTTGCTGCTGATTGCCCTCTTAGCCATGTCTTTGCTCTGTGTATGTTTCTTTTGACACACATGACCTAGGCCCCGTGTTCCTGCTTTTATTCTTGTTCTACATGATTGTGACTTGCAGTACTTTGGCTAAGATCATGCATATCCCAGCTCTTCCCCTGGGACAGTTTGAGTGCAGAAAGCAAACAAGGAGACATAAGAAGGCCTTGCAGATGGAAGTAGAGCTACTCGTGAGTTCTGTCCTGCTTTTCCCCTTTGTTTCCTTGCTGTGCTCAAGCATGCTGAGTAGAGCAGTGGCTCTTGTCAAAAGGCACAAACATAAGAAGTAAGGCATGGCATAGGATTTTAAAGTAGAGCTTTGCCAGATTTACTCTGTGGCCCTGCTTAGCTTTGTGTGAATCTACTTAGTTCATCAGGACTTATGAGCTCAGTGCCAGCTCTGCTGCTGACCAAGTTGGCAGGAGAGCTCTTGTGAGTGAGGACAAGCTAGAAGAGGAAAGAAGAGGAAAGGAGAAGCAGGCACTGTCCAGAGAAAGGAGGGAAGGGGTAGGAGATGGTCCCACTGAGATGTGGATTATTGCCAGTTTTTCAGTATGTGTCTTTGCTACAAAAAAGGCTGAGATCCAGACTGATGTAATGTGGTAAAGGTAATGTGTTGGGAAGGCTGTAAGTCTGGTGAAATGATGGTCTGGGCAGTGTTTTCTGTTCATTTGGGAAAAACATCTTTTTTTTTTTTTTCCCCCCTAACATTTTTTCCTCCTGCTTCTTTGTTACTGTAAGTAGAATTGCAAGGCTGATGCTTCTGGGAGTCCAGTCATCAGTGGAGTTGCCATCTGGTTGCATTCTTTGTGTATTGATCTCGATTGGTGCACTCCTCAGGCACTGGCACACTTAAATGTCAGCAGTGGGAGTAGTCCCAGTGTGATTTCCAGCTTGTAAAGAAGCACTTTATCTGTTCTAGTTATCTGGGTTTTTTTTTGCTTTTTCCAAAGTGAGAACACAAACACCATCTTCTGGATGCTCCTTGTCTTACTGTTAGATGAAGGATAATTCAGGTTGGATGAGGCCTCAGGAGATGCTGTTCTGTCTGCCTGCCTCAGGCAGGGTCAGCTGTGAGGTTGAGTCAGACTGCTGAGTGTTTTTATCCTGTTTGGTCTTGAAAACCATCAAAAATGGAGACTGAGTAGTGAATGTAGTACCACTGTTAATGGGTGGCTTGAACTCAGTTGTATTTTCTTTCCTTCAGTGTTTTCTTGAAAGAGGAAAACATAAGCTACTAAGTGGTTTGCTCTGCAGTGCTTGGTATTGCATAGTTGATTCTGTTTGTTTTTTTAATCCTAGATGTAGTATATAGGGAGGCTAAGACTCAAACTGAATTTTTGACTTGTTCTTTCAATGAGATTATTTCACACTTAAATCATTACATTTTGGAACAGGTTGTGTTCAGTTGCGACAATCACTTCTTCCCTGTATTCTTTTGACTTTAATCATGATGTCACAATTAAGCATACAAATCAGCATAGCAGCAAAACAGAGACTGCCACTCATCTTTAAAAGACAAAAACTGGATTTAAGTTATAATGTGCGTCAAAGCTAAGTTGTGTTAGTGACACTGGGTGAAGAGACTGTCATGCCATCGGTGCTGCACTTGGACTTGAGTCCAAGTTCCATCAGAACAGGCTGGAACACGAGGTACACTTCTGCTCTGACATCACTTGCAAGATTTTTTGCTGTTGCTTTGATGAATGTGATTCCAGTCTACTTTTTGCCTTTGTATGTTGAAAATCTTAAGCATACATCTCAACGTGTCTGTGCCATGCCAACACTGTGTTGCTGCAGGTAGACATGTAGCAATGCTAGTTCTGGCACACTGACTCAAACCTCTTTTCCAAAGGTGCCAATCACTGAAAGTCCAGTGATGCCTCTTTCAGAAGAATTTAGAAAGTTATTGTTTTACGTGGGTGCTACATCAAAAAACAACTTGTGCCACAGTCAATTTGATTATCTTTATACCTTCCTGTATGAATGTTTATGTGAGTGTGGACCAATGTCATCAGCCTGTGTTTATGCTATACTGCTTTTTTCTTTTTTTTTTTTTTGTTTTTTGCTACACAGTGGAGTTTGGCAAAGATTTTTCAAGCAAGATGTTTTTAACTACAGAAGTGATATATAACATGAAAAAGTATTCAGTTTGACACACAGAATAAATTCAGAAACTCTTGTCTTAGATTTTCAAATTTTGAGGAAGGCAATGGCTTAGAATGGATTGCAGGATGTAGGGATTCCTAAACACTGTCAATGTGCATCTCAAAAATGAAAAGCTATGAATACCCTAAAGTTACTGAACTACATATTAATGCTTTTCTTTCAGATCCTGTTTGACCAGACTCAAAGATCAATTAAAGCACAGCTTCAGACTTTTGTTAAAGAGTAAGTTAATTTGCACTTATGAGAAAACCATAGATAAAACTGAATTAAAAGCATCTGATATAAGTGAGTTGGTGAAACATCTTTCCTGAAACTCACCAGCCATAAGTTAAGAAGAGCATATTTGAGTTTGTAAAAAATCACTCAAAATCTGAGAGGCTTTTGTTTCAGCTGCAGAAATGTTTAAATGGAAATGGTTCAAATTACTAACCATAAATTATGTGTTGTCATTCTCCAAGTTTAGAAGAAAAGTGCTTACTAAAGCTTTTCCCACTAAGAAGGAGATACACTGATGTAAATCTCAATTTTTTCCTTTCCTCAGAAGAGGACAGAGAGGCTGCAGTAATACTTTGATTTCTTTATTTGATCTCAGCATTTGTTAACGAATGTGAAAGCAAAGAAGGTAGCTGTAACAGTCACAACACAGGCCATTTAGTGAATCTTTAAACACTTACTTTGTGCTTTGGAATTCATTTGCCATCTATCTTTCCTTTGTTGCAGGGATATTAAAAAATTTAAAGATGCAAAGAAGCAGTTTGAAAAAGTTAGTGAAGAAAAAGAGAATGCTCTAGTAAAAAATGCCCAAGTTCAAAGAAATAAGCAACATGAAGTAGAGGAGGCAACCAATATTTTGACTGCAACACGGAAATGTTTTCGGCACATAGCTCTGGATTACGTTCTTCAGGTAAATGCAGCAGTAATGCTATTCAAACTTGACATTTCTGACCTAAATGTGTTTTGTAAGTTGGCTATGCTGTAGTTTCTTAAAAATTTAAAATATAAACTGTAACCTAGCCTGGCAAATACAAATGACATGAATCATTCTGAGGGGCAGTGCAACATATTAGACGGGTGTGGGGAGATTGGCAGCCATTGCTGTAGACTGGGTCCTTGTGCCCATTGACCTGCAGCTCATTTGTCTTTTGGAATTTGTGTGTTCTAACGTCGTACAGTTCCTATGATAAAGGTGCCTTTATAGTAGCAAGGCAGAGTTTCAGCATCTCTTAATTAATGCAGGCAAAAAATGAATTCACCCTTAGGAATCCCTTCTGCTTGGATGACTCTTTTCTGCTGGAAGAGTGGCTTCACAATAACAGCCTCTTTGCAGCTGTACTGACTTTGAACTGCATTTCAAATCCCTCGCTTTCCTCTTATTTTCTCCCTTGAGCTGGGGGTTTGTTCTGTACAAATTTAATTATTTTCACTGCAGACAGTTTTCCAAAATACCAACTGTGGAACTGTAGAACTACATTCTGGTTTTGGTGTAGAATTACAGCCTGGTTTTGATTATAGCTTCACTAAGCTTTCCTGCTGCTGGAATCTTTGAACTGATACAGAGGTGTTAAATTACAAAATTACACATTTCTTTTCCTGCTGTATGGGGCCTTTAAATCCAAGGCAGGTCTGGATGGCAACTTTGAGGATTAGGAGACAAAGAAGATAAAGTTAAGTGAATATCAAAAATTAAATCCATCCTTTTTATATTTATATAAAGTGAAATATCTCAAGTTCTAGGGCAATACCTTTGGCCAGTTACTTCAGCCAGCTTAAAAGTACAAGTATATGCAAAATGTGACTGAAGTTATTGTGATCTTGTTTGTTTCAGTGACTGGGAGTGTCTCTCAGTTCTGGAACACTTTAGAAAGTGTCAGCTGAAAGGAAAAATAAGTGTGGCCCAGTCTGTTCTTTGTCTCTAGACACTTAAGACAGTGATGCTGCCAGCAGCATTTTTAAGAGATTGGTGAGCAGGATTAGTTCATGCTGTCAAAAAGAGGATTTGAAATGTTCAATTCAGTTTCTTGAAAATGGATACAAATTTTCCTTGTTTCAGAGGTTTATTGTATTCCTTCTAGACAACATGTTAATTTTCTCTTCTTGCCTAAGAAAGTTATGACTATTAGTGTAGAAGTCAATAGTTGCAAGCTTTCTATGATTGCATCACTTTAAAATCATAAAAAAACTCGCATACAGTTTCTGCAGTTTTAGAAGTGCCATGTGAAATTAGATATTGAGTTATGCTTGTTTGTTGTCTTAAGCTTTGATGTGTTTATTTGGAAGTAATCTGAAGATTTACCTCCCTGGGGAAAATTTGTAAGCTGAATAAAATCAGCAACTATCAGCAACTTTTTCTTTTTTCTTTAGATCAATGTTCTTCAATCTAAAAGAAGATCAGAAATCTTAAAATCGGTAAGATATGCTTTGATTTCTGTATAGGATATATTTGAATACATCAAAATGATAAATGACTGCAAAGCAGTACATTAAAAATGAATTTGTCCTTTTTCTCATTAAACATTACAAGTACAGTTGGCACTTTGAGGATAGTCAGCTTGGTCTTTACTATAACTTGGCATAGAAACTTAGTTCTTTTTAGCAATCTCTTGGTTCAGATTTGAACATTTTAATAAGGTTTTCATTGTTCTTTGGGATGTGCTTCATGGTTAAAATTGAACTCTGTTTGCCAAGAATTCTGCTATTTAAGTCTGCTATATTCATTTATAAACAATAAATACTTTTCATAGTCTGTTCTAAGATGGATTAAGCTATTTGTACAAAAATGGTATTTTTTAATATAAATAGCTTGGAGTCAGCTAATATACAATATGCTTTAGTGTGCTGTCTGCTAAATCGACCACAAAATTAAATGGTGCCTTTCTTTCAAAGCTCTAAATTTGTATTTTCCTTAATTTCTTTAAACAGCACAAAGTTCTGTTGGATCACAGCAGTATAGCTGCTTGTCATTGTGCTCTAAATCTTCCCAAATTGTTTCCTTTATGACTGGACAGTCTTATCTCAGCTGTGTTCATAAAAGTTATTGTTTTGGATAGTTGGTAAATAAATCATGTAGTCTCTCTGTTGTACATATGCTAGCTAAACAGGCACTAACAAATTTTTAGATGACAGGAGTTATTGTAACTTCCTGTCCTTAATGCAAACATCTTCTGAAATACTTTGTGTAGCTCTTTGCTGCCTTTACCTTGCATGCTTGCTTACATCATTGAAAGCTGTACAAGCTTTTCATGTAGAATTGCAGAGAGACAACACAGCAGAAAACAACTCCAGATTTTTTGCTTTACTTTTTTTTTCTTTTAAGTTCTGTTCACATGGATTAGTTAAGGGACATTTATGCAATATCTGATTGAGCCTTTTTAAAATATCTACTTTTTTTCCCTCTAGATGTTGTCATTTATGTATGCCCATTTGACCTTTTTCCATCAAGGCTATGATCTTTTCAGTGAGCTTGGGCCCTACATGAAGGATCTGGGTGCACAGGTAAGACTTCAAAAATAATGCTTTATAAATAAACAACCATGTGCTGGTGTGGAAGAAAGGTCCATCTATGTACGCATGTGAGGCATATTGTAGATATATAAAACCAACCCAAATTCTAAATGTCTATTCATGCATGAAAGTAAATAAATGGCAGCAAACAGATGCATCTGCATTCATCTCAAGCAGATGTGGTGCTAAGTGTTTATGAAATTTCCTTGTTCTATCCTGCCATCAAGAAAGGAAGAGCTGCTTCAGCTGCAGCCCTTGGCCTTTGGCGCACTAATAGCAAGTTAAAGGTTCAGGTGTGTGTGACTGTCCTTAACACTGTCTGTGTGCCTTTTATCTTTTACATCCACCCATTTTGTAGTTGTTGAACTATAGTGCTTTGATAGCATAGAGTGTGTTCTGTACCTGTTTAGAAGAGAAGATGGGGAAAGCAAACAAAAGCTGTATAGCTGATAGTGCTTTATGCTGCCAGTTAGGTTTCATGTTTCTTTTTCATTGGAGTTAGGAATACAGGATTATTTTTGAATGGCTGATCATCCATTTTCTTCATCTATTTTGTACAGAGTTTTCTGTAACACTCACTTTGGTGCTGGTATCTTAGCAACTAAAGGAGTTAAATATAGAAAACCCAAAGCTGAGAGTGTTTAATTTTTTTGCAAATGGAACATAGCTGGATTGATATCCCTAAAGTTGTACAACTTGTTGGATTTTCCTGTGGCAGACATTGGCTTTTAAGTAACAGATACAGACTTGTAAATAGCTCATGAAAATGTAACTGTTAATGATTTTGCAGTTTGTTTTGGTTGAATTATCTGTGTTTGACAGGCGGTGAGGGAGGTATGGTGAGACATGAAACGGGCATTTGTTAGATTTTTCTGAAAATACTCTTGGCTGCTCTTGTTAGTAAATAAATTCTTATTCTCAGATGAATCTTGTGTTCATATGACATTTAATAGCAGATTCACAGAATCACAGAATGGCCAGGGTTAGAAGGGACCTCAAGCCTCATGAGTCTCCAACCCCCCTGCCACATGCAGGACCACCAGCCTCCACATTTAATACTAGACCAAAGCATGTAAAATAGTAAAATTTAAGCCATTTTAAGTCGTACAGTTGTGTGTAATTCTTTTGCTTTATGTTTTCAAGACAACTAGTTTATATGACAGAACTGAGCATCTTCTGTGTTCTGAATATTTTAAGTCAGTGTAATATCAGTCATGGATCAGATCATTGTAAGAGAAGCTTTAATGACACACAAGAGTGATATATGCTTTTGCATGGAAATTTTGATATTTGGCACTTCTCACATGAAATGTATTAGTTTAAAAAAAGAACTGACTTGAATTTTCGTTCTAGAGTAAAGATGCAAAAAGCTAAACATCTTACTCTTACTTCTGCATAAAATACCACTTAAAACACTGAATTGGTGTAGTATGCGTTCACCAGTAAATGCAGTATTTTGAGGAATCTAATTTTTGAAGGCTAACAAATCATGGGTAGAAGGACTGGGATTTTGACTGAATGATGTGATTGCCACAGTTCTTAGTAGTAGTTTGCTGTTTGGTTGTTGTGCTTCTGACTGGAGTGAAAAGAATAAGTTCTTGTCTGAGTTTTGGAACTGGAATGATGCAGTGCTATTTTTGTAGTGAAAAGCAGGAGATGGAAAGAGATGTTATTGAGAATCTGAGAAACTGGCAGAACCTGGACTAAGAAACACATGTCCCAGCTGTGTGATGGTTCATAACTGTTGGGCTGTCCAATGTAAGGGTGTGAGACCCTGTAGTGTCCCTTTTCTTTTTTTTTTTTTCTTTTGCTCTCATTTGTATCATTTCAAGCAGGGGAAATAGAGCAGTGGGGGACATGACCAGATTTGGCAGAGGTTTCTGTTATGGGAATGGGTGGAGGTTATGGCAGTGGTGTGTAAATTAGGGGCTCTGTTAGTCACAGGGTGCCCTCTGCCATGTGACTAATTTGTGCTGCATGCTGTCCAGTCTCCTGCATGGAGTAGAACAGTGTCTGCTGCTCAGATGCAGAGCTGCAGGCTGCAGTGCTCCATAAGTAGTGTGGCTGTGTCACTGTTGAGTATCACACTGTGACTGGGGATTGTGGAGTTGTGTTAGCAGCTGGATAAAGCAGGAGCTCATCAGGCTCTTTAGCATTTTGTGCAACTACCAAGATAGCTGAAACGTCAGACTACGTCTGTTTCTCCACCCTATTCCTTGTTTAAACATCAAAGCCTGAACAAACAAACTTACTAAGAGGATTTCTTAAATTTCCTGCCTTATTTTTCTCTTATGGTTTCAAAACTTTTATTTTTTATGGTGATGTTATAGATATGGATGTCACAAGCTTTTGTTAGGGTTGTTTTTTTGTTTTGTTTTGTTTTTAAAATCACTGCTTTGGAAAGGATACTAATTCAATCAAATCCTCTCTATTGTGACAGCCCCTCTGCAAAATCAGTTGTTTCTGAAACAAGAAGCAGTTTGAACAGTCCTATGTAAGATGCTATGGGGCCTTGCTCAAGTACTTCTGGTGACTCAATCAAAACCACCAATACAAAAGCCTGGTTGGGGCAATTCCCTCCTCTTTCTGGAAGGGAAAAATCACTATCATTTGCTCTTTCTAGTTTTGGCTGCTGAAGCCAATGCTGCTGCATAGGCCAGTCAGCCAGCAGGAGCAGCTAAAGCATGAGTCATTCTCTTCAGAGACTGAGCACCAATGCGGTATAGGAGTCGCATATGCTTGGCACCATGCTGTTCTTTGAAACATTTCTCCTAAGGCTTACAAGAAATGTACACCTTTCATAGAGATTAATTCAAGATGATAGGTGCAGTGCTTTAAACAAGGCTTCAGTGGTTATTAAAGGTAAACACTTTAACCAGAGAGGTGATTTTTTACTATGCAAATAAAACAAATCATGCAATGTCTAGACATAATGAGTTCTACTTTTTTTTGTCAGCGTTATGAAATCTGCAGAACCAAATTTCTTTTGAAATCTAAAGATCCCATTTTCTGTTTCTCTTTACAGCTGGATCAGTTGGCTGTAGATGCTGCGAAGGAGAAGAGAGATATGGAGCAAAAGCACTCCACTATTCAACAAAAGGTACTTCAGAGAATGTAAAGGGTACACTGCACATCCATTTTCATGTCTCTGACATCTATGCCCAAGGGTTCATTTCTGCACTGGAACTGTTAAAGACGTTATCTTCAGCACAGAGAATTAGACTTGCACGTCGTTAAGCATAAGATGGGATTGTAGTTATTCATTTTTATGTAACAGGGTATAGTATTATATTTAGTTTTGACTGGAACGTAAATAGAATATTAGAGTTGGTTTGGGGTTTTTTTAGGGATCCCTAAACTTTTCACTAGAGTTCTTAATTCCAATCACGTCTTGGATTGAGTATGTCTGTAAAAGTAACTATCTGCTGTATGCTGTAGGAGTGAGAGATACACTGCACAGTCATACAGTCTTATGTATTGCTCTCCTCCTGAACTGTGCCAAATGAGTACAGCACTTTCTTATAGTCTGGCAGCTGCTGTTGCCTATAAAGAAGCAAAGTAAATATTTGTATGAGCTTTCTCATGTAGGGTCTTCTCTTATGTGCAAATATGAAAGTGGTAACATGAAATTGTTTTGAACATATTTGTATGTATGAAAACTCTTGCTTACTGACAAAAGTGTAGATTGTTCATGTTATGGGGGAAATAACAGTTGGATGATTCAGAAGCTCTAGATAAGTATTGATTTTGCGAGTGCTAGAAGTTAAATATGTATTTTATCTATATTTTTTTCCACTGAACTCTCTGATGGTGAGCTAATAGTGCAGGTACTTTTGAAATGAATTAGATACCAGTTTAAAGGTAATGGAGCACTTCCTACTCTCATTTAAATACATTCTCTATCTGTTCATGTGTCATAAATTTAAAAAAAGTGTAAGTGAAAGCTGAATACAGGAATTCAGTAATGGAAACATGCTAGTATTCCAATTTTAGGTATCATTAGTAGGAGTCAGTATAAATATTACTGGGAAATGGGGAACAGATGAGGTCAATGCTTGTGTTCATATTTGCTAGCTCTAGGAGTGGGCGATAGTTGGGGTTTTTGCTCTTAGAGAATAGCAGTGCTTAGTGAAGGCATTTAGTTATGGACAATTATATTTAATTGACCAAAGAAGTACTAACTTGTTACCATGCATTGTGGTTGTTGTTGGCAGTGCTGTTTATGTTCTTTTTTCCTCAAATGCTGCATAAGGCTGCTTTACAGGTAAACTGTTTCTGATTGTATTAGCAGTTCTTGAATCTTTCAAGCTTTGTAAAATTTGATAAGCTATAGCAGTGTGTGTGTATATATAAATATACATATTGCATACAGCATTCAATATGAGATTATTAATTTATTAAGTATTTTAATGGAATGACCATTCTATGCTGTCACCAAAATAGATTCAGTATATTCAGTTGTATCATATGTTGTCTTCTAAAGTTTTGTGTTTTGTGTTATAAATGTTGCCTCTTGTTATCAGTTGAGTTACTGATATGTTTTATGATAATGCATAGATTAATGCAACAAGGTTTGGAAGGCATGCTTTACTGGAAATTCCTCTTACAGCTCCTATATTTTTTTTTTTCATTTTTTATTTAAACCATGCTGTCTGTTTTATCTCCCACTTGCTTTTCCCAACCTTCCCACCAAGTTTGTTTCCAGTGCATCAGGAGTTCAGAATCTTAAACTGTCTTAAACCTCAGATCTTGTTCTTTACAGCATTTTGTTATCCATATGACCTGACCGGGATGTCAGCCTGTTTCTATTTTCTTGTCATGTTGCTTTCCCCTGGGCTACCCCTTAGGCATATGTTCCCAAATCTTCCAGTACCAAATCCGTATTGTGTTTTATAACTACTGAAACTTCTTGAGTTGAATATCTCATGAAGTGTTTATAGATTTAATGTACTGAAGTTTTAATCTAATGCTTCAGAATGATGCCTTTTCTTCATTGTGTGGATAGACAGCAGTTCCTTTTCTGAAATCTATAGGTAAGTGCATGTGTGCACACCTACCCACCCACTACCTGTGTTTGCATACATGTGCATATGCATGCAAAATAATTGCACTAATTAAATAATCCATCACATCCTTATAATCATCATTTAAATAGACTGTTAGCTAATGTAAAAGTCATGGAAGGGTTTGGTCACTACTATAATTTGTTTTCTTAAGATAATTGATGTTTGATTTTTATTTTAAATTTGTGCTCTATTTACAGCAACTATACAAGAAGCCATTATTTTAGTGTAAGAAATGCTTTTTTGCTCCTCATTATTTGAAGCAACACATACTAGGGATTACCTATGACTGTTGACTTACGAGATTTAAAAATCACTTGTGAGCAGCATTATGGCCTTTAGGTTCTGTGACAGTAACATTTTGTTCTAAAACCAGGAAAATGGTACAGGAAGCATTTGCATCGAACCCCAAGTAGTGTTTTTGTTCTATTCAAATCCCACTTTCACTTGAAAGACAAACAAAAAACCCTACCTGTAAAGAACTGTTCAGGAAACAGCTGTAGTGAGAGTGATTTGAGTAAACAAGGTAATAGGAAACCAGATGCTGCCATAGTCTTAAAGCAGTCGTTAAGCAAAACTGCTGTTGAGACAGATTAATGCTTTTTGCAAAAGTGAAGATGTGCCAGTCATTCAAGGGGCTTGTATGTTCAGTGATGATCTTGACTTCTGGCCCTTTGTCTTGGATTGCAAACCTTGTTACTTTGAATGTGGTGCTGTTCTGAGCTCTTCCTCAAGGGACTTTCATCTTGAGCATAATAACAACCTTCTCTTTCAGTTTGCCTGTGTGATGGGATGGGAATGGAAGCAACTTCCCAAAAGGGGGGGTTTGCATGGTGAATGTCTTCTACTTTGGTATATACTGGAGCAACTTTTCAGATTATTCTTTTCTTTGGTATTTGTTCTCCATTATTTACTGCCTTGTAAAAAAAAAAAAGACTGTTTTTCTTTAAAGAAGCAGAATACAAAATGTCAAACAATATCTTTGCTTACAAATTCAATTTTAGAATACGGATACATTCCTGATGTTTTCTGAGTAAAATGACTCACGTGGCTTTTGTGATGTGCTGGCAGTCAGCTCTGCCACTGAAAACTAGGATTTGTGATGCTTTACTCACAGGAAAATAATGTGTAGAGAAACAAAGAAAACATGAGCTGTGAAATGACTCCAGTGTATGTGATAAATTTTGAAGTTGGTATAAAAATGCATTCACTGAACCACTGTCAAGAGCAGCATGCTGGGACACACCAGGTTAACTGTAAATGTGGAAAGCTTTTCCACTGCAAACTGATTTCCTATTCCTTGTGGACACTTTGTTTGTTTGTTTGTTTTAAATTTGTTTGTCTTTTAAATTAAAGACGAACATCAACAACAAAAACTGCCAGAAAAGCATGCTGCATATTTCATTTGTATAACTCACTTTTATGTCTTCCAGTAGATGGCCAGCCTTGAAAAACTGATACCAGAATATAAACCACAGATGTTCATTCCTTTAATCTTAATTAAATGTGTGGTATCACACTACAGTGTAAGCTTCATAATACTACTTTAATTTTTTAAATTCCAATCAGGTGAAGCGTACTCTGGTCCTCAGTAGCTGAAATGAACAAACAAATGATATTTAAAATGCTCCTTATTGCTGTGTGTTTGCTTAAGGATGTAAGATTCTGAGTCACACAAAGTGGCTGGATTTATTAACATGTGATTCTCTTCTGCGGGTTACTGGAAAGAGAAGGATGTATTTCTCTCCACCCCTGATTATTTTTTGTGATTCATTAAACTTTTCCATGATCCGAGATAAAAATAAATTATGATGTGACCTCTTTTCCCTGTTCTTTAATTATGAATTAAGAGACGTTAAGATCAGACTGAGGTTATCTAGTTTTTCTACTTTAATCTCTTTAATTGGAATGAAGGCAGTTAAATGTTGTTTTACTGACTACAACTTTCAGTGAAGCTTTATGCATAAAGCACGGGGAAGCTTTAACCCCCTCCCCCAAGCTGGTAGTGTGTGCACTGTTAGAGCTGTATGTCTGCATACTTTTGTGTCTTTATCTGCTCTGCGAAGGTGCGAGTCGTTCAGGAAAGCCATTAAAAATAACACCAAATGCATTTCGTGAAGAAGGCTTATTATTTTAGACTACTTAGGCTGAGAAGGTAGCGAGATAAATGATCCTGTTAAGATGGTGTGTGTCTTCAGAGGTTAAATCTGTTTCATTGGAAGAGACAGTTGCATTTTCTGCAGAAGTTTTCCATACTTGAAGGAAAATGTGATTACACGGTAGTTTGGGTAGAAAAGACTGAGAGAATGCATATTATCTTTCACTAGTCAAGGAGTCCAGGAGTCACTGAGGCAGGAAGATGCAAATCTTTAGCAGGTTTCATTATGTTTGGGAGCTGGTAAGTTGGAGGAATTTGTGATTTGGAGGGGGGAGGGTTGCCTTGTTGCCTTTTTTTTTTTTTCTCCTCTTCTCCCTGGAAAGGAAAGGGCTTTTTTTCCAGAAAGGACTTAAAGCAGTTTGAGAATGTTTTTGTATGTTATGTTTGTAATGCTATGTTAAAACCACCACGATAAGGGCTTTGTGAAGTCTTTAATGCTCAGCATGTTCTGATCTAGAAAACAGTCAGAAAATTGAGGTCATGGGATACTGAATAATGCACAAATCTGTAATTTTTGTGAAGCTTTTGTCTTTCAGAACTTTTGCACTGATCTTCTACCAGTGAATTGATAAAAATCTAAATTTTACATTTTGAATTCAGTCACTCTATAAAGATGGGTAGTAAAACACTTATGTGAGTGGCGATGTGAAATCTGCTGCTGTGCAGTTTACGTGGAAAAGCGCCTGCTTTTTCAAAAAATGTCTATGAAATATTCTGCCTCCCTAATATTTAAAGGATTTTTAAGTTACGAGGCTATTTTCAGTGATGCCTCTTATGCCCTCACTGAAGAGAAGCCATATGTTGCTCCTCTAACTTAAGGACATATTTTACGAACCACAAGATTTAGTAATAGCATGAACATTGTTTTGATCTCTGGATATAGTTTGTAACAAATGATGTAATTCCATGTGTGCTTCTTGTATCTCTAGCAGCAGTTAGTCCCTTGCTCAGTGAACAGCAGAGATCACCTTGTCTTAATTAGACAAATCTGAATGCAAGTAAGAAAAAAGTGGAAAATTGGTGTATTTCTTCTCTTATCTAAGGAGCTACAGAGATAAGTCTTGGAGATATTTGCTTAAAACCCAAATCTATAGGGAGATATATACTTTAGCAGCATTGTCTCTGTTGTTGACAGAGCTCCACCACTTCAAGTTGGTGAGTTTTCTTCTCTTAATCTTTCACTGAAATGTATGAATTTATTTATTTGTGGGGTGTAAATAAATAATAAATAGCAAACTTCATAGCCTCGTACTGTAACTTTTCAGTAAATGAGAAGATCACTGTTCCTTCTCCCATGCATTTATTCTGAGCTTTCATTTACACAGAACTTGAGGGAGATACTGGAAGTTTAATGCATTTGAATGTCTACTTACTGCCTGTCCTGATATGAATGAGATCACAGGATGATAGAATGAGTCACTGAATAGAGCTTGGTTTTGAATAGACCTTAAAAACAGTTCCAACCCTCTGCCATGGGCAGGGTTGCCACCCATTAGGCTCCATGCAAACTGGCCTTGAATATTTCCTGGGATGGGGCACCCACAGCTCTCTGGCAGTAGTGCCAGTGTCTCACCACCCTCTGAGTGAAGAATTTTTTCCAAACAACTAATATAAATCTCCCTTCTTGGTTTAAAACCATTCCTCTTTGTCTCTTCACAGTCTGCATGTGTAAGTGTTGTGCAGGTGATTTGGACCTCTGTGGAAAAAAAAAGAAAATCTGACAGTATTGGAGAAATCCCACTCATAACTTAGGTGTGCAAAGCTCAGGAAAGATAGAAGGACAAAAACTTAAAATGTAGGTGATCGTTATCTACAAAGTGCTCATCATAGGTTTTCAGTAGCTGTCAACATTTATTAGGTATTAACAACATATGTTAGATATTAATCAAATGATAGCTCTTGACATGATTAGCTTCTAGAAAAAAATGTTAGTTTTGTTCTCTAGAACGTAGGTAAGTGTGCACCTCTTCTTTGAAATACAACCTTGCTGATTCAAAGACTTTCCTTGTCCTCCCTTGTTCTTTCATGCGCTTTGAGAAGATGGTTAGTAAAAAAAGATTTCTGACCTATTAAAATAAAAATCATCTCCAGCATCTGATCTCCTAAAAATACTTTTCAAAAAAGTTGGTGGGGCTTAGAGTCACGACATGGCTAGTGAGTGTTACAAGCTAAACATTAATCCTAAATAATTAATCTTTTTGACATGGTCAATACCTGAACTTCTAATTGAACCTACAATGTGTTGTTGGTTTTTTGTCTTGTCTCGTTCCTTTGCATTAGGATTACTCTGGTGATGATACGAAACTAGAATACAACGTAGATGCAGCCAATGGTATTGTTATGGAAGGCTATCTGTTCAAGCGAGCCAGCAATGCCTTCAAGACATGGAACAGGTAATTTACTCAGACCCTCTGGCTTTTTAAGAGACTACTTGTTAAGCTCAGTTCTGGTCTGACTTATAATGTGTGCAGCTTACTGATTCCACAGATCCAACAGAACCCTTGGACCGCTCTGTGAGTTTATGTAGAAAATGCTTCTCAACCATTTCTCCTTACTGTCTCTCCTAGAGGTTTGCAGGCCCTTTGTAAGAATGTATCTTGAAGTTTGGAGAAGTCCTATGTATGGAAGGCTTGCTTTATTGTCTGCAGTCTGGTTCTGTAATTGCATTTGATCTTTTATTTTGAAACATAACAGTTATTATTATATGTAGTTTGCTATTTGAACATATATATTGGGAAAATAAGTGTTAAGTGATGATGTAGAATAGAAGCTGCACAGCTATTGGGAGCAAGGGGACATAGCAGAGAACTCGAGGGCTGTTATTTTTCCTGAAAGATGAGCATTGTTGTTCTTTACAATTCCTGTGCTGGGCAGTAACTTGTGCATAGTAGTTTTGATGGTCCTGCTGGGAATTCAAAATACACTGTCAGTCTTGTCTGTTTAAAGATGTTTATTTTACTATTGTTTGAATGTTTTTATTAGTGAACAGGATTTCTTTTGCATTTCCAATGCTGTGCGCTTTTTTCAAGGAAATGTATTCTTGAGCATTTATGATATAGTTGAATGCAGTTCTTAAATTGTAAAGTTAGTTTGATATTGAGCTGCTCATACCGTCTCCCACTCCACAGTTTGCAGAAGTGCTTCTGTTAAGCAGTTTGCTGTGCTTTGAAGGACAGAATCTGCATTTGGATCTGTGACCTCTTCCAACCTTAATTCTGTAATTCTTTGGACGTTTTGGAATGTCACAAGTCGATAGGAAAATGCCATTGCTTCACCTAAATCCAGAAGCTGATGTAAGGGCTGCTGCAGTTGGTGAGACCGTGTTTACATTAGCAAGTGTTGTGCAGTTCCTCTAAGGGGCTTGCCTTGGACTACCTCTACTCTGGTCCTGTGGTCTGATTATTTGTAATTGTGACGTACCTTCTGCGTTAGTTTCACCCATGTGAATCTAGGGTTCTCCAGCACAACTCTGTGAGACACCTAAGAATGAAGAAGGGACAAAACTAGCAGATATGTTTCAAAAGCACATTCATGGTCAGAGGTAAAATGATAGTGTAAGTAGTGCAAGCACGCTTTGAGAAAACTGTACAGTAATGGGGCAGGAAACTGTCTTCCACTGAATTTACAACATGTTCAGAGAGTCCTTTTTGTGGGGTGTTCTGCAGGGTTATCTGCAGGCTCTTGATAAGTGACTTAAAAAAAAAACCCTCCTGCTTCAAGTTCTTCTGTCGTATGTTATAAAGGCTTTGCTCACTGGGAATGTAACAGAGAAGTCATAATTAATGAAAGTCATAGTGTAAGTTTACATGTTTGAGCATATTCAATTAAAATGTTTAAACAGTGTCATTTAAGAGAGCCAAGGTAAGCAGCTCAGTAATGAGTCAGAGCTAACCTACTTTAATACGTAGTTCATATTTGCTTGCAATTTTTTCTGTTTGTCACAAGAGTATTCAATAAAGCTAAGCTTTTCATCTTTTTTTAATCTGAAGTTCATAACTTATCTCATCATCCTAGGCTAGTTGCATGTGTCAGAACCAGGCAGTAGCATTTGATAAGCCATGTATAAATGTGGCTTAGAAATTGAAGCCATGATTTTAATTTTGTACTTCATACAGCCACAAACCATTGTTGTCTGCTGTGAAACTATTACTATTAAGCTACATAAAATAAAAACCCTCTTAACAAAGACAACTGTTAGTTATTTGATCTATCCCCATTCTTCACATTTTAATAAAACAAAAAAGTTTTATCCTGTTTTTATTTCTGAACAGATTTGTTACTGCTTGTTGTGCTGTAGGCGCTGAAGTAGCTTTTGCCTTTCTGTTGCTGGTTTCCACTGATGGAGTGCTTTATTCACTATTATTGCAGTTTCACCTTCACAGAGGCAATACTGACTGAAATCCAAACGTTTGTTAGAGGCTGCAGTGTGCTTCCAGCCATAGGAAAGGACTGTCTCCAATTTAAACAGTTCTGAGCATAAAAATATACAAGGAAATATTGGAGGAGGAAACATGTAGAGAATGATTTTATATGAGGGAATTCAGAGCAGAAATCTGAGGCCCTTGTGACAGGCTATTTTCAATCTCCCTGTCGGGTGGGTAGTTTGCTTCTTCATAATGTACCTGTCTTTTGTGAGAAGGTAAGGAATGGAGAAGCTGAAAAGAAACCACACAAAACTCTTCTAGAGGGAAATACTGGAGTTTCCTGGTGATCTGAAGATGGTGGTGTCGCTTATTCCATCTAACTGCTTCTGTAATGTCAGCTGTAATATGGTTGTTTCTCTTTTCTTCTCTGTCAGTATCAGTGTTTTGATGGTTTGAGAGGTTTTTAAAGTATTCCTTGACAACAATATTATGAAAAGGCATAAAAATCGCTGCATTTGCCAGTGTTAAAAACAAGGACCAGGGAATGATACAGTGAACTTTTCCTGGCTTGTACACATCACTATGATTCCATCAGATAATGTTGTGATGTTTCTGTGCATCCGTGGACTCCATTCTGGATTATCCTTGGACAATTCTGGTTGCTGTGGGGGGAAAAATTCAAATCCCAGTTATTTTTTGCTAGGATGGTGTAATTTCTTCCTTGGGCAGTTGGCAGCTTGGTTTACTGCAGTTAATTTGCACTTTCGTATCAAGCGTGCAAAATTATTTGGGATAATTCTGTATGGTGCTCACCTGAGAAATAGTTTGTGAGCAGGTTACGAAGTGAACTATAAGGGCTGTTTGTTGTTTGGCATTGCTTTGTTCTGAAAGAGCTTAAGATTTGGGAATCTTCTTTATGCTGTATCTGCATGTATGTGTGTACTGTGGATGCTTTAGTGGAAGCCAGATTCAGTACTGGGAAGTCTCACAGCAACTGGCATGGAGACCTGGTTTTGGAATGTATATATATTTAGATCATATCTTTTTGTACAAAGATTTTCTGGAGGTATCAGGAAATGAAATCAATTGAATTTATTGTGGAACAATAGGTGGAAGACCTTTGATTCTTAGAAATTCAGATTTAAAATGGGTCTGTGTTATGAAATGTATGTGTGACTAAGAAAAGCCTTTATGAAACAGTACATTCTGAATAATTTTTAGGTTGGGTGCATTAGGTAGGTGTTTTCCTTTTTAATTCAGCTGTGTTTTCAGATCATGCTAATTCTTTGCTTATTTTGCTCATTTTGCATTTTTCATTCCTGTTCCTCCTTTCCCTTATGTTTTAATCCTACCCCATTTTTTCACATGACAGGAAAAAGCCAGATCACATCAGGTACCAACCAGCTTCTTTTATACCTTCCCAATGTTTCTTTGGCACGCAAAAAGCTCTAATTAACCCTGCATTTAATTTTGATTACTTGCAATGGATGTAAAGTGGCTCAGTCTAAGAAAATAACAGAAGGATTCTGCCTGGGATGCCAACCTGCTGCTCAACACTTGTAAAAGAATTAGTAAGATGGAGCTAGTTTTAGCTACAAAGGAATTAAAGCAAAGTTTATGCACTCAGTCTTCTGAGCATATGAGATCAATGTTTTGACTTTTTCCTCTGTAGATTGATGGTTTTTCTCTCACCAACTACATTGGAAATAGAAATGTAACTTTTGAATGTTGTGCATTCTTAATCATGGTTTTATGCGAATGCTGATGGCAACCAGTTAAGAAAATGGTTTCCTTTTGAAAATGGAGAAGCACAATTCAATGTAACATTCAAATAATTTAACATTATTTTTTAGTACTTCTTGTAGCTCTCAGAAATTTGAAATGCTTTTCAATTAATGGTGTTTTTTTCTATTTAAGAAACAGTTCTTTTTTTTTTTTTAATTGTGTGGGTGAGAATGATTGGAACCCATTTAGTTTCTAAACCCAAAAAGCTGTTTTGAAGTACTCCTATGAACTCCATGGGGCAGTGCCAACTGCTGTAAGATTTCCCTAGAGGAGTCTTTTCTGTTTTACTGTGCTTTTCTCCTGCCTTTTTACAGAAGGTCACATTTGAAGAAACTTTGGTGACTTTCAGCCTAACAGCACCTGTTGCCTGAAGGTGCACAAACAGGAGATAGATGTACCCTACAAATAGATACACCCTACAACAGCCCCTTCAGTCCATATGTTCTAGCTCAAAAGTGCCTGCCTGCTGCAAGTTAGTGCTGCAAGCCCCCAGCACTCTATTTACTACAGTAGTTTATTGACAATTTTTTTTTAATTTACAAAACAACATCGATTTTTGGCCTGAATAAAATGACTGTGGTACTGATATGTCAGAAGAGAGGCTGCCACCTTTGTTTTTTAAAGCATACAGTGAAATATATTAGCTTATCACCTTCAAAAAATGGGAGCTACAAGTCATACTATGCTCTAAATTATAGATCCTATTCAGTGAAAGTTTCTTAAAAAAATAAAAATTTCCCTCCACACACCTCCCATCCCCAAATGCTTTTTGACTGAACTTGGCAAGTTCCATTAAAGACTGCATTTCCCTGATGCAGGTCACTGTTCTGCATTATTCTGCTCCATTATCTTAATGCAAAAGTTGACAGCTGTTATGGCGGAAATCCAGTATTGAGATTTGTTTTTAAAATGAAATACATCTGCACAACATTTCAAAGAATACTTGTAAAAAGGTAGAATCTCATCTGTCTACTAAATATTAACTTTTCTAACAAATACTAGCTTTCCTGATTGGAATCTAACTGTCTCATATATCTTAATTTTTCCTTTTATATTTTCTTAACAATCTTTGTGTGCTCCTTTCTATGAATGGCTTGTGGTGATCAAACACATTTATGGAGCCCTCTTGTTACTAATTTTAGTGAACCATAGCTTGATATTCACAAGTTTGTACTGCAGCGTATGTTGTTCTTCACAGGATTTTGTGCACTGTTGGCACTCAAACTAGTTGGCCGTGCAGAAAACAGGGATGTGCAGTGTGTATAAATGGGATATTTGTGGTAACTGAGCTGCTGTGTTACAATGAGCACAGGTTCATATTACAAACCTGTACAAAACCAATGTATACAAACTTCACTGCAGAACTGAATTAAAATTTTGTATTATCAAATTTTTGTGCAGTTCAAAACCAGTGAGGATTGGTTTTCCCTTTTCTTTTGTGCATCCCCAGGAGAGCCAGAGGCAGATGGCCATGTTTGCTTCTATTTTCATATTTGGTGATCTGATAGATGCAGTTCTAGATTTGAGATGCTCAGAATTTTTCCCAAAACATGAACTATTCTTCCATTTGCTGTGAATTGTATCCCATCTGAGCAGGAGTTGGACAAAGAAGGGGGATTTTTTTTTTTCCTTTAAGTGTTATCTTTTGGATTTTATTGGATGCCTTAATTTATTTTTTAATAGTTTCCTATAAAACTAATCAGTAAGATCCTCCTTAATAGTTGCTTTGTGTTTATATGCAGTATTTTCTATCTAAAATTTTAAGAAATGCCAATGTAGAGAGACCTCCATGGCGTAGCAATAATCTAGTTTTGTCTAAGGGCTAGGTAAGTTATTCGATAGCTCTATTCCTGAAAGTATTTCAGGAGTGAGTAGTTAAAATGTTTTAGTACTTTCATTATTTAAACTATTATTATTGAATTACTTGAAGTTGTAGTTTGCTGCTAAAATACAGATGTAAATGTTCTTTGAAATGAAAATGTTTTGTATCTTAGCGTTACTAATGTCATAACACGAATGTATTTGTTCAGGATTCAAATTATTTGAAACTTGCTTTCTTTTTTCGTTTTGTCTCTGCTGTCCCTTTTTCTCATGAAATACTTGTCCAAACTGACTGCAGAATTAATACCATGAATTCTTTTTCACTTACAGTCTCTCTGTAGACTGTATCATAGTATATTTCAGTCAAATAAGTACTGTGAGATCAGTTTCATATTGTTTGGATGTCTCTTTGTTTGAATAGGCGCTGGTTCTCCATACAGAATAACCAACTCGTGTACCAGAAGAAATTTAAGGTAGGTATGGAAAGCTATCTTGGAATAGTTTTATGTGGATGTTCATCTTCCTCGTCAGGGTGAGAGAACCAGAGAGTTGGCATGGATGTTCTACGTGGACTTGAACAACCTACTTCATTTTCTGAATTAGTTTTTCCCTTTGTAAAATGAGATAAACATTGTACTTACAGATGTGGAGACTTGTAAGCAATGCTTTATTTCTTGTGCTTTTGTTACCTTGTTGCAGAGAAGACTCACAAGGAGCACTGAGAGCTGCTGATAACAAAAGGCTTGTGTACACTTGTTGGCAGACTGAGTGCTACGTAGTGTTCTTTGGACAAGTCCATAAGGATTTGCTCTTTCCCATTACTGGCTGGACTCACAAACCCAGTTTTGCAATCGTAGAGAGGAGAAAATGACGTGAAAGTATTTATTACAGATGCTATGTGCACGTACTAATATCGAAAGTGTAAGGCAACTCAGCAGTTGATATCTGTGGCAAAGTACAATTTTTCACATCTGCTGTGACAGCAGCTAGAGCAGCTCTACCCCAAGCCCAGAATTCAGTTTTTTCAGCTAGCATTTGGGCAAGTGTTCCTCTGATTTATTCTTCTAGAATCAGCTTGTGCACCACATGGCTGTAACTGCTCTTTGTGGAAAAAGAAAATAAAAAGTAGAGAACTGAATAGAGAAGGCAATAAGTCAATAAAGGGAAGTTTATGGTTATTCATTGTTCTTCAGCATTAACAGCCCAGGTTCAGGGCTTACTGCTTGTTAACTGATATGCTGTCAGGTAATACAGTCTTTGTTTTTGTGGTTGGATAGGAGACAAGTGGTGGAATTTGTGTTAGTACATTTTGAGCACTTTCTGATTGTGAAGTGCAGTTGTGTTTTGATACATTTTTATATTACAAAGAGCACCTTTAAAATTGCATTATTTTAGAATGGATATCTTTGGAGTTGAATCAAGTTTTCAAAAGTACTCAGTCGTGGTTTCTGAATTTTGTGCTTGGCACTTAAAGTGTGGCTTATTTAGGCATAACCTGTCTGATTTCTGTATTAATACATATCATCTCAGAAAGTATCTTTGAGCTCCTTTAAATGCTGTTCTTTAAGCTATTGATTATTTAGTTGATTGGATTCTAGATGGCAAGACAACCTCAAAATTCTCATAGAATATGACTGAGCATGGGAATTGAAATAAATATTTCCTGCCAAGTATGTCCAATGTCACTTATTTCAAATTTCATTTCTGATGGAAAAATATATGTGAAGCAGTGAAATTAAGTGAGAAATAATTTGAGGGTATCAGCTACTTTCTTTCATTCATCTCTGCCTTTTATGTTTTCTCCCCTAGGATAATCCCACAGTAGTTGTTGAAGACTTGCGGCTTTGCACAGTTAAACACTGTGAAGACATAGAAAGACGTTTCTGTTTTGAGGTGGTTTCTCCAACAAAGTAAGGAGAAGTGATGGAGCATGTTTATTTAAAAATTAAATGGATAAATAACATTGTTAGATTCAGCTGCCTTGAAATGCAGGATGAATGTGTCTCGTGGGACAAATCAAAACAGGGAAAATATCTGAGCAATTCTGTTCTCTGAAACTTTGGCTGGGAGAAAGTGATGCTGTGAGAAGTATTCCTAGTATTTAATTTACGTCTGGCATTAAAATAAACATGTGTTCCTATGTTTTATGTATAAATGTCTTGTAGTCATGGAGCTGTTGTGGTTTAGTAGCTGGTATTAATTATCAAGCTGCTTAGCAGCCTAGAAAGTAGCTAATCAGAAACAAAGAATAAGTTTTCCTTTGACTGTCCATATAAAAAAGGTTTTTTTTGTTTTCCTCAGAGCTTTCAAGTCATTTTCTCTTGGTTTTGGTGAATGAATTAAGCTTTCAGGGACTGATAGCTGTCTCTTGTGTAGATAGTCGTGGACATAAATCATCATATTTGAGAATGTGAATAAGAAAAAAAAATCAGAAATAGGAGATTAAGCAGTTCTCTGGGTTATTTGAAGGGTCATATCCATGTTTTAAGGTTACCTATAAATAGTTTTGAAACCAGGAGTTTGTAGGTCATAAAGTTAGCTGCCTTATTATCTGCAAATAAATGGATTTATTACACAGTGCATAATAAGCAATAAACATATGTTGACAGCAACAAACTTTGACAAGGCTCTATGTTTGATTGAACAGCATGTTGTTTGATGTAAGCTGCTTGTTTGGCTTCTGTCTCTGAGGGCATTGTGTGGTTCTTCACAGAAGCTGCATGCTCCAAGCTGACTCGGAAAAGCTGCGGCAGGCGTGGATTAAGGCTGTTCAGACCAGTATTGCTACAGCATACAGAGAGAAAGGGGACGAATCTGAGGTGAGTTTAAAGATCAACCAAATAGCAACTACCTTTAGATCTTAAGGAGTAAAAATAGCAAGAACTTCTGGAGAAAGGGGAACTAAAAATAAAATAAAATCCATTGTTTGTCTTCCAGTGGAAATGCAATGAAATTTTGAAGGCTCCGATCGTCTTTCCTTCCATCTTACTAGCATTGCTTTGGCCTGTATGTTTTGAAGTTTTTCTGTAGTGTCATCGTAATTTGTAGGATTGCTGGATATTCTTACACTTCATTCTGTATTATTTCTAAAAAGCTGAAGATATTTTCCAGTTCAGTGGCTTTCTTTGGCTTTAAATGCAGAAGCTTTTTTTCTAGAGTTCTAGTGTACTGTCAGTATTTCATTATTCACAGGATCATCTTTAATGTAGTGTATTTTTTTTTTTTTTTTTTTTTTTTCAGAAACAGGAAAAGAAATCATCCCCTTCTACTGGAAGCCTGGAATCTGGCAGCGAGACAAAAGAGAAGTTGTTAAAGGGAGAAAGTGCTCTACAGCGAGTTCAGTGCATTCCTGGTAATGCTGCCTGCTGCGACTGTGGCCTGGCAGATCCTCGCTGGGCCAGCATCAACCTTGGAATCACACTGTGCATCGAGTGCTCTGGGATACACAGGTTGGTGGGCTCTTCAGAAGTATAATTGATTTAAATGGGAAATGCGGTGTTTGCCTCTTAAAACAGACATTGAGGGAAGGTTAGAGACCCCTTTTAGTAAACAGAGTGAAAGTGATGTGCTTTATTTGCATAAACCATTGTGAAGTGATCTGAAATAAGACAGAGCACACTGTAACAGTTTCTTTTTGTTGTTTAGGAGCTTAGGAGTCCACTTCTCAAAAGTAAGATCTCTGACCTTGGATTCATGGGAACCTGAACTTCTGAAGGTAGGATGTTATTTTTGAAATAAGAGTTTTTGTCTGCTACGTAGGTTTTTTGTCTAAAGCCAAGGCATCTGAATGTTCATGCAGGAAAAAATTGCATTTGTACTCAGTGTACCTCTTGTGCTTTTGAGTAGAAAATATTTGTGATGATGTATTTATTAACTCACTGCTTTTATACAACTCGCTGGATTAGTAGTCATTCTTGATACAAACTTGATACAAAGTCAGAACACTCTGTGACACTTAGGTTCGCAAATGCAGTTTTAAGTACTAAAGTTGATCTGATACTTTCAACATATGAAAATGATACAGATAGTGTAGTGGGCTGAAAAAATTTAAGTTCTATGTCATATTAAAGCGGGAATATTTTTGAAAATTTGGATGCCACCCGTTAGAATGAGATTTCAAATGTTTCTGGGAGACTGTTATGTGTAACTGCTACTGTGTGCTGTACATGTGCCAGAATTCTAATTTAAAAATGAAAGTCATATGACATTGAAATACAGAAATAGGAACGAATGCAAGGATGCATGTGTGCAGTTGGATAGTTGATGCACTACGCTTGTTTGTAGCTCACATTCTCATACTTGCATATTACATTTCTATTCTGAAGAACAGGAAGACAGTATGAACAGGGATGTTGTTTGACCCAAAATAATTTTAGTACTAATGTGCTGATAATGAGGGGGTAGAAAGAAAATCAAAAGAAAAATACTTGCTGTGTTCACGTACGTAAGATCTTAATGTTCTACGTGGTAGTAGGAGCAAGTAATCTTTCCACTCTTGTCTTGGACAAGATGGATCAGAATTGAGTGAATTGTGTCTTGCCAGATGGGATAAGAGGAACTCACAGCAAAGCTAGTGGAAAGTAATGCTTTTGAGGCCCACAACTGTCATTATGATTGCAGGAAAAAAAGATTCTTGATGGTCATTTTCTTAATCCTGTTTCAGAAGGGAATTGTACTTAACAAAAATACAGTTATTGTAATCTTGCACTGTTTGGTCCCTTTATCTGCTGATATTTCTTTATCATGAAATAAACCCATGCATATTTTTCTAAGGGAACTCACAAAACTTAGTGAAAATACTGAGCTTTAAAAATAGTGTAAGATAAAACTACTAAATAAGTAGATAAAGCCATTTGCAATTGTATTTGAATTTATTTATTTTTCTTCATAGCTTATGTGTGAATTAGGAAATGATGTTATAAATAGAATATATGAAGCAAAGTTGGAAAAAGTGGGAGTAAAGAAGCCTCAGCCTGGAAGCCAAAGGTAGTAATGTGCTTCACTTTCATTTGTTCATCCTTTCATTATAGCTATAAATCATATTAAATTAAACAACATGTGTCATCATTTAATACCAATGCAACTAAACTTCCCCTTCTTAGCATCTGATTTTTCCATTTCCTCTGAGTCTTTCTTTGAATGACTTCAACTCCAGTGGCCTAACAGCTGTGCTTATTTCCTTTGTCCTGTTACTTTCTTCTGCCTCCAGCCTGAAAAAGGTGCTGTCACTTAACTGTGTTTAACACTTTCCTCTTCTTTTCTCCATGTAAGCAGTATATTTCTCCTGCTTCTTATGGGTATTCCTTTTGTTAGTCTCCTTTGGTTTCTATAACACACTTCTGATCTCACTTCCTCCTTCTGATGACAACCCTATAGCATCCTGCTCTGCCACATCAGTGTGGGCAGGTTGGTTTTGTTTCTTGTTTGCTTTGCACCATCTCAGCCAGCTCTTGTGTAAGGTGCCCTGAAAGGAACCTGTGGTTCTGACTTTTGTTTACAGTGGCTTTGTTCTTTTATTTTTGTTCCCTAATCTCCCGGCATGCTCTTTTCTCTCTCTTACTGCTGTCTAAAATTTCTGTTTGTTAATGTGTTTAAAGATATTTCCTAACGTTTTGTTACAACATAAAGTATAAGTCTTTTAAAACATTTTTAGTGGCTTTCCAATTCTGTGCTGCTTGCTGTCAGAGTTTCATGCAGTAGAAAACTATGATTCATAAGGTACTGACAATTTGGTGATGTTGTAATATCATTAATACTGTAGGAGATTTGCTAGATATTCCTTCTAGTGATAACTGCTTTTCAGCAATTTCAATAACAGCAATTTTATAAGCTCTGTCATCATTTTGTCCCAGTTGGCTTATCACATGAAGATAATACTGGGCTTCAGGAAAAAAATATATAGCATGCATTGTGCAGCTGGTGGTTGTGCCCACCTGGGGCTTTCATTTTTGTTCTCTCATGCAGTCTTGGTGTTCCTTTAACAAATGTTTTTACTGAAGAATCTAAATAAGTGTGATATTAGTTGATTATTGGCAATATAGAAAATGTGCCTAAGGGACTTGTATCAAGAGTTATGTACAGTAACTAATGTTTTTCTTCCACATACTACTTTCTAAAGCATCTGCCTGACAGAAAATGTACCTATCCAATCATAGCATTTTCTTTTAACTTCCTAAAATTTTCATAAGTTGCATTCTTTTGAGGCTTATACAAAATTTCATCAAGAATCCAGAGAGAGTTGGATAATGTGCTCTTCATCATTATAAAAATGTTACTTAGTACCCTACGTGCAGTGCCAAAGTGCAGTTTGATTACTGGCATTAGTATGAAGTGGTTGTTTTTGTAGAAAAGATAATAAAATCTGAGCTTACTAACTCCAGGCATTTTGTATATGACAGACAAGAGAAGGAGGCGTACATAAAAGCAAAATACGTGGAAAGAAGATTTGTAGAAAAGCAGCCTGCAGCAGCAGTATCTCCACTTGAATCCAGAACAAAAGTTTTACCTCAAAGCCAGGAAGAGAAAAGGCACAGTGCTCCTGAAAAATCCCTTTTGGCAGTAGAACAAGGTGTGGCATCTCCAAGAGGTATCTACACATTTCTCTCCTTAGCTACCTTACAAATGTTCTTTTTAAAGTATTTTTAAAGCTTTTTGTATTTACTGATTTCCTGCCCCAAGCAGAGTAGTCCTATCAGTGGGTCACGGCCTAGTTCAGAGATATAGGGAAGAAAAGGCTTGCTGAGAAATGTACATTTATTAGATGGGAAGTTTGTGGACTGGGGATGCTTACCATTCAGAAACATATTAACCACCTTCTTTCCTCCGTATTTTCATCCTTATTTTTTCCAATAATGTTCTTTCCTGCCCTATTCCTTCCTTACTGCCTGCTTTGTGCTTTGCTAACTTGCATGTCCCAGCGGTTGCTGTAAGTAGCGACGAGGCGAGGCGGGAGTCTCTGTTCTGTCCTGATGAACTAGATTCACTCTTCTCCTACTTTGATACCTCTTCAAAGCTACGTAGTAGTAAGTACTACAGCAGTGGCATGTTCAGTATTTGCACTAGTGATCCATTGTGTGTTGTGGCCATCTCCCTGCCTTTGATCCATTGTCTCCGGGCTACTGCATTGCTTAGTGTTTTCATGAAATAATTTAAGCTTTTTTACTTATCCTGATTTTCCACCTTTATGATAATCTTTGATACTGTTGTTATGAATTTTATAGTTGAAGTATGTGACTTCAGATTTATTTTAGTGGGTTTGTGAGAAAAATAATGAACAAGTACTTGTTACTGGGGAGAAGAAAAAAAATTCAGGACCAAGTATAAGAGCTTGCTTTATTATCATGGTGTATGTGAAGAGTAGGTAACTTGTAATCTGCATAGTGATGTTAATTTCTCCCCAAAACAGTAAGAAGCAGTGACAGTGGGATCCAGCAGAGTGTTGATGACAGCAGAGAATACCTTGCCTCAACTATATCAGCTAACAGCTTGTATGAACCAGGTGCGTTTGGCTTTGTGTTTCAAGACAAATATTTCATCTTTTTTCTGCTAGCACATTCCATCAAAGGGTTTAGTACTTTATGGTAAAGTTCACGTGTCTTTTATCCCAGTATGCTGAAACATTTTAATAAGGGTAATAATTGCTTGGGTTGTCTTTCTCTCCTCTGTGCTTGGTAGCAAGAATGTCATAGAATCCTCCTAAATAAGTTCAGAGAATTTTTTAGTCCATGATATTGAGCCAGAACTTCTTTTTAGCAGAATGGAACACTGCTTCATCTTGGCACAGAGAAGTCTTCAGAGAGTTGCACCAATCATTTCATAAAGAGTTACGATGTTGGAGATGGAATTCCTGTTAAGTCACAGATTATAAGCTTTGTATGTTACTTCAACATTCTTGCTTAATTTTTGTTTTCTACGTACGTGGAAGTGATCATACCTTTAAACATTAATCCACATATCTAAAGCTTTTCTAAACTGATAAAATTATCTATTATCAGTATCCTGGGCTGATAGAGTATAGCTTGTTAAAATATGCAAAGCATATATTTACAAAGCAAGCTTATACTTTTACATCACAGCACACTTCTGAGGTACATTTCAAGTACAGTAGTTCACAGCTGTGGCTTGTAGGCAAGCAGTATGTGCCTTAGATCTTCTGACTGCATTGTAGAAGCAGTTATGAAGTAACTCATGAAAGCTTATGTATAAAATGTCTTCCCACACTTTACTGTGTGTAACTGTTGTTGAGATAAAAGGATTTGGTTTAGTCCAAAGGATTACAGCCCCAGCAAGTAATTTATATGTAAGAACGATATCTTTAAATGAAAACTCTCAGAACAATATTAGCCTTGTTATATTCAGCTGTATTAAACTTTTGCAGATATATTTGTATGACTACATCTCAGCAGGAAATTCATATCTTTTTTGAGACCAGCCAAGCTTCTTATAGTTATTATTTATTTTTTTTTTAGCAATTACATGGGATAGGTAGGTTGAAGGATATTCACAAATGCCAGCAATGTGAAGAGAAGGTTTTCTGGGCAGAATTCTGAAGTGTCCATACTCAAGTGCTGGAATAAGCTATAGGCATGTGTGAAGATTTCTGGTAGAACGGGGCGCCAATGCAAACCTTTCTGTGAAGTCTGAGCTACCTTATGCCAAAAATGTACCTTACAAAAACAGAGATTACAGATGAGCTTTTTCTTTTAAAAATTTCTTTCAGAAGGAGAAAAGCAAGAATCTTCTGTGTTCTATGACTCCAGACAGCTTAATCCAGGATTGCATCTTTATCAAGCTGCCTTTGAGAAGAATCTTCCAGATATGGCAGAAGCATTGGCCCATGGAGCTGAAGTAAATTGGGTCAATATGGAAGAAAACAAAGCAACTCCACTCATTCAGGCAGTGCGAGGGGTATGTGATATACAGCACCCTGACTGATGTGGCAGGAGGGGAGGGGGACTGCTTCTTTTGAACTACTTGCTTTGCTCATGAATGATAATGTGATACTGAAATTGTCTTTACAAAGTCCTTTCAAAGTTATTTCTGAACTATTTTTCCCCAGTATTACGGTTGGTTACTTTTTGTTTGTTTGTTTTTGGTTGTTATACAACCTGGTAGCGTACAGTAGTGATACAGAAGCAATCCCTTTAGGTTCCTTTACCATAACACTCAGTGGTGACAAGGCAGGATGGTTTTCACTCTGATTCTAGAGATCTGGTGCTAAACTGTTTCTTTTGCTCTTCTTCCATAGGGTTCATTGGTTACTTGTGAATTCCTGCTGCAGAATGGTGCCAATGTGAACATCAGGGACATGAAAGGAAGAGGACCCCTACACCACGCCACAGTTCTAGGACACACAGGGTACCTCACTGTTCCAGAATTTGACAGTAGTCACTGGTTACTGCCTTTATTAATGCAAAGCTTCTTCACTTCCCCCACATATTCGGACATTTTAATTTATTTCAGATCATAGAGTTTTTTTCCTTTAAACTTTTGTGATGAGAGCACTTAAAACATTATTTCCCCACTTACCTCCTAGCAGTACACATGCCTGTAAACACTTCAGTCCATGTTGGAAAAATGTGTGTTTGATAATACTTCTGAAATAATGTGGGTTTCTTGTGAAGATTCATGAAATTTTCCTACGAAAAAGAGAAGCAAGTAAGAGAAATAGCGGTGAGTGTGGACCAGAGCTGTTTCTGGTTCATCTCACATTTTGAAATGAAATGTACTACGTCACATTTTGAATTTTGGAATCAGGGCTTTAAACTGCAGCCTTGTGCCAGCTTAATTCAAATGAGGACATAATCTGTTTTGTGGCACCCATCCTCTTTGCATACATGAATTCTGAATAAAGTGCCAAGTTGACAGCTTGAGAGAGTTTTAAGGTCTAAGCTTAGTCATCATGCCCTGCTTGTGTAGGTGATTTATGTACACGTGTGCATATATACAGGTATATAAATGAAAAATAGCCAAGAAAAATGAGGACAGATTCTACTTGGTAAAACACGCATCTGTGCCTAGGGATTCTGTACTGTATTAATTTATCCTGCACAGTATTTCTCTTCTATCATAGTAAAAGGTGTGAAGTTTTATGGTTCTGTGACCTCAAATGACACAGGAAGGAAAAGGTTTACCTTCTGAAGGGTTCAACTCAAAGCTGCAGTAGAATGATTAGGCAGCTTAAATACCGTTCAGTACTTTTTGGAAAGCTAGCTAAAAGCTTTGCTTAATTATCTGTTGATATCTTATTATTATAGGCGAACAGTGGTATTCAAGAGACTTTTGGTGATTTAAGTAAAATATATTGCATCCTGCTTGGTTTTTTCTATTAGCTTTTTTTCCTTTATTGTGACGGAAATTATTCTTAAATTATATCTCTAAACAGGCAAGTGTGTTTATTCCTAAAACGAGGAGCAAACCAGCATGCTACTGATGAAGATGGGAAAGATCCACTGAGTATAGCTGTAGAGGCTGCAAATGCAGATATTGTAACATTGTAAGTTCTTTGTTTCATTTCTAATGAGGTGTCTAAGTTTTCCATACTGCTTCTATTTTAAAATGCATTTTATATCAAAATTACATGTCAAAATACAAAATACATGTTATGTCAAATGTACATAAAAACAGGGAGAGCAAAATAAAACTGAGAGCACTGAACGTAGATGACCTCACTATGAGGTTCAAGAGCACGCTGTAGGTCTTGGAATGGCAGCCTTTTTTCACTGCTTTACAAGTGACATTGTTCTTTTTCTGTTTCCCACATCACAGGTTGCGTTTAGCAAGGATGAATGAAGAAATGCGTGAATCAGAAGGGCTCTATGGACAGCCAGGTCAATACTCTACTAATAACCATACTGAGATGCAGTACAAGAAATGTATTCAGGAATTTATCAGTTTACAGCTAGATTCTTAGGGTCTGAAGAAAATTTAAGATAACTTGGTACAATATTTTTTTTTAACAGTATCTACATGTTAAAGCTTCATTATGGTGCAGCTTTGTCAGATTATTTAGGAGACCTAAAAGGAAAGTGTTTAAAGCACATAGTTATGGTAGTTTGTTAGTACAACTCTTACCAATCTTTTTTGCTGCTGGTTGTTCGGTTTTCTCCTACTGACATTTCTCTGAAACTGATGTAATGTTAGGATTTATCTGACACAGAGTGGCAGCCTTATAGGCCAGGTTGCTCAGAGACACTTGAGAAGTTCATCTTAGTACAAGATACCATTCTTCTTCCTTTAGAATGGACCTCTTTTTTTTTTCTTAATTTTTTTTAAGAAAAAAAATTCTACGCCAATGTAAAAATGTGTATCAAATATTTCAAAATATCTCCAAGCAATTCTGAAAGTATTATTTCTTCCTTTTAAAAAATATTTTTAGTTAAAATCTTAAACAAGACATTCATTCTTAATTATGTATTTTTGTATGCATTCGGTTTTTTAAAGTATATGTATCAGGCATTTGAGTCCACTCATACCAGAAAATAACATTATTTAATGAGTATGTGCAACTTATTCTCAGGCATTCTGTCCCAGTTTATAACATGTTCTGATATGACATTTATGCAAGCCATTTCCTCTGCTTCCTCAAGCCAATATGCTTCCATAGGAACCTAATTTAATTTCATGCAAATATCAATAATGAATGTATAGTTAATTGTCAGGTTATTCAAGGCAATCATAAAAATATGCTATCCCCAGCAGTAGTGAAAGAAAAACCTTTTTAAGGCTGAGTGCCAGGTAATCTTGGCTCACTGCCCATCAAGCCTTTATATTTGTCAGTGATTCATAAGGACTGTGTGCTTATGCCTCTTAGCAGTTTGGGGCTGGGATATACTCAAGGGGCCTTGTTGAGTGTCCAGTAACCCAAACGGATGGTATCAAATGAACAGAACTTCTATATTTCATAAAGCTTCTCCTGAAGAATGGTTGTGTTACAAATTTATCTTTAAACAAAACTCCTAGGAAATTTGAATTAAAACAATGAAAGTAGTGAAGATCACTCAGACATTTACGTGCTCTCTTTGGAGGAGCAACAAATGAATTAGAAATAAGTACTCAATTATGAGCATAATACAGAAGAATCCTCCACCCAAAATGTAGCGGTTACATATGTGAAAGAAAGAATCTATTGCCTGTTGGCTCACATTGAATTTGAGGCTGTTTTCTGATGTCAAGCATGCTACTTCACATGCATGCTACTTCACTGACAGGCTGGAGGTAACAACTACTGGAGTAGTTGTGATTTTCCTACTTCTTTTTTTAAGTGTTAAAAATAATAACTACTGGTTTCAAATAGTGAAATGCATTTCTTTTAGGGGAGGTGATAACTTTGATTCAAAAGTTATGCTTTAGGTCATAAATGAACACTCTGGATCATTTAATTGACATGAAAAAATCTAAAACTATTAGAAAACAGAAAGTGTATTTCTGTGTTTGTACAAAAGCCTAAGTTGGTTCCTAAATATTACAATACTTACTTCCTTACTTACTTTGGCTGAATTCATAAGAAATTCTGTCACATGAAAGCATGAATGTCCATGTCTTTAAACTGAAGATGAGGGAAGTCTGTTTTCCCTGTTATATTGCTTAAAAATGGTCTAGACAGATTCTTCAAATAAGTAGAGAAAACAAAAAGCTTGGTACATCTTTTATCAAAGATACCTGGGCCTTCTTAACAGTACAGTAGAATCTGGAAACTGCAGCCAATGCAATCTGGTCCAGACATTTTTGTGTAGACAATCTCTGATAACTGTGAAGGGGCAAGATTGATCTTGGAAAGTGGAGCCAGCACAAGGCATAAAGCTTGCCCCGAATCAGAGGGAGGGTGGCATTAGAGTAGCTGTTATAACTCTGACCAGGAACTGTACAGGGCAGTGTCCAGGCCAGAAGATCTGACTGTCTCTTTGGATACAGCAGTACTTTACCTGCTGAAGTTTCCTAGAAAGCTGAATAAGTATTTGAGTGTTTTAAATGTTGATGTCTGCTAGCCTGCTAGGATTGTGAAACTGTGCAAGCGTAAGCACAAAACCCCTCTCTGCTGTTAGAATAGAGTAGTTCAGTTGGAAGGGACCTTCCAGAATCATCTAGTTGAATCGTTTTGATGGATGTTCCCCTTACTTGGCCATAGACAAAGCAGGTCTTTTTCACTACACAGACATGCTTAAGTATCTGCGCTACGCTTATTTTAGAACTCCTCTTTTCCAAAATTGTGTTTCTAAAAGATGAGGATTGTACATTTGCTGGGAGATATGTATACATGGGATATACATATCTCATATATGGGATATACATATAATATATGGGAGGGTAAACATCAATGTAAGAGTTTGTCATCACAACGAAGCAGACTGCATATTCCTCTGCTTCAGTAGTGCAGTTGAGAAGCAATTACTAACATAGCTGATAGTGTCAGCATTTCTGATTTTAATATACTTGGCTGGTTTGAGCTACTTAGGGAATGTCTGTGTTGCTTTGCAAGGTATAGTTGGTCTTCCAGAATAATATTCTTAGAGTGGGAACTAGCTGAAATGAGCCAAATGTAGAAGCCATACGCACCATCGTACTGATTCTCATATGATACTTGAGTGCTCATCTTCTGGTGCTGCAGTATGTCTGCTAACTATTTGATATTAGAACTGCTACTCTTTCTTCCTGTCTTTTCTTGAATGTATCATGTGTGCCTTTTAATTTACTCTGGTGTTAAATGGTAAAGAAGTGTTTCAGTATTTTTGTACATAAAATCTGCACTTTAGTGAAAACATTGCTTGGAAAGAGGATTTCCAGAATTAAACTTTAAGATTTTAAAAGAATAAGGTTTACAGCATTAAATATTTTAATGCAGCATACAAACTAAAGGGGCGCTTTATTTTACTCTATTTTTGTATGTAATATTTTTGTTATGTAATATAGTAAAAATCAGAGCCACAACATATCTTACAAAAATAGCTTTTTTCTTTCAAGTTTGTTTAAGAGAACTAAATATGGCTACTTGAACTGCAGTAGTAGTTCACAAATGGAACCCATGTCTGTATTAAAAGCCTCATTTCTTGCATCATACTAGTTTGATTCTGATTTGTGCTCCTCAAACCTAGTCTTAGGATGGATCTTGCAACTTCTTTCGTTCTGTGCTTATTCTCCATTGCAAGCAGTTACCAGAAACTTGTGATAAAGTGTGTTGTGTGCCTGTTTCATCTCTAGAACGTACTTGAACCTAAACCTGAAAACCAAAAGAGATTTCCCTAGAATGAGAGCTTCCTAGCAGAGTAGTGCAGAATTTATTTGTCCTTTAAAGTCTGCACAGAACTGTCACTACACTTCTGTGTAACCCCACGTACTGCGTGAAGTATTTGCAGAAGGTCAGTTAGCACTTCTGAAAGTGTTTTCAATTGATGCATCCTCATCTCCAGTATTTGAAATGTAGAATGGTTCTGATACTGGAAATGTGTATTAAAAAGATGGAAAACAGAGCAGTGTAACTTCTCACACAGTAAATCCTTTTTAAAACTGTCCTTTTGAAAGAAGAGGTGAAATGGTGATTCCTGTGCAGTCCTGCTGTTGTAGGAGGGGAAGGGAGGGGAGGGGAAAAGGAGGGGCTGAGAATCACATTCAACCTATGTGATAATAGATATTGTTAGGTTGATTTCTTTGTCGTATTATTAATCAAGTTGTCAGCAGGGAACAGTAATGCTGAGATTTTGTCCCATGCGGTCATCTGCTGTGGGAAGACAGGAAAATCTGGATGGCTGAATATTTCCTGACTGGGTTGAATGCTTTACACATTTAGTTCCCTTTGAAGTCAATGGGGTGTGGTTAATGTTTTCAAATGAAATGAGAACTCAAGGCCCAAAATATTGCAGCAGATGGAAAACAAACCACTTTAAAATGGTAGAAGAATGACCTGGCAATGAATCAAGAAGTAATTTCTCTTGAATGTGATTTTCCAGTTTGGAGAAAGATGGGAAGACAGAGCAGGTGCAAATCACTGCCTTGCCTTACTCTGGAATAGAGCTGTGCTTGTTGTCAGGTTGTTCTTAAACACAAAGGGTGAAGATAAGAAACACTGAAAAATGTTTAAGGAAGGTATTGTTACTTTTAGAGATAAACCTAGAGGATATAATGGATGTCCAATGATGCAGTAAAAATTTATACTTGCTTAAGTAGTAGTTGAAAAGCTTTTATGACCAACAACTAATTATTCAGGATTGCTTTTTATAGTATTGCTTGCTAATTCTTTGATGGAGAGTTCTGTCTGGCTGTTAGACTTCTGGCCTGTTTCCCAGCAAAGCTTCATTTACGCCGTAATTCTAACTTCCTGAGCAGAGTCTTGGTTAACACGTCCTTTCAAAAATGACTTTTGTTCTTCGATAGCTAATAAACACTTTTTGTTTTACATTGCTTTAAAATGCTTGCACTTTTCCTTTCTAACTCTGGACTTTCCTCTGTGCGGCTGCCTTTGAAGTACTATTTCAGGTATAGTTTGGCTTTGTTTAATTTGCTTCTACAGAACGTGCATGCAGTTAAACAGTCTCAGAGTTCACATCAGCATCATTCCATCTATAAGCAGTCCTTACACCATTAATATATGTTTTTACAGTGATTGGTAGCATGGTAGGGCATTTGTGTAGTGATGGGTGATGTTTCAAACATTTGTGATAATGAACTGTTTCCTTTCTTCTCTTCTTTTAGGAGATGAAATTTATCAGGACATTTTTCGTGACTTTTCTCAAATGGCATCAAATAATCCAGAGAAGCTAAACCGTTTCCAGCAGTCAGATTCCCAGAAGCCTTAAGTGTCAAGAAGGAAAAGAACCTGCTCCTTGTAGTGCAAGTCGTCTTTGCGTTAACAGAATGAATTATACGTGTTTTGTTAGTTTGGATAAAATGACCACTCTAAATGTAGCTGTAGATTGCGGTAGCTGGGGAATTGTATACAGGTTTTTATGTTGTACAGTACATATACCTCAGCAGCTGAAAAATATGTTTATTATTAAAAAAAAAAAAAAAGGAATACCTGCTAGCTCAGTATAGAAATAGTACCTGTTAGCAAGTACCATGTTCGTCTGTGACTCGTATGTGAAGTTAGCAGAGCACAGCTGTGTGTGTTGCAGATGGTGACCGAGGGTTTGGATCAGCTTTGCTTGTCGGTATCCTCTGCTGTCACCTGTCTCACTATTGCCATAAAGATGCACCTCTGACAAGAAGGTCTAGGTTGCATTTTCTTGGACTGTTTGGAAGGGAAATCAGGTAATGACTTGCTGAATCGTCCTTCTGCCTGTGGGCCTGTAACTTACAGGATTCTCTTGTTCCTGTGCTGAAACTGGTTAGAGGCAGGCTGTTATTAACAAGGTGTGGGAGCTTTTCTCTTTTTCAAGCTCTTTGGCAGTGGAAGCTTTAACACCAGGCTGGCCTTTATGCTGGTGACTGCAGGTCAGTCACAGTAGGTGTATATCCCGAAGGACCAAATTTCTAAGAGTAGTTTATGTTTTTCTTTTTTCTTTTTTATTTCCCTTTCTAAAATTAAGACTTGCTGTGAAGGAAGTAACTTTTAAATGAGCACTTGGAACCTTTCATGAGGAAAAATAAATGTAATCCTGCTGGACATTATGTGGGTTTTGTCAGTATTTTGATATCCAGACACGAAAATTGAGACATTAAAGTAAAAAACAGAAAGCTGAAAGTGTTTGTGCAGAACAATCACGCAAAGGCTGTTTGTCACCTCTGCTGTTCTCACTGCTAGCCCTAAACTCTGTATATAAAACTCCATATTGTAAAACAGCCATCCTAAATTCAGGTAAATCAAGCATGGTGTAATATACACGTTTTTGCAGATTTTATTTACATGTCTAAGCTAACATTTGCAGAAGGAAATCTAGGAATTTTGCTGCACATTCTTGCAAAGAAACAAATGAGTGCAGTCTGCAGTTGTACTGAGGGCAGCAGCACAAACAGTTTGCTTTTTTCAGTGAGCTCCACTCTGCTGATGTGCATGCATAAATGGTGTCTGTAGGAATGTGCTTATGTGTCAGGTTAGGTAGTGCCTAGATCATTGTCACTTGAAGCCATAAAGCAGTCAGCGCAGTTCTTTATGCTTTATTTGTCCCAAGAAAAACTTGAGGAGAATTTTTAGTTACATCCTTGTGTGTTTTTTGTAGTCCTGTTAGCCACAGCACTATGCTAACCTTCTGTATATGCAGGAAATGAATGGGGTTTTCTCCAAGTTGCTTAATAACCAAAATCGGGCAAAGAATTTTTGTAGGTTATGGTAAAGTTAAACTTCCTAGCGTGCTAATATTTAACAAGGCTTTTCACATATATATTATTTTGCAGAAAATGTATAGCCATGCATTTAATCTGAATGATTCTTGATGCAAAGTGAATAACATCTGAAAAGTGAGCAGTAAGTTTTCCAAGCAAAAGAATCTTAAAAACGGTTTTTGCTTCATGTGTGGTGAAATTATGCTAGGAAAAGCAGATTCTGCCCACTTCAAGGGTGAGTTTAGTTGAATAATAAGCAACTTAATAGAAATTACTGCTTATAGATGATTCATAACCTTTTTAAATAATTGTTTATGAAATGATATTATACTTTCTGATCTGTATTTAACAGTAGTGGATGTTTTGTTAGTAGATTTTAGAGGAAGTGAAATGCCCCATGTACAGACAGACCATGTAAGATATGGCTATGTATAGTGTACACTTCACACATAGATTTCTTTTTTCTAAAGATGTGTGTCCTCTGCTGCCGGACAGGCAGTGTGCAGTGTGACTGTAAAGCAAAGCTCTTTACAGCTTAGTGGCAATAATCTCTGTCTCACTCCTTGCTGCTGAGACACCCAACCCACACAGGTATCTTTCTTCCCAGCCACAAAAATCTGTCAAACTTTGCAGGATAATTTCCTGTCAACTAAAGCTTCTTCCCTGTAGCTCTGCAGATCAATTTGCATTCTGACTCTGGAAAGCAGTATCAGACTGTTCATGCTAGAGGGCTAGAAACATACCTGATCTTTAGGTCATATGACTATTTTTTAGGAGATTTGGAGTTTCAGTGGATCAGGGATTAGGTGCAGCACTTCTGATCTAGCAGCCTTGTTCCCTGATCTTTTTTGGTACACTAGAAAGTCCAGTATAAGTGACATTTTTCAGGTCAGGTGCAATACATACATGCAGGATTCAGTCCCCAGTAAGAGAAAGCATGATTAACTCCCGTGCTCAGGTCTGGATTTCCTTGAGTTCAGGCTTGAGTGCTGATGTTCTGTTCAGTAATTCTAGGAAACTTTTATTTTTATAACAATATAAATCTGAACAGAACTTCAGTGGTAGACTGTAGGGTTCACCTGCTGGTTAGCATGATACGGAAAACTTCGATTTCAGTTCATGTTTCTCTCTAAGAATGAGCACATATTCTAATGCATCTTAATTTTAGAGGTATAATTTCCTTACGTTGCATGTGAGGATGGTGTCTATGGTGTCTCCTTAGTGATCCGTATTGTTTTGATTGTCATACAGCTTCATGTTTTGTTAATGTTGGTACAACGCATGTAAACAAACTTATAAATTCTCTTTCTGCATAATGCTGCTGAATGGTATTAGACATACTGGGCTCCCTTAACTTCGGGTGAAGGCGGTGGGTTGCAGACATCCTGCCTGCTTCTGCAGGCTGCCCTGCTGCAGTCTGAGCACATTTCTGTTGCTGGTTGGTGTGCTGGAAGCCTTCAGCCTCCTCCCCATTCGGGCCTGACCCAAGTGCTCGCTGGCATTGCGGTGGGCTTTGCCCTCATTTCAGCGGCTTTGGCTTGTAGCCTTCAGGGCTTCGAGGCCGCGTGTCATCCCTTGGCTGTGTTACGGGATCCTGTATTAACGGTGCTTTTTTCGCTCCCTGGAGTCGCGTGTTTTACATTTACAAGCTGAGCTGAAGTAGTTTCAGAAAATGCAACCTGACCTTCCACACGTCAGCACCTCCCCTAGGAAAGGAGAACTCCCCCGCCTCGCAGCGACCTCAATAGACGTTACCCGAATTACTGCCCTACCAAGGAGAACTTTGCATCACCGAAGAAAAAGAGAGAAGGGGACCGAGCCCAGCAGGGGCCGCGATGCTCGCAGCCGGGCGGCCGCCCCGCGCCGCGCTTTGTTGGGGCCGTTCCGCGCCCCCGGCGCCGCCTCCCAGCGCGGGGCGGGGCCGCAGCATGGCGGCGGGCGGCGGGTAGCGGCGGGATGGGCTGGGCGCGCTCGCAGCCGTGCGCGCTGGCGCTGGCGGCAGCCCTGGCCGTGTGCGCCTTCTACTACCTGGGCGGCGGCGGGGAGACTTTCTCGAGCGCCACCCGCCGCCTCCGCGCCACGCGGGCCGCCGCGCCGCCCGCCACGCCGCCCGGCCCGGCCCGGCGCGAGAGGACGGCGGCGGGAGGAGAGGCGGGCCGGGCGCTGCACCTCCTGATGATGTTCACCAAGGCGGAGCGCAGCCCCGCGCTGCGCGGTAAGGGCCAGGCCGCGCTGCGCTCCCTGCTGCGCCACGGGCGGCTGCGCCGCGGGGACGGGCTGCACCTCCACCTCGTCACCGACAGCGCCAGTAGGAGCATCGGCGAGGAGCTGCTGCGGGACGCGATGCGCGGCGCCGCCTTCCGGCACCAGGTGCGGCGGGGGGGAAGGAGAGGAGGGGAGGGGAGGGAGGGGCGGCCGGGGTCCCCGCCCCGTGCCCGCCCCGCTGCAGCTGCGCGCCTGCCGGACGTGAGCTGCCCGGAGCGCTCCTGCGTTTCCTTTAATGTTAGCTGAACTCTGCTGGAAGAGCCTGCGGTGTATCCGCGGATGTAACCTCAGTGTTGTTCGTACAAAGTATTTCTCGGTAAATAATCCCGTTTCCTAACAGCGCTCGGTCAGGCGCTTAGCACTGCGGTACGGTCGCTGTTACCCGGCTGTAGGCAGGAGCTGCTGGCACAGCCAGCCTCCATGTCAGCTCCTACACGTGCAGCTGTGCCCTCGGTGCCGGCAGCTCCCCGGGCGCTGGCAGTGACAAGCCGGCAGGACACAGCAGCAGGAAACACCAGTGTAGCTTGCAGCTCTTGTGTGCTGCTGCAATTCTGAAGAAGGCAGACTCTCAGTGCACTCCTGGGGGCTCCAGCAGTAACCATCTCTGCCCTCAGGCCTCTCCTGGCTTCCCTCAGGTGCTCGCAGGGTGCTTTCCTGCTCTTAATGTAGCTTTCCTAGAGCGGGTGCGGAGCTGAGGCCTGCTGGGTGCCTGGAGGGCAGCTGGAGCTGCAGGGCAGGGCTGCTGAGCCCCGAGCTGTGCTTCTACTTTGTGGGGAGCACTGGGGTTTTGGAGCTGTCGTTGCCTGGCCCTCCCAGCAGAGGTGGAATCAGGTAGAATCTCTGCTAGAGTGAAGGAATCAGAGAACCTTCCCTTGGGGAAGGTATTGGGCCAGCTCTCATCACTCCGTGGGCATATTTGCAACTTCGGGCACTTACAAAGCTCTCTGGAGAGTGCAGCAGCATCCCACAGTGCGCAGACAGCGAGAGCAGGGGGGCTTTGGGGTGCACACAGCAGCGTGTGCAGAACAGTATCTGCACAGGACTCTTTGTGCTGCACTGAGGGCAGGCCTCTGCTGTCCCAAATCCTCAGATCATGATGGCATGGTGTCACCGGGCCTGCGGTCTGAATTGCCTTGGGAGCGCCGGCTGCATGCTGATGTGTCCCAGATGCGAGCCGTGCCGGCAGATGGAGCTGGAGCTCCACAGCACGGCGCTGCATGGAGCCACGAGTGGCAAACGAGCAGCACTGCTGCACAAAGGGCTCGCAGCCTGCCCAGCTGTGCTCTGCCAGCAGCATTGGCCTGTGCTATGCCCTGTGCGCCCTGAGCAGCGCCTGCCCTTAGGATTTGCTACACTCAGTGACTTGTTTAGGTGGTTCCCTCCATGGGTACCACACAGTGCCAAACCACGCCCTTCCCAAGCTAATTTTTAAAGCCCTCTCCTGGGACCACTACTTTTCTGCCTATGCAATTCAGCTGCAGGAGATCTGGAGCCCCCAGCAGCTGCTCTAGAAGGAGGCTGGAGCCCCTCAGCACAGTCCCAAGGGCTGGCTTTCAGGAAGCCTCGCTCTGGCTTCTACAAGTCAGCGCTTCTCACTTGGGCAGGCCCAGCCCTGTGTTCACAGCTCCATCCCCTCTGTGGCATGTGGTTATCAGCCGCCCCGGTGAGGGCCTTTGGGAACCACAGCGGGGCTGTGGGGGAAGCCTGAGCTCTTCTCCTTATCCTCTGTGGTCCGGCACACACCACCAAGCTGCCGTCACCCTGCTCTTATGGGCTTGCTGCAAAGGTGCCTCGCACCAGAAGGAGGGAAGCAAAAAGTGAAACTGAGTGTATGGCAGTTGTTTACTGGTGAACCAATTGAAGAGGTCCTTTCTCAGAGTGAGATGTGTTTATAAAATGTGTTTGTGTAGGAAACCCATAGGAAGCCCACAGAACTTAGTTTTCTTGATGTCCTCAATGAACTCACTCAGATTTAGCTACAGGGAATTACTGAAAGCTGCTCCACAAATAAATAGTGAAGCACAAAATTAGTAACAGATAAACAGGCTGTGCTCGAGTGAGGGGAGAGGAGAGCCCTCTGCAGTGCTGCAGAACGAAGATTCCTAGTGTCAGGAGTTTGCTTTGCAGAAGTGCTTCACCAAAGGATGGGCAAGAGGAACACATTTTCCACTGTTTTCTTTGGAAGCAGAGGGAAGACACATTGCTGTGTCTGGAGTTTCAGAAGTGCTTTTCCCACAGTTTTGTCCCCTGGTGCTTGGCACTCCTCTGCTCATTTCAGAGGTGTGAACTGGGTTGAACTCACTTTTTTCACCCCTGCTATGCTGTCTGTCATCTCCTTAGGTGGGAGAAGATTGAAGCATGGCAGCTTCCTTGGGGAGCCAGCACCATGGCACTGTGCTGTGTGTTTCTGCAGCAATCCTAGTGCTGCTGCTGAGGGAACAGCTGGTTTCCTCTGCCAAGGCATCGTGTCCTGGGTGAGATGCTCCTGGTAACTGACTTGTGATCAGGGCAACAATTTCAGCAATGAAGTGTGGAAGGACAAAGCTCCGGGCAGCTTCCTGCTGCTGCACCAGCCTCTTGGTATCAGAGCTGCATCCCTGCTGCATCTCATGCACAGCACGGCTGCCACACTAGCTCAGGCTGCAGTGGTTGATTTTGAGGATTTGAAATAAAAGAAAAAAGCAATACTCTAACTTATGTATTTACATGTATAGTGCACTCTTCCTAGCTTTCAGCCAGATGAAGTTTTATTAGGGAAAAGGAGCAGAACCATAGAATCATTTAATAACTTAGTTTGGAAGGGAGCTATGTGGATCATGGGGCTGGCAGGGCCAGCTAAGGGAAGTATCTCAGCATCCCTCAACAGAAATAAAACACTGGTGCTGTGTTGTGTCCTCACCTGTGTTCAGTTTCTGCTAGAATTTTCCTGCTTTCTCCTGCCTGAAGAAGGCAGCATGACCTCAAGTCTGCAACTCAGAGTTGCTGAACTCTCTAATCTGCACCAGGGTCACATCCCTTGGGTCTGTTCATTACACTGGAAGTTCCTCCAGTTATCTGGTGTGATTCAGTGACCTGCATCATTCTGTGCGCGTAATAATGAGCATCAGCCCACAAGAAAGTTCCCGTTCATCTGACTTGGGCTGAAATTAATTATAAGCTTGTAAAATTTCATTAGCTGACAGTTTATTTACAGTTGATCCTGGCTGGAGCAGATGTGGTTTGCCTCACTGCTGAGTTTTCAAGTGACTCCTGAAAACTAAGTGCAGTGAGCTGCCGAGGTTTTTGGTTTGGATATTTGTAGTCAGAGTGCAAAGGTTTGGTTTTGTTTGTCGCTTTGTATCCTGTCGAGTGTCCTAACACAACACAGGCTGTAATGGAGTGCCATAGGTCCGTGTGCCCTCAGATCCTGGTTCTGGCCATAGCAGTGCTACCACCTGGCCCCAGCATGGCACAGGACATCCAGTCCCTTGGCTGCTTGTCACAGCATGGAGGAGCTCTCGCTAGAAGGGATATTCAGCTCTGCAGTAACTGCTCAACGTCTGGATTTTTCCCAGCCTGCCATGTCCTGCCCTCCTGTCCCTCCCAGCCCCAGTGGAGACGTGCTGTGCAGTTTTCTTCACTGCTGGGCTGAGGTTCAGGAAATCCGGGCTCGGTTCCTGGCCGTGTCACAGCCTGCCTTTGTGACAGGGAACAAGTCTCGGTCCTCAGGGTGCGTGACGTGGGCTGGCTTGCCTCAGAGCTGCAGGATGCCAAAGCCTGGGGTGAGCTGTCATCTCCCTGATTGACTCCATATGGAGGCCAGATATGTGGTTACATTTCTGCGGAGTCAGCAGCTGGGACCAGAGGCTGCGAGAAAATATCACTTGAACAGATTTGATGGAGCCTCTCCATGCCTGCCTCACATTTACGGTGTGGCCATAAAAATCCTCCCGTCCCCACTGCACCTAGCTGCCTGCTGTGGCAGGTTGTGCACATTGGAATGGCAGCAAGCTGCACTGGGGCTTTGCAGCCTCCCACCTGCGTGCTGAGCTGAGGCTGGGGGTGGCTGGGTGTCAGGGCTGAGCGGTGCTCCTGCTGTCTCTCCTAGGTGATAATCCACGACGTCAGTGAGCTGACTGAGAAGCTGTTTCCAATCGTTGAAGCCATGCAGAAACACTTCAGTGCTGGATCAGGAACCTACTACAGCGACTCGATTTTCTTCTTGTCTGTCGCAATGCATCGGATCATGCCCAAAGGTAAGCCCCAGCTGAGCTGCAAGCACAGCCTGTGTGCGTGTGCTATGTGAAATGCAGAGTTAACAGACATCTATGAAAAGAGGCTAAGTCACTGGGGGATGGCAGGAGGTTTCTGTGCCATACAGCAGGTTAGTGCTGCCCTCACACCTCAAGACGTTAGAGAAGGCAGGACTGGAGCCACATGCAGCTGTGTATTTGTATGTGTGTTTTTACAACCTCCCTTCCCCTTGGTGTGTCAGCAGAAAGAGGTGCCACGTGCTGCAGCACAGTGAGGGTGCTGCCTGCTCGCCAGTGTCAGCAGTGCGGTTACTGAGCGTACCTTCCCTTCCTGTGGCTTTGATGAGCTCTTAGGAGGCTTTTGCTGGTTAACAGCCACTGATCACTTAACTTTCCTTATTGTGTCTTCACTTTTATTGAGTGAGGAAACAACAGTAAATCTGCAAGAAAATGAGGCACCTGGCAAAGGGAGCTTGGCTCAGTTGCCCCACTTTCCTCCCCAGCTGTGTGCAGTTATTTCTCCCAAGACCTACGTGCTCTGTAGTCTTGGATCAGTCAGCAGTTCTGCTGCCTTTCCCTTCTCTCCCATTTTGTAGGTCAGGATTGTTTTTCTTACACTGAGGTCAGGGCTGGGAGAAAGGTTGGAGGCTTTTCCTTATGACCGGTGGCCAACGGTCACGTTGCTATTGGCGTTTATTCTCTTAGAAGCAGAGTGCTGAATGTGAGCAGTTACACAATGAGGGCTGAGCCCTGGGGCACAGTTTCAGGGGTCTGTGCCCTCTGCTCAGCAGGATGTGTCGCACACCCGAGCCCTTGCGTGGAGCTCCCAGCCCAGCCCAGCCCATGGGGGCACAGCTCCTCCCAGCATGGTGCACGTGGTTTGTGTTCACTGGGCTGCCTCTGCACAGGGTCTGGTCTGAGAGGGAGCCGTTTGGGAAGCCCTCCCCATGAGAGTTAAAAACAGAGGGGCCTTCTTGGGGCCCTGGTATGTCCTGTAGCCAGTAGCCAGTGTGGTTTCACAAACAGTGTTTGCTTGTCAGACACGGAGGAAGTGGAGCAGACGCTCCTTTCCTTCCTATGTTCCCAGACCATCCTTTTGGGGAGGGTCACCTTGCCAATCTTGCACTGCAGAGACACTGGCAGAGGCCTGGGGGCACAGGCAGGTGGGTGCAGTGTCTGGGGGCTCTTTGGTGTCAGGGTTCCCCACGACACCCTACTGCTAAAGCAGGCTGCCTGCTGTGCTGGTGAAGGCACAACACTAGCACAGACTGGGGTAGAACAGCCACTGAGTTCAGAGGTTCATTGCTGCTGAGAATGGGAGTCAAATTTTCTCTCTGTAGATGTGCTCCCCATTCATCACATTCCTTCCTGAGTTGTGTGGTGTCCATCCAAGAATCAAACAAATACCCTTTTCCCTGGAGACCTGGAAGGCCTTGTGCTCACCCACGTTCCATGTCTCCAGGATGCAGCAGCAGCTTCCCAAACATCTGCTGAGCATTTGCTGAAGGCAGCAGATTGCTTCTGGCCACACTACCAGCCCCCAGCTGACCCAGCCCCACGCCTGGCACACTGCAGGTACAGCTGCAGGCTGCACTGTGCTGCAGCACTTGAAGCTGCCTATGAGCAGTGCAGCTGGGCACGTGGCAGCAGCCCGCTCCTGCTGCATGCCGGTGGCATCTCTCTTCCCTCGACTCTCTCAGCTGGCACCCACCACTTCCTCCGCAGCCAGAGCAGAAGCTTGTGCTGGCTGCTGCCCAGGCATAACATTTCCTGCAATCTTGCCACCACAAATTTCAGGCAAAGCGTTTCTCTTGCTGAGCTGTGAGCTAAATGTGGAGGACGCTGGCTTTGTGGCCATGTGTCACTCATAGCATGGAGCAACGGGGACAAACTGAAACATGGGAAATTCCGCTTACCCATAAGAAAAAACTACTTTTCAGAGAGGATAGTGAAGGACCAGGCCCAGGGAGTGCTGTGTCTTCTTCCTTGGAGGTTCTTAGAGCAATGGCCTGGGCTCTGGGTGACCTGCTTTGGGCAGGGGTAGGACTGGGCAACCTCAAGAGGTCCCATCCAACCTTGGCTGTGCTGTTATTCTCTGGTTTTAAGTGAATGTGCTGTACCCAGCTCTTTATTAGCCATTGGTAATTTTTTTGTCTAATGATGTCTGCATCACGAGTGCTTTGAAGTCTGTTGAATACAAATGACAGTATTAGTTCTGTCTCGTTCACTTGCCCTGTACCTCTGCTGCATCTTTACTGTGTGCTGAAGACACCCATATTATACAGTCTGCCAGCCAAAAACTGTTCAGACATACTGAGATGTCTTTCCTCGGTTCACCAACTGTGGGCAGTTTTGTCTCCTGAAAAGCTTGCTTGCTGTCTGTCATTTTGACAGGGGCTTGCAATGGCCTCTTTGGCACACAGGATGTATAAAGAGGCATTTTACAGTTTCATGAGTTTAGTTTTTGTTTCAGAAGCTGCTAGTAAAGCTGATTTATATTTCCCTTGCAAGGGAGGTCAGATGCAGAGCAGGGTGCCTGAAGCACTGGGTGATTTATGGCCTGGCAGGGCTTCCCAGCCCGCTCCCTGCTTCCCGACTGTGCAGTGGGGCTTGGCAGGAGGCAGCAGGCGTACAGAGGGCTGGCAGTGCCCCAGGGCTGCTCCTGCTGCTCTGTGTTTGCAGGCTGGGCTGGGTGCCTGCTTCTTCATCTGCACTGCAGCTCAGCCACCTTAGATGTGAACTGCGTGAAGGTTGGTGCTTCTGGCAATTCTGCTGTGTCTGTATTTTTACTCACCTGTTTTTATGTGCAAATGTAAGAGCCTTCTGACTGGGGACAGGGAGGACTGCACATTCGGTGTCCCATGAAAACTCATACATGGTGTAGGAATGGTGCTGTGCACCCAAATTCCCTCCTGGCCTTGCCTCATTTCTCTGGAAAATTGGGAAACCAACCCCTGGTAGAAGCCACTTTGCTAAGATGGAAGGTAAGTGTTTGAAGCTACATTTTCCTGCAGCACTAGCATTTTTTATTCTGGTGCATTTTGGTTCCACCTCACCCTGCGTCTTTGCAGGTGTGGCTGGCTCCTGAGCTTCAGCACCAGTTTTTGTGGGAGCTGGATTTAATTGCAAGCTTAAACATGCTCCAGCAGAAATGAAAGCTGTGATTTGAATGTTAAATTCTCTCTTGTGTGTTTCTTTGCATTTGTATCAATGTCTAAACATTTTTATGAGAGCTCAGAACATTTGTGTTTAAGTTGCCTGGCTTTAGGTTCCCAGGTTCATCATTTTGAGATGACATGGCATTTCTGACCTACCATAACTTAGTGCTTTGTTTGAAGCTGCAGGTTTGTGATGGTGCAGTGACTGCAGATTGATGGCGCTCAAAAGCTGAACAGCAGTTGTTTTATTTTTAAAGATCTTTGTAGAACATATGCATGGCAGTGTGCGTATTGCAATGAGAGTAAATGTTTTGTGCCACTCAGCTGTTCTGGTTTTCACTGCTGCTTTGGATCCTTGCCCACAAAACTTCGCATCTAAAACCTGCAGCTGCCAAAGTATAATATAACAGCCTCTTAGCTGCTGTAAATCATGTAACTCTCTCGCCTTAAATGTCTTACATTGGTGGAGTTAACCTGATTTAAACCAGCTGGGGAGCTGGTATGCAGCGTGCAGAAGTGCAGACTGCATAACTCTCATCTGTGCCTGCGACTCATAAATCCTGTTTTAATGTGGCGTGGCCAGGCCTGAGGGGCTGGGGGAGGGGCTGGTGCATTTCAGTGATTCTGAGATGGAGAAGTGGTGGGAACGTTACAGAGAGGACGAGCAGGGTTCAGACTTAGGAGGAGCTGCTAAGGCAAAGACTATGCCAGAATGAAACGGTCCTGGGATCTGCAGAGCTCAGGCTGGTGAGGCTGTCTCTGAGCTAGAAGGAGAAACTAGACTGGCAGGGAGTAAGGCAGACAAGCAGTCTACTGTTGAACAGCGCTTTTGTGGCCCAACTCAGATTGGTGTCTCTGTAATCCTGATGCTACAGGGCTTGGTCTCGGTGAGCCTTAGAGCAGGACCCCAGCCCTTGGCCCCGGAGCTCTCAGGGAGAGCTGTCTCAGCAGCATCCACCTTCCTCATGCTGCCTCTCTTCAACTCGTACTTGTTAAGCTGCAGCCACATCCTGGCTGTGTGTGAAAAAGAGAGTCAGTCCCTCTGTTTCACTGCCCCACTGCATTTCCATTCAGGTTTTCTGGCGTCGGATGAGATCATCTCATGCCGAAGTGCCATGTGGCTGAGCAGAACGTCTGGGAAGAGCAATCAGCTGAGGCAGCATGTGTGCTTTGTGATTTCTGTGGGCACGCAGCCACTGGAGGTAGCACAGCACGAGAAGTATTGCTTCTCTCTGGTGTTGAATTCTCTCTACCTGCTCAGCTCTTTCATAGTGTTGTCCAGGAAACCTCTTCCCTGCTGTCCCCAGTGAAAAAGCAGCTTTCTTCTTTGTTGAGTGATCACATAGGCTCTGCAGTTCAGAGCTGCTGGCTCTTGCTTCAGCCATGTTCTGGGGAGGGTTTTTAGGCACAGGTGCCTGGCAGTGAGCCTCTCAACAAGAGGAGGTGCTGCTCCATGGCAGAACTGGTCCTTGCATAAGCTACCCAAGGCTTTCTGCATGGTGCAGCCAGCACTCCACAGCTGAGCTGAAATGTCCAAGTAACAACAAGGCAACAGTTAATCTGGGAGCTAGAAAGGATGACGCAGTGGAAGAAGCCATAGGGAGAACCTGTTTGCCTTGGTTTTGCTGGCTGTTTGGCAACAGAATCACTGTGTTGGACAAGAGGGGAAAGAGCAAAGAGGAAATAGGACTGGATGAAAAAATGAAATCCAAGTTAATTTTGTCTGAAGCATCTGCAGTTATCTGGTTGATGTTCTCAATGAAGTATCTCTGTAGCTTATCTCTGTTGACTGGACCAAAGGAGCTGTGTCTGTTAGCTGCAGGGGAATCTCTGAAACTCAGCTTGGAGGTAATGTGTCATGTGCAGTTAGGGTATTTAGCAGAACTTGACTGAAGATGGCATTTGACAAATTGGAGACAGCAGGGTTTCCTGGCTTTAAGAACAGCTGGCAGCCCTCCTGAGGGGGTTAGCTCATCTCTGTAAGTTAGCTCCCTCCTCCCTGCCCAGCAGGGTGTGGGGAAGCCTTCGGGGTTCCTCTCCCACTGACAGCCCAGCATGGAGGCAGAAGCCCTGACAAAGGCTGAGAGGTGAGCATGGAGTGGAAAGGGCCCCTGGGCTGTGCTGTTCCTGCAGTGCAAGAGGTTAGCCCTCATGTGGCATCTTCCAGGCACTGGTGAAGCCCTGACTCATTAATCTTGGCGTTCTGGGTGGGCAGGGTAGGAGGGCAGCACTGCTTCTCTGAAGCTGATGGAATGCAGCTGAGCAGAGCTGTGGCTAGGATTTCTGCATGGAGAGCAGGGTGCCACAGAGGATGGGTCCTTGCTCTCCTAATGAGGCTCTGTATCTTCACAAGGGCAGTTCAGAGCAGGATGGAATGTGAATATGTTGTTTAATTCAATTAACAGAATCTCTTACAAGCATGTATCAGGCTTGGAGATCTCTGGAAAAGCAGCTCAACAGGATAGTTCCTTCCTCCTTGTGCCCAGCCTCTTTACTGCTTTGATGTCTGCTGCATCCTAGACATGACCCATGTGCATGTGGGAGGCTCTGAGAACAGGCATCAGGTGTGAGAGCTGTGATAAAGGGTGTTGAAGTAGCAGCCAGGGAATGAACACCATTTAACTCACTCAGTTTTATGTACTTGGAAAGCAGGGGGCAAGGAGGGGAAGAGGGTAAATTGCCTCCTTTAATCAAGTGTTAGGAATCTGAGTAAGAGGCTAGGTGTGTTGGGAAATAGTTGAGAGGAAATATATGGTGAGAAAATACCTGACGTAATTATCACTACTGAAATTGGTGGGGTGATGCTTCTGACGAAACTATTAAAATCACCAGTTACAGTGTTTGTTTAAGAAATGTGGATGGAAGCAGGAGCTGGGTGGTGCTCTGCAGGGAAGACACAAGGAGGTGCTTGCTGGATGCACACCCAGCAGCCTGATTTCCAGGTGCATCTGGTAAAGGCTGTTCATCAAAGGCTCATAAGGAAACCGAGCAGCAGTGGGAAAGGTTGGTAAGTTTTCATATGGCTAAATTAATTGAGGAACTTCTGGGGAAGAACAAAGTGAGCTGGCCATTATGCACTGCCTAAATTTATGGCACGCAATGTGGTGTGCTGCAGAAACCTGGGAGAGGTTCTGAGGAAAGCAGTGGCTTTGTGCAGGAAGGAGTGATGGAGGGGCCCTTCTGCCCTGCAGACACGTTGGCTGAGGGCTCACAGCTGGGGCTGCACAGCCACGAGCTGCAGAAGCACAGTTTAACCAGAGGCATCGTGGTTAGCCCATGGCCCCAGCAGGGAGCTGTGCTGCTGGCTTTGCAGTGGATGTCGGGCACCTGCGGTGGCCTGGGACCCCAGGGTGGAAGTAGAAGAGCCAGTGGTCTCCCCTGGGCTTGGACTCTGAGGCGGATCATCTCTCCAGCTCATTATCTACAGTCATCCTGGTTATTAAACGCAGACCAGATTGCAACGATGTTTGTCCAAACTGCCTGTTAATGACAAAGCCACAAATCACTTGGGAATTGGTATGGCTTGGAAGCAGGCTCCAGCTCCTGGCTGCAGCTCAATGGAGGGGACAGTCTCCCACGAAACTGCTATCTGCCTTGCGAGTGCTCTGGGAGTCTCAGCCTGGACACGACAGCCTTTGTGAGCTGCAGCTTGTGCTTTTCCCACAGAGCTGAGTTGGGGGGAGGGCAAAGGGCAAGGTGGGAACGCTGCATCAAGCTGTGCTGCATCATCTGGTGGCAGCAGTGACCTCAACCCCTGCAGGAGGACAGGCAGCAAGAGGATCCTACAGCTGCACTGGTAGCATTTCGGTGCCCAGAGCAAGGCACAGGCCTGGCCAGGTGCTCAGAGCACTTCCTGCAGTTAGTGAGAGGCAGTAGGCAATGTGAGCAGCCTATCCATCAAGCCATGGAGGACAGGGTCCAGGAGGAATGTTCTAAGCAAGAACATCAGGAATAGCAAACACAGTTGTCTTCTCTTAATGCAGTTCTGCGAAAGCAGGGATGTAGAGTCCCAAAAATGTTATACCTTGCCTTTGTAAAACATAGATTTGTGCATGTGTGAGGATTTGCAATTGCAGCTGCAATACAGGAGTGCCCAAGTGGGTCTGCAGGTCTTTCTTTGTCTCTGGAATGCAGATAACTCCGTGCAGGTGCTGGTTCCTTGCTCAACTACCTGTTTGCAGGGAGTTATGGAGTGATAATCTGTGTCACACACAGAGATAAGCATCAAAAGTCTGTAATGTAGAGGCTGGCAGACAGCAGCATGAACTCCTGCTCTTCCTTCTGTCAGCTGTGCAGCAATGCCTTGTACGATGTCCAGTCACCTGCATAATTCAGTGATTATTAAATTTTAATAAATCACTGTTTTCAGAGCACTTCACTACTGGCCTTTTGTTACTGGTAGAGCTGCGCTGTGTCAGGGCATCCAGTGAGGCAGCAGCATTGGAGTGCCTGCATCCCAGATGCTCTGGGCCTGACAATGTTTTTTGGGAGTGGAGATGTTGATAAGAGGCATAGAAAGTGTTGATCTATGCTGGAGCCATCTTCATGGCTCCACAACCCTGTGCTCCAAAACCGCAGTTCCCATGGGGTGCTGCAGTAGCAGAAGGGTTTGTTTTGTGGCAAAATGTTTCAATTTATACAGGGATAGAGGGAGAGTTGATGGTGTCTGATGTGCTTACAGCCTCCCTCCCTGCTTCACATCTCAGCCACGTGAGGAAGAGTCAGATTCCTTGGATCTCTGCATGAACTTGTGTGTGACAGTGCTAGTGAGGAAAAGAGACTGAAGAAACGGATTTAGAAGCAGTAGGGCAGCAGTGCCAACTATTGTTTCCTACTGGGGTAACCCTGTTTGTGTGTTGCATTTGGGGAGCAGGCATCAGCACGCCTCCAATGACCTCCTCAAGTAAAGGCTGGAGGCCCAAGTGTGGCAAAGGCACGCAGTGCTAACCCTGTAGGACATGCATCTGGCTGCAGGGCCCATCTGCTCCAAGTGTCATGGGATGCTTGGCACTGCTGGAGCCATGCTGGCAGCATGCTGATGCTCGCAGGGAGGCTGCCCTGGGGACGGTGTGGCTTTGGGACAGCGGTGTAGGGCAGCCCCAGTGCCCATGTCCCACAGCACCATCCCTGCTCAGCCCAGCACAACTGCAGCCCCTCAGGGAGTGTCACTTCTCGTTACTTCCATCGGCTGCCCCTCACTGTAGTGCCAGCATCCATTATTTGGGCTGTCCTAGATCTGTCAGGCCAGGGCAGGAATGTGTGGTGATTTCACCTCCTGTGGAGAGACGGGTGCTTGTGTTGGCCTGGCTGGGACAACTGTTTTGGTAAGTGGTGGGGGAGGGTTCTGGAAGCTTCCTCCTGGTCGGTCCGAGAGAGAGTTATGCAGGGAAAGAGCATGCGAACCGCTGGGACTCACCCTGTGCTGAAATCCCAGCCCTGCTCAGAGCTGGGCCAGCTGGGGAGAGGGCACTGCTGGCCCTCACATCTCACTGGTGTCTCTGACTCAGATTTTTAGGGTTTTGCAAAGAGAAGCAGATAGTACGTGCAGCTCTGCAGCCCCTTCCCCCACTGTTAAGATGTAAGATCATTTATCTTACTGCATTTATTTTCTTGTATCTCTTTGGTTTCCTTTTGCATCTCACCCGCCCATTACTTTACAGCTTGCCATCCATGCTGCTTTATAATCTATGGCAACCTGGAATTAAACCTTATTTTTTCTGATTATAAGGTTTCCTGCTGCTCTAACTCCGGCTCCAAGAAATGTCTTCACGCTCCTCCTCCAGTGGCATTGTGTAATAAATACACAGCATGCTGTATGACAGCTGCACCCTGAGAGCTGCGGATGCCCCTGGCCCTGCTGCAGATCTGGAGGACGTAAATGCAGCCCCTTGAGTTGGAGCCAGGCAGGATGCAGGAGCAGGGACGGAGGTGCTGGGCAAGTGGAGCAATGCTGCTGGGGTCCTTGCTGCTGTACCCAGCACTTTAGCTCATGTATGTGCTGCCTCAGGACTTTCACAGTGTGCTGCAGGCTGCTGAGCCAAGCTGCTACCTGCCCTGGCACTGGGGCTGCTGGCTGGAGCTGCTGAGCTGCTGTGCTGTGCCAGTGCTGCCATTTATGTAGCAGGGGTTTGTCATCTCGCTGGCAGACAGCCTAATTTTTTAATTAGCTGATAGGCAGGAATTGCTGTGAAGGAGCTGCTGTTCTGCTCCACTGGGTGCATAATAGGTGTTAGAGAAATCTGCTTAATGACATTGTTAGCCAGCCGGGGCTCTTCTGCCTGCCTGGAAACGTCCTCCTTTGACTCTTGCAGGCTCTTGGCTCCATACCTGCAGTGTGCATCTGCCCCTTGCCCTACTGTTGCTCTCTGAGCCAAGCAGGGAAGCAGGGATGTGGCTGGGAGCTGCTTCCAAGCTGCTGAGAAGCAGTGCCCCAGGGAGAAGGGCAGGCAGAGCAGACTGGAAGGATGCTGCAAGGAGAAGAGGTACTCCTGCTCTTGGTGTGGCTGGAGGGCCAGCCTTGAACCAGAAGGTTGGAAGCCAAGCTGGCCAGCCTCACTGAAGCAAGTTTTCCAGGCTGTTTATTTCTGGGGGAGATGAGCTGCAGAGCAGCACTCGGTGCACTCGTACCCACATGTGATGGGGATGGCAGCAGGTCACATCCCCACACGCAGACGCTCACCCCAGCCTCACTGCCTGCCCCAGGGTGAGGCTCACTGGGGGTCAGCGGGGCGGCAGCAGTGACGAAGACTGGAAGCGGAGGAGCAGACTTCGTCTGCCAAGAAAATGAGGTCTGGAAGGGGAGCACACAACAAAACAGGAAGCGCTCACGGCTCTGTGACAGAAGAGGAAAAGCTGCTGGGGAGCAGGCGGGCGTGCAGGATGAGCAAAACAAAGGAAGTCTCTAACAAAGGGCAGGCAGAGGAGTGGAGCATGGCTGTGTAAGCAAGCGGTGCATGGCCGCATCAGTCTGCTCTGCTTGGCACTGCATTGCCTTTGTACCCTGCAGCAGCTATGACAGGATGCTCTTGGCAGTAGCTGGCCTTGCCGTTCAGTGTGCAGCCAGCCTGGGCAGGACTTGCACTCATTTGAGGCTGGGCTCATCCAACCCATCCAGAGCCAAGCTCTGCCTTTGCATCTGAGCATGCCAGGACCTGAACCAAGTGTGCAGGCATAGTGCAATGCCTGCAGGTAGTGTGCAGAACTGTGTGCCCTGAGCTGCACGGAACAGGGAGCTTTTGTCTGTTAGGAGAGTCTGGCTGACAAAAATCATCAGCAGAGTCAGAGATGAACTCAAAGCAGTGGGAAATAGTTAAGAGGAATCTGTCCTGGTCTGCCCAGCAATTGCAGACCCCTACTCTGAGAACCAAGGCAGCCAGCAGGGGACACTCCTGTCCCTTGGCTGGGTGGTGTAACTACTGGCTGCAGCCACTGCTCTCACTGCAGAGAGATCTGAGCTGTTTGCAGCCAGCACTGTCTATCCCTGCCCACCACTGTATCTGCTTGGGTCGTGCAACCAGCCAGGGGTGGTTGGCAGGGCACCATTGGGAATCAGGGATGTCAGCTTGATCTCACCTCTTCTGCTTTGCAGGGTAGCAGGTCAATGTATCAGCCTCCACCTACAAGTTGCTGCTACGATGCGGAGAAGGTGCAGGGAGACTGTTGTGTGCTGCTGCTTTGTGCCCCCTCTGCATATTTATCCCTTGATTAGCATGTCATAGGTCCTACAGCATATATCAGGAGTACCTGGCTACTACCAGCTGGGGCTGTGTGCTATTGGTGCTGCTGCTGGTGTTGGAAAGGAGAGTGGAGGACATGGTGGTTTGGGCAGACCTGGGACTACTCAGACCAGGCTTTTCAGGTGAGAGCCCATGGCCCAGGCTGCTCTGATTGTGTGCTTGGCTGGTAGTGTCCGGTGTGTTACAGGGAGTGCCCTGCATCACTGCACAGAGTGGGGATTTTCCCCTTGTGAGCCTGACCTGTATATCACTAAAAGTCATCATCCACAGCCTGGTGGAGCCATTGTCTTGTCTGTGAGCAGTTACAGTTGTGAATAATAAGACTCAGTCCCAAACAGATTTTTCAGGATAAACAGATTCTGTAGCCACATGGTCCTGCTCAGGCACACTACTGCAATGGAGGGTGGAGAGCATTCACCTCTGCGTCCTGCTGCGATGTTGTACTGCAATGAGGGAGCTGGGATCGTGCAAAGAGACCATCCATAGCTGAAGAGCAGCTCCAGGCTGCTTCAGTCTTCTTGTGTCTTCTAGTCTGAAGCTGTCATAAAGTACTGCTGGATTTTGTGCTGTGATGTGGCAGCTCTCCATTATCTGTTACTTGACACAAGTTGTTGTTCCTTTCACTCATTTCCCCTTTTTGCAGAGTGACATGATTAAGATGATTGCAGGAGTGGTGTGCCCTTGTTCCAGATCTGTTTTTTTTTGGGTGGAAGACAAGTTTGGAGTGACCATGGTAGCTGCCTGCTACTGGACTGGATGCTGCAGTGCCAGGCAGACAGCACTTGCTGGTAGCAGAGACGCAGGGGCAGGAAAAGGCAAAGTGCTGCCAAACAGAGCTCCTGTGCCATCAGGCTTCCTGCCCACTGCTGGTGCTCCCAGAGCAGCCAAGGGAAGGGGCTCGCAGGCTTATGTGCAAAGCTGGGCAGGCAGCTTGGGAGGGTGCGTTGCCCTCGTGTTGCTGGGCTGGCACAGCCAAGGAGCATCCAAGCTCCACCTAGATCAGCCAGAGCAGCTCCTCCTCCTGTGCACCTCAGCTGCCAGGCACGTTCACTCAATTACTCAGGGTAAATTGCCTTTTTTTGAGAAGAGTGATTTGCTCTTGAGGGATGCATTGCATCAGACTTGTTCCAGAACCTGCTTTCTGCCGGAGGTGCTCCTGACACTGCTCAGAGCAACCCACCCAGCCCCTGGGTACGCTGCCAGCACTTGTCCTCATGCCTGCACCCCTCTGCCAGATCCTGGGGGAGCACTCTGGATGCCAGCACACCTGGAAGTGACCTCTGTCTGTGTCCCTTTGCTGGACTGAGGCTCACAGGGAAGAGAGAGAATGCACACATGAGAGAGAGACTGTACCAGCATCTCTTCTGTTTTGGATTAGCACTGATTCCCCCTCTCCTCTGGCAGCCAAGCTTCAGTATGAGATGTCTTGGGCACTGCTGCTGGCTCTCACTCCTGCACAGCAGGAGAGCAGCAGCTTCCAGTACAGCAGGCCCTGCTCTGGGATCAGGCATTCCTTAAGCCGGTCTTCCAGCAGCTGGAGAGAGGCCCTAAGCTGGAAGGTTCCAGTCAGCATGGCAAAGCCAGGCGTCGGGTGCAGAGTCAGCTCTGCAGCCATCCTCCAGGGCAGTGCGTCCTGGCCTGCAAGGCCGTGGCTTGGTGGGAGTGTGAGCAAGCCTGCAGGCTGCAGCCCTCTGTGGCTACTGTTAGGAGGCTGCAGTAAAATGTTACAGGCTTTAACTGGGGCCAGCCTGTGTCATAAAACTGTCTCTGCTAATGGAGATCTCTGCTTTGAGTGGCTTAACTCCCCTTTATGCACAGGGGCTGGAAGAGCCACAGTTGAATGGAGCAAAGGGTAAAATATATCATGGCAAAGTTAGAAAACCCAGTTTCCGAGCAAAACACTGTCAGTGTTTTTGCACATTTCCAGCTGGACCCCTCCAAGCAATTTGTGCCAAAGAGAGGGAGAGCATGTGATTCCTCCACCCCCGTGTAGCAGTCAGGGTGAAGCGCTTGGTGTAAGGACAAAACACAGTGATAAATCATGAATATTAGTGCCTGGCCCCTTGCCAGTCACAGACAGCACTCACAGAGAACTCATCTCAGCCATTAATCTGTTCGTGCAAGCTGCATCTGGCAACACAGTGGTTAGTGTTGCCCACGTTCATCTTTGTCTCTGTTGCAGTTAATGCTCAGTTAATGCTTGCTTGAAAAAAAAAAAAAAAAAAAAAAAAAGAACTAAGAAAGAAAAAGAAGAAGGAAAAGTACTCTGTGCTCTCTGTCTAATTTGTTAGTTTTTCCCTGCAGGGTTCTGCCAGCCCAGCATGGGGACCAGAGCAGGGTGCTGGTGCTGTAGCAGGCAGGGATGGGAAAATGGAGGAGACAGGGACTGAGAGTTTCCCCCCGAGCTTAGCTTTCATTCTCGGTTGTGATTAATTGCAGTTAGTGCTCATCTGTAATTTTGGAGAACAATCAGATGACGTGCCTTGTGGTTGGTTTAATTGAAACCCGATGAGCCAGCTGAAGGCTGCTGCACGCTGGGGTGAGCTGTGCTGGAACGCTCCCTGCCACAGCCAGGGCTGGGAATGGTGCCCAGAGCATTCCCCCAGCCCTGCACTGCTTGGACATCTCCGGCTCCCCTCCCTGTTCAGGCTGAGCTTGTGCCATATCATGCTGGAGATGTCTTTCTCCTGGTCTCGAGCCACGGGTTTGATAGCTTTGAGGTGAGATCTGGGGGCTCCTGCTCCATCCAGCAGTTCTGTCTTTGCCCCTCACATGAGAACAAGTTGCAAGCTGTGGCTTTGTGACCTGGTCTGGATGTACTTGAGAGCAGTGGTGTTATGGTGTTACGGATTTGAAGTTTTGCACTGCTGTGCTATGGACTGCTCAGAAAGTTTGTGCTTAGCTCAGGAAAAGCTTTACCAGGGAATTAGATTTGAGTATTTGGGATCCACATCTCGTTCCTGTTTCAGAAATCCTCTGCTCTGCCTATTCATCTGCTCAAATTGTGCTAGCAGTTAGGAAAGCTGAGGGAAATTGCTTTCGGGTCGAGACCTGCTTTAGCTTGTGGTGAATTACTACGCCTGGGTTTTAAATCTTTGCAAGCAGAGGATTATGGTGGTGGTAAACATGAGGTAGGCCTGGGGATTGCCATTCTGTGGGATGAAGTGAGCATGGCCTTCCCCTTCAGCAAATAGCGAATGATGAATGGTTCAAAAAGTAAATTGAGATACAGCCTGGATTGTAGCTTAGATACTGTTTCCCCTTGATTTATATTTCTGCTTTGATACTTCACAGACTAAGCAGTATATTTCTTCCTTAACCTCATGGGGCTTTTTCCATCTTAAACGTGGACAGCATGTTAGATACGGCCAATTGCTGAGAGCTCGGGATTAATGCAGGATTTGCAAAAAATTCGGAGCTGCTGTACAGCCCAGCGTTTGGCTGAAAACACAAACATGAAGTGATGAATGCATTTGAGGTGGAAGAGTTACATTAATGTGCTGGAAGATAGCAGTGGATGCCTGGTTGCTCTCATGGTCTCCGGGTCTCCAGTCCAAACATCTGCTTTGGAGGCTGAAGACAGAGCCATTTCATGGTACTGCCAGCAGCACAGTGATAGCAGGCAGCCTGTCCCCCACGCTGGGAGGCAGCAGGTGAAGAACCACATGGTGCGAAGCTATAGCATGGGCAGAGCCACGAGAATCATGGAGATGTCTGCACCTTGCTCTCCCAGAGCACCAGCTGCCCTGGCTTGGGGGATGCTCACAGATGGTGCAGACCCACAAGCCTGGTGGGGGGGAAGTGTTTGACACGGTGACACACAGGGTGACGTCCTCCTATCTGGAAGTACTTGGCAGGAGGAAGAATGGGGCCTTTATTTTCTAATTACTAGGAAAACAGTGGTAAAAGGCCCATCTGGCCTGCAGAAAGCTGTTGTGGCACCTCTGCATGGTAAGTGGGGCTGAGAAAGGCTGACAGGCTGTAATCCAGTTAGTGCTGAGTGCAGAGCATCCTGACCAAGGTTCTCCTGTCTGTCACAACACAGAAATAGCTGTGCTGTTACCTACCACAGTGGCCCTAGCATCCTGCTCCCATTTCTGTGCACACCTTGCTGCTGCCCTTGGTGATTCCAGGCAGGGCTGAGCTCTGCGGCTCAAAGGGTGTCCGTGGCTGTGCCCAGGGCTGGGGGAGCCTGTCCAAGGCTCTGACTTCTCACAGCTTTTGCATTTGGTGCATTTCAGGTGGCCTGCTGCAGTCTGTTCCATAATCCCAGACCCAAGGGCAGACGGTTTTGACAAGGGTGGTGCCTGTGGGGATGCCCATGCCAAACCAGAGGAGCAAACTGTGCAGGTGTCCCTGAGGTGCACTGGGGCTCTCTGAGTTAGTGTTGCTGTCTGCCATGGGAATCACTCCAATGCTTTGAGCTGGGGTGGCTGCGTGGGTTGGAGCTGGGAAACACTCACTGGGTTTGTAGCTTAAGGTGTGCGTGGGATGTGGTGTGGCTGTCTGCAGGAACACTTCTAGAAAAGGAGACGGTAACTGCTGTGGAGGTGGAGTTGAAGTTACCTCTTGCTTTTCTCAGTCATATGGAAAACTGCTTTTCTGGAAAAAAGGAAGGAGTTGGTAGAAGCAGAAAGTCACCAGAAGTATTTCTGAAGTAAGGCATACCTACAGTACAAAGCAGTAAATGCCATCGTGATGGCAGAAGATTGGTAGCTTGAGCTAGAGGTTATGGCTGGATCGCTGCTGCCCTGAATCAGCTGAGTCTGTGCTGACTTCACCAAATCCTCACTGGGTGCAGTTCATTGCACCACCATTGGTAATTGCTGGTTTTGTCTCACATTACTCATTTATCCTTTTTGTGCTTTCAGAAATAACACAGATCATCCAGGTAGACTTGGACCTGAAGTACAAGGCCAACATCCGCGACCTGTTTGAGGAGTTCGACAACTTCCAGGAGGGAGCTGTCATTGGGATTGCCAGGGAAATGCAGCCAGTGTACAGGTACAGCCATGTGCCCAGGGCACGAGTTTGGGAAGGGGGGCTTTAGCATTTTCTGTTCAACTCTGATCAGTCTTTGGAACAAAATCTTTTGGAACAAAAACAGTCTTTCTGCTGTAATCCCTGCAGGGGAATTTAATCTGAAACTTCCAGGCCAGTCTGAGCACACTGTGCAGCGTGGTGTGATTTCCTTGTTCTCTCACACTGTCACAAGGCTTTCAGAGCCAAGTCCCTGATAACAAGTGGCTAACCCATAAATAGATTCATACCTGTTAGAGGTGTGTTTGGCCAGCCATTCCTGTTTGGGTACTCTGTCTGAAGATTGGCACATTAGTCTGTGTGTTGGGACTCAGAGGTTTGGGTTGTGAGTACTGCTGCCCTGCCCAAGCAGAGGACACCTCTTGTTGCAGGCAGACCCAGCACCAGCACGTTTCAGCCATACTCTTAGATTTCCTCGCGTTTTCCACAAAATACCTGAAATAGCATTTGGGGAATCCCTCTGGTTTGAGGTTTATGTGGAACAGCCTGCATATTCTGTCATGAACTCCCTTACAATGTTTTGAGCTATCTATAAGAAATCTTCTGGGAAGTGCCAAAAATGACCAGCACAATGGGGTGATGGGTCCTGCCACATAGATAGCAAGTGGTGCAGCTGTAGGTCTGTAGGCCCTTCAGTGTTTGACCCTGTGCCTGTCTTGTCAGGTTAGCAATGGGTAGGTGCTGTTTTCAGTTGAAGTGCACATTTTATTGAAGAGTTGTTCACCCAGAGAAGCCTAGGGGGGATAATTCTTGATGACCTGGGCTTGTGAGCATGCAGATAGCCACATGTCGTGCCTGTGCAAATGTTGAGATTTCTCTCAGAGCTTTAGGAGCTCTGAGGCTTTAGGACTTCATCACTCCCAGAAGAGACCTTCAGCCTCTCAGAAGCAGCAGCCAATTCTGGCTCAGCTATTTGCAGCATTCTGGTGCTGCTCCATGGTTCATGCACAGTTCCAGAGCTGCCTGGCAGAGGCAGGCTGCCTGCTTTCTGAGCGTGCTCACAGTGGATTTGTTCCAGCTGTGCTCGAGGGTTTATTTAGTGCTGTCTGTGTCTGGTGTGAGACGTGCGCTAGACAAAATCCCAACTAGGAATTCTGGTGGGGGATTTTCTGTTCACACACAGATAGTTGGCAGTGAGAGGTGAAGGGACTCTCCTGGGGCTGCTGGGAGCTCCAGTGCCCTGCACAGACTGGTGTGATTCCTGATGGCTCACACTGCATTTTGCTGGCAGAGCACATCACAGAAGTCAGGCACTGCCTTCTGCCCCAGCATGGTGCCTCTTATTAACCCCACCTGCTGCCACTCAGCTTGTCCCCACAGAGCCACATGCAGCACAGTCAGACTGAGTTAGAGGGGTGGGTGAATGTGGAGTCATCTTCAAACATCACGGGATGTTCTGGGCCTCAGAGAGAGTATGAGAGGAGAGAGGTTCATATTTGAGCAGGTGCTGTGCTGAGTGGGATCCCCAACCCCTGCTGCAATCAGGGGGTACAAATGAGCCCAGGAACAACAGCCCTCCCAGGCTATGTTTTGGAGCTGAACATTCTGTCAGCACAGTTTTGATGTTCTGGGTCAGTTTGGGCTATGTTGTGTTTTCCTTGTGGGTATTTCTAGGCTGGTACTTAAAGAAGTTGATTTAACTTAACATGTGTTGTTCCAAGGATGAACCTCAGTTTTATTTCAATCCAGAGTGAGTCAGATCTTGAACTCAGGGTGCCTTAATGACTTTTCAGCTGAGCTGAGTTTGAGTGTCTGAGATGGCTCAGCTAGATTTGCTAATCCTAATGGAAACGTTCTCAGAGAAAGATAAAAAAGCTTAAGAGCTCTCTCTGCCTTTTCTTTCCTTATTGGAAGCCCCAGTAATGAGATCAATAAGTGAACCTCCTAAGACATGTCCAGCATCGCTCTTGGGCAAGGGCTGAGCTTGGAGCAAATGTGATTTAGCAGAAGATGCAGTGTGCTCTGTAGGCCTGGTGTGGGACAGCCTACTTGCAAAACAGAAAGCCATCCCTCTGCACTGACCTGCTCAGAATGGGGGAAGCTGGGGCCCTGTGGGAGGCTGTTACTGGGATATGAGTTTGATCCTAGCATCTCCATTCTGAAAGCCTTGCTCAGCTGCTGGTGTTCCATGTAGCCATTCATCACCAATGGTCATTTTCTAGAAGCCCAAGCCAAATGATCAGCATACTCACAAGTGCATTTCTGGTTGCTCCTACTTCAGAAAGAAGACATCTCTGTGCTCCTCCTGGCTTGTGGGCTTGGCAGCGAGCTAGAACCAATGGACTGCAGGTGCTGAGTGCTCCACAGTGCAACACCACACCCAGAGCACAGAGGGCTCCTGTATCCGCTTTGGGTGCCCTGGTAGGATTTTGGTGCCCAGAATGGTAAATCCAGTCCCAGCTAATTACATCCAATTGTTAGAGCTTAAAGTAGAATACAGAGAACAGCTACAGCTGAGCACTACAGTGGGGCTGTGTTGGATTGTGAGCTTAAGCCTGCCTTCCCCAACAGGGCAGGTCCCTTTTGTTAGCAGCACAGCTTGTAAGAGTTAAGCAAGCAGGGTAAAGTAAGCATCTGTTTGCCTGCAATTAGTTTGAGGTGTTATTGCTCCACGTTTCTGCCTGTGTACGGATCAGCCTTGTGTTATTTCTGTATGTTATTGAGTGGGGATGGTGGCCAGCTCCTGGGATGTACAAAGGGTGACCCTGGGGGTGCCGAGTTAAGCTGCAGGGTGCTCGGCTGAGGGGGAGGTCTGCAGCACAGCACAGACAAGGCAGGGCTGAGCCATGTTGTTAGCAAATACCTGACCTGAGCTGACCCCGTGCTCCCCGACCCCTGCTGCAAGCAGGGGGTACAAATGAGCCCAGGAACAATAGCCCTCCCAGGCTATGTTTTGGGGCTGAACATTCTGTCAGCGCAGTTTTCATGTTCTGGGTCAGTTTGGGCTATGTTGTGTTTTCCTTGTTGTGCTGTTTTGTTCTCCATGTGCAAACAAGTCCCTGGTATTTCGTGTCAGCAGGTCACCCTGGGAGGGGCGAGCCTCCCCCCACATGTCCTCTGCACTGGGGGCTCACACCTCCTTCTTCCAAGGGCTTCCAGAAAGCAAAGCGAGCTGACAAGGCGTGAGTGTCTCTGTAAAACTGTTATTTTTACACCTCTAGGAAGATAAAAACGTGCCCTAGGTGTGAAGCAGAGGTGCCAGCTCCAGCCCTGTGATTTACCAGGCAGTTGGGAGCTTCAGCCAGGATGTGGGGGAGCACTGCTGGGCTGCGGGGCAGCTGGGGGTCCTTGGGACCATCTTGTCTTTCCATCCCCACTTATGCAGCTTTCTGTGCACCCAACTCTGCCTGTGTGTTGCTTTCCCCTGCCTATGCAGGAGCTCAGAGCTTCCCTGAGCTGTTGCTGCTGACAGAGCATTGGACTGACACCTCCAGGCCTGGAGAGCCATTTGCTACCTGTGAAAGGTCTGTGTGTCTTCTTCTCTTGTCTTATGTGGTGATGGGAAGATGGATGGAGATCAATTGGGTCACTGGTTGATGCTCAGTCTTAATGCTTGTTACGTGTTTGGTCCACCAGAGGATGTAGATGTGTGCATGGGGGCATTTTTTTGTGAATGATACAGCGCCTTCTGAGAAGCAATTCTGTTCTATCCAGCTGCCTGCTTGCTGCCAGTTCAGGCTGTGCTTTCCAGGCAGTGGCTGGGACTGCACAGTGCTTTGCTTCTGGGATAGGGCTCCATGCAGCACGGGATGCAAATGCTTACAGGAAACAGGGCAGCAAGAGAACAGCAGATAGGAAATGTCCCAGAGCCTGCCAGCACATCCTGGAGGTAGGGGAAACCTCCAGACAGCAAAACAGGATGGCACTGGAGTGTTTCCATTCAGTTGACTCATGCTGAAACAATGCCCGGGTGCTGTTTGTCTTGGACAAATGTGTTTCTGTGAGCAAAGAGATCTCCTGACCCTCCTGCAATGCACATGCTAGGATTTAGTTGTTGCAGAAGCAGAGCTTCAGCCTGCAAAGGGCTGAGTGCCTGCAATTGTGCCCTGCTCCAAAGGAGTATAGCACATCGAGTGTGGTGGTGTGGTGTTCTAGGCTCTTGGATGTCTGCAAGCTCCTGCTCCCTCTCAGCATGCAGACAAAGCCTCTTCACAGCACTAACAGACATCTGCTCTTGTGCCTGCCTGCATGGGATCCAGGCCGTGGCCAGGACTGGGACCTCATGCTTCAGTGAGGGAGGTTTTGATAGAAAGATTAAAATCTGCACCTGATATTTGTCTAATCCAAAAGGCTTTCTGTGCAAGGAAGTGCTTCTGCACAGTCATAATTTTAATTTAAAATCCTGTTGTCCCCTGCAGCATTTCAGCTACTGAAGCATGCTGGCAGCGACCTGCTTACCAGACTGCAAAGGGCAGGTGCTGATGCTCTTCTTAAATATTTATGTTGCGCTGGGACTTCAATGCCAGATTCTGAACAAATTTTGAAGCCCAGAATCTCTTTTGCTCTGGTGTTGGCAGCCCTACTAAGAAACATGCAGGCAGATGTTGCATATGCATCCTGCCAGCAGGTTTCAGATGGACAAGCAAGTCACTGTTCCCAGGACATGTGTTTTTGGTCTGAAGAGCAGCCTGGCAGCACACACGAGACCCCTGAGAAGGGTCTGCAGGGTAGGGTAAGGCTTGTCTCCTGGAACTGGTGCTGCAAATGCTCCAGTAGCCGAGATGCTGAGGTCCCCACTTGGCGTAGCCTGGGAGGGAGTATTGGGTTCTGCTGCCTCGCGAGAGGTCTCAGACCTTCCCATGTCCAAGGTGCCACTGGGACTGGAGAGGTCACTGCTGTCTCCATTTCTCCTCCTTGGTGAGATATCACTGCTGGCCCTGATAACAAAAAGATATTAAAGACAAAGGCATCTTGGAAATCAGCAATACTGGAAATTAAAGAAGTTTTTCTTGCAGGAAAGAATGTCTACATCAAAGGACACCTACTGACTACAAAGGACTGACACTTGAATCCTTTTATAGCTGCAAGGCCATTTGTCTTTGCTTCTGCCTAAAACCTAGGGAGAGCTCAAATAGGGTGTTTTTTCATTGGAGTCAAAGGGGTGAGAAGCATTTTTTCTTTGTTTTTTTCCTACTGTGGTCATGTGGGAGCTGCTGTAGCTGCCTTGTGTGCTCAGTCTCACAGATCTTGGTTGTGCTCTTCTGCATATGCTTGCACCTACCAGGGTCAGACCACACTGCCCTTCCTGCAGCCCCTTCTGCTGCTGGAGAGAGGGGACGCCTGTCACTCCTACAAGCCAGGTGGGCTTACAGCCACGCGAATCACCAAGAAGGTAACCAGGGCTCAGCCAAAAGCCACAAGGGGTAAAATAGCCCTCAGACATCCATTACCTTAGAGCCTGTCACCTCTGGTGTTTAATGTTTACTGGAAGCTTAGTGACAGCTGGATTAAGTCAGTTTGTCAAATGTTTAGAGAAAAAGAGTTAGCCTGGGCTGTGAGCAGTCTAATGCTGATCCTGCAGTCAAACTGGGCTGATAGATGCCTGTGCTGAGACAGTACATCCTGTACCTCTCTGGATTTAAAAAGAAAAAGCAGAGTTGACAGCTGCCAGCAACGTGGAGCTGCTGAATTCCCTACATGTCAATTAGGAGGGTGGTGGTGGCGTTTGTGATATTTAGGGCTTCACAGCTGTGTGAGAACAGTCACCAAGTAAAGCCAGAGAGGAGTTGTAGCAGTGCAGGAGTGTTGCTTGGGATCAAGCCTTCTGAATAAGGAAATAACATCTCCAGAGGGAGCTCCTTCTGCCTGCCTTCTCTCCTGGCTCCACCAGCCCCTCATACAGGCAAGCTGCCCCGAGCTGGAGGCTTTGCTCTTTTCCAGCTGCTTTTCCCCTAGGGAGCAGGGAGCTCTGCCTTTCTCAGTCCTCTTGGAGACGGCAGCACTTTGCCTTTCTGTGTTCTGCCAGGCACAGTGACGCCTGTGCTGCCTGCAGCCTGCTCACAGCTGGGAGGCAGAGCCAAGAACCCGCTGCACTTTGGGTTTTAAACCATTTAGAGAATTGAATTGATCTGTAGCAAGTGCTGCTGCTTGATGTGAGGGGGGAAAGATTCTAGGAATTCTTCGGCAATTGCTACCAAGAAAAAGCCAAAATTACGGAACAAGCAGAACCTGTAAGGAATTGGCAGCAGAATTGTTTTAAGGAATTCAGCATTACTTTCTGATATCTGAAATCCAAGAAGGCAAAGGTTTTCATTGCATACATCTGTGCACATCATGAATATGTAGCATCCGTTTCACTTACTCCCATTGCCAACTGAACTTGCAATGTCACTTAGAAACAATGAATAAATTTGGCAAGATTTAACAACCACAAATGTGCATCGATTAGCATGAATGCTATTAATAATATTAGCACTATTATAGTCTCTTGAGATACTGAGTGTTACAGACCTTTTTTTTTCAACAACCACAATACCTGTGTGTGGGGGTAAGGTAGCTTGGATTCTCCAAAGCTGGGGCCACGCTTCTCATTCTTTCCTGGCTGAGAACTTTGCTGTGGTTTTGCTGTAGGATTTTTTGTTGGTCATCACACGCAAGACCAGAGTTTGTCAGGTGAGCGCACAGTGGTTACTTTACCTGTACTTGTCTACAGCTCCTGAGTTTCTCAGTTTCTGCTCCCGAATGTCTCAGGTTCAGTGTCTAGAGGTAAGTATCACATTGCTGGCATCTGTTCCTTCCCATGGAAGCACTCACCTGCAGGAGCACTCAGCTGAGCAGGAATCAGGAAGGGCAAGGAAGGGCCACCCCCTAGCAGGTTCTGCAGTCATTGCTTGTACTCCCTTTTAGCCAGGGTGGGAGCAGCTTGCTCCTTCTGGGGACAAAGTGTCCTGCTGCAGGAGCTTCCTGCACTTGCCATCAGACCTTCAAAAATAGTTTCTGAGACTTTCCCAGAGTGTCCCTGCAGCTCCACGCTCCTGCAACCTTCCAGCTCTTCTTTTTAGGTGCAGCTGCTGCCACCATCCAGCAGAGAGACATCCCCAGGCTGCCCATTTCTTCCATGGGCATCTGTTGGTGCCAGGTGGTATGAATGGGGTTTTTGGGTGCAGCTCAGCCCTGTGCTGAGGAGTTGGAAGGGAGCAGGGCACTGTTCAGAGCTCCAAGGTGACTTGGCTGAGGGCAGCTTTGTTGTTTGCTGTAAGCGCAGACATTTATTTCCATAGTGGAGTGTAGCAGAGCAGGTTTGCATGATACAGGTATTTGTGACTTCGTGCACCCCAAGAAAGGCTTTGCAGTGCTGCAGGGAGCAGGGCCATGATGCCTGCAGGGTCTCAGCAGATGGCGAAGCATATGTGGCTGTTCTGGCTGCCAGGGCCTGGTGCCAGGCCGCATCTACAGGCTCCTCACCGGTGCTTGGTGGAGAAGGAATTTCCAAGGAACTGAAGCCCTTTGATAGAGGAACAAACAAACAAAAAGCAGGAAATTGAGAGGCTCTGCTGCATAGCTCAGATGTTTCTGGAATGGTGCACAGCTCCAGGCAGTCTGCTTGGCAGTGTCCTTTCAAGGGTCCCTCGGTGCCCGCTGCTCTCCGGGTCTGAGGCAGCCCCTCTCCATGCAGGCAGGCCGCAGTAGGCTGTTTCTGGTCAGCAGTCCTCCAAGCAGGGCAGCATGTGCTTCACATGTTGGTAGCAAAAAGCATTGCCCTTGCCTGTATTAATCACCAAATAATGACCCATGTTTGCAAGTTGTTACTAATCAGCCATTTAAGCAAGGCCATTTTCAGACTGCTGAGTCCACGCAGGAGTGTAATCACCCAGCATTGATTTCCTGCTTCAAATACAGCCTTGTAGATGCTCAGCATGCTGACTGCATTCTGATAGAGGCTGCTGCTGTACAGACATCGTTTGTGCGCTACATGAGAGATTTATCAGGAAATTACTGGAATCTCATTGAGGGACTCAGTCCTTAATTTTGTCATTGTTTGCAGGTGATGGAGAGGCATGGACTGGACGGAGGGCTGGGAGCACCCAGGCAGTACCCTGAGTGCTGGACCCTGTGGCACATCCCTGCATGAGCCGTGTTGCATGGCAGTGAAGCTGGGATTTCCTGGTTACACAAGCTGCTCAGCTTTAGCTAAGGCGCTCTGGACCAGGCTGGTACTGAACCTGTCTCCTCAGCTCCTTAAAGGGTTTAGCATTTGCACATGGGAAATCAACAGTTAGCAACAAAGGGCACTTTGTTACAAAACCTTCTCCAGCAGGACTGCTTGTGCTAGTGGTGTCCCAAAAGGAAGGGGAGCATCTTTTGGTGCAGGAGGGGCTGTGGGGCTGCTCCATGCAGCAAAGAGCAGGAGGAGGTCATGGAGACGTTTCTTGGCCATGCTTTTGCTTCTTGTGGAGGATGATTTGGGAAAGCTGCCTCTGATTGGCAGTAGGGACAGCAGCAGCACCAACCAGAAGGGAGATGGCAATTCTGTGCAGAATGCACATCTGTCTGCTCAGGAAGAAGTAGTGTTCAAAGGGCAGGCTCAGACAGCATTGCCATTTGTACATAGTGTCGCCCAGTTTGCAGCTGCAGTGGCAAGAACTGGGCTCCTTTAGGAAGGCCTCTTACTCCTGCAGTGTTTGCATAGTTAGAAGTAGCAAGATTTTACACTTGTTTTTTTAGCTGGTGTGGTAGGGCTGCAGCTCCGTGAGCATCTCCCTTGAGTGCAATCAGACACTGTCTGTGGGCTGTGTGAGCCAGAGAAGAGCCTTCCCACAGCATGGTACAGAGCCCCTTGGGGCAGGGTTTGTTCTGGTGTCCTGTGGCTTTGGTGAGCCTGCACCAGCACTCTTGCTCTGCTGCTGCCTTAGGGACAGAACCCGGGCCCTGTCTTGTAGCACAGCATGCTGTGGGTGGCTGCTGCAGCCATGCTTGCTGCAGATGAAACCTCCTCACATTTGGTCAGGAGGCCTTTAGTCACTTCACAGCATTCCCATAACCAAAGGAGCCAGTACCTTGGGCTGGGCTATGGCAGTGTCTTTTTTGTGACCTTGTTCTGGAGGCTGCCTTGTTAGGGCTGGTGATAGGGGAGGCTGTCTGCACAGGGGGCTGGGCTGCAGGAGCATGTGCTGGGCCAGCAGGGGAAGTCCTGGTGGAAGTGTTTTTTATCTGGGCCCCGTGTTTGAATGCTTGGAAGTGCTGCTCTCCAGATGTTTCCTAGCGCATGCAGGCTCTGTTTATAAAAAGCACCTCAAAGCATGGCCCCTCTGTGCAGCCCAGGGCATCGGGCTGCAGATGGACGCTGGCAGCCACAGCCCTGCACTGTGTCAGTGTCAGGGGCACAGGGTCACATTTGGAAGGATTTTTCTGAAGGGGCCACGGTCAGCTCAGTGGTTAACAAAAGCCTAAAATGCCTTCTCTTCCTTTTTCCTCCCCTCCTCCAGCAAGCAGTTTCCTGCTGCTTTTCATCCCCATGGTGGCTGGGGTCTCTGGGCTGCCTTCCTGCCTTAGCTGGAGGCTGCTCTGCAAGGGGCATGAGCAACAAACCGCCAAAGCCGGCAGTGCTGCAGCTGGGTGGGCACGTGGAGCTCCAACAACAGCACCATGGGTAGCTTTGTGCTCACTGATGGCCCCAGCTCTGCCTTGGCCTTGTGCTGGATTGGGGTCTTCCCACAGAGCAGCCCTGCAAATCCCATCCCTCATGCACTATCTGTCCTGCTGCAGTGCCAGCCCTGCCCTGGGCAGGTACCATCCCACCGTGTGATGCGCTACCAGCTGCCTTTCCTGTGTGTTAGAGGATCTGTGTGTTTTACACAGCTTGTCCTATTGTTGCAGAGCACCTGCTAATGCGTTTTTTCCAGAAGCATCAAGATGTTTCCATGTGTGCTTTCTCCATTGAAAAGCACCTGCAGACTCATTTCCCACAGGGAACATTATGCAGAATACAGCCCAAGGAAGATCACAGGTGGTCCCCAATGCCAGCAGGGGTCAGGTTGTAGCAGCAGCCAGCAGTGCCCACAGGGGACAGCAGAAGCAGCTCCTTTCTCACAGGGGTTCTTTGCATAGAGCAGGTGCTGCCCGAGCCCTGTGCCCACAGGAATGTCCTAGCCTGTGCCCAGGCTGCTGCCCTGCTGTGGGAGCTGGGGATGGATGCAGCTGTCCGGGGCCTGGTTCCTTAAGGGAAAGTTATGGTCTCATGATCCACTTCCAGGTGGGTGGAGGCATTTTTCAACCTTGTTCTTCTCTACCCTGGTCCCTGGAGGAGACAATGGAAAGCCATCCTTAGAAGGACAAAAGCTGAGTGAATTCAGGCTGAAGGAATGCTGACAGCAGCCCTGCCAGAACACCTTTCTCTCCCTTGGCCCCAGCACAGGGAAGGACAGCACGGTGCTGCAGACAGTGTCTGTCGGTGCTGTGCTGTGCCCCTCACATCCTGCAGCCCCGCTTCCCAGGGGCCCCGTGCTCCCCATCGCATCGTGCCGTGCTGCCTGCGTGCTGTGAGACAGAGCACAGCTTTTGTGTCAGCCTGGCTGGGGCCTGGAGGAAGCACTGGAACAATTGCTGCTTGTTTGTCTGTCTCCTCTCCCCGCGTTGTTACCTGGATTAGCCATCACGGGGTAATCCACTGGGGAATGGTGTTGCTCAAAACTTGAGTCATTTGATACAGATCTGCTCTCCCACTCTGGGCTGGGAAGCTGCAGTCTGCAGCAGGGTGGTGCTGGGGGCCACAGCTCTCTTCTTTTCCCTGTTACAGCCAGCAACTTGCAGAGGATGTAATTTTGTCCCTTTGCAGGCAGCCTGGCAACAGCTTGGACAGTGTGTGTTTTTGGAATTGAGAATGCACAGCAAATGATCTGTTCCAGTGCTCTGGAGCTGGAAAGGCACCTCCCTCTCGGGCTCTGCACTGCACTCTGCCAGTCACTTTCATCGTGTTTTGGGACTGACAATTACTTTCAGGAAATTACTGGGGGTAAGGAGAGAGGAGAGCAGAATATGCAGAGATGAGCTTGAGCCAAGCTCTGCACAGAGCCTGGGACTGCACTCAAGTCCTCTGTACACCACTCCAGCCTGGATCTGAGCAGCTCGTGAGTGCAAGGCTGGGTCTTGCTTTTGCACATTGAGATTCCCTCTAATACTACGTCTAGAGATCTTGCTTCCTTTTCCCAGGAGTGCCCACAAGTCATCTTTGCAGGACGTAGCTGCTCTCTGCACTGGCAGAGCCCTTCTCTCCCCTTCAGATCTGGGTGCTGCCTGCGCTCTCCCAGGGAAGCATGAGCCCACAGCAAGTGCTCTGCTCCCTCTCCCCAGGAGGCCTGGAGACAGCTGTTCAAAGCTGAGCCTTCCTTCCAGGGGAAATTGGCACTTTCAAAAACCCATTCCATCCTGAATCAGATGAAAGGGAATGGTATAAACACCCTGAATGAAATGAGAAATTTCAGTGTTCTGAATCTGAAGCATCTGAATGGAAGATGGTAAGGAAGGAATGGCATGTTACAGCTCTGGTTCTCCTGCCTTTATTTCTCAGGAAATTAAAACTGTACACAGCTGACATCATTAACAGAACCAATTTTTTACACCAGGATCACTCACCTGCGCACTGCTGCCTTCCAGCCCCCATGCTGACACCTGATCAGGGCTCCAGACCCTGGGCACCCAGGGAAAGGCCAGAGGAGGTTTGTTTGTCTGCTCTCTGCACAGCCCTGGGATTCCCTGACCGTTAGAGCTGAGCACAGCTCAGTACAAGAAAAGTTTTGATTTAAATTTTTCCAGTGCAGGAGTACCCAGCAGGGCTCTTAAGGCGTTCCAGAAGCTGATTTCCTTGCATCTTCTTACAGCTGAATTAGTTCAGCTTCCAAGCCTGGAAGCATATTAAACCTTTGGGTACTAAATCCAACCACATACCATCAAATTCTTGTTCTCTGTGTAGGTGCATGGAGGCTTTGGTCAGTGCCTGACAAATTCAGAGAGGTATCAGACATGCTTGATGTATTCTTTGTATCCTCAGCAGTGTTTCTCCCTGACAGCTTCACAGCAAGGTTCAAAAACATGGTGTAGCTTTGCCCAAGGTGTTAGAGCCGGAGTGAGAGAAGAGCTCTCTGTATGGCTTTTAGCAGAGGATGCTGCTTGAGGGCAGCAGACCTTCTGAATGGCAGTGATCTGTGGGGCGGATTCAATCCCAGCAGAAGCTGCTTGGATAACAGCATGGGATGGATTCAATTCCTGCCAATGGGAACAGCTTGTATGTGGTGGGATGTGCTCACTGCCCCGGGACTGTGGAAGGAGCTAAAGACATATTTGTGCTGCTTACTGAGGTAGTCTGATTTTTTCCCAATTGAATCACCCTCTTAAGTTAATTCTGTGTGTTCCTAAACTCGCAGCACTCTGTTCTCCATGGCAGCTGGAAATTAGCTAGTGGAGATCATGCCTGCCAGAGCTGCTGCATCTGAGCCTTTCCAGGGCTGCAGAAGCTGAAGGCAGTGCTTATTTAGCTAACGAAATGTTGCCATTGGGTATCTCATTTTGAAGAAGAAATATTTCTACTGCTTGGGGAGATTTATTTCAAACCTTATTGCACGGCCCCAAACCCAGGCCGTTTTGATCTGGAGTTTCCCTGTAATCAAATAATAACAATGATGGTGCCAAGATTCTACTACCTGTAGTTAGCGTTAGGCTGTTACGGAGTGGAGGCTGCCCACCTTGGTCATTTGGGCATTTGGGTATCCCACAACCATGCTGTGTGCCAGGCAGCATCCCCAGCAATCCCATTCCCTGTGGTCCCTGAGCTCCCTGACCCTCCTGGCCCAGCTGCTGCCCTCCCGAAGCACAGTGCTGCCAGGTGGATGCAGCTTGTCCCCAGCCGCAGCTTAGCACGGTGATGCTGGCACATGATCTGGGCTGGGCCAAGCTGACCATCCGCACACCACTGCAGCTGGCTTTTGCTCCATGTTTGTCCCGAGCGGAGCCTTTGTTTGAGCGGAGCCCGCGATATCGCCGCGCGCAAAGCCCTGCATTGTATGTGGTGCAAACAATGTCCCCGCAGGAAGCCGGGCAGTCGGGCTGGGCCGCTCATGGGGCTGCGCTCCGCCGCCTTCAAAGCGTGCTGCTGGGAAGGACGAGGCTGCTGGCCGCACTCGGGGGATGCTGCTTTGAAGGTCTCCATGGGAACGGTGTTAGCTTGGGCCTCCAAGACCATTTTTGGCAGGAACAAGAAGGGGCTGAGCTCATTCCGCAGGGAGCTCCCGTCCTGCGGTTCCTTCCTGGAGCTGGAGGGATGCTTTAATGGCTCCTTGTCGTGTGAAGCGGTAGGGAGCGGTTCCTGCACTGCACACGGGGCTCATGTGGAGGGGCTGCGGCTGATGCTGTGGCGAGACAGTGAGTGCCAGGGCAAGGTGAGGCGTTCCCTTTCCTCACCTCCCTGTGCAGCAACAGCCCCAGCCTGCTCAGCCACTGTTGATGGGTGACAGAGATAAGGACTGTCTCCAGGAGGCTGAACTTCAGTACATAAGACCAGATAATGTGGAAAATGCACACTGTGTGCATACTTAAGAGACACCAAAAACCCCTGGCTCAGTGTCGGGTTTAACTCTGTTCCTGACGTTTCCCATCTGCTGGTCTCACTAGTGAGAGACACAGAGGGACCGGCTCTGCTGTGACATTTGTGAAGCACATGGATGTCCTCAGGCAGGGCGTGGGGCTGCAGTCACACTCCACCAACCAGAGCATTGCCAGGTTGTTGGGCTGCAGGGCTACGAGGAGAGCATGGCTGCGGGTGCAGTAGGTGAGGTGAGAGCAGCTCTCCTGACACCGTTGGCTTCTTTTTGTTGTACTCTGCCCACTTTTGTTCAATATTTTTACCAGTGCTGTGGAGAGAAACAAAAAGTGCTGATAAGATTTGCAGCTTGCACATCAGTGCCTGAGACTGTCCTGCAGACAGAGCTGACCTACTTTGTGCAGCTCGCTCGAACACCTTGTGTTGCAGCAGAGCGCCAGGACCAGGGATCACCTCCCTTGCCATGCATTTGCAGTGTGCATCCCAGACGGCTATGGCCCAGGAGGGGCTGTAAAACCTGGTGCTGAGCAGCAGCGGAGCACATGTGGTCATTTGACCTAAGAAAGAAGGATGTGATTTCCTCTGCATGCACAGCCATGTGAGCAGCCACACAATCCCGTGTCCAGTTCACTCAGCATAGGATGCTGATGCACACAAAAGAGGCTTTAGGAAAGAGCAGGAAGAACAATTTGAGGTCTAGACAATATCCCATGTGGAAAGGCAGAGAGCAGCAGCCACGAGGCACCAGGCTGGGCAGGGGGAGGCTCATTTCCAGCCTGCCCAGACTTTTGCTGGTGGCTGCTCTTCAGCTCCTCTTCAGCTGCACTCACTGACATCACTCTAATGACCTTCCTACTAATGACCTCCCTACTAATGACTTCCCCTCTGTCCCCAGGCACACGTTCTGGCAGTACCGCCGCGAGAACCCCCAGACCAGGGTGGGGGAGCCCCCTCCTGATGGGCTGCCTGGCTTCAACAGCGGCGTGCTGCTCCTCAACCTGGAAGCCATGAGGCGCTCCAAGCTCTACAACCAGCTGCTGGAACCTGGCATGGTGCAGAAGCTCACGGAGAAGTACCACTTCAAGGGTCACCTTGGGGACCAGGATTTCTTCACCATGGTGGGGATGGAGCATCCAGAACTGTTCCATGTGCTCGACTGCACGTGGAACCGTCAGCTTTGCACGTGGTGGAAGGACCACGGATACAGCGATGTGTTTGATCAGTACTTTCGGTGCGACGGTGAGGTCAAAATTTACCACGGGAACTGCAACACCCCTATCCCTGAGGACTAGGGCACCCCTTCCTCCAGGAGCAGCTGTGACTGCAGTGGTCCCTGTAAGGCTGCACAGGCTGCAGTGGCCGCACCAGCGGTCCCTCCTGAAGCATGGCCAGCCCAGTCTGTTACGTTCCAGGGACATCCCTGATCCCTGGCAACCCCCTAAGCGTTCAGTTTCCCACTGCCTGTAGTCCCACCCGTCCAGGAGAAGGTACATACAAGATGCCTAGGCTTGGCTCCATGGCTTAGCCTGGGACAAGTGCATGGTGCCTCCCTGTGCTGCAGCCCCCGAGCGCAGGGACAGCTGGCAGGCCTTTGGGTGCTCTTGCTTTGGCACCTTGCAGGGAGTGCTGGCTCCATGGGTGCTGAGCAGCACTGTGTTGTTAGCCAGATTTCAGAGCCAGGCAGTTGGGTTTTGTTTAGGCGTTCCTTGGTGGCCCATTTCTGCAACTTACGTAGAGCATCAGTCTGCTCTGCCTTGAGAGCAGACACTGTCCTCAGGTCATCTTTCTTTTCAGCATTCCAGAAAGGCAAGAAGGCTTTAACGACTGAAAAGCTGCTTTAAATTTGTGTTACTTATGAACAAAAATTGAATGCTAGATGAACTTTAAAGCCTTCCACTTGTTCTTCTTAGCAATAAAAGCTTTACTGCCGTATCTTGTCTTAAAAGCATTCAGCAAGCGTGTACAAATTGGTTCATTTTTCTAGCTTTGCCTTTAACCTTTTGTACTGTAATAAAGCTGCAAACATAAAACACACTTTGCTGTTTTTCTGTGGCACAACTGAAGTCCTGTGCCATGGGAGGTTTTGTGTTCTTTTTATCACGATTAGTAAGTAGCTGATATGTATCTGTTGGGCAGATGAAAATGGTGCCCTGTGTAGCTTATCACCGTGCTTAATCACCAGTCTGTTCTGAGTGAGTGGTGCAATAAACTGTACCCTGTTAGGGCTCTGTGCTTATCCCAGCATGTGTGTGTGAGAGTGGTGGTTGCCAGCAGGGATGGTGGTGCCAGTGTGACGCTTACAGCCATGTGTGTGAGAAAGCTCTTTCCAGGCTGAAACCCACTGGTCCTGGGTCTGTGTGCCAAAGGGATGGTCACTGAGCTGCTATGTGCATGTGTGTGACATATATGTGTGGAAGACACACAGGGCCATAGTTACAGCTGAACCTATTAACAGCATGTGCAGCATGCTTAGGGGGTTCCTGGCTTCCTCCACCTGTGCTGTGAATGAACAGGTACTTTTGTTTAATGAGGGAGAGGCTCTCTTCCCTCTCGCTAATGTGACGAGGGCAGCAGGCTGAGCTGGACTGCAGCCCTAACCCTGCGCCCTGGTTTGGTGGAAATGCCACCAGGGTCCTGCTGCATTCTGCAGAGCTCTGCGGCCTTTCTTCCATGTAGTGCCCAGGGGAGAGGGCTGCCCCAGCCCATCACATTGCCTCACATGCAGAGACAGGGCCGTGCCTTTGGGTTGAAACCAGGGAGTGCTGAGAGCACTGCATTTCATCTCTCTGTACGTGGTGTGGTTCAGCATGCATGAGGAATTGCGCATAGAGCAAACAGTATCCCCTGTTGTCCGGTCAGCTTTGCTTTCAGAGCTGTGCTCGAGCTGCATGGGATTGTTGCTCGCCTCTTCTGCGTTTCGTAACGCTGTCAGTGTTTATTCTCTTACTCATTTGTACTTCTTTCCCATTTGAAATGATCAATTGTTGGTATAAACTCACCTAGGGAGCAATTACTGTAAGCCTAACCCAAACAGGCTCTGGGGGTGATCCATTAAGCAATATAACAGCCCTCCCCTGCTTGCTGCTCCCAGAGGATACAATATTTACTTTTCAGCTCTTTGCTATTCGTACTGAGCGCACTTCGGTCAGCATGCCAAGAATAACACAAAACATAACAACAGGCTTCAGCCTTAAGATGTAGTTTCTGACTTTGCAAAACAAAAAAGCCAACCTATTATTTCTCCTTCCTCAGCAATGCCCGCAATGCCCTCTGCAGCACAGCAGAGAGGGGCTCTTACCCACCTCTCCAGCTTCAGGAGAGCAGTGGGTAACCTGAACTCTGCCCCAAGTGGGAGCAGAAAGAGGGAGGAAAGAGGTGTTTGGGGCAGTAAGACTGGTGTGTGGCATTTTTCCTTTTCACACGGATTTTTGCCAGGTCTCTGCACTGCTTTGTGAGGTTTTCTTAACACTGTTTTCCCCTCAGACAGGCACCTGGCTTGGGGATATTTCAACCAGGCTATGTAGCAGCTCCATCTCTTACATCACAAGCCTCCATGGCTTAATTACTAACTGCTGACAAATTGCTGCCTGGTCCTGTTATTCTTTTCAATGCTGTCAGGGTTGGCTTTGTGAAATTCACTTGCTCTGGAACTTATTTATTTGCCAAGCAGCTGCTAATGGGGGAAGCACTTTGAGCAAATTACATCATGGAGATATTTCACGGGAATTAGCTTCATTGTACCTAAAATTTCAAAGTTAATTGAGGCACTTTGCCTGTTGGGCAGCAAAAAATAAAAGGAAAACCAAGACAAAGTGGAGTTCAGAGCTGCCAGAACCCACTGTGCTCCGATGGGTTTCTGCCTGAAATCAGAGGTGCCTGGCTATCGTACAGCAGTGATTTGTCACCTGATGGTGATGGTCCTAAAGCCAGGCAAGGTATGGGCTGCACACAGAGCCATGCTCATGGGGTACCATGTGGAGAATCTGCCTTTATCTCCTGCAGAGCACTTCCTCTGAGTGCGTTTTGCTGATATGGGAAGGCTTGGGCCCTTCTTCAGAACATATCCCGCCCTTGGAGCTGGTCAGGAACACAGCAAAGACATATACCTCCAGGTATGTGCTGAGGAGAAAGGGGAGTTGTATTCAGAGCACTTATAAACACCAGCAGCAGTAGAAAAAAAATAGAGGCAGATGGGATGGAGCCCCTCACCTCTGGACCAGCGGGTGCTGGGAATGTCTGGGACATCCAGCACAGTCCTGGAGGGAATGCCCAGGACACTCAGGACAGCTGACAGCCATGGGCAGGGACCCTCAGAGTGCTGCAGAGCCCTGGGTCAGAGAGCAGCACCACACTGCAGGAGTTAAAGCAGCTCTGCTCACACAAGGATGGTGCAATTTGAGGAGAATAAGCAGTGTTTCACAGTCTCCCAGGAACAAAAGAAATTCTGTCATTATGTAGCATTTCTACTTGGTAGTTTTGGAAGCTGTTAGTGCTGTAGAAAAGGCGAAGCTGTCCAGCAGCAACTTTTGTTTGGTCATTGGAAAAGATGTGCTTGCCAAACACTGCTCAACGCGCACAGCACCAGAGCAGAAACAGAACAGCAGTGCTCAAAGGCCTGTGGGCTTGGGGAATGCTCAATGGGAATGGGGAGATGGCTGGAGTAAGGTGAGGAGAAGTGCTGGTGCTGTGCTCTGAGGGCAGAGCCTGATAGCAGTGCCAGGAAGGAGCCCCACAGCCCAGGTGGATGCACTGAGCAGGTGGGGATGCTGCTCCCAAGCAGAGCTGGCCTAGAAGGAAACACAGATGGAGAAATGGCCACCGGGGGCCAGCATGCTGTGCCTGCCCCAACACACCGCTGCTGCACGCTCTCAGAGCAGCACACACTGCAAAGCAGGAAATACCAGAAGTCAGCACTATTAAAGCAAATGCAATGATATAGATTATCTTAAGACATTTACTTGTAATCCTCAAACATTTTTCAGCAGATGCTGCTAAATTTCTTTTGCCAGTCATCACTGCAGTGAAGTTTTTCCAGCAAAGAACAAAGGTGATAAAAAATGCACAGAGTGTTTGATCTTCCTCTTCCCTCAGGAGCTATATGTAGCAGGATGCATTATCGAATAATAATAGGGGGAACATTTAAATAGCACCGGGGTGAGGAGGGAGTGCCAATGCTGTCATATGCTTGTCACAAAAACCAAGCACCAGTGTTAATGAATACGTGTGTCAGCTAAATCTGGGCAGGAGCAGCGCCAGGTGGGTGTGTGCCTGCAGCATCACCTGGAAATCACTCCCCTGGGAATGGGGGTGCTGCTTTGTGCCATCCTGCAGCCCCTGCTGCCCAAGGGTCCCTGCAGCCTGTGCTGGGGAAGCAGCAGCGCTACAGTGCAAACCCTGCTGTCCCCTGAGTCGCATCTGAGGCAGGACGGGAGCTGAAGCCGCCACCAGGCTCTCAAATCAGCAGGGCAGGAATGCTGTGGGCAGATGTGAATTATACGTGACGGTCTCAGCTGCATTTATCCTTCTTGAAATAACTTGGCTTCTTGTGGATCAGTTGTTTGAAAACCATAATTGATACCCTCTGTGCCCTTTATAGTTGCCTGTAAAATACAGCCTTGTGGAGATGCAAGAGCAGGCGTGAGCCCGACCGGAGGTGCCCAGGGCTCAGCACAGCGGCGGGATGGAGGCAAGGAAGGCTCTGTCTGTCCTGCCCCCACCGAGGAAATGTCTGTCCAGTGCTGCTGCTCTGCAGCTGGGAGTGGGCGCTGGGCAGTGCAAGGGGTCTTGGGCACAGCTCCTCATGCACACAGTCCGAGCTCAAACAGTCACAGACATGCTTGTTCCCCCAAGCTCCAGATTTGAGGAGCATGGGGCGATCAGCTCGTGCTGCCTGCCTAAGTTTACAGTCAGGCATCCCCCTGTGCTGCAGCAGTAAGGCCCTTTTAGTTGTGGTCCCAAGTAATTTGCTTCTGTCTAATTTCTCCTTCAGAGAACAGATGTCACAGCCTTTTGCACACTGAACATCAAACCGCATTATTTTTAACCAGGTCTCATAAAGAGGAAGAGCATCAGGGCCATGACGAAGAGCCGAGCAGAGCTGAGTGCGGGGCGGCACGGGGTGTGAGCACAGCCTGGCCTTGTGGCACAGCAGCAGCAGCAGCACGCAGGGCAGCAGTTCTGCTGAAATGATAAACGAGGCTGCAAATGATAAACGAGCAAATTCCAAGGTTGGTAGCACAGGAGTAATTAATCACCACGGTTGTGTGTCAGCTCCAAGTCGCTCTGAGCGCAGTGCCATCCCACCTGCCCGCTCTGGCTCAGGATGGCTGTCCCGGGTTGGGGTGAGGCTGTGCTCCCCACATCCCAGCTCACTGCCCAGCTCACAGCCCCACATTGCGCACCAGGAAACACCTCGAGCTGGGAACTGCCAGAAGAGCTCTGCAGATGGCAGGGCACGCAGACAGCTGGCTTGTTGTGGCACGCCTCTGCTTTTCCAGAGCCGAAAACATGAAATCTCCCCTGTCATCCCGAATTCTTTTGATGATGAGAGAAGGCAACTGAGAAGTTTTGTTGCACAACCTTCAAGATCAAATGGTAATTTATTTAGAACGCTCTTTGTTTCCTTGCACAACATACAGGCTCGGCAATTAGCTGGAAGCAAATATTCCTCCTCGTTTTGCTCGAGTATAGTTTGAGCTGTGTCCCACAAGTTTAGCATTAACATTATCAGCTGCAAGCATTGTTGAAGCTCAAACCATTTGCCTGTGGTCTGTTTTTATATGCTGAAGCATTCTTAATGCAGTCTCGTTGCTGCCTGGGAAAGAAACCAGGCGGAGGTTCCTTCTCCTCTCAAACTGCTGTAACAAACAGCTGCTGGAAGCACTCTGGAGCACAGCTCAGTGCAGTGCTAGGGCAACACAGAAGGAAAGCTTCACGCAGACTTTCATGCCAAGCTGTGTTGTTCCCATCCTGCCTCCTACATGGAGCGCCAGGTCCCCTTCTATGCTGCTCAGCGTTGCTCCCCAGTGGTTTCTCAGATTGCATGGGCTTTGTCCTGTTCAAACAAGGCGGGTTATATAAGAGCCATGTCTTCAGGATAGGCCCTTGCACGCAGCAGCTGGCTCCCAGCAAAACAAAACTGGTGTAAGCAGAGGCTCACTGCATGACCTGTGCTCACTGGGGAAGAAATTTGGATAGGCCAGAGATCTTCAGTCAACACACATGTCATGATAGACAAAAAGACTGCGGAGAGCCATGTGAGCTGTGCTAAGTGCTTCTCACAGAAAGGGCAGCTAATCCCACAGGCCTCCGCTATTTTCCTCCCTTCAGAATGAGGGGAGGTGAAATTACCTGCCAGCACCTCCACTGTTCAATCCTGAGAGCTGGAGAGCGAATCAAGGACGTGGTGCTGCCTGTGCTGATGCCCGTGAGCAATTTCAGCAGCAAAGAAACTCTCCTCTTGTCTGGGAGTCTGTGCATCAGGAGTCTTTCAGTAGAAATCAAAGAGCAAAACAAAACCAAGTCACCCAAGCACAGGAGTGGTGCAGAGTCCATTGCTGGCCATCCACCTGGCCTGGAGCACCCTCTTGATTAGGTAGATTAGATAATCATCATCTTTAACCCCTGTACTTGGGTGTTTTGGGATCTGGGCATCTTCTGCTGCAAGTCCAAACATTTGCTCCTGTTTTCCAGGCCATGCCACAGCCAGGTCCCACTCAGCACAGTGCATGCTGCATGAGGAGAGCATTAGCTGCACCTGCTGCATGGATTTATGCTCACCATCTCTGAACCTACTGCTCCAGAGGGAAAAATGATAGCATGAAAGATAATAGCTGCTGGCAGCTTTTGCACCAGCCGGAAGGAGGCAGGAATTGTCTCCAGTAATTATTGGCCATGCTTATGATGCAGAGGCCTCACTCACGATGTGGTGGGACATAGGCTTTTTACACATTAAATGTTAAAAGGTAGGATCAGCTTTCACAGTAATTCAAGGCTGGTGTTTGTTCCTGCCTTACTCTTGCTTGCTAAGTGTACCGAGGGGTATATGCCATCTTTTTGGGAGGCTTATCATTATTAGACTTCATAAGAAAAAGGCTTTAAAGAGTCCCACCATTTCCTGTGGACTGTCTTCATTCAGCACACAGCCAATAGTGTTGGGTGTCCTCCTGCCTGCCCTGCAGCCAACAGGCAGTTTTGGGATGTGAGCAAGTGCGAGAGGGTGAGAGCACATCTCTCATGTATGCCTTTCCCTTTGCTGTGCCCAGGCTTCTCACACCCAAGGTCAGCCCCGCAGTCTGGAGGCTGTGACCTCGGCAGCAGTGCTTCCTGGCAGTCAGCAGCCAGCCGGGCTAATTAGCACTGCAAGGCCGAGCCTGCCGCCAGGAAGGGCTCACGCATAAGCTGGTGCTGGGAAGCACCGTGGGTGCTTGCCAAGTGGGCCCCTGCAGGGCAGGGAGATGAGGGCAATGTGCTGTGCCCCAGGTGGGTGGCAGAAGGCCATCCCTGTGTCCCCAGCATCCTGCTGCTGGGCTCCTCCATACCCCCAGCCACCTCTGCTGGGCCGCCTGGGAGGCGGTGGTGTGAGGCATCGTGGCGGAGCCGTCATGGTGAGTGATGGCAGCGGTGTGGGGTCTGCCAGCAGTCAGCCCAGCCCGTACCTGAGGCCATACAGAGAGCTGCTGCAGCTCTACACCAGCATGTAGAGCCTGCAGTCACACACACATGGCAGAGAAGGCAGTGGTCACTGCCAGGCTGTATTCATCACCCACCTGTAATCACCTTTAAACGTGAGCTCAGCTGCTTCCCATTGGGAGCTCACGTTCATTTCCCTTGCTGGGTCTCTAATCATGCTCCTGACAGTCACCCTCTTAACCACCCTTCTATTTCTGGCACGCATGTCAAAGATGACAGGATATTCATCAACCAGGTATTCCTTATTGCTCCTTATGATTTATTTTCTCCCCAGCAACCAGAGCTACTCTGCCGGGGCCCAGGCACTTGGAGCACTCGCTGCAGAGCTGCGGTGGTGTGAAATTTCAGGTTGGATGTTAAAAAAAGCTGCTTTTTCCAGAAGAGTGGTGATGCACTGGAACAGACTGCCCAGGGAGGTGGTGGGGTCACCATCCCTGGAGGTGTTCACTTATGGAGATGTGGCACTGAGGGATGTGGGCAGTATTGGTGGTAAGTGGACGGTTGGACTGGATGATCTTAGAGATCTTTTCCAACCTTAGTGATACTGTGATTGTGAGGAGTGAGGATCAGTGCTCAGCTGTGTCAGCTCCAGCGCTCCCTCCCAGCTCACACTGCCAAGCAGCACACACACACACACGCTCCCTCCATCAGCACCATCACAAGTTTGACCAATATGGGTAATATTAACAACACAGGAGCCAAGATCTCTTTTCCATAAAGCTGCACTAATTGACACTGATTACATTTCCTCACTTCAGGACTGCATGCATTAGCCCTGGCGGCCGCCGTCCCATCCCTCAGTGCAGCTGGATGCCAGTGGGGCTGCACCGATGTGGGACATCCTGTTTACTTGCAGGCGGTAATGGCAGGTCATCATCCCAGCACCTGGGGACGCCCATTAGTCGGCTCCTCACCCACTCCTTTACACTCCACCATGTGTCAGAGCTGCTGATTTGAAAATCCGAGCTCGGCAGCTATTGTTTAACATCTTCCTGAAGCCCTCATAGGGTGGGAAGTGTTTTATAGCTATTATATTTTATAATGTACTGTATTGTTTGGCTTTTGCCCTCCAAACGCTGAACAGAAATACTTATTGAGTACCTCTCCTTTTTACGGGATTGTCATCCCCTGGATGGGCCGGCAGAGGCTTTTTCTTGTGCGCACCGCTCCTTCCCTCAGCGCGATGTGCTCCCCTGTGTTGTGAACTCACACCCTTCTCCTGTTCCATTTGGGCAGCTGCCTTATTGCATGGATCTCATGCTCGGATGGACACAACCACAGCCCCTCACTACCAGCCCGCTGCGGCCGTTTCCTTTTGTTCAGCACAAGAACAACGTGATGCTCTGCTCCCTGTGGAGCCCAAACTGAGGTCAGTGCCCCTCCCCGCCCTGCTGGGACACCACCAGGAAACGCATTCAGCTTCCAGCAGCAGGAAGAGCACACAAAGAATGTAGGAGTCATCACCCCAGCTGCGGGGAGCAGCATTACAACTCGGTCATCGCTAGCTCACGTGCACCCTAATGGAGGCACGGACCTCTTATCCAAGCACTGGCAATGACAGCTTGGTTAGTTTGTGTTTGCAAAATCACTCTCCACGCACAGCCCACAGGGCAGGGTGCAGGCAAGGACATCTCCTTGCCTTGGCTGCACCTGAGCAGCTGCCATCGGAGCAGGTGGGCTGAGGCAAGATGCATGCATTAATTCCACTTAATTCCTTCTCCGCAAATGATCAAATAGGAAACTTGTTTTTTGATTGCATGCTCTTTAAAGGAGGCCACTGTGTGGCTGGGATGTGGGGCAGTTTGTGTGTCACTTGAGAGCTGTGCTGGCAGCTATTTGGAAAGGTTGGGGAACAGTGAGCTCTGTGGCCACACTCACTCCAGCAGATTCACAGGCTGCCTCATACCCCAACCACCCGTGCCAGCCCCTCCACATCCACCAGCACATCCCAAGCCACATGCAGGGAGCAGTAAAGCCAAGGCTGCCCATCATCAGATAGGTCTGGCTTGCCCCTTGTCCCCATTATGCCCTGAGGTGCTTCCTGCAGGACTAAGCAAAAGCTCCTATGCTGCATTTGCTGCTGTCTCACTGGGCTTGTGCAGGGGCTGGCTCAGTGTGAAGAAGGAAGTAGGAAGGCACCCAGGAAAAGGGCACATCCCAGAGCATATGGTGCTGCTTCCTGGCTACAGCCCCATGCCCTATTAAGCTGTGGTGATGAAGGTCTGTAGGAATGAACAGCACAAAATCAGCTAATGTTAAGGTGATGGAAAGCAAATCTGGCTAGCACAAGAACTTTTCTGCCCCAGGCAGCTGCTAACAAGCAAGTATAGCTGACAGCTACCCTAACACCCAACCCTAACACAACTCACCTGTGCACTGCCCTGCTGGTTTTTTTATTGGGCATCCATGGGCTTTGTTCTGTGATTCACCCAGCTGGTGCTGGCTAGGCTACTTAGGTGATGCCAGCAGTCACAAGTGCTGCTTTGCCTGTGAGGAGGTGAAGGGTTTTCTGTTTATTGCATCACCCTGTGCTTGGTGGCTATGACCTACTCCTGGCTGTGCCCAGGTATGTGGCAGGGTGGGGTGCTACCATAATGCCTGTATTTCAATGCACCAGTATTTCAGAGCTGGGTCATTGGGAGAAACATCAGTAACTTGGGCTTAGGGAGCCAGAAAACCTCTCGGGCATTTGAGGAGCGGGAGGGAAGCTCTGGGGCAGGGTGGCAGTGCTGGGAGGGGAAGTAAGAACCTTTTTGCCTTCCTAAGGTAAGGACGGGAGATCTGAGACTTCCATTGCAGACTCTGAGGCTGGGCCATGCTAGTACACAAGTACTTATAGGTTATCATTCCATCTTCCTTTTTAGGGGGATGCTAAAGACCTGCAGTGGCAATAGGACCCTTGTTGCTGGTGAGCTGTTCGACCTTTGACCCATTTGACTGGCAGAGCACAGAGGGTTGTCATTGGCGGTGCAGAGTCTGGTTGGAGACCTGTAACCAGCGGTGTTCCCCAGGGGTCGGTGCTGGGACCGGTCCTGTTCAACATCTTCATCAATGACCTTGATGAGGGGGTAGTGGCCACCCTCAGCAAGTTTGCTGATGATACGAAGTTGGGAGGATTGGCTGACACGCCCGAAGGCTGTGCTGCCATTCAGCGAGACCTGGACAGGCTGGAGAGCTGGGCAGTAAGGAACCAGATGAAGTTTAACAAAAGCAAGTGTAGAGTCTTGCACCTAGGGAGGAATAATTCCATGCACCGGTACAGGTTGGGGGATGACCTGCTGGAGAGGAGCTCTGTGGAGAGGGACCTGGGTGTCCTGGTGGACGACAGGTTGGCCATGAGCCAGCAGTGTGCCCTTGTGGCCAAAAAGGCCAATGGCATTCTGGGGTGCATTAAAAGGAGCGTGGCCAGCAGGTCGAGGGAGGTGATCCTCCCCCTCTACTCTGCCCTGGTAAGGCCTCATCTGGAGTACTGTGTCCAGTTCTGGGCTCCCCAGTACAAAAAAGACAGGGATCTCTTGGAAAGAGTCCAGCGGAGAGCCACAAAGATGGTGAAGGGCCTGGAGCATCTCCCCTATGAGGAAAGGCTAAGTGAGCTGGGTCTGTTTAGCCTTGAGAAGAGAAGACTGAGAGGGGACCTGATCCAGGTCTATAAATATCTAAGGTGTGGGGGGCAAAGTGGCGAGGCCAGACTCTTTTCAGCAGTGTGTGGAGACAGGACAAGGGGAAATGGCCAGAAGCTGGAGCATAGGAAGTTCCGCACCAATGTGCGCAAGAACTTCTTTACAGTGAGGGTGACGGAGCACTGGAACAGGCTGCCCAGGGAGGTTGTGGAGTCTCCTTCTCTGGAGATATTCAAGACCCGCCTGGACGCCTACCTGTGTGACCTGGTGTAGGGATCCTGCTTTGGCAGGGGGGTTGGACTCGATGATCTCTGGAGGTCCCTTCCAACCCCTACGATTCTGTGATTCTGTGATTCATTTCATTTTGGGAAAATCTGCAAGGCATTTTGTTGGAGAGTTTGTAACCCTGCCTTGTGTGTCTGTGCTCTCTGACTGTGCCCACAACATCTTCCCTTTGCTGTTGAAGGCTTACTGTATCAGCAAGGCAGCTTTCCTTTTGGATATTCCCCTCCCCCCCCCCCCCCTTCATCTTTCTGTGCCGGGTGCTGGTGCAGTGTTGGAACAGGTCACCAAAGAGGTGTTTGTGGGGGTCCACATGCTCAAGGATCTCCACAACTCAAGTGACTTGTTCCAGTGTTTGTGATAGCCCTGCAGAGAGCAGGAGGTTGGACCAAAGTTCTCCAGAAGTCTTTTCCAGCCTGTACTTTCATTGTTGTCTGGAACAGGACAACAACAGGTGATTTAGTGGTGCTCTTGGCATCATGCTGCAGGACAGCCCAGTTTTGAGGACTAAGAGGTTTCTATGAGTGGTGGCCCTCTATCATGTCTTCAGTTGCTACTTTCATGTACCATACATCTCATCCTCTGCATCCTTATGCTCTCAGCCTGACCTTGCCCTCATTGTGCTTTAAGGAGCTCTTGGGGCCAAGGCCACCCCCTGTGTGACTCAGATCGTTGACTTCAGCAACACGTGTTCTTTGCTGTATATAGCACTGTTAACTCTGTCATCTGCTTGTCTTACCAGGAAAGATTTTTCTATCCACTTAGTTACTGGTTGAAGAACTAAATTATGCAATACCAGGAACTGATCCCTTGGAGCAGCTCGTAACAACCAAATAGCATCTTTAATTCTTTCCCGTGCTTCAAATTTGGTGCGAGAATCTGTTTGCACGCGATGTTTTTCCTCAGAATTTTAGGTAGCATTAAAAACCTGGAGGAAAATGGATTATAAGGCGTCAGACCAACTTGTCAGGCAGGTCTGCAGACCTTCCAAAAAACAAACCCAGGAATGACAGCTGGTTCACACATTTCTCTGGGTGGCAGAGTGCAATGTGTTGGGACACCATTTTGTACATTTAGACTTGTCTGTTTGGCTGTGGCGAGAAACTGGTGGCACCTGGATATTCTTGCCCTGTCTCATGGGGTTGTATGAGGGTCACAGCCCCTGTGGCGTAGGGCCTCTGGGAATCGGGCCCTGAATAAGAAAGCCTCCTGCAGTACAGTTTGTTCCTCTGTGTCAGCTCCAGTGCTCCATGGAATAAACTGCATGAGCGTGGCCCCGATGTCAATGTAACATGATGAATTATGTAACGCTGTGTCACAATTACGCATTTATGAAAGAGAAGTAGGGCAGGGAGCTGCTGGAGAAAGCAAGGGCTCCTGGGTCAGCAGCCCCATGGCCCTGCTGCTGGCTGAGCTGTGATTGCTGCAGGTCGCCTCTGTGTCCTGAATGCCAGAGTTCCCTGCAGAACCTGTGGGTGCCTTTAAGGCTTATGTTTTCCTTAGAGGTGGTGGAAGAAGCTGGCAGGTGATTGCTGTGGGCAGCATCAGCCACTGGACGGTGTATGGGTCAGGTCAGACTTTCTGCATCCTCCAGCTGCAAAGCTTCTCCTGATGGTTCCTGTAAGGGTGCACCAAGCATTTGTATTCCATCACTCTCACTGTGCCAGGAGAAGAGTAAAGATTCATGATTTCTGCAGACTGTCAGCAGTGTGCAAAAGAGGTGTAGGGGCTGAACCAAATTGACTGGTTTGGGCAATTCAGAGCCTGCAGGAAGAGCCAGGGAAAGCTGTGCTTCGTCTCTGCTGCTCCTCCAAGCAGAAATGGAAAAAACAGGAGGAGGAGGGAGAGGAGGTGGAGAGTGAGAGGAGAGAGGGTGAGAGATCTGGTACAGCATGAGCAGTGCTGTTGGAGCAAGCTTAAGCTTTTGGAGCGAAACAGTGCTTGGGAGTGGTGCAGAACTGGAAGTGGCTTTTGAATCTTTCTGTTATATTGTACAGTAAATGGTTGGGATACCTTTTTGTGGCCTCTAACAGTGAGGAAGGAGCTGTTTGGTTGCCTAAGGCTGTGCTGCTGCAGGGGTTGCTGCAGTAGCAGTGCCATGGTCCCCACAGGCAGCAGCATCCCACCCACTGCTCCAGGACAGGCGCCTGGGGCAAACGCTGCGGGAAGCGCATTGCACAGAACTGAGATTCCCGAGATAGAAACCAGTACCTGTGCTGGGAGAAACTGGGGAGTTGGTGTTCTTTCCCAGCAGCACGGGGTTGTGCATGCAGTCCTGAGGCCAGAGGAGCAGGGCTGACCACAGTGTGTTACGCACATCGCTTACCTGCCACAGCCCTCTGCACAGCTGGGGGGAGGAAGTCCTGCCCAAGCTCACTGGACACTCAGGGAATTGCCCAGAGCCCAGCAGGCAGGACACGTTTCCATCCCACAGAGATGCACTGGGCTGCTACACATGAGTGCTGTGCACGTGAGCGCTCGTGATGTCTGTGGTGAAAGAGGTCACTCTGTTGGCTGTGTTGGATCAAGTCCTGAGAGCATTTCTTCAAGGTGGAAGAATCTGAGCGATGTTACTCCTTTTCTGACTTCTCCAAAGGCCATCAAAGTCCTCCAGGTAAAGCAAGGAAGTCAGGACATGGCAGCTCTAATGTAAAAAGAAGGAAGGACTGTAGGAAAAGGAGACAGCTGCTTTAAAAAGCAACCTTTGCAAGGTCGTCTCTGAGCAACACAAAGCAGCAGCACAGAGCTTGAGCATTTTTCTACAATTCAGCTTGAAAAGGCTGCATCTTGCCCTTCCTTTATGGGAAAGAACACATGTGATGACAGGTCCCTGGAGCTTTTATTTTGAAGCCAAATGCTTAGAGTGCATGAAGACAGCAAAAGCCTTTTCCTTCAGGCGATACAAATCAAATAAATGGAGACACTGCACTGCAGTTCTGTGCAACAGTCGACACAAAATGCACTTATCTGAGCATCCAAAATGCAGCCCTGATGGGAGGTGCCTGGGTGCTGCCAGCTGCTCTCCTGCCCCAGATGTTTCCTCCCTGCTTGGGGCTGGGGTGCCTATCCATAACTTGACTTTGCCATGCTGAACAAATGTTCGTGAGTATAAACTGAATTGTAAGCTACACTAAAAAAAAAAAAAAGCAAGTGGATTTTGTAGCAGCTTCAGAGCTCTTATCTTCTCATTAATGGGGTTTTACAGCTGTCACATAAGTGATCCATTTCCCTGGAAATAGAACGTTTTCTGTAATGATAACAGTTTAAATGTTCAGGCTATATAACAGGGAAGACTTGCTTCTAGCTAAAGCCATCCTTCCCTTTGCTGGTGTGGTTTGTACATGGGCCACCTGCTACAGAGAGCAGTGGGCCATTTGAGGCCACCGTGGTCTTGGGGACCGGAGCTCTGCTGGTGGCACTCAGCTATCCTGTCCCCATGCAGCTGCTGGCTCCTGGTGCTCCTTCTCCAGCCCTATGGCCAGGAGCTGGTACTTTGTTTACCCACATCACAAACAGCACAGGGGACAAGCTTTTATTTAATGCCCCTGGAAATGAGAGGGAGATGAAGCAAGGCTTGATGGTGTTGGCATAACACCAGTGAAAAAGGAAAGAAAAAAAAAAGAGAGAGAAAATAGCATTTAATCCCACAGCGATGAGTCTGCTATGTCTCCCTCATCTGATTTACAGGGCTAGTGCGACGCAGGCTGCGAAATAACCAGCAGCTCTTCTTGTCCCCCTGCCCAGCTCCTGCCAGCGGCTGTGAATCACTCCCATCTCTCTGGTTCTGCTGCAGGTGTGGGTCCCTGTCTGGCCCTGCTGCAGGACGTGATGGTGTCACCCTGCCTGGTACTGACTCATGGTACAAAGCAAGGAATGCTGCAGCCCAGGACAGCCGTGTAGCCTCTGGCTATGCCCAGCAAAGCCCATCTTGGTGCTGCAGGGCTTGGAGCTCCTGGATGCCTCGGGGTGTCTCCCTCATGCTGCTTGGATTGGGGCCAGGCAAGCTCTTATCTTCCTCCCCACTGCAGGCTGTGCAGGCTCATGCTTGCCACTGTCTGAGGAGCTGCTCTCCATTTCAAAAGAAATCAAGCTGGCTTTGTTTCCCAGCCTCAATTAATCATCTTTTCCCAACTCTTGTTCCAGCAGCCATCTCTGTGTGGCCATCCAGGCTCAACCTGGCCTGGCTGCAGCCCAGCTCCTTGGTACCACCGCTTGGTACTCTGGTCCCATTGAGTACTTGCCACTGTGTCCCTGTGGCTCTCACATGGGCCTGGAGGCCAGGTGTCATGGAGAAAGGTCTCACACTGGTGGTGAATAGTTAAGTAGTGGCTGGCATCCTGTCCTGCTGTCATTTGTCAGCTTGGACACACGGAGTCGGTGGAGAAAAACAGGCAGGGTAATTTCCTGGTTTAAATGAATTTCAGAGACCACCACAGGAAGGAACTTGGGAGGTGTCCAAAGGGTAACCAGGCCATGGAAAAACACCAGGCAGGGGAACGGGGACTTGAATTTTCCTGTGCTGTTGCAGAGATGCTGCTGCCATTGCGCTTCCCAGTTATGTATCCAGCATAAGGAATTTAGAATGCTTGCAAAGTTGGGCTGTTGAAGGATCAGTCAGCTGTGGTCACATGGATCTGAGCCTCCACTGCCTGCGGGATGCTGCAGGGAGCTGTCAGCAAGGACATGTGCATGGCTGTATCTGAGGTCTTATGGGTGCTTACGGCCAGCACCGAGTGAATTTATCATCCTGTTCGCGATGCAGGAGTTAATAGAATAAAAGCCTTCTAGACAGTATGGAGCTTATTATTTTAAGCTATCATCAACCTTAATTTAAAATCCTCATTTCAGAAATGCCTGAGTGAAAACTTGTGCTGCGTCAAAAGCTGAGTAAGCCTGGCTTTTCATAAATTCTGTCGCTATTTTCCTCTCTCGTGATATAATTGCATGGTTATTATCTAAATAGCTTCGTAATCAATTGCTTTTTTTAGGGTTTGAAATTTGTGAAAAATGTAGCACGATGGTAAAGGACTCCATTTGCTGTCCAGGGTTGGATTTTTGTGTGTAAAGAAGCTGTAAAGCACACATGGGAATCCTTCAGCACAAAGGCTGATGGGTGTTTGTAGGCTCTCACACCAGGTCTATATGCATAAGCTTGCTTTTCATGTTGGCACTGCACTGCAGTCTCCCTGGTTCTTCCTCTTCCATACAGTGGAGCCGTCCTTTCACATGGAAATGCTCTGTCCGTTCACAGAGGTTCACCTGTGGCTGGGTTCTTGGGGAGTTTCTAAGAGGCCTGGGCCTTCAGCTGGAGGAGGCAACTGTCCCTGGTCACCTGGAGCCTGAGGTGCCTGCCTGGATGTTGGGAGTTCTGTGCTGACCCACACCCAAGTGCCCAGCCACCTTCCCCCTCTACAGTTGCATGCAGAGATAAAACCCATGGAAGCCTCAGCAGTGGGCTCCTGTGGCTGTCACAGGGCGGCTCCACGATCCCACAAAGTGTAGGAATGCAGGAACTTGGGAGGGAGCCAGACAGCACGGTTTTCCTCATGGCACCTCAGAGGAAAGCACGGCAGATGCTTGCAATAACTTGCAGTATTGAGCTCAAGGTCAGCTTCGGCATCTTGAAAGCAAGTGAAGTAATTTGTGGTATCCAGCGTCTGCAAATGGAGTTCTGTGCAACTGGGAGGGACAAGTCATTAATGGCACTGAGAAACCGCTTGGGGAAAATCTGCACGGATTGATCTGCTGTTGCAAGCAAGATAGATTCTGCTGTCCCTTAGCAAGAGACTGCATCTGTGACAGGCTCCTGCTTAGTGTGTATTAAAGATCCCACTGAAACCTCCCAATTTATTTATGAAAACACTCCTGGGGCACTGGCTCTGCTCTGTGCAATTTCTCTCAGGCTCGTCAGTGGGTTGAGCTGGAATTAAGCGTGCAACTGCCCACAAAAAGCCACTTGTTTTATTGCTCTCTGGGTGAGATGATACAGAAGCGTGGCTGAGATGTGGAGGGCAAATTCACTGTGTCTAGACAGAAAATCAAACTGATACTGAGGAGATGTGGTGGGGAGAAGTGTGCAGTGCAGCTGCTTTGCAGGGCCGTCCCTCTGGCCTGTCTGTGGGGCTTAGTGCAGGTTAAGCCTTTACCTGCCATAAGCTCTTAAGACCTCCTTGGTGGCCTTGAGGAGTCATCTGCTGAGCAGCTCAGGGTGCTGTGAGAGCTTCACACTCCCTGGGGAGCCCCGAGGTGCCAGAGCGCTGCAGGGGATTTGAGCTGCATGGTGTGGCTCAGCTCCTGCCTGTCCCAGTGGGATGCCCCAGCACCACATCTTGTGAGGGATGGAGCTCCCTGCAGTGCCATGCACTGAGCTCCCATGCACTGCTCCTTGGCATGGCCGCTCTGCCTACCAGACTATGCCCAGGCTGCCTTGGCTCTCACAGCACATCTCTGCCCTGTGGCGCTAATTAAACATCCTGGGAAGAAGTAATTAGAGGGAGCCACCTGCACTGGGTGCAGGGATGTGAGCTGTGGTAGGACCCGGCTCTAGAGCAACTCTCCTTGGCTCCCGAGTGCTGCTTTGGATGACAAAGGCGTTGGTGGGCCTGGCTCCATCTTTATCCCTGAGGCTATGCGTTATTAGCATTTCTTTTAACAGCAGGGCTGCATTTTAAAGGAAATCTAATTTTACATCGTCTGAGTATCTTTGACAAAAGCAGAAAGGCCCTGGACGGCAGCAATGTGCTGGCTGCTAGCAGGGCTATTTTGGTGCCCCAGGGCAGCAGAGCTGACAGCTGAGGGGTTATTTTGGTGCATCAGGGCCAGGGCTGCATGGCAGGTACGGAGCTGGTGGTCCATGAGCCTACAGCCAGCAGGGGATAGCTGCCCATGGGTCGCACCTCTTTTCTTACCCAGGTAAAGTGGGGCTGCTCTGGGTCACAGCCCCCAGCACATGGCTGGCAGCTGTAGGAACACTATGGAGCTGCTCCCACCGGCCCAGGTTGCCCGGCTGCCTGGCAGGAGCAGAAGGCTTCTGGCAACAGCACAGAGGAGAAATCCCATCTGTGTGCTGGAAGTCAAAAACATAAATTAAACCACAGTATCACCGATTGTTATCTCAGGGGAGAGGCAGAGGGTGAGAAAAAGCTCGGGGGAAGGAAACCTGGAGGAGGATCTGCTTGGAGCCTTCCTTCCCTTTGGAAACAGGGCAGGTTATGTCCTGGCCCTCTCCCCGTGAGACACAGCCGAGCCCTGCACCATGCCTGCTGAGCAGAGGCAGCACTGGCACAGCAAAGCTGGGGTATGTGGAGCTGTGGCTGGGCTGCCTCCACCTCCCTCTTGGTGAGGTGATATTGCTGGATAAATAATTCTGAAAGTTAACTTATGATGGATTTAGCAACCGTAAGGCGTTCCACAGCTGGGAATGCACAGAGCAGGGCCATCCAGAGGAGCACAGATGCAGAATGAGGCTGGTGCCCAGCTGCCCCACATCCCCACAGCCCTCCTGCCACCTGTGTGGAGCCGTGTTACACAACCCACCTGCTGCACAATAGGCACTATTTTTACAGCCTTTCTGCTTGCTGCAGGCAGCACGCAGCTCTGCAGGGTGAAGGCTCTCCTCGTGCTGTTATGTAGGACAGTTCAGTCGCTTGTCCCTGTGCCCTGCTTCTGCCTGTCCTCACACCCAGATGTGCGGGGCAAGGATGTGGGCTCTGTGTGCTCGCAGGGAACAACCATGTTGGCACCCACCTGCAGAGACCAGCCTGGAGGTGAGCTGCATTGCCAGGAATGTTGCTTTTGCCCCTCCTCAGGCTCATCCCAGAGCAGTGGAGAGCACCACGCTATGCCTACCTGGTGCAGAAGTGGGGAGCCCCTCACCTGGCCCCCTGTGCTGGGGCAACGCTGCTACTTACCCAGACCAGAAATTCCTCATGGGCATGCTGTGGTTCGAGTAATTTTCTGCACAATTACTCCAGTTTATTCAGGGTGATAAACTGGTATGAAAGGTGGAGATGAGGCATGGGAGCGCCCATCTTCCTTCTGAATTTATTTCATGACATATAATGGAGCCTGAGCACTACTAAGGGGCTGGAAGAAGAGGAGCCCTGCAACATGGGGAAGAGGTCAGACTAGGAACGCTCGACCTTTCCACCTCCAGCGCTTGTAAATGGAGCCAGCAGAGAGCAATATGCTCTGCCAACACTCAGAAATTAAGAAATGGGAGCCCAGGAGCTATGCATGTCAGTCTGAGCCTGGAGAACAGCCTCAGTGAAGCCCATGGCTTTGTTGGTGTCCCTCTCCATATCTCATGTTCTTCCTATGGGAAGAACCACCTGCCTAATTAAATGGCACTAACGAGGTCTGCATCGTCAGCTATGCCTGAGCGCACTGAGCTTCAATGGCATGCAGAAAAAAACAACGTGCTGCTTTCTGGGTCTCTGCACGTGTTTAGAACCTGACAGCTGCGTCCCCAGCCCAGTCTGTACAAGGTATAATTAGAGGAGCTGCCTGAATGCCACTGCTAGGAAAGTGATGCTAAAATAGCGGTGTGGAAGGAGAGCTGGGCTGTACGTTTCTGGGGTATGTGCTGCACCAGGCACTGTGCAATGATACGGTTGAGGCAGCCTCTGCTGAGGGAAATTAGAATCTTTGTGCTGTAGCAGGGTACACGCTGTTCTTCAGATGCAAGTTTGGAGTCGCATTTAAAGCCATCCAATGGAACATTTTCCAATTTTTATTTATCAACAAGCATCTACACGTATTCCTGCTGAATGAAATATTTATCCACAGACACACGCACATAGAATGTGAGAGCACTGATGTATTATTTATTGCCATTTCCCTCCCACCGCTCATAAATAACTCATCATGCCTGGTTTCAAGTCCAGCCTGTGGCTGGCTACCTACAGCCACCACTGCTTGCCGTGCCGGGGCATCTCAAGGAAAGGGGTGGCAGAGGGTGACACTGCCCTGGCTGGGGACACTCAAGACTAATCCCCCCTATAGCCCATGGCTATGTGGGGTCATGGATCCCCACCTGCAAACAGGGAGAGGGGGCAGAGGCTAAGGGAACGCGTTGGGCCCTGGGCGTGCAGAGCGTGGGGGCTTCACCATACTGTAATCTAAACACAGATGTCAGACAGCAAGAGCTGCTGTGTGAATATCATCCCCTGTGGTATGAGATACGTCATCCGTAATGAAGCTATGGAAGCTACAACCGGGCATGACGTTCTGCCTGGGAAAGGAGGAGATCAAGTGGCAACTCACTTAGCTCCCAGCAGTGGGCTGGAGAGATCCCATCCCACCCCAGCCATTCTATGATGCTGCAGTTCTGTGCCTCAGATAAAACAGAGCCCAGGGAGTGGGGGCAGCCATTGGGATGTGTCTGTGGTGCTGCGTGTCTCGGCTGGGAGCTGAGATCCCTTGGCACCCCTTGGCACAGCAGCACAGCACAGCCCAGCACACACCAGCAGTTCCTTGGAGGCTCACTGGCTCCAAAGCTCCTTGTGTGCCCTTCGGCAAGGTTCACATGGCTCAGGTTTCTGGGCCAGCCGCAGGCCTTGGTTCTGAGCAGCACTCTGCATGGAGGTAGCCTGTGGTTAAGTAAGGTGAAAGGCTGAGAGTGGTTCGATTTTGCAACAACAGCTCAGAACACAGTACAAATTTTACCATTTCAAACTGGAACAAAACTGGGCAAGAAGGTTTTTATGGGTTCCTTTTTTTTTAATCCCCATTTTCTTTTTAATATCAATAGCCTTTTATGAGTAGAATGAAACATTGTTGTAGCCATTGCTTCTTGCTCCAGCACTGCTGGGATTTTCTCCTCTTTTTCTATGTCCCAAGTCCATACATGAGGTTGCACCAAGGCAAGTGGTAAACTGGCTGTTGCACAGCCAGTCCCGTGACCTGTGCTCCCTTCTGTGCCGTGCTGAAGGGTGGCTGTGTGTAAAACAGCTCCGAGTTCTAACTGTTCTTATGGCAACACAGCAAAAATGAGCTCCTAAATGCCCTCCTTGCTCCATGTATCTCCCTCTGCTGCCACGTTGCCTGTCACCTGCACATCAGTCTCAGCCCGTTATGGGCAGCACATGGTCTATATAGTGGCTGCAGAACTATTCCCCCTCTTACAGGCTGAATTTTAAATTTCCCCAAAGCCTTCTACTTGCAAACACACAGATAGTGCAAGCTGCATTGTGCAATTGTGGGTTGCAAGACGAAGAAAACAAGTTCTTCTTTTTAACAATTACTAAATGATCCCATCGAGCAATTTCCCTGCCTCTGCTTTTAGCAGGCTGTTTTCCTCAGGGAGGGAAAGCACTGCTGTGCAGGCTGCTGCTCACCGGGCTGCCATGGGGTCTGTGAGCACCTCCCAGCACCTCTCCTGTCCTGGGGCTCCCACCGGTGCCTGCAGGAGCTGTGGGTTCCTGGCAGGGTCCGCTCTGTGTCCTGCAGCCAGCAGCAGGCTCTGCTCCAACCCCTCCGCACTTCCTCCGTTTGTTTCAGTGGAGCTATTTGGGGGGAAGCAACGTGTTGTTGTGTCTTCAGCTTGTGGTTATTTGGAGAAGGAGAATGGCATTGTGGGGGAGGACAATGCAAAGATTAAATGCCTTAAATTCTCCATCTCTCGCTGTTGTGGCTGTGGGGGAAGCAGCTGGGAAGCGTGCCGGGATGATGCTCATGTTTTGTCCGGGGAACCCATGTGAGCACTTGGGATGTTTTAATGTCATTGCCCCACTGGAGCCAGGTGTCAGGGGACTTCGCCCTTATGGGATAGAGCTAATTGGAGCTGACATCAGGGAGCATTGTGTTGGGTCCTGAAATAGCTTACTGCACACAGAGGTGCCACGAGGAAGAGCGAGTGTCAGCATCCACTGAGCTCATAGAGCTGCCCCAGACCTACATAGAGCTGGATCCATCTGGGTGCTGGGGGGCACAGGGCAGGGCCATGTTGCGCTACTGAAGCTGAGCCGGGGTGAAGAGGACAGAGGTCCTTCCAGTAGGGTCACACTGTGACAGCCAAAGGCAGGTGGTGTGTTGGGAAAGAGTTTCCCACGGCTCTGACTGCTCTCTGGGGTCTGTGCACAATGGGAACGCAGCACATCCCCCCTTGCTCATGTTGCCTCCTGGCTATGGTACCTGCCTGGGGGCTCTCCTGAGACGCTGGATGGGAGCTGGGGCTGCAGAGGAGGAAAGCATCCCTCAGCCCTACATCTCCTCACTGCCAGCTGTCCTCAGGGTGAGAGGGAGAGCAGGCGGCTGTGTTCACATCATGCACTATTGTCTCATAATTATTAGCAGAGAGATTGAAAATGTAATGATGATAATTAAGCTAAATCGCAATCTTCCTACAGGAGCTACTGAACTATTCTTATCAACTTTACATCCTAATTCCCTTAACAATTTGCTGCTCACAGGAGCCCTTGCAGCCCTGTGCAAGGAGCTGCCTCCGTGCTGGGACCAGCGCACAGAGCTCAGCGTGTGTGTCTGCAGCCCAGCTCTGCGCAGTGTGGATGCTCGCCGTCCCTGAGCAGCAGCAGCTTTGGCACTGCCGTTCCCCCCAGAAGCACTGTCAGCTGCAATCAGTGTCACCGCTCCGCTGGCTCGTGCATCCCAGCAACTCTGTGGGAAGAGCCACGATTCCCAACCCCCTGGGATGGAGGCTTTCCGGAGGTGGACGTGACGTGCAGCGTGTCCCCCTCTGTGCAGAGGTGGCTGCAGGAGGCAGGCTGTCACAGTCCTGCTTTGGTACAGCATAGAAGGAGCAGCACAGCACTTTGCTGGGGGCAACTCCCCAGGGCAGAGCTCACATCCTGAGCTGGGATATGCTGAGACACAGAGATAGACATAAGGAGGCACCAAAATGTGCCACTACTGTGACCGGGGCCCATGGGATGGAGTCGAAGGCAGCAGCATGAGAGATGCTCACAGCACTCAGCCTCTGCTCTTGAGCTTCCTGGAGCAATGCCCATCCCAGATCTCACCCAGCTCCTGCCTGGTGGGACCTGACCCTGTGGGACTCTCCTGTGCCCAAAACTGTGCAGAGGGTGCTTGGCTTTGCCTCACCAAGGCCAGGACAAAGCATCCTGCAGCTTTTCTCCTGTCCTTGCACAGGCCAGCTTATGGCTGGGGCCGGATCCTGGAGGTGTTGGGCAGCTGCAGCACCTGCAGGAGCTCTGTGCTGAGGGCAGGATGGGGCCGAGTCCTTCCTTATGTAACCCTTTTCCTGGTGTTTGCATGTCCGCCTGCTGGGCAGAGCTCCCACTGGCAAAGGGGATGTCATGTTTTTGTGCATGCATAACTCAGATTTCACGCTGGCTTGTAGCAACACTCAGCACACCCCGCAGCTCCCCTGCCTTGTGGGGCATGACCTGAGCTGCAGCCCCTTTCTTCCTGCTGCGAACCCACTGACAGCAAGCCCCACATGTCACCTTGGGTTGAACTGGCCTCGCATTCCTGTCCCACACATCACCCCCTGCTAGCAGAGTGGGGGGGAGGGGGGAGGGTGCACTCTTGCAGTGTTCTGGCCCTGTGCTATGGTGGGTTTGGTGTGATGGCCAAGATTTAGGCAACGGGCCCCATGGCCTGGCTCACACAGCTCAGCCATCGGCTAATTTTTCTGGTTGTAAATAATATTTTCTCCTGTTGGGAATGAGGAAGGATAGGAGAAGTGTGTGCTAAGAGCAGAGGAAAGCAGGCAGCTGCAGGGTTGGGCTGGGCCCCCTCCTTATCAGGGGAGATGTTCCCCCAGCCTTGCTCTGCAGAACGCACAAGACTCTTTCTCTACCCATGTACATTTGTGCTGCAGTGCCAGTCCATGCATACTGCTGCTCGGGGCAGGGCACAGCACACACGAATAACCTCACACACCAGCTTTGCAGAAAGCTGCCTGCATTTTCTCAGTGGTTCCAGTGTGAAAATATGACATAGGTGTTTGTACTCCGCAGTTGCAGCTCATGAGCTGTACTGGCCTCTTCCTCCCATGAGGCTGCCCAGGGGCTGCACCAGGGGGAAATGCTCCAGGCCTGGCTGTGGTCGCTCAGGGAGTTTTGCTCTCAGTGCAGTGTGCTGAATGAATGTTTCTTCACTTTTGCTGGCACAGAGACTGTTCTGGAGAGGGGAAAGGCATTGACTGAGCTAATGCCATTAACTGCCCTTAAGCACACACAGAGGATGCAAAAGCAAATACCGTGGTGTGCTCAGAGCAGCCTGCAGGGCTCTGGACTGCACTGCTGCAGTTGGGACATGACCTGGAGAGCTGGGACAGGCAGGGATGCACGAGGCCCCCAGGGGAAGGGCTGCCTGCAGCTCAGCCTGGGGCAGCACGACAGCACTTTCCCTGCCACTTTCACCCTCTTTGCCTCCACCTCCAACTCCTGTGATCTCCTCCCTGTGGAGCACTGCACTGCACTGCACTGCACTGCACTGCACTGCCCTCCTCACACCGAGGCAGTTCCCACAGCTGCTCGCTGGCGCAGTGGCAGTTCTGCAATGTTTTAATGAGATATTTACAACTTGCACAAGGCACTCACACTGGCCCCAGTGGTTGGGCTCCTGGGCAACATTCCTGCAGCTCACCTGATTGCAGCACCAGGGAAAACGTGTAGACGTCACAAGTGCCACATTAATTATCTCTTAATTGATACCTCCACTCGGGGATGAAACCGAAACATCTCTAACTGCTCTGGGAGCTGCTGCTTGCAAACAGATTTACAGCTAAAAATACCCTGGTGGCCCCGTCGTCAATCTATTGCACTGCTTACCCTGGGCAGCTTATGAAATTCTCAGGTGTGGGCAGCAAGGGTCCACCGCTGCCATTTGTGGCACTGCCTGGCTGCAAACCCTGCAGTGGGGATGGCACAGGTGCGGGCAGCCCCAGGGCTTGCTACTGGCGAGACTCAGTGGTGTTAAAGGCAACAGCAGTGGCACAAGAGCTGTGACCCAGCGACAGGGAGCAGCAGACACGAGGCCTCGCGCACGTTGCCGTCCCTATCGTTAGAGGCAATCTCAGCTGTGTGTCTCAGAGCTGACCTTAAGCATTCCCCTGGTGAGTTTCCCCACTGTGACATCCCCACCCCGTGCAGGACACGTTGTTCTGCCCCCCCAGCTCCTTCCAGCAACGCACATAAATAAGGTCACACAGCCACAGCCACCCCACTTCTTTTAAATTATTGTCATCTTTATTTTCATCACGTATGTGCAAACAGAGGAGATCGCGATGGTGGTGTTCTTAAAAATAACCAAATGTATTTGCATACATTTCCCTATGTACAGGTGAACAGCCACAAGTAGAATTTTCTTTTGCACAGCAAAAGATCTAGAGCACTGAGACCAGGGCAGGACCGGGGCCCAAAAAAAGGGTCTAAATTAAAAACGGTCATAAAAAATAAATTCACAACAGTGCAAACCTCTCGGACACGACAGCACGATGGAGTGACTTTAATGTAGAAAACGGCACCCCCCCCTCGGATGTGAGATTTCTAACTGTAAACAAGGCGCAACACCTCCCTCCCTCCCTCCCCGGGGAAAGCTATTCCAGGAATTTGGCAGATCTTCAAGGGCCGGGAAGGAGGTAAACAGCCCGCAGACACCTCCTGTCCGCGGGCCGCGGCGGCGCCGCGGGGCCACGGCGCGCTCGGAGGGACCGGGAGGGGCCGGAGGAGCCACGCTCTCCCGGAGGGACAGTGCGCTGCCGGCGGAACGGCTCCGACGTTCCCCGGTGACGCTCGCGGTGCCGGCGGAGGGCCCCCGGCGCTCCGCAGCGGAACCGGGCGCTCCCGGGGAGCGCCGCGCGCTGCCGGCAGAGGGGATCCGATGCCCCCCCGGTGAGGCTGCGGGCTGCCGGTAGGGACCGCGCGCCGCCGGCGGAGGGGGCCCAGAACTCCCCGGTGAGGCCGCGAGCTCCCGGGGTGGAGCCGGTGCACCCCGGAGGAACCGCGCGCTCCAGGAAGGGCCCGAGCGCGGCCGAGCCGTGCCCCCTCCCCGGAGCTCATCCGCTCTCCGGGTCGCCCGGTGGCGGCTGCTCGGCGCCGTTGCAGGGCGGGGCGGCGCCGTCGGGGCCGGTGCTTTCCAAGGAGGACTCGCTGCCCGTGCTCTCCCCCGAGAGCAGCCGCCGGACGCCGAGGTCGGCGCGCAGCGAGCGCAGGTCGTTGCCCAGGCTGAGCTCGCCCAGGTCCTGCAGCAACCGGCCCAGCTCCGGGCCCTCCCCGCGGCCGGCGCCGGCACGCAGCAGCTCGCCCTCGGGCTCGCCCAGCGCCTCCAGGATGTCCTCGCAGTCGCAGTGCATGGCGCGCTCCTCCTGCTCCTCGCCCAGAAGGTCCTCCGTGATGGAGCCCAGCTTGGGCGCGCTGCGGCTCCGCTCCACCGGCGGCTTGTAGCAGCACTGCCCGTTAAGAAGCTTGCGCAGCGGCACCAGCGGGATGCTCTGCTCGCCCACCAGCTGCTGCTGCTGGTGCCGCGCGTCGTCCCGCTTTTTCAGGCGGCGGAACTCGGCCAGCGCCGTGGCCGAGGTCTGGTAGAGCAGCAGGGCCATGGCTTTCGCCTTCTCGGGCTTGGAGACGAGCACGGCGTGGCAGCGCAGCATCACCGCCTTGTGCTTCAGCTCGTGCCGGTAGATCCAGGCGAAGACGCGCGGCAGGCGCGGGTCGGCCACGCAGTAGGTGACGCGATGCAGCAGGTAGAGGTGGCCGGGCCGCCGCAGCCCCTTGTCCTCGGCGTGGGCCATGCGGATGCCCTGCGCGCTGATGGTCAGCTTCATCTTGGTGCCCTGGCGGCCCGCCTCGCTCTTGCTCCAGATCTTGCAAACGGCCAGGTCGGTGCAGCCCTCGCCCTTGGACTGGATGGTGGTGGCGTTGCCCAGGTAGAGCACGGTGTACGTGGGGTCCTCGCTGGTCACGCGGAATTTCCGCCGCTTGGAGCGGAACATGCTGCCCACGCGGTGCAGCGCGCTCTCGGGGCAGGCGCGGGCCAGCGAGGTGAGCGCCGAGTAGTGCACGCTCACCGCGTAGCCCTTAGGCTTGCTCTGCCGCCGCGCCTCGCCCGCGACCAGCTCCACCTTGCTCCGCTTCCAGGGCAGCATCGCCCCGCGAAGCCGCGGCTACGCGCCGCGCCGACGGCTCCTACCGGGGGAGCTCATGCCACGACGGCGGCGGCGGCGGCGGCTGCGCTGCCCGCCCGCCTCACATCCTTGCGGGCGTCGGGCCGCAGCGCCGTAGATATAGGCGGGCGCCGGCGCTCCGCGGGCGCGGAGAGGGGAGGCCCCGCGCACCGAGGGCGGAGCGCCCGCTGCCCGCGGCCCGCGGAGCTGCCGCCGCGCTGCTCGTCGACCGCCCGCCGCCGCCGCTCTGCGCCGCCCGCCGCGGAGCCCCGGGCCCGGCCCCGCCGAGAGGCGGGCAGAGGGCGGTGTCGGCCCCGCCCGGAGCCGGGGCGGGAGCCGGGGGGAGCCGGGGCCGTTCCGCCGCGTCCCGCCCTGCCGCCCGTCCACGCGTGAGCGTGCGTTGCCGGCCCCGCTCTTGCGACACCGCGTTCCCTCCGGTTCGGTGAGTCCGGCTGCGGTGCCTGCAGCGAAGCCCGGCTGTTACGGATGAGTAATGCTTCGCGCTGCTGCTGTGCAGCGACAGAACACGAGCAGCTCTCTGGCAGCTTCTGGCTGAGGTTATGTGAACACGCTCACGTACGTTATGAGGGCTGTGGGAAGCTGCTCTCTGGGTCGTGGTGGAGCTGCTCGGGCCGTATATCGCATCCTCTGTCAGAAAAGGTGCCCGTTCTGGAGCTGCAGAGAGTGGCACTTCGTCACATTTGAATGAATGCTCTGCAGAATGGGAGCAGCGCTTCTTAGTGCAGTAAGAGGTACAAAAGTACACTTGTTTCCCACATCATTTATAAAGTCTGGATCAATTGCAATGAAGTGATATTATTTATTATCATGACATTATGCCATCTAGCAGGTTCCTCGGGAACTGCACATCTCCACAGCATCCGGTGCCACATTAGCCACGGCGTTGCTGTTTGCTTCCATCCCAGACACAGCCCTGCACCAGGAGCAGCTCTGTGAGCACGGTCCCAAAGCACTGTAGGGGACACCCTGTGTTTGTGCTTCCAGAGACACTGCTGGATGTGTGCCTGCAGTGTGGGGCATTTCCTGTCTTGGGGAGGCCTGGCGTAGCACCTTGCAGCATTAGAAAATCCATGTCTGGCTGTGAGCAGTGCATAGGACAACCACAATCTCAGGGCTGCAAACAGCTGGGTGCTGCCACACGCATGAGCACAGCAAGAGTCCTCCTGAAAACACGGCACATCCGAGGACACAGGGTGACACGTGACACTGTGCTTGGCATCTCTGTTCTGCACTGCCTGCTTAGGCTGGGGGTTTGGTTACAGCCAGCACTGGGCAGAGAGCACCCCAAGCACAGCTGCCATAGCCCAGCTGCAGGCACAGCTGCAGGTTGGTGCCTTGTGGTTAAGGGCTGCCTGGGGATGGAAAGTATCCTCACTAGACTTCCTCTCCACTTGCTGTGCCACACCATTGCAGCCCCCCTTGCTCTGTTAATGCTCCCAATGGCGGTCTCTTTCTGCTTCATTTCCCAGCCAGGAGCCAATGCTGTGAGGACAGCAGTACAGCACTCTGCAGGGCCTGCACAGCCCTGTTGCCCATGGGAAGGAGAGCAGCCTGCTCCCTACTTGTGTCACACACCAGTAGCTACTGAGCATCACCTGCCTCTGTGCACCAGCCTGGAGAGCTTTTCAGTGGCGTGGGAAAGTCTGTGAGATATAATCTCTCCTGAGCAACCCGACCTTCCCTGCACACAGTGCTGCGCATGGCTCTTGGCAGCGCTCCCCCTTCCTGCCCTGCTCCACCTCCTCCTCCTCACTGCTGCTGGACCATGTTCCTGACATTGGTGCCCCACTGCTGGAGCTGGGGTGAGGGTCTGCATGGCTTTGGGGAGAGCAGCAGAAATGTGATGGTTCTGCCAAGGCAGTGCACCTGTGGGAAAAGTGGATGCAATGAGGCCACATGCCTGGGGATGTATTGATTCTGTCAGTGTGTGAGCTATGATCACAGCCTGGGTAGCAGTGTTTCTCATCTTGCTGTAGCAGCGGACAGACAGACAGAATGAAGCATTTCAAACAGGCATTTTGGTATTTTTCCAAAACAAAGTGGTTTAGTGGATCTGTAATTGTGATAAACTGAAGTTTCAGCTCTTTGTTCCAAAGTAAGACACAAGGAAGTGTCAGGATTTCCCATTAAATGGAAAGCCAGAGTGGGTTCCAGGCCCAGGGGCAGGATGGGTGCTGCATCCCCTGTGCCAACACTGCTCCTCTGGCCTTGTCTATCTGCTGGGTGCTCAGGCAGCCCGAGGTGTGCCAGCCAAGCGGGGGACAGACAGCATGAGGCATGCTCTGCTTTCAAGGAAAAGGTCATTAATGCCTTTAACTGACACCTCCTGCCAAGCTTCATGAGCACCAAAGGGCAGCATCACCCATCCCGATGGACCGGAGTATGGAATGAGCGATGCCAGGACAGAGTGAGGACCATGCAGTGACAGCCCTGTGTCCCCTCGCACACTGAGGGCTGCTGCCGGCGCTGGGGCACACCTCTTGCTGCAGTTGTTTTTCAGCCACCCAGGGCAGGTACACCCTACTTCCTGCACGGGAGGCCCCGGCGCTTCCTGCTGCTATAATTAGGCAGTGGGGAACGGGGTGCAAACCCTCCCCTAGTCTTTGGGGATGATCATGGGGCTGTACCGCGCATCGAGGGACAGTGTGGCATCGGGGCAGCGTCCTCTGCCCGACGCGCAGCGGGCAGCAGTGAGGAGCTGCAGCCACCCCGCCAGCTTCCTGCCCGCAGCAACACACAGCCGCGTGTCGACCTTCCCGCACTGCACCAGGCAGGAGGGCGATTGTATCTCTGCGGCTGTGGAATAAGTGCAGTCTGAACAACTCTCCCGAAGGCTCCAGCGGGGCCAATGCCATCCCGGGGCCCAGCCTGCAGCACACAGCTCCCTGCGGCGCTGCTGCTCCAGAGAGGAGCGAGCCCGTTCCCAAAGGCTCTGAGTGCTGTGACCCCAGGCAGATGCACATCGTGTGGCTCCTCTGCCAACACCAGGGATCTCTGTCCCAGCTGTGCTCTGGACCCGCTGGGTGAGGCCACCACCCCGCCGTGCTGCCCGGGCTGGGATGCAGCTGAGGACCGGGGGGGGGCTGGCAGATGCAGCCCCACACAGAGCGGAATTGTCTTTGTGTCTCTGGGGGAGGTTCGTACAAGGTCTGCTCGTGGGGCTGGGGCTGGTGACGCCGCTGAAAGGAGCGTTGTGAAACTGCATGAATAATGAATGGCCGTCACATGAATGGTTCGGACACAGTCCTGAGCTCCCAGGGCTGCCTGGGAGCAAAATGGAGGAGAAGCTGTCCAGAAAGAACAGTGTTTCCTTGAGGCAAAACGCGCGGGTGTCACCGCGTTCGGAAATGAGCTGCTGCTGCTGGACGACTCCCGGGATTTGCATGAAGAACCAGAACAGCGGTTTCGCTCCGGGGCAGCGCGGCCGGCAGGGCGGCCAGGCGCGAGCAGAAACGAACTCCTCGAGGCGGAGCACCGCGCACACGGCCGGGTTCAGAGCCTCCGCGCCCCCCGGCGGCGGTGCGGGGACGTCCGGAACCTCAGCGCCCGGAACGCGGCTCCGGGGAGGCGGGGAGCGGCGGAGCGCTGTGGGCGAGGCGCAGGAAGTGGGGCGGACGCGCTTCCGGTTCCACCAGGCCGCATGGGCAGGAAGCGGGGCGCGGGGCTGGGCCGCTCTCTGCAGCGACAGCGCGGCTCGGAGCGGCGTGGAGCCGCGTCATGGGTAGGGGCCGGGGTGAGGGGGGGGGCTGGGGGAGCCGGGATTCACGGAGTAACGGCGGTGTCTGTCTCGGCAGCTGCACGCCAGCGAGGTGGTGAGCGAGAGCGGCCCGGAGCGGCGCTCGGCGGTGGAGCAGAGTCCGCTGGAGGAGTTCCTGGCCACGGCGGAGCTCGCCGGCACTCGCTTCGTGGCCGGTGAGGGGCTCGGGGGCCTGGGAGGCGGCCGGGAAGGGGAGGGGAGCGGGGCTGGGCGCGGGGGCGGGCCGTGGGGTCCGGAGCCAGAGAAGGGTCAGAAGGGGCGGGAGTGGTGGCGGGGCTGGTGGCGGCTGGCTCGGGGTGACGCTGCCATGGTCTCTCCCACCGGCTATGCAGAGCGCCTGAACATCCAGTTTGTGTCTGCCCAGAGCCGCACTGGCCTGCTCACGGCCCAGGAGGCCCAGCACGTCCGGCAGCTGCATGAGGAGAACCGGCAGTTCCTGCGCATCCCTCGGAGGTGGGTCCTGCAGGGTTGGGCCAGCGCTACACTGTGCAGTAGGCTGAGCTGCAGGCCTGGGGATGGCACGTTGTTTCACCAGTGAATACACCAATACTTTATTTACCAATGCAGAAGTTATTTCCTGACCTACACGAACCTGCTGTAAGTGGCAGTGCAGCTGCCTGCAGGTGCTGCCAGTCCCAACATGTCTGCGCTGATTGGATGTGTTTACAGCTCAAAGCCTGGCACTGCTGGAGCTGCAGGTTGTTCCCACCTAGCAAACCTTTCCAGAGCTCTTGCAGCCCAGAATGCCCACTGTATCCTGGACAGCATCAAAAGAATTGTGGCCAGCAGGTCAAGGGAAGTTCTGCCCCTCTATTCTGTGCTGGTGAGACCTCACCTGGAGTACTGTGTCCTGATGTGGAGTCTTCAGTGTAAGAGATAACATGGACCTGTTGGGGTGCATCCATAGAGAAGAGAGCCACAGAAATGATCCAGGAGATGGAACACCTCCCTGTGAGGACAGGCTGAGAGAGCTGGGACTGTGGAACCTGGTGAAGAGAAGATTATGGGGAGACCTGAGAGCAGCCTTTCAGTAGCTGGAGGGGGACTGTAAGAAGGAAGGGGACAGACTCTTCAGCAGGGTCTGTTGTGAATAGGACAAGGGGAATGGTCGCAAAATAGGGGTGAAAAGATTTATGTTGGGTGTAAGAAAAAGTTTTTTTGTGTTAAGATTAGTGAAGTACTGGCCCGGGTTACCTAGAGAGGTGGTGGTGCCCTGTCTCTGGAGACACTCAAGGTCAGGCTGGATGGGGCTCTGAGCACCTGATGGAGATGTAGGTGTCCATGTTCATTGCAGGGCTTTGGATTAGTTGGAAGTGACCTTTAAAGGTCACCTCAGATGATTCTATGATTCTCTCTGTGTGGTGGACCCTAATTAAACACCCTGCAAATGTTAGCTGCAAAAACCAGTCTTCTGAGATCTGTTATGTGTGGGACAGCAGCCTGTTGTGTTAGCTGGTGGGATTTAGAGGGAACAAGGAAATGGAGGAGTACTTGAAGCTGCAGAAAAGAGATGTGTGCATGTGTGAACTGCAGCCGTATCAGTGTAGCTGAGTGTGTGGTGACTGTGTTCTTCATGAATGTGTATTGCAGCAATGTATGTAGTATAACTGCTAAAACTGTCCATTCACTCCAAAATGTGCTTGTTGCAGGCCATATTGGGATAGGACAACCAGTTCTGAAGACTTGAAGCAAGCTGAGAGAGAGAGCTTTCTTGAGTGGAGGCGACAGCTTGCCCAGTGAGTATGCTGCTTGTGCCTGTGGCAAATGAGCTGGTTGGAATCTGAAACACAGGCAGAGGTGGATTGTGTTTATCCTTGCTAGACTTCTAAAAACGACTTATTCTCAGTGGCATTCTGCACTTATTCTTGAAGTCTGGACATCCCAGCCACAGTTCAGGCATGTCTTTATCATAAGCTTTGTGTAGTTCTCTTCTGTATGCATGTTCTTGTACTGAGTATAGCCAAGATTCTTGTAGTACCTACCATAGTTGCTGCTTCCTGTTTTCCAGATTCTGTTATCTGGTTTGTTAAAATGCTTCATTAAACTTTGTCCCTGTGATACCTTGATGTTTGTAATGGAGCGTTATGTTCTGCTCTTGCCTGTGGAATGAGCTTAAGAGCAGCAGTGCTGCCCTGAATTTCTATAGCATGGTGCTGCTAGCCCTGTCTAGAGCAGGTTGTGCTGCTCCCATGCTGCCTTGGCTAGCTTGGCAGGTTAGGTTGTATGTGCACAATGAACCCACTTTACTCTGAGCAAAGTCACTCATGCTCTAGTAACAGTGAGTTAAAGATTGCGTAGACTGTCCCATTATTTTCTCAAAGGTGAAACTTGGTGGCTCTGAGATTTCACAAGCATTCTTTTTGCGTGTTTTTTGTGCTTTCCATAGTTTACTGCTTCACCCTTCTTACAGTCTGGAGCCAGTGTGTACCTGTTGAACCAATGTTCTGCTAGCAGAAATAGTACCCGCTGCTCGAGTCTGATTATTATTGCTCTCTCTGCAGCCAAAGCCTCCTGGGTCTAAGGAGGAATTGGTGCTGTGCTCATTGCCTGACATAAGCCAAATATGATGTATTTTCTCTGTTTTGCCATAGCCTTGAGGAAGAAAAAAAGTTAATTCTAACCCCGTTTGAAAGAAACTTGGAATTTTGGCGTCAGCTTTGGAGAGTCATTGAAAGAAGGTAAAAAAAAAAAAAAAACAAAAAAAAACTATTTGCTTTTTAAAATTATTGTGTATTGTTCTTTTTATTTCCCTTGAATTGAAGCCTTTGAATCAAATATCAAGTGTCTGAGCACAGGAAATGCAATTACAATAACTAATATTTTATTATCAGCTCTGAAATGATTTTGCTTTGAAGTGATCAAAAGTTGATGGCAGGAGGAGCAGCTGATTATAGTGCATGTTGTGTCTCAGCATGGCAACTCTGCAGTCTGTTTGTTGTGAGCCTCTGAGAGTTGTTCAGATGCTGCTGCCCTTGGCCTCTTCTGGTAATCACGTGGGAGGCATCTTTTGAGGATGTTTCTTTGAGGTCTCTTGCCAAGATTAACCCTTGCCCCCCTCTCTCTACCACACAGCTATATCCTGAATTCCAGGGCTGAGAGACAAGGAAGAACGACTAAGTAGTATTTGGAAAAAAAGAGCCTTTTGCTCTTTGGCTTCTTGTCATGCAGAGAAATTGCAACAGTGCACAAAAGAGAACAGCCTGTCATCACAGAAATAGCTTTGTTTGCTCTTGGAATACAATAGGAGCGCTATCTCCTAAGTTAATCTGATGGAGGCATTTAATTTCACTAGTAATTAAGTTTGAGAGCATCTCTTCTGATTTTCTTAAAATTGAAAAATACTTCAGCAGTGAGGTCATGGTGAGCTTATCCTTTTACAGAAGTGGCTTTGTACTGGGTTCCACTGGGGCTCTAAGTGTGTGAGACCTGGGTTGGAAGCATCTGCTGCAGTGTATCAGCATGTGCACTGTGATTGTGTATTCTGAGGTGGCTGCAGTGTGTTATTAATGCCTTTCTGCTCGTATTGCGATTTTTTATTTAGGGTAGGGTGAATATGTATGCCAGCTTAGAACTTAGTGGGAAAATCTTCCAATCCCTTACTTTGCTGGCTAAATATGATTGCTCGTCAGCCTTTTCTTGTCACCCAGCTGTGTGATTGAACAATTTTCTGTATCCTATCAGAGTACAAGTGTCAGCTTTCTTTCAGTCTCTCTTCAGTACTTCTTTTTACCCATGTAACTTATTTGATGACTCCCTTGGGGTTGGAGGGATTGTTTTATTTTTTTTATCCAACTGCATGGTGATTAGTGACTTAATTCCTCCATTCAACCAGCTGTGTTCTGAAGCTGTCCCGAGATAACAGAAATGAGCAAGTAGAATCATGAGACAAACAGAATTGGCGTACTTGCTTTCTCTTTGCTTACAAGGAGAACTGGCTGAGTGAGACTAGCACTGTATAGCAATATTGGCTAGTGACACAAACATCTTTTTGGGGCATGTGGGATGCTAAGATGCTTTGTTAATTCAGTAAAGGACTTAATAGGTTAATGCAATTCAAATAAGTGAAATTCATAACAAAGTCTGAAAGCGAGTAAAGCATTATTTCTTTCTTTGTGACAGTATAAGGAGGAGTATTTCACAATGTTCTTTTTATTTTTTTTTAGTGATATTGTTGTCCAGATTGTGGATGCTAGAAACCCCCTTCTATTTAGATGCCAAGATCTGGTAAGTAAACCATCTTCCTGATTGTTTTCATTTTTATTTCTGAGAGCTTATGCATGTGATTTATTTATTTTTTTTATATGTTAAGCCACGTAACACCTTGAAGCTGTTCTACTTTTGTGCTTAACTGAATACCTTAAGCAAGTACTCTAACATCAAATTATTTTTAAGTTCTTTTTCTGCAGGCATGACACTGCAGATATCATATTGCTCCTCCTTGCTCATTAGAAGTGCCCATGCTTAATCACCTCACTTTTAATTCCTTTGTGCTGTGGGTGATGGAATGAGCAGCGAGATGGAATAAAAATGGTGGTTATCACTGTAATGAAAAAAGGATTAAAAATTATTGGAGGGACAACTTTGTAATGAAAATCTGTACAATGTCATATCACTGCAATATAAGATTGCTTGAACAACTGCTCTTAGGAGTCCCTGCTGTGATGTGCTGGCTAATGTCTTGCCATCAGTCTAAGCAGACAAGATGTTGGCGTTAGTAGCCAGGAACAGCACGTATTGCAGTAGTTGAGTGCTTCAATTCTGTGCTTGTAGCTGTCTGCACAACACCAGATCCATCTAGCCCAAGAGACAGTAAACCTAACTACACTTGCATGGAGCTGGATGGTGTAACTTGTCCTGCTGCTTTTCTATTACCCTGGGGGAGAAGTTGAAACCTTGGTAAGAGCTTATTTTTCCCTTGTTTTCTTCAGGAGAGTTATGTTAAGGAAGTCAGCAATGACAAGGAGAACATGATCCTGATAAACAAAGCGGATTTGCTGAGTGAAAAGCAGCGGGCTGCCTGGGCACAGTTCTTTGAGAAGGAGGGTGTTAAAGTGGTGTTCTGGTCGGCGTTGGCAGAGTGCAGACGGCTATCTGGAGAAGTAAAGGTGGGTGACCAGTTCAAACCGGGCGTGTGCTGGCTGCCACTAATAACTTGTTTTGCAGTTATGCCTCTGGTATATCTAAGGATATCTCTAGGAAAGGTACAGTCTCAGGGTAGGATTTCTCTCATGACCTGCGTGGCTGTAAAACAGTATTTTAATAATAGATTTGGGGGCAAAAAGTGGGGAGGGTAAAATGGAGAATGAACTGGTGCGCCTTTTAGTCATCGTAACCGTCATGAAATGGCTTGAGTTGGAAGAGACCATAAAGATCACCTAGTTACACCCCCTGCCATGGGCTGGCTGCCCCCCACCAGCTCAGGCTGCCCAGAACCCTGTTCATCCTGGTCTTGAACGCCTCCAGCGATGGAGCATCCACAACCCCTCTGGGAGGCAGGGCCAGCGCCTCACCACTTCTGAATAAAAAAGTTCCTCCTAATATCTAATCTAAATCTCTCCTCCTTTAATCTTTCTAGTTTAAAGGTCAAAATACTATTGTTATGAAGAACTCTTTATTTTTAAATGTGAATTGTTTGCAGGGAAAAAATATAAGGGATTGGACTGAGAATAAAGCATCTTGAAATTGTTTTGGAAATATTTAGATCTGATACAAAATGTTTCTGTGTTTAGAAATATTTTGAATATTTTGAAAATATTTCTTTATTCTAATTTTGGATATTCTAATATTCTATTTTCAAAAAAACATTTACTGGGCTCTGCTGCTGCTGTATGGAAAGATACAGCATGAGTGTGTTCACACTTGTGCTCCTGAAGACGGAGACCTCTAATAACTTCACAACAATGCTAACAGTACCCCTTGGAATATTTTTTTCAGTCTCCTAAAATGGACCAATTGTTCGTACGTCCTGCTTCAGTCCCCTAAATCCCCTAATGCAACATTAGGAGTTAATTGCCAGTCCTTGGGATCTGAGTGATAAAAAGATGATTGACTTACACTGCAGCACACAGAGTGCAGCTGTTTACTGCACTTGCTGTATTTAACTTTCACCTATGAAATACTGTTTACACAGGAACTGGATGCTGACAGTGTAGCAGATGACCTGAGTGATTCTGAGGAGGAAAGTTCCAGTCAAGAAGATGATGTCACTGCAGAAGATAGTACAGAAAGCACATCCACAGGCAGTGCTTTGCAAACTGAAAACCAGTGTTTGCTTTGTGACGATGACAGTAGTGATGAATATGAAGACTGTGAAGATGATGAAGAGGATGACTGGCAAACCTGTTCTGAAGATGAAGGTGGGGACAAAGTAAATGCTATTGCCCCAAAGAGTATGGAATGCACAACTGATACTGTTGCAGTGCAGCATGTAGTGCAAGAGCAGAACAGGAATGTCAAGAACTTTAGCCATCTGGTACAGAGAAATGAGCTACTGGAGATATTCAAAACCCTGCACAGTGGACCAAGGGTGAAGGATGGGGAAGTAAATGTTGGACTGGTGAGTTGGGCTTGGTGCTTAAAATGGGACTGGCTAAATTTAAGTTTAAGGGAAGCAGTCATGCTGTAGCCTGGCTCCATATAAGGCTTGCGTATAATTTCAGTACTTATTAAAATGCTTTTGTATCAGAGCACGATCCTGCGTAGTATCACTGTTACCCTTCCACTTGTCATCTAGGTGGGTTACCCTAACGTTGGCAAAAGTTCAACGATCAACACAATTCTTGGAGATAAGAAGGTGTCAGTGTCTGCAACACCAGGCCGCACGAAGCACTTCCAGGTATTGCTGACAAAGAGCTTTGCTGTATTTGTTTAGTTCTATGGTAGAAGAGAACATCATAATGAAATATTAATTACCACATGAACTTTTTGCCAGTCTGTTCACTGCCCAACAGAGCTTAGGTTAGAGAGGGTGGTCTCAATTTATATCATTTTGCAACTTCAGGCCTTGCTTCTAAACTCTTGCTACGCTTTGAGAGTATCTCAAGAGAGCTGCTCTGCCGTGGAGATATTTTCCATGTCTTAGGTAGCTTAACCTCCTAAAACTAAATGCGCCTGTAAATAGCTGAATGTCAAGCTTCAAACCATCCCTTCTTGTCCTTCCTTACTGCTGTGAGCATGCTGAATTATGCTGCCTTCTTCATATTAACCAAGCACATAATTTTGAATTGGCAGCTCCAATGATTTAGTAGACATTGTGACATTTGTACTTCTGCAATCTGCCACCGATGTCAAAATGTCCAACGCAGCTAAAGATTTCTGGATTGCTTTCTCCTCTGACAGTGGCCCATCAGACTGGAGAGCTGGAGATCTGCCTACCCAGATTTGGGCACCTTGTTTAGGAACCTTGGAAGTGCTGCTGTGTTCTGCATAGGATTTTCTTAATTCACTGGCTGGGGCCAGCAGGGCAGACATCTGTGTTAGTAAAGTTTCTGCTTATTCTCATTTGCATCTCTTTTACATGAGTGCATTTGATCTCTTGTTCCTTTTTCCTCCATGGATGCTGACTTGCCTTGTTGAACTCATTGTTTATTTGTTGTGTAGACTTTGTATGTGGAGCCTGGCCTGTGCCTCTGTGATTGCCCTGGTCTGGTGATGCCATCTTTCGTCTCCACCAAAGCAGAGATGATTTGTTCTGGAATTCTGCCTATAGACCAGATGAGGGATCATGTTCCACCCATTTCTTTAATATCCTTTGCATGAGGTTTGTGTGAATGTCTGCAAGAGGATCTGGAATATAGGATGTAGCATGTTACAGCCTTTCTAAGTGTATGTGTGTTCATGCATTGAGACCAGTGAGGGTGCATGTTGTGTAAAACAGCCTTGCTGTATTTGTCTTTCATTGTCTCATTTTAAGTTTATCCTATTTATTCTTTTATCAGACTTGCATTGCTTTTCTGGTTTGCAACAAGATCCCAAACAATTTTTAACCTGTGCTCTTAGAATGACATGGGCAGAGATTACTTTTGTAGCTGAAAATCACAAGGTGGTTTCCTTCACTAGTTTATGTTTGTCAGCATATCCCACGAAACGTTTTGGAAGCGACCTATGGAATAAATATCATAAGGCCAAGGGAAGATGAGGATCCAGATCGAAAGCCAACAGCTGAAGAGCTTCTAACAGCATATGGATGTGAGTGATGATCCCTTTAAAACCTGTCTCCTGTACCATATACATGGTCCTGAAAAACAGCCTTAGAAGATTTTAATCTCAGGTTTGTTATGCATTGAGCTTCCCGTTAGGACTTATCCTCCTCTCACAAAGGGCCTCTGTTAACAGCTAGTCTCATGTGTTATAATGGTGCTTTGCCAATTTCATCCAACAGACATAGTGATTGTGTTGCATTGGTTGGTTCATGAAATGTCCTGCCAGTCTGTAGTACGGCGCTGTATCCTTCAAGTTGTTCTTTGGTACTCTCATTGTTTTAGATACTTCCCATCAGCTGCATCTTGAATTAGATCAAAGAATGCAGTGAAGGCTTATCTACCTTGTCTGATTCTTTGATGCAGTTAATCTTCTCTGGCTCTAAAACAAAAATGATAAAACAGCAGGTTCCCTGGTGGCATTTTTCTGTCTTGCAGATATGAGAGGCTTTATGACAGCCCATGGTCAGCCAGACCAGCCAAGATCAGCTCGATACGTGCTAAAAGACTACGTCAGTGTAAGTTCTTACTACATTTGGGTTTTCTTTCCTGCTGGGAGGTGAACTGAAACTTTACTGGAGCATGAAGGATCACAATAAAGTGAATTCCATTCCTTTGGGTAAAATTGATGTACATCAAAATGTGCTTTAAATCAGGCTACTTTTATGTTTTAAATAAATGCAATCATCATCTTTTTAAAGCGCATAGAATCTCGTCAGGAAATGGAACCATTTTGTTTAGTTGGGTCAGTATTTATATATCAGAGGACTGCAGTTCTTAGTGTTGTAGTACTGCATGCTTCTATAGCACCCGTCAGAAACTTATTGTTGAGTATTTTTTAATAGGATTCTCCAGCACTCCTCAGAGAAACTTGTACTGTATTGTCTGAAGCTGGGTGTTGCAGCTGAAACAGCTGAAGGTTGTGCTTTGGATTAGAATGATACTTTTACTTAAAACTTGAGCCAATAGATGCCTGGGAAAAGAGACCAGACAGTCTGCCAGCACGAGTCCTCTGAAGTTCCAGGGCCCTTCTTAGCTGTGGAGTTGTTCTCTTTCTTCTGGAGGTCTTTGATTCTTTTGTTAACTCTGTACCATTATTTTCACAGGGGAAGCTGTTATACTGCCATCCACCTCCTGGCATTGACCCAGATGGTTTTCAGCACCAGCATGAAAGATGTCCAGAGAGCAGAACTGTCCAAGCCAGTGGACCAGAGAAGCCTAAAAAGAATACCAAAGCAAAACAAATCGAAAATGTTGTGGACAAATCATTTTTCCACCAGGTAAACCTGGGGGGGGGCGGGGGGAGGATTTTTTAGAAGTTATTACAGCAGCGTTGATATGTCACAGACACTGGAAAAAAATTGCTTTGAGGGTGAAGGCTTACTGAGTTAAGTTTGTGCGCTTTCATACTATGAGCTCTGCACATAACTTCTACCCAACATCTCTTTGTTCTTTTTATTATCTCATAAATCACTAGGAATGTCATAGGTGACTGAAAGATAGCTAATGAGGTACACAAGTTCATTTTAAAAGGGCATCAGGGTTGCCCTTGTTATGAGCTTAACATCAATCTTGAGCAAACAAGAGAAGGACAAAGAAAGGACACAGTAACCAGCAATGTGGTTTTGGACTATCTGATCCTCCAAGCTAACTTTCTTGAGATCTCTTATTTAGGGGGCATAATAAGCTTCTTTAAGGCAAACTGACTTAGTACTGTGTGGTTGTTTCGATTCAGAACCTGAGATCAGATGAAAAGAATAGAACATGGAATCTGAATTAAAATCTAGATAAGAAATCTGAAAGTGAGGTGGAAGATGGAAATTTCTCTGGTGTGCTTCTTGTTAGGTCCCACAAGGATCCATTTTGCCCCTACACTACTGAAAAGAATTATTAATGACTTGGAATTAAATGTCAAATCCATAACTGATGAAGTCTGCATACCTTATAAAGATCAGAGTGGAGTGTTAGCAGTGATGAGGATGTATCAGACAGTGTGATCCGTTCTGCTTGATTAGCTGGGTATGAACAGTGTTTGTTACAGCACAGCTAATGATAGTCATGCATTTTAAAACCAAGAACTTAAGACTCTTTTCAAAAACAGCTTTTCAGAAAGCTGTGACCTGAAAAGAATTTTTGGGATTACCAGACTCTTCCTCTGTCTGGCCAAAGTGCTGGCATGTCTGGCTGTGAGCCCCAGCAGTGCTACCCACACTACAGACTTGAGCAAGTTATTTTAGTCTCTGGCTTTCACAGACGCCAGATTTGTTTGTAAAGACAATGTGTTGTGTGCAAAGCAGAGACTGTGAGAATCGATCTTAGCGCCATAGCTCATGTCTGTTGGAGCTCTGTGTCTGGTAAACATTCCGCCTCTGCTCACAGTGCTGGGCACTGAGGACCTGGCTCAGTGAGGCACGGCTGCAGGCAGAACTGGAAAGCACTGGCAGACTTCACTCAGCCGCGTGGTTTGACCTTTCCTGCAGCTCTGGAGCTGGGGACTGAGCAAGTCTTGTAGGGTTTGAGCTCGCCTGTGTCTGGTTTTATTAATGTATCACAGATCCTTGTGATTGCATATCTTCTCATCGGTCACTGGTGGCTGTGTCCCCCCTTCCAGGAGAACGTTCGTGCTCTGATGAAAGGCGTCCGGGCTACGATGGGATACCGGCCTGGCAGTGGCCTTGTGTCTGTGCCTGCACCCAGTGCTGGGAGTGTGGTAGGAAAGCCCTGGAAAAAACATGGCAACAGGAACAAGAAGGAGAAAGTTCGCAGGATCACTAAGCATCTGGAGAATTAGCCATGGCCCTGATATCCTGCCTTGCCAGGGCAGGCTCATCACTGTCCTGCAGGCGTGGACTAAGGGAAGAATTTTAAGAGGGCATCACTAACTCACCTTGGGAGCTCTGCGATGTGGGTTGGCCTGGGCAGGGGATAAGAATGGGCTCTGATACTTTGGAGCTCATCTTTTCTGAGAGAAAAAAATGGACCTGGCCATTTGTGTTACCTGGAAGCCAGCCCGAGCATTTGGGCACTGCTAAGATGTCCTTTCGATGGAAGCAGATGGAGTTGTGCAGGAGTGTTTTTTCCTTAAGCAAACCCTGTAAAACTGACTAAAATCTTTATAAACAGTTGAATCTTAATGAGTGATGTTTGTTACCTCGTGAGATGCTATTGCTTATCTCTGTTTTTTTTTTGTTTTTTTTTTTTAAAGCTTGTTTGTTGATTTGACAGGATGCTTGAGTATGTTGAAAAATTACTTCAAAGATTTTTATTGCCATTTTCCTTTTCTACTCAGCCCTATTTTATGAAATCCTGCTCTGAAACCACTCCCTGTTTCCCAGCCTAAAGCAGAGCATGGAACACCGTTTAAGGGAAGCGCTGCCTTTATGCCCTTCACACTGAGCCGGTATCAGTTGTTTTTATGATTTCCTGTTGGTAATTTAAAACACTCTTTTCCACGTGGCTGGCAAAAAATCTGCTGGTGCTCATCCTAAAACATTGTGAGAATTTTACTTTGTGTATTGTTGTTTATATTGTCTTGCTGCCTGTTGTTATACATTATCTGATCTCAGAAGTATAATTAACAGCAGATTTCAGTATGTACTTTAGTATTTGATGCTAAAAAGATTCTGCTTACTTGGGGTTTGGACTTAAGCAGGACATATTCCTTGTTTTCCCTGCTAAGAAAATATTTGTGTATGTGGTCAGTGCTTTTCATTCCTCCTACAGCATGGAGTAATGATAGGACTGGAAAGGCTCACAAAGTCAATTTGGGCTTTGCTTTTAGGTGGTGGAGCACAGTAACAGATGTGAATGCTGGTCTCTGTTACTAAAAAAGGGAATGCTGTATTGTAATTTTTTCCTTTGCCTTAAGCATGGATGGAGATACAAAAGCAGTTGCTGAGTAGAGCCACAGCAGATGTGAGTCATGAAAGCAAACTGCTTTTGCCTTTGTGACCCTTTGTGCGCTGGTCCTCTGTAACTGATTTCACTGCACTGTATATGCAAAGGATCCCCTGACAGCAGAGCTCTCACCTTAGCTCCTGCTTTCCCTCGAGTCTCTGCATTCAAGTTCTTAATTACATAATTGGAAGAGAAGATACTTCCCTGACAACCATAATTACACTGAACGAGTACAGTTGATGGTATTTTAAGCTAATGTCCCATCAAGGACATTGGATTCTCAGAAGATGTTATTATGTCTGGCAGTCCTGGAGAATGTTTTTGCCTTTCATTCTTGAAGAGAATGTGCCTCAGCTAAATTGGTCTCCTACCAGACTTTCCCACCCTTGTAGGAGTGGGTTGTGCTTTTGTACCCAGTGCTATTCCCGGGTCCTAGTTGCCCAGAAATGCCCCTTTCTTTTTGCCTTATCTTAAGCTATTACTTGTCATATTATCTATCACGCTAACGTTGGAGCATCCTTCATATTTTTTTCTGTTCCACTTCTTTCTTGTCAAATCATTTTGAAATCTTAGCTCACATTGCATATACTTGGAGTTCTTATTGTGTTGTCAGCAAGATACAGTTAGGTCTCTGAGCTTCCCTGCTGGTTGGGCCTTCCCAAATCTTGCTGAATGACTAATATCCAAAGCAGAAGGCCCTGAGAAATTCTGCTTTTTGCTCACAGAAACCTTTTGCTGCAGAAGCTGCTGAGCCACTTATGGTGTTTGCATGAGTGAATGGAGGACAGCATAAATCTGAGCCAGCAGTGTTTGCTGAAGTGTGTTGCATGCAGACAGCTGCTTGATGTGCTAAAAGGCTTTTGCTTCAATAGAGGAAGAATCATAACCAAGAGTTCTGGACCCAAAAGCTTGTTAATGTTTTATGCTGCTGCTGAGCAGTGGGCAAACTAAATAATAGGCAAGGACAGTTAGTGCTTTAATGCTTTCCTGTGGTGGTTTGATCTGCTGATGAGCCACATCTGCCCTGCCTTACGCTTGCTGGGGAATGCTGGGCCAGCAGTGCTGACAGCTCAGCATAGCATCCCTGAGCAGCTGCCAGGCATGAGGCAATGCAAAATTTGCTGCTGCCACGAGCCTGCACAAAGCAGGCATTGTGCCTTGCTGCAGCCACCTGCTGGGTGAGCCTCTTTCTGCCTCTCTCAGTGCTTTCTGTAGGCATCAGATTTCCATTTTTGAGTGCCATTTGCTCACATGGAGGGAGCATGCGGGCTGTGACCAGCTACAGCTCGTTCTGTGAGTTTGCAGCATAACAGCACCCAGAGCTCTCTCTCCCCTCCTAGGGGCTTGCTTTGCTTGCTAGTGGCTTATTTTGCTTGCTAATGTTGCCTGTTGTGCTGCTACTCAGAGGGTTGGTTTGGGATGTGGTGGGGAGCTCAGGTAGAGAGAGAGAGCACAGGAGGTGTCCAGCACCGTCAGTGCTTGTTTGCTTCTGGATGAGAGGACCAGAAGTTGGGACCCCGGGATTAGTGCTGAGTGCCGTGCCCGCGAGTGCTGTACAGCTGTAGGGTCATAGCACTGGCCATTAATGCTTAGTATTTCTCTGGAGGATGCTGAAATCCCCTTTGCTGCCGTTAGGGGACGGCCTTGCCCAGCCGGAGGGAGGAATGCTCAAAGTGCCCGACTCATCCCGGGACATGAAAGGAGGTCACTGTGAGGGTGAGGAAAAGAAAAGCTGCTCCTGAGTCAGAGAAACTCTGTCCCACTGATTCTTTGTGACTGTGCAAAAGAGCCAGTCCCTGGGATGGTGTTGGTGTGGAAGGCCTGTGCTTGCTGTGGGGAGCAAACCTGGCTTTGGGCTGTTGCATTGAGCTAGCCAGGTCCCCCTGCACTTTTGTCACTTTGGTGTCGTAACAGTTGCGGCAAAGAAACAGAAACGTTATGTCCATGTGGGCAGTTACCACCCAGGCTTCTGTTGCTGCAAGAAGAGGGCAACTGGAACTCCCTGCAGAGCAGCCCTCAGCTGCCTCGCAGCTGGTTGTCCTCATACTCCTGGCAGCAGCTTCTGGCCCAGGCAGCTTTGGGGATATGCTCACCTGGGCGTGCAGAGACAACAGCTGTGTATCCACAGCGTGAGGCCATGATCACTGCCAGGATCTGGTGGGTGGGGAGGGTCTGTGATGTGCCACTCCAAAAGGTGACATGTCCCCAAGGGACAAGCACTGAGGGCAAGGCTGTCCTGGCTCAATGGCTGTGCTTCTGGCAGTACAGGATGATGCTTACAAAATGCCACTGCATGGGTCCCAGGGAAACCAGATGGTCCCTCTGTTAAATACCCTAAGTTTCACTCAGCCAGCACTTCCTGGGTTCCTCAGCCCTTCCCTCACATTGCCCGAGGATGAGGGAGTGCACAAGGATTGAAACCTAAATTTGTTCTGCTTTGAGCTTTGCTTGCATTGCTAAAGAGAAATCTGAAAGTTTTAGTTTCAGTTCCAGCTTGTTCCTTTTTTTTACGGGAAGAAGTGGCTCTTGTCTAGCATTGACTGCCCATGCCCTCCCTTGAATGTGGGTGTGGAATGGCCTTCCTTTACCAGTTGGGATTTGAAAAAGGGACTGTGCCTGGGCACCTTCCTCTCTAGGGTGACTTCGTGCCTCATAAGATGTGTGGTGTGGATTAGAAGAAGCTGTAGGATTGTGGGTGCAATCATGGGGAGGGAGCAGCCAGGCTGCATTACAGCATTGGCCATGTGCAAGTGCCATGGGCCACCTGCATGCTGCTGAGGCTGCAGCTGCAGTGTGTGGCATCCCGGGGACCTCGCAGCCCACGCTGATGTATTTGTGACACACAAAGTACTGCTTTGTCTGAAGCTTTCAAAGCCGTGGGCTGTGCCCTGCTGCCCTGACCCTGCAGCTGGGTGGGAGGCGGTGGGTGCTTGGCCTGAGCTGTGTCAGCTGCAGAGGATCCGGGATGGGGACCTGGGTAGTTCTGTGCTGCTTTCCACTGCACAAGTGAGGAGCAGAGCTGGCACCTCTCTCAGGCAGCGGGAAATGTGCTGCAGAGTGAGGATGGGGCACTGGGAGGCCAGACCCTGCCGTGGCATAAGGAGCCTTTGCAGAGCTCAGGCTGATAAGAACTCTGCAACCAGGTTTCCAAGGGCCCGTGTGAATTGCTGAGTGGCAAAGCTCAGAACTCCAGACGCCAGACAATGGAAAGGCTGGAAAGATAAAGGAGAGGAAATTCTGCTGTATTGCCTTTCCTATGGCGATAAGATAACACAAAGTGAAACAAGTGGTGGGCACCCCAGCTGCTCCCTGGAGTGGAAGAAAGATGTCTACTGGGGCCTCTGCAGTGCCTGGCGGGTGCTCCTGGGGCAGCATGAACGGGGTGAGTTTTGGGAAGAGGATGTGATGGGTTTGGTGCTGTTGGAGCAGCATTGGGAAGGCAAGGAGGAGCACCATTGCTGTGCCTCAGAGCATAGAGACAGGCAGGTCTGACATTGATCTGGCTGGAGGCACACTCTGAGGCAGCCCAGATTAGCTGCGGAAATCATTGTGGGATATTTTGGGCTGTAGAGTTCAGATGAATGATATGGAGACTGCAAGAAGCTGGGGCTGCCACCTCTGGCTTGGGAAGTCCTAGGGCTGTGCCTCAGGGAGCAGAAGGGTGGGTGAAAGGAGGTCACTGTGCTGCCCTCTCCGCTTTGTCCACACAGCTCCTGCTCTGGCCATGGCCTGGCCCAGGTTTGCCAGGACGAGGTGGACCCTGATCTGCTCCAGTGACTGTTTTGTGTCCCACCATTACAAATCAACTTTTGGATAGTGGCTGTGCTTGGTGGGTCAAGGCCAGGTCCTCCCTCGTGGATGTTTCTGAGGAACTTGTCAGCATTCTAGCAAGAAGTACTTGTTTCAGGTTGGATATTAGGAAAAATGTACTGTCAGAAAGACTGGTGCACTGGCAGAGGCTGCCCAGGGAGGTGGTGGGGTCACCATCCATGGAGGTGTTCAAATACCATGGACGTGTGGCACTGAGGGGCATGGGTTGATGAGCATGGTTGGAATGGGTTGATGGTTGGACTTAATCTTAGAGCTCTTTTCCACCCTTAATGATTCTGTGCTCTGTGCATAGCTCCCTCATCCTCACTTGAGCTAGGACCTGTGCAGGAACATCCCCATGCAGTGGAGCAGCTTGCAGTGGAGGTGGGGGCACTATGATGAGCACCATAGCCAGTGTGGTGGTGGGTGGTGAGTGCAACATAGCAGAATTATGGCCACTGCCACAATGAAGAAGGGCTGGAAGGAGGAACTGATTCCAAGACCAGTGGGAGCAGACCCAAGGCTGGGAATGGCGCGCATCTTCTCCCAGTGGGTGCTTCATGCCTACAGGGACCCAAGGCCCCTGCAGTGGAGAAGTCATGCCTTTGATGTGCTGTGAGGCTTCCCTGTGCCGCTCTGCAGCATTGTTGGGCAGGATCTGAGCAACCATTGTGTGAGACAAAACAAACCCTTCCTATCGTGTCAAAGGCTCATGGGGTGGCCCTGCTTTCAGCTGCTGGCTGAAGCATGAGCTCAGCCCTGCCAGAGCCCACTGATAACAATCTCCTTGCAAAAGGGTTCAAGTCCCCGCTCTGGCGGGTGATGTCACCTTATCAGCACTCGGGGCTGATGATAAAGAGATCAATCCAAGCCCAGCCGCCTCCCCACTGCAGCGCCGGCTGCAAACACAATGTGTGGGGCCCTGCGTGCTCCTTCCCAGCAGGAGGGTCGCGCAGCCCATGCTCCGTGCAGTGCTGGGATGGGAACAATAGTGGCTGTGGTGGTGCTGGCGGGTGGGCGACTCCTAAGAATCATGTGCTTACCCCAGCTGCAGCAGAGGCAATTTGTCAAAGTCCTATTTTCCTCTTGCTGATAAGATAGGGCTCATGGAGTACAATAATGTCTTCCTGAGATACAATTGTGTCTCTTCTACTCAGCGCACGCAGAGGGGAGGCTAATTTTGGCCTCACTAGGCTAGCAGGGGTGAGAGAGGCCACGCGGCTCTCTATGGAGACCAGGACAAGGGTCATGGTGCTAGCTGTGCTACTGCAAGTGATGAGTGTAGGCCTTTGGCAAGCTCTGCCCCAGCAGCTTGGAGAACACTTTTCCCCTGCCTTGTTCCATTGCTCCAGCTGCCAAGGCACAGTCGCCTCGTCCTCACTGAGTGCAGCACCAGTCTGTGCCTTTTGGGAGACACCAGCATCCCCAGCCTCCCTGTTGGTGCTCCAGCACTGCAGCCGCACAAGAAGCTGATGCAAGTAGCTTTGTGGTCATGCAGAAGATGTGGTGCTGCTTGGGGATGCAGTGCTGCTCACTCCGTGTATGTGCCCAGCACCTGCAGCTGTGTCCCCATCTCAGTGCCATTACAGCTACAAGAAAAAGTAGTAAAAGGCACAGTTGGCAAAATCTCACCTCATCCTCCCTGGGATCTGGGTCTTTTAAGTAAGAATGGAGAGAGTTCTGCAAGGAATTGGAGTGGGATATTTGGTAGGGGCTGGATCCTGCTTCCCTCACAGGGCAACGTGCAGCACTGCCTCCCAGCAGCACAGCCCCCTGGCAGAGCTGACGTTTCCATTCTGGCAAACTGCTTGGGATGCACTTTCTGCACAGCTTGAAATCTGAGCATAATGCTATCTTCATGAACCATATTCACCAGCCTGATAATGTGACCCAACAGAAGGTCAGTGGAAAAGTTAATATAACTTATTGGCTGATTTTAAAAAATCTAATCATCTGTTTTTCCTTTTTCCTGACCCCTCCCCCCCACCACCCGCACCCAGCGCCCTGCTGACATTTTCCAGCTATTCCCAAAACAATGGTGAGGGTGGGAATGCTGTGAGCAGGCAGATCTGAGGAGGTGGTTTTTCCTGTGCGGGTGCTGCTGCATCTTGCTGCTCTGGGATGGTGCAGGAGGTGCTTGAGCCAAGGACACTGGCACGGCCAAAGGCAAGGATAGCACCACTATGGTTGCAAGGACAAATTCTCTGGAAACAAGGCCCTTTGGGTGAGCTCTCCATCAGCCTTCTATGTCGGCATTCCTTCCTCTCAGCAGGAAGAAAACCTGGAGCAGTGTGTAGGTGGGTGCACACCTTTGCACATGTATGTGTGTGGTGAGAAGCACTCTCACGCAAGCTCTGCTCTTTCACATTCCTACCAAGCCACTGTGAGCATGCTTCCACTTGCTTGCCCAAATGCATGGGGTTGAAAGCCACAGGGAGCAGCTGCTTCACTGCTGTTCTCCAGCCACTTGTCTCCTCTTGCCCTGAGGCCTGTGCTGTCTGGACAGCCCTTGCTATGTCTGGAGCAACTGAGCAGCCAGATGGTTGTCAGAGCATGACCTATCCTGAGGATGCAGGTGAGCTTGCCTCATCAGGGTGGGGCTGCAAAGAGTCATTTCTTACCCTAATACCTTACAGATGCAAGAGAAAGGACCTCAGGGAGCAAAGGATGACAGAAGAGATCTGGGGCTTACTTATTCAGCAAGAACTGTTGCTTGGAAGTGGAGGCTTTGGGGTTGCTGCTGAACCCTGGGAGGAAGAGCACCGGGGAGGCTGCCTTTCAGCACAGGCTTAGGCTTAGGCAAGTAGAGAGTTTGGGAGGTTTCTGTTGGGCTGTAGTGAATCCCTCTCACTTGAGTGCTTGGGAAGGAAAAGGGCTGCCTCCCAGCCAGACTAGGAGGTGCTCCCCCATCTCATAGATAGGCAAAGCTAAGGCACAGGAGCAGAGCTGGAGCCAGAAGGTGGGCTTGAGCTCTCAGCTAACAGCTTGCCCTAGTGTTCTCCATGCCCCTCTCTTCATGCTCTGCTATAGCAGGGCTTAACTTAAGGTTGGATGGAGAATTTAGTCTGGGTAAAGCCACAACAAATCTTAGCTGGTGAGATGAGCTTGTGTACTTTTGTGGTTTTAGCTTAATTACTGCCAATGCAGGAACACTGCCTTCTTGCCAGAGGCTTGTTTTCATCCCTACTCAGACATCACACATTTACTGTTGGCAGAACTGTGGAAAAACTGTGAGTATCCCACAGGCAAGAATTCCTCATCCTGCAGCTGAAGGGCTGTGGCACGGTGCCTAGAATCTTCCTTCTGTCTTCAGAAGCGTGTCAGAAACTTTTGGGTATTGTGGGGACAAAGTCAAGTTGGTGTGGCTTGAGAGAGTTATTTGTGCTGGAGATGGGGCTTTGTCCTGCACTTCAGAGCACTGTCCCTGTGGCTGTGCCTCCTCCCTATGCGAAGTCCATGTGTGTTATGCAGTGCCTGGTGCTGGCTGTGCTGCAGCCCTGCCCACTGTGGCTATTTTCCCTGATGTTGTGGCTGGCCTTTGGAGCTGGGTGGGCCTTGCAGCAAGGGTGTGTGCAAAGAAGGGCTGTGAGGCTGTCAGGTCACACCTAGAGGAGGCTTCAAGAGGGAGTAGTAGGAGACAATGAAAATATGCTGTAGGAATGCTGTCATAAGAAAGTGGGTTGCTTGGATGGTGAGGGTGCTGTTTTGGATCATAGTTAATGGTATTAAAGGCCAGGTTGAGTGGGCCCTGGGCAGCCTGAGCTGGTGGGGGACAGCCAGCCCATGGCAGCTGTTAGGACTGGATGGGCTTTAAGGTCCCTTCCAACCCAAGCCATGCTATGATTCTATGCACTTGTCCGAGTCTTGTGGTCCCCTCTGGGCCAGGTCCTATCAGAAGCAGACAGGTGTGTGCAGGCCCTCAGCTGGACGTGGGGCAGCTGCAGTAGCTCCTTCACAATTGATGTAGAAGGACAGAAGGTGAATGCAAGTGTTGCATGTGCTGTCTGATCTTTCCTTAAAAAGGTCATCAAAGCCAGGGTGCTGTTTTTATTTTTCAGTTCAGTAGTGGAACTTTGCTATGATAAATATGTCTTGGAAACCAGGAATGCAGACGACACTAGTTCAAAGACTTTTTTCCAGTGTTGCATATCTAAAGCTGCTCATCACAGAAGAACCTTTGCTGGACTGAGCGTAACAAGGATTGCATTCTTGTTCCATGCTGAGGATATGAAAGCAAGGCACTGATCTTTGCAGATCTTGAAGAATGTGCCAGTGGTATTTCAGTAATCTAATGCTCTGCAGCCTGTGAAGGCTGCACAGTAACTGAAAGGAAATATCTTTGTTTTTATTCGCTTGGCTTTATTCCTAATTCATTCTTTGATGCCATCAGCTTGGGATAATACATTTTCAGAGATATGCTTGAAATTAAGGAAATGAGTCTGATTATCAAAGTCCTTTAAACATACTTTCAGTGAGAAATGTACAACAATAGAGATATTAAAGGCCCCATTTTCAAGCAATTTTAATATAAAATAAAAATATTATGCTGCTAGATGGTGAGGTCCATTAGTTGTGTGTGTGTGCATTCTCCAACTTGAGAGGATATCTGCTTTTCCAGTTATGGAAGCTGCTTGATAATTTGAATGTTTCCTCTGTGGTGGCTGGGCAGAGGCAGACTCATTTAACTGTCTCTTCACTTGCAGCCAAATAATAAATGCAAGAAAACTTACTTCTTTAGACAAAAGTGATGTTTCTCCATTCTTGTGTTTGAGATTTGCCTTCATTTTATTTATTTGTTTATTATGGTATATCTGTGCTGGCTTGGATTTTACTGGAATACTTCTTAGTGAAGTCAGTAGCTGTACCAGTACCTACCTGAGCAGTAAGCTGGAAGCAGGCACAGCCTCCTTGCTGCTTTGCACAGCAGTCATGGGACTAGCCAGAGGAATGGGAAAGCATGATATTTATTCTATCTACTGTAAATGTGACTATTTAAGATCTTGCTCCAATAAGCGGAGCAAGGAATTCCCCTTCCACTGCAACTGCTGGTAAAGAGGTGACTTACTAGATATGCTGCTGTTGTAATGAAAATATCTGGCAAAATAATGTAAAATCAAGAAGAACTGAATATCTGGAAGAAGGAGAAAAGGGATAGGGTGACATGAGTGAAGAAAGGCTTCAGCTGTGACAGTCTTGGGTACTGTCTACAATCTGCTCTTTAAGCTGTTTCACAAGATCCTCTGGCAGAGAAGCAATAATAAATTGTTTAACGACTTGGACTTGCCAGTGTAGTTTCAGAAGCTTTAAAAGGAGACATTTAAAGGCTTGTGGCTGAGTATGACTCATCTAGAAGACTAAAACTGCAATTGCAGATTGCTCGCCACCATTTCACAGGGCACTCTGTACATCTGTACATCCCTCAGGAGCTCAGGCACTTGGCTCAGGAGCCCCTGTTCCATCCAAGTGCCAGGTATGTGTGGGAACACCCAGTGCATGGCCCCGATGCCAGTGCTCTTGCCAGCCCTGCTGACTCCCTGCTGGCAGTGAGCTCCAGCCTGCAAGTAGCTGAGGTCAGGAAAAACAAAGGTAGGAAAGGTAGGAAAAGACTCTTCTTGCTGGGAAAGTCAAACAGATGGGGCTGGATGCATCCCACAGAAGTCCCTGTGGTCATCCATGAGGAGGACTGGGTGGCACAGTGCTGGCAAAGCTGTGTTTGCAGCTTTGAGGGCCAGCTGTGGCCAGCTGTGTGCCTGTGCATTACAGAGGTGGGTCTCTGAACCTACTCTGAGATAAGGCTCATATTTATACAGTCCTACCAGAAAAAGCAGGGTGGAACACACTAATATATACATATTAAGGAGACCGAATAAATAAACAGTGGGTTTTGATTTATTTTCTCTGCTACTTGGATATCTTAGTTTTGGCACAAGATGGATTTTGTACACAAACGTGATCTCCAGTTAGGCTTTTGTGTTTGCTGATTTAGAAATCATGTACAAAGGAGAAAAGCCTTGCAAATGTTCTTAAAGCAAAAAGATTCTTGTGCTCTGTACTGCAGAAGCATGTACAATCCTTGGCCCTGGCAGCTAGGTACTATGCAGCAGGTAACACAGATGTTTTCTGCCCTCAAGAATCTACAGCTGAAGATGAGAGATAACAGTGGAAAAACATATAGAACACAGTTAGTCAGCTTGAGAAATGGCACTCACTAAATGCTACATACCTGATTGGCATCATTCAGCAAATCTGTGCCTCCAAGGGGAAAGTGTAGGGTCACAAAGGAGTGCAAACCTGCTGTACCAGGAAAAGGCTGTGGAAGGGAACGCTCGGTGTCACACACGAAAGCTGTTCTACTCAAAGGAAGTCATAAAGGTGTCGGTAACACCCAGCTTTATTGGGACTTGTACTCAGTTCAGATCCACCAGAGAGTACATTCAGGTGGAATATATATGGCTGTGAAATCAAAATATTCCTGGGAAGCCCGTTAAGAAAGGCTGCCGGACCTGATTTGAGCATACAGTTAGAGCTACTTCTGTACTCCAGCCCCAAGCTGCTGGTGTGTTCCCACAGTTTTTAATTACGCTGGCTGTAAATGGCTGTAATGTTTCCAAAAGCAGTGACAGAACTGGAGTGTGTGCCCTGGCTCATTTCCTTATTAACAAATCTCACAAAGGAGAACTGAACAGAGGAAAAACTGCTATTTCTATTTATTTATTTATTATTTCTAACCAGGTTGAAGACCTGATGCCTTAAAAGAACTGAACAGAGGAATTTGTTGGTAAGACATAATTCATTACATCTTGTGACCTGTCCCTTTCCTAGAAAAGGCAGAGCTAGCAATGCTGTCAGAGTGCCAGGGTTGCCAGTTATCTCCTGTGCTACAAACCAGAGCCATGCCAAGAGAACTGGAAAGCAGCTGAAACAGCTTAAGGAGATGGGTGGAGGGAACATGCCAACCACAAAATTAATTTTTTGAATTAATAAAAGCTTGCGTGGTTTGAGGTCTGTGAAGCAATAAACATGTTCAAATTTGCTGGAGACTGAAAAAGAAAAGCAATTAGGTGTGAGGGAAAACTTTGAGGGTAGATAAGGATAATATGCTGGAATATGCAATGGGTTGAAAAATATTGTGAGAAGTTAATCTTTAATTGAAAATGACTAAAATAATTTTGGTGAACATATATAAGAGTGTATCAAAGCAAACCTTGTTTCTCTTATTTAATAGGGAATGACAGAATAAGAGCTTCTGGTTAACAGCAGTAATAACTTCATAATATTTCTCCTTTGAAACACACGATAAACTCTTTCACCAGCCAGAACTTAGTCCAAAAGATATCTTTGACTTTTCTGGTATCTTTGACTTTTCCTCATCACAGCTGTGTGTGAGTACATGTGGATGTTCAGTTGCTCCCATTTACATGAGTTGCCTCTGCTTTTCTTTCCAAAGCCAGGCAGAACAATGCCTATTTCAGCCTTCCTGCTTTCATGTGCCTGTTCTGGATGCTGCTACATAGCTGCCTCTTTCCCTGTGCTCTCCACTGCATCTTCCATGTAATGCTGTTACTTGTTGTGAAGGAAGTGCAGTTTTTAGCCTGTTTTGCCAACCAACTCAAGAAGTGATCTGTGTGTGTTGAGATGCGATGACAGCTGTGCAATAGTTTTAAGGTAAGTTATAAAGGTAATGCAGCCAACTGCACATATAGAAAAGCCAACAAGAAGCTTAGGGCAGCACTGTGCTGCGTGTCACTCTCTGGAAGTTACTGCAGCCTCATCCAGTGCAATGCACTGAGTGATGAGTTCCACCAGGCAATGTGTTTGGGCATCTAGTGCTATAAAAGTGCCAAACTGCTAAAAATTATGAATAAGAAAGACTGAGGAAATGCTTCACAGCAATCTGAATGGAAACTGGCAGAGTTCTTCACAAATGTGTTATTTTGTGACACAATTTCAGTGTCACGAAAGGAAATTTTTCTGGTTTTAAAATAAAACATGCTGCTCAGAAGGGGAGGTATAGGCAACAATAAAGAACTGCATATAGATGAAAATTTGGAAAACTGACAGCAATGGGTAAATCAACAGTTTGGAAAGAGGGGTAATTAATTAGGGAAATGTAGTGAAAATATACATAGCCAATATGATAGATCTCCACCTAGTTGTGTTTTCACAAGGCAGAAAGAAAAATACAGCAGTAATTTAGCTGTCAGACACAGACAGCAATACTCCAATGAAAAAAAAACACCAAAATTATTCAGTGAATTTTTCTTCATGTGGGAAATGGACAGAATGATTTACCTATATTTAATGGATTTTTTTTTTCCTCTTCCACATGTAACAAGGATGAATGAAAAATACTTGTTAATAACCATCTTTAAAACTAGAGCTGGAAAGCTTGCACACAGAACTAGGGGAATAATTGTTGAGTCTTTATCCTGGAACAGTACCTGCTATGTCCCAGGTAAGCTGTTACCAAAACATGGCTGATCTGACCCCAACCTTTGCCAAAAGCAGTAAGGAAGTTGATGAAGTATGCTGCCAACACATAATTAAACTGTGACATTAGTAGAGTTAACACATTAACAGAAAATGGTGTTTTAAATGTTTTTTTGGTAAGAACACATACTGTGTTGAGGAAGGGGATCATTCTGATTTAAGCAAGCTCAATATTACACCTAATCTGTGCGTGGTTTCCAGAAGGGGCAGATTTGTTTCTCCTTTTCTTTTTCTCTTGTTCCCTGGTATGGAGTCATGAGCCTGCATGGTGAATCACTTCAACTCACTGGGCCAAGAGAAAACTATTCCTTTTCTACATTACATTGGCTTCCTGTTGGCTCACCTTGCTGGCTGACTCATCCTGGGGATGTGTGATTACTGGAGCTGGTGCCTAGGAAGAACTGTGAGCATGCAGCTGGGGCAATGGCCATGGTGTGCTCAGCCTGTTCCCCTTCCTGCACCTGCTGCAGTTCCAAGTGGTAGGACTTAACCCTGACCAATTCCCTTAATCTGGAAGGAAGGAGAACTATTAGAAAGAAAACAGTATTATATGAAAATAAATACAATTCTGTTATGGCTTACAGACCCCTGAATGGCTTACAGTGCTCTTCAAAATCTTTAAGTGATGCATCCCAACGTAGATGCCTGTGTCTCAGGAAGTCTTCAGAGGCCTGCAACAGGCAAGTTGTGCCAGATTAATATTGCTTCATTTGCCTAACAGTACTTCTGCTTGAAGTTCTTCATCTGCAGGGCAGACAGAGCAGAAACATGAATTCCAGTGCTGTGGTCTCTGTCTTACCCCATTCCCTGGGAGGAAAGGTGTCACATTTAGGATGAGAAGTAAAGCTTTGGACCAGGTATTAGGAAACATTTCTTCTTCAAAAGAATGTTGGTATGTGGCAGGAGAGTCATAGTGGTACACGGGCGCAGGCTGTCCAGGGAGGCTCTGAAGTCACTGTCCCTGGAGGTGTTCAAGGAGCATAGAGGAGCTGTACAGAGGGATGTGGATTAATGCGTGTGGTGGCGTGGGTAGATGGCTGGACTCTTATCATCTTAGAGATCTTTTCTAACCTTAATGATTCTATGATCTGGAAAATGAACCTGCCAGTTACCTGAAGGTACGTTTAGTAGAGCCACATTAATTTTATATACTACCTGGAAAAGTTTGAAGTAATTTCTAGTAAAGTGCTTGAAAGGTGGATACAGTGATGGGGTAGTAATTAACAGCAGAAGTCAGCCATGCTGCCCTAGCCCTTTGCTTAGCCCTCCGCCCTCCTGTTGGGCTGTGGCCAGCAGGCCATGGGCAACCTGTGGCCATTTGTTTTGGCTGTGCTCGAGCCAACACAGCTCTCTGCAGGTGGTGCTTCTGCTGCAGTTTCCCAACACTCTCCCAAAGGACAACTGCCTTTTAAAGGGAGGTTTCCATGAGCCGCTTTCCCACCCCTCTATCTCACCACTACGTAACATCCTTGCAGCAACAGCTGCCTTTGTGGAAAAATATCTGGAAAAAGGCACCGCGGTTCCTCCAGCCCAGCCCCAAAGCATCGTGGCCCAGCTCACACGGAACCCACCCCGCTACCCCAGCAGCCAGTGTCCCAGAGAAGACTCCACTGAGGCTCAGGCCGCAATGTCTGTGATGCGGCCCTGGCCGCCCGTAGGTTTCAGCAGTCCCTAGGGGGCCGACGCCTCCAAAGGGCCGCAGCCTCGGAAGGGTCCGCAGCCGTCCCCCATCACCTTCCAACCCCAGCCTCCCCCCTCCAAGCCCCGCCCCGTGCCCCGCCCACCCCCGCGAAGCCCCGCCCACCCGCCCACCCCTCTTCCGGCGACGGCGACGCCACTTCCGTGCCCCTCCCTGCCCCCGCCCAGCGCGGCCGGCGCGTGGAGCCGGTTGGCGGCGGATCCGGTCGCGCCTCGCGAGGCAGCCGCGCGCGCGCCGCCGGGCGAGCGGGCGGGGGTGGGGGTGGGGCGGGGGAGAGCCGGTCCCGCGCCGGTCCCGCGCCCACCCGCCGGCATGGGGCTCAGCTGAGGCGCCGCCGGTGAGTGGGGCCGCGCAGGTGGCGGCGGGCGCGGCCCGGCAGGTGCGGAGGGGCCTCTCCGCCGACAGGTGCGGCTCCGCGGGGCGGGCGCTGAGGTCACGGCGCAGCCGGTGCCGCCGCCGGCGATGACGGGCCCGCGGCGCGCCTCGGCGGCGGGAGGGGCCGCGGCCACGTGCGGGGCCTTCCGGCGGAGGCCGCCCCGGGGGGGGAACCTTCGTTCGGCTCCGGCTCCCGCCCGGCCCCCGGGCAGCGCGGTTCGCCTGCGGGTGCGGCGGCGGTTCGTGCGCCGAGGGAAGGGTCCCGGCCGGGCGCGCGGGGTGGGCCCGTCCGCCTGCGAGCGGCCGAGGCGCTGCCGTGCCGCTGTCAGCGGAGCGATTCTGTCCGCTGGGCCCGGGCTGCGGCCCCTGACAGCCGCCGCTGCGTCCTTGAGCTTCTGGCTCTGCGAAACGGCCGCCTGCGTTGAGAGCCGGAGCTGGAAGCGTTGACAGGACGATTCTTAAAGCGGTGGCATCGATCAGGCGGCATTGCCGGGTTCCAGAAAATACCGGGGGCTTGCTTTGCTGTAATAAAGGCACACGTTGGCTTTGTGTTCTCCCGCCCGGTGAAGTTTGGCGTGGTTTACTGGCCCGTTGTTGTGCTGTGTGTTTTCCATAATTGGCCATAGCGCTTCCAGCTTCAGCTACCTCCATGGTCACATTGGCAGCTGAAACAAGGATTTCTTTGCTTTGGAACTTAGAGCAGTTCCAACGTGATGTTAACTATGGAAAGCACTACTTCCTTCTTTACAACGGTAGGATTTCTTTGAAATACTTCAGGTGAAGAGGCAGAACTTTAATATCTGCTGTTCTAGTTCTGGAAGACTGCTGGACAGCCGTGTGCTGGCAGGGTGAGCACCACGTACCTGCAGGGTTGTGGTTGGCTGCTCCACTCCTGGAGCAGTTCAAGAGGCTGTTGTCCCCCTCAGCTGAAATAGCAAATCCTCAAGCAACAGGGGCCGCTTGACATTCAGACTGCTTCATGTGGTCACTGCTGCTGGCTGTACCCGCTGCCTGCTTTCTCTTCATGTGCGGTGGTTTAGAATTTTGTTCTGGGTTTAGAATTCTTCAGAATGTTTTCTTTACTGTGTGCCCTCACTAGAACCGTATAGTATTTTCTTTGCTAATGCAATTAAGATGAAATTTTACATGGCTTGTTCATTCCTGACTGCTGGTTTTTTTTTTGTCAATTTGCAGGTGACTCAGCCATTGTACGAGATTTGTCCACACACTGGCTCTTCAGACAGGTTAGCTTTCTGCCATTGGTTTTCACCATATTTGGAGGAGTTGCTGCTTTTCATTGAAATAAATCTGACTGTTGTAAGGTACTACGTTTTTACAGCTGAACACTGAACTTCTTGAACATGTGGATAAAGAGCCTCTTTGTTGTTATTTTAATACAGTGCATGTTACAAGTCATGTTCTGCTGTACCTAGTGTGCACACATATCGCTGTCATAGGCAACTGCAATGGACCTTTGATTGCATGTACAATGAGGAGATTTTTGTCTTGGTGTGTGGTGTGGCAGTAAGGGCTCCGTACTGCTGTGTACAATCAATAGATATACAGAGGTTAGGCCTAGTAAGATTAGCACAGTGGAAAGATAATCAAAATAAATGGAAATGCTCACCGGTGTTGTAGGCTCGCAGTAAACTCCACAAGGAGCAATCTCTAGAAAGAAATCCTTCCTCAGTGGCAGTCAGCACTTAAATGGGATCTAGTTGAGGTGCAGCCAGGCTCCACCCCTTCCGGTAGCACAGGTGAATTGCCTTCAGCTGTGCTCCCATAACTGACTCATTGCTTGCTTCAGGTGGTCAATCAGAGGTTCAGGCTGTGATCAACAGTTCCCATACATGCTGTTTCTGTAAACGGCTTTTTCTTTTAGTTAACTACAAATGAGACTTAACAGTGTTTGATGAACATGTACTGTGTAAACTTTGGAACTGTGGAATTGGTTTGAAGATTTATCACTACTAATCTCGCTCCCCCGACTTCTGAGAAACATATTGATAAGATGGCTTGCTGAAACACCATTGTTGAGGAAGAACTGTGAGGAACAGCTTTGACTTTTGGCAGCATGGGGCATTGCAGAATGAGAGCCTCGATCAGCTAGGGAAATCTGATGTCATTGAAAGAACTCAGCTTTTGAAGTCTTTCAGAAAATGGGTAAACATTTCAGATACAATGAAATAAGTGATTCAGAAGTCTGTGTCTAATGTGACACAACTGAGGGCAGACTGAAGGTCTTCTCCAAGGTTATTGTTCAGGCTGATACTGCTGCTGGAAACGAACTCTTGCCCTGGCAGCTTTTCTGCCTCTGTGCTCTGCCAGCTTAAGTGTTCTGTGGCTTGGGGCAGTGTGCAGCCCAGACACAAAGTAGGAAGACTTGCATTGCCACGGGTAACTTGCAAATGAACTCATGTCATCAAAACCACCTTTCTATTTAGTGTGTAATTTGCTGCTACTTACATCTGTTTCGATATGTCTCCAGTCTAGATTAGTGTCTATTGATTTAAGAAGCAGTTTGTAGGCTAAACTGTTAAGCAGTGCATTTTTATTGCATTCTGTGCATTGCTATTACAAGTTACTCCTTTTGATTTTGACATTGCTTGGCAGTGCTACTATTACCATGGTAACTGAGTGTCTCAGTCTTTTAGAGCAACTCTGTTCAACTTCATGTGCATATGGGGTATCACATTTGATTTTAGCATGGTGAGCTGTGCACATCTCTTTCTAGATCTTTATTTGCTCCTCTTTCATCTCAGAATTCCTTGCTAGGGTTCTGGCTGTCCATGTTTCTTCACCTTTCCATTTATACCTTCTCCATCTAAGATCCCACAAAGCTCTGACATCCTTTTGACTTTGATTTTGGTTAAAGCTCTATGCCAGGAGGAGAAAAAAGCTTAGTGAAAGGACTGCAAGCAACTCTGTAGACTCAGACTCCAGTGGAGCTGCTGGACAGCAGCTGTCACTTCCTCAGTGCCTTCTGGAAGTATTAGTGTTCTAGTTTTTTTGCTTGGTTTCTTGCAATAGTGTCCTACAAACTTCTTGAGCTCGTGCTCTAATCCTGTCTTTTTTTCTGTTAGCTGTCCTCCAGAGTATGTGTTTGTTTCTGTAGTTCTTTTTTTTGTTGTTGTTAGATCTTTTCCCCTCAAGAGGGTTTGATGGCTGGGGCAGGCACTAATCCATCTCTAGCTGAAGAGAGAGGAATGAAGAGCACAAACTGTGCTGGGTCAGCTGCATGCAATGTCTAGTGTTGGAGGAAGGTCGTGTAGCACAGGGGGAAGTTACATCACAGTAGCTGAGTGAGATTGAGAAACTATGATTCAGTCTTCTTCTGCTAGCACAGCATGTGACAGGCATAGTGCATCAGGCAAATTCTTTTATGAATCCTTATGAATCTAAGGAATCCGTAAGAAGCATTTAAAAAACAAAAACAAACAAAAAGCTATTGACATGGGCCCCTAAGATTAATTTCTATCATTTGCCTTGAGGTGATAGCATCATGGCTGTCTTCTGTGTGGAGTACAGGGCTGCCACTACGACCCATATTCTTAGCAACAAGGAGCCAAATTCCAGTTATTTCAGGGGCATTCTATGGAAATGAGTTTTTATTGTCAAAGCCACATTGCAATGGTTGCCTATGTCATAGAGGAAATTTGTACTAGAACTGGGAAATGACATGGAAAGGCCAGCTGTTCATCATGCATGTTCATCATTAACTTCTTCCTTGTTCAGATACTGTTAAGCCTATTTCTGAAGAATCCCAGCAGAAGATTATTTTGATTTATCTAGGATCTCTTGTAGGAACCAGTGTTTCTAGCTCTGGGTTGAGAGGTGCGCTCCTCTTTATCAGTGACTGGGGAGAACACGTTCCTCATTAAATGTCTGTTTGTTAAGAGCTTGGTGATGGTTGGCATGAAAGGAAGAGATTGCATTCCTGTAAGACACAGTGGAAGAATGTTCTTGAAGTAGTTTTTGTAAAATTTTTGCATCTTGGGAACTAGAAAAACGGACTTTCAGATTTCATTTCCTCTTTATGCAAACAGCATTGGCATAATGCGTGAGTACTTCTTCATCGTTGATTTGGGTGGACTCATCCTTTGGATTGCTTAAAGATTTGCACAGGAGAATCGAGTAGGTACTTCGGTGTGCTTTTGTTTGAGATTATCACAGCATGGAGTGTAGTAGGCACAGTGTTGTTTAGTCTGTTTGGTGCTTTTCAGTGAGGAAATGAAACCCAGTGGTTTGATTAGTGCTTCAGCGTGATTATGTTTTGCGTGGTAGAGGAGTCCATACAACACAAATCCTAATTCAAGAATCCTGATTCCCTAATTAGATGTTTTAGTGAACATTTGAAGTTATGGTAATACTGAAGTGTTTCCCTTTCACTGTTATACAATACTATACTAAAAATAGTTTTTCATTCATTAAAAAAAGCTATTTCCTTTGTTAAGTAATCTGCTAGGCAAAGAACAAAAGCTCAGTTAGTAGTAAACCGTAGCTGTATTATAGCCTCAAGTCTGACACCCTTATTCCTCAGTGAAATAGCACAGCGAACTTCACTGTTTGGTAGCTGGAAGGCAGCCTTAAATCACCAAGTATAGGTGGTTCGTGGTTATTGCTTGGTATTTATGAATGTGGTCCACACAGAAATTTGAAGCACTATCTCTTTTGTGATTTAAGCAAGGAGGTTCAGCACCGTCTGCATGGAGCCCTGTGCGTGAGATCGGCAGGGCATCCGTGGTTGAAATGCAAATAAAGGAGCAACTTGAAGGGGGCACAGAAGTGACAAGGTTCCTGTCATTAGTCCATTAATAGGAGAAGGAAGATTGAAAAATGCATTCTTGATTCAGTGGAGAAAGTATGTGTCTGCAGAAGATACAGACTGTTTAAAACGCTTGTTACCTAATCTGCTTGTCACCTCTAATGTAGTCCGTGCAGGTGGTTAATCTTAAGGCTTGTGTGAATACTTGTGATTTTGCACTGGAGTATAATGACATTAAATGTTTCTTCATCAGCTGGCCCTGGTAAGCTTCAATGTAAAATTCTCAAAATGGCTTTAAAAAGCTCAGAAAATGCTGAAAGGTTACTAGAAGTACAGCAAAGTACTAGTAAAATGATAAAGGACATCTCTTAAGAGAGTTGTGATGGAAGAGAGCTGAAGAAGATAAGCTTGATGTCTGACAGTTCACAATCCCAGCGGATGGAAAAAACTGAGATAAACAGGCAAACATTGTATTTTCAAGTGCTTGGAAGATAAGTAGCAGCAGAACAGCAGCATGAACTGATATGTGCGGGAACTAATTGCATCAGAAGTCTAATACTGTTTTATTTCAGAGCAGAAAACTTTGTGGATATGGTGAGGCATAGTGGTGTTGTCTCTTTTTTTTTTTAAATTGAGATTTTTCACATTTTAATGGACTCATAAGTATAGGAACACAAAGTCTGGAGGAGAGTGGACTATGAGAAACTGGGTAAAATTGGGTAGGTGATCCTGGTCAGAGAACAGTAATTAATGATTCAGTGTTGAAATGAGGTTATATTGACCGTTTCTGTCCTGGATGTACTACTAACCTTTCATGAAAGCACTGGTCAGATGGCTGATTAAATGTGCTTATTAAATGCAGTGTTGGAAGACACGATGAGAGTTTAAAATGACCTGAAAAATACGCTGAAATCCTGGAGGTAGATGCGGAGTACTGCGTTAGGCAGGAATTAGTAGTTGTGCAAATGTGGAGTGAGGAATAACTGATTAGGTGCTGGAAAAAGGACCAGGGGGTGTACTGGATCACAAGTTGAACATGAGTCACTGTCATGCTGTTTTCAGAAAAAGCAAATATCTTGCTGGGATGTTTAAACTGGAGCAGTGTTTGTGAGATGTAAAGTTTACCGTTGGTATAGTTTCAGTGTGCAGACAGCATCTGAGTGCCAAAATTGACGAGGAATTTGGACCACTAGGAAATTGTTCAGAGAAGAGAAATGCAGATGATTGGAGATTGAGGAAACAACTACATAAACATGGAAGAAAATCCAAGTTGTTTTGGCAAGAGATGAGGTTAAGGGGAATGTTAGAGGTTTAAAGTATTTAAGATGTGCAAGAAGGAAATGCTGTTTTCCATTACCATTATGGGCAGATTGACATGGGATTAGATTTCCTTAGGGAAAGCACTGGTTGTACTTTCAACTTTCTTACAGCAAAAATAGTATTTTAAGATGTCTTTTTATTGGTGGCCATTAAGAAGAAGTTAGTATGTAGAGAAAGGCAAGAACAGTTGGTTTAGTTTGGGGAAAAGACTAAGCTCTGTTTTGCTGTACCTTTTCTCCCAAATTGGTGGATGCTAGTTTTAGTTTGTGTTGGGACAAGGAGGGGAAAATGCACAAGATTCTTTTTTTTCCATCATCTGAATATACCGAGTGAGTTTAGACCTTGCAGAAGCTCAGTTGCCTGGACTGTGCTTCTTGAATTAGAGTAGAAATACTGTGTTCTTGGTGTTGCTGTTTGCTAATGGGGCAAGTTGCCTTGTGCTGTTGGAGTTGTGGAAGTGCTACAGGATAGGAGTGTGTCAGTAACTTCAGGGAAGCAGAGCAGTTTCAGTAGTTTCTGCTAATTGCTTCTAATCATACTTAGGAGGATCCACTGTTGGCTTTGAAGATCATTGAAGGGCGTTTTGTTTTGTACATGTACCAGTACAGGTAGCTTGAATGAGCACAGAGAGGTTCCAAAGTGGAAAGTCCAATTGACAGTGTAGCCAACCTATTTTATGTATTATTATTTTCATGCACTCTTACAGTTGCTTTCAATTGCCTGCAGTAGATTGTCTGTCAAAACAAAGGATCTGAGTATTCTTTCTCTTTCAGTGATAGATTGTGTGGAAAAAATGAATTTGATTCTATGCATTTTGGTGTCATCCTGTGCTTCCAAATCAGTGAAGAAAAGTACGATTACTGTTGGAACTCTGTCCTTTAGATCTGCCACAGCGATTAGAATCAACAATAGCAGGAGCTTATCTTTGGGAGGATACGTTTAATGCAGCAGTAGATAGCAGGACCTGGAAGTTCAGTGATGTAGATAAGGGCTGGCTTCTAATAAGAGAAGTTGTACAGTACCTTGTAGTTACATTGCATCACCTATGTGACTTTTCCTTCACCCCATAACAGTATTTATTGAGCTGTATATATTTTAGGTGCAGGTGAATTTCCTTATGTCCCATTTTGAATTGCTTTAATATTTTCTTCAAGCTGAAGGATGGTTTTTCTGATTTCTGCTTCTCAAGTAGAAAAACTATTTGTATAATAGAAAGCAAAGGAACCTTACAACTTTGTGGCAATAGCAAATAACATTTAGGGCTTGATCAAAAGCCCAGTAAATTCAAAAGGTTTGTTCCTTTGGATTGAGCAGTCTTTGGCTGCTGTCTAAAACTGGTACTTCTGTCCCTGTAGCGGTCATTCAGGTCTGACAAACTAGCAAAAAGTTCTTTTAAGGCCAGCTGGTAATTCAAACAGGTACATAAAAGGGCTGTCAAATGTGCAGTCTTGCAGAATGCATTCCTTGGATTAACACTATCTTCAGTTGGTCCATTTGGCAAGGGCTACAGAAAGGTTGGGTACTCTTTCAAGAGAGGGTTTTGACATTACTTTCCTGCATTGTAGCCATGTTTCATTGCCAGAGGCAAACTATTGAGCCTCAGTACTGACAATATTGAAGGTCTGTGGTGTGAAAAGGCGGTAACGGTTCTGACTCCAGTTTGGCTTTTAAAGCCTGGGTGTCCAGCAATGAATGTGTGAAGCATGGCTTCTCCAGGTTGGTTGTCCCATGTGATTGTACTGCAGTGAGAGCTAACTAGCACTTGGGCAAGGTCAGTCTGTGGATAGAGGGCTCTGTTCTAGAGCAGGGACAGGTGGAGTATCTATGAGTGAACAGAAGCATTTTGAAAACCACTGTTGTGCAGTCTCCTTTGTCTGAAGCTGTACTTGGGCTCCTGCCTCGGTAAGTTTTGTTACTTTATCTACAAATCTTGTTTTTCATTTGCAGTGTGAATTGCCTATGGCTATGTCTTTTCCAGTAGAAATGACTTTGCCATAATAATGTTTCACCACAAATTTGCATGCCCTTTGTGGGAGAGTTTGGACATTGCACTCATTCTTCTATCCAGCTAACTGCTTCCCCTGAGAGAGAGCTGTTGTCAGCAGTGGGACTGTTGGCATAATTGCATTCTGTGCATGCATTATGAAGAATTTTGGTGCCCCGAGCCATTCCTGCTATGTTAGTAGCATTTTTGCTACCAGTTTTTAGCATGTGCTCCTTTCAGTAGTGATTATCTGATGCATTAAGTGGCTGCTGTCTCTGCTGGAAGTTGTTCGCTTATACAACTCCATTGGCAGAATGGGATCACAGTAGTATTTTTCTCATCTCTCAGTGTTAAGTAACTTTGTTTGGCTGTGCCTGCATTAACAAATATAGAATGCCCAGTTTCTTCTGCTTCCTGTTACACACAGCACAGAACTGTGGGAGGCAATGGTGTATTAAGTGCTGTGGTCCACTGTCCAGCTGAAGTCAAGTAACGCTTGGCTGTAACATAGATATGGTAGGAAGACATAGGTTAGTAGGGCAGTTACTGTGCTGGTGTGCCAGCAGTTGTCAAGAGAAGCTGTCTATATCAGGCTGGGAATATGTTGGTGCATAGCCTGTGAAAGTGCTTTCTGTTAGCTTGTTGCTGAATGGTTGTTACCTCTTTTTAAAGCTCATTTTCCCTGGAGATACTTCAGTATTGTGGACAGCAAACTACAGCTTGGCAGCTGGTTGGTAAAGTTGTGTGACGGTATTTTTATGGTGTATCATCTTAGCATTCCACATCCTCACCTCTTACCTATTCTAGATTCCTGAAGTGCGGTTTTTTGTATCTATGCTTTAGAATACCTAAGTTTATATTTCTTAATTTGAAAGCCTTATCGTGTGCTGATTAAATACAGCACGTAGAGTGAAATCTGTTTATGCATTTAATGTTTACAGAGGATGGTGGCAGTCGTTACCATGCTTTAAAAAGCTGACTTCTGTTTTGACATAACGTTTCTGGAAAATGAAAGATCTGAGTAAAGCATCTGGACTAGAGTTAATCTGCCAGGGCTGCTTCTGAGTATTTGTCTAGGTAGCAGTGATATTCCAGTTAGAAAGGTCAGTGCTTAAGGAAGAAAGAGTGCTCAGTGATACACTTAATGTACTTTAAACCAAGACTGAAATGTTATCATAAAGAAAATAAACTGTCCTCCTTACAACACAGAAGACTGATTCTTTTGTATCTTCTACTAACTTTTAAGAAACGTTTATGGATTGGGAAGGAAAAGAAATCTGAGAAAGGTAACTTGAATACTGACATCAGTATTGTAATACATTTAAGGAGACTTTCTACTTTGGAATAGTTGTGCAGCTTGAAAGTTACATATATATGGAGTCATGGCCAGAAGTCATTGCTTAGTGGAAGAAGACCTTCACTGACTGTCAGAATCAGTGCTGAGAGACTGCAGCAATTGAAGGGAGATCGAATGTCAGATGTTTGCAGTCTGTTTCCGTTCTACAGGAGATGTCTCCCACTGCTAATGCTGTAGAAATTTCCTAATATTCCTAAGAGGTACACAATATCATTTAGACTGTGCTATTTAAGGACAGCTACAAAATGTACTGTAGTAGGTTTTTGTGAATTCAGTTAATTTCACTGATAATTGCAGTTCTTGTTCGAGGGGATGACTGTTCACTAAATAGCTAAAGCTCTTCTGAGTTCTTAGGACTCTTCTGAAGGTCTGGGGCATCCTAGTAGGTAGATAAATGTTGGCCAGAGATTCAAGTTTTAAGTTACAGTCCTGAACTCCTGTTCTCTTCTTGCTTTTGTCAAACTTAAGCTCATGGACAGAAAGTATAACTTCCCCTAGTTTTCTCGTCTTACCTCATATGGTAGTTTTGTGAGTAAATTAATCATTTTCAGGAGCTAAACTGTCAGGTTATATAAACTGGTGAGCATGAGAAAATACTGATCCATAGCAGTTTAGCCTCTGAACAAAACTTGTTTGCAGTTTTTTGTTATTTATTATTTTAGTTATTAGAATTCAAACAAGACAAGCAAGTTTTCTGCTTGACATCTTGAATTATGTTTTGATACACCTTTTAACTTTAATTTGTAGCATTGTTATATGATATTTACATTTTCAGTGATGTCATGGATGTATATTGCATACAAGAAGAGCTCTTTCCGCTGAAGCATTTCAGCTGAAGTGAATGTGGTGCAAGCTTAATGCTTTGTATCAATTTATGACTTTTCTTAGAGCAATTGTAATTTCGGTAAGCGTCAGATAATACAGGTTTAAGTGCTGAAATTTAGCATACTTGTATGGATATATTTTTATATAAAAATAATTTTAGAAGTAAGTATAATTTGTTGTTTTTTTGTTAATTTGGAAGACTGCATTTAGCAGTTGCATAGCTGTACTTCAAAAGTACTAACTTTTACATCGTGGCTTTAGGAAAGTATGAAGAACAACGGCTCTGTCTCATTCAGAATGATCTGCAGAGAACAACAGGTACTACTGGGCTATGTTATGATGAGGGAGAAAATAAAGGCACCAAAGCAGTTTGCTTGATAATAATGAATATGGCTGGTTCTCTAAACATGCCATCATCATGACTATGCCAGCTAGATGCACCTTTAAAGAAACGAAGTTTAAATGTCTAAACTTCTAGCAGCAAGTTCAACCCTTGTAATAGATCTGGTTTTATTTGGTGATCTCCTTGTAATTTTATTCAAATGCTCTGATGTTAACCTCAAAAATATTTTCCAAGAATTCAGAGGAAGCGGAAAAAAAGTCATTGCCTCCTTTTACTGAGGATCCATACCACAAAAGCAAATATATCCCAGGAAGCAGATACTCCACGCGGCACAATAAGGCGGCAGCCACACAGGAAAGGCTGGGCTCTTGGCACAGCCCTTGAGGGGAAATGCTTCCTTGAAAGGACCCATTGTTGCTGGACGGGGGTCTTTGGGCTCCTAGTTCTCCTTGGAGCTTGTGGTTCTCTTGGTGCTCAGATGGGCATCATTGCCATCTCTGTTATCTAGCCATCCTAGTCTTGGTGGTACAACCAAATAGGAGGACTGGCAAGTTCATGCCTACCGAAAGTGGAGTGTTTTTGGAAGCAGCTTCAGTGCCCAGCTATTGAAGGCTAACACTGTGTGTAATCGCACCATGCCTTACCCAAGGTATTTTAAATGGTTTTAGCTTTCTTTTCCAAGAATAAATAAAACATTCTTTTTGTCCCTGTTGTCAAAATCTCTGAATTATAATCTCAACATCTAGTGTACTGTTCCAAAATAGGAAGGAAACAGTAAGTATCTAAAATAAGTGTATGTTCTGTTGGATTTCTGAACTGTGAAACAGGCTCTCTTTCCCAGGTAAAAGATGCTGAAATTTAAAAAGGAAACAAGGAAAAATTAGATTTCTGTGTGTCTATGAGTAGGTGCAAGCTCTGGAGAATGTTGACTTTTGGTGCTTGATTTATGAGATGAAAATTTTCGTTAATGGGAGTAGCTGCTGCTTGAAGTAAGATGAGTGAGATTACCCAAAGATGAAATGAAGTGCTTGCCTTTATATGTCCTATATTGTCCTTTATATGACTGACTTTTTTCCTAATTTCTCTTACAAATTCTTCAACTTTTGCATGTGCTACAGTGGTAGAAATTTTTATGTGATCTGCAAATGAGTATCTGAAGGATTTGAAGGCCAGTTAGAAAGTAAGTTTTCAGTATGGTATTGGCTGTGGCACCATGTTATTAAGATGTATTATTATACTGAGTTTATTGTTACTTGTAGAATTATCTTTTCTTAATGTAGCATGTATTTTACTATAAACATTGCAATTGCTATTACAGCCTGCAGAAAGTATACTTTACAAAGAATACACTCTACAAATGTAAATACAGTTTTGGTTTGGTGATTGTTGGATACAATGGTCTTCCTTAAGCCTAAACACAGAAACAAAAGCTTGTATTATAACAGAAAACCCAAGATGGGAAGTGATAAAATAGGTATTGAGTGGAGGGCTTTGTTGAAATTTAGCTCGTGTACTTGTAAAATTTCCATGTATTCATGAAACTATTATGTCATTCTTATTGTTAGAGCTGGGTTAGTTGACTGAAGTGTTAAGCTTTGTTTGTGGTACAAATTATTGTCTTACTTCAAAATATAGCTGGAGGATTTTTGGTATTCCATAGTTCTTTGAGCTAATGTTTTACCCAACTGTTTATTATACATGATGTGGTTAATTCCATATTTACAGGTGCAACCACAAGCTATGAGAGATCTGTAAATGGCAGGAGCTTCCCTTCATATGAGATGCATTCGTCAGGTTGAAGGTGCCTTTCAAAAGAGCTGCTTTTGCTTCTATAATTTGGGTTCCAAATTTACAATAAATGTTAAATTTATTTGTAAAGCTTTTGGTATTACTTTAAATTAAGATGTAATATTATATGTTGAAGTTAGAATGTTGTAAGCTTTGTTTTTTACGGTCATAAAAATGCCATATCCCCAGGATTTGAGCAAGTTGTATGACAGGTGTAAAGTATGTGATCTGTTTCAGTTTTGAAATGGTATTGAGTGACATGGCTTTATGTTCCAGGGACAGGCAAAGACAGGATTTTGTGCCTGCTGTTGTTCTTGCCAGCTAGTGTGAGAAGCCTTTAGCCTTGTACTGCTGCTCAGATATGGATCCCTCTGGGAGCAGAATATGGTGGAAACCGAGTGGAGGTTGTCAATGTTGGTAGGACAATCGTGGTGCACATCAGAGGTGCAGGAATACCTACTGTGGGTACATCTGTGTTCAGAACTTCCTTAGAGTCTGAGAAGTTGTAGAAAGGAGCTCTGGAAACTTTCCTTAGAGGAGATGTCTTGAGTGAAGAATGGATGCGTCCTGGTGAAACTTAGGGTTTAGAGGCAAGGAGGTATAATATGGATTTTAGCTGGGCAGTTTAATAGCCTTTAGAAACAACTCTGAGCATTTGTAATCTCAGGTCTGTTAAAAAAAAAAAAAAATGTCCTTTATTCATTAATTTTCAGGGCTTGCAGGTTATGTCAGTCTTTCCAAAAGCAGCCAGTGGAGAAATTTTAGAAAATAGTACATTATTTTCGTGTACATTAAAATAGCACCTCTTACTTAAAGGAGAGGGAATGGAGTGTAAGTATGGGACTGATCTCCAAGACACTGAGCTGAAGCTTGGGTTTAGCCCTTGAGAGCTTGAGATATTCCCTTTAAGCTTTCTTTATTAAGTTTTTTTAGTGTGCAGTATGCTAAGTGTTGCATTCTGAGAAGTGTGCTCCTAAATCATTTGACTTTGTTTCTTTTCTTACCTTTTAACCTGGTGTACTTGTCCATTTATTTATTCGTACAGCATACTTTGAATGAACTGAATGAATTGAGTATTTCAGATTCAGCTTTTTGGATATAGTTTGAGGAACTCACTGGCAATTGGCATAGGCAGGAGCTGCAAGCTCCAGCAGTAATAGCTGATAAGACTTTTCCTTCTATTTTTGTGGACCCATTTATAAGTGTGCTTTTTTCTCGAGCATGGCCTTTTAAATTATACCTAGAACTTCTTTCCTCTACTTCTAGCAATTCTGACATCAGGCTAAATATTACGCACACATTGGAAACAACTTGCTGAATGCAGCCAAGTGGTGTGTAGACCTGGCAGTCTCTGGAGCAGGATGGCAAAGGGGACCTTGGGATAAGAACCAGCTTTTTTCTCCAGCGAAGAAATATTTTTGTGGACTGTTGTGAAAGTTCATAATCTTCCTGGAATAATTTCGAAGAAACATTTTAATTGTTTTTACTGCAAGTAGCTGCATAAGAGGTATGAGCATATGAGCATACTATAAGATTCAAATTTAGAAATTGCTGACTTCAGTGGAAGGCTAAAAGAATGCACTTCTCTTCTGGTTTGGAAAACTTATTGCCATTCTCTGCTGTTAATGGTCAGCCACAGCCCAGGTTTTTTCATCTTTCTGAAGAAGTTGGATGTATTTGGAATTGAATGTGTTCTCAGAGAATTGCCTCTTCTGGCCTGGTGTTGCTATTCTAGTTTGAGGAGCTCTTCAATTTTGATTTCATAGCTGCCAGTATGGCAGAGACGGAGCATCAGCTGGTGTCTTCGGTATGTAAGGCAGCTGCTACCACTTGTAGGTCCATCAGATGGAGTGCTGAAAGCCTTTGCCATAATGCACAAAGAGCTGTTTTGGTAACTGCTGTAAATGCGTGCAAATGGCATGCTGTTGGAGTAAGGATAATGCCTGGTAATGAATACTGCCTTTGTAAGGTCTGCCACGTTGGTAGGGTGATTCCTTCTCTTGATAAAGGATTTGGAAGAATGTCCGTGAAGTGCAGAAACTCTCAATTTCTGAGCCTTTGGCTTCCTGTTTTCAGAATAATACAGGGTTTTTCAGCTAGTCAGGGTACAGCTGAATGTCTGCTCTCAACAGGTACTGCCTACAGTTAAGGACCGAAACTTTTTAAAGTTAGAGATCTGAAAGACCTGTACTGATATAAAGCTATTTAGAAACTTGCTTCACAGCTATGGACTTGAAAATGATCTCTTAATGGAGGATGTATTTGTTGTTACTATGTTCTGGAAAGGAATGTTTAGTCTTTCAGTGGCCCCAAACGATACCATAATGGATCCTTTTGGCCTCAGGAAAACTGGATGGGTTGCTTATTAAGACACTAGGTTAAGTTTCACGTAAATGATTCATGTTTGAACTTTATCATTGTGTTTTTTTAGATGGGTCGGTTGTTCAGGTGATTTTTTTTGTGGTCCTAATTCTCATCTTGTAGAAATGTGGGTGCTAGGCTTATTCAGTAACAGACTATGCAGGCAGATGAGGAAGATGATGTGCACTCATCATTGCACGTGCATTTCTTAAATTTGGCATTTTTCATGTGTGTGTCTGTGGCTTTTCCTGCCTGCTGTGCTAGAAGGCTGGGTTTGCCCTTTGGCATCTTCCAAAGGCAGTGCTGCTTGATAGTTGTACAGCACCATTGCTGATTTCTGCAGTGTTCGGGTGGTGACCAGGTTACCTGATTTAGCTTTCTAGAGCTTGATTCCTAAAGCTCTTCTAGCTTGGTATGTGCAATCACTTTGTTATGCACTGTGATAAACTGCAAAATGTTTAAGGTGAGAAACGTGTGTGTATTTTTAACTGCATTCTTTATCTCTGTTTTTCGGCTTAAAATGAATTTTGTTGTCTCTAGTCGGGACAGCTGTAAATACAAGGAACTGTTTGGTCAGAAGCACATGTGCTTTCAGCTATGCAGATAGTATCAGGGCTCATGCACGGACCTGAAACTGCCTGTAGGATCCTTGTGAGGCAATTGTGGTTTGAAAAGAATGAGCTGTACTGGCAGGCTGATGCCTGGAAGTACTGCCTCTCTGTGAGCCCAATTACAGGATTGCAATTGTTCATGCACAGCAGAGGGGAAAAAAAAAAAAGCACAATCCAAGCAGTGCCAAATTTTCTTTGATATGTTAATCTTTTGATAACAGTTTGAAAAGCCCTTGGAGACTTTTTTTAGATTTTAGACAAAATAGTTCATTTGTCAGGACTTCCCTTCTAGATAGGGTCGCAGTTATTAAGAACGGCCTCGTAACTCATGATGGCAAATGCAAGTGCAGGGGACGGCTGCTGGACTGCCTGGTGGTAAGGGAAACTTTCCTTTGTCTTGGGGTTTCGTACAGATCTCTGAAAACAGTACAATAGGGGATATGTAAGAAACAAGTTTGTAACCTCAGTTCCTGGTGAATTTTAAATTGATGAATGATCACAGACTGTAAATGTGTGTGTAAAAACTTAGTGTTTTCATGTATGTGTATGCATTGTACTTAAGTCTTGAGTGGTCAGTAAGTTTTATTTTTATCCCCAAAACTTATTTTAAGTTTCCCAGCAACTGCAGGAGGTCTCCGACTTCTGTTTGTGTATCTGCAGTCTTTATAGCCCTGGATGTTTTTCTCTTGCTATTGTGAATTTTCCAGTTGAAATGGAAAATACCTGGAAGAATGAACTGATAGCAATTACATATGCTAGAGCTGAGTTAGTTTTTTAAGGATTATGGACTAAGACAAGTGTGTGGAGAACACTGGGAAGACCTTTCTACTTCTTTCCTTACAAAGCAAACTTGAGGGGTGACATTTGAACTGATTGATTTTTACTAATTTTTATTAATTTTATATATTATGCCACCTGTTGGAAAGGTGACTTCAGCTAAGCTTGTAGGCCTTATACCTTCATGTGTACTGATTGAAACTTACTGTAGTTCTTTAACATCATTTTTCTCAACACATGTGCCACAAACTCACCTTTACCATCTTTTCATTGTTGCTACAAATGTTTATTGCTTATAAACATTTTGGTAAAAGTGCCTGGCATTCTGCTTGCTCAGTCAGCAAAGGTCAACTAATAGTTATCAGTGTAGTACCTCAGGAAAAGGTGCAACATTTTCTTCACTGTTGAGTGCAGTGTTAGGGTTTTGTGTGCTCCTGTAACTTAGGACAGTCTTCATTATTTGGTTTCCTTGAGTGTTTTTGCCCTGATTAAAAGCTGCATAGTGAATAAAAGTGTCAGTTTAAGAAAAAAAAACGTGTTTTAGAACTTGCATGTCATACCTAACAATTAAGGAGGTATCAGTTGTGCTTATCTTATGGCTTTAATTCCAAATCAATCTGCAGTGAGAAAGGTAGAGTTCAGTATTGGACCGTAATAGAAAGTTTTCAGCTTAACAGTACAACAGTTGTGGGCTGGTGTTTGAGTCAAGGGGGACTGCTGGTAACCAGTAAGCTTCCTTTGATACAGAACAAAATAAAAGCTTGATCAAGCACTGGATTCCTGAAGTGCTGCATTTCTCATCTGTGACAGAGCTGTGTGTTGTGCAGTCCTTAGCACTGTGTGTGCATTTCTTCCACTAGAACCTTTCTCAGAGGTGAGAATAAATTTCTGAGGAGCCCTGGATTTGAATGGCAAAAAAAAAAAAGGTTGTTGGATTCCTGTGTCACTTGTTGGCTTAGCTAGAGAGGTGACAGTAGCTTGCAAAAGCTGTGCAAGGATACGCTGATACACTGGGGGAGTGGATTGGAAAGGGCTTTTGAAGTTGATGTTGGTGGATGTAACTGTCTCAGTCCAGGAGGTGGGTTTGAGAGGAGCAGACTTGAAGTCTGGTGATGTGATTTGTACAAGTGCTGAGGACTCAATGATAACAAGGAACTCATTAACAGTTGTGCTTCTGTCATAACGCTACTTAATGTAAGTATTTTCAGCGGTTGCCTCCTGGTCTTCATTGACTAGCTGAGGTGAGGTTAAGTGGATGGCTTTTACTGTGACTTTTTGGGGGGTTTTTTGGAACGGCTTTTTGTATGAAAAATGACAGTTTCAATAACGTTTATATTAGCTGTGCTACGAGAATGAATTCTTAGGATTACTTATATGCTATGGTAATAAGTGCTGTCTTCAGAGAAATGGATGCACGTGCAGTAAATGAAAACAAGGTTAATGACAATACAGAGAATGATATCTAATCCATGCTTTGGCAGGTAAGCAGTAGCTATTTGGTATTTTTAGGTGGTAAATGGTCCTGTGAAAAAAGATAGGGGCTCATGAATTATAAATTATATATAGTTAACTTGTACAGGGGTACTGCAATGAAAGCTAGATGCAGTTTTAATTTCCAAAATTTAGCTGTTGGACTTGGTATTTCTTATTTTCTTTGTGATGCTGAAAGTTCTGGCTAGCCTCATAAGTGGTGATAACCTTATGTCTGTAGTTCTTCCCTATTGGAATAGGAATCTATGGAATTATGTTTATCACATAGACATCTTGGCACTCTTGTTTTTTTGTGCTCATGTAACTTATGTTTCTAATCTGTCCTTAGAGCACCCCAAAGATTTGCAATTACAATGAATTTACTGTAAGAGGCACACGTGTTAATGTAAGTTAGAGAATCATAGAATGGCTTGGGTTGAAGAGGGCCTTGAAGGTGCCCTAATTCCACTGCCCCTGCTGTGGGTAGGGACACCTCCACGAGGTAAGGCTGCACAAAATAGCAATAAAAGAATTGTAAAGAAGACAAAAGCCTTGACTAACCATTAAGCATGACTTGATTTAGAAACATTAGACTGGGAACGTGAAGACTGTGATTTTTCTAATGTCCTTCTTTTCTGCTTTTTTTTTTTTTTTTTTTTTACACATGAATTTTTCCTGTTTAGTTGAGAAGTGCACATTCCTGGGCTACAATGCCTTTCCTTCAGGAGGATAGCCTAGCTTCTGAAAGCATCTGATTGAGCCATTACAGTATATAATGATAAGAGTGTGTAATCTTTACTTACGTCTAAGCTTTTTCTTTTTTTTTTTAAAGTTTTAAATTATGTTTCTCTCATAAAGTTTGTAGAATGTACAAAAAACATGGTATGCTGCATGTAGAGAGTAACCAAGGTAGATCTAGGTAAATTGCTACAGGAAACTACTGCAGTGCAAATTCAAGATCTTTGTTAATATGTTGTCGTTGTGTTTCGTGTGTATGCACTTAAAGTTAAAAACAAGCCTCTAGACAACCTAATACTTATCAGTTATGTTGCTTCAAGTTTTTATTATTTTGTTTTACAGGTCTTCCATATCTCACATTGGGAAGTTCCATATCATACTAAACATGGAGAAGGAAGAAAAGAAATTTGTCAATAAGGCAGAGGAGGAGGAGATGGTAATTAATTGTGTATTCTGTTTTTATACTGTGAAAGAAATGTGTTTTTATAATTTTTGTCTACATATGGGGCATATTCCATCAAGAAGTGTCTCAATTTAAAACAAGATTTTTATAAAGTTGTACTTCATCATTCTTTCTGTAATTATGAAATGTAGTCTTGGGATAGGTAATGTTTTTTGCTGAAAGCCTTTGCAGAGGTGCTCAGTTGAGATCAGCAATCACATAGCAATGCTGATATTTAACAATATTTTAAAGAAAAATGGAAGTGGAACAAGGTTATTTTTTCTTTTCTCCAATCCCTGAAGCTTTTTTCTTGTTGGTTAAAACAGTTTAATTACCTCAAATTTGGCTCTGTTTACTCTTGCATATTCATGTTTATGTAGTTAAGACTCCACTCCCTAAAACAAGGAGAGCATCTTTGTGGGTGTTTGGTAGCATTTAAACTTATCTTTGCTTTAGTCAGAAGCAATCTCTTACTGTTCATCCAGGAAAAGTCAGCAGCTAGATTTGACAGAAGTAGTGTCAGCTGATCTTTACTTTTCAAGTCTTCCTTACAGATTGCAGAAAATACTTGGGATTTTTCTTTATTGGTGAAGTTTGCATGTTGAATTCCTTGTTCTTTCTTTAAACACACTGCTAGGAAAAGCTGCTGTTCATTAGACCACCTTAGACATGGAGAGTAGGTAGAATGCACCTTACAACAAAAAGTCAAACTGCACTGCATATGGCCTCATCATTAAAATAAGTCCTTTTTGAAGGGGATCACTTTTTTTTACTTTTTTTTTTTTTTTTTTTTTTTGCTTCGAAAGAGGCAGTAGTATTTCCTTCTATTCTTCACCTCTTTGTTTTTCATGTTAAAGAGTGAGTATTGGTTCCAGCATTTTAGGGGTAACAGAATGGGTTTGGTCTGTTTTTTTGTAAGCTGAGAAGTCTACAAAATAAACCTCTTGAAAAACCTTTTCTTAGTAAAGGCAATATTGCTTAATGAAAATCCCCAGAATTGTGCAGAAAGTTGGTGTTAATGTGAACAGTGCCAGTGGGACTCAATGGGAAACGTCATTGCCGTTTTGCAGCAGGAAATATATGATGTAATGTGAAACTCAGGAATGTAGCACTGCATCTGGTAAGCCACTGAATTGTGTTTTGTTCCCAGCTCTCATCAGGTTAAGTTGGTACATGCCTTTGACTAAGACACACTTAATACTTTGTGGGTTTTTTATTGAGAAGATTTTTCCAGCTGGTGCAAGGTGCATAATCTTGAGAGTGCTGCTTGTAGTTTCACAATAGCATTTCTTATTAAATAGCAGACAAAGTAATCAGGTTCCTTTACTTAGTAGTAGTATTTTGCAAGTATTTTTATACAGGTGTTTAGAAAATAGTATGAAAATATGTTAGCACCAGTAATTTGAAACTGTGTGTGTTAGCTTATCAAATGCTTACCTGGCAAAACTGACACCTGACTCAAAACAAATACTTGCTTTTTTTCTTAAATGCTTGGTTGGCTTGTACTATATGCTGATCATAGATGTGATGAGACTTAAGGCAGGTTGTGTTACAGCCTAAGTCTTCATGGACCAGTCCAACAAAGGAGACAGGTTCTGTAATGAAATGTTTTGAACAGTGTGTACGTGCTGCTTTTGTGAGGCTTTAATTGATCTTTGTATTTCTGACTGAGCTAAACAGTCCTTTTTGTTACTTCCCCATCATTTTTTATAAAATCTTTTCCTCCTCCAGAAAAGTGAAAGGAAGAAAATAGATTTCAAATGTATTTCCCTTTAAGAATACTTAATTTTATGAAAAATTAATGTCAGTTTCCCAAGCCAGAGACATTAAGGGGGTCACTGGTTGTTGTTTGTTTCTCTGTTTCCATGCAGGAAATCTATGGTTATGAATTATGTCGTTGGAAGCTGGTGCTAGTTACTGTAGGAGTGATCTGTTCTGGTGGCTTCCTACTCCTCCTCCTCTACTGGATGCCTCAGTGGCGTGTGAAAGCAACGTGCAAAAAGACTACACTTAAAGACTGTGAAGTGGTTCTGCTGAGAACAACTGTAAGTCTGTAGATAGGAGGGTGTGCTTATCCAAGTTAGGAGTTGTTTCTCATCCCTCTTGCTGTTTGCTGAATTATACAGATTCTTGTCTGCCTGGTAGACACAGTTTTGTTTTGTAGTGCTGAAGAACTGTGCTCCTTAGTACTGTGTTTAGCTTTGCTGCCTGTGTGGGAAGAGTGACAGATTTTTGCAGAGGACATAGTGAAAACAAAGTCTTTCCTTTTGGATTTTAAGAATTAAATACATGAATTATATTTTCATTGAAAGCTGCAGATCGGATACCTTGTCCTTACAATCTGATACACAGTTTTCAGTGTGACTCTTCATCAACCATTTTAAGTTTGCTGAATTAAGGTGAAAGTGTAGATCCAAGGGTGTGATATCAAATTATATTTTTACTCTTCAGTTGCTGTTTGTGGTATCTCGTTATGATTTTGTGGTACATCTTCAATTCTTCTAAGTGGCAGAGTGGGTGAAGCTGCACATATAGAAAACTCATTGTTCTTCCTGCTACAGAACAAATCTAGTATTTTCTGAAGGACTGAATGTGTCACAATTCAAGTGCCAGGTTTCATTGCTTAAGAAAAAAACAATAACAAATCCTTTTAGTGTGGAAAACATTATTTCAGAATTGTGGAATTAAATGCATTCTTAAGGCATCTGACTTTAATTTGAAGTTATCTTCTATAATTATGTTTAGACTGTTATCTGTTGACTCGTTGCTACAGCTACTGTAGTAAAATGCTGTTGAAATGTTGTAATAGCTTCCTTCCTTTCTTTTTTTTTCCATAAGGATGAATTCAAGATATGGTTTTGTGCAAAGGTTCGCGTTATGCCTTCTTTGGGAGCCAGTCCTTTACAGAATCTTGACCCTATTGTACACAAGGTTCCAAATGGCCACACTGTTCATTTCTGTGAATCTGCTGCAGAAGAGAATAAAAATTATTTGAAAAAATATTTGCCTGTAAGTAGAGCTGCGGTGCTTCACTTGCTAACTTTCAGAACATCTACAAGTAGTGTCTGGTGTAAACACACACAGTGCAGTAACATCAGTTACTTCATTTGTCTAAAAGCCTAACAGACTCCTTGGGTAGAAAACATCTCTTCTACAGTAGCTCATTGCTGGGCATTGTGAGATGTTTGAAATATTATTTTGAAAGAAAACCGCTCAGTTTTCAGTAGCTTTTCCAAATTCATTTTCTGTCACTGTTCAAAACGGAGTGGGGAGAGAGGTGCTGAGTGGTGCCAGTTTAATACCTGGTTTGTTGCCCTTGCAGATTCGTTATTTCACACATCACAGCGTGAAGTATTTCTGGAATGATTCAGCTCAAAGTTTTGATGTTGTACGGTAGGAATATTTCTTTCTTATTTTACTTAAAACTGCATTTTTTGTAACTATCGCATGCCTGAAAGCATGGTGAAAAATAATATATTCTGACCAGATGTTTTAGCTCAACGAGCCTTTGAACAACTGTGAGAGCAAGGAGATTTTAACACTGTGACTTCTGGAAAGAGAGTTTTTGTTTAATCTACCTTTATTGAGCATGATTTATATAGGGTAATGTGCTTTGTGCACTGCAGGCTTTTTTTTCTTTTTTTTTTTTTTTTGCCTATTCTAGGAGTGTTATTTGAGAATATGAGCACCTTTTTGTAGAGAGCAGTTCTCCCATAAACTTGTAAAATATTTTCCTTCTGTTAGAATAACCTAAGCTTTTTGCATTGCTGCTGAGCTAGACCCAGAAAGAGTACCTAGGAAGAGGGCAATTCACTGAATGCTCGTTGCTCACCTTTATGGAGGTTTGTGCAGCTATATTTAGCCAAGTAGAACTGGAAGCAGTGGCTCTTAGTAACGTCAGGTCTCTTGCAGTGATGGAAAACACCTTTTAGTGGACTGTACAAGCTATGTGCTGAAGGTTATGTGCTGTAATTCCTCTTACCCAGCAGCACAGTTGCCTGGCATCAGGGTTGAAGATAGAAGCTTTGATTTTTTGACTACTTTTTAAAACAGGAAGTCTGAATGAGAAATGTACTTTTCCACATAATGATTCAAAGTTACAAGGACTACATATAGAAAAAAATCATGACCAATGACTGGAGGAAAAATAACTGAAAATTTCTGTGAAATCTATTCTACAGACACATGAATAACATGGAAAGTTATCAGCAGTGACAACAGTTACAAGAAGTGATCATCATACAGGCAGTTAAAAAATTCAGAACTCCTCTGGAAAGATGGAGATGTCTCATTTCATTTGTAAATAATTAAAAGCTTCAGATACATTTTATTATGTTAAGTCTCTTGAGTTACAATGGTACAGGTACAGGGAAAATTTGTACAACTCCACATGGTTAGAAATAAGTATCATGCCTCAGAGTGAAAGCGATGACTCGAAATTTGGCATTTGCTGGCTGTTTGACTGTGCCTTTTGATGTTTTTGTGATAGCTCAGCTAAGTTATAATCCCCTGAAAAATTTCAGATATGCCTGTGAAGTTGTGAGCATTTATTCAGTCACATTCTTGCTAATATGCCAAATTTTCACTGCTGTGATATGTTAGGAATCACTCAGCCTGACCAACCACTTGTTTAGTCAGGTACTGTAGCTGAGCTAGAATCCACTACTTAACAGTTGGGTGCTGAAGTGGGGAAAGAGCCTCACCTGAGACTAGCAGAATACAGAGTCATTTTTGGGCAAAGTCAAGTAAGAGCAAGAGTATGGTGTAGTTACTCTCTACAGTGAATTAGTTTTGATCATGTAGGGAAGTTCTTGGTATTACCTGGGAAATAGCAATTGAACTTAAGAATATAAACATCCTGAAAAGAATTCTTAAACATTCATACTGGTTGCCTTCACTGGCATGCATTTCTTAAGTTGCTGTTCATTTTTTTCTATAGTAACATGGTAGAGAATCAATTTGCAAAGAGGTGGGACTTTAGACTGAGGGCTTTGTAGTAAGATCCCAAGGTAAGCAATACAGCTGTAGTTGTGTTCTAAGTATAATAGTATATAATGAAGATAAGTCAGTCTGCACAGTCAGTTATGCAAGTATCCAGAAGACAGAATGGTTTGATTACATAAACACTAATCACAGTTCAGAAGGGAAGCAAATAAAGATTTCTTGGGCAACTAATTTAGTTGTGAGAGCTTGAGTTTCGTTATCATTGTTCTTATAATAATGTAGCATTAAGAACCCTGGTTTAAACACAGGAAATGCAAGTGCAATTGTTCTTAAACTAAATCAGACTTGGCCGTATAGCCAAAGAGGATGCACCTTTGACCCTGTATGTCTGTTTTGTTTTAGCTAGTGTCAAATGAAACTTAGAGAGCGTTGATGAGGAGTTCATATCATAAAGTATGTGCATACTGGGATTTTCTTAATGTCTTGGGAATTCAGCACTGCAACACTTAAGTGGAGTGAGGCTAATTTCTCTCATTGTGGACTGAAAACTAAAATAAGTTTCTTTTCTGAGCAAAACTGGAAGAGAAGGGAGAGAACTGGGACAGTGGGGAGAAAGGCATAGTTACTAGAAAACGATTGTATACTGATCTAAAAATCTTGCTTTAAAATTTTTGAACATGATATAATTTAGGGAAAACTTGTAAACCTGCGATGAAGTTTATTTATTAGCATTTTTACATTCTCATAATGATTTCACCAGAAGCTGGTGGAAGCATAGTTTCAGCCTTTGCAACAGTGAGGGTATTAAGCTTTTTTCCTATGTTCTAGAGAATGGAAATAATTCTTACTATGTGCATGCACAGTAGAAGGGGTATTTTTTCACTGGGACACAACTCTGAATCTTTTTTGTAGATAACTTAAGTTTTCCAATATAGTAAAAGACTTGTGTTGAGAAGTGCTCTTTTTTCTTGTCGTCTGTGAAAGCCTTTTAAAAGATAATGATGCTTTCCTATGCATCCAAATTATGTCCTTTAGAAAAACATGTGGACATTGGGTGTTATATGTTCAATTAAGTGAGTTTGTTAGTTCAAACAATTCAAACAATCCTGTAGCTGTAAACAATGATATTTCACACATTCTTTCTTATCTGAGGGTTATCTAATTTACAGCATTTATTTTCACAGCATGTAGGAGTCCTATGAAGATGAATCTTCCAGTGTTGAGGAAGCACTTGGAATGTAGACTGTATTTTACCTAGTCCTGGATAATATTTTGATAGCAACATGCTACGAATTTGCTTCAGTATAGGGTTGTCAGATAAAGAGATTGATAATTGTTTCTGAAATGCTTCCAGTACTTGTTAGAGCCAACTGTAACAGATAATTTGACGAAATAATAATCCTATTTACTTCATATAATGTCTTAAAAAAACTTGTTCACACTTCAGAGGATTTGAATATTAGTTATGCTAGCATTTTAGTTCATTTTTCAAATGTATCCCTACTATTATTGAAATAAAGGTATGAGTGTCCTCCAGAGTAAGGCACGTCAGCAAGAAGAAGGCTTTTAACATCGCATTTGTATCTGCAGTTATGTGAAACAGTAACTAGAAAAGTGTTAATTAAGGGTGTAACTCTCTTGTGTTGCTGAATACTTGATGTTTTAAATATCAATTTCTGAAATAACTCACTGACTTTTTTCTCTACTTAGAGGATTAGATGACTCTACATTCTGTTCTTCAATTCATAATGAACACAGCAGAGGACTGACAAAGGAGATGCGTGATTATAGGTAATGTTAAAATGTTTGAGGGAAGAACTGCTTTGATCCAACTGTCTCTCCTCATAAAGTTAACAAAATTTAGAAGACAACAGACAGTGTTACATAAGGAATATTGGATGCCAGTAGAGAGCGACATGGCCTAAGCTGTTACCTAGTTTCTTAATTTAGAAAGATACAAAATGAAGCTTTCCAGGTTTTGGCTTTCATTTTAAAAGATTAGTTAGTATCAGAGATTTGTCCCATAGTTTGCATGGATCTGCCTATGGTTGGTTGGAGCTAAACATGTTTCCACTTCTTAAGGTTCGAGTTAGCAAGAAGTAACTGGAAAAAGTATTTTGGTTGTAGCATGCTAGACTAACTGTGTAAGCATGCCTGTCGAGGAACAAAGCTGTGAATGCCCAGTGAGAACAGAATCTGAAGTGTAGAATCTGAATCCAACCAGCTGGAGTATATATTTTCAAAACGTTCATATGTACATAAGCTTTGGTGTTCTAATTTATTGCTACATTACCTAAACTAGAACAGCTTTGCATTCTGTTGCATTCCTGGCTTTTTTTTTTTTTTCATATCAGACCTTCTCAATTTAAAATGTGGAAGCATATTCTTGCTGCTTCCATTTTCTATTGATTTGTGGCTTTTCCTTCAAGATTAATGTCAGTCATGTCAATCTTATTAAATCAGATCAGATCTCATCAGAGATTAGTTTTTTGCTTTCCTTCTCATGATTTGCTATTCTTCATGCTGTGCTTAAAACTAAGATACAGAACCATGAAAACAGCATCTTACTGCAAGGGTAAGAATTAAAGTTAGAGATTAAGTTGGTGAAAGCCACATACAGGGTTTCAGAATGATATGATTATTAAAAGTGGACCTTAATACAGTTCTTAGAGAAATCTGTGAAAGAACCTAAAAATTAAAATACAGTTTAAATTGAAATAAAAAGTAATTATCTTCACGTTGGAAGTATGTAACATCTCATTTGACAGGCATAATGGTAAATGCCTTTTGAAACAGTAAATGTGATAGAAGGGGCCATGGATTAAATGATATTTTATATTTTCTGGTACTAATGGAATTAATTCAAAATGAATAAGATCTTTAAAAATTTTAAGTATATTTTTTGGTTGATTTTAATGCAGGAAAATGTTCTTTGGAATAAATGAAATTGCTGTGAAAGTGCCTTCCATTTTTAAGCTTCTGATTAAGGAGGTAAGATTTTTTTTTTTTAATGAACAAAAATGTATATCATTAAAAGTTATTTTAAGTACAGTGATTCTTAGACTAGTATTCAAATAATAATGTGAAATGAAAACCTCAGAGAGCCCAGCACTCATAAGGAAAAATGATAGGGAATTTTATTTTTAAGAGCTGCATATCTACAAGGCCTTTGCTACAAACTCTTTGGAGTTCACAGTGTGGTGCCCTAGAAAGGACATGAAAAAAAAATGCCAGAAATTTTTGAGTGGCTATGCATCTTGTTTTTATGGTTCGTTTCAAACTTGATAGTGAACACAGTCAGTGGCTTTATCAGCCTGGGTATTATACATTACAACATACTCATAAAATCTAATGTGTTCTTGCATGTACACTTGATTTGCTTGTTTCATTTCTCTTTTATAGTGTGCATTTGAGTTGCTAATTTGTTATCCATGTGATAATAGGTGGTAGAATATTTTGAACAATGAAATTCTCAAAGCTGAGCTAACGGATAAGAGTGTTTATTAATAATTAAGAAATGATAGCTTTGAAAATAAGAGATCTAATTTATTATGCAACAGTTATACCTATCATTTTTGCTTTGAGATGTAGGGGAAAGTGCATACGATCTTAAATACTATTTATATAAAATGCTGTTTTAATGAGAGATACTTTTGGAGGGTTGAACTTGTGAAAAAGAGGGAGCAATTTGACAAAACAGGCAAAATCTACATTTAAAAAAAAATTTTTTTTGGAAAGTTTTATCTCCTCTGTAGAGGAGAATTATTCTGACTCTTCTGAATGAGAATGCATTTGACCAATTGGCTTAACTTTAATGTTCTTTCACTCTTCTAGGTTCTCAATCCTTTTTACATTTTTCAGTTGTTCAGTGTAATATTGTGGATCACTGATGAATATCACTACTATGCATTAGCAATTGTGATCATGTCTGTATTATCCATTGTTAGCTCACTCTACACTGTTAGAAAGGTAAGTTCAAAGTAAACATGCATCTTCTCAGCTTTTTATTTATCAGATTATTTTGATGTGGAATTTCTATGAATCTTTTAGAATTTTTCAGAACTATACACATAGAATCTTGTTAGGAATTTTCCCTCTTTGAGTTGGAAGAATTTGGATCTACAGTTCTTTTTGAGACAGTTTTCTGCTGACTTCCCACACTCTTGAATCAGATTGACCTGCCTTCCTCAGATAACAGAAATGCTACCTCACACAAAGCTCAGGTGCAACTACATGTATTAGATTGTAGTGACAGTATTGGTTCTTTCTTGCATTGTTCCCTCCTCTTTGAAAAAGTCCAGTGTAACTGAGGACCAGCCAGACTTGTGGATTATTAAATTGGTGATGCATTGTAGACTTATCTGTAGTGAATGGAAAATGAAGTAGTAACTATCCTTAAATTGCAGTCTTTTAAAATACCAGAGGTGGGAAAATTAATAATAATAATAATAATAAAGTCTTCATCAAAGTTTATATAAATACTGCAGTTCTTTTGTATAGAATCATAGAATCACCTCCAAGATCGTCCAGTCCAGCTGTCCACCTACCATCAATATTTTCCCACTTAACTATGTCTCTTAGCACAACATTCAACATTTCTTGAACACCTCCAGTGATGGTGACTCAACCACGTCCCTGAGCAGCCCATTCCAGTGCCTGACTGCTCTTTCTGAGAAGAAATTTTTCCTAGTAACAAACCTGAACTTAGCACAGTTTGAGTCCATTCACTCTAGTCTTATTGCTATGTATTTTACTAAGCAAATGTTTTTATAATTTACATGGCAGTGTGTATTTTCTTTCAAGAATGCTATTAAAAGTAGGAATCTGTACAGGCTGATTTACTTGAACTTTATTTGCCTATAAATTTCCTAAACTATTTTGATACAAATGCTTAAAGTAATATTTTGCTGTAGAAGAATTAGTAAAGAATCTTATAATTTTTGCTTGTAGAAGTACAGCATTTAGAAGAGGAGAAGCTGTGCTTTGAAATTTTGAACTGTTTTCTCCTTTTTGCAGCAATATGTTATGTTACATGACATGGTAGCAGCTCACAGCATTGTAAGGGTTTCTGTCTGCAGAAGAAATCAAGGTAAATTTCATGTGCTCTTTGGACAGTTGAATTTAAGTGGCTTATTAAATGTGAGCTTAAACTTGATGCACGTTTGTTCTTTCACCTGCTTGTAATGTTTGCGTTTCATAGCAAAATTGCATGAGAAAAGGAGAAGTTGCAAAGTGGGATTGACATATGGTAGTCATCTGTTTAGGATTATTCTATATGGTATTTTTAGCAAGTATCAGATTTGTGTTTTGTAGGGTACTTCTCTTTGTCATATCTACCATTCCAGGTCGTATCTGCTGTCTTCTCAGGTATGTAGTTATCACTGTGATGTCTTTCTAGGTCTAAAGAGGTGCATGCATTGGATTTCCATTGCATTTTAGTAACCAGCAGAGGCTGCAATTGATTTCTGGACTTCTGCTCATTTGGATACTGCAGTAGCTGAAGATTATTAGGTTACAATGTGTGATATTGTTTTGTAAGACATGCCTTTCTGTTGTACTTTTGTCTTTTTAATGAACTTTATTTAATCTTCTGTTTGAGCTTGACTATTTTCATTTGTTACATAAACTATACTCATGTGCTCTAGAACATAATCTATAATGGCACTGGTTTTATCAATGTGTTTGCGTTTTCTTTGCCTCTTTTTGAAGAATTTTCAAAATGCCACTAATAAAATGGATTACAGTGTTAAATATCACCAACTGGATGCGAACTGTGTGGATCTGTGGTGACTGTTTTCAGGTAAACTTGTTTGTGTTCTTACACTTAGAGATTGAAGAAATCCTTTCTACCAATCTTGTGCCTGGAGATATCATGTTGATTCCATCTAATGGGACAATTATGCCCTGTGATGCAGTACTTCTCAGTGGTACTTGTATCGTGAATGAAAGCATGTTAACAGGTAAAATAAACTTATTATGCTTGTATGGCTGAAGACATTTTTTACCTGTGTGTGTGCTTATCTTGCAGCTTGCTCTACAGAATTGAGTATATTTGTTTTGCTTCAAATGTGTGTGTTCCTGCCATTAATTGTACTCATAAGTACTTACGCACTTAATGCAACAGATACCTGGTACAGCTTGGCAACTCCAAAAATGATTAATAGTTTTTTGTTGAAAAGTTTTCTTTTTAATATTGAGTCCTCCTGCCTCTTGACTTGGTGTTCTCAGTGTGGATTGAATTTTGCAGTATGTTTCTTCAAAAAAAATTTAGCACAAACTTTTTAACTGCTTCCAGGACGATGGTAGTGAGTAGACTGTTCTACTCTGTTTCTTAAACAAATGATTACCTCAATAAGTTTGTGCCTGCATGTTCTGAAACCAGCAACCTGATGTCATTGTCAGACAGCTTCAATGAATAGAATGGCCGCCTTGTTGTTCCTAGAATAATATGGCAGGCTGGCAGCATTTAGAAAATTGCAGTTCAGAGATGGTGCATTTCATCACGTTCTGTTCCTTGAATATATCCAAGCCTCTTGCTGCTGCTAGTAACAGATAAAATTGCTTGCTGCCCTGATCTGAATGTACTCAGTCACCAAAGGAGATCAGAATAATTTCCTTCAACTTCTAGTTTTTCTGAGTAAAGATGAGGAAATACACTGCAGCAGGAAAGCAAGCTTGTCCTGTTTTCTTTGTGAACTGTATTTTGCATTCCTCTGACTTCAAGTAAGAGGGACAAATTCTGTATTGGAAAATAGAGAATAAGATTAGGTAGAATCTTGATAAGGAATCTGGTGAGGGGAGGTTAATAGGCGAAAAGCTGCCTAATACCTGTGTTGAAGTGAGATTGTACTTTTCCACTTGAAATCATGAAGGGAAAATGTCTGCTGCTCTTTGATTTTGCTTAGATACTGTTTATCCATTTAAGGTGAAAGTGTTCCTGTCACGAAGATTAATCTACCAAATCCGTCAGAATATCCAAAAGCAACGGGAGATGAAATATACAGTCCAGAAGCTCATAAGCGACATACTTTGTTTTGTGGAACCAGTGTGATCCAAACACGTTTCTATACTGGAGAATTAGTTAAAGCTCTGGTAGTGAGAACAGGTATAGACTTTTAAGTTTATCGCTTATTAATATAATAACACAATTTTATAGGTGCACATGAGGTGATATTTCATTTCATTACATTGAATGTTGCTAAGGCATGGATAAATGATTATACCCCAACTAATTCGATAAATGCCTGTTACAGTGCTAGCAGAGCTAGATAATGGTGTGGTGAGAATCTGTTGGCAGACAGAATGAGAATGAATCAATCTTCAGCATTAATTTAAAACCTGGTTGTATGCATTTTCAAACCCTTTACGTATATTTTTACAGTGTTGCAGTACGTATGCCTCTTTTCAGAGATTTGGGGTATTATTGGATTGGGTTGATGGTGGGGAATCACTTATTTTAGTGGAGCTGTTGGCAATGCAAAATGCTTTTCTTGCCCAGTTTGTCAATGCACATAACGCTTGCCTAAGAAACTCAAGCATTTATTTATTTGTTTATTTATTTACAGAAGTGATTATTTATACTAATATTATAAAGCTTTGGCTTTTGATAGCTTTGTCTATTCAAAACAACTACACTGACTGTAGTAGTTGGGGATTCTGTTTCATGAAGGTGGTCTTGAATTACAAATCATTTGTGATGAAATGCTCTGTTACATAATGGCATGCTGAGCTCTGAACAGGTTCATGATTTCTCTCCTGCAATAACAAGTTCAAAGCCCAGAGGCTTCAAGTCTTATTCATCTTGTGATGAACTCATCCTCTTCAGGACTGTTGAAATAACTCCTTCGTTTTGGTAGAATTCTGTATGCCAAATGTTGGCTTGGAGAGCTTAATGTTTCCTGTAATGCTCACAGACTGAAGAGAGGCTATCAGGGAGCCAGTAGACCCAACACTTGTATTGAGGTTTTAGTAGTAGACTTTGAAGTCTAAGCATATACAAAATGTTTCAGGCATACAAGACTTGACACCAGTTTTGGCCTTCTTGAGGCAAAAGATCAAAGATGATCTCAGGGTATGTGGTCATCTGACTCCAAGCCACAAGTCTGGTCTCCTAACATAGCGTCTAAATGTGATCGAGTCGTTGATTTCTCTAAAAGATAACTCAGTGCTCTGCAGTTTTCTTGTGAATCCCTTTTTTTTCTGACTGTTAAAGGAGCTTATGGAGACTTAAGTACTTAAATTTGGACTTTATGAATAACTTCATTTTCTTTTTACAAGGACTGACACTTCCAGCTAATATATACACCCACTAAGTCTGCACTTTGAGGGACAAAATACAGTACAGCAAACTCTTTCAGGCCAAACCATTTGAGTGTTTACTGCCCTTGTAGAAGAGGAATAGATTTAAATCAGCTCTGTGCTCTCGCCATAGGAGTGAAGCACTTAGTATGAGCACTGTAATTGAAGTATTGCAAAACATCTGCTACTGTCTATTGAGAAACAGTCTTAATGAAATGAGTAGCTTAAGGGTTTCATTGAGGTTTTTAATATATTTGAAAAGCTTTGTTCTTGTGTATGCATCTAATAAGCCACTCCTTTTCGTTTCTAGGCTTTAATACTGCTAAAGGACAGCTTGTTCGTTCCATACTGTATCCAAAGCCAACTGATTTTAAACTCTACAGAGATGCCTACTGGTTTCTCCTGTCTCTGGTGGTGGTGGCAGGCATTGGGTTTATTTACACAATTGTCAATAGCATCTTAAATGAGGTATGCTGTCATCTCACTGTATTTGTGTCCAGAACGACCTTATTTTAGAAAAGCATTGATTATCATTTCCAGCACTTTGGCTGATGAAAAACAATTAGATTTTAAATGAAAATATCCTTGCTTTATTTTCTATCAAAGGAACAAGAAAAACAAGCCTGCTGAGAATAAGATTCAGTAAAAAAGCAGAATATGAGTATCTTATGATGTAATTTGAGTGGGTTACCAATACAGCCTTCTTTTACCTTTTGGACATAAAATTGCTATCTGTCTGATTCTCAGGTCAAAGAAATTTCATACAACAAATCTAAAATGTGCTATGGGAGAAAAATCCCTATTAAGAAGTTGCTAACTGATAGCTCTAATTATTCTCTTTCAAATTTTTGCATTATTTCATCAGTGCTTTAAAGTTTTGCAGGGGAAAGTGAAAACTTGAAGTTATGGCTTGAGGACTGGATTATCATGGCTGTTTATGGTGGGTGAAGATTATGCTAGGTTTCTAAGCACTCCAGATCCTGGAGGGAAAGCACAGCACAAATTTTGCTTCTGCTGAAAGTGAGAGGACACTTTAGTGAGATAATGACATTGGGTTCCTGTTCATTAACTTTGATCTCTATTGCAGGTTCCAGCTCATACCATCGTCATTGAATCTCTTGACATTATCACTATCACGGTGCCTCCAGCACTCCCTGCTGCCATGACTGCTGGCATCGTTTATGCACAAAGACGGTTGAAAAAAATTGGCATCTTCTGCATCAGCCCTCAAAGGATAAATATTTGTGGCCAGCTGAATCTTGTGTGTTTTGATAAGGTTGGTTGAATTTTGAAATTTAGTGTTGCTATGAGGAGGCAGTGTATAATAAGAGGGAATTCATATAGACCAGCGACTACTGAGAAAATGCATTACTTCCATATGAGTGTAGATCACCTGTTAACTGTCAGGTATTCAATGTTTACCATCAGTTACCTCACTCAATTTAGGATTTGCTCTAAAAAGTTTATATGATACATAGATTTTGTCTTATCTAAAGGCTTCCAAGTCCTGACTGACACACCAAAATTATGGGGGTTCTGTTTTGCACAAAGGCTTCTGGAAAATTGAACTGTGAAGTCAAGCTTGTTTCTCACATGAAGTTACTTAAATGAAGAGTCAAACCAATGGTTAATTTTTTTTTTTTAACAGAAGCACAGTTGAAAGACAAAAATAAGTGTAGCCAAAATCCTCTGATTTTCTTCTTAGATTTTTATCTGAAATCTTAAGAATCCACACTGAATTTACTATTACAAAAATATTTACAGGGAAAATATTTGTTGTGAATGTGTTTCAACTGCTGTGTCAATCATGTAGGAGAGTAGTACTGAGGGTTCAGTATCTGTTTTCTGCTGCCACTGCTCTCCAAATATAGAGATTACTGAGCTATCATGTCAGGATTTTAAAGATCTGTTACCTTGGTCCTCAAGTCGGTGCCCGGTTGCTTTCAATGCTTTTTAAGGTTTCTGGAGCCTAGTTATTAGCAAAAAGCTAATAGATAGCTATTTGTAGTTTCAGTTTTTAAGTGAAAATGAAATAAAATGTATTCTTCAGGTGTGATATAACTCATTAACTGTGAATTTTTTTTTTCTTGAGGATAACTTCATTCTGATTTTTTTTCTTACACCTCTCGTTGGTTCATTTTGCAGACAGGCACACTTACTGAGGATGGCTTGGATCTTTGGGGAATTCAGCGGGTAGAAAATGCTCGGTAAGGATAACAGTTGATAGCAGATTTGATATTTAATTGTTCTGTAGCAGCTTCAGCAGAGGAAGATTTAATTTGAGTTCTTAAGTTTCTGTTACAAGCTGTAAGAATGCAACTGAAAAAATGTTTTAGATGTACTGAAAGTTGTAAATCAGAAGAGGATGAGGGAGAATTTAATCAGTGAAAATCTGAGATCTCATTAGCTTCATACTGCAGAAACAATGTAGTTAAAATACAGCATGTTTCTTTAACTCTGCCTTCCTAGTGATAGTGATGACTGTTTGGGCTGCTGAGATGAATTGGCTTAGCTATTTGAATTACATTTAAAGTGACATTTAAAGCCTCTGTGGAAGGGGAATCAAGCTAGAGTATAAATTAATATTTTTGAATCAGTTGGGAGTTTTGACTATTTCTAAAGGTTCCAGCCCAGAGTCTAGATCTGTCTTCTGTGGTGTGTGAAAATAGAAGTGAAGAAACTTGTGCAGTCAATTATCCTCTGTTAATCTAAACAAACCTTTTGAATTGGCTCATAGTAAATAATTACAGTGCTAAGTATGTTATAACTTCATTGTTTTAGTTTCCTTTTGCCGGAAGAGAGGGCTTGCAGTGAGAGCTTGCTGAAGTCTGAGTTTATTGCTTGCATGGCAACTTGTCATTCCCTCACTAAAATTGAAGGGGAGCTTTCTGGGGATCCACTTGATTTGAAGATGTTTGAAGCAATAGGATGGGTAAGTGTTTCTTTGATTCAGAAATAAGTCACCATTTTATGTTCATTTTTAATGTCAAATACAAGCTATAGTATTATGTGACATTGTAATGAAAAAGCAGGCTTTTGATAATGCTTATCTGTCAACATGGAAAGGAGGTCTTAACCTGAAAGTGTCTCTAAAATGTACACTGTGCAACAATTCATAGAAATAAAAACAAAATGTGAGCAGCTCATTTACTGCTTTTGATGATGTAAGGATTGCAGCAAAGTTCTACTGTATACAGTTAACTTGTAAAATACCTAAATGAGCCTTAGGTAACTGCTAAATTAGGACATTGAACTTTCACAACAAATCATTGCGCTTTGGGCTCATTTTCAAGACTGTTATTTTCCTGAAAATTATGAAAAAAATAGAAGTTAATGAACGCATTAAAAACAATCAACTAATTCATACAGATTTTAGAAGAAGCAACAGAAGAGGAAACAGCACTTCATAATCGAATCATGCCAACGGTAGTGCGACCTTCAAAACAACTTTTTCCAGAATCCAAGCAAGCGACTGATCAAGAAATGGTATGCAGATTCAAAGCATTTTGTCAAATTAAACTAATCCTCTAAGTTACACAGATATATTTTAGTATATGCTGACCTGGCTGATATTATTCAGACAGTATTGGAATTGTTTGGTGATTTTTCTTGATGGCAGAAATAGAGAAGACGTGTTTTAACTGTTGTTGCAAAAAGTGGCTCAGCATATGGTGCTGTAGTAGATAAGAACACTGATTGCCAGCATTGTTACTCCAATAGACTGGTTATAGAATGCCATAACACTTTTTGAGTTCAGACATTTGAATATTAGTATCATTACCAAATTCTTAGTGTGCTAATAAAGTGCTTAGTGAGCTTATCTTTAGTGAGCTTACCTTGGTTCTTGCCAACGTTGTACCTTTAGAGATGCATGTTTTAATGTCAGGGCTGAGTTAAATAAAATGTACTTGGGATGTTATTATACACAAGGAATGCAAGCAAGAACTCTACCCAGAATATCAGACTAAGGTAGCAGGAGGATATACAGCAAGTTGGTTGCTTTGTGAGTCTTCTGCAGTGGCTAGAAGCTTTTTTGTTGTTCAGATCTCAGTGTACACACACAGCAGTCATTACTGTGCAGTAGCTGACTAAGAATGTTCTTGGAATTTACTACATGAATTTTGTGTTATACCGTAATGATGACATTGTTCTGAAGTGCTTTGCTACTTTAATAATTTACATGGTTTAAGTGGACACGGGTTTGACTGAAAAGTCTTGCAAATTTTAATCAAGATCTAATATATCTCAATTAAAGTAAAAGGTACTAAACAAGTACAGCATATCCATATTCATCGTTTGTGGAATCCATTGCAAATATAATGTGGCTGAGGGTGCTGTATAAATTGGTTTACCAGTTCATGTTACCAATATTATGTATAAATATTTTGTATCTAGAAAAATACTTAAATATGTACAGAAATTCTTTTTTTTTCTTTTTTCTCTTTAGGAATTATTTGAGCTTTCGGTAAGTGCTGTTGGCTTTCTTCTTCAATAAATCATCATTTTTTTTTTTTTATTTCTCAGAATTGTGGATGTAACCCTTTTGTTCTTCTGTTCCATGTTACACAGACCACTTATGAAATTGGGATTGTGCGCCAGTTTCCATTTTCTTCAGTTTTGCAACGCATGTGTGTAATAGCGAGAATTCTTGGGGAGAAGAGAATGGATGCTTATATGAAAGGTGCCCCTGAAGTGATTGCAAGCTTGTGTAAGCAGGAAACAGGTAAAGGAAGAACCTGATTTTTCTCTTGTGCAGCTCAGCTGTGGTATGACTAATTTTAATAATTCTTAACTTGACCTTTTTAAAGTTCCTGTTGACTTTGAGAGTGTCCTGGAAGAATACACGAAGCAGGGCTTCCGAGTTATTGCTCTTGCTCACAGAAAATTGGAGTCTAAACTTACATGGCACAAAGTTCAGACAATTAATAGGTAAGAGTGGCTTTGCTTCTTTTTTTCTTTCCCTTTTAGCTAAATAACAACAGGCTTTAAAAACTGCATGCTTTGGAGTAATCCTGTTATGCTTACTTTGGTTTAAATCCGATTACTCTTCTTCTTCAGCTTGTTTTTCTCTTGCTATGCAGTTCTGTATGTTCATTAATTGAACCCTGAGCAATACATAGGAACTTAAGGAGGTCTTCCTCCTTGCAATAGCATTACAAAAATTTAGAATGGCAGTAGCATACACAAGACCTGTAAATGCACTGAGTTTCATATGAAATGAAGTTAAGGAGTCACTTAATTAGCTAACGGCTGTTAATCTCCCTTACTTTGGCAATTTAGTGTGGTAGTTTGTATGTTCTGATTCAGCTAATCGGGAAAAGAAATTAGACATCCATTCTAAACAGTTTAAAATTTGACTGTGAATGCTGTGTCCGAGCATTTTTTCAAGAGCAACCTTTCTTTTTGGGAATGTAAGATCTTTTAGAAGGAGTTCTGATTGAAAAACTATACAGCTGTGCATGAGAAGATACAATACTTACTTTTCTTTTTCTTTTGTTATTTTAAGTGTCAACAAGGGGAATGAGCATAAATGAATGGAGATGGTGTTATTCTCTTGGTTTACTTTTAAAAAGTGAATTCTTCACACTTTGCACAGTAAAAATAAATGTCTCTTTTATTTGATAAGAATGAAGTCAGGTTTTTTAAACTGTCAAATAACTGTAATTCTTCCAATGTTCTTTTCCTTGCCTCCTTTCATACAGAGATGCTATTGAAAGTAACATGGATTTTATGGGGTTAATTATAATGCAAAACAAGTTAAAGCAAGAAACCCCTACTGTACTTGAAGATTTGCATAAAGCCAACATTCGCACTGTCATGGTTACAGGTTAGCACATAAACATTCATATAACAAAGAAAAAAAAGTTATTTTTGAACAGATTTATTTTGAATATAGTGGATGAAGTAAATATTTCGTGTTGATACACTGGGATTATGCTGTGTTTATGCAAGAATGAAGTTCAGAAGCTATTATGAAACTACACATCATTTTGGTTAAGAGGTACTTTGGTAAGTCAGAGGTCTGAAATCAGTAAGAGGTTAATTCTACTTTGTAGAATTAACATATTAACATGTTACTTCTTATTGAATTGAAGGATGAAAAAGCTTGAACATCTTTGGACTAGGCATAAGTTCAGGTCTAATCTCATAACTAGCTTTTAGCGGGAGTTCATGCTGCCTGACCTCCTGAGAGTCCATCCCTACCATTTCAATTTAATGTATATAGTACATTACTTCATTTTTAAATTTATTTATTTGTTTATTTATTTTGGAAGAATGGCTTCTTAACCTGCTTGTGGCTTTGGGTTTGTCTGTGCTGTGTTTTCTGTGTAATGCTGGTCTTGTCTTTTGTAAGTCACAAGTATTACAACTTGTAATATGCAGGACAGACAAATACAGAGCTGTAATTGGGTGGCAATAGAACTCTGAGTTTGTCTTGTATGTACCATTTTTAGCTGGGAGCTGCTAGTGAGTGGAGGAATGTAAAGGATATAATATGACATCTGCCTTGTTTGGCTCTAAGGAAGTCACTGGTATATTAAACAGCCTTCCTCCTACTTTAAAACTGGCTTTGTTAGCTTTTTCTTTTATGTTGAATATGGATGTATTGATCCTTTAACTCAAAACTTTCAAAATGCAATTCTTTCATAGGAGATAACATGTTAACTGCTATCTCTGTGGCTAGAGATTGTGGAATGATTCTACCTCAGGATAAGGTCATTATTGCTGAAGCACTACCTCCAAAGGATGGGCAGGCTGCCAGAATCAACTGGCATTATGCAGATACCCTCACAAGATGCACTAGTTCATCACCAGCCATAAACTCAGAGGTAATTTGATTGTTGTTGTGCCCTTAGTGTATAAACACTTAGTTTTGCTTTTTAGTTTCTCTTTATCCCCCAACTTTTAATTATTCTGTTAAATAGTAAGTCTGCCATTAAGTGGCAACTCTAAACTGCTGTACTATTTAACTTGCAGACCTGAAAATATTGAAAAGTAGTAAAACAACGTGGAGAGCTGGTTTTAAACTTGCTTTTAACTTCTTTGCAAGATTTGGTGTTTTAGCTGTGCATATGTGGGTTTTTTTCTAGTTTTCAATTTGAGTCTGCTTTAGCTACATGTTATGGAAACATTAAGCCATATGTTCTTGTTATTAAATAAATGCTGTAATAGAATGAGATTTTCTTTCAAGTGAAGCTCATAGAAGCCTTCGCTAGAGTGAACAGACCTCAAGATTATTATTATACTGTGTTGAATGTACTACAGCTAGAATATTAAACTACTTTTGATAGGATATTCCAGTTAAATTGGTCCATGAAAGTCTTGAGGATCTTCAGATGACCAAATACCATTTTGCAATGAATGGAAAGTCATTTGCAGTGATTTTGGAGCATTTTCAGGACCTGGTACCCAAGGTGAGCGTTTTATTTGAATTTGGGTACTTTTAATGAAGAACAGACATGGTCTTGAGCACTAAGAAATTTCTCTCTTTCAGCTTGTATTACATGGCACTGTGTTTGCTCGCATGGCTCCTGATCAGAAAACCCAGTTGGTGGAAGCTTTACAAAATGTAGAGTAAGTATTTCTTTAAGTATAGAAGGGGGTGGCAGCTTGACAGGATGTGTTCTGTGTAAAAAAAATACTGATGTGTGCTGACAGCTGTTACACCAAATGAAAAAGATTGGGCTGAGATAACTTCTTAGGGTTGTTGAATAAGCCCATTAGCTGAGCTGAATGAGAGTACAGCCATCTGCTGGTAAGTTGTTGTACAAGCTTCATGAAATTTTAAGTGTCGAGTAGCTAAACTGAATAGCATGTCTATAAATCTGATTTCTTGACAAATCTATTGAGTGACATGTAGATATTGAAGAAGTACTAGTGTGATGCCTTGTGTTCACTTACTGTCAGTATGTTGTTAAGTCATAGTGTCAAGACTCAAGCTATTAACTTTTAGACTGTTGCTCATGTAACTGCTTCTTACCTCTGTGTTTTTTCAGAAGTTTGGTTCATAGACATTTTTAGGGTAATCTTTATGAAAGCATTGTATCTATATAAAATAGTAGAGAAGTATCAACTTACTAAGATAAAGATGCTTTAGACTTTCTTGGGATGATAGCTGATAACTATTATTGATTTGATTGAACTGACTAAGTCACATTACTTTGATCTGCTTCCTTATATGTATAATGTAAACAGTAAATGCTTTTAGCACCTAGGATCACTTAGATTTGTACAAACACTGAATATATCAAATAATATGAAAGCATTTAATGAAATCAGTTAAATGGACCGTGATTGGGGAGCAGTCCAAAACTCTAACATGTATTTGTTTTCTGTAGTTACTATGTGGGCATGTGTGGAGATGGTGCAAATGACTGTGGTGTAAGTACATTTTTATTTTGCATATGGAACTGCTCAGGTTTTATAGCTGAAAGCATGTTTTAAAATGTTCTCTATTTCAATATGAATTGGCAGGCACTAAAGAGGGCACATGGTGGTATATCTTTGTCTGAACTTGAGGCTTCTGTGGCATCACCATTCACTTCCAGGACACCTAGTATTTCCTGTGTGCCAAAGCTGATCAGGTAATGCCACCATGAACATAAATGTATCCATGTAAGTCATTCTATATATTCTGTGTTAATAATATGTTTGATGTTATAGTAGGCCCAGCTGAATTAAAGGACAAGCCATACATTTTTAGTAGTTATTTCTTTACTGAAAGTGATGTAGGAATTATAATAGCATGATTATTTTGTTTTAAATTCTGTCCATGTAAAGTTCACTTCAAGAGAGGGTTGTATGGTTTAGTACTTAATTTGATGTCTTAGTTACTACTGAAGTTTCCATGAAGTGCGTGTATAATTGCAAGTGGTAAAATTGTTGAGGTAGCCTTGCTTCTCAGCACCATATTAAGTAGAAAACAGGTTTCCTCTGTGGGGTTTGACCAATTTTTGATTCTGGAATTGGAATCCAGTTAGTAGTTTTGGATAGAGGTCAGCCTGAGAAAAATCTATTTTAATCTGTATGGAACTGACGAAGTCATGCATATGCAGAAGCATGTCTGAGGCTGGCAGTTGTGAATGCATTTTCACTCAATCCACATAGTAAACTTGTGCTATGTAGAAGAATTTGCCGGCAGACTTTCATTTTAAAAACTGTTTTGGAAAACCACGTGAAGTCAAAGAACACTGCTGTGTGGTGGTGGCTCAGTTCAGAGGGCGTACTCACAGCTCTGCACCTGGAAGTGTACCATTCTGACCTTCTTTTTCTCTCCATGTGTCTGAGCACTGTCTTCACACCAGTGTATCTCAAAAGGCTTGCTGATGTATTTAATTGCAGTTAATTAAACTGAATTGTCTGCTTGCTTGTAAAGCTTTCTAGTCACATGACTGCATTTTTTTTTTGACAGGGAAGGCCGTGCTGCTTTAATAACTTCCTTCTGTGTATTTAAATTCATGGCATTATACAGCATTATCCAGTACATCAGCGTTACTCTGCTATATTCTGTAAGTATTCAGTTGTGATTAAGCAATGTCAAATGTAATTCAGATTTGAAAGCTCATACTTATAAATTGTTGCAAGTCTCTTTGAATACACAGCAATCACATTCAAAAATCTTTCTTTAGATTAAAAGTACTGTTAGTCACAGTACTTGATTTTAATGCTAACTGTTTGAAAATCATGCTGTGTGTATTTTAAAAAGGCAATAGTTAATGTCTGTGAAAAGAAAATATCTACAGTTGGAAATCCAAATAAGTTGACTAAAAATGCATTAAAGAATAAAAATACATTATTTTAAAAAGGATCAGCTTTAAATTACAAAAAAAAAAAAAAAAAAAAGTCACCTTAGGCTTCTTAAAACTGAAATTTTCATATATTCATACTTTGGGAATTGATCTGTGAATTGTGCAGTACTCAAGATCTGCAGGTGAAGGAAGCCAGGTTGGAAGGAGACTGATTTGTTGTAGATTAGGTTTTACTGTAAGATGCTTCTTGGTGTTGAAGCAGTTACTGATGTTTCAGTTGTGATTTCTCTCTAGATCCTGAGCAATTTGGGAGACCACCAGTTTCTCTTCATTGATTTGGCAATCATTTTGGTGGTTGTATTCACTAGTAAGTATTATGCTGAACTACTGTTGGTAGCTTCTTTGAAGCAGTTTTTGCATTGTCAGATTTTCTTTAACCACTTACTGCTCATTGGAGTAAGCAGTGTGATGTGCAAAGTTGAGATGTTACAACTATTGCAGTATTTGTATTAGAAAAATAGCAATAACCATTGTACTGAATCACATTCACCTGTAGTTTGTGATATGTCCTCGTGCAAGAAGTAGGTCATGGACTTAAGCTTAGAAAGGCGGTTCTTCACGGTACAGGAAGTCAGAAATGTGGCCTGAAGTGAGGAAGGTATTGTTGGAATCAAAACACTGTTTGTTCCAGCGTGATCTTTCTCAAATGTTTTGACTTCTTGCCTTATCAGTTGAACTTCTGTCCAGAAAGTGTTAGGTTTGCAAACTATCATCTGGTGAAGTACTTAATTTCACCTGTGACCCTAGCACTCAGTTTACTGGTTGACACTAGAATTCTATTTTTCAAGCTCAGTGGACCTGCTTCTTTGACGTAATGGAGGACTACAACTGAGGAAGCTAGTTAACAAATGCTTGCACCAGATAAATGGGAAATTTGCTGTAGAACCTTACAATTGCCCTATCTGGGATTGGTCTGGGCACGCTGCCAGTTACTTGTCACATGGTTTCTGTTCGCTGCAAGGGGTACCAAGCTTATAAATGGCACTGTGGCATTCATGTAGGGTGTTACAGCCTTTGTTGGGTGGTTTCACGTTTGCAGTTTGGGACTACGGAAGTGAATTTTCCAAGCGTAAAGTGTGAGATGTGATGAGCAAGCCATTTCAGTTCCACAGAGTGTGAACAGGATAACTCTTGAAATTCATAATGATGCGATAGATAGTGTATATTTTTTCCCTTTTGCAGTGAGCCTGAACCCTGCTTGGAAGGAGCTAGTTGCACGAAGGCCTCCATCAGGTCTTATCTCAGGTCCACTTCTGTGCTCCGTTTTGTCTCAGATCATCATCTGCCTTGTGTTCCAAACAGTTGGGTTTCTTTGGGTCAAGCAGCAGCCCTGGTTTGAGCGTTGGACACCAGAATCTGAGTAAGTGTTTCAGTGATATTTTAAAGGATACAGTATCAATCAGAAAGGAATCACCAGTAGTGCTGTTGCTTTTATCCACCATTTTGTAAGTGTAGCTTTTCTATTGCTACTCAGTAGTCTGTTCCTGAAAGCATGTACCTAATAGATAGGTGCTGTCCAATGTCTGAAATGCAGATTTGGGTCAGAGCCAGACTGCAGGGTCTGAAGATTCTTCAGTCTGGGACGTCTGAGATCAGAATTTGAAGTTTATGGTTCAGGCCTATTTTGATTCGTTTATACTTCTAAAATTTTGTTTTCCTGTCAGAGTTCCAGTAAATTATATTTCTGAAAATGAAAGTGTTTTCATATTTTGTTACTTTGCAGTATTTTCTTACCTGTCACCCAAGTTTGTATAAAGTCCCTAAGCAGTTCATGAAGGGATTTTACTTGCTGAAAGCACAGAAGAAATTGAAGCACAGAATTCACAGTTGCTACCTCCCTGCCTCAGGCTTGAGCTAATTCTTACTGTCTATAGTAGGTTTTCAGGATATGCTTTTTTAACCTACTATAGTGATTTCTTTCATTATTCTTGCTATTAAATAGGATTCAGCCTCATTTGGCTTTTATTCTTAACTCAGTCTTAAATGTTTATGTTGCAGTGCATGTAATATACTGGATGCCACAAACATCAGCTCTGCACACAGTGGGAACGAGACTCTTGATGATGAACATAACATTAAAAATTATGAAAACACAACTTTGTTTTTTATATCCAGCTTTCAGTACCTCATAGTTGCAATTGTCTTTTCAAAAGGAAAGCCCTTTAGGCAACCGTGCTACAAAAATTGTAAGTCCTTTCTTACTATATACACTTGCATATTTAAAGTATCACATTATATGCAGTCAAGAAAAAAAATTCATGTCACTTTCTTTGCACATACTCATCCATGGCTTGCTTACAATTCTGCGTGCCACTTCAGCAGCAGTTGGGTTGCTAGAAGAACATAGGACAGTTATCCTCTGATAATCATAGACAGATATAGGGAAATATCAAGCTGTGTATGGAGAAATTTGTGTTAATAGTTATGTTGTTTCTGTAAGACTAGAATATCTATTTCTTCAAAGTAAATTATGTAAAATATACTTCAGAAGAGGATGTGATTGAAAAATCCAGTTTACTTCAGTCAGCTATGGCACCGTGTGAAGTTTTCTCATTGACTTGTGGCATTTCTGATGAGTTGTTATGACTGAACTCCTTGCTTTTTGCACTATCCTAATCTTAAATTTGTTGGCATGTATGTTTGCTGTATTTATTTGGTACTGTTAAAATGTTTTCAAAAATGTACCTGTTATATTGTAGAAGATTATTACTTGACTAGTCTGCAGAAATTTGAACTCATCACTCTGTTTTAAGCTCAGTAGTAGAAAACTGTGAAAAAATGCTCAGTAGAAAGTTGGGTGCTTATTTGTGATCTAGTAACTAGAGTTTTTATTTGCCAGTGGCTCTGAGTTTATAGATATTGTCATAGATATAAGGCTCTGTATGTCTGTACAGCTATGTATATTCCAAAAATAAGGAGAAGATACAGTAATGTTGCTCAGTTGAAAGCTTGCTGTATATTTCCATCTAAATCATTCTGGCTTGGTGAACGTAAATACTTCAGTCTTCTTGCTCTATCTCTTTATGACTCATAGCACAGCTTGTATTGCAAAAATATACCTGGGAGAAGATTATAGGTCAATAATATTTCCAGAGATGAATAAACCTTCAATATATGCAAGATCTCTCCCAAACTCTGATTGAGAGATGGTCTGAATAAAATACTTAAGATACTTTTTTTCTTTTTCTCCCTTTTACAGTTCTGTTTGTTACTTCTGTGGTAGTTCTTTATGTCTTCTTATTTTTCATCATGTTGCATCCCTCTGAACTTATTGACACGTCTTTTGAGGTAAGATTCAGCAGTTGTGTCTGTACTTCTTGAGACAGCTGGCTGCCTCTGTGGGAAACTTGACCCTTAGAGTTTTAACTTCTGATCTCGGACAGGGGAGGTTGTTTCCTTGAAACCTGTGTATAGAGGCACAAGTGAAATGCTTAAATTAGTATCCTTGTTTCTTGTTAAAACTTTATTGAATGTTCAGCTGGATGAGTGATGAAAGACCTTAAAATGTTCTCAGAGAGATAACAAGCATGAGAAGCAGGATTCTGCAATAAGTATTAATATTTATTACATACAATTTTATGTGCATATGCACTTGCGTATTTGTTTACATGTATGTATGAATTTATAACTTGGGGCCAGTTTTGAGTTCACATTTTAACTACTTTGTGTATGTGGTGTTAATGTCTTGCAAATTCTTCTAACAGCTCGTATGTGTGCCATATGAGTGGCGCCTGAGAATTCTCATCATTGTTATTGTCAATGCAATTGTATCCGTGCTGATGGAGGTAAGAAACACAAATGGAAAATACTTGCTGTTAAGTGTTCCTCCTAGGCTGTAGGTTTGTCTTTGGTTTAGGTTTGTTTAGGTTCCACAGCATGCCAGTGGAAGTGAAGCAATGATTTTTAAATTTGCATTTCTAAAAATGTCCTTCCAGGCTGGATTAATGTGTCAGATATTCTCCGTGTAAAAGCATAACTTTAAAACTCACCTAAGTCAAAAAAAAAAAAAAAAAAGAAGAGTAGCAAGGAGGGGAGAGTGAAAAGTTGAAAAAATTATTTCAACTATTTCATAGGACAGTATGCTTCATATTTATTTGCTGTGTTAAAGGAACTCAGAATAACATATCATCGCTGTATGAAATCCTTCAGGAAGCCCATCTTCATTCAATTGCATCATACATGCATCTTACTGCTCAGAATAGTGCAGGTCTGTTTTTTTAACTGTATAATCTGATCTAAGTGCAAAAGTAGATGCTGGAGCAGATCTGCTCTTTTCAGTCCCGAGCTTGTCCAGCATCAGTAGTTCTGGATATTTTTACCTCCTCTGCTCTGATCCTATAGTTAATATGATCAGAAAATCGCCCTGTCTTTCACCCAGGTATCCCTTCTGTAGTTTCTAAGAATCTGTGTTAACAGAGGCACATCTGCTAGATGGCCTTGATTCTTAGCCAGTCAGTTATTCCTGTGGTTAGTTCTTCCTGTTGAATGATGCATTATTTCCAACCTGAACACATTTGGTTTTTGGTTGCATCCAGTAGTTATTATTTTTCTTCTGCAAGATGAAAAAACCTTTTAACATTATCTTACCCACTACTATTATCCATTTTTACTGTAAAGCATTTTCTGCAGCTTCTAGTCAGTTTTTCCATTACTATGTGAGGGATTGCTATTAAGGTAACTAGAATAATGTTTGCTAGGATCATACTGCTTTGGCCTTTGAAGATGACTACAGCATTAATATTCTTTCTGGTTGACTAAGTTTTCCCTTCTGTTCACAACATTAAAAGTAACATTAACTGAAGTTCTTGGGTTACTTTATCAAAGCTTTGAGTTCAGAATGTTGTTCCAAATATAAATTGCAAGGTATATGATTATATTCCCTCCTATTGGAATGTAGATTTCATTGTTTTCACATAGGTGGTAAAAACCTGAGCTTTGTGTTGATAGATGGAAACTTGTACTTGTAGTTAGTTTTCAGCCCAATGATAAACTTAGTGGAAGGAAATAAATTAAACTTACCTTGCAGCTGAAAAAAGCTTTGTTCTGCAGAAGATCTTTCTAACTTCTGTACAGTCATAGATGTTTCACAAGAGTTCAGGTAGAAAGACTGATTTATCACAGTGTGTTCCTCCACATGGTATGTGTCTCTTGAGGAAAAAATGTTCATAAGGTTCCTCTCCTGGGCTTTGTCAGTTGCCACATCAGTCTGTAAATCTCTGAGTTTCTAGTAAACACAACCTAAGCAATGAATTTCCTGTAAAGCATTTGCTTTCACCAAGTATTTCGAAACCCATCTCTTCTTCCTCTGCAAGTTTTAGTTGGCATCTTTTCTAGTTACTATCATTAGCAGAACTTTTTCTTAAGATGACGTGTTACTTTCCTTTAAAATTGATTTTTCTGTTTTTCTTGTTGCACACGCTGTAGTAGTGGAATAGAATCATGAAATTTAGTTTTCTTGACATTATTTGGATGTGTTGCATCTGACTTTCTGAGCCTATTTATTCCACTTTCACTGTTGGCTGAATAGTTTCTTTAGACACTTATTCTGTGTTCTGCTAAGACTAATTCCTTTGTCACTGCCCTGTAAATGCTTCATAGTGATGAGGTACAGGGAAAGACTGGATCTGTCTTCTCTTATCACACTTTCTATTTGATGCTCTTCTCTCTGATCCTGTGTAGTTTAATTGTTTCTAAAGCAGGAATGATTTTCAAATACGTTTGTATCAAACCTGTTTTCTGAAATGCTTTGTGAAACTTCTGCTCCTTCCATGTGAATGCCAGACTAGATATGCAAAGCACCGCACATTCTTTGTACCAGGCATTAAAATCTGTTATAAAAGCCCAATTAGTCAGCTCCCTTTTTTCAATGGCAGAACTTAGGCAACTGTTAAACACAGATTCTGTTTAGAGATCGGAGTCATAGGCTTAAGGCCTTTAGTGCCATGGGTTCACACCTTCATAGCTGAGTTTGGTCATATGGGAATAATTAGATGTACAGAATAGAGTGCTCGGCTTCTGCCCTCTTCCAAAATCTGAAACAGCTCCTGCTGGTAGCTTAGATTTGGCACCCTCTGGAAGCTTTTCTGTGCATGCCACTGGTGTTTAAAACAGACAGACAAAGCACAGCTACAAGGTGAAGTATGCTATAATGTTTACAGAATCACAGAATTGTAGGGGCTGGAAGGGATCTCTAGAGATCTAGTCCAACCCCCCTGCAAAGCAGGTCCCCTACAGCAGGCTGCACAGGTAGGCATCAGGTGGGTCTTGAATATCTGCAGAGAAGGAGAATCCACAACCACCCTGGGCAGCCTGTTACAGTGCTAAGATGTTTCAGCATTTAAGATGGTTTGAGGCAAAATGGCTTCAAGCAGTAAAGTCTGTGGTGCTTCACAGGGTGTGTTTTTTTGTTTTTTTTTAGTGTTGAAACACATAAAGAATGTGTATTTTTGTTTGTGTCAGTGCATGCAGTTTTGGTCATTACGACTTACTGATGATTTAAAGTATGTGTTCATATTCTTAAATTTCCTCTGAGCACTTCAGAAATGAAAATGTTTATCACTTAAGTACTGACAGATAACATAAGCTCTCCGTTTTGCCTGGCACTGAATGATGTCTAACACAGTATTTCAGGTTTTATTTGTAATGTGCACACTAATAACCAGTGATCATTAGTTTCTTAACTCTTCCTACTCACTGCAATGTCTCACAGAATGTCCTCCTTGATATGATCCTTTGGAAGGTTGTGTTCAATCGAGACAAACAAGGAGAATATCGCCTCACCATACCCCAGCCGCCTCAGGTTGGAGACGAGTATTTTGCTGTCTTCATTTGAGTGCATGCAGATTAACTCAGTTTTGTCTTTTTTATGATCTATAAGTGTCTGTTGCCTTATCTTAAACTTAAGACTGTTTAGATTTCGCTAACTCGAATTTTAGAAGGAAAGGCTTCTGGTTTTGCATTTCGCTCCTTAGCTCTTTGTGCAAGAACTGAGAAGCAAACCCAAAGAATTGCTTTTAAGACTATTCCCATTTTATCTTCAGCTTGCTTATTAGCAAATTTCATTGGCATTGTCATAGATTAACATGATAGGTCTGGGAGTGTCTTGATTTGCTTGGAAGCAGCGCTGCTGCTGAATATAATCCAGTTCTTTACTAGTTTGTTTTAGGATTGTAGAACAGTAATTTATAGCATGCAAAAATTGAAGAAAAAATAGTAAATAGAAGTCCATTATTGCTACTACAGGTCTAGTAGGCTTGAGGGGAAAAAAAGCCTCTGCTTTTCAGTTGACCATGAGTTTTAGTCAAGTCTGCCCCTTTGTCATTAATACACAAAGGAAATGTGTGTGAATCCTGTAGAAACTAGCTTTTTCTGTTTTAAAGCCTCTGACTTCCTGCTTTTAGCTGGTTGTACTTGCTAAGAATTAGTGGTTTATTTTCAGCATTAAATTTTATTTAAAGAATTCACTTCAGGAGTACATTTGCCCTTCTGGGGTTCTTCAAGAACAAATTGCTGTGTGCTCACTGAAGAATGGAGGTTGTGCCTTAAGACTCAGATTTGGTTCACCAATTTATAGTCATTGAGAGCATGAAGAAAACCATCTAGAATATATCTCCATAGAAAAGTAATCTATACAGACTCTAGATGCTGAGAAGTGAGAGGAATTGAGCCTTGAGAATGTGGGATAGTGTTTCTTTTCTCCAGCTACTTAAGTTTATGTATGTTTAGGACTGGGAGGTGAAAAACAGGACAGAAAACATAAGTTCAGTAATTTGTGTCTGTTTCTGCAGCTATTTTACCTGTCTGTAGGACTTTTTTCCTACTATTGAATGCACTGTTAGGTCTCACAGTATCAGCAAGTTAAATTCTGCCACTTGTGGCTGGCTGGATGCCTTCAATTAAACAAGTAATTGTCAAAAAGTGTCTGGAGAATCTTTAGTAATTTTACTAAATTTTATAGACAGTGCTCTTATTCTTCAATGGTGATATCATTAAATAGTTACTGTTATACCCCTGTTTATTAAAACTCTTATAAAATATGCATGAAAGCTGCTGTGGACCTTAAATGTTATATAATGTAGAGCAATTGTTTCTTTCTTAACATGCTTAACGTCAGTGCTACTGTAGTGTAGAAGAGATGACTTGACAGAATAGCTTCTGTTCTATACTTTCTAGGTCTAGCAGTCACACAAATCACAGCTTTTTGTTTTGTGATCTACTGTATTGTTACATAAATTTTTTGTATGATATTCTAATTTTAAAATCTGTTCGCTTCTGCAGGAGGCTGTGGATCGTCTTGGAGTCTGTTTCCTTTCTTCCCTGTTTGGTTATAGAGAGAAGACACCAAAAGCCAAGTATATGCATCTAGCTCAGGAACTGCTGGTTGATCCAGAATGGCCACCAAAACCCAGAACAACAACAGAAGCTAAAGTACCATCCCAAGAAAATGGCTCATATCAAATCATCACTTTAACATAACAGTGGCTCCTAGTGGCATGTGTCTTTAGTAGAACTGAGAAGAATGTAACTTTTAGGCTTTATTTGAAATTGCGGTATCCTAAACTTTAAGTTCTAATGCCGATTTTTCCAGCTGTTTCATCTCTCTGAATACAAAGTTCAGAGCCTGACGTTTTATGGCTGTACATTTTAAAAATGTAGGCTACGTTAGGCAGAACAAAAATGATTGTTTCCTTCCATCTTCTTTCAAACATCATTATTCCTTAATGAGATGTATTTGAAGAGTTAAACTGCAGGGCAGTTGATGAGGTTCGTTTTGTTTGCCTGAAGTATCTCAATCATTGTTCTGATTTCCTTACAGGGACATGTGTTAATTGTAAAGTCTATGATGTAATGGTTTCATGATAGTACTAGAGGCATGTAATAACTTTGTCATACCCTTATTTGTTTTGTTTTCTGATATTCACTGCTGAAAAGCTTTGTGCCCCAGAGGGTACTAAAGTTTTGCTGTGTGTACCTCTAAGTTTGTCCCTGCTGGTAAGGAGTGTTTCCAGCTGTAAATGTTTGGATTTGAAGTTTAGTTCTTTAGTCTACCACAGCGGGAATTGGGGATGCTGCAGAAGCAATATGCTCAAGAAGAAAGCATGTTGCTTTTGAGTGGGTTCTTAGCTGTTTTCCTCTCTAACCCTTGAGAAGGACTTCAGTGGACTTCAGAGGAGGAAGCATTTGGCCATACTCTCAAAGTTTTCAGAGAATCTGCTGTCTCATATTTTAGTGTCTTTAGCTATGCATTTCTCCACAGACCTTGCTTTTTTCCAGCAGATGGGCTGGATTATCACTTCGTGGACCATGTTTTATTTGTAAATCTTAAAGTCGTTTTCCTATTATCTTGAAGTAGTAAGGCCAGAGCTGTTGCTGCAATTGGATGTAGTGGGAGGGAGGAATATTTTCACATGCCCATGCTTGGATTTGTGCATGTTAAGAACATATGCATTTTAAAGAGGCTGCTAGTGACTTAAAGTAACTTAAGCACTATATGTAGCTTATGAAACAAAATTAAGAGAAAATAAATGAGCTAAAGTCTGTCTTGCTGCAGAGCTATGAAGCTTATAATGGATATCATTTAAAAAACAAAAAAACAAAAAAACTAAACCTTGTGTCACTAATAATGCTGCTTAAGCACTTGGTATAGCGATGCATCATTTTGCCAATAGGTGGTGTCAAAACACAAGACCACTAGAAAAATAGATCAGCAAGAATGTAGAACTAGGCATGTTTTTTTGTTGTTGTTTTTTTAAATAATGGACAAAGTACTGATCTCCAAACCATCTTCATCTTGCTGAACTTTCAGAGAAATCTATGGTGTCTTTGAGAAGATGATAAAAATACTGACTTTGATCAATCTGTTCTGGCCAGGTGAAACTGACTGATTCATACACCTTCCTTTGAGAAGGGATCTCAGATCCAGAGAAGTCATAATGCTTTAAAGAAGGAACTCACGTCCTTTAGAGGACTTGTGGGAAGAACGGAAGGAGGGCCCTGAATATCCCTGACTGGCTGGCATTAGTTTGAATTGTGTGTATTCTGATTTGAATTTTTAAAATTCCTGTGGAGATGATTCCAGAATTATTCTAATAAATTGATTTTTTTATTCAGGTTGTGCCTAATTTCCCCGTGCTATGCTGTATGGCAGTATAGGCAGCATCCCCCCACTTGCTCACATTACAGTTTCTGCAGTGTTGAACGTACTGTGCCAATGGGGAATTTACAGTGGTGCTAAATGGTTTGGAAGACTTGCTGGAACTTGAGGGTTTAAGCTATTAGCACTTACTGCTCATACATATGCTTATGTGCTATCCTCCAGTCCAGCTGTCAGCTCTTTTCCTGATATTTTTGTTTGGTTTTTGGAGGTGGAGTAAGATAAGGGGGAAGTGGTTTTCTTAGCGCTCATTCAACAGAGCGATGTAAAAGTCTTATTTTCCTGGCTTCTCAGCGTCACAAACATCGGACAGCATTGGTAGCTTTAAGGGGTCTGAGATCATGGACATGGATAAACTCATTAATCATGAACCTGAGTCAGCTGGCCAATTTTTGTCAGTGCTGATTTTATGAAATCTCTGTAGCATGGAGTAATCGATGAAGAATAATTCTAAGCTGCGTAAGTAGTATTCAAATTTAAAGAAATCCATTTTAGCTCACAACTGTTGTGAAGCTGTGCATCTTGGACCTGGGAGCCCTTCAACCATAAGCTTCTGTGCTCCGTTTCCTTGATCATTTTAGATTGGTTGTTCCATCAGAAGTGAAAGATTAAGAAGTCTTTCCCTTCGATATGCTTTTGCTTCATGCTTTCTCTGATCTGCTGATTTCTCTCACCTTATTTGGTTTATGAAGCTAATATTTCAGTCATTATTCTAATTTGCTAGATGTACGTCGGGAATGAGGAGGGAATGACTTATTCTTGTTTCCAGAGAACATGCTAGGGAGCTCTTATTAGTAAAACCAAAATTGCCATGTGTTCTCTACTTAATTGAGTGGTTAATGGGTCACGAACCTATTGCACTTGGACATTTTGCAAATGGAAGCTAGTTTCTTCAAGGTTTGCATTCAGAATCAGTGAACGTTCTTGAGGTTGCATGCTTGAGCTCTGACCTATTTGCTTCTGCCATCTAGTCAAGGATAATAAATCAGCTTTTCCTAGAACTTCTCTTGTTGTAACAGCAGCCACAAAATAAGCTTTTGCATCCTCTACAATTACTGGGATCAATGCCTTTCTGCCCAAGAGCTGAATTTGGCCACCTATAATTTTTCTCATTTTGAGCAGTTTAGTTTTTCTGGTTTTCAGAAATGCAAGCAACTGCTCTGATGTAAGATGAAATTCATGTTGTAGTGAAAAATCTCTTCTAGTGTTCATCTTGGAAGTCTAAATTCGGACGAACAGACCAATTTAGTGAGCTCCAGTAGATATTTAGTAGACATTTTCTTCCTGCTGTATATTTGGGCCTTATGTTGAGGAGTTTGATTTATTATTAAATTATTTGTGTATGCAGACTTTAATCTGTACGTATTTTACTTTGATGTATTAGGATTTGTAAATAAACTGATTTTTAAATATTATTTATACACATACTTAAAGGACTGGTCTACCCAGACAAGCAATTGCTAAGTAATAAATGTTACTTTTCAGAATTAAATTGCAAGATCATTAAATTGCATATCCCTCAGGGTTATTTTTAAAGGTTTTTTTTCTTCCCTTTGGACTTGATTAGCAGTAACTAGTTTCACATAATATAGAGCTCAATCTACTGTAGAAAGAAAATGCTGCAATCAACTGTTGAGTAGAAGCAGCTCAAACACCCACAGAACTGACTGTCCACATTCATTGTAACTTTAAATTGGGAACTTTTACTGTTGCACTTTTAAGAAGTTGTTGAATTTTTAATTCTATTTATTTTTTTTCCTTTGTGAAGGTTGCGCTGAGCAGTCATCCCAGATGGGGTAAAAATACTCCTGTACTGCGTATGTGTATACAGTATAATACTAAGCAGATGTGGAGTCCTTTTTTTTTATGCTGCAAATGTTTACTGCTTATGTTGGTCATCATTGCAAGAGCTGAAGTTCTGTAGGATTTCTCCCATGAAATTCTGAATTGTAAACTTAGGTTTTTGTATGTCTAAGGGAAAGCTGTGGGGTTTTGACAGTTTTTAAGTCTTGAATATGTTGATTTTATACAGTAAAGCTTCAGGTTTTTAGATCTATTTTCAACAAACTGCATCTTCTTTGATAATTAGGTGAGTCGTAAATTACTCAATTCATCATGAATTCCTCAATCCTAATACAGATGAAAAGAATCATCATTACAGCACTCTCTAGAAGCTCAGCCTCCTTTTTATTTTTAAATCTGAAATGATTCTGCATCTTTGTATTTAAAATATGTATTGCTGCTCTAGAATGGTACCCTGTCAAGAGGCATACATAAATAACTGTATAATAGAATTGTAAATAGTCTTGTAAATCATTTTTGTGACTGAAACTCTTTGAAAATAAAATTAAAACAAACAGATATTTTAACTCTTTTCATTAGTTTCATGAAATTCTTTTTAATCACTCATCATACTTTAGATCTAATGCGGGGGGTGTTGAAGAATGTAGGCTTAACTCCTACTGATGTCATGAATTTCCTATTCAGATCCTTCATTTTCTTGAAACTGGAAGCAGTGAAGTAAGCATGCCATGCTCTGGCGGTGTGTGTGACAGTGCTGCTATCTGTGTTATGGTAACAGTGATCTCAGTTTTATAAGCCACCTGGTGGCTTATAAAAGCCATTTAAAAGCCAGATCTAGAGGTGAGAAGTTCATTCCCACCCTCTCTATCCAAATGGTCTTCCTGGCCTTTGAAGTGTGAGATGCATTATCTTAAGAAGATTCTTGCATGAACGCTCCTAGTTGTGAGCTGTTGCTGTTGTCACAGTCATCTTCAGAAAAACCATGCTGAAGTGAAGGTATCTTTTCCATCTTGCAGCTCATGCTCTGTTTAAACATTTATTGACAGTGCATGTTATTTCCAGTTTGAAGACAAGGTGTTTCAAATGCCTGGTTAACAAAGGACTTAATTACAAAAACTTTCAAGTGAAGATTTTGGTAACTTACAGCTTTTCTCTCTTCAGAATCTTCAAGCTTTAGGTTTTGTTGATCCATGACTGTAGAAGACGTGAGGGAAGAACGGAAGCCAAATGGATCAGCTCTGGTGTGCTTAGCCAAAGCATTCCTCACTTGCTTTGACTCCAATCCTGTGTGAAGGTGAAAGAGCAGCCTTGTGAAGGTACACATCAATTGCACTTGATTGTTTGAAATGGCTGCATGTATTCCTACAGAATCTAATGGATCTGTTTAGTAGACTGCTGTGAAGTGTCTAACAAGTTTGAAATTTCTTTCCAATCATAATTCATATTGAAATTCAGATTTCTGACTAACCAAATTTGTGTTTTGCTTGTTTAGGTGCACGTTCTGCTGTCACAAGTATCTTGTGTTGTTGGATTTGTTGAGACTTCAGATTTTCTCCTGAATGATCTCAACTTCTCCTTTAGGAGTTTCATACAACTGTGGAAACTAGTTGCTTCCACAGCTCAGTGTATGCAAAATCTGCTCTGAAGCTTGAAATGTTCATTTGCTGTTCAAAGCAGTTGGCAGATGTGAGTGAAGTACTGTTATCTAGAGGATGCATTTTGCTGTTTTACTTTCCATTTCAAGAGCAGAGTCATGGTGAAGCCTGATTGCCTGCTGTGCTTCTAAGAAGTTCCTCTAAAAAGCAGAGAAGCTTCTAAGGCACTATTCAAAACTGCTTTCTTGCAAGTTTCCAAATTAGCTTGAGGATGAACAAGAAAGTGTGCAACCATGATAAACAGTTATGAATGATGGCAATTACTAGGCGAGATAAGAATCCCAGATTGTATGGAAGTTTCTTGTTTGACATAAAAAGAACTTCGGAAGTTTGGTATCTTGAGGCTTTTTTTTCCCTGACTTACTGTGTCATTCAAAGAGGTCTGGAAAGCCCAGTGAGAGTGAGCTTTGCAGCACCACGTTGCCGGTTGATAACACCAAGTGCCATTGGCTTTCCTTCTCTAGGAAGAGATGCTAATTTTACCAGTCTTCAGTTCCCTGAACTAAACCAAGAAATTATTTTTTTTTCTTAATTCTCCCTGTTACTTTTTCTTCAACGCAGCAGCAGGTTTGGATTGATAGTTTTATGCTCTTGTCATCAGTTCAGGCACAAGAGGAGCACATGAGAATTTGAGACCACTATCTTCTTTCAGCCCTGCTTACTCCTTTTTAAGTGATCAGGTTTGTACCCAGGTCTGTTTGTCAGGTTGGTTTGAGTGAGCTTCATCCGCGTCCCTTAAAAAACAAAAATTAGATGTGGGTATGCTGGGTTGGTGTTCTCCCATCTTAGTGGTCCTAGTGCTGAAGACTGACATAGTTACAGCAATTCCAGTCACGTCTACGGCAATCTCAGCTGCTGCTTCTCCTGTGCTTCGGCCAGTTCCTTGATGTTCAGTTTCTGATGTACTTGTTAATTTCACTAAGGAAGTAAATATAAACTGTGAAGGGTTTCTGTTTGACTTGGTCTTTCAAATATTATCATTACAGCTACAATGGTTTAATGATTGCTTTCCTGTTCGGGAATTGATGCAACTTTCAGAGTTTTGAGTATGTTTCATGCAGATCTACCTTTATTCGTCCAGCTTTCTAGCTGAGGTCGTAACACTTCGTTCCTTTCATTATTTATAATACTTCTGGTAATGTGGAGTAGTGTTAAGTTGTTGAAGTGAAACTTGCTGATTATCAGAGGCTTATTGCCGTCCTTTGTTAGATAAGCTCTTGTGTATTTTTTTCAAAAATAGCCTGTTGCTTCTTGTGTGTTCTTGAGCTTTTCCAAGAAGCAATCGCTTCCAAGTGCTGAGAAATGGTTTTACAGAGCTGTGCGGTGTGTTGAATTTGGCCAAGTAATATTGCAGGAGTTGTAGGTTGCCCTTTTTACCTCCGTTATCTATTTTTGCATGCTAAAACTATACTTTTAGATAACCTACAATAAAAATATTATTGGTACAGGGCTGTCTGATCTTTTAAGACTTTCTCTGTATAACTTAGCAGTGATAGCTTTCAGTTCAAATAAATATGTCTTTTGATTATTTAAGCAGTTTCATTGTGATTGTCACATGCTTTAGTCATCCTTGGCTAGTACAAATGTTAATAAGGAGTACTTGATTTACAGAAGAGCTTTATCTGTACTTCTCAGTGTAAGCTGAACTCCTTCGAAATATTTGCAGTCAGCAGCAATAGATTTTGAAGTTGGTTTTCAAGCCAAGAGAAATTTCAGATTTTATGGTATATTCATACAGCTTTGTCTGCTATGTTACTAGCTACCTGTGATCAAATCCTGACACTCTCTCATCTCTTGTAACAGCTAATGTTTCTGGTGCTTCAGCAAGAATGTTGGTGATTCGTTTGTCAGTGGTGATCAAGCTTTTCTTCCAGCTGGAGGCATCTGTTTGTCCTGAGAAATGCGACTGCTCTTTCAAAAATGCGATTCATTGCTCTGGTCCTCACATAACAGACCTGGAATCATTAAATCTTCCTTGCAACATGACAAAAATTCACATAACAGACACTAATGTAACATACGTGCAGGATGTTTTTTCTGGGATGGGAGAACTGCAGCATCTCATCTTGTCTTCAAACAATATTGCTCTGATCTCACCAGAGGCATTTAAAGGCTTGAGAAGGCTGAAAGCCCTCAAACTGCTAGATAACAATCTGGTTGAACTTCCTCCAGAAGTGTTCAATGACACGGTACAACTTCAGCAACTGATCATAGAAAATAACAGGCTGAAATCCATCCAAGAGAATCTGTTTGACAGACTAAGCAGTTTGGAGGAGCTTTTCTTGAACAAAAACCAACTAAGAACACTTCCCAGTGGTGTGCTGAAGAAACTTGCCAAACTCAAAGTACTGAATTTGTCAAGAAATTCTTTGGCAGTGCTGCCTAGAAATATATTTAGTGCATTAACTAAGCTTGAGAAGCTGATGTTGTACTTTAACAGGCTCTCTTCAATAGAGTCTGGTATATTTGATAGCCTGAGGGAGCTGCTGGAACTCTTTCTGCATTCCAATGACATTCAGTCTATTGCCCCTGATGTATTTCATCACCTTCATAAACTTAGAAGCCTAACGCTCTCCAGAAACAAGCTTGAGATTTTGCCCCCTGGGCTCTTTCTGCACTTGCGTGATCTGTCTAAACTGACCTTATATGGGAACCCACTGAAGTCTCTTCCAGAAGTGTTGTTTGGAGAAATGAGGAATCTTGGTAGCCTGTGGCTGTATCACACAAAGCTCTCAACAATACCAGACTTTGTATTCAGTAACTTGACAAATTTGGAGCTTCTTGTGCTGAGTTTTAATCCGGAGCTTAGCGTTCTTCCTGAGAATGTGTTCAGCGGGCTGAAGGAACTGCGGGGCCTTTCTCTGCATACAAATAATATTTCCAGGCTGCCAGAGGGCATCTTCCAGAGCCTTCAGAATCTGCAGAACGTTTCCCTTTTCAGTTCCAGGCTTCAGGTTCTTCCAAGAAGCCTCTTCCGTAATCTCAAGCACCTCCAGAAAGTTTACCTCAATAGTACTAAGCTGCAGTCTCTTCCTGAAGATCTATTTACCACTTTACCTGAGCTGCAAGAAGTCTACCTTGATGACAACCCTTGGAAATGTGATTGCCAAATTCTTGGCTTCCGCGAGTGGCTCCAGAAGAGCACAGAGGTAGTAAAAGAAGCACAGTCTCTGATGTGTGACAGCCCGCTCTCATTAAGGAACATTTCTCTTCTGGCTCTAACAGATCACCACCTGAAGTGCCTGCCAACCACAGCCATTACGTACCAGATGTTCAAGTCAACTTATTCCCAGACTTCAACTTCTCTTACGATGGAGCACTTGAAATCATCTTGGGAGACTGTAACAGCAGTGTCTGACTTAGATACCAGCACACCTACATCAGTTCCAGTTGAAAGAGCAACTCCAGGTTTTACCTATTCACACATTCAAGACATTGAAGGCTCTGGCTCTCATTTCTTAGATGTTCCAACCCAAACTTCTCCCAGCATCATAGAAACCAACAGTGTCAGAGGAACAGTTCTGACTACTCCTGCCCAGTGGGACGAATTACCTGCTTACAGAAGCACCCAGCCCTATTTTAATACCAGAATTGCTTGTTGTCAGATATTCTTGTGCCTTCACAGTTTGGTTTTAGCACTCCAGACTGTCATCATTGTTCTCAGTCTGTCTGTGGTGGTTAAAACCAGGCAACTCTTGCACTCCAGACATGTTCTTGCTCAGCCTGTAGTTCTCATAAAATTTGTAAAACAGTAGAGATTACCAGTCAAAGAAAGGATTAGAAACATTGCAGTGAAAGCATGTTGAGCATTTGGACAGTTGGCTTGGTTCAGATATGGCTTACAAATCTCCACAGCAAGGACCACAAACACCTTGTCTCTACAGTATAACAAAAATGTGCTTTTATCTACCTTAGTGTTTGCCAAAAGTGACTGTAGTCACTGCACGTTGCGATGGCACTTGGTGTACAGAACACAGATGGGAAGCTGAAAGAAAATCCACATCCACCTCCACACACAGCTCTGCCCTTCAGTCAGTGTGCTGCTGCCTTCCTGCATTGGACTGCAGCCCTGCCCTGCTCAACCACTGCCCTGGATGCAGCCCCTCCATGCGACTGGCTTGTGAGACAGAGCTCTCCGTGGGCGAGGAAAAAATGCAAACAGCATGGGGAGGTTTACACGGGAGCACAGCTTTAACTGTTGTTTAAAGGTTGCCTGGAGTACTCCAAATATTATTGTGCCTTACATTGCCTGCAGTGTTTTGTGTCCTTATTGAGAAAACAAATGGTATTTTTGGGAGGACATGCTGGAAAATAGCTTTTAAAAAGGGCAGGAGAGGGAGGGGGGAGTGGAAGTGACGGGGCAGAATGGTATGATGTAAGTGTTTTTGTTTTTGCCTTCTATTCTCAGCCCCAGTGCAGGATGTGTGAGGAAGAAGGTAATGTCTATTACCATACAAAGCTGATAGAGTTTTCCTCTATCCTAGAGGAATGTAAGATAGATGCTGGTCTAGATGTACACTTGCAATGAATTCTATAGTTTGTTTTTAAAACTTTGTCACATTCCTGAAGATTCAGCTTTGTAGTAAAATGCTTTCATCCCTGAATTTTGACAGTGATGTGAAAAGCATGGGACAACTTGCCGTGTGTTGCAGTGTGAACCTGGTGTGCCATGCAGATAGCCAGGGCTCTGCAGCATGGAGGCTGAGTGTCAGCAGGTGCCTCCGCCTGTTTGGAAGCTGGCCAGGCAGCTGCTGGCCTTGTCCCCAGTTTCAGCATGGAACTGAGCTGTGCTTCATTGAAGTCACCAGCATGCAGGTGTGAGAAAGGCACATTCAGTGTTAGTATGTTGTTCTCATTACCTAGGCTTGCTCCCCAGCTTCCAGCCCTTTCAAGCCTTTGATATGCAAAGGCAACTACAAGGTAATAGCGAGACTTTTGGCCTTAGTACTTAGAAATATTTCGAGTGAGATGAATATTCTAGTTTGCAGGTAGACTCATTTGGGTGGGTACTCATTTGGTAGCTCTCACTTTTTAGTTTTTATCTTAACTGTATGACTTATTCTTGAAAGCTCTTCCCCATCATTCAGAAGCTGGGACTGGATTAATGAGCCTCTGCATGTGGCTTCCTGGGTGTGAGACCCAGTGCTCTCACAGTCCTCTTGGAGCCTGGTTTTTTGAAGCAGGGATATTCCTGGGCACTCTGAAGAAGGTGCTCGACAGGCCTGAGGTTAAACAAACCGGCATTTGCAGCAAGTTTGTAGCTTGTCCTCTGTCATACGCTGCTCCGGGCGATGAGAATAAACTGCTGCTGGTGTGGAATTCCTCTTGTAGGCTGTGAAAGAAGGCAATGGGCCTCTGTAAAGTTAAATAACCACCGCCTTGCTTGTGAGATCTACTAAACTTTAGTGAGCCAGTCAGTAGCTAGAGCCACCTCTAAAGGAGGAGCAGCATGTGAAGCAGGCTGGATGGGATTCATTAACAGAAGCACCAGTTTATTGCAGAGTAGTTAAATGAGAAGCACAGAAACAAAATGAATGCTTTACAAGTGGTGTTTCTGGGTTATTGCTAGCACTTGCAAGGAGGCACTTAGTACAAATTTAGTTCTTGTTGGACAGTTGTACTGACCACTCAGCATCTGCCAGCTGCAGGGCTATCATGTAAGTGCCACGCACACATCTGTGTACAGCAGGCAGGGGATGAGTAGGCGATGGGTGAGCAAAGTTGGGCAGCTGTATGGCTGCACTGGTCATTGCCTCCCTTGGTGCTGCACTGAGGAAATGGGCTCACTCTTGAATGCACACTGATTTGTAAGAAAGCAACAGTTTAGTTGGCACATAGCAATAGTACTGACTTACAGCTGGCTCTCTGCATGTCCTGGCTGCTGTGTGGGCAGGGTGCAGGGCAGCAGGTAAGCAGCAGCTGCTACCTATTGATCCCTTCATTGGCTGTCCCAGCCCAAACCAGGCCAGCTCTGCCTTGGCGTGTCTCCCATGGCTCGCTAGCTGCAATTGCTGCACTCTGGCACGTGGGGGCTTTGGCACATTGCTGCGTACAGTGAGGCACAAGGAGGATGATGATCTGTCTCTGCATGCTGTCATCGGGCTTTCCCCACTCCTGAGCCAGACGGGGGAAGTGAAGTCAGCAGACAACAAAAGGCTGGAGCAGTGTGAGCACGGGGTGTTTCATCAAGTCTTCCTTTCTTCCCTCTGATGGAGGTGTCATGTTTTGTTCTGCCTCTGATTCATTGCTTGTTGCCCAGTATAGCTCAGTCCTTCCTGGAAATCTCCAGCCTGGGAAATCAGAGGAAATCCTTATTTAGATCCCACCTCCATTAACCCTGGCAAAGGGGTTCTCCCAGTCAGCGTCACACAGATGCAGCAGGTGGAGGCAGCAACAAGGGCTACTTGGGAAAAGCAAGTGACAAGTCTTCCCGGCAGCGAGGGCTCCTCAGGAAAAGCACATGGCAAGGTTTTCCCCAGCCCTGCTGCTGCTTCCTTACATCCCATCTAAACCTCCCCTGGGAGGTGGTGGGGTGGCTGATCATGTCCTGGACTGAGGGTGGGTGCAAGCTGTGTTCACCTGCATACTGCTTTTTCCTCCTGCTGGGTCCCTGCCTGCACCTTGCAAACCACCAATGCTGCACCTTGCAAACCACCAATGCTGCACCTGTGACCCTTAGCATCCGCTGCCCTTTCCACCTCACCTCTGCCACATGAGATAGTGGCTGTCTGAGGACCTTTGTTACCACTTGCAGCAGTGACTGACTGAGTCTCACGGTATGCAGCTTGTTTGGAAGCTTGATGAATTACCATCATCACTGCTAACTTAGAGCACAGTTGTACCCATCCCAGCCCTCTGGCACCTTCAGGAGCCACATCTCACATCCTGCTCCTCCCTGTCCCAGAAGCAAGGAGCAGCTAGGTGGTGGCAAACGTGCTGTGACGCTTTGACCACAGGACCTCCAGCAGAGTGGAAGTCTGGTGTGGGAGCTGGCTGAGAGACAGAAGTGTGGGATCCTCTTGATGATGTTATGGGGAGTCTCCCCCAGCCCAGGGACAGCACATCTCACCCAGGGCAGCTGATTCAGCAGCTGTGCTATCAGCACAGAGCATTTCCTAGAGATTTCAGAACAGAGGGGGAGATGGAGCTAACCCCCCCCCCCCCCCCCCCCCCCACACACACACAGGATGAGTGCTGGGGTTGCAAATATTTACAAACTCCAAGAGGCCTGAGGCTTCATCCAAGACATGGGCAAATTGTCACATTCTCTCAACCAAAACCTGAATTTGCATCCCCTTGCTGGGTGTTCCTGAGCAGATGAGCCTTCACACATCCTCACATGTGGGATACACTGCCACAGCCCTGCTTTGCTACAGAGAAGAGTGATCTTAGCTGCACCTGGGGATGCTGCCACCAGGTTGGGCCCCCCTTGAGCAATTGCTGCTGCAGGATCCTTGTGTTTTGCGCCTTTGTTTCTCTCAGAAGGTAAGAGCCTAGAGCATGGAGTCAGGGAGCAGCTCCACAGTCTTCTTCCCAGGCTGGGGTTGGGGAAGGGGCTGGTGCAGAATGAGCTTTCCCCTCAGCCCTGCTCCAGCCTGTCCTGCTCCAGCTTGCAGCACCCGCACCCCACTCGGACAAGTTCTTTCCGCTTTGGTTGTTGCTGCTCACAGCGGATTTGGCTGCAGTCCCTGCATTCCTTCCAGGCTAGCACTGCCCTGGGCCCAGGCCAAACCCTGCTGCTATCACTTAGAGCAGCTGGGAGCAGTGCTGTGCACCTCTACCAGCTCAGCCAGCCCCTCTGAAGTTTGTATGCAGAAGTGTTGGCTATGAGTCCTGCTCTGGGGGCAGCTCTTCTTTGTACTGTCCTGGTGGGATCTGTTTCCTGGCTATACCCTCACTGCTGTGCACATGAATTCTCTGGAGGCAGTACCCCAATCCCAGGGGTGGGTGCAGATAGGCTGTCCATACCTGTGAGCAGCCCTGGCCCTCCATGCTTGAGCTGAACTGGTTGTGGGGCCTGAGTGCCTGGGTAGGAGCTTTCACAAAGGGCAGGTGGGGGTTAGGGAGAGGGCTGCAGGTGCCTCTCAAATGGGAGGCCACTCCTTGGCCACACTCCAGCCTATACATCCTGCTGCTCAGCCCTCAGTCTCAGAATGACTTGGGTTGGAAGGGACCTTCAAGCCCACCCAGCTCCAACCCCTGCCATGGGCTTGTCGCCCACCCAACTTGGCCTCAGGCAGCTCCAGGAATGCAGCACCCACAGCCTCACCACCTCTGAGTAATGAATTTCTTCCTAATATTTAATCTAAATCTCCCCTTTTATTTAAGAAAACAAACAAAAACATTCCCTCTTATCCAGTCACTTTCAAAAGTGTAAAAAGTTGATTCCCTTCCTGCTTATAAGCTCCTCTCAAGTATTAGAAGGCATAGCGAGATCTTCCTGTAGCCTTCTCTTCTCCAGTCTGAATCCCCCCCAGCTCCCTCCTCCTCTCTGCATAGGGGAAGATGCTCCAGCCCTTTGGTCATCTTCATAGCCCTCCTCTGGCTCCCTCTGGATAGCATTCCTTCCTTCTACTGTGTCAGCTGCACCACTCAGCTTAGTGCCATCAGCAAACTGGCTGAGGGTACATTCAATCCCACAGTCCAGGTCTTTGAAGAGCACCAGACCCAAGACAGACCCAGGGGAGGGTATTTTCTGGTTTTTTTTAGATATTAAAAAACACTTTTTAGATACCAGCTATTTTTCAATGATACTATGCAAAAGACACAGGCGGGAGAGAGATGACTGTTGCAACTTATGTTCTTTCTCTAGTATCATCTGCAAGACATCATCCACCTGATTCAACTCAAAGTAGATATGCTGGAGTTCTAGGTTGGGGATGATGAGTGAGATAAGCTGGCTTACATTCATGCACAGATTTTTAGTTTTCCCTGTAATGCTATTAGTGTCTCCTTTTGGGCCCCTGCCAGAATTCTATGCCTCCCAGAACATCTCTGAGTCTCCATATCCTGGAGTCCATCTATAATGGAATGGAAAGTACCATAGTGATAGCAGAGCAGGAATGTCTTCAACTACAGCAAAAAGTAACAAGTCCAAATACAGGAGACACAGAACTAAAGGAAAAGAGCTGCTTACCTCTGAAAAGCATCAGGTGGGCAGGAGCCTCAAGTAAGAGATGCTCTCACCTCCACTGCCAACCCTTAAATGAGGTCTGGGAAAGGGTGCATCCTGGCTCCACCCCTTCCGTCACTCAGGTACATTGCATGCATCTGAGTTCCGTGAGTTGGCCCTGCCTTCCCCCAGGTGCTCAATCACTGCTTCAGGCCATGACTCAGCATTTCCACTACACCATCAGTTTAGTTTTCTCCTCTGTGGACTTTCCCAGCTTTTCTTTCAGCTCCTGCAGCTTAACTTGGCAGCAACCTGTGTGGTTTTTTTTCCCAGCATCTCCTATTCCTGCTGGCTTTTCAAGAATTCTGTTTTCAGGCAACAACTCTAATGTCCAATTTCTTCCACCTTGCACCCAAAAAATCCCACTCTGCAGAAATATTCTTCAGCCCCACTGCTCTTCTCCTGCTCCTTTATATCAATCTCCTCCTGTATGTTGAGGACCTGCAGTTCTCTGCCTCAAGAGAGCATCTTTCCTGGCATGATGCACTGTTAGAAGGGTTGCTGTCTGAATAGGACAAGAGGTTTCAAAATAAAAGAGGGGAGATTTAGACTAGATGTAAGGAAGAATCTGTTTACATTAAGGGTGGTGAGGCACTGGCATAGGTTGCCCAGAGAGGCAGTGGGTGCCCCAACCATGGAGACACCCAAGATCAGGCTGGATGGGGCTCTGAGCACCTGACGGAGCTGTAGGTGTCCCTGTTCAGTGCAGAGGGTTGGACCAGATGGCCTTTAAGAGTCTTTTCCAACTCAAATGGTTCTATGATTCTGTGATCTCTGCTTCTTTCCACCCTGCTCCCCCTTCCTTCACACAGCTGGGTTTGCCCCCCCCTTCACCCCGAGTCCCTCAGCCCCTGGGGGGAAATGGGTGCTTCTCAGAGCAGGGAGGGCAGTTTGCAGGAGTCAGAAATACCTGGGGTTGTCCCAGATCTGCACTGTAGAGAGCAGAGAGTGTGGAGGTGTCCATTCCCTCCACCAAATGCACCTCAGAGCAGGAGGTTCCTGTGGGCTCTGCTTGTCAGGAGCACATCCCTGCATCCCTCTGCAGCCCAGGGGGACCCCAGGGCTGGGGGGGCACAGAGGTGGGGCTGCCGGTGCTGTGGGTGAGCCTACACCACTCAGCTGGTAGGCAAATGAGTAATGCACTCCTCTGGCCAAGCCCAAAAGCTGCTAAGTTAAGCAGTGATTTGTGTTTTTCCAAGCTGTTTCGAGTCCCTTGGTGATTCAGAGCCGCCCAGCTTTGCTACCCCAGCAGCCCCAGCTGTGTGAATGTGTTGGGTGGGGCCAGCACAGATGCAGCCAGGACTGTCCCAGTTCTGGACCGTGAAGCAAAACATGGTGACACCACATCACTGGGACGTGGGGATGCGAGCACCCCTTCCCCTCCTGTCTCTGCTCCTCTGCCTTGCCTTTAGCCAGGGGGTGCACAATGATGCCAGCCCCTGCCCATGCTGTCCCTGGAGGAATGCCCTAGGGCTGGTCCCTGTGCACCATTCCCTGCAGCACCCTTCCTGCCAGAATGGTTTGGGGGTGCGGTCACATTCTGCCCCAGCCCCATGTGCTGCATCTGCCCCTGCTGGGGCCACGCTGCTTGGAAGATGCTGAGTGTGACATTCCTCTGTCGGCCCGGGTCTGGAGTGGTGCTTTTCCAGCCACTCTGGGTTTTGATTTCTATGTGTCTCGCTGAGAGCCATGTGCCTGGAGGGTGACTCAGAGTGGGCAGCAGCCCAGCAATGCTGGCAGTGGGCAGCCACATCTGGCAGACAAGGGGTGATAAGGCTAGGCCAACCCCACTCAGTACCAGGGTGCAGGCCAGTTCCCAGCTGCTGCCTGACCTCCCAGTGCATCACTCACGGAAGCAGGGAGTCTATTTTGGGAATGGCATCACTGGGAAAAACTGCTGCATCAACAGCATGTGAAGTAAAGCAGCTGGGGACAGTGTTTTCAAAATGCCTATTTTCCATCCCAGCTTTTCTCCTGGGCATGGGCAGCCAAGCAGCAGGGGATGCTGTGAGGGCAGAGCCAGGCTGGGTGCTTCCCCTGGCATAGAGGGGACCCGCACCCCCCAGCACATCCAACAGCAGCCAGGCCCAAGCTCATCCCCCTGGGAACACCCTCTAGATGTGATGTGGCAGTAGCTGACGGAAAGGTCTTGCTCCCACACTCTTCTCACGGTCCAAGTCCAGCTGCAAACTGCCTTCTCCATCTCTGCAGCCTGCAGTGTCCTCTTCCCCTGCGTGCCACCAGCCCTTCCAGCATGGCACGCTGCACAGAGTGGCAGAGAACAAGTGATGCTGCACCCAGCACCCATGCTGTGCTGAGGAGTGTGTTCAGAGGCAATACTGTGCTGTTCCCATCTCAGGCAGCTCATTAGGGTGTCTGGGACCTGAACTGCTGCAGAAACGTGGGTGGGCTGAGACAGGATTAGAGGCAGCCAGGAAGTCCTGCTGCCCCGTGGTTAGCACAGGGCTGCTGCTGGCTCAGAACAAGGCTCCACACGTGTTGTTTTTCCCATGGTCGTATCTCCCAAATCTCTGCTTGTGGCTGCTGCTGGACCAGGCTGCCTGGGAGAGGTGGGCACGGGGCAGCCAGGCAGGTGGTGGGGCCAAAGGAAAGGCAGGGCTGGTGCCCCAGTGAGTCACGGTCCCTGGCTGTGTGCTGGGGGCTGCAGGGCTGAGCTGCACGCAGCGTGCTGGCTGCCGTGCACAGCGTGTTCTCAGGGCCGACTGCTTGTCTTCAAGTGAGAGGGTTCACAAGTGAGAAACCAGCCACTCCATCTCCCAGTCAATCACTCTGTTTGCTGAGGAAGTGAGAGCTGGAAGCTGCTCTGCTGCTGTGATTTCCGTAACCCTGCCGCTGCCCCTGTGCTGATTCATTGATTTGGACGGGTTATATACTGGGAGGGGAAGCGTGAACCGCACTCGGCGCTCCTGCCAGCACGGAGCTGTGCTCGCTCAGTGCTCACGGCTACAGGACATGGGTAAGTCTCCCTTCTGCTGTAATCCCCCACCCCCAGCGCGGCCCTGAGACCCCGGGGACCCTCAGAACATCACTGAGGGGTGGGAGGATGGCTGGCTGGTGTGCATGCTGAGCACCTTTTGGTGAGTTGGAGGTATTTGTCCTACAAGCGTTCTTCAACAAACTGAGTTAGGTGGGCAGTTTCTTAAATGATAACCCATAAAGAATGTTAAAGGAGGGGCAGAAATTTAGGGGGGCTGAGGTTAGAATCGCTTGGATGCTGAGGGGTTGCGTGTTCAACCCCTTGGTCTGCAAGCTTTTGTCCCTTAAAAGAGAAAGGGAGGTAAATTGCTTTCAGCTGTCTTTCCTGAACTGCCCTCCAGTTGGATGCTCCATGAGCTCACTTACAGGGAGTGACATGAGCTGTGCTTTTGATGTGCAAAGCATTTGGTGGAGTTTATAAGCTGCTTGCTATAAACAAAACTCTTCTGGGATGCAGATTGTTTCCATATGTGAGCCATAAGCCGTGCTGGTTGCAGAGGGCTCCTCCCTCCCCTCCAGCAACAGGCGCTTCCCTGCACTCCTGTGTGCTCCCAGCCGTGCCTGGCTGAGCCCTGCTTTGTGCCTGGGAAGCTCAGGTTTCCTCCTGCCATGTGCCACTGGGAGCTGCCAGCCAGGCACGGACTGCTGCTGTACCCATGGGTGGGCTCCCAGAGCAGGATGGAGGGGAGAATGTCCTTGATGTGTGCAGATAGATGATGGCATAGCAAAGCCCTTTTCCTCCAGTAGCTCCTGTGACAGCCCTGGGCTTTTCTGATGCTGGTGACTGCTGGTTTGGGACTCTCCACCTTCTGGGGATGCTGGCAGGCTAACAGCACCAGGACCAGCTCACCAAGCTCACTGCAAAACAGGAAACCACGTTCCCAGCTGCTGGAGGAGCGGGGCACGCCAGGGATGCCACTAATAGCTGTGGTGTGACAGCGAGACGCCGCTGCAGGCTCTGCCCTGCCTGGCCCAGAACTCCTGGGGAGGAGTGTGTCCGGCCCTGGGAAGGCAGCACCATCCCGAGGTGGGCGGTGAACCTCCTACTTTCTTTTCACCGCAGGCCCCATGGAGCAGGGAGGTTGGTGGCTGCTGCTGCTGCTGCTGGGCTTTCACCCGGTCTGCGGGCAGTGCCCGGAGCAGTGCCAGTGCGTCCGCACTGCCCAGGTGGAGTGCTCCGGCGCCGGCATCACCGCTGTCCCCAGCCCCATCCCCGCCAATGCGGTGACCTTGCAGATCGTCAACACGCGCATCACCGAGCTGGGCGAGGCATCCTTCGGCAACGCCTCCCTGCTCATCGGGCTGCGCATCGAGAAGAACGACCTGCGGCACGTCAGCCCCGACGCCTTCCAGCACCTGCCCGACCTGCGCTACCTCAGCCTGGCCAGCAACAAGCTGCAGGAGCTCCCGGTGCAGGTCTTTCAGCCCCTGGGCAAGCTGGAGTCGCTGCTCCTCTCCAGCAACCAGCTGCTCCGCGTGGAGCCCGACCACTTCGCCCACCTGAGCAACCTGAAGGAGCTGCAGCTGCACGGGAACAATCTGCGGGAGCTGACGGAGGGGCTGTTTGACCAGCTCGCCAGCCTCACCAAGCTCAACCTGGCCCGCAACAACCTCGACCGCCTGCCGCCCCGCGCCTTTGAGCGGCTGCCCCAGCTGCAGGTGCTGCGGCTCTATGAGAACCGGCTGCGGCACATCCCGGCGGGTGCCTTTGATTCACTGCCCGAGCTGCAGGAGCTGGGCCTGCACCAGAACCAGCTGGAGATGCTGTCCCCGGAGCTCTTTGTGCACAATGAGAACCTGCAGAAGCTCTACCTCTCCAACAACCTCCTCACTGCCCTGCCCGCCGGCATCTTCCTGCCGCTGCGTGCCCTCTCCAAGATCACCCTGCACGTCAACCGCCTGCGCGACATTTCCCCAGCTGCCTTCGGCCCCATGCCCAACCTGCGGGAGCTGTGGCTCTATGAGAACGAGCTGGCCGCTCTCCCCGCCGCCGTCTTCAGCAATCTCACCCAGCTGCAGCTCCTGGTGCTCAGCAAGAACCAGCTCCGATCGCTGGCTCCGGGGGCTTTCCGTGGGCTGGGTGAGCTGCTAGAGCTCTCGCTGCACTCCAACGCCCTGCACCGGCTGGATGCTGGGGCACTAGGGGGAATGCCCAAGCTGCAGAACATCTCCCTGCAGAACAACCGCCTGCAGACGCTGCCCCACCGCCTCTTCGCCGCCACTCCGAGGCTGCAGCACATCCAGCTGCACGCCAACACCTTGGAGAGCCTGCCCGCAGGCATCTTCTCCCCGCTGTCCGCCGTGCGGGAGGTGAAGCTGCACAACAACTCGTGGCGTTGTGATCAGGCCATCCTGCCCCTGCGTGCCTGGCTGGAGGCCAACCCCAGCAAGGTGGGTGAGACCCCCCCCGTGTGCGCCCAGCCGGCCCCGCTGCGGGGAACACCCATTGCCGAGCTGCGGCAGGACCAGCTACCCACCGCCCGGCCCAGCAGCCCGCTGCCTGCCCACCCTTCCCAGGAAGTATTGCCATCGGGGCCCCACACCACGCTGCCAGCAACCCCCATGTCTCGGGAGGAGGAAGAAGAGGATGAAGGCAGGGGGTGGTGGGGGCTGACGCGCACGCAGAGCGCGGTGGTAGGGGCTGTCATCGTGCTGTTGTGCGTGGCCCTGCTCTGTGCCCTCGTGGCACTGGTGGTGTATGGCTGTAGAAAGAAGAGTCATGTGGTGCTGATGAGGATGAAAGCACCCAATGAAGCCTGATCTCCCAGGAGCCCCGGGGGCATTGGTGACCCAGAGTTGAATGGGCAGCATCACACCATGTGCCAAGTCCCCTGTGCTGCTCTGCTTCACCGTGCCCCTGCTCTGCAAGCAGGGTGTCAACTACGGGTGCCCCCTTGGCTGCCCTGTCCCCAGCCCCTTCTGCCTCTGTGCTGAATCCCTTCCTGGGGCCCTTCCTGGGGCCAGCAGCCAGAGTACAGGGTGCCAAGTAGCAGAGCAGGGAGCAGCAGCCTGGCCACAGAGCACTGGGACTCCCCCTTCCTCACCTCACATCATCCTCTTGAGCTGCCCCCAGCCCCATGCCCTCAGCCACAGCCTGTGCTGAGGTGTGAAGCCATCACACGGGGCCAAGATCTAAGCACACACCTCATCCCAGGCAGGGCTGTGTGTGCCTTTGCAGCTTAGCCCTGCAGGGCTGGGCTACCTCTGCTTGGCTCTGAGCCTGGTGTGCTCTGTGGTGGCACACCCCAGTGATTTGGCCGCGTCCACGCTGCCCTCCCTGCCTGCAGGCAGAGCAGCAAGAGTGGAGCATCTTCCTCTGCCTCCAGCAGAGTCCTTGTCCTCACACGCCTGTGTTTCCCATGCCAGCAGCACTGCAGGACTACGTGTGCCCTGGGCATCCATCAACTACAGCCCTGCCCAGCACAACTGCACCCTCTCTTCTCCCTGTTCCCAGCCTTGAGAGTGCCCACTCTGTGCCTGCTCCTGCTGCCTGCTCCCAGCCTGAATGCTGCTGGTGGCATAGGGCAGGAGGGCAAAGCCCTGAGATCCAGCTGTGGGCAGGGGGGACTGCACTGCCCCAGCAGCTACTGTGCCTCCTCCAGCCAGCAAGGCGCAGGCAGAGCTCCATGTATGGCGCTGGGCCGTATGGAGTATGGTACTATGGGACAAGAGTCTCAGTGGGTGGTGCTGCTTGTGATGCTCCAGGAGCCAATGCTGGCACAAGCATCAATGCAGTTGTGTGTATGTGATGGCATGGATGCTTTTCTGGGCTGAGACCTGCTCAACAACTGCAAACAGGACTGTGCCTCGGGGCTGTTCAGTACTGCTCTGTGACCATTAAAACACGGTTGTCCAAATCCAAGAGCTGTTTGTCTGCTTCTCTGTGGTGAGAGGCACCCGTGGTAAAGCCAGCAGAAAGACGAGCTTTCATTTATTGCCTCTCTCAAGTGATTCCTTCACAGTGAGAATAACCCATGCAGGCTGTTGGGACAGGGTGAGTGTGTCCTGGCTGCACAGCCCAGCTGGGCTGGGGTGAGGGAGGGCTTAGCCATTCCACTGCAGCATGATGGCTCTTGGAGGGCTCACTGAGACCTTGGCAAGCTTCCTGACACAATGCTGAGAGTCTTGTAGCTCTCTGCACAAAGCAGGTCTTCCAAGGGTGCCTTCACCAGTGGCCCTGCCCTCTGAACCATACCACAATGGCCCCGAGGTGTTCCTCTTCACCGGGATGTTGCTCTTCTTCCTCTCTGTGCTGGTCCTCTCCCCTGGGCAAAGAACTCATGTCAGCCTCATGCCTCAGTGAGACCAATAGAGCCCAAGGACACTCCTGTTGGGCTGCTGCATGCAGGCACACTGCGTTTGGTGTGGGCCCAGTGTCACAACCCCAGGGCATGGCTGGGGCCATGGCCATGATTCCCCACTGTGATGCCTGCCTGTGGCTCCTGCCCTTGCACCCCGTGTGCATTCACCTCTGCTCTCAGGGGCTGGGCTGTTTTTTGGAGTGCTCCAAGGACATGGGTTGTTGTTGCTGATAAGCGGAAAGGGGCAGCTCCACCCCAGCAGGAACATGTTGTCAGCTGCCTCCACATCCGCCCCAGGACACATCTTCCCTTCTTGGAGAGTTTCACTCCTGGCAGCAGGCTGTGTTCCCTGCGGTGGTGGTCCCTGTGATGCCGCTCTCGGTAAGTGGCAGCAGTAGGCTGTGGGACTGAGGACAGGGGTGTAGGGCAGGTGGGGAGTGCTGGAACCACGTCGGGTGCTGGGAGGGAAGGCTGGGCCCAACACTGCCCTGCAGCACTGCCATAAGGCCGAACCCCCCCAGCTGCAGGCATCTCCATGTGGATGTCACCGTGGTGTGGCAGAGTCCCCATTGCAGCACTGTGCTGCTCAGCATGGGCACAGCACCATGGGGTGTTCCAGCTCAGCCCTTGCACGTGTGCAGGCATGTGCCCTTAGCAGGAGCTCAGGCTCCAGAACATTACTGCAAAAGGAAGTGTTGGATGAGCAATTAGGAACACGACTGCTCAGCCGAGTGCAGCGGGCACAGCTGCCCTGCAGCAGGGGCTGAGGCCACACTCCTCCTGCAGTGCAGCGTGCTGCTCCCTGCCATACTGGGGCTGGGGGCCCTGCTGGTCTGGGGGCTGCCCTCGCCCTGCCCCCTGCCCTGCCAGTGCTATGGCCATGCCAGCGTCTTCTGCTCAGAGGAGAGGATGAGGGAGATCCCAGCGGGCCTGCCTGGCAATGCCACACAGCTCTTCTTTGTGGAGACGGCCCTGAGCCACATCCGGAGCGGTGCGCTGGGCCCCAGCACTGCCCTCACCAAATTGGTGTTCATCAACAACCACATCCAGGAGCTGGAGCCCGGCGCCTTCCGCGGGCTGCCCAACCTGGCTGAGCTGGAGCTGTCGGGCAGCCCACTGCCATCTGTCAGCCCAGAGCTGCTGAAGGGGCTGCCCAGCCTCACCGTGCTGTCCCTCAGCTCCAATGCCCTCCGCTCTCTGCACCCGGAGCTCTTCGCTGCTGTGGGCAGCCTGCAGGACCTGCGCCTGCAGGGAAATAGGATTGAGGCACTGTCCCATGACATCTTCCACCCGCTGCGACATCTCCGGGCCTTGGACCTCTCGCAGAATGTGCTGGCTGAGCTGCCTGAGGGGCTGCTGGTCCCGCTCACTGCTCTGCGCATCCTGAAGCTGAGCAACAACATGCTGGCACAGCTGCCACCCTGTGCCTTTATAACACTAACCCAGCTGGCCGAGCTGCACCTGGATGGCAACCAGCTGGCTGAGCTGCCACCTGGTGCCTTTACTGGGCTGGCAGGGCTGCAGCGGCTGCAGCTGCAGCACAACACCCTGGGCAGCCTGGCCCCTGCCACCTTCTCTGGCCTCACCAACCTCACCTCCCTCAGTCTGGAGGGGAACCGCCTGACTCAGCTGCCTGCCGCCCTCTTTCAAGGCACCCCATACCTCCTGCACCTCTCGCTGGCCCGCAACCGCCTGCGGACGCTGCCCAGGGGCCTCTTTGCCAACCTGTCAGCGCTGCAGAGCCTGGCGCTGGAGCACAACGCCCTGTCCTACCTTCCTGCTGAGGCCTTCCATGGACTGGCAGAGCTGACAGCACTGCAGCTGGGCCGAAACAACCTCTCCGTGCTGCCCGCTGGGCTGCTGGATGAGCTGCCCCGCCTGACATCACTGGGACTGGAGCACAACCGCCTGTCCCACCTGCCCACGGGCTTCTTCGATGCCAACGAGGAGCTGGTGCGCGTGAAGCTGGAGAGCAACCCCTGGGTGTGTGACTGCCGCCTCGCCTACCTGCTGAGCTGGCTGCAGGTGTTTGCCGAGCCCCTAATACACATGCAGGCCTCTTGCACCGGCCCCACTGCCCTCGTGGGACGACCCCTCCTGGAGGTGAACCTCCGGCCTCAGGTGTGTGCTCGCCACCAGGGCTGGGAGGCGCCTGGGGAGGACACACCAGGGCAGTGCACCTACAGCGACCCCGAGGGCACCCTGCATATATCCTGCAATGCCACGAGCTGCCAGCAGCTCAGCCTTCGCCTCCCTCCTCCTCCTCCTGGGGAGACAGCACAGCTGGGGCCCGAGTACCAGGGTGACTGGGTGCTGCGCTCCTCCTGCGGCACGCTGAGGGTCAGCATCCTGGTCACGGTGCGGGATGGAGAGCAGGACGTGTCACCTGGTGTTCCTGCCACACCTTAGGGCACCGCACTCTGCTTCGGGGCCGGTGGGCCGGTGCAGCGACTTCAGCCTGGGGAATGACGACGTGTTCGGCTCTGATGTCCCCACCGAGGTCACCAGTCTCAGCAGCGGGACTTCCGGTATTTATTCGCCCAGCCACGCAATCCTCAAGTCCTCGTGTATTTCAAATATCATTAAAAAATAGATATTAATTACCCGTGTGCAGCCATTTCCCACAACAGAGGGTGGGAAGACTTAAGTAAAGCGGCTGCGATCGCGTGGGGACATGCCTGGGTGCTCCGATGTCCCGCTGCCTGGGCATACGCGGCCGCTGCTGCCGGGTGCTGCTGCCGGCGGCGGCCGGCTGCCCGGTCCCAGCTGAGCCCTTCTCCCCGACGGCGCTGCGGCCGTACGGTGCCGTGCGGTGCTGCGGCTCCACCTCGTGGCCGACGGGCCCGGGGACGACGGCGCTCGGCCCGGCTCTGCAGGCTGCTCGCGTCCCGGTCCTGGCACCGTGCGCGGAGCGGGAGCCTCACGGGGTCGGCACTGGAACGCGGTGAGGCGCGTGGGAGAACGTGGAGTGCTTTGCCATTTGCCTGGAAACAGAGCCAGGCAAAGCACTAGCTGAACCTGAATAAGAGCGAACGAAAACAAAAAAGGAAATGTTTAACTGCAGTTGGTCCTAGGAAGCATTTCATTGCTTGTCATTTCAAGCGATTCCCCGAATCAAACAGGGCATTTCCTCCACAAGCTCCCCCGCACCTGCCAGCAGCCCCAGGTGTCCCCAGCAGGGCCCCTCTTCGTGCTCCCGGCCAGCACCAGCCCCACAGCCAGCTGCCAGGACACCCAGTGCTGGCTGTGTATCTGCCCGGCAGGGCCACAGCTCTCATCGTTGCGATTGGCTGAAACAAATGGCTTTGCAGCAGCGCCTTTAAGCTACATCAGCTGCTTCTTGAGGAAGGAAAACCTTGCCGGTCTGAAGAACTTTGGCTTTCCCTGGATGTGAATGGCCAAGTGGTGCGGGCAGATAACGCCTGGGAGCAGGCTGCATCCTCTCCAGGGGTGCCTGGGCTGCTCCCCACGCTGTGCTGGGTGTTATCTCCCCCGGCAGCCCCAAAGCCAAGCCCCGTGCCTGGCCACGGATAAGGAGCTCCCCCCAGGTGATGGGACCCTTTGTCCTGTGCCTCACTCCCTGCATAGCGCAGTGTGCCGACAGCTGGACTTGTCTGAGAGCACTCAGGTAAGTGACATGAAATGCTTGAAAATGTGCTGGGAGGGGAGGTTCTGGGGATTTATTTAGCTGTGTCCCTGATCCTGGGACCATTTCTGATCTTTGAAGCTTTGCTTGCGAAGATTTTCAAGTGTTTGCTGCTGTTGTGTGGGCTAATTGCCCACACAACAGCATATATAGCTGTTATAGCAGTTATATATAGCTATTGCCCTGCTAAGCATTGGTCTCTTCCTTCTACTGCTGTGATATGTGAATAGAAGGGTCCTGAGAGCTGAACGACAATGTGGTGCCACAGCTCATGAACTGTGGACTCACATTTTGTTGTTCTTCATAACCAACTTTTGGAACCCTTTTTCTAGGATGATGAAGCAGCATTTCCTTTTCCTTTTCTTCCTCTGCTTCCATCCCCATAAATGCCAAAGTCAAACCCTGGGTGCAGATCCATATGAAATGCCCAAGGATTACCAGGAGGTCTACAGAGGGTCTAAAAATGATGTCAAGGAGATCCCAAAGATTGCAAAGTCCTTCATTTCTGAGATGATCTTTGTGCAAACCAGCATCACTGCCATAAGGAAAGGCGCCTTCAGGTACATGCCCAACCTGACCAAGATTTTATTCATTGGCAACAATATCAAGACAGTTGAATCTGGGGCCTTTGATGGTTTGGAGAAACTGAGGGATTTGGAGATCTCTGGTGCTTCCTTAGAAGAATTAGCTCTGGGCACTTTCCAGAACCTTCCAAACTTGCAGAGGCTGGAGCTGAGAGACAGCCACATCAAACGCATCCCCAAAGGCCTGTTTGAAGGGCTGGAGAATCTGGGAGAGCTGTCCCTGCACATCAATGCGATCCCTTCTCTTCCAGAAGGTATTTTTGATTCTCTTGCCAATCTGACATTTTTGGATCTGGCTAGAAACAGGATCACCGTTCTGCCTAAAGATGTGTTCAGCAAACTGGCCCAGCTGCAAGTCCTCCGGCTGTATGAGAACGAGCTACAGGACCTGCCAGAGGGGCTGCTGGATGCTCAGCATGGGCTGCTGGAGCTCAGCCTGCAGAGGAACAGGCTCAGAATGCTGCCACCTACCCTCCTGAGGAACCTGACCTACCTGGAAAAACTCCTCCTGGACAACAACCTCATCAGGGTTCTCCCACCCCAGAGCTTCTTTGGTTTAAACAGACTGAAGCTGCTGACTCTAGGTTCAAACCACATTACACAGCTCCCCTGCTGCCTTTTTGACACCATGCCACACCTCTCGGAGCTGGACCTGGGCAGGAACAGTTTAGCCACACTTCCGGATGGTATTTTTGTCAACCTCACGTCTCTTGGCAAACTCATCTTGTCCCACAACCAGCTAGCAGCCCTGCCAAGGGGGGTCTTCACTGGGCTCAACAAGCTCTCGGACCTCCAGCTGGACACAAACCAGCTCTCTGCTCTGGATGATGAAGTCTTTGCTCCTCTCCCAAATCTGAAAACTCTCAATCTCCGAATGAACCAGCTAGAGAGTATCCCCCGAGGACTCTTGGACCCTCTGAAGAGGCTCAGCTCACTGTATCTGAGTGGGAACCCATGGAGATGTGACTGTAATCTCTGTTACCTGCACAGCTGGATCCAGGGCAACAGTGAGAAAGTTAAACTGTCCTCCCAAGTGTCCTGTAAGACTCCACCTCACCTGGCAGGGCAAGCAGTGATATCACTGAGGGAAAACCAGCTAATTTGCCCAGCTACTCTGCCTCCTTCAGTTTCTTCCATCCCATCTCTACTATTTAACTCCACATCACCACAAGGGATGCCATCCTTGCTGCCACCTGAAGACGTGCCCACTGCAGCACAGACTACACTGTCATCAATGGCCTTTCCCATTATGGCACTGCCAACCATGCCATTGCCTATGGCCACCTCCTTCATATTGCCAACCATGCCAACAGAGAGCTTCATCACTGGTCCTTCACCAACCGTGCTCTCAAAAGCCTCCATCACCATATCACCATCAACCATACTGCTCAAGATTTCTACCACTGCTCCATCACTGCACAAGGCCTCTATCACCACCCCATCACCATCTGTGCTGCCTGAGATCTCTATCACCACCCCATCACACACAATGCTGTCCAAGATTTCCACTACCACTCCATCACCAGCTGTGCTGCCTAAGACTTCCATTACTGCCCCATCACCATCTGTGCTGCCCAAGATCTCCATTACCATCTCATCACCAACTGGGCTTCCCAAGACTTCCATTATTTCCTCATTACCATCCATGCTACCCAAAATGTCTATAATCTCCTCATCACCAGCAGCGCAGCCCAAGATCTCCATCACCAACCCACAGCATGCACTATCCACTCTAGCTCCCACCACCTCACCAATTCCAACCACCACATGGGCACCAATCACACAAGTGCCTCCTGCTCTTCCAGCACTCACAGAGAGACCAGCATCCCATGTTCCTCCACTGCAAGGCCACACGAGTCCCCAGCCAGCCTCCCCATCCATGGCTCCAGGTGGGCACCACCACAGAGACTTCTCCCTGTGGGCCAACCTACAGCACTGCCGCATCTCCCTTGCCCTCGGGCTGGCAGTGCTGGTGCTGCAGGTGTGTGCAATGCTGCTGGGGGTGAAGCTCACCCTTCTCCTCTACCGTGCTGCCCGTGGCCACGATCACGCAGTGCCACCAGTGAGGCTGCTGAGTGTCCAAGTGCTGGACGCCGCACACCCAGGCCGGGCTGCAGAGGCGCATCGCAGCGGTACAATCCCCCAGGGGCGGGCATCGCAGGATTCAAGAGGTTTTAGAGTCCGTCCCAGGCGGCGCCTGGAGATGCTGTGAGGCTGGGGAATCAGCGCGGTGTCACGGCCCGATGAGACCTTCTGCCAAACGACACTAGGTGGCATCCCGACACAGGCAGTGGCTGCCACCTCTAGTCCATGGCCGTCCGGGACCGCCAAGGCCAGAAGACATCGCACCGAGGTACTGCAGACCCTCTCCAGGGTCAGCTGGGGCCCTCCATGGGTCTGCCACGGGCTGCCCACTTCGGGGCACGGGCTGAAGGCCGGTGGGGATCCTGCTGAATTTCTCTATTGCTGGCACGTGCCTGTGTGGTGTGAGGCATCCCAACTGCTTCCCTGCTCAGCGCCATGGGATGTGCCAACAGTGGTACACAACACTCTGACCTCTGACCTCTTCCCTGCACTCTGTTTCATCCTCACAAATATTAAAGCCTCCTCAGCAGCTCTACTGCATGCAGCCAAAGCAATGTTTTCATGCCAGGGCTGTCCTCACTGTCACTTCGGCGGAGGTTTTCCATCACCCACCAGCAGCACAGGGTAACCAGCTGGTGCCAGTGGTCAGAGAATGGGGCAGCAACAGGACTGCTCACTATCCTGCAGGCAGCAGCATGGTGAGAAAATGGAGATGCAATTGTAAATCTTGTTTTCCAGACTCCAGGGCAGCTTCTTGCTGACACTGTGCCAGAGCAAAGCAGGGAATGGCGCTTTGCATTAGGGCACATACCTGTGGCTGTGCACTAGGGACTTGGATATCTGCTTTGCTGAGCCTGTGCAGTGTTACTGCTCCTCAGCTGCTCCTTGAAGTCCCGACGATGGCTGTGAAATACAGGAGGCAAGTGCGGGGCGGCACATCTGTGTGGGACAGAGCGCGCAGCCCCGGAGCTTGGCACTGTGCTAATGAGATGCAGATGAAGGAAGGGAGTGTGTTTCCTGGAAGCCCATATGGGCTCTGCTCTGTGCTTGATTTAGAGGGTTTGAAAGCAGGGCTGGCTGCTGGAGATGGCAGGGGGGCTCCTTGGGTTTGGCGATATTTAATGGGCTGGTGCAGCCTAAACATGGAAGTGCTTGGAGGTGAGATTAGCACAACATAATCACATCTTAAAAGGTCTTCGGAGACACAAGGCATGTCTGCTCCCCTATTAATTATTGTTGTCCATGAAGATGGGGTCAAGCTGGGGGTGTTTGCCCACGGGTCCATGGGTCCGACAGCAGCACCCCTACAGCCACCCTCCTGTGCCCTGTAACATCCCAGCAGTACCTGCCTTCCCAGGCACCCAGCACACTTCTGATGGCTGGGCACCAGGAGCTGTGTGTGCGTTTTGGGCATGGTGAGCTCAGCACATCTTCTTGAGGCTCTCCCGGATGGGCGGAAGCTGCATGTTTGTTTAAGGTGCAAAGGAGCGATGTTAATCTGCGGCCTGTTTGTATTTCTTCAGAGTGCCCATGTGTGAGGGGAGCAGGGATGGGGTCTCCCCTTTGTGCGGGGGCACAGCCGCGCTGTTTGAAGTGGAGGTGAGAAAACACGGCGGGGCAGATGGAACCTGCTTTGGGAGTGAAAGATTTTTTTCGGCTATTTATGATAATTAGTGGGAAACGCTCCTCAAGCGTTTCAGATGATTCTGTAATGAAGTTGGGCCCAATGTTCCCGCTTTGTTCCCGTGGAACCATTAAAAATCCTCCTTCTTTGGCCGCCTTAATGCAACGCTGAAAAGGCACAATGGCATAAAAGTGGCCCTGGGCAGGGCGGAACGCCTCCTTCCCCCATGGGGGTGAACTCTTTGGAGCCCGGATTTTCTGGGCTGTAAACCCCAATGCTCACAGCTCTGCTCCAGTGCGACCGGAGCTAAGCTGCTGTGCTCTGACAGAGCCCCAGAAGCAGTGACAGCATCAGCTCCGTAGGCTCCCAAGGAGAGGTTAAGGGCTGGAGCACTGCTCCCCACGCTGCCTGCCCCGGCCCTAATCAAGTCCTCGCCCCGGCCCGTGTCTGAGGCTGCTTTCAATGTGGGGGAATTTGCAGACAAATTTCTGCCAGCAGGACGCTGGGGCTCTGCTGCGTGGCAGGATAAAGATCGCTGCTGCCCCATGCAGCTCTGCAGACCTGCGGCTGTCATTTGGGACAGTGTGGGAAGGGGCAGGAGGTTCTCAGAGCTGGAGCTATTCTTTTCCCCAAGATAATGCACAGCGACACAATGAGCCCATCTGTGAGTGGCTGGGACCATTACCTCTGTGCTCCTTAGCTCCAGCCCTGAAGTGCCACTTGGACTGTGATGCCTTTGCCAACGCTTGCGTCCCTCCTGGCAATATTTTGGGGCAAATATCTCCAGAAACACAGCACACTTCCTTTGGAAACTGTGATGCAGGCACTTCCCAGCTCAGTCTGCAGGCAATGGTGTCACCACAGGGACCTGCCATACCCAACACATCATTCTCTCCTTTATTTTATTCCAGTGTTATTTCCTCCCCTATGCCGGGCAATGGCCCTCCACCAAACCTTTCCCCAGCATCTGAGCACAGGAGCCCAGGTACGGCCATGCGCCGGCTCTTCCCATTGTGGGCACACAAAGCAGCACTGACCCTGCGGTGCCACCGCTACCTGCTGCTCACCACAATGGCCCCACAGCACTGAGAAAGGGCCGGGAGCATAATGAGGCTGCGAGCACTGCTCTCTTCAGAGAGCAGAGTCAACTCCTCGGGAAGAAAGGAAGAAGGAAAAAAAAAAAGGGTAACCCCCCTCACCCCCCCTCGATAATAAAGAAGTAACAAATGAAGAATGAAAGCCTATAGAAGGCGTCTTAACCCAGCGAAGAAAAAAAATGTCAACATCTGTGGAGCTGTCTGCAAAAACAGACCCAAGCCCTAATGAATACCCTCTAGAAAAGGCATTCACTCGAGGAAAGGCAAAAGGCTACATTTTTCTATGGAGGTATAAAGATTTTGATGAATCTGCCCTTTCCCTTTCCAGTGCAGTTGAACCAAGCGCTAATGTTCATCTTCAGCTGTATTAAAGGATCCGGAGGGGGTGGAGGGAGGAAGAGTCCTGATCTGAAAGCTCACGAGGAGGGTGGATTTAGGGAGCCTGCCTGGATGTCAGAGCACTGTGGCAGGGAAGAAAAGCAACAGGCATTAGAGAAAATACTGTTTAACAAGAGTTTCTTTAGTCAGCCCATTTGGGCAGAGATTGGTGTGCCATAAACGTAATCCTCTTAGTGCTGACTTCAACGTGTTTGTACAAAACAGGGAAATATAATATGAATGTAATAGTCACGTTTCCTAAAATGCTTAATAAAAAGACAAAAGTTCTTTATTTAGATCTTCAGCTCTCGTGCAGGATGAGGGCACAGCGGATGCGTTCTCAGAAGGCTGCATGGAAGGGAAAAGCCATGCAGAATGTGGCTGTGCAGCGGCTGTGCCGTGCCACGCTGCATCATGCCGTGCTGTGCCATGCCATGTCATGCTGTGCTGTGCCATGCTGCATCATGCCGTGCAATGCCATGCAGTGGGATGGGTGCCCACCTCACCAGCCCCAGGCAAGGAGAGCCGTGGTGGCTCTGAGACCATAGATGCTCAGGAGCTGCAGTTGGTGAACATTCTGCACCATGGCAATGTCTTATCATAAGGAGGCTTGTTGGGACTGCAGTGGGAAATGCCTTCCCGGACATCTCCTGGTGGTGTGGTTCTCCATTTGGAAAGTGTCCCACTGAAGGCAAAGAGTTGGAGGTAACAGGTTCACTTCTATTGAATAATCATGGGAATGATAGACTGAAGGGCAGTGTTTGGGCCTGACTGACATCTCTAAGCACGTTGATACCATACAGCTGTATCAGCTGATAGAACTGTGCTGGGTTATTTTCCATGTGCCACACTGATATTTCACATCGTGAGACACAGCTACATGGGAAGAAGACTCAATGATACAACCAGTTCAGTTCTCCAAATCTATGGTTAAACATTTCTGTTCCACCACAAAATCACTTTCCCCAGCTTTCTTCTGACCTCGAACAGGCAATAGTGATGCAGTGCTGGGTGTCATGTGCTGGGGTGAAAAAGGACAACTACAAACATGCCATCCTATGAGTGACAGCAGAGCCTCCAAGCCCCATGTTTCCTCCCCGAGCCTCATGCACCAAGAGAAATTTTCTACACAGCAGTGCCGTTCCTACACCAGGAAAAAGGCACTTTACAACCCCATAAACCCCACATCCTTCTGTGCAGGCTGCTCTGACGTGATGCTAATGCCTACAAGATGTGCAGCGCTGCAGGACGGCCCCGGTGCCCCACACCACAGCAAAGGACTCATGTTTTACATCGCTCTGCAGTGCAGCCTTGGCTAATTAATCCCAGGGATGAGCCTCCTGCTATCAGGCTGCTCCTTGTCATTCCTTATGTGTTGGTGCTGGAGGCACTATGCTGAGTGCCATAGGGGTGGGCTGAACCACCGTATCCCAGTGAGTCCCAGTGTGTCTCAACCTGTCCCTGCGGATCTTGGTGCTCACTGGGTGCGCGGCGCCGGGGGGACGCAGCATTGTGTCACAGTGCGTTGTGATCACCCAGCGCGGCTAACGTGATTTCCATCCCATATTCGACCTCTGGCAACTTCAAAGCTCTGGCGAGCAGGGGATTAAGCAGAGGGGCTGAGGCTGGGGGGCTGGGGGGGCCGCTCACCTTTGAGCTCCCCGCGTCCCCTCCCCGCTGCGCCCGGAACAATCACCTCCCATTGTGCTCCCAGGGAAAGCCGGGGTGCAAACACAGGGACCTTGTCAATATTGGTTTTTGAGAAGGCTTTTTCTATTCTCCCATGTCTGGGGTTTTTGTAGCAAATCCCCCTCAGGCTGCCCAGCCTTCCCCTGGGAAATCGGGATCCTAGGGGTCCCCGCTAACACCATCCATTGAGTGAAATTTCACACCCACCTGTTTGCACACAAGATTTAATTTGGTTGATTCTTCATGCCCTTTTCCTGCTTAATCATCAGCCCATTGACCTTCATATGAAAAGGGGCTGAGGGCAGAGGAGAGAGGGGCTTCTGCAGGGAAACAAAAGCTCCCAGAGCCCAAACCAGTCCGACCCTGAGCTAACGCATCCACATCCATGCAGGAGCAGAATGTGGGGAGCACCATGGGGGGGCAGCCTTTAGGCAGCCTGGTGGGCTGGGGGAACCATCCCATCCCCACCGTTTGCTGGCTGGATGCACAGAACCCCCCGCAGGCACAGCTCTAAGGTCTCTGCACTTGCAGCTGCAATTTGCCTGCTGGAAAACAAAAAATAACACAAAGTTAAAAAAAAAAGAAAGGAAAAGGAGGTTTTTTTTGTCCCGCTGGCCCTACTCGAAGTGAAACCCGAGCTGTGTGGGAGTCTGTGAGCGTGCAGGGCTGTGCACACACGTGTGCAGCCAGCAGTCCGGTCGTGCTGTGCCGCAGCAGCACTGGTGCGTGCGCATGTGCGCTTCTCCCCGGTGGGATTGTTTTGGTCTGCAGAGTGCGGTCGTGTTTATTTAATATCTGACGTCCCTTCTGTCTTCAGCGCTGACATTAATTGCCAGACAATGAGCAATGGAGCCCAGATGTTCCCCGGTGGTGGCCTCCCTCCCCTCGCCAGCACTATGCGGGTGATAAAAACCCTAGGGGAGCCGTGTTGGGAAGGCTGCTGCTGAGTGGCTGTGAGTGGCAGCGAGCTGGGGGCTGTGCCACGCCAGGGGTGGCTCAGACCCCCCAGATGGAACTGTTCAGGCGGCTGCAGCCCCCCCCATTCCCTCTGTGCAGCAGTAATATGTGGGCATCACAGAGTGAGACTGTGCCCAGTGCTGGTGCTGTGTTGCAGCCTCGCCACTGAGAACGTGGGTTTGGGGTCTGGGCATTGAGCCCCAGTGCAGCAGAAGAGTCTGCCAGCTGCCCCCACTGCCCGCCTGCCCTGGCTATGCCCAAGCACTGCCCTGCTGGCATGCTCCCCAGAGAGCAGGGCGAGCCTTGCTTGCCAGAGAGAGATTAGCACAGCTGTCTGTCATTTCATAAATATCCCTGCTCATGAAACACGAGGTCATTTCACAGCAGACATGGCCTTATCACAGAGCCACAGTGCTGCTGGGGCCCCTGGCATGCAGCCGTGGCTGAGCACCATGTCATGGCTGTGTGTGCATCAGGGCTCCAGCTGCATCCAGGGTGTCCCTTGGGCATGGCTGGGGCTGGATTGGTGAAAAGCTTTTGGTCTGAGGGATGGGGCGGCCGAGCTGGGCAGGGCAAGCGGTGTCCCCTCCATGCCTGCTGTCAGCATTGCATGACATGGCATGGTATGACAAGGCATGGCACAGCATAGCACGGCATGGCACAGCAGGCAGAAACGTGACACTGCGGTGTTTAGGAAGCTGCTCAATTTCCTGCTCTGACATTGGCTTAATATGCACCCACCACTAATCAGTAAGCATTATTATTTAAGTGGGAATATGTTATTAGAAAAAATGGCACTGGAGATGGGGTGGAGCTATTTTTAGAACTAGTGTCTGTCACTGTGGCATCACTTCCTAAGGGGATGTGCGTGACCAGGAAAGCAACCAGCAAACCAGCACACAACCCCTCACAAGGTTCCCATATTGTCTCTTTAAGCTGGAAGAGAACACGATATGAACACGATGTGAATTAGGATCTGAACAGTTTTCCTGGCAGGTTGTCACGCAAGTTGCCAGCACTGCTCCTTGCCTTGGACACCCGCAGCAGTCCTGTGCCCAGACCCATTGCCCCTGACCCACCGCCTCCTGGCAGCCCTGCTCTCAGGTACCCCCAGAAGCGATTTCACATTGGGTGCACCTTGAGGGGAGAGGTGACACCCCCATTCCATGCCTCCCTGCAGCTCAGTGCATCCCCACCCGCACTTCCCTCCTCCTGGGCTCCGCACAAAGCGCAGCTGCACTCTGGCCGGGGAACATCCGCTGTGGAAACCTGGGAGGAGCTGACAATCCCCAAAGATTGGCTGCACACACGGCCAAGCAAGCACTGCTGGCTGCTGGCCTAATTCGTTGCAAATGTGCTTCAATGTGGTTCCAATCTGCATCCCCAGCCCTGGGCTCAGCGGGGCCGGGAAGTGGCCGAGTGGGGCTGAGCCGGGTGAGCTCCACTGGTCCTGCAGATCCCTGCACTCTGTGTCCTTCATCTATAGGGATGCAGTTGGGCTTTAAGTCCAACTGTATAATCTCCCCAGACCCAAGCATCCCTTTTCCCTGCTGGTGCATTTGCAGAGGGGTTGCACCAAAGGTTGAGAATAATCAAGGAGAACCACCCCATTCAGCCAACTTGCACCTCTCCCATGTTTGTAGTTGGATTAAAAATGCTGCAAAGTCAGCTCGCAGCACTGACAAGGAGCAGCACAGAGCGAGTCCCATTCTTGGGTTACAGCAGAGTGGTGCTGAGCCACAAGCAGGCACCTGCAATAACAGCTGTGGTGCCACTGCTGCTGGCGGAAGGGGAAATGAGCAGCAACGGGGCTGGGAGCAGCACACTGCTATTCAAGAACAGAAAATCCCTCTTTGCTGCTCAATGCAGGCAGCTCTGGCCGTGCTGGCATCGGTGCACCAGGCACCCATGGAGCCCAGAGCACCCCATGCAGTGGCTTTGGCACAGGGAATGTCGTGCTGTGCCATGTCGTGCTGTGCCGTGCTGCTGTATTCAGCCCAGCACTGGGAGCAGCGAGGTGCTGTGCTCGGCCTTTTAAGATCAGAAAGGTTTTTGAACTGACGTTAGCACTGGTACGCAGAGGAAAGCGTACAGAAGGGTAATTAAAGTGGAGGAGCGAGGCTGGGTTTGCCTTTAATGGCTTGCAGCTGCAAATATTTTTCTGTCTTCTCCAGCCTGCTTGTAAGCTGTCTGGCTATATTTCTCGTCCCGGCCAATTAGATTCCCATGTGTGCTGCAGGAGTGAAAATATAGAAAGTGAATAATCCTCTGGTGCTGCTCCTCACTCGGAGCCCTTTGAACCCGTTCAGCCCTCAGCCCTGCTCCCTCTGCAGCACCGCGCTTCACCCCCAGCACACCGCCAGCACTGCCGCCGTTCACCTTCAAGCCCTTCTGATCAAAGCCCCTTTTTATCCCCCCCTTTTGCTGAGTTTTACAGCCATTTTCCCTTTTTGACGCTGGTGTTCTGCCAAAAGTTCCACTCGAAAATCAAAAGGGGCAGTCCATTAATACAAGGCAGCTGTATTGAGTTCACCATTGTGTTGTCTCTTCCAAGGTACCTTGGATTTTTAATAAACTGTGGGGCGTGGGGAGTGTGCTGGCTCCAAGCAGAGGGAGGCAGAGGGGAAGAGGGCGAGCTGAACAGCGCCGTGCAAGCAGGAGGCACCCGGCAGCCTCCCAGCTCCCGTCCAGCTCCAGGATCAGGTATCAACCAGGAGCCATGGCGCTTTGATCCTTGTGTGCTGATGGGGCTCCTTGCCAGGGCCCACCCCAGGTAAACAGGATCCCCCCGTGCCTGCGTCCTAGGGATGTGTGCAGGGTGGAGGCACTGCATGGAGCCTGGCAGGGCTGGGGGCACAGACTGTGTGCACTGCTTGGGCTGCGGTAAGACTGGAGTGGGGCAACAATGGGGCCAGCAATGGGGTCAGCAGTGGGTCTGCAGGAAGACCAACAGTGGGATCAGCAGTGGGGCCAGGAGTAGCAGAAGCAATGGGACCAGCAATAGTGTCAGCAGCGGGGCCAGCAGTGGTGGTGGGCAAGGATGTGCCACTGGGAGTCAAGGTGAGGATGGACTGGGAGCAGATGGGACCTGCTCCGTTTGTGAAAGAGCGTTTCTGCTATTTATGCTAAGTGGTGGGAATTCTTCTCAAGCGTTTTGGATGGTTCTGTAATGAGGCCGGCCTAAATATGCCAGCATTGTTTGTGCCGGACAATTAAAAACTCCCACTTGCCACATTAGCAGTGTCTCTGGTCGGGAAGGGCCCTGGAAGCGGCGCGGGATGAGGGGTGACCACAAAGCCCGCCCTTTGTGCTGTGCTCCTTTGAACCTCCTCAAAGACCCCATTTCAAGGGGTGGCTTTTGTTTTCTTTTCAGCGGGACCGAACCCAGAGCCGCCTGTTGTTTAGCGACACAGAAATGTGACCTTAATTGACTCTGCTGCCGGGTGCACTGCGTAAATCACTTGTGGCACCAAGGGAGCTGCCTGGCGTGCCCCAGCCCCACAGCAGCATCGCCTTCCTGGCCACTGCCTGCAGGGCAGGCATGGTGACACTGCGGTGACATGGTGCGGTGACCAGTGCGGTGCTATGGTATGAAGACACAGTTCTGTGCATGCCCAGAGGCAGCAGGAGAGGCTGACATGTCCTTCACAGAGCCATGGGGCTTTGGGTAGGGGCTTTGCAGCTTCACGTTTAGGACTATATCACAGTGCTGCATGGTGTTTTGTCCCTCACACACAAAGGCTCCCAGCCTCATTCCATTGGGGGTTTTCCATTTCCACAGGGAAGCAGGAAAAAATGTTTCTCTGTGCTCTTCAAAACTGTTCTGCAGCCAGAGTCTTCTGCCCAGCTGTGCCAGTGTGGCTCTTTACCTGCTGTTCCTGGGACTCGTTGAGTTAACGCTCATCACAAGATAAATTACATGTGATGAAAATGTAACAAATGCCTGTCACGCACTTAGCCAGATGACTTATTTGTAGGATACCAGGGGGCTGATCCATTAACAGATATAATTTGCGGGCTCCTGAGGAGAGGTTAAGGGCTGGAGCATTGCTCCCTGCCAGCCACCTCTGTCTCCCTACCCTGCTTGCCCCGACCCTAATCAAGTTCTCGTATCAGTCCATGTCCCACAGCCCCCCAGCTGCTCTCAACGAGAGGAAATTTGCAGACAAATTTCTGCCAGCAGGACACTGGAGCTCTGCTGCGCAGCGGGATAAAGATCCCTGCAGCCAAGTGTGGGAGGACAACGGGGCCAGTTTGGCCCCTAAGACAGCAGTGACCACATCAGGAGGTGTGTGCTGGTAACAGAGCATTTTGAAGCAAGGTGAAAATTTGAGGTAAAATACACTGCTGCAGGTGATGCTCCAGTGGAGAATTTGGTGCCCATGGGAGGGCATTCTACTTTCCTGCCTCTCCTTGGGGAGCTAATCACCCAGGCTGTGAGAGATGTGCAGCAACCAGCTCGTGTTTTGCTTCTCCCTGCTAGATTAAAGAGCTCTGAAGTACCTGCCCTATTATTTCTGCCATGGTACTCATGCAGCCAGGCCCTTCTGGCTGTAATCAAGCCGCCTCTTGATCTTCTTGATAAGCGGAACACACTGCTGTGTGCTCAGCCTCCCTGCATGGGAATGCTGCAGGCAGCCAGGAGGGATGGGCAAGGAGCAGGTTACCACACATCCGTCTGCAGCCTGGCACTGGTGACCCACATGTGGCCACTATGGACAGGGATGTGGGTGGCCATGAGGGGCTGGCTGCAAACCATCCCTTGGCAAAATGTTGGGGAGCAGCAGGTGGTGGTGACCCAGCTCATGGGCTCCTCCAGAGCAATGAGGAGCCCTCACTCACTGCACAAGGCCTCCTGCGAGGAGGGGGCTGCTGGGCAGGGAGCAGCACACAGTGACCTGGCCTCGCTCCGGCCGTGCCGCTGGCTGAGCAAATACAATGTGCGCAGCCTGCCGGGGCTGCGGCACCTCCAGATAAACCTCATTGTGCTCCTGAAAAGGCAACAATCCAGCGCTGGCAGCTCCATGCAGCATGGGATGCACTCAGCGTCCAGAGGCCATGGGGACCCAGTCCTGCTGGGGCTGTCCCTGCATCCCCTGCCCACACAGCTGGGCCCAGCAGGGAGCCAGCCTGTGCCAGCACCGCCTGCGAGTGCTAACAGCTGCTTGGAGCCCGCTCAGAAACACCAGCCTGGGCTGTGCGGCTGCCAGCCCTGCTGCTCCCAGCACAATGACAGCTCAGGGGGAGCCGGGAGCAGGCAGCCCTGGGGGAAGGGATGTGCAGAACTCCACAGCAAGAAGTGAGCTTGTCTGTGGGAGAAAGGAAGATGATATGAAGCGGCAGCGGGCTCTGGCCCACATGGGCCTCCCCTCTGGCACCAGTGTGTGTCGGCGTTGCCAAGGAGCCGGGGCTGCAGCAAGGCTGTGGAGCAGAGCCAGGCACGGCACATAGCTGCAGGATTCAGCATGCGTCCTCACATCCTGCTGCCTCTCTTGGTACAAACACTGTCCAGATTTCCAACGTCAGCAGAAGAGAGACCAGCCAGATTGTTTTACAGTTTCAAGAACCCATAATGTTTTCCAGAGAGTAGGACTGCAGCCCATCTTCTGGAGCAGGAAAAGCTTCTGCAGCCCCAAGTCACTGCCAACAGCCCTCCAACTTCGTCAGCTCATGGCAGCCAAAAGCACCAAACAAATGCTGGTTGTCTTCAGAAAGGGCATGAGTGCACCCTACACATAACAAGGCAGTATTTACCCTGAGACCTGGTAGCTCTGTCCCCAGATCCCACTGGGTGGAAGGACCCTGCAGAGCTCCTGCTCTGGGGCTGGCCCAGGGCTGACTTTGCGTAAGGTTCTGGCAGCAGCATCAGAGTCAGATGGTGTTTGTCGGGGGTGGGAGACCTGTGGGGTGGCCCTGTTCCAGCAGCAGGGCACTGCGTGTCCCTGTCACACAGCCAGGCTGTCCCAGCCCCATCCGTGTGCAGGACAGTTCAGAGGAGCAGCTCCATCCTCCCGAAGCCCCATCCTGACCTGGCTCCCTGCTGCAGGGGCTATGAGGACAGCACCCTTACCTCCAGCTGCATGGCTTCCCCCCATGTCTCAGCTCAGCTGGGAACACAGCCCCCTGCACCAGCTGATGGTGTGGTTGGCCATGAATGTTTAATGAAACGGAGTGGAGTCATTTGTCTGGACTGACCCCACCAGGAAGTCTGCGCTCCACAAAACAAACCATGCTTTTGTTTGAGTTGTTTTAAGTAAAACACATGTCACCCCTGTAAATCACAGGTCCCATTCCCCACCCTACCCTAGGGCACCCACCTACCAAGGGCAGGTGCCGGGGTAAGCCAAAGCTGCAGGCTTCCTGAATGACGGCAAGGGGGCTGGGCAGGATCAGGCCCAGGCCTCTCCATGGGGCTGGCAAGGAGCAGGCTGCCGTGTGGGGCTGGGCAGTCCCAGATGCCAGCCCACCATAGGGCTGTGCACCCCAGCTGGGATCCACAGGGCTGCCACATCCCAGCCCTGAGCACCCACTCCCTCAGGGTGGATCCCAGCACGTCCCAGCACCAGGTGCACCCCAACCCCCACCATCCCTCATCCCCTCAACCCTCGCTGCGCTGCCAGGCCAGGTCACCGCTCTGCCACCCCCAGGGCTGCAGGCCTGGACTCCAGCCCAAGGCCCAGAGCCGGCGGTGCCTGGCACGAGCGTGGCCGAGGCCCGGGGCCATCCGGCAGTGCGAGAAGGCGGGCGGGCGGCCGGCATGGGGCCGTGGCGGCTGCCGGCAGCAGGGGCCGGAGCGGGTTCGTGTGCCGCGGGTGTGCTCCCTCCCTCCCTGCCGCCTGGCAGCCCGCCACCGCGCCGGGGGTTCGCTCCTTTCTCACGACCTCTCAGGTTCCTGAGCTCATCTGGGAGCTATTCATTTCCTGCCAGAAAACAGCCTTGCCTGCTAAAAAAACCACCTTGGCAGCAGCGCGGCCCAGGGCTTGGTACGAGGGCTCTCTCGGCTTAAATCATAAAGCTCTGGCTGTCTGACTGGAATCAAAGGCAGGGCGGGCGCGGGGGGGCCGGGGCCCGTGCCATATGGTAGCACTTAAGAGCCAAGGAGGAAGCGAGGAGGGGTTGCGCACCGCTCGCGAGGAGTGTGGGAAAAGTTAATTGACTTTAATGACAGGTTTCCCGGGCGGGTGGCAGCGCCCGGTGGAGCACAGGGCTGCGGCAGGCAGGGAGGTGAGCAGGGCACGGCAGGGGCCACAGGCAGGTGTGCAACACCAGCAGCCCACATGCCATCGTCAGTGCGGGATGGAGCCAGGCACGGGGCTTCCTACACACTTCATCTCCAGGGTGAAGGCGTTGGCTGTACCCACAGGGCAGCTCCTACACGTAAAGGCCCACAGACCCCCCAGCCCACATTTGTCATCCAAATTTGTCACGGTTTAAGTGAATTAGCATCAAGAGCACAGCTCCTGGGAATAGCTCTGATCCCTTCAAATCACACAAACTCAAGCAGATTTCTCATGTCAACAGGCTGTGGGACTGAGCAAACACAAAGCTTTGGAGAAGCCAGAGCCCAGCGTACAGCAGATACACTGTATGTGCAATCTGAACTCCCATTAGCAGATCAGTTTGTCTTTTCTTTCGCTCCCAGATCTATATGCTGTCCCATTAGCCCACCGTAGATCCTCATCTTTATGTGCTTCCCCAGCAGGAGGGCCCTGCTCAGCTGGAGTAGCCACAGCTCCCACCAGCACCAGGCAACACAGATCCCGAGCAGGCAGGCCCTGCAAGTGGCCCCTTGAGAGCACAGCAGGCTTGGTCCTGCCATGTCACCAGCAGCAGAGCAGAGGTGACACCAGGGCAGGCAGCCCCAGATACACAGAGCTGGCACACAAAGCCGGGCTGCTGGATGCCACAGTGACAGCAATAGTAAAAGCGAAGGCATTGGGAGATAGAGGGAAATCTACATACAAAAAGGAGAGAAGAATGCTGGTCATCACTCGGATGCTTGGGAGATCATCTTCTGCAGCTGTTTTCAGGAGACAGCCATCACCAAGCACATCCTCATCTGTAAGCCCTGCGGAGAGGGATTTTAGACATCTCCTCTCCCCCTCCAAAATTCATCCCAAGAAGTGCTCTCAGATCAGTAAGCTGCAGAGAGGGGAGGCCACAGACCCTGCCTGCTCTCACACTCTACAGTTTGCATTTTCCCAGCACCTGGATGCAGCCAAGCACCTGGCTGAGCCAGGCAGAACCCGACACGCTTCTGTGGGGGATTTGGAAGAAATCCCTGATTGATCCTGGCACGGTTTAAAGCTGACCGTTCTGAGTTAGGACTTGTTAGGAAGGGTGATGTGAGCTGTAACCCGAGACCACCACTTGCCCCTATCTAGGCTCACATCTTGCCTGGAAATGGGGCATGACCAAGTCAGAAGGGTCAGCTGCAGCTCACAGTTAGAGAGGCAGGCAGCCCACACAGTCCCACCTCGCTCCCCCTGACATGTGTTTTCCATATTAAAGCAGAGGAAATGCCCAACTTTATCAAAACCACATGCAGAGCATTAATCATCCGGCACAGCCTGACTCGTGCTCGGTGCCTCCAGCTCCAGGTGGAGGTGGTACCCAGCACCGCCTGCTGCAGCCTGTCAGCCCTGAGACACAGCACTGCGTCCGGCCTGTCCCACAGTTGTAACACGAGACGCTGGCAGGCACTCTCCTGTAAATCACCGGGCTGCAGGCATTGGTGATTTACACCAGGGACAGGCCCCTGGGGTCTGGGCAGGAGACTCCGCGCTCAATCTGTCTCACTGCATGTCTGCAAACACAACACTTTTAGCAGGTCAGATCAGCCGGGCTGCTCCCAGGGAAGCAGGAATTACATCTGCCCAGGGGCAGGGAAAGGGCCAGGCAACTTCCCAACACACAAAGGGGACAGGGTCTGCCATACAGCTCCAGCCCCACAGCAACACAATCCTTGGGCTCCCTCTGAGCACACAGCCAGCACTCCAGGTATCTCCAAAAGCCTTCCAAAACAGAAGAGACTCTTTTATTTTAAGAGCATTCAAAAAAAAAAAAAAAAAAATCCCGATCTTTGGTGTCACATAAGGAAGGGAAAGGAAGGGAGAAAAAAGATCTCGTGTAAAACACGAAACACTGTCGGAGGGAATGCTATGGTACAAAGGCACAATCCAATATGAACGTATAACCTATGTACAGCCGTGCCAGCAGCACGGGGCGCGGTGCTCAGTCCAGTCCGGTGCCTGGCACCCTCACCAGGGCCTCCAGACTGAGTCAGCGGTGCCGGGTGAGGGGCCGGGGGGCGAGGCGGCGGTGGCAGCCGTGGGTGGACCGCCATAGAGGGGCAGCACAGCCCCGCCGGGAGCGAAGGCAGCGCTGGGGATGAGGAAGGCGAACTGCCCGTCAGAGGCAGGCAGCAGCTGGAAGCCACCGTAAACCTTGGCTGCATCAGCACCTGGCTTGCAGGGTACAGCTGGGAGCGGCCCTGCACCTCCGCCCGGCGGCACCAGGGGTGGCCCGAAGGCTGCGGGTGGCGGTGGCAGCGGCGGGGGTGGCACGGGGTAGTTGATGGCGTTGATCTGGGTCATGCAGCTGGCCAGGTGGCCCAGGAGCCGGGTGCGCACCTCAGTGTTGACACCTTCGCAGGTGGAGAGGAACCGTGTCACTTCGTTCATGCACTCGCTGAAGCCGGCGCGGTACTTGCCCAGCACCGTAGGGTCTGTGCTCAACGCAGCTGTGGGGTGAGAGTCACAGGGCAGTCAGTGAGGACACAGCGAGTTGCCCACTGGTGGCACCTCCCACAGCCCTGAGAGCAGGGAGGATGCTCCTGGCTGCTGAGGATCTGGGCAGAGAGCACCGTACATCCCAACACCGAGGTCTCAGGCGGGCAGCAGAGATCCCGCAGGACAGAGCAGCCACTCCGGGCCACCACCCCCCGTGCCCACTGACTCAGGGCTCCAACCCAGCAACACGGACGCAGGTGGGAAGCACGGTGCGTGCCTGCACCCTGGACAACAGAGCAGAGCACGGAGCCCCAGCACCACCGCCGCCCCCCCGCTGCTCACCGGTCATCTGCGCCCGCTGCAGGCTCCGCAGGTGCTTGACGGTCATCTCCAGGATGTCGGCCTTCTCCAGCTTGGAGTGCCGCGAGCTCTGCGGGCACAGGCGGGGCTCACACCGGCACGGCCCCGCCGGACGGCCCCGCGCCCCCCGCCCCGGACCCCCCCCGCCGCTTACATCCTTCTTCAGCGCGTCCAGGATCAGCGTCTTCAGCTGCCCCAGGCTCTCGTTGATGCGCGCCCGCCGCCGCTTCTCCATGATGGGTTTGGAGGACTGCAAGAGAGGCGGCGGTCAGCGCCCGGCCCGGCGCGGCGCGGCGCAGCACGGCCCGCCCCGCCCTTACCTTCCGGTGTTCCGCCGCCGTCTTGGGCTTATCGGGCGTCGCGTTGATGCTGGCGGGGGTGGCGGCCACCGGCGAGGCGCTGCTCTTCTCCATCAGGTCGGCAGGCATGGTGCGGCAGCGCCAGCCGCCGCGGCGCAACGCGGCACGGCAGCGGGAGGGCGGCCCCGCGGGGGCGGGCGGGCGCGGAGCCCCGTGCGGGCGGCGGGCGGGAGGCGGCGCGGCTGCCGCGCGCCTTTGGCCGCCCCTACTTATAGCGCGCGCCGCACGCGCGCGGCTCGTGTGAAACGTCCCCCGCCGCCGTTCCCACACTCGCGCCCAGCCAATGGGCGCCGCCCGCACGCGGCCCCGCTCGTGGACGGCGCCCGCCCATTGGCTGCGCGCCGCGCGGCGGCCGGCGGCCAATGGCGGGCGGGAGGGCGGCGGGCGGGCGGCCGCGGTTAACCCCTCGGGCGCCGCCCGCGGGAGGGGGAGGGCAGGGCCGGGTCCCGGCGGGAGCGCCGCGCTAATTACCGAGTTAATTGGCGCCCGTGGCAGGCGCGGCCCCGCCCGCTCCCCTCGGGGGGCCGCCGGCAGCGGGGAGGGGAAGTGGGGGAGCCGCGCGGTGGGGGGCCGCGGCCGGCGGGGTGAGGTGCGGGGCAGCGCGCCTGGCGCGGGGCCCGGCTGCGGTGTCCGGGGCTGGCTGGGGGGACGCGGGCGCGGCTGCGGCTGCCCGCGCACGGCTGCTGCGCGGGGGCCCCGTCACGGTGTCCTGGGTCCTGCGGTGGCGGCCCGGATCCCGTCAGCGTGCTTCGGGGCTTTGGGGCTTTGGGCCCCGTCGCGCTGCCCTGTGCTGGTACCCGGTCCCTGTCGCAGCGGCCCGTAACCATTAATGGCTCCCGGGCTCTGTCGCTGCAGTCAGGACGCTGCAGTGCTGTGCCCAGCTGCCAGCCGTGGGCCCTCACGGCGCGGTGCCCCGAGGCTGGTCTCGGCAGTGGCACGGTGGTCTGTGGACTGCAGTGCACCGCGCTCGCAGCGCTGCAGCCGCGCTGCTCCGTGCACACGCGTGGCTGGCGCTGTGGCTGCAGGTGTGTGCCCCGCTCCCGGCACCCAGGCGAGCACAAAACCGCAGCGCAGTTCCTGCTGCTCAGCCCCGGCACAGCTGTGTCTGCAGCACCCCGGCTGGGCCGGACGCTTCATGGGGTTACTTTAAAATTTTAAAAAAAAAAAAAAGATAAAAAAAAGTATTTTGCCCGGGGACTTGAATCTTTCTTTTCCCTCCGCTTGACTGACTTTCTCACACTCCTATTCCCATAGCCTGCCAGCTAAGCCTGAGTCATCCTGCCAAGAACTAGACCTGGCCTATTCAGAAATGTGCTCGCTCGCTCTTTCTCTCTGTCTCTCTTTCTTTTCTCTCTTTCTTTCTTTCTTTCTTTCTTTTTTTTCTTTGAGTATACACAGCGATGTTTTTCCACCTCCTCCAGTACCTGATCTGCACCTGTACGGGGCCAATCCCACACGTATCACCTGATCTCGCCTTTTCAGAGACCGTGAGAAAAATAAAGTTCAGGAAAGAAGAGACATGTTTGCAGATCTCACCGGCGCAAAGCCCTTGTCTCCGCAGAGGCTTGCCTGCCACCGGAGTTTTAAAAAAGGAAAATAAATAAAAGAGAGTGTCATGTTTAAAACGACAGAAAAGCACAAATCCAGGCTTTCTTTCAGCTCCTTGGTCGAGTCACAAGTCTTTTGATTTAAAAACAAAGAGCGGCCTTCAGTGGGTAGGATTTAACTTCAGATGAGCAATATTTGATGTAAGCTTCCATTAGCTGGAGCTGCGGGCAAACTCAAGTGAGGAAAAAGTGGGGACTGCACGGGGGAACCACCTCTTGGTCATCTCTCCATGTGAGACAACTGCTTAGTGTAAAAGCTGCAGTATGTTTTTGAAGTGCCTAAGGTGTTCTCTGATGGGATAATATTTTTTAATACTTGGGGAAAAAAATAAAATGATGGGAAGGTCATCGCAATTCCCGAGCTAGCGCTCTCCCTCCTATGGGGATTTGCAAAGGAAATGCGAAGCCGGGCAGCCCAGTCCCTCCTGGGCTGGGAGTGAGAACAGGCTGCAATTACCTCCATGTTTATGGCAGCCCAGGAGCTGCTAACCACCTCTAATTGCTGGCAGCAGGTCGGTTTCTCATGGGGATGGAGCAGGGCAGGCGGGGATCACAGGCTGTAATTACGGGAGGCCAAATCTTGTCCGGTCGGGCAGCTGGGGAGCACCCTGGCCATCAGCAATAGCTCCCAATCTGCAAGTGGGGGCTGTGGGGCTATGTCTCCGCCTGCCACAGGCCCAAGGGAGGCTTTAGTTTGTTGGAAGCCCAGCTGAGGCCTTGGAAAGGGCAGCATCCTATGGGGCATCCTGTTGGGTGTTCCTGCTCTGTGTCCCTGTCTCTGCCTGCCTGCTGCAAAACGCTGTGCACGTGCGAGGGCTGTGATCCCGCAGCGGAAGCGTGCCTGCGTGTGAATTCCCCAGGGATCAGGAGAGGAAGGGGAGGATTTACATGGGAGGATGTTTCTGGAAATGAAGTGGCCAAGGCCAGGCTCCAGCTGGAAGGAGGTGGTGAAGAGGCTTGAAACCGCTGGGGGATCTGGAACAGCTCCTCCGGGCTTCTCCAGCTCTGCATGAAGACTATTAAGGGGGGAAAGATATCCCCTGATAAGGGACTGCCTGTGCAACAGGGTGTTCCCGGTTCTCTGATCCTCTGGCACTGATATTCTTTGCTCAGGCAGTAATCTTGGGTTACCAACTGGGAATTGTTCAAAGCAACTTTGGGAAGAACCTTTGGACAGCTCATTGGGACATTACTGACTCAGAACATCTCGAAGGGATAAGGCATTGGCGAGAAAATTTAGGTTGGTCCTGGGCCCAAGGGCAGGGAGGTGGAATAAAGCGGGGTGCTGCTGCTGGTGTGGCACATGGGAGATGAAAAGGTGGCAGAGCTGGCTGTGCCTGTCCTTTAGGTGTAACCCAGACCAGAACAAAGTGTGTGTCTGAAGATCCAAAGCTCTAATATCCAAGGCTCACAAGAAGTGTAGAAAGCAAATTGCTTTTAAGAGCTGGGGTATTACAGGAAGAGCCCTGACACAAGTTGTAGCCCAGGAATACCGAGCCTTTCTCCTTCAGGTCATGGGCTGAAATTCTAGCCCGGTCACAATTGGAAGTTGTCACCACCCTGAAGGCTGGAAAACAAGTCCTGCAGCTTGGGGACAGCTGCCACTGGTGCAGATTTCTCCTCTGGGCAGCCCCACACAGCTATGGTCCCAGCCCCGGAGCAGAGTGTGAGACTTCACAGCAGCAGTCCATAGAGAGAAGTGCTCTCTGGTAGCTTTGGGGAACGTTTCAGGGATTTTTTCACCTCCAGATCTCTGGGACAAGGTCATGTTCCAGCTGACTTCATGATGGAGCCTCCCAGACAAAGCAAAGCTTTCAGGGGTGTTGCTGCAGGTCCTCAAGGTGAAAGGGGTAGAAGCATCGCTGCAGGAGCAGCTCTCTGGGCAGACGGCAGTCTGGATTCACAGCAGATCCTGCCCTCCTGGACACTGGGGCCCATTCCCCAGGCTTCTTCCTGAGAAATTCTTCTGTCTCTACAGGCAGGGAGCAAACAATTCTCATCTCCCCATCCCGGCACAGGCTGCTGCATGGCTCTGCCCTGGGGAGGGCTCTGGGACAAGAGCCAGGGTACCTGGATCTCTTTCCAAGCTGATTCTTCTTGGCAGGCTCCTATCCTGCTGAACCAGAGAAATGCTGCCCTGGGAGCTGGGGGTGGCATTTTGGCAGCTGTGAAATGCCACCCATGTGGATGGGAATTCCCTTCCTGCCCCGATAGCCATCATGATATCTGCAATGCTGGTTGTGCTGGAGCAGCCTCACGTGTCAATGGGCACCAGATGGTGCAGCCCCAGCTTTTCCCCTTGTCCCCAGCCTATTTGCAGGGCTTGAATCTCTATCACTGCCATTGCCAACCAGAGTCTGTGAGCCGCCTTATATCCTTCACTCCATGATGCTCTTTCCTTGGGACATGACCTGAATTCACTGGAGCGTGACTTTGCAGCCTGCTGGCCATGCCAGGGCAGCCCTGCTCCAGCACAAGTCAGTGCCTTTTGCAAGGCAGAGCAGCCCCAGCTGGCAGCACGTCTGTGTTAACCCATGTCACTCCGAGAACCAGAAATAAAAGCATGGAGGAGCATCTCTCGGTTGTTGTCCTCCCCATGTGGGTGGAAGGTGTTGGCAGCAAGAGCCGATGTATTTATTTATAGGCATCCCGCTGTGCTGCTGCCTGAGGCTGCTGTCACGGTGCCTGTGGGGCAGATCTGCTGGGGGGGGGAGGCTGCATGTCAAGCACCGCTTCCTGGAGATTGTTCACTGTGTTTCTGAGCTGTGACGCTGTCCCAGAGGGCCAAGTCCCAGGAGCACTTTCAGCACGCAGTGCAGTTTGCAGCCAGCTGCGAGCAGCTGGATTCACAGTGCTGGGCTGAGAGGAGGCGGGAGGCAGTGTGGTGGGGAACTGCCTCCAGCATGCCAGCATGGCCCCATGTGCTGCACACAGCCCCTGCCCCTGGCCTGCCCTGGGCAACACAGCCTTCCCTTGGGCACTAAAATCCTCCTGCCCACAGCTCCGTGCTCCTCTGCAGCCATCAATCCTGCTTTCCAGCACATTTCCCTCTCCTTGCCATCAATCAGCCCAAGAAAGGAGGCTGAACTCACTCTGCCCACAGCTCCCACTGCACCCACCCGCTGGTCCTCCTCTCTTATTTACGATGCTGTGAGTCAGCACAGGGGTGAGTTAGTGTGTGAGCTGCGTGTGGGCATAAAGCCTCGGCAGCAATTTTGTTTGAGCTTGGCACTGTCATGGAGAGAATAAGCCTACCTAACTAATATCTGTATGTGTGCATAATGGGAGTGCTGCACTCCCAAAATCAATATAAATTATTCAAGGTGACAGCAGGACTGAAACCAGCCCTTCAGCCATGCCAACATCAGGATGGCCGCATGGTGTGTAGGTTGGTGGCCCCATCTCTGTGTTTGTGTGTGTATCCCCAAACGTGTGACACTGTGCTGCAGAACTGCTTTTCTCAAGGCAGCCAATGCCAGGATAAAAAGGTGAGAATCCTTTACATGCTGGTGCAGAACTGATGTGTTACTAATTACTGTAATAGAAATATTATCCCTTGAAGGATGTTGTTATTTTATGAACAAGGGATAATTGACAGCTTAATTACCTACATCAAGAGTTAATTGCTGAGCATAATGAATAAATACATTTGCAAGTACAGTGTTTACTTTGCACTGATTCCAGCAGCAAGAGGCAGTTTTTGATAAGTAATCTGGAGCGTTGTATGGAATGACATCCAGTCCAAACCCTGAAACATCCTGAAATCGGGCTCCAAGGGCACCATCCTGCTGGGCAGTGAAGGGCGCTGTGCTCATCAGTCACCTTCAAAACACTTTTGTGCTGCTGTGGTGTAGGAACACAGGGAGAAGGCAGAAACCTCCTACTAACAGTACTGAGAGCCAAGCGGCGAGCCCAGCCATGGGCAGCACTCTGCTAGAAAATGCACTGAGATCATGTAGGGATGCACCTGGGAGGCATCCCGGCCACCCGCTGCCACTGCAGCCCGGCATGCTGCAGGCACCTGTACTGTTGCTGAGCTGCTGCCCGCACGCAGCCTCATATCTTTATTGGAGGCTGTTAAAGGCAAACCTCCCAACAGCAATAACGCCACTACAAAGCGTTTCTAAGAAAAGGTACGTGGGAATAAGGGAGATGCAGAGATCCCAGCCAATTTCAGTACAATACGAGCCTGAAGTATCCTTATAAAGTTAACAAGTCGAATTTAAATGTATACAAGGCTCCGGAGCATACAGGAAACAGGATCGTCCAAAGCATCAAAGGCACATCATTGTCTTGCAGAAGGGCCACTGAAAGGCACACGCCATAAAGAAGGTGTATTCAAGGGGCTGATAAGGTGATAAAGGCAGTGGAGAGGTGCCAGCAGAGTGGGCACGGATGCTCGCAGCGGGGATGTGGGTGTCCCGGCACATTGTTACGGAGTGTGATTGTCCTGCTCCCCCAGCTATTGCCCTGCCATAAAACGCAAAGCAGCAACAGCAAGTGGGATCGCAAAGCAGCAATAGTGAGTGGGATCACAAAGTATCACTGGGTGCAAAGCAGCCGCAGAAAAAGAGTCCAGGAAATGTCCAACCACAGCCGTAGGAAAAATCAATGTCATTTCATGGCTTCTTTGTGAGAAGGAAGCAAAACCACACCGATCTGTTGACTACAAAGAAGCTGCAGGTCTGGAAGACGCATTGCAGGACCTGGCGTGCAAGAATTCAGGAAACAGAGGGGCTGTCAGAAATGATTTTTAAATGAAATGCAGTGTCCTAGAGAAACACATGCCTCACGCATAAAACAAAACCAAAGTACAAAACGTGGCGTTTGGAGGCTGGATGGAGTCTAAAGTGAGTAGAAGCCACATGCATGCATCTGGGATCAGATTTTGGCCTGATTGTAAACACTGCAGAGGCTGCAATGAGAGCTGAGAGCTCTGAGCAGCATGGTGCTTCCCCAGAGGGAAACCCCTGGGCTGGGGGCTGGGGAAGCTGAGCGTGGCCATGTCATACCACTCCAGCCTGGCCATAGGGTGGGCAGCAGTGTGAGCCTGCAAATGGGCAGCTCTGGGGAAGGTGAGAGGTGAAGTGATGCCCAGGGTTTCCCGCAGTGGCGTTAGCATGAAGTAGAGCCCTTATTAATTGGGGAGAGAGCAAAATCATGCTGGCAAAATGTTGTCAAATGCTTCAAATTAATGATTAATTCTAAACGGAGTGATAGTGTTTGATGTGGTCTTTGTTGGTTTAAACAGGAGGGTGATTCATTCTGAAGGAATTTATAAAAACACAAGTATTTGCTCATGGACAATAAATACTGGGGCAGATAAAAAGGGGGGATGAAGTGTTCGGCTCCATGATAGCAGCTCCGCTTGAGAAAACTTTTGACCTTCTCACGTCTTAAATCACAGCAGCTCCTCCAGGGTTGCCCTTGACGCCAATAGGAGAGGTGTCCCTGCGGCGGAGTTGGGGCAGCATCCAACTGCAGCTCACCCAGCATGTTTGGCAGTGTGGGCTCCGCATGCCAGCCCAGCAATTTGAAGCACAGCATCAGTAGTGGTGGCATGGTGACACGTGCCCTGTGCCACCCCACAGGCACCAGGGCAGGGAGCACACGCTGCCATTCCCGTGGGAATGCACCGCAGCCTGGATAATCCCTGCACTGCACTGGGGCTGTGCCAGGGACATGAAAGCGCACGGGGCCGCTGATAGCCGTGGCCCAACTGGGCTCATTGGGGCGAGATGAGTCGTCTGCACTTCCAAGGCAGGCATGGCACACGACATCACCTGCTGCTTCCCAGGGGGACACGCTCAGCCGCGTTGTGCTCCAATGGCTTCTTGACAAAATTCCTCTTTTTTCCCCATGGAGCAGGGCCTGTGGGCACTGCTGTGGCTGTCAGCAGTGTGTTCACTGCCCATTCTGCGCACAGTGCCCTCTGCAGAACTCCTACAGTCCTCTGTGCCGGTAATGTTGGACGTGAGCACGGTGCCTGGTCCCAATTAACCTGGGGGCAGAAGGCACTATCCAGTTGCACGGGAGTGCTGGGAGAGGAGCAGCTTTCCTAGTGCAGGGCTGGAGCCGGGGTGAGGAGCTTCTAAAAAAAGCAGATGGTTTCTTTCCCTCCTTCCTCCTCCTTCCCCTCCTTTCTTCTCTTTTTTTCCCTTGCTGCGGAACAGACAGCCCAGCAGCACATTTTTCACCATCAAAGCTTTGCTGAAGGGAATTCTCCACCACTGCTTCATTTCTTCCTGATGTTCACAGATCGTAAAGCAAACGGCCTCTGGAGGACAGGGACAGAGGCCTCTTGGGGACAGAGCACCAAGCCCACATCTTTCGCAAAGGGCAGCAGAGGCAGTACATGTGCTCGGGTGCTGAGTGTAAAGCATGGCACAGGGGTGTGGGATGGGCAGAAGGTTGCACAGCTGCAGCTAGAACCATGTATGGTGGGGATGGGCTGTGGGGCTGCAAGGGAAAGGATGGCGAGCGATGGGCACTGTGTGTGCCATGTCCCTGTGGGCCCCTTTCAACATGGCTCGCTCAGTGCCACAAGCTCACACCTTGCTGCAAGCGTATGCCTACTAGGCACAACAGGGAGGGACAGCCAGACCTGTGTGTGGTTTGTTTTGTGTTTGTCACCTCATACATCAGCCCATGCCCTGAGGAAGCTCCTCACCTAAGGACATGCCACCCATGTGCTCCGTGCCCGGAATGCTGAAGGGCAGCTGTCCCAGTCTGGGTGCGGATGGCAAAGAAGGGACAATGAAACGATGGCACCCTGTGGTGCTGGGATCAGAGCTTAGAATCCATCCTTGTGTGCTGGGGGCTGCAGGAGCCACACCACAAGGCCCTACACACACAGCTGCTTTGGGGGAAACACTGGCTGCCCGGCATCCTACACAACATGGGGACCCTCAGCACCCCAGGGCCACCATGCCTATGTGTGCACCCATCCCAGCCCCCAAATGCAGGCTCATTTCAGGAGCGCAGTGCAGCCCAACGGGGCCGGAGCAGCTCCACCAAAGAGTTTATGGCTTTCACGCCCCGTCAGGCTGATGGATGGCTGCGGTCCCTTGGCGCTCAGCGCCTGCAAGGGTCAGTTACAGCCATCACTTCAAGGAGTCCAACCGACCGCCCGCAGCGCTGGAGTACAGCTTGGTTTCGGGTTCAGCTTTGGGAAGGGAAGGCCAAAGCACCGGATTGTGTGCTGGGGGAAAGGGTGAGAGGCCAGGGGAGTGTCCGAGCCGTGGTCCGGGGCTGTGCTCACCCCTTGGGGCCGGGCTGGGATTTGTGGGATTATGCTGGAGGGATTACAATGGAGCAGACTTTCCCACAGACGCTCCAATCGCCGCTCTGAGAAAGCGTGTGAGCCAGCCGGCCCGCCCGCCTCGCGGGGCTGGGGGAGCACAGGAACAGCACACACGGTTTTTAATAATTAAGTAACTTTAATTGTCCTGGGAAAGTGGTGCTCGCCTTAGGGCACGCTGCGCAAACTCATAATTAATGTTACCAGGAGAGATTATGGGAAGGAGAGCTGAGAAATGATTCACTTTTGCTTTTTAAGCCTCCCTGCGCTCAGGCTGCATTATCCCCCAGTATAAAGCCCCGTTTATCTGGGGGGGGCAGCTGGGCACTATGGGCACGTGGCCGGCACCCGAGGGCAGCGCTGCTGGGAGTGCCCAGCACTGGAGCTCCAGCCCCATCCCACTGGAAATGCGTGGCACGGGGCACATCCCAGAGTAAATCCCAAGTCCTGGATTCCCTTTGGGGTGGGGGCGTGGATGGAGTGGGGTTGGGGGCACAAACCCTCCCTCTCGCCAGTGCTGTTTCACCCTCCCTAAACCAACACGGCGCTGAGCTGCAGCGGCTCTTTTCTTTCTTTTTTCCTTTCTTTTATTTTTTTCAAAGCAAATCGCTGCGCTCACACAGGACGCAAGGTATTTTGCTCTATAGAAATCCTTTTTTCAGGCAACTATGTCAAGAATGTTTTCATACTTTGGGCTGGATGGGAAAAAAAAAAAGGGCTTAATCCCCCGAGATGGTTATTTCTCTGAAAACAGACATGCAAATGCTGGACTTGTCAAACCTTAAAATGTTTTCTTTATTCAGGGAATTACTGCCTGCCTGCTGAGCCCGGGTAATGCTGACAGGCTAAGCCCGGGGCCTTGGCAGCCGAGCATGCAGAGTGTGGGAAAGGGCGGCTGAGGCACGCGCCAGATAAGATCATACAATAAATGATACAGCCCCGCCGAGCGCACGGCCACTTTCATATGCAAACAGCTCCCGGTGCATGCACACGCGCGGCCGCACCTCACCTGGTGGCTCCAGGAGGGCGGCGATGGGGCTGACCTGCAGACCCTGCTGTGGGGGTTGGGATGTGGGGGGAGGAGGGTGATGGGGCTCACGGTCACACTGAGGCTCTGTGAAAATGGGGAGTGGTCACTTAAGCACATTTTTGGGTCTTTCGGCCTCCGACCTGACAACATGCCCCAAATGGTTCAAAAAGGGACAAAAGCGACCCCAAACACATTGTGCTGTAATTGCATTGTTTGAAAGCAGCATGCTGCTCCTGGCCTCCTTTTGGTGCGCATGCCTGGGGCTGGGCAATCCAGCACCTAATTCTGCCCTTTGGCAGGAATCCACTCCTATGCAGGAGCTGCCACGGCCATGCCGCTGTCCCACATGTGGCACTGTGTCCGTCACCAATGCAGTGACCCGCAGCAGGCAATGTCTCATGTCTCCAGGGAGAAAAACTCAGCACAGCACTTTCACAGCCCAGATTTGTGTGTGTGGGGAGCTGTGCACACAGCAGAGCCACCTCCATGGTTGCACCGTGCTGAGCTCCTGCAGCTCAGTGTTCCTGGGGGTGGCCAGGGACAGGGCTGGGTGGGGGCATCCCAGCCTCACTCCCAGCTTAGCATGGCGCATTCACACAGATAATCTGTTATGGAAAAAAATGAGCCAACAAGCTATCTATTCTTGTCTGTGCTATTTTCCCATGTTAGGAGCAGGCTGGGCTGAAAAATGTAGGTTTCCCCTTTCATCTTGCCTTGCAGAGCCCCCCAAACAAAATGTCTTTCTTTGCCAGTGCTCACTCAGGAGATCATGTCTCCTACAACAGGAAAAGCATTTCCCCACCCCATGGGAATGTTTTATTTTCAGCTCGTCCCAGTGAGGGCAAGCCAATGGGGATGAGCAGTGTCCCCATGCCTTGGTGTGCAGCAGGGGACACGCTGCAGCTTTGGTGGTGGCAACGTCCATGCTACTGGGTCTAGGCATCTGAGGGCTGTCTGCTCTTTCCATACAATTGCATTGGTCTAATAAAAGCAAGAAATATGTTTTTATGGGCTTTGTGGTCTGGCTTTCATTAATCCTGTTCTGTGCGGACTCACTGGCTTGTTCTGCTCCAGTGAGTGGCAGCACTCTGGTTCCCTGGCTGCACGGCTCTGCCGCAACGCCTCTGTTGATCTATGGAAGTGGTTTCCAAAAAATAATATTTGGGATGGCCACGTACCGGCTGAGTGCGGGAAGAGGGTGGGTCGGCAGTATTTGCACCGCACGGATCCGGCTATCTGGTTTCTTGTCAAAGCAAATATCTTAAGGGTTTTAGGCTGTGCTGCTTCCTGAGCTGTTTCAGAAGGACTGAAACTGTGATCCCTGGCATTGTGGTTTCTCCACCTGGGGACAGGGGCAGGAGGAAGGGTGCGGGTGGTCTTGCTGTTGAGCCCCACTGAGCCCACGGCAGCCAAGATAGTGCCCACGGCTACAAGAGAGCTGTTGGAAGAGCTGAAGGGCACACGGGGATGTGGCTTTCCTTCCACACATTTCAGAGGCAGGGCTGCTGGGAGGAACCGCAGGGAAATGGGGAGCAGACAGAGCAGGCAGCTAATTGCAAGGAGCGGAAAAAACCTAGGTGAGATAAAAGAGAGCGTTTGCATTGTCTGCATTCCCCCAGACATCCCGGGCTCGCCTCCGGCTGTTTGGCAGAAAGCTCTTTGCAGCCTTAGAGGAGGTCATGGTTGGGCTGGAAGCAGGCGCAGTCAGCAGGCAGCGAGGAAGGCACGGAACCAGCTCCTCTATCTGGAGATCGAATGGGAAACACATAACCGTTGCTCGTGGTGCACCCACAGCCCCCACCTGCGGCTGCGGGTGCTCGCTGGGAATGAGCTCAGCAGCCTCCTTAGGGTTGGGAAATCGATGCTATCAGGAGGGAGGCATCGCTCCCGGCCGTTGGAAGGGTTAAGCGCTCTCACGAAGCCGCCCGGAGCTCCAAGGGCCGGGCTGGTGCCAAAGTCGGAACCTGCTAATCAGCAGCTCCCAGCGGCAGCCCTCCGTCTGCCTTGACTCCTCGCCAAGCGCGGCCGAGCCTGCCGGCACAGGAATGTGTGAGAGCCATGTGTCACTCCTCCAGACTGTGGGAAAGTGCTGCTCCAGTGAACTCACAGCAGCTGCCCTGCCCCGGCCCGGCCGTGCGGCGGGAGGAACAGCAGCCGGGGCTCACCGCCCTCCCCGATGTTTTCTCCCAGCGCTTCCGCACAGCCCCGCTGCCAGCCCCAGCCCTGCGGGTGGCACGGGACATCCGCACCCCCGGTGCCTGCAGCCCTGCTGGGCTCACGGGGACCACGGCCCTGCGGGAGGGGTGGGGGCTGCAGTCCTGTTTGGTTTGAGAAAACACACTCTCCCTTTCACATTTTTTTTTTTTTTTCCTGGGTGTGGGGTGCTGACAGCAGGATCCCGCAAGCCAAGAGCTGTCCCAGCACCGGCCGCGGCCACCCCACTGCCACCTGGCACTTGTACAAGAGCCTTCATCTTCAAAGCCTCAGGCAGACAATGGCTCCTTTCAGTGCCTGGAGCCGGCCCTGGTCAGCCCGGCTTGGGCTGAGCCCTGTGTTCAGCTGGGATAAGATGCGGGCTGGAGAAGGGCAACGGGTGGGCAGGAAAAGAGCGATGGATGGACAGTAGAAGGGTCACAGGTGGGCAGGAGAAGGGTAATTGGTGGGCAGGAAAAGCACAATGGATATGGGCAGGAGAAAGATGATGGGTAGGCAGAAGGACGACGGGTCAGCAGCATCCCTGTTGCTCACCACCTATGGGTACCTGTGCTGCAGGGGGGATTCTCCACAGCCCCCAACACTGAACTCTCACTTGGGCAAGAGCAAAGGGTACGGAGGGTGGGAGCAAGGCTTCTCTCTGCCCTGAGGATTAATGGCCGGCAGGGGACCGGCAGAGCAGGGTTTGTGCTTGGCGGGAGGGCAGAAATGCAAAGCGCTGAAGCAGCACATTCGCCTTGTGCCCCCGCGTCTGCCGCCAGCCCTCGCCGGCTCCTCCTCGCCTCGCTGGCCCCAGCAGATCAGGCTCTGCAGACAAGCATCTATTTCTGCCCTCATTTTCATCTTGTTCCTTTAAGCCTGCCACGGGCTCTCGTTAAAGCTGCTTGCTGGGGACTCATTAACTTGGCAGGCTCAGTGAACTCAGATCAATTAAAATAAAGCTTCTTAGGTTCCCTGCCCTTTGCTGCAGTGCTTGAAGCTCTCCATGAGTACGGCCGTGCAGAGAAGGGTGCGGACAGTCCTCAGGTCCCCCCATCCCCGAGGTGTGTGGCCATCCCACTGCAGCTCAGTGTTGCTCAGCAATAGGTGCTGCCTGGTGCTTTGGCATTGGAGAGGTGGTCCTGCAGCTCCTGATGGATTTCCTTTAGTGGAGGAATCAAGTTTAGGAGCTCAGGGTCAGCAACTCCTGCTTGCAAGAAATGAACAAGAAAAGCAAACAGCTCGTGCAGCCGTCCTCTGATTTGGGTTTTGTTGCACTTTCCAAACACATCAGTCAAATTTTCAATGAGGATCAGCCAAATCCTTCCAAAACCTTGGAAGGTTTTGAGGCTCAGTTTCAAATGAGAGTTGGCCTTATGCTTTGCAGAGGTTGAGCTGCACTAGAAGAACCCCTCATCTCGATGTGTGTGTGTGCAGGTACCTAAATGCTAATGACTGTGTTTACATGCTGGGTGTATCTGCCGGGCATCGTTTGTGGGATGCAAATGTGGGGAAGGCGAATTAGCTCTGCAGTCTCATGAGAAAGGCAATGAAGGCCAAGTGTTTGTGTTTTTCAGGGAGAAGCCTGCAAGGAGCCGTAGGCTCGGAAATTAGGGGCGAGGAAATGGAAGCCTGGCCTCTCCCTCAATCTGAGATGTGGCAGAAGCCAGCTGGGAGGCAGACAGCCTGGCTGGCAATGCACAAAAAATGCCAATGGGACTCAGAGCTGGGCTGTACTTGGGCAGCCCCTGTCCACCCACCTTGGATGGCTCTGGATAGCGTTTCTGCTTGCTGCTGATCCCTGCTTCGTGGGCACATTGCTGGGATGGCAGAGCTGCCCCGAGAACTCAGACACCGGGCTCAAATTCATGGCACCTGCTGCCTCCAGAGGAGCTCAGCCAAGCAGTGCCTGGTTTGGTCCCAGACGTGGGGTCAGTCCCTGCACCACCACACACAGCATGGGGCTGCAGCTCAAGGAAGTGCAGGGTAGTGGGGCCACAGCTCAGAGCCTTCGCCCAGAGTCTGCCAGGGGACGGGAGGGGCAGAGGAAGGCTTTAATGAATTAGTCCTGGGCACTCTGGAGCATTTCCAGTTTGCAAATTACCACTGCTTTATTAGGCTTTAATTCATTCTGCTCCAGGGCATTGCTTGCAAAAGCCTTTACAAAGAGGAGTGAGGTGCAGTGTCTGGGGCTGCGTGCGCTCAGCAGCGTGCGTCCCCATGGCTGCCTGTCCCGGTGGCCACTGGGCCTGCTCTGCTTCCACCTCTGTTCCTTGTCCAGCAGGAACAAGATGGAAGTAAAATGTTTCCCAAGGGGCAGTTGCCAAGGCAGTGACCCATGCGGAGCTGCAAGCGCTGTCCTTTTACCTCTTTTTACCTCCTTCACCTATGCCAGGGCAGCAGTCTGGCCCTCTGTGTGCACACAGGTGGCATTTGTCCCTTGGTCACACTTTCCTCCTTCCCAGATGGAGCAAAGTCTTTGCTGCCTCTGTGTCAGCTGAGCCAGGGGCAGCCCGGGGCTGAAACTGAAGCTAGGGCAGCCACAGGGCCACGTGTACCTTTCCCTCCATGGACATTTTAATCCAGGTGGCATTTCTCACAACAGGGCCAAGGACGAGCAGTGGGGCCGGCTGGCTGCACACCATGCTGATGCTGGGGCATCCCAGGCTGTGCCCCACCGGGCTGTGCATTATGTCATAGGAGCTGCAAGGCGCGAGCGGGAGCTCATCCCAATGCGTAATGGAAAGCACTCGTCCCTTGTAATGCTGTCTGGCCATAAAATGTCAGAGGGATGTAAAAGTTATAAATACATCGGGGAGCGCATGAGCACAGCGTTAACCCTGCACCAGGAGCGCTGCTTAACCCCAGCGGGCTGAACCCAGGGCAGCTGGAACGGAGCAAATGTCACAGGAGACACGGGCCGCAGCCCTGTCCGTGGAGAGGTCTGCCTTGAATGGAGCAGAGCTTGCTTGCCATCGCAGTGAGGTGTCAGACATTTCGTCTGGGTACATACAGCCCTACATGTATACATGACTGTAACAGTCAAAGTAGATCCCAGAGCCCTAGAGAACATTGCTGAGAATCCTCTTGCTTTTGCTGTTCCAAGACTGCAGAGCACAGCTTCAGTGTTCCCAAGGTACAGCCTGGGGGTGAAACATGAAACACAAACCCACGGTGTTCCTGCAGGAGAGCCACACGGAAGGGCAGGACAGGAGGAGAGGAGGAATTGGGAACAGGTGCAGGACCCGCATCCACAAATACCCCAGTGGAAAGAGTGAGAGGAGCAGGGAGCAATGATGCAATAAATCTTTTAAAAGAAACAATAAGACCAGGACAGCTGGCACAGAAAGGAGCATGTTCCCTTGGCTACCGGAGGCTTCAGGAATGAAAAAATTGGAGAGGGTGAGGGGCAACCTGTTGGCAGGGCAAGGGGAGGAAGCAAGAGGAACCCTCTGGAACACGAATACCGCTGTAATGAGTAACACCCGGCTTCAATGGGACGATGCTTTCCGCATGCACTGTGTTTTACAGCTACCATAAATAATGAAATCAGTATTTGTAAACTATCCTTTAAGGAATCCATTCTTTTCCAGAGATTTCAAAAGCATGTCATTTTCCATATTGTGAAGTTTGCCAGCTCGTCTATTTTTAGCGATTCTTACTCTACTGATGTGGTCAAGACGGTCCTTAAACAGAAGAGAACGGCTGCATGCCTCAAAGGTATAAACAGCCAGACATGTGCTGGGAAATGCTTCGGAGGTGAGCACGCCGGGCTGCCGACATCAAAGCTGTGGGCTGGTGGAGCAGCAGGGATGGGTCTGTGCACAGACTGGATCAGCAGGCACGAGAAAACAGCTTGAAAGTGCCTCAGAGATCTGAAGAGCCTTTAGTCTCATGGCCCAAGGAACGAGACAGATCCCGCAGAGAACTCCCAGCACTTCCATGGAAACCTTGATTTGGTCAACATGAAAATAGAAAAAAAAATAATGAGGTTGTGTGTGAGGCTCCGGGCTATGAGTGGAGATCCATCCCTTGAGTTGGGGAAACGTCACTGGGCTCAGAACACTTCTGGTAAATGTCCTGTGTGCCCCACGGCTGAGCTGGGCTGAGTTGATGGTTAGTTTTGGTCATAAAATCCCCTGGAAAATCTGCAGCTGCTCCTGGTGTGCCTCTGGCAGCCGGCAGCACCTCCACACCTGTCCAACCGCAGTGCTGCTGGGGCTCACGTGGCTCCTCAGGTGCCTCCGTCTCTCACTTACAGATTTTACTGCATTAGTATTTCAAGGACTGTACTCTGTCCTAAGCAATACATTTGCTTCTTGCATGTATGCTTTTTTTCCTATTTAAAGGCCACTGAGTCATTGGCTGTAAATACATGGGTACACTTAAGAAGTTACTGATAAAACCACTGGGTCATGACTTGCTGAAATCTCACTTTCAGACCATGAAGCCCCAATGTATTTCACCTCATCTCATGCCTTGTGCTCTCCCTTTTCAGGATCAGACTCTGCTGAAGGATGGTCCTCCTGAATTGCAGGTGTTGGAATTGCCTCCAGGCCTCCTCCTGCTATGATGTGCCCCTTTCTCCCACCCTTGCCATGCTATTGCCCTTCCCATGGCCTCACTCCACTGTGTCATATCATCTCCCAGGTGCTGATTTTGGCATGTCCTTGCTGCTTCCCCTCCTCCTCCCCCCCTGCTCCCTGCCCTGCTCCTAAGGGCTTGAGCCAAGGCTCTGACTTGAGGCACCTCCCAGGTCCCCTCTGAACTGCAACTTCCCTGCAGGTCTCCTGGGCTGACCTGATGACTTTTTGTTGGCCTGCAATAGGGTGACATGTCCTGGCTGCACCGGGACTGCTGTGCTCCAGGCCTTGGAGAAGCAAGTCCACACCTTGTGGCTGCCTGTCCCTGCACCCCCTGTCCCTGTGCTGCCTTTTTTAGGCCATGAGAGCCTGGTGGAAGCTGGCTCTGTTGCAAGGCACATGCGGGCGGCAGGAGGGAAGCTCACAGCAATCCATAATCTTTGCAGCACTCCTGCGAGCAGCTGTCTGGCAAATGTCAAGCACTGTCTAGGGCTATTTTGGGCACTTTATTTTTGTACAGGATGCTTTAAGCTGGGGGAAGGGCACAGAGAGCGTTTTCTCATTGCCAGCATCTTAAAGAATACAACCCTCAGGAGGAAGGCTCAAGGACGCTCCTTGGTCACGCAGCCATAAACACAGAGTTCCCTGGGGCCAGTGGGACACTGGAGATGTCCCACAGGGGGGGGACATGGAGGTAGCTCCTGCCACAGGCACAACCTTGGCAAGCACTATCGCTGCAGTGGGGCACCCACCACCCCAGAAGAGCTCTGGATGAGCCCTCAACTCTGCTTTGAGACTTCAGTCCCTCCTGCTGGTGTACCAGCAACCCAACATGAGTAACACAGCCATCGGGCATCCCTCCAAGGACTTGCACAATCACAGTCCCAAATCTGGGTGTTTCCCTTTGCTCTCCCAGTGGCCTGATCCTCCCAGCCCAAAGGGCCCTTCAACTCCATCAGTTTCAATACAGCAAGGATCCAGAGCCAAGGTCTTATACAAGGAGGAGCAGAGCACCCAGAGATCTGCGTGTGAAAGGTGGCATGGAACGCTACTGGACCATCCAACACCAAAGCATTCCTGCTGAAAGAAGTGGGCGTTCTTCCAGGAGCTGGGGCAGGAAGTCATGGCTTATCTTTGCGAGCTTCTTTTTTGCTGAGCCTGGAAGAGAAACTCGTTCTCATTGTAATAGCTGATGGGTTCACTCCCGACCCCAACATGGTTCTATGAGAAGAAAAGTAGAGTGGAAGTAGGAGAAACAGCCCCTCAATACGCAAGCTCAGGCTGAATGGGGCTCTGAGACCTGATGGAGCTGTAGGTGTCCCTCCCCATTGCAGGGGAGTTGGACCAGATGGCCCTCAAGGATCCTTTCCAACTCTAACAATTCAATGATTCTAACATTTATTGCTATAAAATGTTATTTAAAAAATGCAATACTTATACCATGGCTACACACAGCCAACAGGTGAGCAGCTTTCACCAGCGCTTAGCAGCAACCAGGGCAGGGCTTTGCTGCAGCAGGAGCTGTGCTCAGGTGGAGTTTGGAGCAGGGAGCAAGCAGAGATGACTCAATCTGACTTGTATTTGTCAAGAACGAACACGTTGGGCCAACCTCATCCCTTTCAGCAGTGGCGCACAGCAGTGCTAGGCGGCCTCGGGGCTCTGCCCAAGCTGGCAGCAGTGGTGCTGTGGGATGGGTGACAGCACTGCGGGTGACAGCACTCAATGGCTCTCTGTGAGCTGCTTCCCAGCGCTCTGATGAGCAGCCAGTGCTGGAGAACAGAGAACGCATTTATCACGTTGGCATGCCACGAGGCTGCAGACAGAACAGGGATTGTGGCAGCAGGAGGGATGGGGTGAAAAGCCATCAGGACGGGCTGGGGACAGACTGGAGGGGAGCGGGGACAGTGTGTGGCTGGGTATCCTCAGCACAGCTGGACACAGAAGGGGAGATGTCCCCAACCCTTATCAAGCCCAGGTGATGGGTGGCCACTGCTACGACAGCTGGCACAAATCCTGCAAGATGGCACAAAGGCAGTGCGTGCCCCCAGCATCCCAGGAGGATGCTGGGGGGATGTGGCACAGGGACAGATCTCACTCACAGACACTGCAAAGCAGAAATGGAAAATTATCTTTCCCAATCTGCAAAACGAGCGTGCAAACAACCCCAGATCCTAGTTTTTCCGTGCTCCGAGAAGAATGTAAACCTTTTGAAACAAAACCCAAACTTTTTTAGCAAAGTGAAAAAAAAAAGAAAGAAAGAAAGAAAGAAAGAAACAAGAAAACTGAAAGCAGCCCAAACCGCTCATTTGTGGCAAAGCCCAGCAAGCCTCAAACCCAGCAGCAGCGCTGCCCCGGGGGAGGCACAGAGCCCAACACGGCCCTTCCCACGGGGATGGGGCTGCTGGCGTGCGGCCGCGCGTCCCCCGGGAGCACCGGCAGCGCGTGCGGCTGCGAGCGGCTGCTGGCCGCCCGCCACGCTGCCCTCCGCGGATGGAGGGCGGTGTATCAGGGGCTGCGGGCTGCGATAAAGTTTATGGAAATAAAAGGCGTCTCCAGCAGGCTGCAGCCAGAGCGGGCCCGGCCGCTTCTTTCCCACACTGATTAGGATCTGGGCAGGCTCCTGCGCTCCAGATTTCTGATGAAAGCAGCGTGACCGGCAGCGCTTCCCTTCCCGGCCCCCGCTCGGGGCCAGAGGCAGCAAGAGGTCACCGCGCCGCACACACGCAGCGCGCGCTCTGCAAAGCATGATGCACGCCGCGCGCCACGCCGAGCACACGGCATCACGCACGCACAGCACCGTGCGGCACGCTGTGCAGCACCGAGCACCGCGTGCCACGCACCACGCTGTGCACTACGCCATGCACGCGAGGCACTGCGCACCACGCCGGGCACACGATGAGCGTCACACGCAGTCCCCCACGTTCCCCCCACTCTTCCAAGCCAACAGCCACGGCCCTCCCCACCGGAGGAGCAGCACACGCCAGGGCAGGGCTGCTCTGTCCCTGCAGAGGTCTGTCCCTGCCTCACGCTGCCCTCCCAGCCTGGGACGCAGGGTGCGTTTCCGCCCATTGTTTGGCGGTGGGGCTGCAGTTTCCTCTCGGTCACGAGCCCAAGTGTTCCCTGTGCTTCCAGGGCAGGTGGCTGTAGGAACAAAGCCGCCCGGCAGGGCACGGGCACAACCCTCTGCTGGGCACCAGGAAGTGCCCACAAAAAGTAGGTGGCGGTACAGGCTGGAAAACAGGAATGGGGTCCGGCTGCTGGTGGAGTTAATGGGAAGGGGCAGCCCCCCAGTGCTGCAGGGCTCAGAGGGGTTTGGGGTTTCAGCCCTCCCCAGCAGGGCACGCACGGCACAGCCCGCGTGGTGCCACGATCGATGAGCACTGGCAGAGCATCAAAAGCCAATTCAGTCATTTACAGTAAAATCAAAGAGGGCAGAACAATGAGCGTGCAGCGAGGTTAAAGCACCTTGTTACAGGAACAAATCCTTCATCTGGCAGCAAAAGAATGGGATTTATAGCCCTGCAGGTTCAGAGCCAGATTAGCAGCGGTGACATTTGTCTGAGGGACCTGATGTTGGTATGTCGATGGCTTTCCCATAGAAGTGTTGGGTTGGACCCTCTGTGTACCGGAGCCCACCCCTGTGCACCCCTGCCCTGTGCACCCTGGGACATGACACCATGGGTGAAAATGTTGCCCCCAGCACAGCCTGAACTGCATGGCTGTGAGTGTTTGGGAAGCTGCTGGGAGGCACGTCATTGCCATGGAGACTTGTTCTACAGGCAAATAAATATTTGGTGCTTTTTGCTCTTGCCATAAATGTCCATCCCCTCTCCTCCTGCATCCCTGTGCATGTTTATAGTGCAGGGTCTATGTTCCTTCAGCCTCACTCATCCTACCCATGCAACATGTCTGTACTCCCCACATCTTTCTTCTCAGCCCCTTCTTCCTCACTCTCCCCACCAGCCTGCTGTCATGTTCCCAACTTGGTGCATTTTATGTTTTGGTTGGGGAGGGTTAAAAGCATCCTCCACTGCTTCCATCTGCAGCTGAGGAGTGCAACTGGGTCTAAACTGTCCTTATCTCCTGAATTAATAGGCAAATGCTTGTCCCGCTCTGCTTTTCCCACTGTACCTGCCCTTGTCCCCACACAGTGGCGGGAGCCATGTGCCACCCGGGTCCTGCAGCACCTCCTACAGAGTGGCAATGGGGACGAGCAGGGCTCTGTTCCCCATGGAGCTGCACAAAGGTCCCTTTCTGTGGGCAGCACTGTGCCCCGCAGGACAAAGTCCCCTCTGAGCCTCAGAGTTATGGGTTTGTGAAGTAGCAGGGGAAGGGGAGGCAGGACACAAACGGGCCTCCTTCGTTAATAAATCCTCACAGCTGTGGAAAGTTTGAGGCAGCAAGAGCACCCAGACAGAAAATTAAAAAACTAATAAAGTCCTCAGTGTGGGGGCACTGGCATCAGGTCAGCTTTCCTTCTTGAGACACCTAATAAAGAGGCATTCCAGGACACTAACTCATAAGGGAAATCTGCAGGGGTCAAGGGGAACAGTGGAAAACTAACCATGGTAACTCCCGCACGCCAGGAAGGCAGTGTGGAGCTGGGCGGCTTCTCCTTCAATCCCCGAGGACTGTTGGGGAGCGTTTTGGGGCTGGGCTGGCCTGGGACCCCCAAGGCTTCAGGCACCTGTCCTGCAGAGGCACTCAGATATGAATGCAGAGGCTGCAGAGATGCTCTGCAAGGCACTGCTAGGTTGGGGTCAGGGCCCCGGCCGAGGGAGGGAATGTAAATCATTTTATTTAGCTTGCTTAATTGAAGTCTTTCCAGGGGGTGCCTTCTTAATGGGATGATGGCACCAATTACCGCATTAGGAGGCAGAGGCAGCTCTTAGGGCTGAATTTACCCTCCCAGTTAATTCACAGTGCTGTGTGCTGCCAGGTCTGCCACCGAGCACTGCCACCTGTGTGGTGTGCCCAGTAAGTGCCCTGGTGTGCCTGTGGGTGAAGGGCACTGTGCAAAACAGGTCGGGAAGCAGTGTGCAACCAGCCAGATGGAATACTGCACCAGGAAATCATGGGTTTTCCTTGATTGCTAGAGTCCAGCCTGGAGGGCAAATTCACAGCCAAGCTATAAACCTGAAAAACGGGGGTTTCCAATGGAAACATTGATATAACCCTTGCGGCTGGCAGAGCCGCAGCTCCACATGCTCACTCCAACACCGTCACTCCCAGCTCCCTGCCGACCACAGATGGGCGCGTGGCTGCAGAACATCCCAGGCTGTGGGGTCCAGCCTCATCCCGTGTGGCAGGGCACCCCTCTGCCCACAGCCACGAAAAGCCCAAAGAGAAAGGCAGAGCTGTTCAGTTGGTTGTAAAAATTAATGAGTTCAGATACAGACTTGCTTTATTCCGGTCCAGCTGCGTAACCACGGCGATTGTGTCCGGCACAGCAGACAGTTACATCAGCTCCACACCCCTGTACAATAAGACTCTGTTTGATCTCAGAAACAAGATCAGACTCCTGGGCTTTGCACATCCTGCTTCCTACATATGTAAAATCATTTTATTACCAGCCAGGAGAGTTCATCTAAGCTGCTCTCGCTGTGCAGCCAATGCAGAGGGAACATAGCCCTGTCTGCACTTCTGTTACCAGATGGAGGGCTGCGGGGCTGCTGCTCCTCCAGTGTGGGTTTCTTTTTGTTTAAGTGCTCCTTGGAGCTGGAGAGCCGGCTGCCAGCGCTGCAACCCAGGCTGTGCAGAGCGCTGCAAAGCTCACTCATGTCTCAGTGCATCCCCAAAGCAAAACCCAGCCCAGGTCCCCGCGCTGCCCTGCATGCGGGCTGTGTGGCCAGGGCTCCTCAATTCATTGCGCACAGGTCAGCCAGCAGCTGCTAGGTGGGAATGCGTATCTGCTGCTCTGTTGTGCTTGGATTGAGACCAGCAGAGCAGGCAGAGGGAGGGGAAATCCCCTCCTCATCGTGGCCCCACAGATAGCCAATCTGACAGAGCAGCTCCTCCTGTGCACCCAGCTCACGGCCCTGCTTCACCCCTGGCTGCTTTCTCCTAGCTCGATCCCACAGTTTAGTTAGATCCCAGTTTAGAGACTCGGGGGGCCCAGCCTAGGCTGTGCACTCAACAGCTCAGCAGGGATAATGGCAGGATGGCTCTGCTCGGTGGCAGCAACAAGCAGTGCCAGTTGGTGCCAGTCGGGCTCTGTTCAAAAAGGAGAAGCTGGTGACCCCATAGCTACAGTGTGGCTATGGGCATCCCTTCCTGGCACAACCCTGCAGCTCCTCTTACATGCCTTACACGCCCCTCCTGGCACCCCTGGCTGGCACCCCACTGCAGAATAACAGAGGTTTTAGATAGCAGCAGAGATCTGCATGGTTGCCAACTGATTTCATGCTCTCCATCAGTGCTTATTGCTGGGAGAGTTACCAAAACCCTGCAGATAGAAATGGCTTCTTCCTGGGTTGTGTCCCCTATCTCAGCAGCTTCCCAGGCTGTTTCTTGCTGCATGTCTCTCCACCCTCTCCAAACCTTCATTTTTAAGCACAACTTGACTCAGCTCATGTCTATGGGCATGTGTTTACTCAAGCAAAGCACAACAATCCAAGTGTCCCTCCAGACATCCCACACTTCCAATGGCATTTTCCCACTGCCACTTTGTGCTCATGGATGTGCTCACTGGTCTGCCAGTGGGGCCATAAAGGCTGTCAGTCCCATTCCATCCATCAGCTCTGCAGATGGGAGCTCAAGCAGCGTGGTCCTGGTGGGGATGTGATGGGATGGTGGGGAGATGTCCCCTCCGTCCCCTCCTGGCCTTTCTGACAGCCCAGCTCATATAAACAAAACCTAAAAGGGCACCTGGGCAGCTCCAAAATAAACTGTAAACAATCCCATCTGTGTGTCTTAACCAAGATCTCCTCCAGGATGGGGGTGCAGGGAAGAGAAAACAATGCAGAGTCCTTTTTCTTTTGGCTCAGAAGAAAATGCCATCACATTCATATGTTGCTACTGCTCCAAAGCCCATTCCAGAGCCCAGGCTCCTCCTCGAATGGGTTTCTTACTGGAGGTGGTGCAGGAGCCTTAGGAGAGATTGTGGTTTGCAGGCATAATGAAGAGCAAAGCTGGGCTGCGCTTGTGTGATCCTAGCGCTCATGAGTAGATCAGAAAATTAAAGCAGATCATATGTGAAAAAGTCATATTCTCTGGAGAGAAATGTGTTTTGCAAAGCAATAAGAAGGTATCCCTGCTCGTACTTTTCCATTTTGGGGCTTCTGTTAGCCTTATCCCACCTCCCCGTGCTTTCCTCATCTGTCTCCTGCCCCCCAGCTCGAGGCTGGCCTCAGTACTCGATAAAGGATATTGCAATTGTACTGGCAGCCTCGGTGCATGACAAAAGCGCTGGAAATCACAAAGAGCCTTATCTCACCAGGTCTCCCACTATGTTCCCCGGTCTCAAAGGCTGGGGGCTGTTAGAACTTTGCATCTCCAAAGAGGAGGAGCAGCTTCAGGCTCAGCCCAGGGCACCCTGGAGACCCTCGATGCCACCCTGGAAGGCAGCTCTAGGCTCGGAGAGGGAGCCATGCACGGCACAGAGCTGGGCAGACAGTGGAGGTGAACTTTGGGACCTCTCCATCCATGTTACATGTCCAGGAAGAAAGAGTGCAAGCAAAGAATGTAAAAGCAACAGCTTGGCAGGCTTTGGCTGATGCTGTGGCTGAACACCCTGGGATGGATGTCCTGATGGCTGAGAGAGCGTGAGCAGGGGGGCCCTGAGCACACCTGCACCTCACCCTGATCCCCTGTGCTCCTCTCACCTCCATCTGCTTTGTGAGCCCCTCTGTGAGCACCACCAAGCAGAGAGGGATGCTGCCCTGCGCCTCTGCCTCTGCTCATTAGCTAGTGAGAAATAAATCCCTTTCATCTCCACACTCATTTTCTAAGGATAATAATCCCTTTTTGTGTGCACCTACTTTAAATGTTCCCAAACTGAGTTGTAATTGCTGATAGTAATTAAGTTAATACATATTTACAGCCATGTAGAGTTATAGAGGGTCTCCCGTAGTTTTATTTGGGGCATTTTCTTTAACCTGCTATAAAATCATTAACAAGTTGTTCAGCATTAATTGCCTCCTGGGCGATCGCGTCCCAGTGTGCAGGGCAGGCAGATGGCCCCCCAGCCTGGCAGGGATGCCTTCCCCCTTACACGCACAGTCTGGCTTTAATTCATGGCAGAGCTTGGACCTCTGGTACTGGGAAAAGGCCTAGGATGTGCTCTGGGGTACACCAGAAGTAGCCCTAAAAGACACCGGGTGATGGCTGGGTGCCTGATCTTTGTGCCACGCATTGACCTGAGACACCAGTTTGCAGCTAACACCAGTGACCATCACCTGTCTGTTCTGCCTCATTGCTCCAGTTTTTCCAATTTCACCTCCGTGGCCAAATTTGCGCTCTCTGCTGTGCATACGGCTGGGATGCGGGAGGACTCAGCCCCCACCCCCTGCCCAATTCACCACTGCTTGCATTTGTGCTTTTGTGCTTGCCAAGAGCCCCAAAGCACTCAGCAAACAGCGTGTGTGGTGAGAGATCGCCGCATGTAATCTCCGGGTGAATCTCCCCATTATACAGTAGTCTAATTAACTCCGGGACAGGGTCACGATGAGCTATCGGCTCCAGGAATGCCATCCCCCGAAGGGAAGTAAATATCTCCGGGAGAGCAGGGAGCCCCTTTCTATGGCAGTGAATCCTGATAAAGAGCTTCACTCCATTCTCCTGCCGCTGGCTCCAGCTTAGCCCTTCTAAAGCTGATTCTGCCCCGCGCTAATCTGGAGGATCCATTCAGCCCAAAGCTCAACGTCTGAATCTATTTGCCCAGTGTGCAGCTGTGTCAATTTGCAAAGACAAAGGAAAGCTCCTCTGTCAACAGGTTGGGGAGCTCAGGTAGCACGAGCGAATTGAGGGCAAGAAGTCAAAGTGGTTTCTCAAACCATCAGACCATGCGTAAATCCCAGGCGGCGTGAGGGGCTGTGGCAGTGCGAGGGATAAAGGGAACAGAGGAGCGGGTGAGCAGCTAGCTCTAAGCCCACCAATTAGCGCTATTAAAGAAAGATAATTAGATCTGCTCCATGGAAACCCCAGAGGAGGCAGAATGCAATTTCCATTTGGGCTTATTTTAATAAGAGTTGGAAATGCCAGGAGATGCCCAAACAGCGGTGCTGGGGCAGAGCAGTGCCGGGGCACAGGGAGCACCACGGCCCCCAGGACACCCACCCTTCTGCTCAGTGTGCATGCCCAGGGGATGGGATGGAAAACATCAGAGGGGAATGGTTTCATAGAAATACAGCCTCTGTTACAGTCTCTGCTGCTCTGGCAGCTGTTATGTGCAGGACTTGCTGTGTGGTGCTGTGCGGTGAGCAGGGCTGGGGCATGAAGGATAGAGGAAGGGCGGGAAGCATGCCACTGAGTGTCATGTGTGTGTCCTGGGGAGGAGATGGGGCAAGCGGAGCCCCGAGAGATGGTGGCAGCAACAGGATCCAGCCAGTATCTGAGCAACCATATAGCTGCAGGGGACTGCAGCCTCAGCGAGGGAAGAGCCAAAGGAGTCATCTCGCAGCCGGCGTGTGAGGTCCTGATCTCATTGCTAATCATCTCCACTAATTTCCTGCCATTCAGAGATGTACAAAATAAGCCATGTTTGAGCAGGTCTGTTTCGCCATTGAAGACTTCCACACAAGCAAAACTTCCACTGGAAATAAAGGAAGCTGTGCTTTCTCTTAGAGTATTTCAAACAAAACACCCACAGGACTCAAGAATTCAACTTTAACAAGCCATGTTTGGAGGAAATTTAGATACTGTCCATTAGATAACTGTTCTCAGATGTGCAATAATAAACACCACTTACATAGCTTTAATTCATGAGCTTAATCACAAGACACATTGAATACACTCTGGGTGATACTCCACTGAGAGGGGAGTGCAGGTGAAATCTCGTGTCTGCATGAGTTCATGATGCAAGGTCTAAACAAACATTCTGCCTACCCACTCCTTCCTCCTGCCACAAGCTGACAGGGCACATGCAGGCATATGTGTCCAGATGCCTCATGTTTCTCTTCCAGCTAAGTATGTTTATTTTGATACATGTCTGGGAATATAACACCTGTACCATTAATAAACACAGTCATCCCTTTCAAATACATTTTATACCTACTATACATTTCTATTCTGAGATAATAAATCACATGCATAAACCTTATTAATCATTTAAACAGCTCCTTAAAACACCACAAAAAAGATTTTCCAACTCAAACACCTTTTAAGCTGCAATGACATCATGTCTGTCGGGACATTGTTGTGCAGCAAAGATTGCGAGACTTTTTTCCCCCCATAAAGTTGCTGCAATAAAGTTTGTCATTGCAGTCATTAACTTCGTGTTTTCTCCTCTTACTTTCTTCCTTACTCTGGAGCTACCTATCATCAGGGAGAAAGAGAAAGCATGCCTCAGTGAAACATCTGGGTGTCTAATGGTATCTGCTTCAATGCAAAATACCCAGTGATTTCAGCAGGAGTCATCTCCATTCTTTCTTGCATTAACACCTGGGGTACTTGTCCTGGGCACCCATGGATGGGTGCTGCATGCCCTGTCCTCACCCTCCAATGGTTTGTGAACCCAAAATCTCAGTGGTGCTATCACTGCCAGAGCCTCGGGACTCAATCTTGCTGTGTTTGTTCCCTGGTTCTACTCAGAGGTGCAATGATTGTGCTGGGTTTGGCTACCAACAGAAATGCCTCTCCTGGTGGATAGCCCCAGTGAGGACAGGAGCCCAACAGTGCAATGAGAGCTCCCTGCAGAGCAGTTTCAGCCCCATTTCCACAGAAGTCTAGCACAGCCTCCTGTGTGCACACTAATTCAGATGAATTCAAACTTTTCAGTCCATAGAAGACAACTCTACAGTGCAGGGACATGCATGCTGCTGGCAGGGATCAGAGCAGAGCTGAATGTGCCTGGTCCTCCAATATTCAATGGGGGACTATAAGAAAGAAGGGGACAGACTCTTTAGCAGGGTTTGTTGTGATAGGACAAGAGGAAATGGTTTCAAACTCTAAAAGAGGAGAGGTTTAGACTAGATGTAAGGAAGAAGCTGTTTACAATAAGGGTGGCACTGGCACAGGTTTTCTAGAGAGGCAGTGGGTGCCCCAACAATGGAGACATCCAAGGTCAGGCTGGATGGGGCTCTGAGCACCTGATGGAGCTGTAGGTGTCTCTGTTCAATGGGGTTGGACCATATGGCCTTTAAGGGTCCCTTCCGACTCAAATGGTTCTATGATTCCATGATTCTTGATGACAATCCCTACAGACTCATGCACACAAAAGCCCCTGTCAAGCTCTGGTATGGCCCAGCTGCAGCCCCTGCAACATTTTTCCTTCTCAAAAGACACTCTGGCCAATGTTAAGCCAATTACTGTGGAGACAAACACATCTGCCTGCTGCTAATTAGGAACTGTCAAACCAGACCCTGTGGAGCACACAGGGTCTCCGTGGGGCCGGGCAGCAGGGTGCAGTGATGGGTGACACACCTTCCCACTTCCCTCCTCCTCCCAACCAGGCAGCGCAGAGCTGGCACTAGCCAAGCAATTAAGCTATTAAGTAACTCAGTTAATAAATTCAGATTTTGCCCTAATACATTTCTAATGACCTTGTCTAATAAATTCAAAGCAATCTGGGAAGAATGCTTGCTGCCATATTTTAAAGGCAAAAGTGATTTACGTTTGCTGAGAGGGCAAAGACAGCCGCATGTGATTTATTACTATCAGTCACTGATTCTTTCATCTCTTTAATTATTTTCTCTACAGGCGGCTTCAAAAGTGCTCTTGAATGCTGGGCGTTTTTCAAGTTCAGATACCATTTAGGTCGGAACTCTTGTTTTTTCCTTCCTTTCTGTGGCTTCAAATATTAATCATGGAGGCTGCAGTTTGCTTTGCTTAGCTTGGACTTAGTGCTGTGGGTGATTTTGCATGCTTGGTACGGTACTGGAGACAAACAGCTGAAACCTCCAAGACTTTTGTTCATCAGTCATGCAACATTTTCCAGCGGGAAAGCCAGCAACAACCAGCAGTCTCCATAGGGCTGACTGTGATTGGAACAAGATTTACCTCTTGCTGTCAGACCATAGGCAGGAGTTTGGGGAGCAATTTGAAGGCTGCTTTGGTTTTATTGGGCAAAAAGACAAACCTTCACATCCAGAGAGAGGAGCTGAAAGGGAAGCTGAACAAGAAACTGCTGAAAAGCCTGAGTTCGGGATGGAGGAAGAACAATTACATGAGGAAATTAAACTGGTTTCCCGCAGGAGTAGGAAAGGCAGGAGTGGCCAAACCCAGGGTCATGGTAGCGGTTCCAGAGGAGGTGAGTGGGGCTCAGGCTCATGTCCCAGTTAGAAGGGGTCTGTCACTCAGGTTCACTGGAAAAGCCAGCTTAAAGCAGCGGGGCAGTACTTGTGCTTCTATCCTCTGTTGCCTAACCCACAACTTCCTAAGATTTGAGAAGGCCAGGTTTGATCTTTGCCCAACTTCCAGTTCCTAGCCAGGGCTCAAGCTGTGGGAATTTTCCTGCCAAGACTGTCTTCCAGCGATTTCCAGGTAGCCCTCAGAAAGGGCCTGGCTGCAACTCAGATAGGAAAAACCATTTCTGCAAGATTTCCTGTCTGGCTTTGCAAGCCCAAGAGCTCTGGGGTAATACCAAGGAATCACCCAAACTATTGATAAGTGCCTGCCTGGCTTGGGATGGGCTGGACAGTGGGGATGTGGAACAAACGTGGCATGTTTTTTGCAGAGAACCCCAAACTGCCTGTACAGAGGCAGTTTTGGCTCCTGCTGGGAGAGGTTTTGTTTTGGAAGGCTCCTGCTCAGCAGCATCACAGAGCATATGGGCATGTGTGCAGCATGCAAATAGCACTGGCCCTTGGGTCTTGCATGGTTCAAGTGCTCGACATTAAACAACATATGTACAAGACACAAGGTTCTTCCAAGGGGTTTCTTCTCCCCCACCCCTCCCTGTGTCCCACTCAGCTCAAACATGCATCTTCTCAAATAGCTCATCTCGTCACTGTGATTCCCTACAGTCAGAGGAAACTCTTAGCTGCATTTCTTGGGGTCAGTTTTTCATGACTGAGACCTAGTCATGCAAACAAAGATTTATTTTTTTCTTACCAAAACAACATTAAGGAGAAAATTCTTTCCCATGACTAAAGCCGAGTGGGAATTTTTCAACAAAACGCCGAAGCAGAAAGTTTTGGGGGGAAGGGTCCGCTTGGGTACAATTTGAAATTTAATTTTTCTTTCAGTTTTTAAAATGGGAAAAGGCACACGTCTGGTGTCAAATGATTGTAACACAAGTAGGAATATATCATGGTCAAAAATATAAACATTTAAAATGCTATCTAAGCTGAACGTTCATTTTGAATGTAATAGTTTGAGATAGTTCAAGAAACTGATTATCAGAAATGGGTCTGGCCATGAAAGCTCTACAAGGAGAAAGGTCCTTTGCTCTCTGCTAGCTGGAAGTGGTGCTAGCACTGGGACCGTTTGTGATGCCATCACCTGGCTCACATGCTGTTTTTCACAAGGAATGAAGCCAGGTGCTTGCCATGGGTTATATACACAAAAGAATCATAATTATTCAAAGCCAGTAAACATTCAGCCATCCTGTGTCAAAGACCTCAGAGGTCTGGGAGTATTTAAAAAAGAATGAATGTCATCACTCAACCAAGGGCCAAGATGCACCAGTGCTACGACCTTGGTCTTATGTTTGAAAGGCAGTAATACGCAGGGCACTGCATCTCTTAATAAGACTGTTAGGACTCTGTTCAGTAGGGTTTTGTTGTTGTTCAACTGTTTCCCATGTTACAAAAAGCAGTCAGATGAAGTTTAAACAAGCTATAACCAATAGACCTGTGAACAATTTGGTGGTTAAGCTTGAGTGCAGAATTTTGTTCACCACTTCCCACAGTTATGTTCTTGCCAGTGAGGCTAGTGGAGGGAGAGGGAACTCCTGAGCTGCAGGCAACCAGAGCCCTTTGGAAAGCGGGCCCGGCGCTGAGCAATCCATCTGACTGTCCAAATAAAATGCAGCAACAATGGAAATGGAATTCATTAAACTTAAACAGACATGATTTTATGCTCATTGGCCTAACCTTGGTTTCTTGTACATTGAAACCTTCCATTTGTGGGCTTGGACATTAACAGATGAGTTATTAAGTAGCCGTGGCTAATTATAGATAGCTGCATCACCTTCATAAAAGGGAGGCATTGTCAAGGCCAGTTAGGGCCAAAGTTGAGGTCTCGTGAAGTTAATCTTATTGAAAAAATCACTCAATAGGAAGTATCTTTTTCCTTCAACTTCCACTGAAAATCAATTTTATGGGAATTTGAACACTTTCCTAAAGTGTTGGCAAAACAACCATCAAAGCAGAGCAGAACAGGTTAGGCTTCATCGTCTGAGCTGGCACTGAGCAGCGCCCATCAGCAAGGAGGAAACCATTATGCCTGTAAGCTTTTCTTTCATTTAGATGATGCACAATATTGTTAATGGACACAGTTAGGGGAATTTGCCTTCCCTGGCTGTATGATTTTTCACATAGTACCATGCTTTGAATGTTCCCACAGACTCAAAGGGTGGTTACCCCAGAGAGGAAGTGCAACGTACCCACCTGACGGAGATTTAGCTTGCTAATGCATTTTGATGAAGCAGAAACACAGTGAGGAGGAATTAAAGGAATCATGAAACAATCATTTCTACCCACAGAAGGAGGAGCCTGCCCTTGCCAGCTGCCCTGGGGCTGGTTCTTGGGTGGGGGTCCTACCTCAGGGCCACGCCAGAGCCTCATCCTCCTATTTGTGTCCAGCAAGGGCAGGACCTGAACAGAAAAAGTGGGTGAAGCTCTGGGCTGGTGCAAAGCAGCACTGGTGCTTGCACCATGAGCCTAGATTGAGCTGCAGGACACTAAACCTCTCCAGAAAGACTGCAAATGGAGACATGTGTGACATTAGCTAAGGCTTCCTAATTAGATGGAGAAAACAAATCTGCTCCACCCCAGGCAGCTGCAGCTCCAGCCAGCATGTTACTTATTAGCTCAAATTATTATTATTATAAAAAACACTTGACTTTCTTGTTCAAAAAGTAAAAAGGGATTAGCAGGGTCTCTCAGACGTCCCTCCTCAGACTAACCTCCACTATCTCAGACAAAGCCCCGACCAGAATAGAAACCTTCTCAGTCCAAGGACAAAACAGACCCCAAACTGCTGCAATAGAAAGTCAAAGGCAATACTTGACAGCACACTCAACTCTGTTTGCTGACTTTTCCTAATGCATACAATAAAGTTCAGCCCAAATATGTCATTGCTGCCAATTACCCAGGGCAACAGCCAGACCCTGAAGCTGGTAAATCAATGGAGGCACAAGGGAAAGCTGCTTTTCCCAAAAGTGAAGTGCATGGAAGATCATAAAAGCAAGAAGCACACAAGGACGGATTAGGGGCTGTAGAACAAAATGCATCAGAGGGGGGGGGAGGGAGGGGGGGAGGTGTTCCAGCCTTTCCCAGCCCCAATCTGCATCAAACTGTCCCCATGGAGGTTGCCCCAATGGGAGGTAAGGGAAACAGGGATGAGGGGGGATGACTTGTCCATCAGAGCAGGATGCCAGGATGCCCCTAAGTTTCAGCACTGGGAGTCAGCTGAGACACCAAAGGAAGCTTTCCCCATAGATGACAAAACCCTGGGTGGTGTGGGAGAGGGCAGCCAGGGCTGATGTTGGCACATTTCATTAAAAATGATTTGATTGGCAAATCCTAGCTGTCTGGGAGTTGGTGGGTAATCAGCATGAGCCACAGCTTTAGTGCAAAGAGCTTCCTTCAACTTTATTTTCGTGTGAAGTGCATTCCACCACACTCATCCCATCTCTGCCACCTCTGCTCACAGACTGAAACTTTTCCCAGTTTTGCAGACTGGAATGGTGGTATTAATGGAATTCAGTAATTTGCATGGAAATGCTTGATATGTCTGAGCAACAGTTGGCATTTTTAATCACAGCCGCATGTGGCTAGGTGCCTGTAAATGTAGTCTTGCAGGTAGCATCATTTCTGGATATAGCTCAAGTTTGGAAAATGGCTGAGACTCAGCCCCACTGGTTTCATCATCAGTTCCTCTGTCCTTACCAGGAAGAGCCATGCTTCCAAAGAGCCCTAAAGAGACACAGGATTCATTTCGAGAGGATTTTGAGAAATGGGATACTTGGCCACTCCCTGCCTGGGCTCCTCAGCACTGTGTGCTGTGTAATGGCCCAGAGAAAATCAATTGGACACTGCATTTCAGAGATAAGGGCTGGGATTTTATTCTGAATAACCTAGTGACCTCAATCAATCTCTGTCCCCAGACCGACTCTAAGTTTGAAGCTCCAGTCAGCAATTAGGTCTCACCAACCAAGAATTGCAGCTGATATCCCAATCAGAATACCTTTATTAACTATTTTTGATGCATATCAGGAGATATCAGCCAACGCATTTAGAGGCAGGCTTCAAAGGACTCTTTCACATGGTTAGTCCTGCCCAGTAGGGCAGGTGAAAGTAGGCAGCACCTCCTAACATGAATGCTTGCCTCCAGCATGGCCAAGGGGCAGGGTTTGGGTCTGCATGCAGCAGTCAAGAAGTGAATTCACTATCCATCAGATCCCAGTGATCCACCTCCAACGAGCACAGAACGCAGGGGAACCTTTCCTTGTGGCATTTCTCAAGCTAAGCAGTCTCTGGAATGAGGACGTGGGGCATTCAGTGATTCACCATAACGCTGGAGAACACAACAAACTACAGCTCAGCCTGCAGTACCAGCCAGCTCCTGTGCTCTTGGGTCACCATGGAAGGTGCTTCTCATGGGATGCACAGGGGACGTTCCAGCTCTGTGCTGGGCAGCTCAGACAAGGGTCCCTGCAAGCTGACAGTGGTGACAGAGGGGCCGGCCGCTCCGTGTCCATTCAGACACCAAGAGCACTGCTGGCTCAGCCTCAGCCCAACGCCCTGGGGCTGGCCCCATCCAGTGCCAGGAGAAAAAGGGGCCTTCGTTACGAAGGCGTTTTTCATCGCCCCGAGAGCTGTGTTCGGCAGCATTGTTGGAAGCAGCAGGTAGCAGTGAAAGGCCGGGGCATTCCCCTGAGCAGCCCCGGGCCCCGTTGTGCTGCCTTTCAGCACGAGCTAAAGGTCAGGCCGCAGCCAGGCTCCGGGCCTCACTGTTTTGTTACGATTGTCACAAGGTAGATTAATCAGATTTACGGCATTAAGCCTTGCCGTATCTTGAGCCTTTCAGTCCTTTCTGCCTCCAAAACTTGCTTCGTATGAACAGATCCTTTGTTTATCCTGCACTTACGGTCTTCATTTGGAGATAAGGAGCAGCTAAAGGGACGGCGGCTGCAAGGGCTGAGCTGCGACCTGCGGCGATGCCCCAAACCTCGCCCATCTCCCCTGCACCAGGGCAGCTCAGATACTCTCCAGGTGAACAGCTGGGGACGGCCCTCTGCACAGAGCCGCGTGGCTTCTGGGAAGCAGCTCCCCTCTAAATAAACACGAGAAGAGAGTAATTCCGGAGCAGGGAAAAATGCCACGACCAGGAGCACAAAGCACAATTTATGTCCTCTCGAGGCACCCCCGCATATGGGACCACTTACACACTTGTTTGCCTTGGTCACTCAGCCTGCAGAGCTGCTGGGCGCTCGGCCCTATTTCATGTTCTGACGGGGATGCTGAGATTCAGGCCCGCGCGGGGCTGCAGGGATCTTTATCCCACTGTGCAGTGTCCTGCTGGCAGGAATTTGTCTGCAAATTTCCCCTCATTGAAATCAGCCGGTGGGTCACAGGACACAGGCTGATACAAGATCTTGATTAGGGCTGGGACGGGTGGCATGGGGAGCAGCAGGCACCTCAGCACACCTACCTCCCCGCACTGCTTCTCACTCACAGCATTGCATCTACCTCTGCTGGGTTTTCCAGTCAGTCGTATTTCTCCAGAGCATATAGCTTTAAAAAAACACCTTATACTTAATCTATCCATATGGAAAAGTAATCTTTAAGGAAAAAGCGATGAAACCAGGAGAGTAATAAACTGTTAAACATGGCTGCAGCGAAACTTGCAGCTAAAATGGAGAAGGGTGGGAAGGGAGTGCCAGTGGCCTTATCTCATGTTGGTACATTTGATTATCCCCAGGGCAGCTCAGAACCATGAAACATAGAATACATTAGTGCATTTGTTTTGAGCACGGCATGCAGATAAGGGGAATTACATGCCACGTTTGGATACTTGGTTTGCATCCACTTTTCTGCCTGAAGTTTTAACTTTTATGCAAGAAAATGAAAAGCAAGGTGACAGTGTATGATGTGTACATTAAAGTGACCTCTCCGTAATGAGAAAACATTTAGTGTGCATTTAAATTTAAATAAGGTAAGCACAATGACAGCCTAAATTCCTACCATCTATCACTCTTTGCCGAAGGAGCTCTTCCCAGAGACGGCTGGCATGCTGAACCCCTACTCTTTGAAAACAAGCAGCGTGGGTGACCTTGCACATAATCTTTTGGCCTGGTGCTGGTATGTAACCCACAGATACATGTAACATTCATGTTGATGGAAAAATGAGACTTCATGGTGAGCTCAGGCTCCCCACGGCACAGAAGCACAAATTTGCAACCAAAGCCAGCAGCACTGCTTCAGGGCTGCATCCTGCACACGGCCCACGTACTCTTTGCCCCATGCCAGCCTCCCACACCCAGCCCTACTGATTCACAAAGACTGGGAGGACTTCAAGTGCCTGTGTTGGTTATCTGGACAGGATGAGTGGGACAATCACATTTGCCACTGTTCTGGGTGCTGCATGTGTCCTGAGACGAGCCTCAGCTCACAAAGTTTTCACAACCCATCTCCTTACTTCACAAACACAGCTCAATTTGTAGATACAGTAAAAGGAAAAAGGCCCCATGTGGGCATTTCCTGGCAGTGCGCAGCCTAGAGAGCGCGAGTCTGGTATGAGACCATACCTCTGATCAAGTGCCTGAGGCTCTGGCAGTAATTCACCCTTAGATAAGATGTCTTTGGAAGAAATGAATGGAATTTTAGTGAAAAATATGATCCAGGTTTGTCAGTCCCCGTGTCCCATGGAAAAGCTGCCCAAAGTCCCTACCTCTGCTTACTCATCCAGCACACAAGGTCTACCTGCTCTATAGGGATAAGGGGTTTGCAACAGTTCTTCTGCATTTTCTTATAAAAAAGCCTTAATCAGTGAACTTCCTAAAAGAAAAGGAAAATAGATGCAATTCATGTTTACAGGCACTTAAATGTTTTGCCAGCATACACTGGCTACTATGTGTGATTATTTTCTCAAGATTGAAGAAAAAGGAAACAAGAGGGACAGGCTGTCCCACCTATGTTTGAATTAAAGAAATGGTGTAATTTCTTGGCATTGTCATTATTTACACTTCCATCTTCTCTCTCCCCCCCACTACAAATTATTAAATCATTAAAGTGATTAAAAAATAATCACAACAGATACCTGGCCTGTTTGATCCCAAGCCTGAATAGGACCAAAAAGAAAATCAAGTCTCTGTGGAAAAAAAGAAGGGAGAAAAAAATGTGTAAGAAGAAAGTTATGAAGGAGCAGCTTTTGGCTTTGATCCCCACCAGCTTCAGCTTTGCCAGGCAGCTCTGGGGAGCAAAGCCAGGCCATTATACAGGAGAGCCCAGGGACAGCATCTTACATGGCCTGGTTGGAGGAAAACAAAGTACTCAGAGGAAGATTTCTATTCTTCACGTAAATGGAAGAAAATAAAATACATATTTGATGTGTTTGGAATGAGCACAGACTTCAAATCACCGAGGCTATTTTGACTTTTATGCAACTTGCCTATTTCAGCTTAAAGAGATGCTGATTAACAGGCTGCCAACCTGGGCTGGCTTGTTCTTAATTCCTAATTTATAAACCCTTCTGTCTGCCCTGCTGAAGGGAATCCAATGCTTCAGGAACGGCCATTAGAAATCAGAGCAATGACAGCAACGAGCAGTAGCAGCCATGCAAATCTAACCTGCCCACGTGGATCTCAATGATCTCCAACAGTAAAAATTAGAGTGGGAGAGATGAGAGGTCATTTCCTATCTATTCATTGCTAACACTGTCTCTACATATGCTGGAGAGAGATTTAGGTTGTTTATATTTTCACCAGATCTCCACTGCTCTTTTGCCTTTGCTGTCATTTAAAGCACAGTCCCCAAACTTTGCATTGATTTCTAGCTTGAAAGAGAAAGATACAATCCTAGAGATGTTCTGGGAGCAAATCCTTCCAGAATTTGGCACTTCAGATAAAAACATGGTGCCCTGAATGTGTTGGTGGTTTGTTCTTTTGTTACATTTTAGGCAAAAATGTCCTAATCTTACTTCCACGCCCTCTCCTTCCTGAACTAAGGGTTTTACTGCCTCCTGCAAACATCTCCCAGGTGGGTCAGACCCCCAGCCCTCCCAGCCAGCATCCTGCCTCTGAGAGCACAGCTCAGCCTTTTTGGAAGAGGAAAGAAGCCTCAGAAAATGAGGAGGTGAGGTAACCTACCACCACAGACACCACTCTGATTAGTGACAGTGACTGGCTCAAGGTCGAGGCACATAGCTCCAAACATTTTCAAGGCATTTTTTAGTGAGAAATTCTTCTTTCCAGACATTTGTGTCAAGCCAGTTTTCAGGCAAAGATGCTCCAGGAGAGCAATCCTCCAGCAGGATACACATTTCCCTGCCCTGCCCTCTGGGTGCTAAATGCAAACAGCCCCACGCTGGCCATCCCAACAGCCACCTCTCAGCATGCTGGAAAATTTGCCCTTAGGAGTCTGAATGGGTGCAGGGCTGAAAATCTGCCACTTTGGAGTATATCAGACATCTCATTTTCCAACTGGAAAAGTGCTTAACTTCAGCTCTGCTGATGAAAATTAATTGAAGACATGTGTTCATGAGACCCAGAGGACATCTGTGTAAGCATTCAGTAAGAAGATCAAGTCTAACTCACACCAAGAAGTCATGTGCTTAACCAGCATCACCTGTACTGCTGGCTGCAGCCATGCAGGAGAAGGACTCAGGGTGCCAGGGCACCCAGCTTCCACTGAACCCACACAGAAACAGCTTGTTTCCTGAGTATGTTTCCAGATGCCACCTCTGCCAACAGGCAGCCACTCCTGAGCAGTCAGTGGCACCTCTGAGCAGCACAAGCATTGCAGAAAGGGAGCCCTTATTTGCAGGAATAGCACAAACTCCCAGGCAGGCAGAGCAGTGTGCACGATAACAATGGCTACACAGAACTGGGAGATGTTTCAAGGCTCAATGTAGGCTATGGTGAGACTGCTACAGAGATCACACGTAGCAGCCAGCTCCCTTTCTACCAACTGTGCATACAGGAGTCCTACATCCCTGTGTCTGATCAGAGGTCAGAGCCAGGACTGACGGGAAACGGTCATTTTTTAGCTTGGAAAACATTCCTTTCTTCTGGATTGAGCATAAATGTTTTTAACATTCCCTCTTCCTCTCCCCTTTCTAAAACATGGCATCAAACTAAAGTAAGAAAACTTCAACCACACCTGGTCAAACAGAACATCTGCTTCAATCCAAGAGAAAAGAACTTGTTTTCACTTACATATTTTTTAAACATAGTAAACTAATTCATTCATTCAGAAATAGCAAATATCATGTTGGAACGCTAGCTTTAAACAATGCAGGGAACTTTTTCAATTCAAAATCCATCTGCTAGTCTCTGGCTTTTTTGCATTAATTCTCTGTCTCTTTTCCTCCCAGATTACCGCCGGAATGCAATCCCAGTTCATGAACAGTTTCAGCTGCCATCAGCATTGGCCGTGCTGCCCCTTCACTGAACAAACTACGACTTCAGTACCACCCAGCATCGCTCCTGCTGCAGAGAGAACATATCACCTTATACTTCATGAGCATTCTGGACTCCACTAGGGAAGTTTGCCCATTGCTGCACCCAAGAAGAGAGCAAGTATTTCACACTTGAGGGCTCAAGATGGGATTCTGCACACTTTTGGGCAGCTTTGGGCTGTCCTGCAGACAGGGTGCTGGAGGAGCTAAGGCAAGCACACTGCTGCCCTGTTGCTGCTGCTAGAGAATGGGGGATTTACCTCATCACAACACACCAACACTCATCTGGAAGCATCCTTAAACAGTCCGAGGGACATGTCTGCTCTGAGCTAGTTTGCACATGGAAGTTAAAGCAAGTTAAGTCCAAGTGTCAATGCAAAGAGCGGTTGATCAAAGAACAAAAACGCAAGAATGCATTATTGCTAGCTAAGGATTTGCCCTGCTGTCAAGCTGCCTCCCAAGCACCTCTCCCGGCACTGTGATCTGCTGGAGCTTGTCACCAGCCCAGAGGCAGAGCACAGGGGATCTCCCGCTGAAGATGAGCACAGCGTGCAGCTCTGCTCTGGGTGGGAGCACGTCTGGAGATGGAGACAGCAGCTCCGGGCAGAGCAGGCAGCCCTGAGTGCCTGCACTCCGCCTGCTGCTGTGAGGGAACATGTGCTGTGCAGACCCAGCTGAAAAAATGTGGTGAGAAGTCATCCAAAAACTCAGCTCAGAACACACTGCTTTTAAAATGGAGATTTTTAAGGGAGTATTTTCATTGCTTGAAAATCTTCTAGTCCCGAAGCAAGAATTATTGCTCCGTTTTTGTTAAAGAAAGCAGTAAAAGCATTTATATGCACAAATCCCAAATGTAGTCTTTATCCAACTATGTTTCCATAGAAAATGCTCCTACTTTCTTGTCTGTTTTGAAGTTGAAAATACCTGGTCTCACTCACTGACAGAATTGCACCTCACGGACCCCCTTGCATTTCCAAGGAAAATAGCATCTGATACTCAGCCAGAGAGTATCTTAGCACCTCCGTCTCCTGTGGATTTTGCCTCTGGCTTTAAGGAGAACAAGACCCAGCCAAGAACCCCCAGCACATGCATTTGGAACTGGCTTGCTCTGCATCCTGCTCCCACTTGTTTGGGATTAGGGAAGAGAGGCATTTAAAGCTGTGGGCAGGCAGGGGTGGCCTTGGGGGGGCCCAGGAGGCAGCCCCAGCTCTGTGTGGGGACAGCAGCACTAACCCGCCAGCTCTGTGTCCCACAGCACAACACTGCCCTTTCCCCAGGGGTTTGTTTGGATGTACAAGAGCCTGCACTTTATGCTATGGAGCTGCTGCCTGCTTAACAAACCTGTTAATCAACAGCTTTTCTCCCTCTTCTCATTGATGCAAATGATGTAAACGAAAGCAAGTCCTAAGCACAGGAGTGTGCTCTTGGGCAAGAGCAGCTGCGAGTGATCTCCCTGCGCACAGATAAAGCCTGAATCACTTGGATCTCACAGTTGGACTGGAGCTATAAACAGTTGGGGGAGGACTTCAGTATTGATGTTGGGCCAGAAGTGCTGTGGCAGTGGCACGTCCCAGACAGCACTAGGCAGGGGTAGGGGCATGTGCAGCATCTCTACTAACTTTCAGCGGCGTGCTGGCTATGCTGCAGCCTGCCTGGGAGCCTGCTCACTTTACAGCACACACCTAAATTTGGGATAGGAGAATGAAAACCAGGTCTTTTTTCCCCACCTGCTAGCGGCTGTTCTGCTGTTCAAGGTGGCATCTGAGCCTACTTCAGAGCAGAAGCACAAGCACATGAAAGCTGAGTTATGGAGAGTCTCCTGACAGGCTGGCAGTGGTCTCGGTGACTCACTAACTTGTGATTTCCTCCGTGGTGGTTTTCCAGCACAGCTGCTGCTGGCCGCAGCACATGGCGCACGCCGTGTCATTTCTCAGAAGGCCAGGCTGTGTGGGCAACCTGCACATCGCCCATGCAGATCCCCACAGCACAATTCAGTAATTGCCAGGAGGATAACAGGCCATAAATCTGGGCAGCTGCACATGTGAGGCACGCATGGTCTGGCTCCTGCAGTCAAAGCATATGTGTTTTTGCTGTTCGCAGTGGCTGAATGTGTTTCTCATTCTGGATTCCCCTTTCCAGAGGAAACTCCCTCCATCCCACTCACTTCTCTCATCCTCTTTATGAAAGGACCTCAGGCACTCTGGAAATGTGGGGAGAGGTTTACACCATTCCTGAGACATCTCTCAACTACTTGGTGCCACTTGACAAACGAGGAAGCTGCAAACAGAGCAATGAAGTAATTTTCTACACACAGCTTGAAGAAGATGCTGGAATAAAAGGTAATCCTCTGGCCCCCCAGCCTCATCTTTTCTCTCTAGGTCTGAAATTATAGTGTCTTTGTTATGCACAAATTTGATTACAAAATGCCTGGGATGCCAGGGTTACAGGTTTATTTGCAAAGCTGAAACCTAGCTCTAGGATCACAGACCTGTTATGAACAAACCTGGGCTAAGGTTTGATGAAGGAAGAAAGAAATCTTTTTTCTTCATAATTCCATGGTGGAAAAATTGAATTTAAAGAGGCTTTGTGAAACAAAACCTAACCTGGCCAGCCCAGGAACACTGCACAAAAGGGCATTGTGCTCTGCTTAAGAAATGGCATGTCCAGTCTGTCCTGTGCTGCTAGGGAGTTTAAGAAAGCTGGACTTGGACAGCCAAGTAACCTGTTGACTTTGTGTCTGAGAGCTGGATAAAACACATCTCTCTGCCTCCTTTCCCTACCTGCTCTTCATAGAAGGCACTTGGAACAAATCAGACTGCATGCATGGCCAGGTGGAGTAGGAAGGAAAGCAAAGTTAGAGGAGCATGGCAAAGAGCAGCCCCAGCCTGAGGTCAGCAGAAAAACTGCTGGGGTTGACCTGCTCACCAGCAAGGCCAGCCATGGGCATGGAGAAAAGGAGTGATCAGAAGAAAAAATTCCCAAAACACTGAGAGCAGCAAATGAACTGGAATAGCTCTACCTATTGGCAGAGCAGGGACAGCACAAGGCTATCACTGGTGTTGGCACTTGGACATGTCCAGCATGGAGTGCAAGACAGCGATAAGCACAACTCCCTTGGCTGCTTCTAGCTGCCAGAGGCAGGGATACTGCCTGCGCACTCTGGAGGATGCCACTTTTGTTTCTGTAGAGCTGCTTATGTTTCCTGAATCGATGTGCTTTTGGACTTCCCTTTCCCCACATATCTAGCCATGCACACTGTTTCAGCTCATGGATTCCACTTATTGCCCACAAATGGAGAGCACTGTTCACCAAGGACAAGAAAACACTGATCAGCTCTCCGGGCATCTTGGTGGGGGCTTGCACTGAAGTGCCTTAATAAGGAACCAGAGGAATGAACTCTGCCTGTTGGAAGCAAATCAGCACCTGTTGCATTTGGCAGCAGAACTAAACCAGAGCAGACAAAAGGAGCTCAGCAGGTGTGTGCATCACCAAGGCATCCATACAGCCTCTTACTTGCATCTCGGGGCTTGTAGCAAGTAAAGGGCTGCCAGCATCAAGATTTCTCAGCCAGTCCATTGCGAAGACCCTCAAACAACACAAGCAAGCTTCCAGAGCTGTACGCTGCATACAGTCTGGTCTCCCTCCCTGCCACACTGGTTTCCTGGAACATACCTGAGACTTCAAACCCCACTTTAATTGAAAGAGCTGTTTTGACCACTTACAAGGAGGCAGGGAACCCAGCCACACTTTTCCAACCATGGAAACCACATGAAAAGCTCTACAAGCAGCTTTCCTCACCATTCCTGATGTTCTTCATATAGCCAAGTCAAAGGATGGCTTGGCCAGAAAGAGGAGATTTACGGAGCTGTGTGTCATAAATCCAGGATTTCACCAACATTCACCAATGGATTTTCTCTCTTTGGGGAGGATGCCTGAATCATCCTTGATGTGGGGTTAGTGATAAAAAAAAATCCAGGCCTTTATAGACTGCAGTATTTCTTTCCTGTATTCTCCCTGATTAAACTTGGTTGCATTTCCAGATCCCTCAGAGGAAGGTACATTTGTTTAAATCCCTCACTTTTCATTCCCTCTGATATTCTTCCCCTTTGGTTTTCAACCATTCTTTTGCATTTTACTGCTGTTGAACACAAGAGAAATACCATTTCATTTATAGCTATAATTATCTCTCTTGTGTCCATATGAAACTATTTATCTACCCTAACGTTCAGTCTGGGAAAAGTCCCCCTGGAACTCAACAGGACAAAACCTGCAGGTCATGCAGGAATAATTTTAGCTGCCTAAAGAACTGAAAAGAAAACAAAGCCTTTCTGGCAGGTTTTAGAAAGAAGCTACAGATTTAATACAGGGTTTCACCTCCGTGGATGAATTTATAGGTTGTTTTAAAAATCCTATGGAAAGTCTGCTTGATTTTCACTGGAGCTGAAAGCATTCCCACTGCAAACACTTTTCTTACAACTGAGCAAATGGCAAATGTGGTGCTGACTGAGGACAGCTTGTCTGGTCCGAGGCTTTGTTAGGTGTTCAATGCTCAGCAGAGCCTCAGGCCCTCAAGGGAGTGCTGACCCATCGGGAAGGGCACCCAGACTAAATAAGCTTCATGTAAAAAAACCCCAAAGCCTTAATCTGAATGTGCTTCAACCTGCAGAAACTCACGTTTCACAGATCTCTTGTGTTCACAGAGCACCCAAAGTCACCTCCAGAAGTTTGGGCAGAATTAACCCGGAGCCTCGGCCAGGCATAGTTGGGCTTTCTGGGCTGGGTGGCAGCAGCACAGCTCAAAGACAGGGCTTCACTCCTGGGGTTCATCCTGTGGGCTCAGAGAGCCCTGGGCTGGGGCTGCAAATGAAATGCTGCCCTGCAGAAGGCCTGCTGAATTGAGATGACTCCTCAAACTTCACCCTGAAACTCAACAGCAGACTCAGGTCTGCTATGATCAGGCAAGGAAACAAAAACAACGAGGTAAACTACAGTTCTTTTCCCCAGAATGAAGCTTTCTTAGAGAGACCTGAAATGCTGCTGTGAAGACTTCTGCTCAGCTGGTGAAAATCCTGTGTGTGGGCTATCTAGCATAAGAGCTGGCAGGCACTGAGATGCAGGTGAATGCATGGCAGAAGTTTCCCTTCAGCTGGAAAAAACATGATTTCCTACAGCTCGGGCTCAGCCCTGATCACCAGAACATACAGCTGCTGCTGGGGATTGGCACCCCTCCTCCAGCCCACTCACCCTGTGTGCAAACAGCCAGCTGTGTGCCCTGCACCATATCCTAGCTGCTTCCACAGCCTCTGCTCCCCTTACAAAAGCAGCTGGATGAGCCCATGGAGGCTTGGGGACCTTATTTCCTATTCCCGAGGAGGGAGGGGCAGCTTTTGTTCCACCAGCTGGGCTGGATGGGGAGCAGAGCAGCCCCTCTCCCTGCCCTCCCAGGCACTAATCACCCCACCATGAACAGCCACCCTGCCACCTGCACAAAACAAAATCCACATGGAAAGTACATCTTTTGCTGCTTTAATGAGGCTATTACAGAATAGCTTATTTACTTCATTATGCACCATTTGCCTTTTCCCTTGCTTTTGGGCTGCATTAGTAATTTTTCTCCCTCTGGATTACAAAGTTGTTTTGTTTTCTTTCTTTTTTTTTTTTTTTCCACGATAAATGCAGAAAAACTGCATTTTGTTCCTTCTCTATTATCTGGGCTTTCTACTTGCTGGTAGGACTGTTTATCAGTTTTAATGGCCGTTCTTTTTCTCTGCACAACAGGAACACTGCTGTATTCTGAGCAGCTCCACAGCCCAGCAGAGATGTTGCTCCCGGAGCTGTGCCCACATAGAGACTGCTGCTGTCTCAGCTCATTTACCCCCCTCTTGTTGTCCAGACTCCTTCCTACAGCACTGATACAACTAGGTCTGAAAACCTTCCCTTTTTGCCCCAAACTGATGTTATATAAAGCTGATTGCACATTTGAAAGCAAAACTCAGATTCATTTCCTTGTCCTATTTAAGCCTCTGCACAGAGAGCTGCGGTGCCCCATCCTTGGAGGTACTCAAGGCCAGGCTGGATGGGCCATGGACAACCTGAGCTGGTGGGCGCAGCCAGCCTATGGCATGGGTTGTGGCTGGGTGGGCTCTTAGGTCTCCTCCAACCTCAGGCATTTCTATAGGTCTATGAAATGATTCCACGACCCTAGCATGGCCTGCAGCAGAGCCCAGCCTTGCAGCAACTTGCTCTGCTGGCTTCAAGGACAGATGGAGCAGGCGCCTGCCTGCCCCCAGGAAAAGTTCGGGCCACTAAAAAGCAAGTTGGCTAAAGTAAAATATTTGTTCTCAATTTCCTGTTAAAATTGGCAGCACCAATGACTTTTTTTTTTCCTTGCAGTATTTTATTAGGAGATAGGGAGTTAATGGGAAAACCCAGCAAAACATAATCTGCCTCTCCTAGCAAACAGGACAAGTCCAGGGCCACATTTCCTTCTCAAAGCTTGAACAAGGACATAACCCTCAGCATTACCCTTGGACACTGCTGAGAAACCTCTGATCCTGTGGCTGGAGGCACAGCTTCACAGCCAGCAGGTCGTTAGAAACAACCCCCTCAGAAATAGCTTGAGCAACAGCATTTGGGGAAATTAACTACCTCTGGCAAGGGCGGCCACAGCACTAAGGTCACCACGTAAGCTGGCTTGCCTGGTGCTGCTCCAGCCTTTGCCAAGCAGACTTGCAGCCAGTCTTTCAGAAAGCAGTGTAAAAGCAGTCCTGAAACGGCCTCTGGCCCACTGCAGTCAGAGAGGGTAAAACACAGGGGCTTAGTTTCTACTTGGAAAAAAACTAGAGTGAAATACCTTAGTGCTGCTTTGACAGAACTGGTGAGTTATTTCTTTTCCCTACTTTCCTTTAAAGCACTAGAATAGCATTAAAACAGGAATTTGCATCAGTGTCCTGAGTGCAACAATAGGCACTGCAGACTTCCCCACTTAGACTTGGTTGTAAACCAAGTGCTTTATATGAAATATTGCAGAGTGATTCATCGCAGGGTAATTAGGCTTTAATCCAACTGCAGATTTATCCACTCAGATTAAACCTGTCCTGGTTGCTAAAGACCTCCTAATAACAGAGGCACTGGTGTCTTATTCTGATTTAGAGCATTTAAGTCTCATATCAAGCTATTAACATGAATTTAAGATTGCTTTATAATATAGGGAAGCAATATAAAGCTATCAGAATTCATTTCCAGATGTGGACTCCTCAGTACAGGAGAGACATGGACTTGTTGGAGCACATCCAGAGGAGGGCCACAAAAATGATTCAAGGAATGGAATGCCTCCCCGTGAGGACAGGCTGAGAGCTGGGGCCATGCAGCATGGAGAAGAGAAGGCTAGGGGAAACCCGAGAGCAGCCTCTCAGTACCCAAAAGAGGCTATAAGAAAGAAGGGAACAGACTCTTTAGCAGGGTCTGTGGCAATAGGACAAGGTGGAAACAGTTTCAAACTAAAAGAGGGGAGATGTATGTTGAATATAGGAAGAAGTTTCTTATAATAAGGGTGATGAGGCACTGGCACAGGGTACCCCCTCCCTGGAGACACCCAAGGTCAGGTTGGATGGGGCTCTGAGCATCTGATGGAGCTGGGGGTGTTCCTGCTTACTGTGGGGAGTTGGACCAGATGGCTCTCAAGGGGCCCTTCCAACTCAAACAATTCTGACTTCCAGTTGAATAGCATGAAGACTGTAGTATTTGCCATGCCACCGCCTTACAGGGTAGTTCAGAACTGTGTGTGCCCACCAGAATGCAGATCATCTCAGAGAAAACAAGAGTTTTCTGCTCTTATTTACATGCAAGCACATCCCCTTCTCCAGGCCTTTTATCTAGGAGAATAAGACTATTTGCAGTATGAGAGAAAGGATGGTGAGACTCTGCATCTCCAGAGATGCCTGTGGACCAGCCCCCACCTTCATTTCAGCATACAGAGGATGAGCACAGTGAATACACAGCCCTTCTAGCAAACAACCTTGTGAGCACCATGGATCCAGAGAAAAGCTCAGGGAGCACCGGAGGAGCAAAGGAACCCTCCAAGGAACCAGGACTCACTTGGGAAATAAACACCCAGCCCTGGCAGCCCAGGGGGCTGCCAAACATTTGTGTATATGGGAAGAAACCCTGCTACCTTCAGCCTTCTGCTCACAGCTGGGGACAGCAACCAGCTTTGCACACAGCAGGCCAGCACAGCACTGGGCTCCCTCCTGAATTTCCAGCTGGCACAACCGAAGCCAACATAGAGCAGCACGTCCCTGCAGGCAGACTGGCAAGGCCAGGATGTGCCATTCTTGCTGGCAGCACTCCTCTGAGCAGGGAGGCTGTGCCCTATGGGCTCAGCTCTCACAGACAGGATTTTTTTTTTTTTTTAATCTTGAATGAGTTTGCCCCAAACCAATCATGAACACAGTGGAAAGTTTCATGCTGTGCAAAAAGTTCCTTCCCATAAAGCAAATACATAGGGCTGGAAAGTTTTCATCCAAATGCCAGAGTGGGAAAGTAGGTCTGCACAGCTGCACCAGGAAAGAAATCCCTGCAAAGCACTGTGCCCACCGTGCAAGGGAGAAGAAACAGTTATACAACAAGCAAACAAATGTGGTGGACAGAAATCACCCTGTTAGAGTCCTAGGTATGGTTTTCACCTGGTGTGCAGTCCAAAGGGCCAGCCTTAATCTGTATGACCTGCATGGGATGGTAACACACCTTCATTTGAAAGGGCCCCCTTTTCAAGTCCATCCCCGCTGTGTATTTAATGGCTTCAAAGACACTAGTGCTCACGGGCTAAATCTTGCCTTGGGAGAAAGATAACCATCGCCACGCACCAAAGCCTGCAGTAAAGTCAATATTGACTGAGCTGCCCTGGTACATCCTGCCTCGCCAGCACTCCCAGGTGTGCAGGGTTCCCCTCTGGAACCACTCAGGTGTGGATGGATGGGGATTAAACAACGGGAGCTGCAGAGTGTGCGGGACAGGAACAGCAACATGGGCTTTCTTGGCTCCTCAAACACAAGCGATTCTGTCAGCTACCAACATCAAGGATGAACTGAGTGCAAATCATGCAAACCTCCAAAAAAGCAGCTGCTACAAAGAGTGCAGCCGTGAACAATAAATGCTGAAAGGAAAAGCCAGTTCAAAGAGAAGCACTGATCCTCCCACAGGGAAAAAAATACCCTCGGGGGAGAGAGAGGTGGAGATAAAGATCAGAAACAATTAAAGAGCAATGGTTATTGAACACACTACCCCTGTGATTAGGGCTCCTGATTTGGCTTATCAGGACTGGGATGGGTGCCATGAATGCACCCAAACTGTGGATGAATTGCAGGGGGCTCTGTCCAAATGCAGCTTGTCTAAGTATGGAAGTGCTGGTGTTGTTAGCACTATGGGCTGCTCTGAAGGGGGAACCTGCAGTGCAAATTTCATGGTAAACATCTGCCTCCATCCTTTAGTTCTGCCCTCAGAATGAAGACATGAGAAGCGAGTTTGCTCAGGCAGAGCCATTTCCGAGTACACCGTGGAGAACAGGATTTGTGATGAGATCTGTTTGCAGGCTGGACTCAATGCTTAACCAGCCAGATTAATAAATGCCAGAAAGAGGAAACAACAGGTAAGTTAAACAGAGGAGAACATCTCTCCACATTGCTAGATAGCAAAAGTATACATGAATTCTCTGCCTTTCGGATGATTTTCTCCACCTCTTATTTAGCATTGTTTCAGTAGAGCTGCTGGCAGCATCACTCCAGCACAAGGTGCTGGGGTTTCCCATGCTGGCAGCTCATGTAGGATCACAGCCGCTTCCTCCCCTCCCCACTTCCTGGTGGAAATCAGAAGTGGGACGGGTGCCAGCTGGCACAGCCCTTCCTTCAGCCGGATTATCTGATGGAGGATGACTGATTAGAAAGCAACATTTATTGTGTGGGAAAGGATTACTTTTCTATCTATTTCTTGTTGAATCCCCTGCCCAGTGAACACACACACCCTGCCATCACAGTGCTGCCTACAACATAGAGCATAAGGGTTTCATCTCACTGCTCATCAGGCAAGAGTGATGCAGGTAAATAATGACTTGGTCCTTAAAACATCTCTTCATTTTGTTGCAAGTCTTTCTGTATAAAGTGCTGGTAATAATAAGAGGTTAACGTGAGAGCACCCAGTACTCAAAATTGGAGCAGCCTGGTTATTTTGGATTGGACACACAAGCCAGGGATCATGATTTCTTTGGCCAAATGAAGGCAAACCTTGGAAACACTTCAAATGGTCCTTTTTATAGGTTTCAAACTCACTTTAGGCAAATATTTGCTAACGACTTCAGAACCGACCACGCCAATAAGCTCATATGCTAAAAACTGCAGCAGAAAAGCGAATACAAAAGGACTGCAAGCACTGCAGTCAGCCGAAACGCTGACCTGAGCAGACTTCAATCCTTCGCCTTCATGAGGTCTGTCTGGGTGCACAAAAATTCAAGTGCTTCCTTTCAACATGCCTGGTCATTCCTATAGCCTGTCACTGCCACAGAGTGCTGAAAGCTGCAGCAGCTCTTCAAGTCATGCAGCTCTGAGCACTGCACAGCTCTGTCATCACACGCTGTTATCACACTGCACGTACCAAGCAGCACTGACAACGAACCAGCCTGCCACAAGATAGGAGCAGCACACCTGAAACAAACCAGGAGCCAGGCATTGCACAGACACTGAATGTATTTTACTTATCCAGACTAAAAATACATTTGTGCCAGAGTCCATTTGAGGTTCATGTCCACAAGAACTGTTTGCTCCTCCCTGCACTGCTGTAAGGGAAGAAGGGGAAACTCATGCAGACACAAGCTGACAGGATCTGCCCAGCTCCTGCAGGGCTGCAGTTCTTGCCATAAGCACGACACAAGCCACAGACCATCAGTAGAAACTTTCCAATGACAGGAAAGAAAGGAGCAAAGCCACAACAGCAATTAAAATGCTCAGACCTCTGAATTCAAAATGCCTGCCCTCTTCAGAGGCTCCATCCTGAAACACCCATGCCCTCCACACCCCATCCCAGACAACGAGCTCCTTTTCCTTAGACACCAACTTTTTTTTTTTTCAGACTCTCTGTAAAAACATGAGGTCTTCCTTGTGACATGGTAGAAACGAAAGCACACAGAGCCTGATAGGTTAAGGTTAAGATATATTGGCTTAATCCTGTCAGAACTTTAATGGAGATTATATAGGGACAGGCACTGACCAGGGGGAGGGAGAGAGGTGTAAATAATCTAGAGGAGTGTGGACTTGTTGGCAGGGTGGATTTATGCCCTGCCTTAATAAAGTGCCCTTTCATCTCTGGAACCTGGGCTCAGAAGCCAGTCTAGACAGGAATTAATGGGGCTCCTTCTCTGCTTACAGTTCTCAAGGTTTCCCAACACCCAGCATGCTCACGTGCAGCCAGGAAGTGCAGATTTACAGGGCATGCCATGAGCTCAGTTGGCCATGGATGCTACCTTCTGCAGGGAGCTTTTAAAGTGTGAGCTCTGACCATTCATCCAGGAGGGTTTGCTGCCAGACCAGGGGAGAAATTCCCTCTATAACATGTTGCTTACCACCCTAAGACAAAGCCTGGCAATGGGAAGCCTGTTGTGAAGGGATGGACTAGAGGATGCCAAGAAAACAGTGTTGAGCACCACTTTGGACCAGGACTGGGTTCTGCCTGGAGACCCTATTCATACCAATTCAATACTCAAGGCAATATGCAGCGCTAGGACCTGCATCAAGTCTCCTACAGCAAAGGAAAATGGCTAACCTCTCTGTTTGCAGCAAACCTTTACTTCTGTTTTCTTGTCCCCTCCTTGTCCACCTGTCCAAAAGCACAGGTGGGAATGGAGCACCTGAAAACCTTTCTCAGTAATGTATCTGAGATACCACAGAAGCATGCAGGCATAAGAAGCAAGGAAAACTATGAGCAAAAGTGCACACATTCACTGTGAATTGAACTATTCAAAGCAAAAGAGATTGGGGAAATATTTGTAAGGGATTGTCTTTTCCTCAAACCCTTAGATCACTATTTCAGAAGGCAGAAACTCCAATCTCCAGCCATGCACAAGGACCCCCAGATGCAGAGACATTCAGCTACTAATTTTACAGCTGTTTAATTTTCAGCAAGGAGAGACACAGAGCAGCAGGATGCACTGCTGGCTATTAGGAAACCTCTTTATGATGCAAAGCTTGCATGTTGCCTAAGTACAAGGACTCCAACAAGTTTGGATTGAGCCACAAAGAAAGGGAATCAAAGAACAAATAGGTCTCCAAAGGCACAGCAAGAGGTAAGAGCCCACAGAATTCCATGAAGGACAAGTGATAGATTCTCTTCCCAATGTATTGGGAATTTTGAGTTTTACCTCAGCAGCTCTCTGTTAGACAGTTAGGCTACTCTAGGACAGCGTAATTGGTAAACTCAAACTCTTGAAGAAGGATATGCTAAAGTCACAGATGATATCTAAGCAGTCTTCTCCACAGCGTTCAATTCCACAAAAACAATTGCTCCCATTGACATTCATCATTGCCAGTTGCCCAGGCAAGCCACAAAACTAGCACCCATGCCCCAAAATCTCTTAGGCCTACCTTGCAAAGCAGGGGCTGCTACTGGAACTCCCAGGCAAAAATGCAAGCTCTCCTTTGCACTCACATGATAGTTTTAAACTTCTCACTACCTGTAAGGAAAGGAAGGTGCAGATAAATGGGTGGGAGACAGACAGTGCTTCACACGGAGGAACAACCAAGAAAGCCCCAGGGCTTTACCTGCCCCAGCTCCCGCCTGAATGGGGCAGAAGACCGTGCTGCACGCAGCTAGCTGGCAAGCCTCAGTGTTACCCCACAGCTCTGCAGCCCATTTTTGTTCATGCAGGAAAACTGGATGCTATCTTGCCTACAGCTTTCCTCTATTGGCTGACTGAAGGTACCAGAGCTCCTTTTCATCCCACCGGTCTCAGCTGGTCTTGAGTCCAGGTGCTTGCCATTAGCACATGAGCACAGGCAGCAGATGGGAAGCTGCCACCTGGCACTGCTGACAGGTGCTGTTCCTCTACCTGCTCCTTGTGGCTCTGCCACCCACCCAGCGAATGGCAGAGCAGGGTTAGTAGTTGCCGGGCTTTCTGGGGAGCAGTTTGGGGCCCAAGAGTGCATGGGCAATTGGCACAACTGAGCAAGAGGCTGCCCACTCTGTGGGGCAAATGGCACTGGCATGAGCTTTTCTTCTCCTCCCACCTGCACTGTTCTTGCCAGTGCCTTGCAGATGCTAATCACCTCGGAGTAGTCTGCCTCTGTGCTGGGGAACACCTGCAGTGAGCTTCCATAGCTCCCACAGCTCCAAAAAGCATTTGGCAAGGAAGACTTGTGGCTGCACATCCCAGTGGTTGTAAGCCTTTGGAGCCCAGCTCCTGTGCTGGACCCAGTTCTGCTGGGCTTTTGGTGTAGGTGTAAGGAAGTCAGGGCAGAAGATGTGGAGCAGGGGAATGTGAAAACAAAAATCGAAAACATTTAGGGCTAGTTGGGATGGACCCTGCACCTTAATGAGGCAATCATGGCTTGTGCCCTGGTGCAGAGAGGGGCAAACCTAGCGCAGCAGAGGTGCCTGCTCTTCTCCGAGTTGGCTGTGAGCTGAAGTCTTCCATTCGTGGAAGGTCCTGCAAAAGCCTTAGTGCTCTGTGAACCCTGAGCACTGACAGCACTGTACCCCATCAGACCAAGCAAAGGGAACCAGGGACCAAAGGGGACCAAGGAACAGAGGCGTCCCACCTGCGCTACCTCTACAACCCTTTTGCAGCCCTGGCACTTCAGCAGCTAACTGCCCCCTGCTTTTGAGCATAGACACCAGCCACTCCCAGTTTCAGTTATGTGTTCCAGTGAGGGTTGGGTGCTCTGGGTGCATCCCTCAGGCATCACAGAGCTCCTGAGCACAGCAATGTGACACAGTGGGATTCCTGCTCAGGGGAAGGAACTGGGGACATGGACACAGTTCATGCAAATGATTGATAAAGGAGTTGGAGCAGCAGATCCACAGCGCAGGGACAGCGGTGGGACCTCCACAGAGGGAGCTGCCTTCAGTCAATGGAATGAAACCTTTGGTCCCAAGGGAGCAACTAGTTCGGGAGCTGGAACCAATGCCAGTTAAAAATTGCTGTTAATTACTGATGCCTGCAATGCTGAAAGCGCTGTGTAATGCAGGAGGTGCACACGCAAAACAAAAGCCTACCGCTCCATTCCGCAGTGATTAAATCCACAGAGGCTGTCCTGTAAGGCAGCATTATGGAAGACAAGGCAAACAAGATTAACCCACATTGACAAGGCATTTAGCCATGGCTAAGAAGAGATCCACACCACAGCACCTCTGCACCACACGTTTACACCAGCCCACAAATCTAATCCCTCATGGCCTGTCAAGCTATTAGGCAAATCTCTGGCTCTCATTTGCCTAATCCAACAGGCCCCAGCATCGTAAGAAAGGCCCCCTAGGGGGCCTTAACATCCATGTTTGTTAGGCCTCCTATAAGTAAACAAAGCTCTGAAAGCCAAACAGCTTCCTCTTCCATTTGCGACCTCAACTAGTGCAGCTGGGCAGTGTGCAGCACAAGCATGCTTCTGGGAGGGGACAAATGGTGGCAGCCCTGGGAGGGCTTTGGGAAGAGGTATGGGCAGCCCAGTGATGCAGTGGGGTTCTCAACCCAAAAAGCAGGCAGGATGTGAAGAGTGCACCTTTGGAAAGCGTCCAGGTCTCACCCCATTCCTTTGCTGCTGTGTATTCCAAAGGGAGCATGTTTCTAGGGCCTCAGCAAAACAGAGATCTCTCCATCCCTGGCCATGCACTGCGGTCCTGAGGATCCACTTAGCCTTCAAAAAGCAGTTCTCCTGTGCTGAGACAGCACACGGAGGAATTCAACGATACACCTTTGCTCCGTATGTGCTTCCATGTCAGACATTGTTCTGTCAGACTGCCCCTCTGCTGCCATCTGTCACACAGCAAGAACATGTACCAGGATACTGGTGGGAAGGTTCAGCCTCTACTGCCGTACTACCAACTTCCACCTCTGATGTTTTGGGCCAATATAATAAAATAGCAGGCAGTACTTTTGGAACAGCCCTTATACATAACATGTTTAATGTATGTAAGTAACAAAACTTATTTTATTTTTTAATGTTTTTTTATTAAAACATACAAAAAATAGAGCAACAAAAACACAGAACTGTTGGGATGTTTGACCTTGTTTCTGTGAAACTGATGCATCAGTCCAGTTTGGCGGCAGTTGCTGCAGCTCTTAGTGAGATCTCAAGGTTTTCATCAGATTTCTGATGAAATTTTACTCCTGTGCTTCATCTTTGACAATAGTTGCTCACAAATGCACGTACTGCCAAAAAGCAGTGACATCCCTCAGGTGAGAAAGGTGTTATGAAAGTTTGGTAAAGAGATATAGTCACATTTCTGAGTTGAATATCTGACTGCAATGCTACACATTCAATTTGAAAATTTACAGATAAATGCGTTTATGTTGACTGAAAATGGAATAGAAAATATACCAAAAAATTGATGATCTTTTTGGTGATCTTGAAACCCCATTCTCACATTCCTCTACCAAAACAGAAAGCAAGGGGCATATTTTTTGCTGTTTCCAGATCTGTGTTTCGCCAAAGTAACCAAATGCATACAACTACTTGCCATCACTTGGGTTGGCACTGCACTGTGCCCTCTCCACGCCCTGGTTTCAACCCAGACCATTGCACATCGATGTGTGGTTGCTGTGAGGGATGGGTGTGTAACCGGCACTGGGCCACTTGGCAGGGCAGAGCTGCTGCCATGATGGCACGGAGCAGCTGCAGGACTGGCTAGGCCGAGCTGTGGGTTGGCTGTACCTTGACTAAGAGACCCTTCATGGTCTTTTATAAACGTTAGGATCTTATGCTTCTTGCCCAGGAAGAAGATGAAGCTTGACATCATCACCCTCTTAGCTTAGAAAGGGGACTTCTCCCAAACAACTGCACAAATCGTCATCATCGACATTGTGGAAATGGTGGGAGATGTGCTATGCAGCAAGAGTGCTCAAGAAGCCCTTACAACTATAGCAGAATTGTGTTCATTGGCATGGACTGCATAGACTAGCCTTCTCTCCAAAGAATTCCTGCATCCAGACCAAGATCTTGGACTTGGACTATCAAAGGCCGTAGGAGTTTGGCTTTGCTGAAATGGACAGCAATACACTGGTAAATACCCTGAAGATGGCTCCTGGCCATCACTTTGCTGAGAGTTATTTACCTGTACATGGGAGACTCACTCAGAACACTGATGGAGAGTGAAAGGCTGCCCCTTAGTCCGTCCTCTGATAGAGGCTGAGCTGAAGGAGGTGCACAGGCAGATCCCACCAGTCTCCAGCTGTGCCAGCCCCAAGCCAAGCCCGAGTGACAGGACCCAGAAGGACCCAAGGGGTCCCAGGAGGGCATAAGCCATAAACTTCACTCAACTCTCTCAGATCTGTTTCCGTGTGTGCCTCACCTCTGCTCCTGTGCCTGCAGGATAGCAATGAGGCTGTGTGCATAGCCTCACAGGCAGCTCAGCCTTCCTTCCTAAGCTCCTTAGCTTTCAGGAGATGGCAGAAGCCACCAATGAGCTGAAGGGTGCTGCAAAGTGCCACAAACTGAAGAAGACCAATGCCAGACTGTCAGACCCATCCAGCCTCTGCTGACCCACATTCCAGACATTCTGTAGTCAACAGCACAGACACTTTCCCACTGCAACCACAGCACCTGCAACAAGAAGCATGTCTTCGTAAGTGTTGGCTAAAGAGCCAGCACCCAAGAGAAGCAGAGTTCCAAGGAGCCCCTCAGAGAACAAGGGGTGAAAGACAAGGGTGATGCCAAGCCAAAAATACAGATGAAGTCCACTCTGAAAGATGATGGCATCAAATCCACAATTAATTCCCTCATTTGTTGTATTAGCAGTAGTGATCCTGATACCAGCATTCAGGCATGGAGAAGATGCTGAGACAGAAGCACAAGGCAGAAAGCCATGCCTGGACACATTAATGAGTTCCTTGTACCCAGCTTACAACCTCTCAAGCTTATCCAACAGCAAAAGCAAAGAGATGAGAAAAGGTGGAAGGATGAAATCATCCTGAGAGGCAACTGTGTCATCCAGACCTGGATGCTTCTCTTTGATACAAAACTGGCTCAGCAGGCCTTGATGGATATGCTGAAGGATGTCATGCACAGCATTCTTACCTTCAGGCAGAGGGTAAGGAGGACTGCCTAGAGCAGGACCAAAAGAAAGATGAGAAACTCATTCAGTCCATCAACACCCTCATGCGAAGAGTCCTGATAAAATCTGGCAAGACAAGCATCTTCTGTACCTTGCTCAAGCTGCTGCAAGGCAGCCTGACTGCTGATGGCAGCCCAGATAAGCTTTCTGGAGGACCACACATCTTCTCCCAGGCACCATCAGCACCGTTAACCTGGACAAAATTCTGCTGGATGTCCACGCAGTCCTGAAGTCTATCCCAAAGGAGAAACTAAGTCAGTATGCAAATGAACTCCCAGTGCAGTCCCTGAAGGCTCTGCTGAACACTTCATGCAAGTTAAAAGGGCTGAGGGTCCTGGACCACCTTGGCCTGACTGAGGATGCAGTGGGCTCCAAAGTGGAAGCTTACCTCCGAAAGATGGACAGTCCTACTACCAAGAAAGGGGCAAGGGAGACTGGGCCCCAGGGAAGCAAGAAGGATAGCAAAGGACACAGTGGGATGTCTTAGAGAGCATCTTCCAAAATACTGGAAATCTTGGAAATACGTGTTCCAAGGTTTCCTGTTTTTTGAGGGGGGATAGAGCCAATTTTTCTTTCCTATTGTCTGGCATAATGCTATGTTTAGGCTTTAGAAGAAAAACAATATTGGAAACACACCTATATTTCTAGTTGTTGCTGAGCAGTGCTGTACAGAGACATTTCAGTTACCCAGCTTTTTTTACAAAGGTTGTCCTCCTCCTCCCATTCTGGGGATGCACAACTGCAAGGTCACCAACAACACCAAGAACAACTGGTAGGAACAGGAGCAGGACCAGCAGCCAAGTTGGGTGTCTCATCAGCAGCATCAGAATGAGCCAGCCCTCTTCCTCACACACATTAACGGGTAGGTAAGAAGTGCTAGCCAATAAAGGACAACTCTAACATGTTGTGTAACAGGGGGTACTTGTGAGCTGGCACTGCTGGCACTCAGACCGCAAAAGTTAGTCTGAGTTTCTGATCAATGTCTCTACTGCTGTTTTCCAGAAGAGAAAAGAGATATTTCAGCCAATTGCAAAGTGCTATTAAGCATCTCAGTGAGCGAACTACCTGGTGAGCATGTAGACCTGTATTTTTAATTAAAATAAATAAAGAAATAAATAAATACTTGGTCCGATTATCTGAGAAAAATACAACTGGGGGATCTCGAAGTGTCATTACCCTCTCTGAAAGGCCAAAATGACTTGTTTGCTGCAGACTGTAATTCTCTCTGATGCTGCTGCAGAGTCACAGCAGAACTCAAAAAATTAACAAGCTACCTAAGAAATCACCACGAGCTAAAACAAACCCAACTCAAGAAAGGAGGATGTTTTGGGTTGGGTTCTGCCTCCACAATAAGCAGCACCAAAATCATTTTACCATCAGTAGCTCTGCACTTAACACCTCCTGCAGAGTGCAGGATGTCAGCCCAGAGCCTTTGTGTCATCAGGTACTTACTGCACAGCTGATAGGATCACAGCACTCATTCCCTTTTCTTCCAGCTTCAGTGGAGGAATAACAACTATTAAAGCAGATGAAGATGCTTTTCCTGCATATGCTACCATTGCTAGACAACTAAATACTTTTACAGGCTTGCACACTCAAATCTACAGATGCTTTCTTGGAAGACCTCTAAGTATTTTTCTGAATCTGTGATACCTTAGAGATTAAATAGAATGCAAGTATTTTTCTAGTCTTTGGATTTCAGGACACAGCCACATCTGCTTTAGAGAAACAGGCTTTCCTCACACTATAGATCAAGGATCCAAATTGTTTCAAGGCTCCTGGGATCTCCCTCTGGGTTGAGAACTTCTCTCTGCAGCATCATTAACAATGCCCATGTGGTTTGTTCCATGGACAAGCAAACCTACAGGGAGGATACAGGCAGATTAATAGACTCTCAAGGCTTGGCTGCCAACCAGTCTTTTCCAGGCCTTTGGAATTGGAAAGTTAAGATGAAAATATCACAAAAAAACCTTTTCCTAAGGGGCCTTCCCATATAGCTCGAGGCTGGGGTCAGCAAGCCCTCATCACAATTTCTTCCACTTACTCAACAAAGCACATTGGCAAAGGCAGGGCAGAAAGAGCCCACTTCAAGAAGAAACATGGTCGACCAGACAGAGAAGCTCAGTGAAAAGAATACAAGGACAAGGAGCAATACTGAGAGGCAGACTCAGTAGAGACCAGCCAGACTCATCTGGCTGTCTGCTGCCTTTCTCTCCCTCGGCAATTTGGAGACAAACAGGTCGTGGAGGTGGGAGAAGAGCTCTGCCGAAGTATCACAGGCAGTGTCTTAAGATGCAGGACAGACCCTTTCTGCACTGTCAGTACTCCATGCAACCAGTCTGGTGCTGTATGGTCCATAGGAGACGCATCCATTTTCAGAGCTGTATATGAGCTGGCAAATCCATAGGGTCACAGAACATTGGCAGTCAAAACCTGGCTGTCCTGAGCGGGATGGAGGCAGGCTGGCTGGGTCCTATGTGCTGCAGCTCGTCTCTTAGAAACAGCATCACTTCCCTGATCTGTGCAACACGTGGAAAGTAGAAAAGCTCATCACTTCCATCACATGAACTTCAAGAAAAAGGGTAAGACTGAAAAGTACTTTAGCTTTAAAATACAAAAAGACTTCATGACATTTTTTGGTCATTTGGTCACCCAGCCTCTACCCCCTTCCTAAGCTTCAGACAAATAGGTACAAGAAGTTACCTGTGTTCTAGCAGCCCACAGCAGAGTTCCCTCTGAGGTTGGTGGTGAATGGAGACCTGATCCATCAATGTAAACCCTTCACAATCACCACCTGAACCATTTAAGTCAGATTTTGTTTATATGCAAAATCAGGAAGGATTTTAAAGATGCAAATCTGTTGTGTCATTCTAGAAAAGAAAGTCAAGGGAGCTGTTAGGTGCTTGAATCCAGCGGGTTTCAGCAAAAGATTTCTGCTGTGGAGTATGGCCCACCACCCTCAGTCACTCTGCAGCTGAGATCATAGCTAAATCACTTATCTTTACATTTCCATACAAATCTGATTATCCATGAACAGCTAATTGTTTCATAAGTATCATTTGGAAACTATCCATTTCCAGCACAAGAAATTGCACTATAAAACTGTCTGCCTTCACCATGAGTCACTTTAGCACATAGGATGAATATTTGGCACTCTTCACTTTTTCAGATTAACATTCATATTTATTTTGGAAGAAAAAATTGGACAGTTTTAATTCCTTCCCATCAGAATTCCTCATATTTGCTTAACTTACTGAAACTTTTTAATAGACTGCACTATATGTGAAGTATGTGAATATGTTATATAGTGACTCCTGATGAAGGAAACATTCACATCTCCTTTCACGTAAAGGAAAGGCAGAAAAAAATATCAGGATGAGCGTTTTTTACTTGGTTAAGACAATCAGCAACCCTACAAATTAAGTCACCTGCCATGAAGAAAGGCTTCATCCCACTAATGAGGCCATGGAAACATCAAGAGAGGGCTGAAATCCAGTGTTTTTGGATGTAGTGCATGTTTCTCCTCCAAAAAGAAGTTCTAACATGTTTCAATTACATTTCTTGAAGATCTGTCCCAAGCAAGGCTGAGAAAAGCCCTGAGAAAGAAAAAAAGACTTTGGTCTTCAGAAAGCAATGCAGTTTTCCAAAGATAAGAGTCAGCAATAAAATTATTGTAAGCTGTAATTGAATTTTCATTTCCATATTACCACAAAATGTTTTTCCTTGTACAGAACAGGTATATTACCAGCTTCTCATTCAATCTCATGAGAAAGGAGTTACATACCTTTGCAGAAGGGTATTGCTTTGCCTGTGGAAAAAAACAATCTGTGTTTTCTCCCAAGCACGTAACTACAGACATTAGCTAAAGTTTTATAAAAACAAAAACCTACTTCAGCTCAGCATCAGTTAATTATACAGCTTGTTAACATCTTTGCAGTACTACATGAATTAAAAAAACAGCTCTAGCTAGGCTGAACTGAAATGTCATATTAGGAACTGAAACCAGGAGTTCCCTTTATGTTTACTTTTTATCAACTAAAATCCTGCAGAGCGGAAGGACTGTGGGAAAAAGAATCAGCAAAAGTCACAGCTGCCTCCAAAGTCCCACTGGAGACTGAGCAGGAGGAATGCATCTTTCTCCCCACTCAGGAGCAAGATTGGATCATTTGGTTGAGGATCATGTTATAGATCCTCAACCAAATCACCCATCTCAGTCTGCAAATTGGATATTAATTTATGAATGGCTTAGGAAGAAGTTGCAGAGCAACATAAACAAGTGGAGTATCACTACACGGAAGCCTTGTGCCAAAACCTAATATTTCTGGAAATGCAGGCAAAATGGACCTACCCAGGGACCAAAGCAAGGGCTTGAAAGCTAACGGAACTTGGAAGTACTTCATGCAGGCAGGATTCTTCATTGCTAAAGGATGCTTCTGCAGGGTCTACGTGCCCTTCATTCCTATCAACTGAAGTGAAGGCTGTGGGCACTCCTCCTCCTTAGAATGAAGCCTAAAATTGTCAATTAGGAAAACAAATGTAGGTGCTAGACATCTTTTTGTGAGTGTCAGTTCGGCAATCACTTTATTACAAGTAATTTTAGTATTGAATGTAGTGCAATTTAAGTAATTTAGCAAAGTACAATGATGGATTAAAGTGCCTGGTGATCGACATTTATTTCACCTCCTGAAACACAATTATTATGCACTTTACTCAATAATAGTGTCTTGTTCCAACTAAAATACACATTGTGTAATTCTTTAAACCGTAGAATCACTGCAATTAGAGGGGGAAATGGTTGATTAGGTCACTGATTCCATCCTGTTGCCAGCCCACGATTGCTCCCTGCCGCATATCAGTTAGAGTTTCACCCGAACTCCTTTGCATTTACATGTTTCAGTGACAGTGATATCGATCAAAAAAATGGAGCCTTCGTCCACAGGTGAAAGACTCAGCCTTTTGCTAGAGAAAATCCTGCGTGTTCACAGCAGGAAAGGTCTGAGAGGTTTTCAACTCCTTCCTATGGCAGATGGCCGAAATACTTTTAACCAGTGAACTCTTTCCATGGAAGTATTTTCAACAAAAAATCTCCAGGTCTTCCACTAAATAAAGAGTATAAGACCTGCTTTTAAGCCCAAAATTCCACTCTTTACCTAATGGCAGCACAATATAAGCATTTTTAAAAACAGAAATGAAGAGAAAATTAAGCCTGACTGTTACTCAAGAAAATCTGCAACTTCTGACCTGTTCTGGCAGAGGGGGGTTTGAGATGTGGTTTTAAATCCTCTTTGTAGGGAGCTCAGCTGCAGCCTCACTGCTCTGGAGACCCTGGCCCTTCTCTGCTGCAGGAACTGGGTGCTCCTTGCAGAAGAGGGGAATGGAGCAGATACTCTGAGCTGCAGGTAAAGATATACCTGCCTGCATCTCCCATTGGAAACTGCACTTGTGATGCTGGCTTGTGCCCTCTAAGAGTTTACCCTTGGGTGGTATCCTTGAGAACAGGTGCAACCTATGGAAACAGCACATTTTAACAAACAGAATGTCTTGAGAAAGCAATTTTTGAATGTGAACTCATGAGAGCTGCAGGACAGAAAAATCTGTGCTGTGGGAGGATGCACACATCCAAGTAAGGAAAAGACAGAGCAGCAGGGAGCTGCCCACCCAGCCCACACCACACACAAACACACAAGTACTCTCTTGAAAGATGCCCTGTCACAATAGGCCCAAAATGAAGCACCAGCCATCTCCCTGCTGAATTTCAGAGGTTCTGAGATTTTAGCCACGGTGCAAACCCCTGTGAATCTGGGAACCAGGAAAAATCCCCTGGTGCAACTGCCAGGTGCCGTGCAGCTCCCACCATGAAATCACAACATTTACTTTGCAGGGCTGCGCCTGTGTCTTGTCAGACACACAGCCTCCTGCAGCACAGGAACAGGCTCTGTTCCCAGCTCTACCACAGACTTCCCGCATCTGTCTGGAAAAAAATCACTGAGAAGCACATCTGAAAAAATGTTACACTCTCAGCACCAGACATTTGATCTAACACCTGGCCCAGCTCTCAGCAGTGCTGGACAGTGCAAACACTGTTGGCTTCGACTGGGGCACTTCTAAAATCCAGCCCTGATGGGCAACAGGGATGAAGGGAACATCTGCTTCTCCACTGTGCTACGCAAACTTCACACTAAGGCACCTTTTCAGCAGAGCAGTGTACAAGTCAAACCAGTTAAACCAGCGAACAGTTGGTCTTTGTTCTGCACACATGCCAGAACTTTAAAAACTCTCACAGTTTGGCATCAAAAAGACAGACACAAAGCTAGTGGCTGCTTTTGGAAACAGGAGCCATAAACTCTTTTATTTCTGTTTTCCTGTGTGTAAACTGGGGATGCCAATCCCTGCCTGTTCGAAAAGCACTGAGGGCATCCAGCAGAAGACACAGCAGCAGCTTGCAACGCCTCTTGCCTCATCTGTCTCTTTAAAAACATTTCTAAGCTGCTAGCTGGACATCAGGAGCCTTTGCAGCGTCAAGCACAAAGTAAGATACTGTTACACATCCTATAAAATAAACTACAGCTGATTTTGCTGAATACACTTGTTGCTTATTTTTTTTTTAACATTTCATCTGGTATGTTATATTCTACTCTAGGCAAAGAATAAGTGTGGGAAATAGCTGAACATCAGAGGTATCTTTAGAAGAAAAATACCAAGCTTCAAAGCTGTTCCCCTGCCTTGCCAGACTTTCTGCAGACAGCTATTCCTGAGGAACTCTTAAGAAGGAATTTGGCTGCAATAGCTTTCACATCTGACAGCCTCCTTGTTGGAAAGCATACCTGTGTTGTGTGCAACACACCTACTGTAAAGCCAAGCATACTGCTCTGCAGCGATGGTTTGTATGAAATGAGCACAGGACCTCCAGCTGGCACTACTGCTTTGGATGTTTCCTATCAGCTAAGGGGGCAGAAACGTGCTGGTTATTCCCCACTTACCAGTCCCGATGCCGTGACTCCGCCAGTCCCAGGGAGCTGAACCTTCTGTTACCAGAGACCTGGGAGCAGCATTGATGGGCGATGTCTGCTGCTGTGGGGACAGGAGTGGGCTCCTCCTGTGCAGGGTGACTGCAGGCAGCAAGGACACCAAGCGAGCATGACTGTTACTCCCATCTCCCCAGGGAGGCTCAGGCAGCGTGTGTTCCTTGCTGTCACATTCCACCACGTCTGCTGGAACATGCCACAGCCAGGGATCACTCCTCACAGGGGCTTTTTCAAATAAGCAGAAAAAAGTGAAATGTCAAATACAATGGAGTAAGAAAAGAAAAGTGGCATCTTGTGCTCTTCTGGTCTCTCTCATTCTCAAGAGTCTCTAATGCCTTAAAAGAGTGGCGACATTTCTGAAAGCAAACCTTTTTGATAAATGATGCAGTTATTTATTTTGCAGAAAGCCAAGATTTGTCATGATGCCGTTTTCAAAGTAACACAGCATCTAACAAAGAGAATCATAGGCAATTTACTGTGTGACACTCCATCTGTCTCAGAGGAAGAAAGACCTTGTTTGACCCTCTCAGGATTTGAACCTGTAATTCCACTGAAGCGAGGGCTTTGAAACCTGAAGCTCTGCAGTTTTCTCCCTGAAGATAAGAGTAGGTTTTCCTGCTCCCCATGAATCACCACAAGTGCGTGGACTGCTGTGCAATGTGAATTCACCACTGCATAGGTAATGCCAGCATCTGTACATCCCATCAATGAAAAGTGACCGGTGCAGCTGTGCAGCCACCCAGGACACCATCCCCTCCTGCTGGTGCTCCCAGGTTGGAAACTGAGGCTGGGGATGAGAACCTGAAAAGGGGATGGATGCTGTTTTCTCAGTGCTGCAAGCAGATCCACTGCTTATGCCTGAGCCAGGGTACATCAGCATGTGATGGGCAAATGCAGTGTTTTTCTTGCCTATTATTAGGCAGAGAAAAAAGTAATTATGCTTTGTTCCATGCTACCCATGCTGGAAAATGCTCATTGATTCACAAGATGCAACGCATGTACAGACACAGGCAAGCACAGACGTCACCAGTGCCATCCCAGATCTGTAGGATTTTAACAGAAGATAAGCACAGAGCTGCTCTGGGCATTCTGTTTAGCCTGAATTCCCCTGTATACCCCAGAGCTCTGGCACTTCTCTGGTCAAAAATGCAAGCATAAAGGGAGACAAACGCAAAGGACAGCGTGCACTGTCACCTCCCCTCCTCCTGGAGCATGACCCCATGGGTCCAAACATCAATTCTGATGTAATAGCCAGGCACCGCAGTGGTGAGCCCCTAACAGAGACAAGCCTCAGGGTTGCACTATCATTATGAGATAAACACACTGAATTGCTCAACAGACCCTATGACGATCCAAAGCTGGAGGGATCTTGCTTTCATTTGCTGTCCTGCTGGATATCACACCCACAGTGAGTAAATCTGTGCTGACATGAACTGGTTGCAGCCGCTCAGGGCACTGCAGCTATCCTCGTGGGAGTGACCCCAAGGCATGCTGCATGCAGGCAGTGTGCTGCCATGGGATCTGCTGCTCACACCCAGTTCCTCCCCCAGCCTCTGGGAATGACAAATTGGGACAGCAAGCTGAGACCAGAAGGGTTCTCCAGGGCTTCCAAGGAGAGAAGCGTGCCGTTGTAGAGAGTGTTTGCTCCACGTGTTACCCAAACCTGCAACAAGTTGTAACAGGCTGGTATTAAATTTCCCTGTCAAACACTCTCCTGGATGAGTCTCTCCTGACACTCAGGAGGACATCCTCCAGAGGAGGAAAGGCGATGGCCGAGGCTGGTAACCAGATAGCGTGTTGCTGTGTGCTCAGAGCAGGCAGCCAAGGGCACGGCTGCACAGAGGTCAGACACCTTCAGAGGATGGCTGTTCACCAAGCAGGCACATTGCAGGAGCACCCTGTAGAGTCTTTGCCTGGGACGAGGCCACAGGAAAGGGAGGCCAGAGTCCTGGGGTGGTGAGGGGGGGAATTCTGGCAGTCTCCCAGATCAGCACCACATGCTGCAAAGATCAGCATCTAAACCAGACCTGCACTGCTGCGTGGAAGCAACTTGCAAAATACGATCAGAGAGCAACTTGCACTACTTCAGCACAGTGATGGAGGAGTACCAAAGCACACGTGCATCACCCCTCCTCTCACTCTGTTAGCATCACTCCTGCACAAGCAGGAGAGCAGCAAATGCCTGCATCCCTGACCACGTGTGCCAGGAGTCAGAGGGAGCTGCTCTGAGATACCAGTGCCTGCTCAGGGCTGGGCCTCCAGCACCGCTGCCTGCAGCAGAGCCAAACCAGGGCATGCTGGCTATTGACAAGGCTTTAGCAGCAGGAAGAATTAGCAGAGAAGCTTTCATGGCCTTGGATCTTAATGAGATTCATTTCCAAAAAAGCCCAGGGTCTCATTGCCGAAAGGGATCACCTGAGGACTTTGAAAGGAAAAGAAGATGTACTTCATTAGCACTACAAGAGCAGAGCTCAGCAGGAAAGGAGGAGGGAGAGTTGAGGCCAGGCCACGCACATGTCAGGGTAGCACTTTGTTCCATCTGCGGTAGGGACATTTGAGCACACTGGATTGCAGGTTAAAGGAATACGCACTAATGCATAGTCTACTATAAGCCAGTGAGATGCCACTTAAAGGTCACACTGAAACTAGCCTCTCTGTGATCCCTTGGGAGCGAAATAGGATTTGTGGCTATAGTAAAAAGTACCAGCATTGCTGTTCAGGCTGCACACAGCCTGGAATCTGGTTTCAGGGGCTTTGCAGAGACATTCCATGCCACTTCCAAGGACTTGTTAAAAAATACTTAATACCAGTAGAATTCTGTGGTATTTTTTTCCAGCTAGTCCTGCAGGCTACCATGGGGAAATTCACTAGCAGGATTTCTGTAGGACTCTGACTCACATAGGAACTTTTATTGCTGCTTTTAAATATATGACTGCCTTTTGGCTGCTGGCAGAAAAGTTATTAAATGTTTTACCAGACGTGGCCAGAAGCTCTTTATAAAAACATCTTGGCCTGGCATAAAGCATATGTCTCTACTTATCTCTGCAGCACGTGCTCAAAGCTTTCACATGTCCCCTGGCAGTAGAAGAAGCTTGGGACCTTCGTTTTTCTAGGCTGCGGATAAAAAGACCATCCAACATCCCATGCTCATGTGAGTAAACCTTCTGGTATGCAAATGGTCCTTCTGCAAAAAGATATATCAAATTTGCAGGACTGAATAGGATGGGGCCCCAGTATGTACTCTAGCTTATGGTTCACATGTACAGCTCTGTGACCTGACATCGTCAGGATCTGTCTCCTACCTAACAGTGCCTGCTGCTTACCTGCTTTGCTGTGCTTCAGGAGAATAACAAATACAGCTTGAACTTCTCTGCATCTCTCCACAGGCAGCCTACACCAGAATGCACCTGCAGAAGTGATAAACGTAAGTAGGTAAGTGGGAGGAGAGAGGATTTGCACACCAGTGGCAGAGCAGGCTGGGAGCAGACCCGTTCCTACTGCATGGGGAACAAACATACCTGGATCACCCTTGGGGCAGCCTGGGGCACTTTGCTGGGGTTACCTCTAGATGGACTGCCTATCAGCTCTGAGGGCTGACAGATTTGTTGGGGATCTCAGGTTCAAACAGCCAGTCTGCACTGCGCTCCTCCCTGCTCTGGTGGGAAAGCTGGCAAGGAATAGCTTGGAGCTAGCTCAGGGTCGTCCCTGCAGGCAACTCTCACGTGCTATACAGCTGTCAGTGAGGCCAAACGGATGTAATGCAGGACAGATTCAGACCTAGCCTCAGATCCAAACTGTTTAATTGCAGACTAACTGATTTCTGACATTTTAGTAGCTTCTGCTTGGGTGCAGACAGCAGGATTGAACCCCGCTGAGCTGGAGATGCGGAATGACCACTGGAAGAATAGAACATGCTTGGCAGTGCTCTCCTGCGTGCAAGCCCTCCCTGCTCCCAGCCACTTGCAGTGCTCCGCTGCACCTCTGCCAGCTGTATCCAAACCACTGCTCTTTGCAGACTTGCACATTTTCACAAACACCCACGCAGGCCCAGTGGGAACAAACCACCGGCTTCACTGCACACATCTTCCCAGACCTGAGGAGCAGGATGCGCATGGTGTTAGGGCTGCTTTCTCCCACGAGTCCGAAGGCGTAGGAGCCGCCCTGCGTGTCCCGGGGAGCCCGGGAGGGCAGAACCCTGCACTAAGCAAGGGCCGCTGGTGCCCTCTGTTGTCGCAAAGAAATAACGGAGCTGCTGAGAGCACGAGTGGGATACGCCACCCAGGGCTGGGTGCAGAGCACCTCCGCGGCTTGCAGGTGCTGGGCAGCTGAAACAGTCTCTGCAAACCACGACCAGATTTGCTAACTACGTGCAACATGTGCAAAACAAACCACGTTTTCTTTGAAAAAGGAGAAGCAGCATTGCTGTGGGTGAGCACTGATGCTGTGGGTGGCACTGAGTAATCTCTACTGAGAAAAAGGTTCAGCCTCTGCTGCCCAGCTCAGCTGCCATTCACACATCGTTTTCCATAGAGCAGAACACTCACGTGTTCCAGCAGCAGTGCCTGGCTGCTCTGAGCACTGCCCTGGATTGTGCCCAGGCTCATACAGATAAACTGCTGTCAGTGCTACTAGCAGGAAACCTCACCCACAGCCCTGGCAGTGCTCTAACTCTGCTCCCACCTTCACCCTGCAGCCACTGGCACAGGCAGCGTTTTGCTGCACTAATGGCTGAGAATTCAGCATGCCTTCCTGGTCCACCACACCTCAGTGCACTTTTTCACCTCTGGCAAGAATTAGATTCATTAACTGTCAGCTGGGTTAGCTGCTGTAAGGAGAATACTGGCAGGCAAATAAAGTTTGAGTTAGGGTGGTGGGGCCACCCTAAGTCAGCTACTTAAAGAGCAGAACTTTTCATAAAGGTACTGAAACATCCAACACAGAGAGCTACAAGAGGCAGAGCATACCTAGAAAACCTGACCTTAAACACATAGTCTGTGACTTTCTTATGGTCCTAAGATCTACAGTTTTGGACACTGCAACCTGTGACCCCCAAAAGACACATCTGACAGCCTACCTTACAGCACTTCTTCCCCATCTTTTCAAGAGGCAGCACGCCTCATGCCAGCCTCCAAACAACACCAGGGCCTGGGCATCACTCACACACAAGGCTTTGCGCCTCCCACCCCATTCCCAGGTTTGCAGAGAAGTTGGGTTCCCTACTCACAGCAACCCAACCCTGCTGAACAGACACCTGCTGTCTCGAAGAGTCCTTAGGCTCAGCCGCATTTTAAGGCCTGTAGATGCGATAATATAGCATTTTAAGATAACCATCTTAAAAAGTAATGTATGAAAAGCAGGTTCTGAACACAGCAGACAGATTTGATTCTATTCAGAGCAGAACAGACATCAGTAGGAAGTGGCAGGTTTCTGCTTCCACAGTAAGGGGCAGCAGCAAGTTGTGCGCGCGTCACCGGCAATTCTAAGGAAAAGAATTTTTTTTTGTAGTTAATTACTATTTTAATAGTAACTTATTTAGCACCTATCACAAAGAACATCCTTATAGTCTAAAATGTGGCTGTAATTAAGTATTAAAGTTAATTATTACCGGAGATGAAAGAAAAATTGCTACATCAATCAGATGCTCCACAGCGCAGAGCCCTCAGCACAAATGACGCTTAACCTGCATTGCTGCAGGAGGACTCAGTCACACACACAAGTGCAGGGTAATACAGCAGCCTGGCCTGTTCCCCGAGTTCTCACCTGGATAACCAAGCAGCCCTGCGTCCCACATTTACAATGCCAGCTGTTGTGGCACACCCCAGTCCTGCAGGAGCTGCAGCAGACCTGATCTGCTGGGGCAGCACTGCTGCGGCACACACTGCCTGCCCAAGGAACTGTGGCACCAGCACAGCCCATTTCAGTTAACAATCCCATTTCCTTTTCCTGAATTTCTGGAAAGAGACTGGCATGTCTCCAGCTTTTTCTCTCTATAGTGCGGCCTATACATGGAAATAAAAACATGCAGAAAGGGACTGGCTGCACTAATTGGCTGAGCACCTCCAGCAGCGCTGAGACGTTCAAAGAGCAGAAGGAGGTGTGGAGCTTCACACCTTCTCCTGTAACCACAAAGACAGCCTGTTTCCAGCACAAGGTAGGTCTGCTGGGGAGATGCCTTCTCCCAGACAGTTTGTGTCAAACCCCCACAGTGCTGTGTGCAGTTCTGTCTGAGCTGCACACGCATAAAGGGATTGATTCCATGACAGATCTCAAGTAGGAGCACGGCACACACAGCTCTCTGCTCACTGTACATCACATAGATAAGCAGAACTCCTCACAGAGGCTGCAGTACCATCCAGACCCAGTAAATGCTGAAGTAGTAAATAAAAAGTAGCTGAAATGCATTGTGGAAGTGGAGAGCCTGCCTCTGTAACAGAATCAGGGCAGACATCCCCTGTACATCTGTGTAAACCAGGCAGGAACAGGCAAACCGCCACAGAGATCCTGGGGTGGCATTGCAGTAACGTATTCAGGATCTCTCTTTTTGTGTCTCCATCTGGATTGCAGTCCTCTGAAAGTGCACTGGAAATGTCCCCTCATTTGCACTAATTTATAGAGGGAAGATGACAGAGCAGAGCAAAACCTTGCTAGAGCTGCGCAAAGGAAAACTCAAATTTGCTATTTCACGGTCAAAGCTGCTCTCTGGTTAGTCTGAACTTTCAGGCACTTTCAGAGGCTGAGAGAGGAAAAGAGAAGGCTCAGTGTGTATAAATATCTGATGGAAGGCTGTAAAGAAAACTGACTTTTTTTCAGTGATGCCCAGAGAAAGTACAAGAGGCACTTGCACAAACTGAAACGCAGGTTGCGCTTAAACACAAGAAAATGTGGTGGTTTTGCTTTTACTTATTAATTAATTAATTGAGACTGTGCCCAGACACCAGAACAAGTTGCCCAAAGAATTTCTATTTTATAGATAGTCAAAACCAAATGTACCGGGCAACATGCCCTGCCTGACACAGCTTTGGGCAGAGTTGGAACTGACAACCTGCAGAAATGTCCCTGACCTCAGCCATCCTGCATTCTGTGGGTAAAGGTGACAATGAGAAACAATGGAAAATAAAAATATCACAAACAATTGGAAGCAGCTGTTGAATGAGGCATGCCACAGGGTCACAGGTGCTTACCAGGAACATTGATCATGTATGACTTGTTCCAACCACTGAGCTAAACACAGCCTTTGGCTCCCACAGACCCTGTATTTCTTCTGGAAAGTACTATTTATACACCAACTCAACCTTTTTGTAAGCTTTTAGACTCAAAGGTTGGACGCAGAGCGAAAACACAGCTCCCCATTGCAGGCAGAGAAAAGCACAGAATTCTTGGCATTTTAATCACCCCAGGAAGATCAATGGATGATTTCATGCTTTTTTGTGGAGGACAAGACAGGGAAAAAAAATCACATATATTGATTCCTAAGCATCAGTGAAATGAATAATAGGGTGAAATGTCCTACGTAAGTTCTTTGCAGGTCTTAGGAAAGCTGCCTGCCAAGGAAATGTAGCTGTGCACGTAGGTTGTGATTATGCTAAAGAGGCACTAAATTAGTACATTACATGCCCCATTTAGCACTACTGTGCAAAATCTGAGAGTGCTAATACATTTTGTTTCTAGGGTCAAGAATCATTGAAGAATGGAATCGTGGCCATTCATTAGCCAGGAAATTAAAGTTTGACAGCTGCTTTTCAGTTCTGATTTCTCTTAAATGGCAGTATTATATCAGAAGGTTTCTGGGTTTTTTAAAAAACGTCCAGGCTGTAGAATGGGCAGTGGCATCCATAAAGCACAGCATCCCAACTCATTCAGGCAGACTTATTTGGTAAGAGTGCTGTAGGGTGTAGGGGATTATTTACAGGGGCTGACAGTGTTGCTGTGTGCTATTGAGAGCAGTTTCTTTCTTAGCTATATGGTTGTAAATGATCTGTGTTTGGAGTTTTAACTCCAATTCTGCATGACAAAAGAATCTTTCCTTTTGCAGCAGAAACAAGGCCCCGAAGGCTTCTGTGGGCCACCAGTCCCAGGAGAGCAAAGGGAAGTTATGAATGTGTATTTAGAGAGAAAGAACCCTTTCACAAAACCAAAAGGAGCAAGTAAACCAACAGCACTCTCACATCAGCGAAGGCTAAAGATAAGAAGAATGCCCTTGCCCACTAAGGTAGGCACCTAACACTAGGCTCGGGGAAAGTCCTTATTTAACCCTGACAAAATCCCTTGGATTAGGGTCTCCATCCCACTAAAGCATCCGCACGTGAGAAGTGTCGCTGCGTTCAATGGCACAGCTCCCAAGAATACGTGCCATGTCGCAGACCCAAGTGTTTGCCAAACCAGCATCCAGCTGACAAAACACGGTCCAGCGGAGATTAGCTGACACTCAAGATGGCTTCGTTTCCCACTCTGTATCAGCAGCCACTTCAAATACATAAGAAGATGCACTTCTCTCTTCTATTTTCCAGTTCGCTCCTGATAGGTTTATATCAACAACAGGAGGGGTCTTGCTTTCCCCAGATAACATCCTAGCAAGAGCCGTGTTCAACAGCTCCACAGCATGTTCTTCCTGACACAGCTCAGAGCATTTCATAAAGCACAGCCACCACTTGAGCATCCTGCCTGTCCAACTGAGGTAACCCTCACTTCTTGGGTGAATACGAGTTATGTGCTGCTGAGAAATGGCTCCTCTCTCTGAAAAAAAAGAGCAGCACTGAAAAGGATTTGGATGAGAGGAAAGCTTAAGGAGGAAATTAAAAAATAAACAAACAAACAAAAGAGGCTCCTCGAAAAGAAGAAAAAAGAGAAAAGCCGGTGGCCTGTGGTCTTCTACTGATCAGAGCCCATGGATGGCTTTTGATTAATAATCTCTGCATCAATACTTACAACTGATATAATGCCCAAAATGCTAACACCCAACTGGGTGGATCCAGTTATTTGTACCTCACGACACATTCAGCCCTAGTCAGAAGCACAGCAATAAGGGTGACTGATACGACTAATTAGGAAAACCTGGAAAAAAAGTTATTCCACGTTCCACTCGCCACAAAACACTCTCCCTTCTGTGCACTCTAGCAAACAACCCCCCAGATTTACACAGTACCCCTGAAAAACTAGAACCCTTACTGAGCAGAAATAGGCTAAATCCAATAATTTATTCATTAGAAATTATTTCCTGTTTTAGAAATTGGTAGAATCGAAAGGCCATACTTTATTGTGATGAAGCACTTCTAAAGAGCCCGCACTGATAAATTTATGCTGACTGCATTTCCCTTTGGATGAAATGTTGCTGTCCCCAGAGAGCAGACATTCAGCACTACCGGCATAACTGCAGGTTTAAATCTCTGCCTTGGAGGTCTTCCACAGGAGAACAACCTGTCTCTGTCTGCTGGGGCTGTTCTGCTGCTCTACCACACGTGGCTGTTATTGCTTTCCCAGCTCCAAGGGCTACAAGAAGCAGGGCTGGGTAAAACGTTACAGCAAAGAGCCTGGTTAGAAGCACAGAGGGGACCCGGTCATGCACTGTGATGCTGTAGGAGGCAGATGTGCAACAGCAAGGCGGTGGGGCGGGTAGGAGGGTGCCGGAAAACACGGGATGAGTCTCCTGGGCTGAGTGTTATCTCCCATTTCCTTTGAGAGCCCACAAGAGACGGCCTTCCCAAAGCAACCTCTGAGGTGGCCCGTCCCGCTTTTGTCTCCTTCAGCAGAAAAATTTCTGCCCCAGCGGCTCCGAACAAGGCTTCCATTAACTCCGTCCCCGCGAGGGCAGCACGTGGGACAAAAAGCCCAACACCGCGTCCCGGCCCTCAGACAAGCCTGGAAACAAACGGTGCAGGAATCTGTCAGAATAGAATCACCCGCTCGGTGTCACCGCATACATTTACCTACCTCAGTGCCTATTCAGGGTCCTTCCAAAAGGGCAATATTAACAGAGAGAGATCGGACACCATCGCTATAGCAACGTCACCACCAAAAATTTATGGCTGCCCTAGCAAAGAGAAGCCTCTGGGCAGGGAGAGCTGTTCTGCTGCCGTTACACACACAGCAAAGCGCAGGGCGCAAGAGATATCTGGACGCTGCACCTGAAAACAAGGAGGAAAAGCACAGATAAGTGTTCCAGTTTTCATGAATCACAAATCACCTCTTTCTCCTCCAAAAAAAAGTTACTGAAATTAAATAAAGCTTTTAAGTATTGGGGAAAAGAAAGGTGAGAGATGCAAAGAAAGCTGTCAGCAAAAGCTGCAGGAAAAAAGTAGAATCATTGCAATGAGTGCTGTGTAGAATAGAGGATATTAAAGTAAATCTTGCAAAATATCCCTTAACTCTTTAAATCAAGAGTGCTGATTGCTGTACACTGTAGTGTACAGCAGTAGTTCTCAGTAGGAACTGAGAATCGAGGTATGCCTCAAACTAGTGAAGGACAGTGCCCCAGTTTTTGAATACAGAGACGTAAGCCTGAGAGAAGAGATTGGATAGATAATGGAACCAAGCACAGGATAGAGCATCATTCTGGAAAATCAGCCAATGCAGACTTCATGTGAGTTTCATTGATTGCAAAGGCAGCAGCAACTCCATCTGCCCTGTCACAACATTTCTGTACTCATGCAGTAAAGTTCAAGAGCAAAGGGGAAGATAATCTGGACAGCTGCAGTTTGTGTCGTTTGTTTGGCTTGAATGGTATAGATATGTTTTAGGGCAAATGCAGGAGGACTGGCTGGCAGGTCTCTTCCATCACAGCACACGGAGCATGGAATGAAGCATGCAGGAACAAGATACAAAGCGAAAAAGAAATGGTCATTCTGCAAGCATTGGTACATCTCCTGTGAAACTCTTCCCCAAAGCATTCAAGGAGAGAGATCTGATCTCCTCAGAGAACAATCTAAGAAAATCCCTGAATATGAAAACATAATATTACATAATTTGCCCAAAGCAGTTGGTGCCAAATCACCTTTTTCTGTCAAGGTAGGTGAGCATGAGGTTTTTCTATGTATGCTACAGTACCTCCATACTACACCAAATGGAAGTGTTCTTGCTGAACTGGAGAAGACAGGACTGGTGTAAGAGTTGCAGGTGGGTACGAAAAGGAGTTGGCTGCAAGTGACCAGAGGGGATGAAGGTCAGTGTGATGCTGAGATAAGGAATTAACGGAGCACCTCATCAATAGGACTAAGGCACGTCTTTCTTCAGTGTTATCACTGATAACCTCAGTGTGGAGGGTGATCCTAATGAAACATTAGGACAGGGACAGAAGTTTTGGAGCACTGTTGAGAGGGAAAGAGACTCGGATGAGACAGAAGACAAGAGAATCAGATGGTTACAAGGATTGGAGAAAGACAAAATTGATAACCATGTGCATAGGGTGCAACAGCAGGAGTTTCTGCAGACACCTGGACACTCAGTTGGAAACAGAAGGAATATTCCTGGGTATATTACTCACACAGTCAGGCTGTGAACAAAAAAATGGAGATGAGAAGAGCCACAACAGCTATCACTCCAGGGACTGAATTAATAAGAGGCAGATAGTACAAGAAACCAGAACCCCCATTTATAACTCTGTCCTGAGAATGGAGTCCAGCTGACTTGCTGACTGCAGCCCGATGTGCAGGCTGAGCTGCCTGCCCTTGTGCTGCATACAGGAGCCAGCAGTGAAGCACAGAGCCCCTGCACACCTGACTTTGGCAGTCCCTCTTTTTCCCTGGAACTCCTCAGCTGGCAGAAGTGCAGCAATCCTTCTCACTCTCTGCATTGCAGGGTTATTCCTAGAAGACACGGGGCAGCACAGCTGGCTGGCTGGGCACTGCTCTATGTGCTGAGCCCGGACAGAGGTTAAACAGGGAGGAGGATGCTTTTATGCTAGTACCATGACCCAGCCTTTGGAATCTGGTAAAGCTTTCAGTGCTGGGAAAGCATTCCAAGCACTTGGAAATCGAAATCTCAGGTGCTGAATTTCTAAGTTCAGTAGGCAAGAATCATTTCTGGAAGGCAGCTTGTCTAGATGCCTCACAGACACCTTCACTTCATGATTCTTGACAATTTACAGCACTGATCTGCATTAAAACCAAAGAAGAAAGCTCAAAATAGTTCCATAATTATGCTGCAGAGCAGCCTCCGATGACCCTCCATTAACATGTGCTCTGCACTGAATGCTGAACATCAATTCACACTAGTTATGAGAGCTCGGCATGTAGCTACGCTTAACAAGCCGGAGCGCTCAGTGTCTTACTGCTGCCCTGGCTGCAACTTGTCCACCTACACACCAGTATGCTAGTGAAAGCATCCTGAATGATGGGGAACACTCAGCAAGCTCTGATAGAGTAATTCTTGGGTGGACATCTAGAGGAAAGAGCCTGAAGCATGCACTGGAGCTGTGCTCTCACAAAGAGGCTTTTTGCTAAAGTAACACCTCCAGGTCTGAGCTGTGCTAACCTGCCTGAGCTTGCCCTGCCTGTCCAAGCTCTAGCTGGAAAGCAAAAATGCTTTTCCAACAGACACAGATCAAGTGACTCTGCACTGCTACAGATAGAGCTTTTCATCCCTTGTAAACTTGCATGAGGAGTTTCAAAGCAAAGCAACTGCAGTTACTGCAGGACAGTCACATGTAGAGATCTCCGTCTGAGGATAATGACACATTCATATAGCTAAAAAGCACATCTAAAGACACCAAAACACCTGTAAGTCAAGCCCCAGGCATATCCTGCACCCAAACGCACCACCAGTGTGACTCTCAGGTTCCAGTGTCAGCCCCAGTATCTGCCATTTAATGAACTGCCAGAAGACTCTTGCCTATGCCTGCATGCCTGCTTATTCTCCTGGGTTCTAGCCTCCTCCATCTGTCCTTCTCTAGGGAACACAGCTCTCACACTCAACAGATTCCCCTCTCTCCTCACTCTTCCATGCTTTCCAGGGCTCTGGGCTCCCATAGCTCAATTACACTGGGATCAGTACCAATAAGTTCCTTGCTCCAGGATCCCTCAGGAATGAGAAAGGGACATGGAAAAAAAGAAAATTCTAGGAGAAACTCCAACTGCATTCCATCTAAGACTTCATATCCACAGACAACGTGTATCACAGCTCATAACAACAAACAGCCCTCTCCAGATTCCTGCCAGATACTTTCACAGCACAGTATGGTCGCTCCTTGGTCTCAATTTCTGCCCTGCCAGATTTACAGGATAACCTCAGCAAAGTGATTCTCTCAGTCCCAGTGGTAGGAAATATTTAGAGGCTGATGCTACATATGATAAACAGCCCAGCCCTTGGCAGCAGTACTCCAGACCCTTCCCCTCAGCTGCGACCGCAGCTTCTCCTTATTAAGCTCTTTACGTCATTAAGTGGCCCCACTGGGAACAGCAGAAAGCACAATTGGGAACATTAATGAAGATCTACAGCATTACAAGAAAAAGCTCAATGAATCAACACCTCGTGCCTTATTCCTGTGGTCATGACCCGTCCCCATTAGTAAGAGGAGAGGATCTGAAACAGGAGAAACCTCCCCTTCTCCTCTTTCCCCCTCGAGAGTGCTGTGCTGCTCAGCACTAATGGCTACTTGCAGGCCACAGAGGCAGCTCTAGCCTGTGTCAGACCTCACCCAAATGCCGCCCACCCCAGCAGCTGGGACCCGTGCTGCCTCTGTCACACATCCCTCTTCCAGCTGGCAGCAGCTGCATTCACCGTCAAAACAACAACAACAACAAAAAACCAAAAAACCCAAACCCCTCTCTCGTGACAGAAAGGAGCCATCACTGGGCCCCAGGGCTCAGAATTGCAATCAGCAAGAGATACGAGACAGAAAGGGAGGATTAAGAGATTTTAGGCTGCTTTAGGAAAACCCACAAAGCACGTATAAGACACCGGCTCACACAGATGAGAAGCAGGTCTCACCTACTGAAACAATGATCTGAAGCACATGTTCAAAGTATACCACAGGAACCCGGGTACACAGCCAGGGGATTAGGACCAGGCTTTACACCTGCCTGCATTCACTCACAGCTGGATTCTTACACCAAATAGTTCAGGAGGTGGAGGGACAGGGAGAGGGCAGAGGGTATGGTGAGAAGCCCTGGGATTGCGTGTCAGGCCCACCAAGAGCAGCCATGCCCTGCAGGCATCTCACCCCAAGGCACCCATCCCATTCCCGTGCACAGCCCTCGGGAGCAGAGCCTGCTGGAGGTTCCTGCACCAACACCCCGAGGGCAAGGGCTGTCTATGGGAACAGACCTATGTGTCTCTGCACTGCGTCACACTGCAGGGACATTTCTTCTCTGGGAATAGAGGGAAGGACTACACAAAACAGAATATGCATTTCTTTGCAAGGGGTTTCTGCGTGGGGATGAGCTCCCACTCCAGCAGTGACAGCATGAAAGCTACACCCCGCAGCAAGGTAACAATTGACCTGCGAAAGCACGGAACACTTCCCACCTTGCTTTTCCTAGGTGCAAATGACAGCTCCTGCTCCGTCCTGCCTCCTCCTCGTGGCTCCTGCGGGTCAGCAGCAGGCAGGCAGGGCAGGGTCACGTGACCCACAGCCATTCGCACGGTGGCTGCTGTGCCTTGCGGCAGAGCTGGATTTCTGCTGTCTCGGCCTCTCTGCTGAAAAGCACGACGAAGGAGCCGGTCAGCAACAGTGCGTGCCAAAATATGCCTTTAATGCCAGTACAGCAACCGGTGTTGTTCCAGAGGTCCCCCTCTCCCTTCACAAACACCTCGAGAACAAAATGCAGTGCTGAGGCGAGGAGCCCAGCTCATGCTGCCTCATTATCTTCTCAGCCTCGTTTAGTCTTTGTCTCTCATGTAGATGGTTCACTCTCAGGGGCAGTGACCATGACTTAGTTCACTGAGTGCCAGACAACTGCTGGAGTTCAGTTAATGATGAGACAACTCCCATAGATCCATTGTCTTAAGAGGAAATTTTGGCTAAGTGAAGACTTCAGGGATTTACGCAATAATAAGTCAGTAATTCAGGATGCACTTAAAGACACATTCAGTGTGCCTTTGCAGCAACATCCTTGGGAAGTGAGCATTTGTACTCCAGAGCACAACTGTGAGGAAGTCTAATATTAATTAGGAAGCAAACTCAAGGGCCGTGAATAGGTCCTCATAACAAAAGATCTTTTATTGAATAACTGTAGAGGAGTGCAATGCCAAAGTTTTCGTGCCAAAGTAGCAATAAATGAACTGCAGTTAATGCCTTTAGGACCAGTCTGTAAATTCAATATTAAAGAAAATAAGAAACTTCTGAAAACATCATTTAAAAACCATTCAATTAAAAAAAAAAAAAAAAAAGAATGAATGTAAACTTAGATAAAATACATAGGTTGATTCAACCTGTTTCAGCTGATAAACAGCGTGGTACTCGCTCTGTGCCAAAGTGACACTTGACCTCTATATATCTTCTTAATGAAGTCAGCATAGAAAGACACCCAGCGAGCCTTTGTAACACTGCAAGCGAGTTGCAAGCTGGGCTTCACTAATGGGAGCTGTCACTTGGTTTTTTCCAGGTCACAAACTAAGAAGAGCAATTAAATCAAATTGGAGGCTGCACAGATTGGAGCAAGCCTCAATAGACCAGGTACCTAAATCATTAAAGACGTAGTTCTTTTCCATGATAAATTGTTGAGGAGAGTGAAACGTGCTGCTGGTCATTAATCTAGGCTAATCAGCTTGAAAGCTGGGTTGTTTTATTTAGTAATTAACTGGTTATTTGAAAAAAATGATACATGGCCTATAGAGCTGCCATCCAGCAGATAATAACGCAGAGCAATGGGGAATCTCTTGAGGGCAATTCGTGCCTTTTCAATTATAGCCATCGGCAAACTCTGAAAAATGGCTCTATGTTTGTATTGACACGTAGTAAAGAAACACACTCCAATGAATATAGCAGGCATCTTCTTGCATGCTGGTAATTGCTCCGGCCTACCCCTCACACAAACCTCACTAAAGCAAAGAGAACATTTTAGGGGTGTCTGTCTTTCCATGCCTTGGATTTACAGTTAGTTTTTGTCATACCCGTCTGCTGCAAGTGAGGAAGAAGAGCTGTTGTGTGTCGATGGTTTGGTTTGCAATAAAGAGGGGCCCAGCATTTTTCTTTCACAGGTAGGGGCTGTCTCCTCACACCAGGCACAATAACCAGTCAGAACTTCTCCAGAAGTGCTCCAGGGGATACTCAGCTGGCTGAGACTGAACACAGTGTTAAGTGAAGAAGCTGAAACCTATTTCCTGGGGAACGTGCTGAGCAGGAACACCAGTCAGTCAGTCCCTGCTGTCCCACGTGTTTATTGATGGACAAAATACTCAGGACTGGTTGTCCATCCTTGTGCTGCAGCAAGATCAGAGTGAGTAAAACCAAAATGGAAAAGTCTTTTTGCAGGAACACACTGTGGGAATAGCGTGGTTCCTTCTAACTGCAGTAACTAACCAGTCCCATCTGCCTCGTCAGTGAAGGGTCGCCATCACCCACATCCAATCACATCTCTGTTCTGTTTTTTACACTTAGCCCTACCAGCCATTTTACACAGGGCACCTAGACATGTATATAGCAAATAGTTCTCTCCTGTTGCCTGCGACAGGTACTTCAGCCTCACCATCAGTTGCTTCCAGGTATCTATAAAAAGCCAATGAAGGGCTCACGCAAAAAACCACACGTTCCCAGAACAGGTTTTTGTCCTTTGTTAAATATAAAAGACAGCAGGGAAGTTAATTGTGCTAGGAAAAGCCTCTGAACAAATCCATAAAAGAAAACCTTGATAGGTTTTATTAAATACAGAGACAAGAGCTCTGGCTTAAGAAATTCCTGAACTGTGTGTTGCTGGCAGACTACACTGAATTATCATGCATACTTGTCCTGTTTTTCACTATATCCCAAGCATGTGCTGCTGGCAACTGTTAAAGACAGGATACTGGGCTACCCAGACCACTGGTCTGAAGCAAAATGACTGCTCTTTTGTTAGGTTTGTTCTTTCTCTCAAGATTTAGAGGAAAAGAAATGCACGACTGAAACAGCAGCAGTAGAAAGGAAGGGCAGTACCACGAACAGGTGGGTAAGCACTGTGTACAGCGATGGCTGCATTGCTCAGTCATTGGATCTAACCAACTGTACTTCAAAAATAATTGCTCTTTTGAGGAGTCTTTGGTGGATATATTGGAGACAAGAGGAGAGAAGAAAGAGCCCGTTCAACGGGACAGGAAGCAGTATCTGCCATGCAGAAGCAGCATCCACCACACATACAAAGCTTGCAAATGCAGCCTGCACAGAGTTATTAAACCTGGTTGTGGGGTCGGGAGAGCCTCAGAGACAGCAGTAACCCACAGTGCAAGCCAAGAAAGCTCCAGCCTGCTTAAAAAAGCACCCACTAATGAAAAACTTTACCAGGAAAGCAGATCACATCAAGGCCACACAGAAGCCTCAGATCCTTTAAGCTGTGCTTTGAAGACCGGTGGTGACAGACCGACAGATAAAGGCAAGGTCACAGGCCATCTAGACCCCCTCCAACATACCGTGCAGCTGAGTTGCAAAAAAGAAGAAAAATCATTGTTGCTATTTGACCAAACATTATAAACTAAAAATAGCTGAATATCTCTGATTAGGAGAATTCCCAGGGCTTACCATTCTTGCCACTTGGGGTCCAATTTTTCTCTCTTTTATTATGGGCATTAGGCTGTGGACAATACCAAAGCTACAGAGGGCATATGTTAAGTTAGTCTAAGCCTGCACCACGCAAACCTTTGCACCCTGTAAGCTACTTTGTTGAATATTTCTGTCTCCGAATGAGCCGTAAAAGGCGCAGTTGTTCTGGCAGCAGCCAGCACAGCTCACATTAACAGGTTTCATGAGTATAATTTTCAACAGTATTAATAATTGTCCTCATAAAAGTCCACGAGAGGAACTTAACGGACTAGACTGTTTTTATTTCCATGAAATTCCTGCTCTTTAAAAAAAATTCTCCACGCCTGGACTTAATATTCTCTACATTCAGACTTCAACCAACTCTTCCCAGACACAAACTTTCTTGCTTCGACTGTGCTAGTGCCAAATGAAAAGTTTGGCCAGATCCTGCAAGTTGGGTTGAAAAAGTCAAAGATGAAAGGGGTGCACCTGTCAGTCAGTCCCCTCACATGGGCAAGATGGGGCTCTGGGCAATCATTAGCTCGGAGCAAGGATTTTATTTTGACTGCACTTTTAATTTTGACATCAGCCATTGGGAAGGCCCATGGCACGCTCTGTTCCACAGAGGACAGTAGCAGGCTGGGGTTGTCCTCTCTGGGTATAAAGCATGATTCAGTTCCAGATCAGCATCTTGGGCCTGAAGTCAGGCAGAGGAAGGATTCCTATGCTGTGCTTGTATGCTTGGCTCATTCAGTAAAGCAGAGTACCACTCCCTCTCCAGGCACAGAATAGCCAGATTATTGAAAAGCAGCAGTACAGAACATTACGGCTGAAGCTGAGAGGGTCTATTTAGAAACCAAGCTTCGGTAACTTTGCTTATGCACATAGGGAACTGAATTACTAACCTCTAAGTTCAACATGCAGTCATAAGTAATGCTCTGAGGAAACGCTCAATTCAAGATGGTTCCTAATTCAGCAGATAAAAAGCAGAATGAAACCTCAGCACCGGAAGCTACAGCACAAACTTAGATAAAGCAGAGTGGTGATGTTTATCAGTGAGGTAATAAGCCTAGCAAACTTACCTGCTGACAAGATCCATCACAGGGGGTTGTTATATCAGCCCTCAGTGTTTCTTTCTTACAAATCTCTTAGCCCAGACAGAAGCTTGATGCAGATGATCACAGTGGCAAATTCTGGTCTTTACCACCTGTAAATATCAAATGGTAGGAATAGAAATGCACATAACAAGTTGCATGCAAACTGGTAAGGGATTTTTATTTCTTCCTGATATCTCTAAATAAATAAGAAGATAAAGAAAAAACTGGGATTGGATCAAATATTTCCTGCTAAGAATGACCAAACCCCTTTGATTTCCTGTGTCAGTGGAAGCAAGCAGCAGGAAAAAACCTGCACGTAAGTCAGAGGACCCAAGCAACACTGAGCAAACCTTAAAACCCAAGATCAGTGTTGACAGAACAAACCCAGCTGACCATCCGTATGCATTACACCCTGGATCTCTCTTGTAGACCAAGCAAATGCATCACCCCAAATGTATTTTAGACCTCACAGGTTTTCAGATTATTATAAATCAAATCAATGTGTACTAACTTGTAAATGCTGGCTTGAAAAGTTACACAGCTAGCTGGCCAACCCTTTCCTCTTTATTATCACCTAAAAAAGCAGTTTTCTGTGTGGGTGTTTGTCTGGGACTGTCTATTCTGAGTTAATCCTTGTCTCAGTTGTTCATTGCAGTAATTGCAAGCAAACTGCACAGCATTATGGAATCACAGCCATGACCGTAACTAATGGGAATGACATTGAGGGACCTGAAAACCTGAATACTGGCAAATTACTGGAGAGGAATTCACAACCAAGTGGAAATTCATGCCAGAGTTCTCCCAGAATGTTTTTACAGAAGACTTAGCATATCCCCTTAGTCCTCTGTCACCTAACATGATGCGATTCCAAGGGAATCCTTTTGTCCCTTGACTCCAAATTAAGCTTTTCATACAGGAGTGCTGTTTCCAGGAGGACTCTGAAAAAGCAGATATCCAACACAGCATACTTCTAGTGAGGCATTTCTAGGGGGAAAGGCCATGCCAAAGTGCTGACTCTAGAATTCTAAATAAGTAGAAGAACTACCGCTGAATTTCTCATCAGCCATGTGGGTTTGTACAATTAAAACTCAGTAGTTTCTTCCAGGGTTTTCAGTGCTCCACATTGCAAACTGTGCTTCTCTTTTCTTTTCTCTGCAGGTCTGATCAATACAGCTCCTTGCCTGTTTCTCCTCAGCCACTAGAAAGGAGCGGTGGTTTTGCCTTGCTGCACGAGCACACACTTCGCTCTCCAGACCCTTCCTCATCGTTGCAGCCCTTCTTTGGATGCTCTCTAATAGTTTTAAGGCTTTCTTCCATGCACCCACTGCTCGAGGTGACGCTGAGCCCTGCCTCACTTAGAAGAAGGTATAATATCAGCTTTGAATATGTGAAAAAACAACACCCAATAGATACCTGAACTGGAGAGCTGCTGGGAAGGGAGCTTTTGCTGTACCCAGCATCAGTAGGCTCAGCCACAACAGCAGCCACTTCTGCTGTGCATGTTTGCAGGTGGACAGGAAAACACAGCAGCTTTGCAAGATGGATGGGCTCTTTTCTCTCACAGGGCTGATGGCTGCTCATTTGCTTTGTCCACTTCAAAACTATTGCTGAAAAAAGAAAAAAAAAGTTTGTTTTTGCAAGAGCAAGAAAACTTGTCTTACTGCTCCCTCCTGGCTTTGATATCAGTCAAAGCTGGCACAGTGAAGGCCTTGTTCCTCCCTGGAAGTTCAAGACAGTTTTGTTTAGGGGAAATAGAGGCTTCAGCAGCTGCTTTATGGTAAAAAGAACCTAATAGACAATAGGTGAATCATTCCCAAAAGCAGTCACTTGACATCAGACACAAAAGCTTTCAGCCTCATGATCAACGAGCCTCCCTGCACTGATATAGGAAGAATTACAGTGGTGCTTTCCTGAAGCGTGGAGCTTTTCCTCTCCTTTTTGCTGGGAACACAATTACAATCCCATCTCCCCTCCCCTCAGCTCTGTGAATTACTGGAGACAAGACTGATGACAGGACTTGTCCCATCTCAGCACCTGGCTGGGTGCTGCGTGCTGGCTTCTTCCTTGTTCTTTGACCTTGGACTTTTTTTTTAATATGTGACTACATTAACCTCAAAGACAGAGCTGTTGTTGTTTTCTCTTTCTTTTTGTCTTATTTTCTGAGACAGAGAAGAAAAAGGAAGCATCATTAGTTCAACCCCAAAAGGCAGTGAGCAGCACAGGCCAGCCTCCTTCTGTGTCCCCTATGGTTACAGGGCTGGTGGGCATCTGTCTGCAATAGCAAGGTCCATCACCCACAGAGGATCTCTTTCTTTGCAGATTCACCTAAGTGTTTGTGTTAATGCTTCACACTTAATAACTTAGCAAGGCACTTTTTGAAAAGACTCATTTTGATTAAGGTTCTCTACCATTTTCAAGTCATTGCCTAAACAAAGATTGAACAACTTCACATGCAAAACAAAAACGGTGGTTGAAAGCAGAGGTGTGAAGCAAAGGGAAGGCAGATCTGCTTTAATTTTCACTCTGGACATACATACAAAATAAATAATAAAGCTATGGTGATCAAAGGCCAGCAGTAGCACAGAAGAAAATCTGTCAGGGTCTCCATTCTCTGAGGCACACTCCCACTAAAACGCACGCAGCAGAATTACTCCAGTCTGATTCACAGCGATGCGTCACGTTAGTTAAAGAGCCGGAGCTGCTCAGCGAAGCAGAAGGGAGCAATGATGAAGTGAAACTATGGAGGCTGGGACTAAAGCAACTCTGGGCCTTCATGGAAACAGGAGCAAAGTCTGATTTTTGAGAGGAAGAGGTGAGGCGCGGTGCCCTGCTCAGCTAAAGGGATGTATGTATACATGTGAGGGAATTCTGTGTCAGCTGCATCTTGTTTCTTCTAATGCGTTATCGTGGAAAGGAAAAACTAATGGTTGGCTTACAACAAAGTATTGCCTTACCAGAGGGTTTAACGTTATACTGGACTAATTCACAGTGGTTGTTGTTTTTATTCATCTTCCTGCCAAGTGTTTTTCTCTACTTTCAGGCTCTTGAAGCCCAATCTAGACTCCTCAATGTAGACTGGCAATATAACAAAGGAGGGTAGAAAAGACAAAAAAAAAAAAAAAAAAAAAAAAAAAAAAAAGAAAGAAAGCTCCTTCAACAGCAGCCTCGCCGATGCCCTCCAGTGTTTTCAGGAAGAGAGTGGCTTGTTTCACTATTGGTTGGGAGTAACCATGGCAGAGACAGGATGTTTGGTTTCAGAGAGCAGGCAGTAAGTTTATATTGTCAGAGCAAACACTTGCAGCTCCAAATCACAACATCCTTTGCTGTTTACAAAGTGTGTTATGCCAGAATCAGATGCAAAGATGCACTTCACAGTGACAAAAGAGGACAATGCCATTATCTTGCATTTGTCAACAGTGTTACAGTGCTGAAGACTTTAGTTCAATATTTGCCAAGCAGTAAAATGAGCAGTGCCTGTCAGTTTGTTGACCTAGATGCATCTGTTACAGAAAAACTATATTGAGCAGACAGCAGGTCGGTTTCAATAGCTAGGGACTCACATCCAAGGAGGTAAGTAAGTGCTATTGAGTTACAGTCAGATTTACAAGAAAACTGTTGAAATCTTATCCTGGTTGTCACCAGGATACAATAGACAAGTGCCCTTATGTTGAGACACCTCCAAACTAAGCGTAGCAGCAGTTTTGTCAGGCAGGCACTACTGCTCTTGCAGACTGAAATTTCTAGGGGGATTTAAAATACTTTAAAAATCCTTTCTGAAAAAGGCTGAAAAACTTTCTAAAAAGTTACCTTCCCTTTAATGCAGAATGATCACTGTGGCTTCATTGGCAGACCTTCTACTGGCTTCTATATGCTACGTCACAGGGCAGAGTGAACAGTACAGACACACTTTTGCAAAGCGTGGAACAACAGTGAACTAAAACCAAAATCAAGCATATTCTACTGATTCAGCCTCAAAGGGCTGGCAACAACCAGACTACAACCTACAGAGCCCACTGCCATCTGTCCCCTGCTGTGCTGAGTATGCAACCTCATGCCTGCAGGTGAAGTGTCAGACTCAGGACAAGGTCACGAGAAAGCCTCTTTGCCCACATCTCAGTCAGAAAGTGAGACAATTTTACAAATGCTTCATTTGTGAAATCTGCTATTCACAGTGCCTTTGTGTTCCACTTTGGAGATTCTGTACAATTGTTTTTCCCCACTGTGTTCAGGAAGGACTCTGCTAGTTGGGTGTTTACCAACCAGTAAACACACTAACAGCCTTGACATATCCCTGGTGTATTAAAGGCAGGGTCCCACCAGTTAGCTTCATCCCATGCTTTCCTAAGACAATGCACATATGTCACAGAGATCCCGCTCCAGCTTATCCAAGCTCTAATAAAGGCTTTTCTTTATGTTTTAGAAGAGGCCTTGGATGCCCTAGATACCGCTCTGTTTTCTTAAGTAATGTCACAAGACTTCTGGTTTGGCCACACAGTTACTCTTTAGAAATGAAAGGCAGAGTCTGTGCTTCTGCTTGGGACAAGTGGTGACAGCGCTGCAATCTTTTCTTAATAAAGAATAGAGAAAAAGAGAGACAGAGGAAAAAAGAGATCAGGAACTTAGTTCAGTCACTCTGGGAACCCAGCCTTTATGCACTGTTTACCAAAGGGATGAGCTGGGAAAGGGTTGAGGGGCAAATGTGTGCCTTAGGTCTCACCTGCTGCTTCTCAGGAGTCATGAATATTCTTATAATCCCTTCTCTTGGCCCAACAGGCTGCAAATCTTTTCATCACAAAGCTCAATTTCTGTGAGGATCCCAGCCTTGTTCTAAGCTTCAGCAAGTGGCTGAATATTCCCTTGTTTCCATGTGAAAACAGCCTCTTATCACCAAGCAGTCTCCAGTGTTTCTTTGCTACTCTTCATTAATTACACTTGTCTTTCAAATTAGATTGAACACGAATAAATTCTGTTCTGGGCTATGCATAGAGCAGGCAGTAAGTCCCAATTTCTGAAGTTGCCCAAGTGTGCATAATACCTACCTAGTAGGTATGCTGAAATACAGGTATGTCCATAACGTTTGTGCTACACACTTGAATTAAAATCAAGATGCAAGAAACTGCCCCCAAAAGGGATGATAGTTGCATGAATTAATTATACTGCATACATATTTCAAGCCAGGTGGCTTTACTGTGAAAATCTCATCTGACCTTCAATGCATCACAGGCCTGATTGTGTCACCTGGTGTGGGAGCCATTTGCATAAGGCAGATGAAGACAGGGAAGGAGGTTGTGCTGGCAGAAAAGCAAACGGTGTGTAAAATCATGTCACAAAGCAGGGTACAGAGGTGAACCTTCACAAGATAACCCACTGCTGCCTGCGCTTCCAGAAGCCTAGCTGAATTCTAACGTTCAGGCTCTGGGCAATAGAGAACTGTTTTCTTTTAAAATAAATATCCAATAGCTTAAAAGTCTGCCTTGCAAAAAGATGTAATTGATCAGAACTGCCAGATAAAGGCCAAGACAAAAACTGGTCTTTTGTCCACTTATTAGAGAAGAGGTGTTACATGATAAGAACAAAAGTAATAGCCTTCCTTGTTACCAGTGGAGGATTTTTGTTTGTTTTAAGGGCTTTATTCTACCAATATTCATACTGACTTTGGTGAGTAAACACACAGAGCTACAAAGCACCAGCAGTGGAGCCCTGTAAAAGTATAAACTCCTTTACCAATAGGAGGTGGGGTGGCCAGGGAACAATTCTGTTTGGTTGAAACATTTAGTCCATAAATAATCCTAAACTGCAAAGATAATTTGCACATGCAGATTGCTTCAGGTTCAGTGTATTTGAGATTACAGCTGTTAGATGAGCTCATCTTCCACCTGAGATATGTAAACATGTCACAGAAGAATCAGAAATGAAACATGATCAAAGAGCTTGTTTTGGGGATGCCCCGAATCAGCGCAGGAAGTTTACTTCTCAAGCTCAACACAAATTGTAACATAAAATGTCATAATCAAGAAGGTCTACAAACACACATGGAAAACCTGTTAACATGCACAAGAATAAGATAAACATCCCTTCTGTCTGTACCATCAAGCTGCAGTCCACCAATAGAAAATCATTAATACATCTCTGGCTTTAAGGAAGCACTCTTACCTGGGTTGTGACTGATGCCTTTAATTCCCTTTGTGTTTGTATTTTTCACATCAGCAGCAATACCAGACTAGATGAAGTTATTGCAGATTTGTCTCTGTGTCTGATTCAGCCTGTGGAAGCCTTCTGCAAAGCACACGTGCTATACAAAGTGGTGAGCTCAAATCATAAACAGGCCTCTCACTGAATTCCTACTGGAATAAGTAGATGGAGGTTGTCATGCATCACCCATTCACCTGCCAAAGATGTATGCTGCCGTGACAATTAAATCATCCACAATGTTTCTCTTTAGTAGAATACTTCCTTAAATACTGAGTGTGAAATCTTGTCCTGCTATGATTTAATTATGATTTCACACTCCAGATACTGTAAACTTACTGTGTACACTTGAGGGAGTAATATTTCTGTGTTATAGTTGACATCTTCGGAATTCGTCACTTTTCATGTAAGAATGACCCTCCAAACATCATAGCACTGACTGTGCAGAGGGTAAACTGACAACTACACAGGATAGCTGTGAAGATATTGCCATCTCATGTTTTACTGCCGGTCACATTCCTCTATTTTTTCTTCTACAGAAGGATGCACAGTGCTGGAAGGGCTGGTGTTAAAGGACTCATTGCTCCTAGAATTCAGTCCTGGTATGGTGGAAAACCATTGCTTTCCTCATCATCAAACACATGAACCAAGGTCAAATCCCTAAACAAACCAACTGTTCAAATCTAAGAAGTGCTCTGCCAAATTCACACATCAGTCTGTAACAGCCCTTTGCAAACTGTTGCTTAGTGTGCATCATACTCAGTTTTTCCCTCAGCCTCAACAAATTCTTCCTGACTGCAACGTGTTAACGCTGGGCTGTTTGAAGCTTGTGCTCTGTTTGCTTCTTGCGTGCTCTTAAGACAGATGTTTCAAGGCATGAAACAGGATATAAACACGTTCCTAAAAAAAAGCGTCCAGGTGTTTAAGCAATGCCAAACGTAAAAGAATTCCATTTCACTGCTTTCTCCTTTAATCTGGCAATTCCAAGGGACTGAGCGTGTCAGGACAGGCACCCAGAACCCTTTCCACTTGGGTGACTTCAGACAAGGTCTGCATTAACTCCCCAACCTGCAAGAAAATTATTTGAAACAAAAGGTTCAGATACGTCCCCTTCCTTCCAACAAGCCTGGAAACAAATGGTACAGGAATGAGGTCAGAAAGGAATCATCCGCCTACCATACTGCTGAATTCATTTACCTACCTCAGAGCCCATTCAGGGGAAGGGGTGGGATGGGGAACAAGGGATGATATAAAGCAGAATGAAGCTCTGGGGTCGCTTGCTACATTACAAGATTTGACAGGCCTTTGCCAGCCTTCAACTTCTTTGTGTCTTTCACATAATAGAGAAACACAAACTGAGCAGCCTGTGATCTGGGGATTGCACTATTAGACGAAGCAAACTCTTTGCAAATGCTAATAGTATTGTAGCATCCTGTCAGGCAGCAACACAAAAAAGGATGTTGATTTTCACATGAACCAGAACAGGCTCATTGTACGGAAGGTTGCAATGAATGTTCCATCCCTAAGCATTAAAAGTCATAGGCAATTGGCTTGTGGAGATGAGGCATCCTTAAATATCCTTCAGACATCCTTAAATATACAGAGCACGCTGTTAGCTTAACACCTGTTCTGTGAGCCTAGCAAGGACGACGCTTTCTTGAAAGTGAAAATTACTCCTGGTTATGATTGCTGTAGTGAAATGATTTCTAACCTAAAAAGGCTCATGTTATCTACTGTATTTGACTTTATCTACCGTATTTTAGATATTCTGTTGTAAAACTTTTATAAAATACCATTTTAATTAGTACATCATGTCTTTACATGAATTAGGAATGGTTTAATCCAACTGATTAACCTTCTCATTGAAATTCTTTGGGTGAAAAACCGGAACAAAGCTCATCTTGGTTGTCACCACCACATGTAGTACATGAAATCAATCTTTGTCTCAGAAAGTGACACTGACAGACAGATTAGGATGCACTATTCCTGGAGCTGTCCTAGACCATACCGACTCCCTGCAGCAGCAAAAAAGGATCTTGTATCAGTGTTCTGCAAAACAAATACAAACCATTAGCAGCTATATACAGTAAGCATATTTTCAGCAGAAATTAGCTCTAGATCTGCACCAACAGATCTAATTCCAGAATAAGTCCGCAACCA